>NW_026775574.1:41779750-43112250 GCF_030987335.1 Cornus florida | reverse complement strand
TGCATTAGCCGTAGCTAAGAATGGCCTACCAAGGATCACTGGAATATGTTTTTTTGGATCGTGGACCGGTTCCGTGTCAAGAACCACAAAGTCTACCGGGAAGTAGAATTTGTCCACTTGGATGATAACATCCTCAAGAATGCCTCGTGGATGCTTGACCGATCTATCGGCAAGTTGCAAAACCACGGAAGTCGGCTTCAAATCTCCCAGGCCAAGCTGTAAGTAAACTGAGTATGGAATTAAATTCACACTAGCTCCTAAGTCAAGAAGGGCCCTCTCGATTTTATTGTCACCAATGACACAAGAGATTGTGGGGCTGAATGATAGCACTAACATTTTCAGTTAACCTCACTTTCTTTGGCAAATGACTTTTAGAAGTGCGCTTTTGAGTGCACAAGTCTTTGAGAAATTTCGCATAGGGAGGGATTTGCTTGATAGCATCCAAGAGGGGCAAGTTGATCTTCACTTGCTTGAAAACATCCCACATGTCTTGAATTTTACAATTCTTGTTCCCAATGCGTGTTGACTCTTGAAGACATTGCAGAAACGGAGCTTTTGGCTCATAAGTAATTTCCACATTTGGGTTAACATGTGTGGGATTTCCGTGAATGGTATTTGGACGAGAAGAGCTTGGAATTTGATTGGAAGAGCTTGAATTTGGATTTCTCAAAGGAGGTTCTTTTCCATTTTTGTCTCCATCAACCTTGTTATCAACCACTCTACCACTCCTAAGGGTGGTGATTGCTTGAACATGCTCATGACTCGGCACACTCGATGGAGGGGTTTCATCGATCGCATGCATCCCTCTAGGATTTTCAAATGGTTGAGCGGGAAGCTTACCCTTATCCTTTTGAAGCAATTGGTTCACAGAGTTAGGTATTTGGCCCACTTGATTTTCGAGCGTAGCTATGGATTGAGTATGAGAGTGAACCATTTGAAGAGTAGGCTGCAAAGATGTCAAGAGTTGCTTGTTGGAGTCCATGATTTGCTTGTTTAATGACTCCATCATTTGCTTGTTTGCAGCCACAATTTCATCAGTTGGGTAGACCGGAGGTTGATTAGAGACATTTGGATAATACGGAGGATGGTAGCTTGAGGAGGCTGGAAATTGCCTATTTTGAAATTGAGGAGGGGGCTGATTTTGATGCCCTTGATTTTGGAATTGGGAATTTTATGGGGCTTGTTGCCGCCACGAAAAATTAGGGTGATCTCGCCATCCCGGATTGTAGGTATTAGAATAGGGATTATTCCCGGATCTTGAGAACATGGCATTAGCTTGCTCTTCATTTGGATTGGAATATTGCTCCGGTGTGGGGCAATCTTCCGTGAGATGGAATGGACTAGTACATGATGAGCATACCGAACTTGCCAAATTTTGAGATAATGAAGGAGAGAGATGTGGTGCCATCAATTGATATAATTTATGAGCTATGGCATCCACTTGGGATGATTCCTCCCTTATTGATTTTAGTTGACACGGGTTGGTGTTCTTTGCATTGGTTGAGGTCGGAGCCCTACGAGAATTATGTTGAAGTGAATTTTCGCTTAAATTCTCTAGTAGGGTCCAAGCCTCATCTGCATTCTTGGACATGAACATCCCACCACAAGAAGAGTCAACCATGAATCTATGGGGTTCGGTTAAGCCAGCATAGAAAGCTTACACTAATTGCCATTTTGGAATCAAATGATGCGGACATTTTCTAAGAAGGTCTTGTAGCCTTTCCCAAGTCTCGTAGAGTTGCTCTCCATCCGTTTGAGAAAAACTAAGAATGGAACGCCTCATTTGGTTGGTTTTACTCACCGAATAATATTTCTTAAGGAATTCTTGCTGTAATTGAGCCCAAGAAGTGATGGAATTTGGAGTGAGTGAGTTTAACCAATACTTTGCCTTATCTTTTAAAGAAAATGGGAAAAGATGCAGATGGAGTGCATTCTCAGGAAAACCTCTCAACCTGATGGTCGAACAGATTTCAAGGAATTCATCAAGATGCTTATACGGATCTTCATTATCAAGGCCATGGAAAGATGGAAGCATTTGAATGGTACTTGATTTGATCTCATATTGAGCCGCATCAATGTTTGGCATCACTATGCATGAAGGTGAAGCATATGTAGTAGGGATGAAATGGTCCCTGAGAGTCATTGGCTCTTCATTTGAAATTTCGGCCCTAATTCCCTCATTTCTAACATCTCCTACATTTTCAGCTATTGTGTTAAATTCAGTTTCAAGCTCTCTTACGCTTGAAGATTCCCTAAGGTTTCGTCTAAGCGTTCTTTCAAGTGAATTTATGTCAACTGGCGAGTCAAGAGTTGGTAGGGAGAGCGATCTACGGCCAAACATCAACAATATATAATGTTATCAATGCTACTATTCATCATTCCCAACTCCACATACGATGTTCCCATTCTCCTCAATTATCAAGACAGAATTTAAATGGCCACGACAAGGACTGATGCTTGTACAGGAAATTTAAACAAGATAATAGCCTCAACCAGGGCTTTAAAACTAAATTATCACTAAGGTTAACACATGCACAATATATTACAAATTCGAAACTAGAAGGTCAAGAAACTTACCTGGAGTCCCCTAGACTTACAAATTTGCTAGCGTTCCCTCAGTGAGTCCCGAGTTCTTAGAATCTCACAAACACTTAAAACACAAAGATGGTCAAACTACACAAGAAATATTCACAATTCATGATATTAACAATCACACTCAAATTAACCCTAAAACTTCGGTTGCTAACCCGTTTGCAGTCCCCGGCAACGGCGCCAAAAATTGATCGGTTGAGTCGATTACAATTATAAATCAACCTTCGCAATAGCACGAATCATTGTAAAATAGGGCTATTGGTCGGGTAAGTTGAACCACTGGGACTGCGCTAATCTATGGCAACCTAAGTGTCTAGAGTCTTTTTAGAATGATAGAGGTGTTTATAGAGGATTTGTTGGTTGTCACTTAAGCTATGAAATTAAAGTGCATAAAGTAAAAGTTTGCAAGAGTTGAAGGGAGATGAAATACAAGTAAAGAGGACTAGGGAAGTGAATCCACCTCCATCCCTATACACATGCTAGATTAGAGCTAAATTGGGGGAAAACAATATATATATATGGTCATGATACATAGCACACTTGGTTACTATAATATCCTCAAGAAGTTTATTAAATCTGAAGCAAGCATAATCTATCAAAGGTTAACATGTTTAGACTACCTAACTAAGGTATAGCTTAACCACATTAACTTGACTGAAAGACTATCAAGCCCTAGATAAAATAATGAAGCACATGAAGGTAAGAAATAAGCATAAATCATCAAAGGTTTCACCTAAGCAATGATCTATCAAAGTCCTCCAACTCCATGCCATTAGAACAATTCCACGATCTCACTACCATTGTCGCCATGAGAGTGCAAGCAACATGATTAAAAGAATAAACCATCAAAGATAGATAATTGACTCAACATTAATCATTTAAATACATGAAGATCCATTACAAAAGGCAAAATGCTCTAGACCATGAAAAAACCAAAGAATATACATTGTAATCCCCAAAATATAGCCTAAATTAGAACATGCTTACAAGGGAGGGGCCTCATCACCTCCTTAGATGGAGGTTTAGTTACCCATGGAAGTTTTAGAAGAAGGAAGAAGCTTGGTTGCAACCTCATTTTCGAGCTCCCTTTCCTTGGCTTCAAGAACTCTATCTTTTTCCTCCTCTTTCTCTCTCCACAAATCTTGCAAAGATGAGATATGATCTTGTTTGTGTGGTTCCCCTCCTTTGTAGACATTCCTCTCCACCAAACAAGGCACAAAAAACCACCAAAAGACATTTCCAACCAACCCATAAAGATGGAAATCAGAGATGAGGGAAACAAGGTGCAAGTGGGCTGAAGTGATGGTTCCCGGAGAGTAATCTGCCCATAGTTCGAGCGCTCGAACTAAGCACTTCGAGCACTCGAACTAGCACTTCGAGCACTCGAAGTTAGACCAGTAAACTCCTTCCTCTTGACCTGCTTTGGACTACTTTGGTAGAACAGCCATAACTTTCTTCTCTGAACTCCAAATGATAAACCATTTGAAGATTTGGAAAGTTAATTTGAAGCTCTAAATATGTAATGTTTTAATAGAAGTCTGGTTCTCGAGTTTGGTTGGTCAAAAATGGCGAGCAAAGTCAGATTCCACTGCTGCCAAAACTTAGCCTTGAGCACATTGCTATTCAAAGATTGAATAAAACACCATTTTTGCTCCTTTTTGGCCAATGAACCTGAAAATATATAAAAACGTGCAAATAAAGATAATTTATGAAGAATAATCAAATAATGGATTTAACTAATGCAGCTAAGGGCGCTTAAATATGCAATATTCGGTGCTTATCAGTGAGGAGGCCTAGATTTGTGACAAGTGGAGGGTGGATATGTGTGTGAGAGAGAGGTGTAGTGTTGGTGTGTGTGTGTTTGGCTAACATAGCCATTATTAGTGGAGAAAGTTGTGAAAATTGTTGCATCATCTTAAAGCCTCCATTGCAGCCACCATAAACCCTCTTCTCCATTTTCAGAATTCGAACCCTTTCCTCTAGGAATTTGATCTTCCACTTTGAAGATAAAATCTTCCTCTCTTCTTGATCTAGAACACCTTTTCCCAAGTTTTAAGTTTGATTTTGTTTACCTTGGATTCTAGAGGAACAATCCTCTAGTGAGGTAGGGGTTGTATTATGTTTATACTCTTGTTGTTGTTTCTTGTTTTCTTTGTTGTTGATATACAATGTATCCAAGTGAATTGATGTTCTAGGATTGTATTAGATGAATATTAATTATATCTAATCTAGGGTTTCATTTTTACTTAAGTCTTATATGTGATTATCATCTTATGTTAATGTAGTTTTACATACTAGAAGTTGAAAATCTTATATTGTTTTGTTGTTGTTACTAGGATGTTATAAGATTATTATTGTCTTTATTTGTATTGTGATATTGGACTATATCATTGTAAAGTTAGGGATTTAATGAATACCATGTTAGCATGACAAAAATTACTATGTTGATTGCCTTGTAATTGTATTTATCTTGTTTCAATTAGTAGTGTTTTGAAATCATGTGATTTGTATTTGTGTATTTATTGAATTTCTACATTATTGGGGTTGAAGGTTCAATTGTATATTTAGTGTTATGTTAATGTTCAAATCATGGATTTGAGACTTAATTTGTGGTAGTGTAGATGAAATTCAATTATTGACAACATTAATGTAGCTTAGTGGAATTCACATTGTCATCTTGTCATAGAAATTGCCATTGTAATTGAGGACTTAGGTCATGGATTGTGTGAATATATGTTTGGCTGTACATGTTAAATGGTTAAGTGCATCATATACTTAGTGTACATTATTTATAATTTGTTGATTTTGGAAACTCAGGACGTCGTTGTCTTGACTATGGCTAGAGTACGGCTCTAATGCAGGAAATTTGAGTTCTCCCCACACGTGTGCACTAGGGTAGTTCCTAGCGGGCTAGTAACCCAAAATAGCAATTATTCATTTGGATTTGATCCAGCATAATGTCCAAGTATATCCACACTGGTTGATTTTGCATTTCATTTCAAGTTGATAACATCAAATTGTTGTAATTTACTATTTTGTATTGGTTATTCCTATGTTGTTTAAATTAAGTCGTTGTAACTTATTGTTTTGTATTGGCTATTCCAATATTGTTTAATTGCTCCACTTATTATGGTTTGTGTTTAAAATGTTCTAAGGTAGCTTAGGATGATCCCTTAGTGCCACTTTGAACATAGACGTTTGGTGGCATGTACCACATGTAACCGTTTATATTACGTTGCAAAGAATCATTGAAACTTTAGGGTATACGAATATGCTTCTTCCTACGAGCAATGCAAGTTACTCACCCTCATTGATTGGGTCTTTTTCAGGTAAAGAAGTTCTCTTCTTGGGTAGACATCACACTTAGACTCTTCTGTAGCTTTGGTGTTGAAGACACTTTTGGTTTTTCTAGCATGCCTTTCGATCTACATTTTGTATATCATGGATGTATGATATTTGGAAGCATGTTTAGCTTCTTTTAATTTGTGCAATATATACCCTGACACCTTATTTTGACTTTGCTTCAACTTATATGTAATGAGGCCAAGGGCTAATGTCTTTTGATCAATAGAATGTATGATTAGTTTCAGCCTATTTTTATTTTATCAACCTATTTTATCTTGGGGGCATTTTTGGCATTTCAAGTCTCATTTTTAATTTTGTTCAGACCATGGTTGTTTGGAGAACTCATTTTTAAGGGGGGTCGCTTCATAATGTTTTTTCAAAAGAAATCTTTTTTGCTTTGAAAAATAGCTGTTTTCAAAAACTTCACGTCGCAGCCAGCCTAGGCACAATCAATCACAGAATCAGCGATCGATCGCTCTTCGTTGCAATCGTTCGTAGGGCACGTTTTTGGTCATTTTTCACCATTCGTGAATTCTGCGATTGATCGTAGAAGTGGTGATCAATTGCACTGGACACAACTAGTCTATAAAATTTTGGATTTGGCTACTACCCATGGTTCGTGGATTATACGATTGATTGCAGAATTCTACGATCGATCGCACCTGTACTTACAGTTTTGTTAAGTTTTTGTGAAACTTTGAGGTTCTATATTTTCTTCATCCGGACTCCAAATCAGGTGATTCTTAAGTCTAACTTTGTTAATTTTGCGTTGTCTATCCAATGGTATACTCGGTTGCATCCAGTTTTATTTTAAAAGACCATTTTACCACTAGAGCCTCATTTCATTCATTTTAGACTTTTAGCTTTTGCATTTGTTTTCTTTCAATCTCATGGCTTCTCAGGGAGTCACTTTTAGGTCTTAAAGATGTTTTCTTTCCACATTTGAAAAACATGAGCCATCACAAGTGATATCAGAGCCTAAGGTTCAAAAACCTTAGGATGATGGTTTTGGGTTCATTTCATACTTCTTGTTAACATGCTTTGATTTGTTCATATGTTTACGTGTTTAAGTGCTTGTGTGTTTGCTATGTGGGGTTTATCTGTACAATCATTGGTGGGGTGCATTGGGTCATGAGCACTTAAAATTGATTAATAACTCACATCTGTATTAATCCATTTTCTTGGTGCTCATTTGTCTCTGACTTAGACGAATTGGTGGGGTACGAGAGAGGCATGTGAACTTCACCATTTTTGGTCTTCATGCATTGTTAGGTGCATTTTGTAAAAGAGCATGTTAGTTGCTACTTATATGTACTATGTGTATATCCTATTTATGTAACATGATTTGATTTGTGCTATGTGTGTATCATATTTGTCTAACATGATTTTTTTTTTTTGTTTAATATAAAGGGCATGACAAATGATGTATAATAGAATTAGACTTGTATATGCGTGATTGTTATTCCATGTTTGGCATGACATGGGATTGGTCATAAAGGCACGAGTTGAGGTTGAGTTGTATGATGAGTGAGGCACTTGGTGTGATGAAAGATGTGTTTGGTTGTGTATATGTGTTTTTCTTTGAGATTTATGGTGATTGTCGTCATAGTTTCGTGGTGGTGTAGGTTTTGTTAACCTAGCATTGGTTTTGAGATAGGTGGAGAGACACTTTTTGTTTAACCTCTTGTGACGTGAGTCATTATGCATAGCCGTAGTGCTGGATTTGTTGGTTTTGGGCCATGATGAGGTTATGGACCTCTTAGGCTTCTTCATTTGTTCGGGTTGATTCCTCTGAGATTTTTTATTTTAGTGGCAGGTATATTTGTGAACGGATGCTTGGCACTTTAATGCTGCCGTACTAGACTAGCTACTGTGCAATTCGGATGGAATCAGTGTAGGCTTTTGTTGGGATAGGCTTGATCCTTTTGATCGATGATGATGATGATATGAGTTTTGAGGATGGTTAAAGATGTAGGATCTCTTGAGTTTTGTTTCGAGCGTCCGATGTTGAGACAATGGATGATGGTTGTTTTGAGGTCAGTCGTCCTGATTGATTTGATTATTTGATGGTATGGCAAGGATTACCATTTCTTTTGAGTTCTTCTTGCTTGAAGACGCTTTATGATCTAGTCGATTGAGTAATGTTTCAGGTAGCGAGAGCATTGCATTACTAGTGTCACTTGTAATGTCGCCTTGAGGTTTAGAGATTGATTATCTCGGCCTCACCATTATGGTAAAGACTCACGTTTGTTTTGAGACGCGTCATTGTTATGTTGGTTTTTGGAGTCGGATCGTGGTTAGGACTGATCTTCCCTTTTTCTTAGACGTATTAGGACACAATGTCCATAGGGTTCATCATTGTATCATTTTCTGCAGTTTCGTTTATTACCATGTTAGTAGTATTATTTATGGTATCGTGATGCATGAGTAGGTGGATGTGTGTCCACATTTATTTTCTTATCATTTGCCATTCACATTCATTGTTTATGTGCTTAGAGATGCCATGTTATTGTTTTGCATTGAAGACATGATTTTGTGCCTATATGGAGACGTGTTGCTCATACCATTGATTTTACTTATGCGATTAGGTTTATCTTTATAGCAATGTATTCCTTTGTCGCATGCATTGAATGATATGTTTAGTGTTACCATTGTTTTATGACATATGATGTCTAGGTGGGACTTTCCTTTTGGTTCATTTTAGGAGAGCACGAGCTAGTGTCATGTTCCTTTTGTTTGCACGTAGTGTCTTTACGGGCTTTTACATTAGTTGCATTGTGGAATTCCTTGTGAAGGAGTTGTTACATTTTGATTTGTCATGGGCTGTCCACTTCCCTAAGGTGGGAAGAATGCTTCATTTTTCATGTTTGTCTTATTGACACTTGTGGGAGAATAAAGCTTCTCCTCTTTTCTTGGTTCATGTTAGGGGCTTTTCACAAGGACTGAGTCTCTTTTCTTCATTGCATTATACATAGTTGTAGGTTGGTTGATCTATGGGGATCACCATAACCATTTTGGGTCCTTGGTATGGATTTAATTAATTTTGGCTAACTTACTTCCGTATAGGGACTGAAGTCTTTGACCTTGGTGTCCTTCGTTTCAGAGGTGGTTTCATTTCGTGTTTCCCTTGGGGAGTTTTAGTTGTGGTCGCTAGTGAGCTGTTGTGATCGGTGTGAATGGAGTTTTTATAAGGTTATTTCATTGGGACTTATGTCCACATCATTGAGGATTTGTTTGATTTTTTGAGTAAGCTTGATGTTTCTTTAACATTGCCTTTTGGAGACTTGTTTTGAGTTGGAATCTTGGACGTGGTTGATTTTTAGGAAATTTTTCGAAGGATCGCAATTAGATATGGCTTATTTGTGAAGTTTTCTCGTTTTAGTTTTGACTAGGCATGGTTTTGAGGAATTGTGATTTTAGTAGTTGTTTATGGATTGATGATGAGGATTTATATGGATAGAAACATACCTGGACGAATTTTATTTCAGCTTGGTGTTGCCAAGTCTAATTTTGGGAGATTTGATTTATGATTGTTGTCGGATGGAGGTGTTCGTTTTGTGGAGATTCTTGTATGAGGGTCATATTTGGAGTTTGACCTGATGACAAGAACGACATAGTTGTTAAGATCAGTTTGATTGATATAGAAATGGGTCTGATCAGACATTTATTCTCTAATCAATTCTACCCTAATGGATTTTCTAATCAAGGTTTTTCATTGGGGATGTTATGATAACGGATAGTTGCGTGCAGACTAAATAATTTGAGATTTTCGTGGTTTTGTATGGTTTGATCCGAATGATTTTCGGACAGCATTTTTGAGACTTAGGCTGTATGATTGTTTGTGCCTTTGGTTATTTAGGTGATCTTTGGTCCTATGGTATTTTGATTGTAATCGTTAGCAAGGTTTAGTATTTTTTTGATATTATTAGAGCTAAAATGTTTGAGAGACATATTGTGTTTGTTTTTGGAGATTTGGTGTTTAGTCATGTGATAGTATGACGTGATTTTAACAGGGCTGGATTGAGAGATTGTGGCCTCTCTAGATTTGATGTGCTGGATAACGATATAGGATTTTTTGTTTGGGTTACGTACACCTTTTGGGGTTATATTCAGTGTTTGAGATTTGATGCGTTGGGTGGCCAGGTGGCCATCATTCTTTTGAGGGTGTGTTATGTCATGAGCACGTGGGTGCAAATGACATAGGGATGGGGCCACTCTTGGCAGAGGCTGTTGTGTGCGTTGTGTCATGAGCACGCGGGTGCAAGTGACATTGGTTTGTGCATTTTCTTTCAGTTTTGGGGTCGCTGGTGTAGCGTGTTGTGTGGGATACTTGGAGATGTACTCCGTAGTTATGTGAGATACTCGGAGATTTACTCCGTAGTTATCCTGGGTTAGCCTTCTGTTTTGTCAAGGCTGGATTTCGGGGATGAAATCCCTTTAAGGTGGTAAGGTTGTAACGACCATGTCTTCTTTTTCCTTCTCTAATTTTTCGTCTTTATTTTATTTTATTTAATCATTTAACTAATTATTTAATTGTTTGATTTATTCTTAATCTGCGTTGCCTTAGGGTTTTGTTACGCCTAAGTATGCTTCGATGCTCTAAAACCATTTTTAGCAGCAGGTGCATTGCATTATATTATCTTTTACAGTCTGCGTATGTCTTAATTTCATTGTAAAGCATGCTCGTTTAGTTTTAAATTCCAGAGGTATGGATGCATAGTTTCTTCAGAAATATTTTCAGTTTTTGGGGTGTTTTGCGTAATCATGTTTTTGAGATATTTTGTCTTAGGAACTTTTGTGCAAATATTCTTTGAGATATTTTGTGGAGTGACTAAGTTACAAATAGGGATAAGAGTGACAAATGGCACTCTCCCATTGAACCATGAGTTGACTAGCCATTGGTAACACTTAGAAGCCTAATTTGGCAACAAGTGTAGGGCCATGATCAAACCTTGTAAAGAGTCCTAGATTTGTGACAAATAGAGGGTGGATGTGTGCATATGAGAGAAAGGTAGTGTTGGTGTGTGTGTGTTTGGCTAACAAAGCCATTGTTAGTGGAGAAAGTTGTGAAAATTGTTGCATCCTCTCAAAGCCACCATTGCAGCCACCATAAACCCTCTTCTCCATTTTTAATTTTTCATTTTGACCTTGTTTGCCTCGGAATTCAGAGGGATAAACCTTTGTTAAGGCTGTTTGAGAAAACCAGAAACCCTCTTCAGCATTTCTGAAATTCGACCCCCTTGCCTTGGGATTTTGGTCTTCCACTTTGAAGGCAAAATTTTCCTCTCTTATTGATCTAGAAAACCTTTCCACAGTTTTTCAGTTTCAGTTCATTTTCCTTGGATTATAGAGGAACAATCCTCTAGTGAGGTAGTGGTTGTATTATGTTTATACTCTTGTTATTGTTTCTTGTTTCCTTTGTTGTTGATATACATTTGTATATGAGTAAATTAATGTTCTTGATTGTATTAAATTAATGTTCTTGATTGTATTAGATGAATATTGACCATATCTAACCTAAGGTTTCATTTTTACACAAGTCTTATATGTTATTATCCTCTTGTGTTGTTGTAGTTTTAGATACTAGAAGTTGGAAATCTTATATTGTTTTGTTGTTGTTGTGAAAATAGAGTTACGCGGGGTGCGAAAACAGTTAGTTGATTTTAATTGTGATTAATTCCTTTAATGACCTAAATATGATTATTAGGTCAACTTGCTCAATTTATAATTGATTAAATTATATGATTAATTAAACATCCACAATCATAAATATAAATACTGAAAAGTAAAGCAAGTTAAGTTTAGGAGATTGCGCCAGGATTTTAAGTGAGGAAACCCCTGTGTAATCTAAAACAAAGTAACTGGTCTTAGGATTTGCTTTGCACCGGGATTGCACTATGTTTGAAACAAAGTACACCGAACTTTGACTCTAGCTCACACCCTATTGTACTACCAAACACCAATTGTTGACAATCCTCTTGCTTTGCAACTCCCCGTCCAACAGCAACGTGATCTCAGACTTATGCTCGATCTTTGTAGAAGAGTAATAGGTAAATCAGACAACACTCCTCGAATTCTCCAACCCTTTCAAAGTGTGATCGCTTTTACTTCTATTCTTCAAGATCTGAACTCGATGTAGAGAATTAAATCCTGCTCTTCATTCGGAATCTTTAAATCTTCAATATAGCTTTAATTCTGATGACATAGAGAACAACACTACTAAATCACTCATGAATATATATGTATGCTCTCATAAAGAAATTCAGAACAATCAGATTTGATTTTCTGAATTTTCTTTCTCTAAAAGGCTTTCGCAAAATATAGAATTGATTTTCCCTAAAGCCATGAATAAACCTAGAAGACTAATAAGGTTTATATAGAGTTTAGAAAGTCCTAATACCTTAGAAAATATGAAAAATTCTGTGCATAGGACTTGGAAAGAAGTTTAGTCCAAAAAGGAATCAAAAAGAGCAAGAAAGGTAAGTTGCCATAACCTATCAGAAGGTTTGAACCGGTTCAGGAAGCCAGAAATATATTCATGCATTTTCTTTTACTCTTGAATTGGTTCAGGAATTTGGTAACCAGTTCAAGATGGCTAGTCTTGAATTTTTCCAATTATGCTGATGTTGAACCTGTTCGGTATTTTTGGGAACTACTGCAAACTGGACAGAATGTAAAATATTCCTCAAAAACTCCCAATGTGTTCTCACTACATCTCAAACTTCCAAAAGCATTGTTCTCATCATCTCGGAATGTAGTATATCATGAATACTTGAACTTCTTCAAATCCGCATCCGATCTTCAATCTTTGAAATTGTGAACCAAAAAAATACAACTCGATCGGACTTATTTTGACAACAAAATTAGCCAAATATAAAATTTATATCTCACAATATCCCCCTTTGGCAATTTTGTGACAAAACCTTAAAAATAGTTCAGCAATCTATGCAAGCAGGAAAGTAAATTACAATGATTGTTAAAGGAAATAAACCGCAGAATTTTTTCTTGAACCTGATGATGCTTCAACACATGTAGCCACCTATGATCTGCATATTAGCTCAAGCACAACTACCCAACAAGCTTAATCAAGAAAAAAATACAAGCATAAAATAACAAATTTTAATGTCTATGTAATGACCCGGTCATTTTCCTTCCTTTCCTTCTTCTCAAATTTTACGGATATCTTTTTTCCATTGATCTTTTCTTTTCTAAGTTTGGTTTCTTGTCACTTAGTGTCATCTTGACTGCTTGGGTATGGTTTTCGAGACTATTTCCTTTGGATTGACAACTTCCTTAAGGGACCACCTCATTTCCACATTTTCATTTTTTCAACACTATTCACTTTTCATCTTTTCCCCGTTTGTCACTTTTTTTGCACAACCTCACTTTTTGCGTTCAAATTTGGTTTTTGACTTGACGTACCTTCATTCTAAGTAGTTTCCACGAAATACGAATCTTTACTTTTGTAGGAAAATTACTCTGGTTGCTCCCGGTGTCCACAGGGGCATGGATGCAAAGTTCTTAAAAAAAAATTTTGTTTCTTGGGGTATGTTTTTGTACCTTGCTTTTGTAGATATTTTATTTCAGGGGTTTTTAAGAAAATATTTTTGGAATATATTTTCATTCTGGGTCATTAGTGTAGTTAACCCTTTTTGTAGGGGCCATTGTGCAATTAATGAAAATTATTGTAAAATGCCTCATTTTGAGTCTGGATCCTCGTATGGGATTTATTTCCACATTTGGTTAAGTCGTGTACTCTTAGAATTCCCTTCCAGTCATTTTTCCCCAGTTTTAGGGTTTTTGACCCTAGTTGCCACAGAACTTGTTCAGGGCATATCTTTCTGCTTGAGACTCAGTTTTTGATGTCGTTTCTTCTATTATTCATTTTATCTCATTTTGGTTCTTTTTCATTCACAGTGTTTTACTGTTTGAGTGTGTATGCTCAAATTCCACTTTTCCGGACCCGACGGGACCCGTTCGGGACACTTTTAGGGTTTTTCTATAAATAGAGGGTTATGAAATGAAAAATGAACTTTTTTTTCTTCTTCTTCCTCCTTCCTTGGCTGGCCATCCATGGCAGACTTGGGCTACCACCCTTCTTCTTCTTTTTTCGGCCTCTTCCCTCATGGTAAATGCCGTAGGTTCTTAGCATTTATTGTAGGCCTTGGTGAGATCTTCTTTTCCCCCATATTTGAATCCATTTTTAACCATTTTTTAGTTCTGGTTTTTATTTTGGGATTGGATTTTCATGGTACCTTAAAGGATTGTTGTTCCCCTCATTGTCTCTAACATAACCTAGGAGTATCGTCGGATTCGGAGCAGTTTTCTTTCGGTGGGGATTTGAGATTTCATCTCAAATGGAGGTAGGGGATGTTATAGGTTTATATTTTTGTTGTCTTGCATGCTATTGATGTTTATACAACTTGTATGCATGTTTTTGTTCATAATCTAGAATTTAATTTAATTATTTTTCTTTGTGTAAGATTTAATTCACATGGTTATATATGTGATAGAATTAAATTGTGGCAAGCTATTAAATTGAGCTTTGATATGTTCATTAACATATATTAAATTGGGAGTATTTAAATAAGTATTAAAAGTTTTATTTAATCTTTCACTCGTATGAAGATTTAATTCACATGGTTGTAACTAGCATAAAATCAACTTATAATATGATATTAAATTAGGTCCTAGTATGTTCTTTAACATATGTAAATTTGGGAACATTTGGAATTATTTTAAAATCTAGAGAAAATTAATTAATTAGTTTAATTAATTTTATTTTAAGTGTTTAGCCACTCAATCGGATTTTTAACTTGATATTGTTAATGACCATGCTATGTTCCTTAACATATATTAAATTGAGGCTATTTGGAATTGTTTTGAAATATAGAGATTTTAATTAAATGTACTAATTAAAAATCTATTTAGTGGTTCCTTTGATGTAGTCAAGTATTTGAGTAGATATAACTTGTGTAGAGAAGTTATTTAATTTAGTAGATTACTAAATTCTTGTGATTTCATAGTATTATGAATATGAATACTTATTGTGCATTATTGGAAATTAAATTGCTAACTTGTTACTATGTAGTGGTAATATTAGATTCTTGTGAACTATTGATAGTATTAGCCTTGTAAACGTACTGCTACAATGTCATAGAATTAGTGTTTAAAGTTCACTATAGAAGCATGATTTTAATTGTTAAGTAGATGATATTGTATTATACATTATATCATAGTAAAGACTTGACATTATATATGCCATTTTAGAATTGAAACTCTAAGGCATGGATTGTGTAGTTTCAACCTACTTATGCATGGAAGATGGTTTCATGCATTATTTAATTAAGTATAAGTTGTGAACTTATTATTGATTTTGGTGTCACTTGGGACATTATTACAAATGATATTGCTAGAGTTTGGCTCTAGTGCGGGTAGTATGAGTTCTTCCCATTTTATAATACGCACTTGGGTGGTATTATTAGCGGGTGGTACGAGTTTGGCTCTAGTGCGGGTGGTATGAGCTCTCCCCATTTTATAGCATGCTTGAAGGTTTCAATTCTTGTAAAGGTTGGCTTGAAATGCCACTTGTAGCCTTATATGTCAAAATGTATATATTTAATTCTAAACATATAATGTGTACATAAGTACACACTTTACAATGTATTTAACATGTATGAGATGAAGCCATAGGCCAATGATATCTAATTTGTATTCTATGCATTTTCACTTTCAAGGTTTACTATGAAAATAATGAAAAATATTAAGTCATTGCTTCACCATGTTTGCATCGGGAGTGGGAATTCCATTTTTATTCTTTCATATGGTCTCATTAGCCATGTATGAGGTGTGGCCCAGGGTCGAATACCATTTCATTTTCATTTATATGCCATGGGGTTGTATTTAACCTTTTTTGGCAATTTTATGAAAAATTGAGGTTTTGAGAGATCATATTTTGCATTGGGGTTATTTTGAGGCCATGAGCCATTGGGATGCATCTTAAATGTCTTTTTACATTTGCGTTCATGTTTTCATCTCACAAAACTCTTAAGTTTCGACTTTGGAACTATTTTTGGGTGATTTATAATTTTTTTTTATGAAAAAATTCATGCATTGGAGTATGGTTTGAAGTTTCCTTTTGATTTAGCATGTTATGGATGCTTGTATGAGGCTATGGAATGTTTATAAACTTGTTTTGAGGCATATGGGATGCAAGAATAGCATTAGACTTGGCCCAAGCACCTTCCACACACTTGACAGTAGCAAATTTTACTAATATTAGGTGTGTCGGTCGACTGACAACTAATATCAGCCTGCTGATAGCCTCTTGAGACCAATTCGAGTGAGTTTGCTTGTGAAAAAGGTCATTTTGGTTGGCTGATCCTTGCTATCAGCCGGTTGATGATTGAGTTTCGACCGGTTGATTCTTGCAGTCAGTCAACTGATCCTCCTTACAGCTTTCTTACACCAACTTCAGAGGGTCATATCTCGCTCGTTTTTTAATCCAAATGAGGTCATTCTTGAGTCTAAATTCAAGAGCTTGAAGTTGGATTTCCAATTATGTCAACCAAACACAAAAATTCCAACTATAGTGAAAGTTATTATAGTTTTAGTGAGATAGGGTGGGTATTTCTTAAACGGAGGTTGCCACTTTGTTCTATTTTCATATCTTTTCCGTCCGGACTCTGAATCAGGTGATTCTTGAGTCTAAATTCATTCACTTTTCATTGTCTTTCCAATGGTGTACACGGTGGCACCCATTTTAGTTTAAAATGACCATTTTACCCTTGGTTCATTTCTTATCGGGTTTGAAATCCTTGCTTCAGTACTTAACTCGTTTGAGTTTCATGGCTTCATGGGGAGTCATTTTGGTGCCTTAGGGATGACGTACATCTCTAGAGGCTATTTTTCATCCTTCAATTCTGCATTTCAGATCCGTTATCGGGTCATCTTTAGGTCATCACTAACGCACTGGATTTATAAAACTTGGGCCGTCATAGCCTGAATATCAATGCAATGTAAACAATGTAATCACATGCAATGATAACAATGGTTCTCCCTTTCAATGCAAAAGTTTTCCCGCTTAATGCAAAAAGTATCTCTCCCTCTGATTGATAAGACTCTAAACTTTCTCCCCCTTTTTGTCACAAATTAACAAGGGTCAAAAAGAAGAAATATCCTAGAAGTAGGAAGCAACCAACCAAATAAATTTTGTAAATTGAAACCAATGATAATGTAAACTCCACAAGACTATGTATATCAACAGAAATAACCAAGATTAATTTTTTTCAGTTCCACAAACTTAGTAAATGTAGTAGAATCATCACCAAGTTCCAAAAACATATGATCTGTCAATTATTCAGATTTTAGATAATGAATCAATGATATTACATATCCTTAGAAATCAAACAATCAGCATGTGCAAAAAACAATTTTTTTCTCCCCTTGTGCTCCATTTTTCTTTTTGCACATTGGCGGTTTTCACGGTTATGGGCAGCCAGCTCTTTCCCTTATTCCCATTTGTTTCGAGTCAAGGTAGCTTTCGGACAAATCTCAAAGGTAGCCTTTTCCATCTCACATTTTTCAAAACAACAATTATTTTTCTTTCTTTTTCAAAAACTTTTTATTCCAAACTGTTTTTCAATTTTCTTTTCTTTTCACTCTTTTGGTCTAAAACACAAAAATTAATTTTAAATTCTAGGACAATGATCAGTCATATCAACATTATCTTTAACCAAAATAATGATATCAGCCACACGTAAATGTACTATCAATAATTTATTTACTATACGAAATAAGGAAGTAAAACCAATTTCATCAATTCATAGCCATTGTATGCTTTCCACAGATAATCCATGTGTCATGAAACTCCTTGTGTGTAACATACTCAACCAATATGGTTTGCTTAACTTCCCAAAAATATAATCTAGACTCTCAAGATATACATAAAAATCCTTTCTAGATTATGTCTTTGCAATGCAACTAATTAAGACAACATACACCAATAGATTTCCTAAAATGTGAAAACTTAGGAGCATCTAAAGGTTTAGTGAGAATATCAGCAAAATTCTAATCAGTATGCACTCTTTCCAAGGACACAACATTTTGTTTAACAAGTTCCCTAAAAAAGTGATGTCGAATGTCAGTGTATTTAGTCCTAGAATGAAAATCTGGATTCTTTGAAATATTAATTATACTAGTATTATCACCAAAGATAACAATAGTACCTTGATCAACTCCATAATTCAGAAGCATCTATTTCATCCAAAGCAATTATGTGCAACAACTTCCAATAGCAATGTATTCAACCTCACAAGATGATAAAGATATACAATTTTACTTCTTGCTGGATCATGAAACAAGATTAGTACCAACATAGAACAACCACCTGAAGTACTCTTTCTGTTACCCTTATTACCAGCTCAATCAGCATCAGTATAGCCTGCAATCTCAGAGTTAGACTTAGAAGAATAACGCAATCTATAATTCAATGCACTATTGGCATAATGAATAATGCGTTTGACTGCAAGAATGTGTTGTTCTCTAGGATCAGCTTGATACCTAGCACAAACACCTACACTAAATGAAATATCTAGCCTAGTTACTGCCAAATACAATAAGCTACCAGCTTGAGTTAGCTTCTTTAATACTCTTATTTGGCTGAATTAACTTATTTTTGGAATAAGTGCCTGAAAAGGGCAATAACATAAAATTAGTCTAAAACAGGAAAGTAAGATAGATAAAGGTCCTAGAATACCTAAGCTTAAGGGGTTTAATTGTGCACTTTTCATCACTCATCATACCGCCAAACTTATATATTGCTAGTCCCTAGCAATGAACTACGAAGTAAAGGAATGAAATGAACGACTAAACAACTATGAACTAGAAAGCAATAAATAGATAATGCCACTTTCGTAGGGAACACGATTGCATTTAGCATATGCAACAAGCCTTTTAAACCCCTAGGTTACCCCTCGTGGACGAATGAAGACTCATGAGGGTTTCCAGAAATGATACCCACAAACATTAAGCTCATTCTCACAAAAGAGGCACCAATATTGCAAACAAGCATTGGGAGAAAACTACCTCAAGTATGTAATTTTTCAACCATTTTCAAGTAATCTCCCAAAATCTCAACATCAAGCAAGCAAGTATGGTCCTCCACACATCAAGAAAATGATCATACAAATCAAAACAACACTTGAATCCTTTTGAGTGGACCAGCATCAAGTATGTTGCTACCTAAGCCAACTGAAGAAATGATCACATCCTTACCCTTAAGATAGCACACAAATCTAGTACCGATCATCAAAACAAAGAGTGGACCTTTTATTAATGCTTTATTCTTCTAAGTGCGCTTATTCTTTTCACTCGATTTTTTGTTTTGTTTTGTTTTTTTTTTTTTACTAATCCTAAGGATCAAAGATGGAAGCATAGTGTAATGTGTTGATTTATTAAGCTTTCTAGTGATGTATGAGGTCGAGCGTTAGGTCAATGACTCCCAAACCAGACGGCTTTAGGGCACTAGGTGTTCAAACAAACCTAAGGACTTACAAGCAAATCAACTAGGCTAAAAATCAAAACAACCTCCATATAGCTTTTTCAACTTTTTCTTCTTTTTTTTTTCCTTTTTTTTTTTTTTTTAGCATTCAATTATTAACTTAGAGTTTGGGCCCTCCACCTATTAGTACGAGAAATTCAGTGCTTGATGAGGCTAGAATCCCGACTACTCAATGAAAAGGGTTTGTTATCCACTTTTGTCAAGATGAAAGCTTTCAATGCTCTACTAGCTCAATTGGCATTTTGCCAATTCAATAATCAACAAAGCATGTACCCCACAAATGAATGCTAGTGTACTCCTGTGCTAGTGTAGAATCCTAGAGTGAATCTCAAAACAATCACAAAATCAGGATGATGTGGACCACAAGCGTAAGCATGATATCAATCTTTCAAAAAATTTACTCCTAAATGGCATCCACAAGGCATACGAGGAGTATTGGACTCTCAAGTCAAGCAATTTTTAAATTTTAAGCAATATAGTCCTCAAAAGATCAAAATCACAGCTAGTTATTGATCAACTATAGAAAATCCCTTAAGTACACAAGTCATGCTTAAAATTTTAAATTGAAAGTAAATACTACAATTAACACCATTACCCCCAAACTTAAATGGCACTGTGTCCTTAATGTGCAAAGAGAACAAAAGGAAATAGTATACCAATGCAACTAAGGCAAAGAATGGCCGGGACGCAAATATCCAAAGTGGGTGGTATAACCCCCCCAAACTTGGAATTAATTGCGGTTTTGAAAAAATGGCACTTGGATAAAACTCATCAGATAATAAAAGGGATAATAACAGTGCACAGTGGACATGCAAGTGTAAATGGGATAAGAAATAAACTAAGGAGAGTGGAAAATAGATGGTCCTGAAAAATTTGGGTAGCATTCTCTCTTACTGAAATCGCAGGGATGCACTTGATAGATGGAGTCAATCACAGACAGATATATCAATATAAAATCCAGACATCCAAAAATATCATATATAAATAATAAAAAAATAATGTACAACACATCATAGTATCAGGGCAAACAAGCTAGCCGCAAAAATATCAAAACAGTAACAATGTAACAGTAATATCACAAATATATAAATGAAAGTAGAGAGATAGAGAGACCAGACAGAGGAGGTCAGGCGAGCGGGGCGTGATCCCCGGATATCTCTGGATATATTTCGTAGCGCAGCCCTGACATCTGAGCGAAGAGATGCCGCATCAGTGCTGAGGGAGGCCATATCTGACCGAAGAGAGACAACGGTATCCTCCAAGGTCTGTATATGCTCTCCTAGGCCGGGTGTCTGTGCTGGAGCGTCAGGTATGACTAGGTCAGGAGAATGATGCTCATCCTAACTAGGCTTCGGGACATGTACTGGCGACCCTGCCTGAGAGTGATGTGGTGACTCCGGTGCTGGCTCTCCCTTTAGATTTATCTCCATATGTATTACAACCGTCGGTGCGTCTACCATATCGTCTGCTGCTGCTGCTGCTGCTACCACCTCTGCCCCCTCAGCCTCTGCAACCTCCTCAGCTACTAGGATAACGTCCTCCTCCAAACTCTTGATAAGAGCATTGTAACTCTTATTCCAGTCCTTCTTACCGTAGTGGCAAGCCCCGGACTCATAACACTCCTGTGGATGGAAAGGGTAGCGATGGTCTAGCATAATCTGTGTGATGAGATGAGCAAATGGAATATACTTAGCCCGCTTGGGCTTTGCCTTGCTGATATAGTCTGTGTACAGCTTCATCATAACACTCTAGTAAAATGCCGGAATGGAGAACCACTACCTAGTGTAGAAAGCATATAGGGCTGCCAAAAAGTCAGAATGCCTATGGATCTTATACCCCACCATAAATACATTTTGGTACAAGATCGAATCGAAGAACCATAGGTCATCGGGCAGATAAGTCCTGGTGGTGAAATTCTCACCAGCTGTATAATGGCCAGTGAGGGCAACGGCCATGTCTGCATTAGAAGGCCTCCGTAGAACAGGATAATCAAGTCCTGAAGGGCAGACATGGGGGCACCGAGAAGAAGTGGCTAATATATCAACTGTAATCCGGATGGGGTAGCCATCAATGGTAGTCTGCAGCTCTAACAGATTACCCGGGGCCAGCCGGAGGTTAGGAAGGTGTGTTGCAGCGATAGGAGGAAATGAAGGTCGAGATCGATGTGTAAATCGATCAAATGACCCTAGGGTTTCTATTTTTAAAAACTGCCTCCGACATGTTTGATTGATTTGGAAATATCTTCGATCGATCGAACATAGACCGATCTGAAAAGAACTCAGATTAATCTAACCTTATAAAACATATTTTTGGAATTTTTTTTTTTTAAATTTTTTTTAAATATTTAAAAAAATTCAAAATTAAAAATATTTTTTTTTTCGGAAAAATAAATAATAAAAATCTTTTTGGATTTATTTTATTTTATTTTATTTTTAAATATTTGTAAATAAAAATAAAGAAAATATATTTTTGGATTATGAGAATTTTAAAATGAAAATAAAAGTAAAGATTAAAAATAAAAATCTTTTTGAAGTGTTTTTTTGAAAATAAAATAAGAATAAAATAAAAAATCAAAATACAGTCAAAGTCAACAAGGGAACACAGATCGATCAATCCAAGATCAATCTGGAAGATGCTTCGATCGATCGAACAGGTGAAAACCTGCAGACAAGTTCGAACAATCAGACAAAGAGCTGTTTTATGCAGGGTTCAAAAATTTTCTAAGTGTTGGAACTGAAGATCGATCCAAGAGGAATTTAGATTGATCTTGGAATTTCAGATCGATCACAAAACATTTTATACGATGGGACAAAAAGGTGAAATATGCAGGTGTGATGCAGAAATGAAGTTCGATAGATCGAAACTCTTTTAAGATCGATCGAACAGACACAAGATGCCCATTTTAGAGCAGAAAGTGCAGGCATTTTCAACCAAAATCCCCAACAATGTGTATGAAACCAGAATATATCTAGACGTCACAAGAAACGAAAGATAAAATAAAAATAGGGAGGCATAGGGTTGTAAACCCTACGAAGCATTTGATAGTCTTTAACATCTCTAGCAAGATGTTGGACTCTTTTAGCCCAGATCAAATATCTTGTTATGCATCCCCTCCTTGGCAGGGTGAATGGATTTTTGAATCCCATCCAATAAATGGTTCTCTAGAGAACTTGTTGGATTTGGATCAAAAGACACTAATGGTCCTTGGTCAAAACAACTCTTGGGCTTCCATGCCCTTAGAACACTTGGTTTCACAACAATTCTTGAATTCAAGTTTGAAGATGAACTCTTAGAACTTCCACTTCCAAGTAAAGACTAAATTTTATCAAGTTCATTTTCAAGACACCTTTCTATAACACACACTTCTTCATGCTTGGCTATTGAATTCGGGGTTAGATTAAAGATATTCAACTTCACCTTTATATGCCCAAATGAGATTTTCATTATCCCCATCCTACAATTAATGTTGGCATTTGCGGTTGCCAAGAAGGGACGGCCAAAGATAACCGGAATTTGACTCTTGGGATTCGGAACCAGTTCCGTGTCTATGACAACGAAATCAATGAGGAAGAAGAACTTATCAATCTTAATCAAAACATCCTCAATGATACCTCGGGGCTTTTTGATGGATCGGTCGGCAAGTTGCAAAACTACCAACCTCAGTTTTAAGTCTCCTAAGCCCAATTTGACATATACCGAATATAGAAGAAGGTTGACACTTACTCCTAAGTCTAGAAGAGCCCGATTAATGATATGGTCACTAATGATGCAAGAAGTAGTAGGTGAACTGGGATCTTTAAAATTTGGGAGTGTGTTATGTTGCAAAATAGAGCTCACTTGCTCGGTCAAGACCACTTTTCTTGGTGCTTGGCTTTTGTTCTTCCTCTTTTAAGTGCAAAGATCTTTCAAAAATTTGGCATAAGGTAGGATTTGCTCAATTGCATCCAAAAGCGGAAGATTGATCTTCACTTGCCTAAACACATCAATGATTTCATTAGTCTTGGTCTTTTGTTTGTTAAGAGAAATGGATCATTTCAAGGCATCTGGAAATGGAGCTTTAGGCTCAAAAGCTTTTTTAGAATTTTTCTTTGAAGAATTTTCAACACAAGAATTTTTCAAGCTATCACAAGAATTTTTCAAATCATCTTTCAAAACTTTGTTCAAATCATTTTCCATTACTTTTTCCATAAAGGGGTCATGCACATGCAATGAAGGAGGAATAGGATATGAAATAGGATGGGTGTCAACTTTTGGTTACAGTGGTTTACTCTCTTCATTGGATATACTCACTTAGTTGTCCACAATTCTCCCACTTCTCAAGTTTGTCACCACATTGACATGTTTGATTATGTGACCTTCCGATAAGGAATGAGTCTCCACAACACATTGTTGCTTTGGTGGTGCATTCAAAGGCAACGGCGCCAAACACTTGGTGGCTACTTCGGGGGTCGCACCCTAAAGTCCAAAAGTTTATGCACCAAAAGATAATGGTGTAGAGCTATGATGAATGTGGCCAAGTTTTACATTTATAAATTGCCACTACTACCTTTCACTAAAAATATAGTTGTGATGGCGCAAGTTTTGTAAACCTGGTGCGTCAGTGATGACCAAAAGATGACTCGATAATGGATCCGAAATGCGGAAGCGAAAGATGAAGCAACAGTCTCTAAGACACCAATGTGACCCTCAATGAGGTCACGGAACCCAAAGGAAAACAAATGCGAAAGTGTCGTTTCAAAACGGACAAAAAGGAACCTAGGGCAAAATGGTCATTTTGTAAAAAAGTGGATTCAAGTACTATCGAGCATACTGCTGGGAAGACAATGAAAAACTAATCATGATGGACTCAAGAATTGCATTATTCGGAGTCCGGACGAAGGAGAAAGGTCAAAAACAAAAATGATGTCGTGGCGACCCGACGAGGACAGCCCACTACTGCTGTAACTGAGAGTAAAAACGGGTATCTAAACGGACTTTTCTAGAAAAACTCAAAGAAAAAACCCCTCCTAAAATCAAGTTTTCTACCCCAAAATGCAGACAAAAAAAAAATGCATTATAAAATTTCCAGAATCCCCCAAGAAAATCAGGTCAAGGGGGTAAAAATTACTCCGAGCTACTGCCCAAGGGAATGAAATAGGGCTTTGGGAGGTTTTTAAATTGCCTAAATTGAAAATGCAATCTTAAAATACACCCACAAGGCACCCAGAAGTTTCGGATCGATCGAGACGATTTTCAAAAAAAAGCCGATGAATAGTACCAAGTACATTTGTACTAAAAATTTGCAAAACCTGGCAGCAAGGATTTTCTGGAAAAATATGGATTTTTGAGGGCTAACATGACGTTTTTGGGAAAAACACAAAGGAGAAACCCCCCCCCCCCCCCCCCCCCGGAAATCGAGTTTTCTACTCAGCAACGCGGGTGAAAATAAAAATAAAAACGCATTTTGAGAAACTCGAAATGCCCCTGGAACATAATAGGGTAAAAACTCAAAAAAATGTAACCTTAAGTTTTTGTTTCATCAAGAAGGATATTTTTTGCCAAAGTGAGCATGCTAGTGTATGTAATGTGATAACATAAATGTGCTACAATGGCCTACGGCCTCATTACAATACATTTACAAGTTTTGGCATACTCAACCTCAAATTCTCACAATTAACCTACAATGGCAACACTTAAATTTTAAGGAAAACATACTTGTAATCTTTAAAGTTAATGGCCTTTGGCCTCATGTTATACATACAAAGTAAGCTTCAAAAGTATGCTTGGATACACATTACATGTCAAAGAAGCCATCTTAGCTTACATAATACCATACATCCATGGTATACAAAAGATAATATCCAAAAGATAAAGCATGCTAAACAAGTGCATGTCCATATACAAGAAATGTTTCAAATTGCTCATGAACCCTTAAGGATGATGAGCATCCAAGAACATTGTCTCCTTACCTGTAAAATAACCCAAACCACTAAGGTGAGTAATCAAGTTACTCGTAGGAAGAAGCATATGCGTATACCATAAAGTTTCAATATCAATGCAAGATCAATATAAACTAATACAAGGGAGCATTCCACTTAACGTCTATGTTCAAGGTGTTCTAAGGGATCATCTTAAGCTAACTTAAATGTTTCTTAGCAACACAATATCAAAATGGATGTACTTAACAACATCAAATCACATATAACAAAATTTACAAGTTACAAATAACATTGATTGTCAACTTGGAAATGAATGCGAAATCAAAAAGTGGAATCCTTGGACACGTAAGCTTGGAATTCTGCTGAGACCTCAACAGTTATTCCGGGCATTAACCCATAGGGAAGACCACCCTAAGTGTGCACTATCTCAATTGGGGAGAACTCATACCTCCCACACTAGAGCCAAACTCTTGCCATGTTACTAGTAACCATGTCCCAAGAGAATCCAAAATATATATCAAGTTCAAAACTTATATATATAAATAATAAGGCATATCAACCACCTTACAAGCACAAGAACTTCAAAACCACACAAACCATGTCTTAGGGTTCCAAGTCTAGAATGGCATGATAGATGACAAATTCTTACCATGATATAATGCACAAAACAATATCATTAACTTATCAATTTAAGTATGCCTCAACAATAAGCCTTATATACTAAATGTTTAGCATTTTAGCAAAAATAGCTTCTATAACAATAATGATTATCAATAGTAATCTACTAGAATGGAGGACTAACATCACAATAGCATAGTAACTCAAATCATTAAGAATTCTATATAACTTCAACAATCCTACTCAAGATATATACACAACATACATGCTTAATGAATGAAATCCTAAGTCAATCATAAGGATTTCCTATAGTATGCAATACTATAATTCTAAAAGCATGTACACAATATATATTAAACCCTAAAGGATTATAAAACACTTAGAATATAAACATACTAGCACCCCTACCTCAATAGAGAATTGAATCTCTATAATCCAAGTAACCAAGCTCAAAATGGAAAACAAGTTTAGGGTTAATGAAGAAGAGAGTGAGAGGAAACTTTTGTGTTCTAAGGTTTTAAGTCTTGGGTTAATGGAAGGAAGCCAAAAATAAAGTCAAAGCTATTAACCAAGCTTTTCTCCAATGGTGGCTAGGTTAGGGTTCTTAAAGACAAGTGAAAATGAAAATGATTAAGTGTAAAATGGTGAGTGGAAAGGCTAGAAATCCTCCACTCACTATGTGCTCTTACACTACCTCTCACACACACTTAATGCAAGACTAAATGGTTAACCTACACTTGTCATGAATCTATGGTTCATTCCTAGGCTTAATCTCAAGCCTACACTTGTCACCATCCTCTGTAAACTACTAAGACTCAATATTGAACCTACACTAGTCAACCATCCACGCCAACAAGTGCACCAATCCTAGGCCAATAAGTGGGTGAATCTCCACCCTCCACATGTCATCATCCAAGGCATCAAAGTGTTTCCACACAAATGTCAACAAGTGGACCAATGAGAGTGTGACACTTGTCACACTTTTCAAAAATTACAAACAAGTCCTTTTTAAAAATATATTCCAAATTAAATTGCAAAATGGTCCCTAAGACAAAAAATAATTACTTTTCATAATTACACTAAAACCCCTCAAGTTTAGGTTAATTACCAAAAAGTCATGCTTTCATACACTTTACAAGAAAAGTAAACATCCAATATGTTTTTCTACAAAAGTGAAAATGTAGATATCATAGAATTTTAATATCATGGATGCATGCAAAATCAGAATCAAATCTATGCACAAGAAGTGAGGTTATGCAAGGAAAAAAAATGATAAACAGGAAAAAGACGAAATAGGGAAAAGACGAAAAAAGAAAATCACCGAAAAAGGAAAAGGAGGAAAAAGACCGGGTCATTACAACTTACCCTCCTTAAAAGGATTTCGTCCACGAAATCGAGTTGTACTTGAAAGAGAGAACAAATGTGGATACTGAGAGCGAACTTCCTGTTCGAGCTCCCAGGTAGCCTCCTCAACACCGTGATGTCTCCACAAGACTTTAACCAATGGAATTGTCTTAGTCCGTAAAACCTGCTCCCGTGAATCAAGAATCTGGACCGGACCTTCCTTGTAGGTCACGACCTCATCAACAACAACATCTGTCCACCGTAAAACATGAGATGGATCCGACTCGTACTTCCTCAACATAGATACATGAAAGACGTCGTGAACCCTATCAAGGTCTGGCAGCAATGCCAAATGATAAGCAATTTCACCGACACACTCTAAAATTTGAAATGGTCCAATGAACCTAGGAGACAACTTGCCCGTCTGCCGAAATCTCAGAAGTCCCTTCCATGGAGAAATCTTAAAAAAGACGTGGTCCCCTACCTCAAAAGACAAGGATCTCTTCCTCTTATCAACATAACTCTTCTGCCTGCTCTGAGCTGTAGCCAACCGCTGTCGAATCAACTTAATCTTCTCTGTAGTCTCAAAGACAATATCGGGACCCAAGGCGACTGTATCACCTACCTCGGTCCAACAAACTAGAGATCTACAAGGTCTGCCATACAACGCCTCAAAAGGTGCCATGCTAATACTGGTTTGGTAACTATTGTTATAGACAAACTCAACTAAGGGTAAGTAGTCTTCCCAACTATCCCCAAAATCCAAGATGCAAGCCCGTAGCATATCTTCTAATATCTGAATGGTACGCTCTGACTGACCATCAGTCTGAGGATGGAATGTTGTGCTAAAATGAAGCCCCATGTCAAGAGCCTCCTGAAAACTCTGCCAAAAGTGAGACGTGAACCTGGGATCCCTATCCGAAATAATGGATACCAAAATCCCGTGAAGTCTGACAATCTGCCCCACATACAGTCCACTAAGCCTCTCTGCGTCATCTGTCACTGCCATAGGCAAAAAGTGAGCCGTCTTAGTCAATCTGTCAAAAATGACCCAAATGGCATCATTCCCTGCCCTAGATCTCGGAAGTCCTGTTACGAAATCCATAGTGATGTGCTCCCACTTCCACTCTGCCACTGGTAGTGGTTGTAACAACCCTGCCGGTCTCTGATGCTCTGCCTTCACTTGCTGACAAGTAAGGCATTTAGCCACGAACTGAGAAACATCCCATTTCATGCCTTTCCACCAAACCTGTCTCAGTAAATTGTGATACATCTTCGTACCACCAGGATGAACTGCGAGTCGAGAATGGTGAAAATCCCGAAAAACAACGTCACGACAAGAAAGAGGAATAACCATCTTCCCCCTGTACCTGAGACCATTGTCTGAATGCAAGGTCCAACCCTCTACATTCTCGCCACCTAAAATTCAATCGTGGATGGACTTCATCTCCCCATCCTCCTGTTGTACCTCAATAACTCTACTAACAAGAGCCGGTTGAGCCACAAAGCTAAACAAAATAGCTAGTGAAACATCCTCATACAACTACAAACCAAGATCTGCAAGTTCTTCTAGCATCTTCCATCTGTGAATGGAAATGCTAGCAAGAGTACCCCGTGACTTCCTACTCAATGCATCGGCCACCATATTGGCCTTTCCTGGATGATACTGTAACTCAAAGTCATAGTTCTCCATGAACTCAACCCATCTGCACTGTCTCAAGTTCAAATCCTTCTGAGAGAAAAGATACTTGAGACTTGTGATCGGAGAAAACTTCGAACTTCTTCCCGTACAAATAATGTCTCTAACCTTTCAGGGTAAAGATAACTAGTGCCAACTCCAAGTCATGTGTCGGATAGTTTAACTCGTGAGTCTTCAACTGTCGAGACCCATAAGCAACTACCCGTTCTGTCTGCATCAAGACACAACCCAATCCTTCTCGCGAAGCATCACAATAAACCACGTAACCCAAACCACGTTTAGGTATAATCAAAACTAGAGCTGATGTCAATCTGACCTTCAACTCCTGAAAAGCAAAATCACAAGCCTCATTCCATATGAACTTGACTCCCTTGCGAGTAAGTCGAGTCATAGGTGTCGCTAAACGAGAGAAATCCCGAACAAACCTCCTGTAATAGCCGGCTAGGCTAAGAAAGCTCTGAACCTCAAACACTATCTTCGGACGCTCCCAATCCATCACAGACTCAATCTTCGATGGATCCACTACAACACCGCCCCCTGACACAACATGTCCATGGAAATTCACCTCTGGTAGCCAAAATTCACATTTCTCGAACTTGGCATATAATCGGTTATCCCTAAGGATCTATAAAACTGCTCTCAAGTGATACTTATGCTCTTCTCTCGAAGCTGAGTACACGAGCATGTCATCAAATAACAACACCACAAATTTGTCAAGATAGTCACTGAATACACGGTTCATTATACCCATAAAAGCTGCTGGAGCATTGGTCAAACCAAATGGCATCACCAGAAACTCATAATGGCCATACCGTGTGCGAAAAGTGGTCTTGGATATATCCTCATTCTTAACCCTTAACTGACAGTATCCCAACCTCAAATCTATCTTTGAAAAGCATGTCGCTCCCTTCAATTGATCAAATAAGTCATCAATCCTAGGCAAAGGATATCTGTTCTTGATTGTAGCGTGATTCAACTTGCGATATTCGACGCAAAGTCTCAAAGACCCATCATTCTTCTTCGCAAAAAGAACCGGTGCTCCCCATGGTGAAGCACTAGGACGAATAAAGCCTTTAGCTTTCAAATCATCCAATTAACCTTTTAGTTCATCAAGCTCTACCGGTGCAATACGGTACGGTGCCATGGAGATGGGTGCTGTACCGGGAATGACATCAATGGCAAAAATAACTTCCCTAAAAGGAGGTAACTCTGTCAGTTCCTCTGGAAAGACATCAACAAACTCCTCAATAACTACTGGAAGAACACAGCCCAAACTGTTATCCTCGTCAACTAGCAAACTAGCCAAGTAGGATCTATAGCGACTCCAGTCACCAATGCTGAAAACCATTGCCAGGTGGGAATCACTTCAATCTCCCACAAAATGGAAATAATCTCCCTTGGGAGTGCAAACGGACACCCTCCTGCAGAAATAATCAATCGTAGCCCGAAAGAATGACAACCAATCCATCTCGAGAATGACATCAAAGCCCGTTATGTCGAGAACAATGAAATCGAACTCTAAGGTCCGCCCAGCTATCTCAATAGCACAACCCCGACAAACACGATCCAAAGACACTGGACCCCCAACTGGCGTGTCAACATAGAGAAGACTATCCCTAAGTGTGACCTCCAGACCCAATGAATGTGCAAATGATGCAGAAATGAAAGAATGTGGTGCACCTGTGTCAACAAGAACCCGTGCCCAAAAACTGAAAACTGGAAAGATACCTCGAATTGAAGAGGTGCCTGTGGGAGCATCCACCTGTGGAAGAACGTAGGCTTGTCCCTAAGTCCCTGAGCCCTGTTGTAAACTACCTTGATAGCCTGACTGATGTGTAGAAGCAGTAGGTGTAGCACCCCTGGCTGGATAAGTGCCAACTGGCACCACTGGCTGTGGTGCCTGAGGAACTCTGAAACCAGACTGAACCATTACAGACTGTGCTGGTACCATCTGTGAATTTGTGCCACTACGTGACTTATTCAACAACTTTGGACAATCCTTCCTGAGATGACCTGGCCGCTTGTAATAGAAGCAAGCTCCCTGCCCTATCTTTGTAGAAACTGAAGTCTGACTGGCCTATGCCCGAAGCTGTGGGCAACGAGGCTTAATGTGCCCCAGCTACTGACAATAGTAACAAACCACTCCCTGGGCTGATCCCGAAGATACAGGAACTGTGGTTACTGAACGATTCTGCTACAATGCCCCCTGGTGGTGCATCGTTGCTACTCCACAAGCTTAGAGAGTGTGCATTAAGGCAAGGGCCAAGTTTTACATTTATAAAAGCCACTACTACCTTCACTAAAAATATAGTTAGGGTGAGTAGGGATCGTCCTAAGGGATTGGAGTCGAATTTGGTTGTGGAATCGCTATTAGGGTTAGTAGGTCAAGTGATCAAACAAATAGTTGGTTGGTTGATTAAACTAAAGAGCAAATTAAACTAAATAATTGAATGCAATAAAGAGTAAGTAAGAGAGAGAGAGATCATGGGGTTTAGAGGTCACCACCAAACAATGCTTTTCTACACCTTTAACAAGTGACTAATGAGGGAAATGTGTGTTGCAATATTGATGTGTGTGTTTGTTTGGTTGATTCAATTAGGAAGGATGACCAATTAAGCATACGTTGTCTAATCAACATGTGAAAAGCACAATATATCTAGCAATTAAGTATATATTGTCTAAATAGCATGTGAAAAGCACAATATAACTAGCAAGTCATTAATCCTTTTATTAAGCTCACAAGCCAAATACACCACAAGGTTAGAGACATATGCTACTTGCATTCAAAAGTATGGAACATCAAACAATAACCATGGATTGTCCTCACATCTAACAACTATGCTACCACTACACTACAATTAAGCTAATGACATAAAATTAAACTAATTAAGCTAAGGGAGAGGTACAATCCACCAAGAAATGAGCATGAACCATTTAGAAAATTTTAGGAGCATTCCTTTAAGCATAATGTTTTGACAATCTCTAGATCTATGGCATTAATACAGATGTTCTTGGTTGTCCCTTTTTTGACCGTTTTCCCCCTTCTTCTTCCGTAAGCCATATCTTTTTCATCCGGACTCTGAATCAAGCGATTCTTGAGTCTAAATTCATTAATTTTTTGTTGTCTTTCCAATGGTGTGCTCGGTGGCACCCACTTTTAAATTGGAAATGACAATTTTTCCCCTAGGTTCATTCTTGTTCGTTTTTGAAACGTTATTTCCCCATTTGATTCCTTTGGGTTCCGTGACAGGGTCATAATGGTGTCTTAGAGCCATGTTGTATCTCTAGAGACCGTTGTTTTGTCTTTTGTTTCCGCATTTCGGATCCTTTATCGGGTCATCTTTCGTTCAGCACTGACGCACCGGGTTAAAAAACTTGGGCCGTCACAGATCTAGGGGCATTCTTGACTTTTCAAAGTGGTCTTATTTTCTTCTTTCAACATGGTTGAATGGAAAACGTGATTTTAGGGGGGGTTTCTTCTTCGTTTTTTCCAAAAAATATCGTTTGGTACCGGAAATCGTTCACGAAGTTCAGCTTTCAGTTTTGTATTTAGCAGCTTTTTGGACCCTCATGACCTGATTTCATGGAGGGGAATTTTGGGAATCTTACATTGAGTATTTTTCGATTCCTTCCACATGATCACGTAGAAAACTCAATTTTGAGGGGGGTTTTTTCTTTGTGTTTTTCCAAAAAATGTCAACTTGGACCCCAAAAATCCATTTTTTGACGAAAAACCCCTGCTGCCAGGTTTTTTGGTTGAGCATTCTGGTTTTTGCTCATCTAACCGGTTAGATGTGGTCATCTAAACAGTTAGATGTGCTTGGGCAGTGTTTTTGTCGTGACTTTTGGCCTTCTAAGCGGTTAGATAGGCTTGGTAACCGGTTAGATGTTCTAAGTTGGCTCCTTTTGACCTTTTTGCCCCTTCTTCTTCCGTTAGCCATATCTTTCTCATCTAGACTGCAAATCAAGTGAACTTTTTTTTTTAACTTGATTAATTTTTTGTTGTCTTTCCAATGGTGTGCTCAGTGGCACCCACTTTTATGTTGTAAATGAACATATTTCCCCTAGGTTCATTCTTGTCCGTTTTTTAAATGCTGCTTCCGTATTTGTTTCTTTTGGGTTTTGTGACCTCGTTAAGGGTCACATTGGTGTCTTAGAGACGTGTTGTATCTCTAGAGACCATTGTTTCATCTTTTGCTTTCGCATTCTAGATCCAGTTTGGGTCATCACAGGACACACTGGGTTAAAGAATCCAAGGTCGTCACAGGTGGTATCAGAGCTCCTAGGTTTGAAAACCTTGGATGACAGGTTTTGGGTGCATATCATGCTTATGTTGCCATGCTCTATGTGCTTATATGCTTCATCGTAACATGTTTTAGTTTGATAACATGTTTATGTGCCTATGTGCTATATGCGACATGCCGTTTGTTTAACATGATTGAAATTCTTATGTAAGGAGCATGACATATGATGTATGCTAGATTAGATTTGTATATGCATAACTGTGTTGCATATTTGGCATGACACGGGATTGGTCATTGAGGCATGAGTTGAGGTTGATGGTGATTGTAGTCACAGATTCGTGGTAGTGTAGGTTGTTGTCGACCTAGCATTGGTTTTAGGTAGGTGGTAAGTTACCTTTTGTTTAGGCTCTCGTGAGGTGAGTCATTTGGCATTGCCATAGTGCTGGATTTGTTGGTTTTAGGCCATGATGAGGTTATAGACCTCTTAGGATCCTTGGTTGATCGGGATGATTTCTCTGGGAAATCAATTTCATGGGCGAGTACGTTTATGGGCGGGTGCATGGCACTGTCATACTACCGTACTGGTGAGCTACAAGTGCATTTCGAATGGAATCAATGTTGGTTTTGTTTTGATAGGCATTGTCCTTTTGATCGATGATGATGATGGATGTTTTGCGGATCAGTCGTAGTGATTGATTTGATTGTTGTTGATGTGGCTATAGTTGCCATTTTCTTTGAGTTCTCTTGCGTGATGACACTTTTGGAATCAAGTTGATTGATTGATGCTTTGGGTAAAGAGAGCATTGCACTATTAATATCACTTATAGTGTCACCTCTAAATTCGGGGATGAATTGTTTGAGTCTTACCATTGTGGTAAGGGCTCACGTTTGTTTTGAGACAAGTTGTGGTTGCATTGATTTTTGGAGACAGTTTATGGTTAGAACTGGTCTTTCCTTTTACCTAGACACTATAGGACACGATGTCCACAGGGTTCATTATTGTATCATTTTTATCTTCTGCAGTTTCTTTTACTACCATGTTAGTAGTTATGATATTATGATGCAAGAGTAGGCGGAAGTGTGTCCACATTGCTTCTTGTTGTGTGGCATTAGCATGCCTTATTTATATGCTTAGAGATGCCATGTTGTTACTGTATTTTAGTGACATGATTTTGTTCTTACGTGGAAACGTGCTACATGTACCCATGATTTTATCTATGTGAGTAGATTTACCTTCTTGGTAGTTGCATTCCTTGTCATATGCATGACTTCCACATTTGATTTTCCCTTTTATTTCCTTCGGTCGCACGTTGTTTGTGTGCCAGTTTCTGCAATGGTTTCGTTGTGAAATTCCTTGTAAAGGAATTCTCCTCTTTTCTTAGTTCATGTTTGGGACTTCACAAGGAGTGAGTCTCTTCTCTTCATCGCCTTGTGCACGATTTTGGGGTTTGGTCAGTTCGTGAGGATCACCCTTGTTGTCTTGAGTCCTTGGTAAGGATTTGGTTGATTTTGGTCGATTTACTTCCATATAGGGCGTGAAGTCTTCGACCTTGTTGTCTTTCCTTTGGAGATAGAGTCGTGGTGTTGTCCTTCTTAGGACTGGTGGTTCCCTTCCTTTCGTGTCTTCCCTTGGGGAGTTTTTGCTGTGGTTGTTGATGGAATTGAGGTGCTCAGAGTGGGTGGATTGGTGTGACATCATTTTTTTCAAGGACTTGTGTCCATATCATTGAGGAATTGTTTGATTCGTGAGGTGAGCTCGATGCTCTTTTGAGAACATCTTTTGGAGACTTGTTTCAGTTTTAGAGACCTTGATGTGGTTAACTTTTAGGAAGAGTTTTGAAGGATCATTGTTGGATATGGCTTGTTTGTGGAGTTTCTCATCCTAGTTATGACTAGGCATAGTTTTGAGGAATTGTTGTTCCAGTGGTTGTTTATGGATTGGAATTGAGGAATTTTGATTTAGCTTGGTAATGCCAAGCACGGTTTTGAGAGACTAATTTTGTGATTTTGGTTGTCGAGATTTTGTTATATGTGCCACGTGGTGGACTTGTATTTTGAGGATCTAGTTATCCGTGATAAGGATGTGGATCTAATGTTTGCTTACAATGTGATCTTGTAGTTGATCTGTTTCAGGGAGATATAAAGCATTTTAGATGAAATGTCTTATAGCGAGGTTCGCTTTGATTTTTGGAGGATTCGATTTGTTTTTTAGGCTTTGGATTCTTGATTGATGTTGTTAATAGGAGTATTTTGAGACATTGAAGATGTTGGTTTTGTTATATTGAGGATTGAGACCTTAAGCTGGAAGGTACCTGTAACATTGCCGTCAGGATTTTGAGAATGGCCGGGATGTCGACGTCTTTGGACCATGTCTCAACTCTTGCGGAATGCTGGGTTACTTTATTGTTTTTGGCAATAATGATTTACGACATTGATGTCATTGGTATCGAGAAGTTCATGGGTAGACCTAGTGGGGGGCAGGTTATGAACTAGTGCCTTACACTGTCATGCTACCGTATAAGTTGTGTGCTGTGGGCAGGTGCTAGTTGTCGTCGATGCTACCTTACTGACGAGTAAGTGTGGGCGGGCCCTAGGCACTGTCATTGTTACCACACATTTGAGTACGTTGTGGGCGGGTTCTGGTCGCTATTCGTACTGCCACATTGTCTTTGTTCGGTACCTTGATTTGACACGTGGATATCTTAGAGTTCTTTTGGTGGTTATTTTTGGGTTCGTATGATGGTTCGTTAGGAGGGACACTTACGGTTGTGGCCTTTCATTCCTTTGTTTGACCTTAGGTTCTGTGTCTGAGTTTCGACTTGTGATGTGGCCGTATGGTCATTTTTCTTCTGAGGGGTTGTCTTGTCGTGAGCACATGGGTCTGAATAATATTGGGTTGTACGTTGTCTTTCAGTTTTGAGTTTTGCTTTCGTAGCACGTTGTGTGGGATACTAAAAAATGTACTCCGTAGTTATCCTGGTTTTGCCTTTTGTTTCGTTGGGGTTGGATTTCGGGGATGAAATCCCTTTAAGGTGGGAAGGTTGTAATGACCCGATCATTTTTCTTCCTTTCCTTTTCTCAGATTTTCACGGATATTTTTTTTTTTCGTTAATCTTTTCCCTTTCTGAGTTCAGTTTCTTGTCACTTAATGTCATCTTGAGTGTTTAGGAATGGTTTCCGATACTCTTTTCCTTAGATTGACAACTTCCTTTAAGGATTGTGTCATTTCCACATTTTTTATTTTTTCTGGACACTATTCACTTTTCGTCTTTTTCTTGTTTATCATTTTTCCTTGCACAACGTCACTTTTTGTGTTCGGATTTGATTCCGGTTTTGCATGCATCCACGATATTTAAATTCCATGCAATGTGTTTTTTTTACTTTCTTAGAAAAGCATGCTCAGTGTTTACTTTTCTTGTAAAGGGTATGGATGCATACTTTATTGTAATTATTCTTAACTTATGGGGTTTTAGAGTAATTAAATAAAGTAATTATTTTTCGTTTTGGGAACCATTTTATAATTTTATCTGGAAGATATTTTGGAAAAGGACTTTTTTATAATTTTTGAAAAATGTGACAAGTGTTATATTCTCATGGTGCCACTTGTTGGCTTTGGGGTGGAGTGACTTGGAAGCATAATCTCTTGACATTTGGAAGGTTGAGATTCACCCACTTGTTGGCCTAGGATTGGTGCACTTGTTGGCTTAGATGGTTGACAAGCGTAGGCTTGAGATTAAGCCTAGGAAGGAGCCTTAGATTTGTGACAAGTGTAGGTTCACAATTAAGTCTTGCAAATTATTTTTGGGCCACTTTGGGATTATGTTTTAAAGAAGGGTTTCTTGTGCAATTGACCAAACTTGTGTGTGTTGACCATAGTGTAAGATCACATAGTGAGTGGAGGATTTCTATTTCCTCCACTCACACTTCATTCATTGTTTCATTATCTTCCTCACCAAAAACCCTAGCCTCCATGGATGAAGCTTAAAGCCTTAAGCTTTGACTTTGATTTTTGAAAGCCTTCCCTTGATTTCCAAGCTTAACCTTAGGAATACTTTTTGTTCTCCTCATCCTCCTCTTCATAACCCTTGAATGGTTTGCCATTTTGTGTTGATTTTCCTTAGATTCAAGAGGAACAATCCTCTTGTGAGATAGGGGGTGTTATAATTTATTCCCTAAGGGTATTCCTTGCTTTTGTAGTGATATATAAGTTGTATGCATGTCTTTTATTGATTTTAGAAATTAATGATGTATCATAACTTGCATATAACTTACTTTAGACTTAGGATATGGCATGGCCATGACATGATCTTTGTTATATATTAAATTGGAATGATTTAAATGAGTTTTCAAATCTAGAGATTTAATGAATTTAATTTGATTTAAATTCTAGTTAATTGTGTTTTGCTTGTATTCTATTTTTGACTTGATAGATGGTATGACTATGACTTAGTGCTTGACATATATTAATTTGAGATCATTTGAACAACTTTTGAAATTTAGAGATTTAATTGATTTAAATTAATTAAATACTATTTGATGCTATCTTGCTCATTTTACACTTTTGATTTGATATATGTAATGAGCATGCTATGTTGTTTAACATATATTAATTAGAGGTTATTTGAATTTGATTTGAAATTTAGAGAATTTAATTATTTTGTTGAATTAAATTCTATCTAGTGACTCCATGAATCTATTTGTGTTTTAGAAGTTATTTCTATGTTCAAATTTTGGACTTGGACTTGTTGTGTATTCACTTTGTTGTGTTTTGAGCAATTGATAACATTGTTGTTATAATTATATTCATGGTAAAATGTTTTCTTTATGGAATATATTGTTACCTTGTGTAATGAATTGCACACTTTGTAATTGATATTATGTATGCCATTTTAGAATTGAAACTCTAAGGCAAGAATTGTGTGGTTTCAAACTACTTGTGCATGGAAGGTGGTATATATGCCTTAATATTGTATATAAGTTTTGAACTTGATATATTTTGGATTCTCTTGGGACATTGTTACAAGTGACATGGCTAGAGTTTGGCTCTAGTGCGGGAGGTATGAGTTCTCCCCATTTATAGTGCACACTAGGGTGGTCTTCGCAGTGGGTTAATGCGCGGAATAACCGTTTAGGTCTTGGCATTATCCAAGGCATGATGTCCAAGTATTCCATTATTTGATTTCACATTCAATTCCAAGTTAACAATCATGTTTAATTGTGACTTGTGGTTTTGGTTATTGGTGATTTGATGTTGTTAAGTACATCTATGTTAAATTGTCATATTTAGTTGTTTTTATACTTTAGATTTCAAGTTGATAACTTTGAGAATCTATGTCCTCATGCATTATATTTGAGATTCTAATTATGCTAAATGGTTATATTTAGTTGTTTTCGTACTTTAGATTTCAAGTTGAAAACTTTGAGAATCTATATCTTGTTGCTTTGTATAGCATGCCCTTATGTTGCTTGGGATTCCATGAAGGATGTGATGTATGCTAGAAATGTTCTAATGTAGCTTAGGATGCTCTTTGAGTCTAGCCTTTGACATAGACGTTAGGTGGCATGACCCTTTTAAATTGTTTCAAGTCAATGTAAAAATCTCTAAAGAAATCGAGTCATGCATGCTCATTCTCTACGAGTAAACTTGTTTACTCACTTTGAAGTTACTAGGGGGTTGTTTAAGGTATGAAGACTTGGTTCATGATGTTCATTATTACTTAGATGATTGTAGACTTGGAGGCTTTTAGTTCTTGTAAAGGTTGGCTTGGAATGCCACTTATAGCCTTTTATGTCAAAATGTGTATATTTGATTCCATGTATGTAATGTGTACATGAGTACACTCTTTACAATGTATTTGACATGTATGAGATGAGGCCGGAGGCCAATGACATGTAATTTGTATCCTATGTGATTTTTGACTTTATGGAATATTATGAGAATATTGAAAAATATTGAGATATTGCTTCACCATGTTTGCATTGGGAGTGGGAATTCTATTTTGATTCTTCCATAGGGTCTCATTACTCATGTCTGAAGTGTGGCCAAAGGCCAAATGGTATTTTGAAACCATTTCATAGTTTTGAATTTCGAGTTTTCATTCCAAGTTCCATTTTTGTCATTTTAGCCGTTGGGGGGTCGGATTTTGCATTGACGGTATTTTTAAGCCATGGACCATTGTAGCACGTCCAAATAGGAAAGTTACGTTTGAGTGCATAGTCGTTTCCAGGAAAAACCTCATCCTTTGTGACTTGAGCCTTCGATGGACTCATTTTGCGTTTTTGTTGCATAATCTGTTCTAGGGACATTCTTGACTTTTCAAAGTGGTCTTATTTTCTTCTTGCAACATGATTGAATGGAAAACGTGATTTTAGAGGGGGTTTTTTCTTCGTGTTTTTTCAGAAAATGTTGTTTTGGTACTGGAAATCGTTCACGAAGTTTAGCTTTCAGTTTTGCATTTAGCAGCTTTTTTGACCCTCATGACCTTATTTCATAGAGGGACATTTTGGATATCTTGAGGTGAGTATTTTTCGATTCCTTCTATGCTATCACGTAGAAATCTCAATTTTGATGGGGGTTTCTTCTTTGTGTTTTTCCAAAAAATTTCATCTTGGCCCCAAAAAATCTATTTTTTGACGAAAAACCCCTGCTGCAAGGTTTTTGGATTGAGCATTCTGGTTTTTGCTCAGCTAACCGGTTAGATGGGGTCATCTAAATGGTTAGATGTGTTTGGGCAGTATTTTTTTCGTGATTTTTGGCCTTCTAACCTGTTGGATAGGATTGGTAACCGGTTAGATGTTCTAGGGTTGGCTCCTTTTGACCCTTTTGCCCCTTCTTCTTCCGTTAGCCATATCTTCCTCATCCGGACTTCAAATCAAGTGAACTTTTTTTTGAACTTCATTAATTTTTCGTTGTCTTTCCAATTGTGTGCTCAGTGGCACCTACTTTTATGTTAGAAATGACCATTTTGCCCCTAGGTTCATTCTTGTCCGTTTTTTAAACGCCGCTTCCGCATTTGTTTCTTTTGGGTTCCGTGATCTCGTTGAGGGTCACATTGGTGTCTTAGAGACATGTTATATCTCTAGGGACTATTGTTTCATCTTTTGCTTCTGTATTCTGGATCCAGTTCAGGTCATCACAGGACACATTGGGTTGAAAAATCTAGGGTCGTCACATACCAAAAATCATAATTTTCCCCATAAAAAATGGGAAGTGTTGATTGATGGGCACCTTGGTTTTGATTGCCTGTAGTCGCCATCACGATCGATCTTCTTCGGGGTTTGTTTTCCTGTCAATTAGCTTCACGCCCAATTTGCTCTCTCTGATACCACTTATGTTGGCTGTAGTTTCAACCAACTAAATAATTTTTAAGTGAAGAGAGGAGAGAAACAAATATTGCATTGTATTGAATTCTTTGTTTAGTTGATATGCTTTAACAATAAATCCCTTACACTATAATATATACTATTCTCCCATAGACCTTTGAACTTTTCAAGACAAATTTCAACCACACACATGATACATGCACTCACTTGATACATGTACATATTTGATACATGTACCCACTTGATACATGAATAAACCCAAAATGCACAATAAACATGGCATTAATTTATTTTTTACAAAATTAACGTCCTGAAAATATAATAACAACCATCATCTCAAAAAGTTAAAACTCTCATAAACAACAATTAAAATGGGGACAGTAATTTACATGTATTCTTTAGTTTTCTTTAATATTACAAAAACAGTAAAAGAAGAAAACAAAGAAGCAAAGATACTAGGGAAGAAAGCATCCTGAATTAAAAAGACTATTGTTCTTCAACAAGAGTGAAAAGACAAACTAGTGGAAAGATGGTGGTGGTGATGACGGCGGTGATTGTTCTCTTTTTCAATCCGCCACCGGAGATGAAGAAAATCATCCACCGAACATGGCAGCCGAAGTGGGCCGGTGGTGTGGTAACCGTATACCTCGTGAGCTTTATCGAGAAGCCTTTGGAAGAAAGGATGATACAGATCTGATATAGGGATGACGAATCGCTGAAAACCACCACCTTCTTCTTCTAATCCCACTTGAACCGCAAGCCATCCTTTCTTCACCTTCATCTTCTTCTCCTCTTGCATGCTATATATGTATATGTATGTATATATATATATATATATATATATATATATATTCTTTAGGCTAAATGATATTGATAAATTTAAAGAGGAGAGAGAGATGAGAAGAGAACACTGTCAAATTTGTGTGAGAACTTTGGTGTTACGTTGAGACAAGTATAGGGTTCGATTGATTGTATGTGTGCATATATATAGCTAGCGAGGGAGGAGATTAGTTTAGTGGTGTTATTGTTAGTGTTAAAGTAATAGACGTGTGTCATTTTGTACTCTCATGGAGTCATTCTATAGCTTATTTGTTTTATTTATTTATTTATTTGTTTATATTGTATGGTTATGATTACTTTTTATGTGGCCCTGTTATAGATATATATATATATTTTTTATTTATTTATTTATTTATTTTTTTCTCAATAGGTAAGCAACACGATAAAAAAAAAAACACAACATTCTAAGTTCTCATTAGAGAGGAGAGCTCATTCCAACCTATTCATTGGCCACAATTAAGGTCTTTACCTTTCCTTTTATACCTTCTATTTGCAAAGAATATCTTTTGCGGCAACTTGGTTATATATGAAACTTTCATGTTTTCAATTAATGATTCCATAAGATAATTAATTACCCAAAAATAAAAATAAATAAATAAATAAATAAATAAATAAATAAAAGACTCCTCCTGGTAATTGTGTGTTTGAGTGGAAAGTGTTATCAATCAGGTTTTGCAGAAAAGTTGATGGGAAAAATTGAAGAGAGGAAAACTATAGTCAAGTTACAATATTGTCTTTGTTATAATTTTAATTATGAATTTCAACCAATAACCAACTAAAATTTTCACCTTATATATATATATATATATATATATATATATAGTACTTGCTAAATCAGAGAAATAATGGTCTGACTAACTGAACATTTAAGTTCATATATTCTGATAGATTTATTTACACTTCACATATCGAATATTTGATACAGAACGCCTTTAAGTCACATCAGTACTACTATTCTTTACTTTACACTGCCAGTGGACTAGTCACAAAGGTGTTGGGGTTCATCATTCAAGTGGGACTAAGTTTGTGTGGTGAACCGGTTGTTCGTTCAAAAATATTAAATAAATAAATGGATTAATTATAAATAATACACAGAGCATGTGGTAGTGATGCTGTTTTTTATGTTCTAACTTCTTTTGCTTTTCTTTTCTTTTGGAATTAATTTCATCCACGTTTGCTAATATTTTATACACACTCCCTCTTCATTTCATAATTTCATCGATCTCCTTGAGGTTTTGATTTATGTAGCAAATTATCTTTTACAGTTAGGCAATTGACGGTGTCAGCATGAACAAATTGGTATAAGGTCAATTTTGTCCTTCCAATACTTGAAATGACATTTTTAACCTCATTGGCCAATGCAAATTTACAAAATTACCCTTAACTTATAAACTAAAAAGTGCCTTCATATCACCGAAAGCAGAACACCCCCATTCACGGATCGTTTCAACTTTGTAAGTCGCCGGAATTGAGCAAACAGTATTAATCCATGCCCAACAGATGGTGACTAAGCAAGTCTGAACGATGTGCAAGGGGGACTAGGCGATGCAAAAAGGGAATTGCAGCCACAGAATTTACCAACGAGGACCGACAACGAAGCTGTTTTTACTGGCGAGAAACGGCGAGACTGAACTGACAGGCGATGAAGTGATTAAACGGCGGTGAAGAGGACGACATACATGCTTCAATGAAGGACGCTGATGAGACTGTTTGGTGGAATGAAATTACCGGCATGAAGTGGGCTGTGACAAAGATGGTGAAGCTTGCGGTTTAAACAATGGTGACGAACTTACAAAGCTAGGCCGGATTCTTCTACAGAGCTTTGGCGTGTCTATGGCCATTTTGAATTGGGTTTCACCGAGGTGGGTTGAGGAATGGCTGCTCGCCGGACTGAACTGGGTTTGGTCGAACTTAGTTCGCTGTAGCTTTGAGCTTCACTGAATCGCAGAACTGGGTTTGGTATGACTGAATCGCTGTTAGCCGGTCTGAAAAAGGAGGAACCTTAGTTCAGTCCAAATGCCGGACTTCAACGCTGTCAAATCTACGGCTGTGTAGTCGCCATCAAATCTACCTTCGTAACGCTGGATAAGAACGAGGTAAGACTGATCAAAACGACGACGGCAAAGTTCACAGCTACCTCGACCCAGTTCAGTCCGGTGATCCCAAGTCCGATAAAGCTCAGTTCAGTCCGGCGAAGCTTCGCGGTTTGTTCACTACATGTACGTGGTGGGTGGTCAGTCGTCGTCGTGGTGGGTTGAGGGGAGAAACGACGAGATCGGTTTTGTAACTCGCCGGAGATCGCTTCACCTAGTTCAGTCTGGTGATCCCTACTCCGGTGAAGCTCAGTTCAATCCGGCGAAGCTCAACAGAGGCTGTGATAAAAACCAGCGAACTGTCCTAGCAATTGAACGGCAGGCAGTAAGGACTGAAGCTTGAACGACGATGTGTCCTTGCAATTGAATGGCGACTGTCCTTGTAATTGAACGGCGGGCAGTGAGGAGAACGGCTTGGCTGTGATAAGAGCCATCTTTTTCTGTGGTTGCTATTGGTGGCATAGTTTCTTCATCGTAGGCATTAATAAAAAAAAGAGAAAAAGAAAAAAAAGATATATATATTGTGTGTATATATGCGTATGTGAGTAGAGAGAGACATGATGGAGGGTATTAGAGTCTTTTCTTTTTAAGTTATAAATTTTAATATATAATTCAAGGGTAAAATAATAAAATCACATATTTCCATTAGTCAACTAAACGTCTGTTACTGACAAGAGGTGTAGGTGACATTATAAAACGTAAAAGGGGTATGTATGAAATATTGACAAAATTCAGAGGGTGTAGGTGAAATTAACCGTTTCTTTTATTATATATTAATTGAATAATATTATTATTACATGACTAATTATTTTGCTTATGTAATCTGATGTGCTTAATTTTGTCCTAAACTAACTTTTATGACTAGGGGATCACCATATGTATAGTTATGATTTTAATGCCATTTCAGTGAAGATCATTTTCAATCAGAAGCACCACCCATGTGTCACGAGAGTTCGTAGAAAAAGTGCAGTACCACACACTTACTAGTAAAAGTTGTTTTCTTAATTTGTTATCAACCCTAGGATGATCTTTATTTTTTCCGGTAATTAAAGGGATGATTTTTTGCTTGTTTGTTTCTTGATTTTTAAAGTTAAACATAAATGTGAGGGTATTCTATTCATTGGGCTTTGGGCAGAATAATACGTTTGTTCGATTGTAATTTGAAAATGACGGACTCAAAATCAAAAATAACGTTTTCATATCTTATCATTCACAAAATAGTTCAGTGATGTGAGACTCGGGGATAAGATTAGTCCTTTTTCTTTATTTGAAGTTGGACGGGTACTAGTTTTTCAATAAATAACTTTGTCCTTTAGAAAGAAAGAACGAAAAAAAGAAAAAGAAAAAAAGATTGTCTTATAATTTTAGAATGTTGTAGTCTTAATTTTATCATAGTTGTTGTGTATACCTTACTTAATATGGAGAGGTGTTTAGAAGGTGTTGATGCCCCCAATCGGTTGAACTTAAACTCAAGATGCCCAGTGCATCTCAACTATCAGTAAATCCAAAGTGTTTCACAAATCAACCATTAGTCATGCATCCAGATGAAAATATGTTATTAATTTCTTGGATGTGTAGATAGAGTTGTGTATTCAAAGAAACAGAAATATCAACCCATATAACAATAATTCATTTACTTGCTAATGTATGTGATGAATATTGAAAACAAAGATGCACTTTCAAGAAATCTCTTTAGAAGTTGTATATAAGATGTACATGAAAACTCAAATAAACAAATATGGGGTCTCTAACGATGTCTCATTGCCTACCTTGGTTATACAAAATGTATTTAGAGGCTTAATTTAAAGAGTTGTATTTTAGTCAGGCTATTAAAAGTGTTTGATTCCTTTTCAAGCATTAGAGAAGCAACCTTGTCCATCGATCGAGAGGGGTGTTAATCGATCAAGAAATCGATGAAATTTATATTTGTGGAAAATTATGATAATTCATTTTCATTTAAAAATGTTTAGGTTGAGGAGCCTCACCACTCTACGATTACAATTCTAGAGAAGTACAACGGATCGCACTTGTGTTGTGGAGCCTAAGTTGCATTATATAAAAGTGCAACAAGAGGCACTTTAAGTGCCGTAGAGGTCACAACAAAGTTTCAAGAAGTGAAACTGGTTGCACTTTTTTGGAATTGGTTGCACTTTGCTGATATAAATGTGCAGGATTCAATTTCCTTTTCTGTTTTGGACTTTCCAAAAGGCCTAGACTTGTGTATGAGACAAGTTGGTTTCCTTTGAGAGGAGGTTTATATATCAACCCTAATTAGATCTTAGAAAGAGTGAGAGAATTAGGTTGTGCCTACACAAGGGATAGAGCTAGAGAAATATTGAGAGGAAATTCTCCATTGTAATCCTTCAAATTTTTTATTGTCAAATTGTTTGGTGCACTCAACTGATGTAGTCCAGACTTTGGGTGAAGCAGGTATATCTTGTGTTGATTGTGGGTGATTATTTTTCTTCATGATTGCTTTTGTGTTTTACTTCTCAAACATTGTTCTTTTGTTTAGTTCCATCACAATAACTAGTAATGGTGTTCATTCGAGTAAGAGTAATGACGTCAGAAGATAATACATCCATGGTCGAGAAGTTCAATGCCACAAACTTCGATTTCTAGAATATGAAAGTTGAAGATTAGTTGTTCCACAAAAATCTGAATCTACCTTTAAGAGAAAAGGCAAGGGTGATAAAGGATGCTGATTGACAATTACTTTATCAGAAGTCTCTTCGGACCATTAGATTGACTACACATACATCTTTTCCCCAGTTGTGAAATTGAATAACATACATTCAGTTCATAACATTGTCGTAGTAGAGGGGGTGCACCTTGAGCAGTTAGATGCGAAAATTGTTTTTGATCCTCTATGGTGATCTAGAGAAGAAGACATACATGTAACAATTTAAGGGTTTTTGGTTTGCACTCAAAATAATCTCAGCCACATTGGGGACCCACATCCAGTCTATTATTTCACGTGTCCTTTGATTTCTAGTCTAACCAGACCGACCAGCTGCACTCTACTTTGTCTAGATCAAATTTGTCCAGAGTTAAGCGTGATCAAACCTTTTCAAAACATTGTAGCAGTCTATCATGGACTTGACCGAGACTTCAGTACTATGTTTCGTTTAGAAATTCAATAGCGTATCCCTGTCCAAAAGAATTATGTTTCACCGAGTTCGTTGCTCATCCAGAAGATGCCATCGATTAGCAAAGAGAATCATGTGCAGCGCACCTGCCCAATCATTGCACAGAAGCATTAAATGCCCAATCACTTCGAAGGAGACCATCTACTGCTTAACATTTAATGCCAAGCCTATGTGTAAACTACTCTTTTCATTAAACCACCTCTTACTTGGAGCTATAGTATATCCTTGCAATGATTCAACAGCTCATCAAGAATTGATTCAAACTGTTTGTCCTCGAGAAATCCAAGCTATCCGCGAAGAAATGATCTAATGAACCTCCTGCCAATATTTTCCTATAAATAAGACCCTTTGGTGTTCTTTCTAAGAGTTCCTGACCAAACACATGACATTCATTTCGTCATTTCAACCCAAAGTGGTTTCACCACTACTTTCAATTATGTTTTAGAGTTATCTTCAATTATGGCAGCCATGTCTTTCCAAGGTCTTTCCTTGCAATTCAATTCATGAACTTTTTTTTTCCTAAATGAAGGATTGCATAAAAATATAAACAATATAGTACAAGTAGAAGTAGTGAGGGCATACCCTAACCAAAAACTAAAACTCTCCCTTTCAATGGAGCATAAATACAGAACTAACTAAACAAAATATAACTACAAGATATCCTGAAGTCAAACCCATAAAACATCAAGTACCTCCCGTAAAATACACTTAGCTAGCTCCATTGGATCTCTACACTTGTCATTATGAAATCTCTCATTTCCTTCCAACCAAATGAAATATAAAATAGCAGTGAATAGAATTCGAGCCATCTTGTTGCCCTTCCCTTAAATTTTTTTAATAAACACCATTGCCAACTCTTAAACCTTATTACACCTTTACAAATTCCATGCACAACAATCAGAAATATTAGTCCCCACTTACCATGTATATTCACAGCTGCAAAACAGATGATCCAAAGATTCTGTACTTCTGTAACAAAGGCAGCATCTAGAAGCAAGGTAAGACCCTCTTTTTTGCATAAAAGAGTGAGTGAGTATAGCATTCTGCATTACCAACACACATTGAGTAGACCATCTAGGTCTCCCCCCACTCTAACATAAATCAAACCAATATACTACTTGGTTTGTGGCTCCGCAAGCCTCCCAAGCAACCTTGAAATTGAAATCAATTAGTCTTCCATCTGATTTGATCCTCACCCCCATGACTTTTCTGATCATGAAAAACCTACATCAATTCCTGTGTAGTTATCAAATAAAAATCATCCTATTGACCATTTGTTATGAACTCATTTAAATTAATCTTCTTATTTTTGCTAAGCTGTCCTTACAACCTATGATTAAATAATTCACCCAAAAACTTTCCTTCACACCAAGGTTTCAAAAAGCCCTACAGACCATTTCCAATCCTATACCTGCAATTTTCTTTGATGATGGCTCTAACTACATCCATGCTTTTCTAAATTGATGAGTATGACTCCTTAGGAACCACATTCCAAAAGGAGGCATTTCTCAGGTAAACCTGTTTAAACTATTGATGAGCGCTGAAAAATGCGCATTTAAACCCCTTAAGCTTAGATATTCTAGGATCTTTATCTATCTTATTTTCCCGTCTTAGACTAATTTCATGTTATTGCCCTTTTCAGGCACTTATCCCAAAAATAAGCTAATTCAGCCAAATAAGAGCATTAAATAAGCTAACTCAAGCTGGATAGAAGAAAGGAGCAAAGTGGAAGCAAAAAGAAGCAAAATGTGGAAATTAGCAAGTTCGATCGATCTCAACATTTATTCGATCGATCAGAGCAACATCGATCTGGACACTTCAAGATGGATCCAAGCCTTTGTCCTTATCCAAAAGATTCCACCATGTCCGATCGATCCAACCATTCTTCGATCGATCGAAATTGCTTCATCTTTTCCTCACCTACCACCCCACCTACCACTTTTGTCTATTTCCCAAAATATCCCAAAATATCTTAAAGATTTATCTTTATTCAAAAAGGCATCGCCAAGGATGATCGATCTCTATAGCATTCGATGGATCTCACCTGTGTTCGATCGATCTCACCACAGTTCGATCGATTGAACCTCCTCAAGTCCGAAAAAAAATAAGTTCCAGCTCATTAAAAGTTGTCTCATGGTGCAATCATTGGAGGAGCCCTTGTGCATGAGTCCAAACCATTGGGTGTGACACTTAAGCTACTTATATAAAGATTTGAGCTACTTTTTACACATATACAAAGAGATATACTTAGAAATATTCTTAGAGATGAAGAAAAGAGAGGAGGAGAGGCTAGAGATACATTTTTGGGAGTTCTTCCATTCTTCTAGGGTTTCCACCAAGAAGGAGGTCATTCCTACCATGGAGATAGCCCTTAAGGGTTGGATGGCTACTTCAATGAGTGGCTAAACATCTTCTTGGGGATAAAGTTAGCCCTAAGCATGCCTTCTAGACTCTAATGCTTTGTATTTTGAGGGGATTTGTGTTGTAATCTTGTCTTGACACTTATTTTATATATAAATCTTGTTTATTCAATGATTTATGTGATTTAATACTTCTAATTGATCATTTCATTCTATCCATATGTCTATGTATGTTAGAATAGATGTTCATGTGTTTATCTCTAGTTTTTGTGTTATTGATGCATGTCTATGTGTATTGATGCTATAGATCTAGAGATTGTCAAGGCATAGTGCTTAATAGAATACTATTGTGGTTTATTTGATGGTTTATACTCATGTCTTGATGGATTGTGCCTCTTCCTTAGTTTATTTAGTTTAATTTTCATGCCCTTAGCTTAGTTGTAGTGTAGTTACCTTAGTTGTTAAATTGGAGGACAATCCATACTAGTTGTTTGATGTTCCATGCTTATAAATGCAAGTAGCATTATTCTCTAACCATGTGATGTGTTTGGATTGTGAGCTTAAAGGAAGGATTAATGGCTTAGTTTGATGTATTGTGCTATTCATTAGGTTGCTTAGACAATACATGCTTAATTGGTCATCCATGCTTGTTGAAACAATCAATTACACACTCTCAAATTGCAACATATGTTTCCCCTCATTAATTATACATTGAATGTCTAGAATGGTGATGTGCAATGGTGACCTCTAGACCCCAAGACCTCACTATTTTGTTTTCTCTAAATTTCATTTAAATTGCTTATTTTACATTGAACTTGTTTAGTTTAGTTTGTAGTCTAATCAACCAAACAATCCACTTTTGATCACTCGACCTACTAACCTATATATTGTTTCCATTGCTAGTGCACCCACAATCCCTTAGGACGATCCCTACTCACCCTAGTTATATTTTTAGTTAGAGGTAGTATTGCATTTATAAATTTAAAACTTGGCCACACTATTTTGTACAAATTTGGTTGTACATCGATGACCACACCAAGTTTTTGGCGCCGTTGCCAGGGATTGAATTGGCAACGCTGTGTTTTGGAAATAATTAGGAATTAGTACTCTTTTGATCGTGTCTTTTCTTTACTTTATTTTTAGTTATTTATTGCGTTTGTTCTTATTTGGCTAGGTGAATTGAGCAAAGGAAGTTGAGCAAAGGAGAATTAAAAGCAAGGAAGCCAAGTGAAACTAAGCAAAAGCAAGAAGGGCTAAAATCTAAAAAATTTCAAAGTATAGCAAGGCTTGAAAATAGAAAATGAATTGAAGTTACTTAAGGACCCTTTGTGAGATCTTTCTAACTCAATCTCTTGTTAAATCGTCGGCTCGCGTGGTGGCAAGTTTTTCAATTCTTAGATAAATCGTGAGCTCGCGTGGAGGCAATTTAATTTTCTTTGCATATTGTTCAAGCATGGGAGTATGGGATCAATGTATGTGGAGAATGTTTGTTGATTGATTTGTTATGGGGGTGAAATGATTGTTATTTGCTTGTTATTTGTTTAGCTAGTGTATGCATGGTTGTAGGTCATTAAATCCTACTCTTGTCCCTCCTAATTTGCATCTTGAATCGGTTGTTCGTAATCCTAGGGGAAGAGGTAGTTCTCATCACTCCATTGCACCAATGGAGGAATAGAATGACGACTATATAGAGGACCTTGGTCACATAGACCAACAAGGCAACCTCCACCCTAATGAGCATCATGAAAGCATTCAAGTACCGTTGGGCATTCCTAGACCATTCATTCACCCACAACAACAAAGCCAAGTTCTATTGGGAATGCCTCGGCCAATTTTTGCTCCCCAACCTCCCATGGTTCAAGCTAATCAAGGTGTTCGTTTAGCATCACCAATTATGAATCCTCCCATTGCTTTAAGAGACCATTATGTGCTTAATGAATATAATGCACCTACTTGCATTCAATTGACCCCATTTAAAGCACATCACTATAAGATTAAACCATAAACCATTCAAATGCTTCCCAACTATTATGGACTTCCAAGTGAAGAATCTTATAAGCATTTGGATAAGTTTCTTGAAGTGTCTTCCACTATAAAATACACAGACATGCTAGAAGAAGTGTTAAGACTCAAACTTTTTCCTTTTACCCTTAAGGACAAGGCAAAATATTGGTTTAACAATCTTAGGCCTTTTTCTATAACTTCTTGGGCAGAAATGCAATAAGAGTTCTTGAAGAAGTACTACCCGGTTTCTAAGACCAATGCCATGAAGACTTCCATTCGTGAATTTTCTCAAGGGGATGGGGAAATATTTCATGAGGCATGGGAAAGGTTTAATGATTTGCTTAGGAAATGCCCACATCATGACATACCTAAGTGGCAACTAGTTCAATAGTTCTTTGAAAGTTTGCCGGATAGTCAAAAGGGTATGGTTGATGCATCTATGGGTGGGTTTTACCTTGGTAAGCATGAGTATGATATATGGCAATTGCATGAAAGTATGAGTGAAAATTTAATGCATAGATCCTTATGTTCTAAAAATGGTAAAAACTTGGGTGGAAGAAAGAATAACGTCTTATATCAAGTTGACAATTCTAATGATATAGCCACTGAGATGAAATCCTTATCTCAAAGATTTGATTAATTCTTGATCAACCAAACTTCAGTGAATCAAGATCTTCCTCCCCTAATCATGTTCATCATCATGCATCTACTGAATCTTGCATGACTTGTTCAAGTGTTTTGCATTCTACTTCTAATTGTCCCCATGGCCATGTGCCAAGTGAAAACCATTAGCACGTCAATGCTACATTTGTCAACCAAGGGAATAATCCCTATGGCACTCATTACAATTCAAGTTGGAAGAACCATCCAAACTTCTCTTGGAAAAGCCAAGGGGAAGGCTCAAACCCTCCCCAAGGTGGTTTTCAAAACAAGTATGTTCCACCTCCAATGCAAAGCCAAGGTTCCCAAGGTTTTAGATCTTCTTTTCAATCGTCACATGGAAATCAATTCTCTAATTCTCATTTCCCTAACCAATCATCGTATTCCCAAAGAAATTCTAGAAGCCCCGCTTTTGAGGAGAAAGTGTTGACCGTTCTAGGTACTCTAGAGGCGAACACTCAACTGCTTCATTCCCATTCCCAATCCATTGCTAAGCTAGAAACCTAAGTCTGGCAAATAGCTAGTACTTTAAATGCTAGAGAGAAAGGGAAGATTCCTTTGAATGCACCTCCAAAGCAATAATGTGTTGTGGAGACTCATTCCTCATCGGAAGGTCACACAATCGAATATGTCAATGCGGCAACAACCTTGAGAAGTGGGAGAATTGTGGACAACTAAGTAAGTATGTCCAATGAAGAGAGTGAATCGGTGCAACCAAAAGTTGACACCCGTCCCGTTTCACATCTAATTCCTCCTTCATTGCATGTGTATAACCCATTTATTGAAAAAGCAATGGAAAATGATTTAAACAAAGTTTTGAAAGATGATTTGAAAAATTCTTGTGACAGTTTGAAAAATTCTTGTGTTGAAGATTTCTCAAAGAAAGATTTTAAAAAATCTTTTGAGCCTAAAGCTCCATTTCCGAATGCCTTGAAATGATCCATTTCTCTTGAAAAGCAAAAGACCAAGACTAATGAAATCATTGATGTGTTTAGGCAAATAAAGATCAATCTTACGCTTTTGGATGCAATTAAGCAAATTCCGGCTTATGCCAAATTTTTGAAAGATCTTTGCACCTAAAAGATGAAGAACAAAAGCCAAGCACCAAGGAAAGTGGTCTTGACCGAGCAAGTGAGCTCCATTTTGCAACACAACACTCTCCCAAAGTTTAAAGATCCCGGTTCATCTACTACCTCTTGCATAATTGGTGACCATGTCATTAATCGGGCTCTTCTAGACTTAGGAGCATGTGTTAACCTTTGATGAACGCTGAAAAATGCGCATTTAAATCCCTTAAGCTTAGGTATTCTAAAACCTTTATCTATCTTATTTTCCCGCTTTAGATTGATTTTGTATCATTTCCATTTTCAGGTACTTATCCCTAAAATAAGCTAACTCAGCTAAATAAGAGCATAATTGAAGCAATCTTGAGATGAATCAAAGAAATGAGCAAAGTGGGAGCACAAGGAAGCAAGTGGTGGAAATTCAGCAAGTTCGATCGATCTTAGAAAATACTCAATTGATCGAAAGTTCATCGATCTCAGCATTCCAAGATGGATCCAAGCTCTTTTTTCCTTATCTAAAGATCCCACAAAGTTCAATTGATCCAACTTTCTTCCGATCGATCGAACAGATTCCATCTTATCCACTTGTACCACCCTACCTACCACATTTGTCTCTTTCCCAGAAATATCTTCAAAATATCTCAGATTTTTTTTAATCCAAAAAGGCACCGCCATAGAGGATCGATCCAGCTTAAATTTGATAGATCTCAGCCATGTTCGATCGATCTCACCACAAGTTTGATCGATCGAACTTTCCAAATCCTGAGAAAATCCAAATTCCAGCTCATTAAAAGTTATCTCATATCCAATCATTGGAAGGAATATTGGTGTACGAGCCCAGCTCATTTGGGATGATATTTGACCTACCTATATAAGGAATATGAGCCACTTTTTGAGGGGAGACTTTAAATACTTGAGAGGCACAATTTTTGATATTCTTAGTGAAGAAGAAAAGAAAGAAGGAGGCTAAAGACGTAAGCTTGGAGTTCTTCCATCAACCAAGAAGAGCAGCAATCTCTACCATGGAGTTAGCACTTGAGGGTTGAAGGACACCATCCATGAGTGGCTAGACATCCTCTTGGGGCTAGAGTTAGCCCTAAGCCTGCTTTCTACATCTTGATTTATGTATTTTTGAGGGGATTTGTATTGTGATACATGTTTTGACACTTCTATATATATATAGATCTTGTTTATTTAATGATTTGTATGGTTAAATGCTTCTAATTAATCATTTCATTCTATCCATATGTCTATGTATGCTAGAATAGATGTTCATGTGTTTGTTTCTATTTCTTGTGTTGTTGATGCATGTCTATGTGTAGTAATGCTATAGATCTAGAGATTGTCAAGACATAGTGCTTAATGGAATGTTCTTGTAGTTTATTTGATGGTTCATACTCATTTCCTTATGAATTGCACCTCTCCCTTAGTTTAATTAGTTTAATTTCATGTCATTAGCTTAATTGTAGTGTAGTTGTAGTTTAGATGTTTAATGGGAAGACAATCCATGCTTGTTGTTGATGTTCCATACTTACGAAAGCAAGTAGCACATATCTCTAACCTTGTGATGTGTTTGGATTGTGAGCTTAAAGAAAGGGTTAATGGCTTAATTTGATATGTTGTGCTATCCACCATGTTGCTTAGACAATATATGCTTAATTTGTCATTCATGCTTATTGAAACAACTACACACACACACTATTTTGCAATATATGTTTTTCCCCTCATTAATCATTCATTAAGGGTGTAGAAAAGCTATGCTTAGTGATGATCTCTAAACCCCAAGATCTCTCTCTTATTTTCTCTCCATTACATTTAATTGCCTACTTTAGTTTAAATTGCATCTTAGTGTAATTCAACCACCAACCAATCTTTTGATCACTCGACCTACTAAGCTTAATCTCGATTCCATAACCTTGTATGACCCACCAATCCCTTGGGATGATCCCTACTTGCCTTAACTATTGTAATGACCTGGTCTTTTTCCTCCTTTTCCTTTTTTGGCGATTTTCTTTTTTCGTCTTTTCCCTATTTCGTCTTTTTCCCGTTTATCATTTTTTTTCCTTACATAACCTCACTTCTTGTGCACAGATTTGATTCTGGTTTTGCATGCATCCATGATATTTAAATTCTATGATATCTACATTTTCACTTTTGTAGAAAAACATATTGGATGTTTACTTTTCTTGTAAAGTGCATGAAAGCATGACTTTTTGGTAATTTACCTAAACTCGAGGGGTTTTAGTGTAACTATGAAAAGTAATTATTTTTTGCCTTAGGGACCATTTTGTAATTTAATTTGGAAGATATTTTCAAAAATGACGTGTTTGCAATTTTCGAAAAGTGTGACAAGTGTGACACTCTCATTGGTCCACTTGTGGACATTTGTGTGGAACACTTTGATGCCTTGGATGATGACATGTGGAGGGTGGAGATTCACTCACTTATTGGCCTAGGATTGGTGCACTTGTTGGCATGGATGGTTGACAAGTGTAGGTTCAATATTGAGTCTTGGAAGTTTACAAAGGATGGTGACAAGTGTAGGCTTGAGATTAAGCCTAGGAATGAACTATAGATTCATGACAAGTATAGGTTCACCATTTAGTCTTGCATTAAGTATGTGTGAGAGGTAGTATAATGTGACGGCCCAAGTTTTATAAACCCGGTGCGTCAATGATAACCAAAAGATGACCCGATAACGGATCCGAAATGCGGAAGCGAAAGGTGAAACAACGGTCTCTAGAGATACAATGCATCTCTAAGACACCAATGTGACCCTCAATGAGGTCATGGAACCCAAAGGAAAACAAATGCGGAAGTGTCGTTTCAAAAATGGACAAAAAGGAACCTAGGGGCAAAATGGTCATTTTACAAAAAAGTGGATTCAAGTGCTATCGAGTACACCACTGGGAAGACAGTGAAAAACTAATCATGATGGACTCAAGAATTTTATTATTCGGATTCCGGACGAAGGAGAAACGACAAAACAAAGAAAAACGAGCAATAAAGCTAAAAGGGGTAAACTGGTAATTATCCAGAAATATCTGGGTGCAACTGAGCACACTGTTGGATAGACAATGAAAAATTAATCAATTTTTTTTAAAAAAAATCACTTGATTTGGAGTCCGGATGAGGGAGAAAGGTCAAAAACAAAATCGACGCCGCGGCGGCCCGACGAAGGCCGTGACAGTTGTAGTGCCGTCAACCCACTACTGCTGCAATTGAGAGTAAAAACAGGCATCTAAACAGACTTTTCTGGAAAAACTCAAAGAAGAAAACCCCCTAAAACAAAGTTTCCTACCCCGATCGCGGATGGAAACAAAAAAAATGCATTGTAAAATGCCCAGAATGCCCCCAAGAAAATCTGGTCAAGGGGGTAAAAATTTCTCCAATCTGCTGCCCAAAGAAAGGAAATAGGACTTCGGGAGGTTTTTAAATTGCCTAAATTGAAAATTCAATCTTAAAATACACCCACAAGACCCCCGGAAGTTTCAGATAGGTTGTCACACTTTTCAAAAAAAAGTCGATGAATAGTACCAAGTGCATTTGCACTAAAAATCTACAAAACCTGGCAGCAAGGATTTTTCGGACAAATATGGATTTTTGAGAGCCAAGATGGAATTTTATGAAAAACCATAAAGAAGAAACCCCCCTCAAAATTGAGTTTTCTACGTTAATCGTGAGGAAAAATGAAAAAAATCTATTGTGAAATACCCAAAATGCTCATGGAATAGAATAGGGTAAAACTCCCTAAAAATGCTACTTAGAGTTTTTGTTTCATCAAGGATGGTGTTGTTTGCCAAAGTGAGTATGCAAGTGCATGCAATATGATAAAATAGATGTACCAACATGGCCTAAAGTCTTTTTACATTCCATTAACAAGTTTTAGCATACAAAGCCTCCATAGTTGATAAAAATACATTTTTAAGCAAAATATGGCACCAATTGAATACAAGTGCAAATATAAACTTGCTTGGCCCTTGGCCTCATATTCTACATGTCAAATGCATTAAAAGGGGTGTATTTATGTACACTTTACATACGTAGAATCAAAGAATACAACTTTGATACATAAAGCTACCAAACGATCCAAGGCAATGAAATCTTCAAGTCTTGAGTCCTGTACCTGAAATATACCTCAGTAACGTAGGGGTGAGTAACATAAAGCTACTCGTAGGAGATGAGCATGCATCGACCTAGCCTTTTATAGTTTTATCGCCTTAGGGTGAAACATGTTAAAGGGGCTCATGCCACCTAACGTCTATGTCAAGTGAGACTCAGGGATCATCCTAAGCTACCTAGATCATTTCTAGCATAGTCACATTGTTCATGCAATTCAAACAATATGGAAACATGTTGTACAAAACAACTAGATATGGATTTTCAAAGTCTTCAACTTGAAATCCAAAATACGAAAATAACAAGAGTGGGTCATGCCACCTAACGTCTATGTTCAAAATGAATCTATAGGATCATTCCTAAACTACATTTGAACATCAAAATATAATTTATGATATCAATGCAATTTAACCGACAATGGAACTTCCAATACAACACACAAAGCATGCTTTCATAAAGTTACATCTTAAGCTCAAAATAGGAAATCAAATAAGGAACCACAAGTTACGATATCATCTAGTTATCAACTTGAAATGAAATACGAAATCAAACAAAGTGGATACTTGGACGTCACGCCGGATCAGACCGACAACATAGTTACTTTAGGGTTACTAGCCCATGGGTAACCTCCCTATGTGCGCACTAGACTATATAGAGGTACAATCCCCCGTACTAGAACCAAGTCCTAGCCGTAGCCAACAACGACATCCCTAAGTTTCCAAAATCAACAAATTGTGCAACAACGTATATATATCAACATGTATATACAAGATATCAACCATTTACTAAGGACAACCCAAATTTTGGAAACATATACAATACATGCTCAAAGTCTATAACTACTATGGCATGAAAGATGTCAAATACAAAGTGTGCAATTCCTTACACATAGTAACAATATATTCAATAAGGAAAAACATATTCTTATGAATATAAAAGTAACAACTATGTTATCCAACACTCAAAAGTAATCAAGTGAACATACACCAAATCCAAATCCATTATTTAAATATAAAAACAACTTCCAAAATGCAATTAAATCTATGAAGTAATAAAATAGAATTTAATTAGACATAAATAGTTAAATTATCTAAATTCCAAGTTAATCCCAAATAACCTTAATTTAATATATATTGAAGGACATGTCATGGTCATCACATATATAACATCAAATGACAATTTAAGTGATTAAAGTACTTAAAACAAAATTAATCAAGCTAATTAATTAATTTCCTCTAAATTTTTAAACAATTCCAAATGCCCTCAATTTAATCTATGTTAGAGAACATGCCAAGGCCTATTTAAATACCACATTATAACTTGATTTCATGCTTGATACAACCATGTGAATTAAACTTTCACTAAAGATAAATATTAAATAAAAGTTGTAATTCTTAATCAAATGAGCCAAATTTAATATATGTTAACCAACATATCCAAGCATAATTTCCTAGCATGTTACAATTCAATTCCAAGTCATACATATGCTTGAGCATTAAATCATTTACAAAGAAATTAATTAAAACTAAATTCCAAGATTTATACAAAACATGCATACAAGTTGTATAAGCATATATAATCATCAATACAACACAAATATAATCCTAAGACACTCCCTACCTCAATTTGAGATGAAAATCTCAAAAGCCATCAAAACGAAACGGCTCCGAATCCGACGAAACTCCTAGGTTTTGTCGGGGACAACATGATCTATATGAATCTCCAAGAAGCCCCATGAAAATCCAAACTTGGCCTAAATCCCAAACTCAAAATTTGGTCAAAAATGGTTTCTAAAAAGGGGTAATGGTAGAGCACGACGAGGCGAGCAACAAATGCAAAGGCCGAAGGATTTTCACTTAGAAAAAGTAGGTTAAATGAGGAGAGAGAAGATGGCAGCTCCATGGGCATCCATGGCTGCCTTTGGTCGTGCAAGGAGAGGAGTAAGAAGAAGAAAATATGATTTTTCTTCTTTAAGGCACCTATTTATAGTAAATCACAAAAAGTGCCCTGGAAGGGCCCCGCCAGGTCCGGAAAAGTGGATTTTGAGCAAACGCGCTCAAAAGGCAAAACTCTATGAACAAAAAAGATTCAAAATAAGAAAATATGAACAACGAAAGAAACAACGTCAAAAACTGAGTCCCGAGCAAAAAGTTATGCCCTGAACAAGTTCAGCGGCAACCGGGTCCAGAAACTCTGAAATTGGAGAAAAACAACCAGAACGGAATTCTATGAATTTACAAGTCAACAAAAAGTGAAAATGAATCCCGTACGAGGATCCAGGCTCTAGACGAGACATTTTGCAATAACTTTTGTTAATTGCACAATGACCCCTATAAAAAGGGTTAACTGCGAAACTGCTCCAGAATGAAAATATCTTCCTAAAGATATTTTCTTAGATGCCCCTGAAATAAAATATCTTGAAAAGATATTTATGAAAAACAGCCCAAGAAATGAAATTAATTCCAAAGATTTATGCATCCTTGCCCCTATAGGCACCGGGAGCAACTAGAGTACTTTCTTGCAAAAGTAAAGATACGTATTTCGTGGAAACCATGCACGATAAGGATACGTGAAGTCAAAAACCAACTCCAAGCACAAGAAGTGAGGTTGTGCCAAAAACTGATAAACGGAGATAAGACGAAATAGAGAAAATGACAGAATACGGAAAAGACGAAATAACGCATAGTGTCCAAAAACGAAAAATGCGAAAATGACTCAGTCCTCAAAGGAAGTTGTCAATTTACATGAAAGAGTCTCAGAAACCACTTCTGAGCACTTGAGATAACACTAAGCGACAAAAAACCATCCACAGAAAAGAAAAGATAACGGAAAAAATTTATCTGCAAAATTTCGGGAAAAAGGGAAAAGGAAGAAAATGACCGGGTCATTACAACCTTCCCACCTTAAAGGGATTTCATCCCCGAAATCCAGCCCCAACAAAACAAAAGGCAAAACTAGGATAACTACGGAGTACATCTCCGAGTACCCCAAACAACATGTAACGAAAACAACCCCAAGGCTGAAAGACAACGCTCAAGCCAATGACATTTGCACCCACGTGCTTACGACTTGACAACCTCTCAAAAGAAAAATGACCGCACAGCCACACGATAAGTCAAAGGTCACTCACAGAACCCAACGCCAGATAAAGGAACGAAAGACAACAATCGTAAGCATTTCTCCTGATGAACCATCATACCGATCCAAAAACAACCCAAAAAGAACTCCAAGATCATCACAGATCAAATCAAAGTACAAAACAAGGACAACGTGGCAGTACGAATAGCGATCAAAACCCGCCCACACTTACTCATCAGTAAGGTAGCATGACAGTATAAGGCACTAATTCATAGCCTGCCCCCCACTAGGTCTAACCATGAAACCTCTCGATACAAATGACATCAATGTCATGAATCATCATTAGCAAAAGCACTACGGGAACCAGGCATCTTGTGAGAGTTGGGGTAGCTAATCCCAAAACTCTGATAACAATGTCATAGGCACTGCTAAGCTTAAGGTCCTAAGTCCTCAGTACAACAAAACCAATAACTCCAACGCCTCAAAATACCCCTATTAACAACCTCAGTCAAGAGTCCAAAGTCTAACAAGAAAAACATCATCAGGATATCCTAGATATCATCCTGAAACAGATCAACTATGAAACCACACTGAAATCAAACATCAGATCAAAATCCCTACTACGGATGACCAAATCCTCGAAATACAAGTCCACTAAGTGGTATACACATCAAGTCCTAACAACCAAAGTCACAAAATGAATCTCTCAAAACCGTGCTTGGCATCGCCAAGCTAAATCAAAATCCTTTAATTCCAATTCACAATCAATCAGTGGAACTACAATTCCTCAAAACTATGCCTAGCCATAACTAGGACGAGAAAACTCCATAAACAAGCCAAATCCAACGGCGATCTTTCAAAACTTCTCCTAAGGGTTAACCACATCTAGGTCTCCAAAAAAATAAAACAAGTCTCCAAAGGACATTCTCAAAAAAGTAGTGAGTTCACCTCATGAATTAAATAAATCCTCAATGATATGGACGCAAGTCCCTGTAAAATGATCTCACACCAATCAACTCACTCTAAGCACCATAACTCCTTCAACAACCATGGCAAAACTCCCTAAGGAAAGACACGAAGGAAAGGAAACCACCAGTCCTAAGAAGGATAACACCACGACTCCACCTTTGAAATGAATGACAACAAGGTCAAAGACTTCACCCCCTACATGAAGTAAGTCGACCAAAATCCATCAAATCCTCGCTAAAGACTCAAATTGACAACGATGATCCTCATAGATCAACTAACCCCAAAACTGCGCACAAGGCGACGAAGAGAAGAGACTCACTCCTTGTGAAGTTCAAACCACGAACCAAGAAAGAAGAGGAATCCCATTCTCCCACTCCCCACATTAAAGAAATGGACAGCTCAAGACCAAACAAATGTGACAACTCCTCTACAAGGAATCTCACAACAAAATCGGACACACTATGTATGACTGAGGGAAACAGAAAGGAGAATCAAACACGGAAGTCATGCATATGACAAGGAATGTAACTACCAAATAAATAAATCTACTCACATAGATAAAACCAAAGGTACATGCGGCACGTCTTCATGTAAACACAAAAGTCATGTCACAAAACGCAGTAACAACATGGCATCTCTAAGCATATAAATAAGGTATGCTAAAGCCACATAACAAGAAAACAAATGTGGATAGACCTCCACTTACTCATGCATTGCAATAACATAAATCATACTACTAACATGGTAGTAAATGAAAATATAGAAAATAAAAGTTATGTAACAATGAACCCTATGGACATCGTGTCCTAGAGTGTCTAGAGTGTCTAGGTAGAAGGAATGATCGGCCCTAGCCATAACTGTCTCCAAAAACCAATGCAACAACAACTTTTCTCAAAACAAACGTGAGCCCTTACCACAATGGTAAGACTCGAACAATCCATCTCTGAATCTAAAGGTGACACCACAAGTGACACTAACAATGCAATGCTCTCTCTACCCAAAACATCAATCAATCGACTTGATCTCAAAAGCGTTATCATGCAAGGAAAACTTAAATGAAATGGCTACTCTAGCCATACAATCAGATAACCATCATCATTATCGATCAAAAGGACTACACCTGTCGGAACAAAACCCAACGTTGATTCCATCCGAACTGCACTCGTAACTTGCCAGTACGGTAGCATGACAGTGCCATGCATCCGCCCACAATATACCCACCCACGAAAATTACAATCTCAGAGGAACCTTCCAAAACAACTGAGGATCCCAAAAGGTCCAAAACCTAACCATGGCCTAAAATCAACAAATCCAGTACTACGGTTGTGCCTAATGGCTCACTCCACTAGAGCCTAAACAAAAGGTGTCTCTCCACCTACCTCTGTGACGACCCTGGTTGTTTAGGCCAGCGTGTCTTGTGATGAACCGAAGATTGACCCGATAACGGATCCGAATGCGAAAGCAAAAACAGAAAATAAGACTCTAAGAAGTCAAAGTGACCTTCTATGAGGTCGTGGAACTCAACAAGAACTAATGCGGAAGCAAAAGATCGAAAACATGACAAATAAGCCCCTAGGGGCAAAATAGTCATTTCTAAAAACTGTAGATTCGGGTGCCACCGAGCACACCGCTAGAAGGAAAATGAAAAACTAATCAAGATGGACTCAAGAATCGCATGATTCGGAGTCCGGACGAAGGAGAAACGGCATGATGAAGAAAAATGAGCACTTAAGGCAAAAAGGGTAAACTGGTAATTATCCAGTAAGAACTGGGTGCAACCGAGCACACCGTTGGAAAGACAGCGAAAAATTAGTCAAGTTCAAAAAAAAATTCACTTGAATCGGAGTCCGGACGAAGGAAAAACACCCAAAAGAAGAAATGACGTCGCGACAGCCCGACGAGGGGCCATGACAGCCCCATGCGCACGCCCATGCGCGCGCCCATGCACGCCGCGCGAGCGCTGGGTGCACCATGGCTGGCAGCAGCAGCCCAAAAGCTGCTATGGGGTTATTTTCCAGAAAAATCCAGATCAGCGGCTGAATTTGGAGGCCTAGATAAATTTTTTTGCAAAAACACAAAGAAGAAACCCCTCTCAAAATCGAGTTTTCTATATGACTCCCGAGGAAAATTGAAAAAAACTCACTGTGAAATGCCCAAAATGCCCTCCCAAGAAAACTGGTCCGGAGGTTCCGAAAAGCTGCTAAATTTAAAAACTGAGAGTTGAACTTCGGATGCGATTTCCGATGCCAAGATGACATTTTGGGGAAAAATACGAAAAAGAAACCCCCCCTAAAATCATGTTTTCTATTCAACCATGTTGAAAGAAGAAAATAAAACCACCGTGGAAGGTCCATAATGCCACTAGATTAGAATATGCAAAAAAAATGCGAAATGAATTCACAAGAGGCTCAAAACACAAACGATAAGGTTTTGCCCGGAAATGACCATGCACGCAAACGTAACTTACCTATTTAGACGTGCTACAATGGTCGATGACTTAAAAATACCACCGATACAAAATCTGACCCCCCAACGGGCAAAAAGGCAAAAATGGAACTTGGAATGAAAACTCGGAATCCAAAAATACAAAACGGGATCAAATGACCGTTTCGCCCTTGGCCACACTTCAAACATGATTAATAAGACCCTATGAAAGAATGAAAATGGAATTCCCACACCCGATGCAACTATGGTGAAGCAATGACTTGCGATTTTTCAAGGTTTTCATAATATTTCATGAAGTTAAAAAGTTGTATAGAATACAATACACATGTCATTAGCCTCCGGCCTCATCTCATACATGTCAAATACATTGAAAGGAGTGCACTTATGTACATATTACATACATGGAATCAAATATACATATTTTGACATATAAATCTACAAAATGACATTTCATGCTAACATTTGCATGAAATGGAAACTTGAAAGCTACACGACATCCAAGGAATGCTAGGCGTCACGAACCAAGTCTTTGTACCTGAAATATGCCCCAGTATCGTAGGGGTGAGTAACATAAAGCTACTCATAGGAGATGAGCATGCATCGACCTAACATTTTACAAATTTATCACCTTAAGGTGAAGCATGTTAAAGGGGTTCATGCCACCTAATGTCTATGTCCAAGTGTGACTCGGGGAGCATCCTAAGCTACCTTAGAGTCTAAGCAACAAGAATCATAACATACACACGTGTATGGAATGAATCATGGTTGGGATAATCTAAAGAACACGACAAGAAGAATGCTTGAGCATAGATTAACATGAATTGCATTTTCAATACAATTGAACTAGGTCTAAAATAATCCATACAACATGACAAAAGCATATTTGAATACAAGTTAACAAGAATCACATTATTCATGCAATTCAACAACAAAAGAGCATGTTATACAATGCAACAAGGTTTAAGTTCTCAAAGCCATCAACTTAGAATCTAAAGCACAAAATAACAGTGGTGGTTCATGCCACTTAACGTTTAAGTTCTAAATGAATTAATAGGATCAATCTTAAGCTTTATTAGAAAGTCAAAACACAATTTTCAATATCGATGCAATTTAACCAACATTGGAACTTCCAATACAACGCATAAAGCACAATTTCGCAAAGTTAACATCATGTAACTTAAAATGGAACGACAAATAAGGAACAACAAGTTACAACATCATCTAGTTATCAACTTGAAAATGAAATGCGAAGTCAAACAAAGTGGATACTCGGACGTCACGCTGGATCAGACTGACAACATAGTTACTTTAGGGTTACTAGCCTATGGGTAACCTCCCTATGTGCGCACTAGACTATATATAGAGGGATTATCCCCCGTACTAGAACCACGTCCCAGCCATAGTCAAATAACGACATCCCCAAGTTTCCAAAATCAATAAGTTGTGCAATAACGCATATATCAACAGGAATATGCAAGATAATCAACTATCTACTAAGCACAACTAAATTTGGATACCTATACAATACATGCTCTAAATCCACAACTAATATGATATGATGAATGTCGAATCTTCAGTGTGCGATTCGTTACACGCTATGCATGAAAGATGCTAAACACGAAGTGTGCAAATCATTACACAAGGCAACAATATATTCAATAAGGAAAACATATTTTCATGAATACAAACATAGCAACTATGTTATCCAATGTTCAAAACATAACCAAATGAATATACAAGTCTAAGTCCATGATTTGAATATAGAAACCACTTCTAAAACACAACTAGATCATGGAGCAAATTGATAGAATTTAAATAGATAAACACAATTAAATTCTATAGATTCTGATTCAATTCCAATTAACCTCAATTTAACACATGTTAAAGGACATGGCAAGGTCATCACCTATATCCATTCTAAAACTCAATTAGGTTGTTAGAACAACAAAGTAGAACTTTAATTAAATCATGCTAATTTAAATCCCAAGGTTCTAAAACAATTTCAAATAGTCCCAAATTAATATATACTAGTAAACAAGTCATGGCCAATACAAATATCAAGTTAAAACCTTAATTAAGCTAATGGGACCACAAAATAGATTTTAATTAATTTTTTTAATTAAAATCTCTAGATTTTCAAACTTAACCAAATGCTCTCAATTTAACCTATGTTGGAAAGCATGCCAAGAACTAATGTAATATCACATTACAAGTTTATTTCATTCAATTTAAGACCATGTGAATTAAACTTTCACTAAAGTTAAATATAAATTAAAAGTTGCAATTCCCATGCAATTAATTCCAATTTAATATATGTGAACAACCACACCAAAGCTTAATTTTCTAGCATGCCACAATTCAATTCCAAGTTGTATATCACCATGAGAATTAAATCTTAAACAAGGAAATTAATTAAATGAAGGTTTCAAAACCTCACCGAATATTTTAAATCAAATATATGTGAAGCTATATGGTATGTAAAGCAAGAACATCAAGTCGGAATTTAAATAGAGTGAATAGTGCACTCGGGGCAAATTAATTAATAATTACTAATTTTCAAAACACCTCCAATCACTTTCAAATTCAACTATGTTGGAGAGTATGCTAAGGCCTAATTTAATATGCTAACACATATTGATTTTAAGCTAGTTAAGGCCATGTGAATTAATCTTTCACCTAAGATAAATATTAAATAAAATCTTTAATACTTATTCAAATGTTCCAATTTTAATACACGACAATGAGCATATCAAGGGGCAATATAAAATCATGCTATATGTTTAAACCAAGTCATGAGCAACCGAGAAAATTAGATCCCGTACAAGAAAAATAAATAATAAAATCTCTAGATTTTATATTTAATCATGCAATCAAGTTGTATACGCATCACAAACATGCTATATAACAAGAATTTAAACCTAGAACATCTCCTACCTCAATTTGAGATGAAAATCTCAAATGCCATCAAAATGGAACGGCTCCGAATCCGACGAAACTACTAGGTTTTGTCGGGGACAACGCCGTGAACATAACCCCCATGAAAGTCCCATCAAAATCATAACTTGACCTCAAAACCAAACTCAAGAAATGGTCAAAATTGAATTCTAATAAGGGGGAAAGGTAGAGCACGGTGAGGGGAACAACAAACGTTAATGCCGAAGACTTTCCATCAAGGAAAAGTGAACCAAAAGAGGAGAGAGAAGATGGCAGCACCCCTTGGGCTGCCATGGGAGCTCCAGGTCGTGCATGAAGAGGGGAGAAGATGAAAAATGAAATATCTCACCCCCTTTTTATAGAAATCTCAAAAAGTGCCCCGAACGGGCCCCGCCGAGTCCAAAAAAGTAAAATTTGAGCAGACGCGCTCAAATGGCAAAACTTTGTGAATGAAAAGATTTAAAATGATAAAATATGAATAATCGAAGAAACGGCGTCAAAAACCAAGTCCCGACCAGAAAGTTATGCCCAAAATAAGTTTGGCGAAAATCGGGGCCAGAAACCCTAAAACTAGAGAAAAATGACCAGAAGGAAATTCTAAGAGTCCACGACTCGACGAAATGTGAAAATGAATCCCGTACGAGGATCCAGGCCCCAGACGAGACATTTTGCAATAACTTTCGTTAATTGCACAATGGCCCCTACAAAAAGGGTTAATTGCGAAACTGCCCCAGAATGAAAATATCTTCCAAAAGATATTTTCTTAGATGCCCCTGAAATAAAATATCTTCAAAAGATATTTATGAAAAACACCCCAAGAAATGAAAAAGATTCTGAAGAATTGTGCATCCATGCCCCTGTGGGCATCGGGAGCAACCAGAGTACTTTCTTGCAAAAGTAAAGATACGTATTTCGAGGAAACCACTCAAGATGAAGGCACGTGAAGTCAAAAACCAACTCCGAGCATGAGAAGTGAGGTCGTGCCAAAAACTGACAAACAGAGATAAGACGAAATAGGGAAAATGACATAATAGGGAAAAGACGAAATAGCGCATAGTGTCCGAAAAAATGAAAAATGCGAAAATGACTCGGTCGTTAAAGAAAGTTGTCAATTCACATGAAAGAGTCTCATAAACCAATTCTGAGCACTCGAGATGACACTAAGCGACACGAAACAGAGCTCAGAAAAGAAAATTAAACAAAAAAAATTCATTCGTAAAATTTCAAGAAAAATGAAAGGAAGGCAAATGACTGGGTCGTTACAACCTCAAAACCAACTCTAGGTCAACAACAACCTAAACTACAGTACAACCGTGACTACAATCACCATCAACCTCAACTCGTGCCTCAATGACCAATCCCGTGTCATGCCAAATATACAACACAGTTATGTATATGCGAATTTAATCTAGCATTCATTATATGTCATGCTCTTTATATTGGAATCAAAACAAGTTAAATAGATAGCATACCACGTATAGCACATAAGCACCAAAACATGTTATCATGAAGCATATAAGCACGTAAAACAAAGCAACAGAAATATGATATGCACCCAAAACCCGTCGTCCCAAGGTATTCAAACCCAGGAGCTTTGATACCACCTGTGACGGCCCAAGTTTTGTAAACCTGGTGCGTCAGTGATGACCAAAAGATGACCCGATAACAGATCCGAAATGCGGAAGCGAAAGGTGAAACAACGGTCTCTAGAGATACAATGCATCTCTAAGACACCAATGTGACCCTCAATGAGGTCATGGAACCCAAAGGAAAACAAATGCGGAAGTGTCATTTCAAAAACGGACAAAAAGGAACCTAGGGGCAAAATGGTCATTTTGTAAAAAAGTGGATTCAAGTGCTATTGAGAACACCACTGGGAAGACAGTGAAAAACTAATCATGATGGACTCAAGAATTTTATTATTTGGATTCCGGACGAAGGAGAAATGACAAAACAAAGAAAAACGAGCAATAAAGCTAAAAGGGGTAAACTAGTACTTATCCAGAAATATCTGGATGCAACTGAGCACACCGTTGGATAGACAATGAAAAATTAATCAATTTCAAAAAAAAAATTCACTTGATTTGGAGTCCGGATGAGGGAGAAAGGTCAAAAACAAAATCGATGTCACGGTGGCTCGACGAAGGCCGTGATAGCTACAGTGCCGTCAACCCACTACTGCTGCAACTGAGAGTAAAAATGGGCATCTATGATAAGCGCCGAATATTATATATTCAAGCGCCCTAAATTGCATTAGTAAAGTCCGTTGTATGTTAATTTATGTAGATTATCTTCATTTCTATGTTTTTATGCATTTTCAGGTTCATTGGCCGAAATGGAACAAGAATAAGGCCTTGTGGAATCTTGAGCAACAAAAGGTGCCAATGCTGAATTCTGGCAGCAGTAGAACCTGGACTTTGCTTGCCATTTTGACCTTCCAAACTCGAGAACTGGACTTCCCTCATAACATGAAAGATTTAGAGCTCTGAATCAGCTTTCCAAATCTTCAAACGGTTTATCATTCGGAGCTCGGAGCAGAGAGTTATGGCCTTGTTACCAGAGGTGCGCAGAACTGCCTGGCAGCAATGAAATTCTGCCTTGATCTTCATTTTCGACCAACCATCCTTGAGAATTGGATCTCCACCAAAACATGAAATATTTAGAGCTTTGAATTAGCTTTCTAAATCTTCAAACGGTTCATCAATCGGAGTTCGGAGCCCAAAGTTATGGCTGTTTAACCGAAGTAGGTCTGGGCGGAGCAAGGCAAGAATGGAGCATTCTGCTCCAATTTCGAGTGCTCGAACTTAGGGCAGAATTGCATCCGGAAATGGCCCATTTTCAGCCACTTGCATCTTGGGTTCCTCAATTCTAATTTCCATCTTTAATGGTTGGTTGGAGATGTTGGTTGGTGGGGGTTTCTAGAGCCTTATCTCTAGAAGATAAGAGAGGGAAGCCACACAATAGGATTAAGCTTCATTTTTACAAGATAGAGGAGAGAGAAGAGAGCAAGGAGGGTGTGTTCTTGAAGCCAAAGGAAGGGAGCTCGAAAATGGCTTATTCTTCCAAGCTTCCTTCTTCCATTTTTGTATCCATGGATAACTAAACCTCCATCTAGGGAGGTGATGAAGCTCTCTCTTGTAAGCATGCTTTAATTTCATCTAATTTGGGGAATAATTCATGTACATGGTAGTTTCATGATTTAGAGCACTTACACTTGTTGTAATGGATTTCAATGCCTATAAATGATCATGTTGAGTTCATTATCTTGTCTTAGATTTTATCCTCTCATGATTATATAACTTGCATCTTCATAGTGAGAATAGAAATGAAATTGTGAAATGGGTTTAAAGGCATGTTGTATGAGAAATTTGTTAATCCATAGCTTAAGACTTCCTTTTGATGGATTAATCTTGTATCTTGACTTCATGTGCTATTACCATAGTGATTGAGGGGTTTGATGGTCCCTAGCTTAGTGAGCATGTTATGGCTACACCCTAATCTAGGTAGTTCTAGCATGTGGCTCTTTGAGGGATTATACTTAAGTCTTGATCCTATGATTTTCTTGAGGATAATGTAGCAATCTAGTATTACTACATATCATTGCCATGTAGTGAAATTGTTTCCCAAGTTAATAGAAATTTAGTATGTTTATAGGATTGGTGGTGAATTCACTTCCCTAGACCTCCTTTTCTAGACTTCTTCTTCTTAAATTCCTTGCATTTATTTCTTTAAGCACATTTCAATTTCCTAGCTTAAGTGACATCCAACAAAACCTCTATACACCCTTCATCATTCTAAGAATGATTCTAGACATTTAGGTTGTATTAGACTAGCGTAGTCCCTGTGGTTCGACTTACCCGACCAATAGCCCTATTTTACAATGATTCGTGCTATTGCGAAGGTTGATGTTAATTGACCAACCGATCAATTTTTGGCGCCGTTGCCGGGGACTGCAAACGGTTTAGCGACCAAAGTTCTAGGGTTAATTTTAGTTTGATTGTGAATACTGTGTTTTGTGAATATTTCTTGTGTGGTTTAACCATTTTTGTGTTGTAAGTGAGATTCTAGGAACTCGAAGCTCGCCGTGGGAATGCTAGCAAATTGTAAGTCTAGAGGACCCCAAGTAAGTCTCGTGACTTCTAGTTTCAAATTGTGAATATCGTGCATGTGTTAAGCTTAGAAGTAGATAAATTGCAAGCCCTTGTCGAGGCTTTTTCAATTGTGTATTTTCAATTCCAAGTATCGGTCCTTGTCGTGGCCATTTACATTTTTGTCTTGATAATTGAGGAGAAAGGGAATATCATATGTGGAGGTTATGGTGATGAGGTGTTGTATTGATTGCTTTGTGTGTTGTTGAATTACTCCTAGATGGAGGATAATTATCTCCCAACTCAATTCTACACACCACATGCGTTTTGTGCTTTTTGCTCTAGTAATTCACATCATACAAGAGATTGTCTTCCAACGAGACAATTCTCGGACTTCTATCTAGAGCAACCAAATGAAAATTTCTTTGAACCGGGTAGTGATCCATACTTCAATGGTTATAACTCGGGTTGGGGAGACCAACAAAACTTCTTGTGGCATGACATAGGAAATTCAACCCCACAATCTCATATGCAACCTTTTCAACCCAATGATCATCCTTTCCTGCCCTCTTCTCCTTTTCCACCGTCTCCATTGGATGAGCTAATTGTTGCTAACAAACAAATGATGGAGTCTATGCACACACAAATGATGGACTCCAACAATCAACTATTGGCTTCCCTTGCTAGCATGCAATCCACAGTAGAGTCTATCAATCAAGTGGTACCATATCACCAGTCCCAAGTTAGTGCAATGATAGATGACCAAATATCTCAAATTCAACAAAGGATTAATGCTAAAAATCATGAAGAGGAGGAAACATTTTCATTTGAATTTATGGCCAATCCAAAAGAAAATTCTATGAATGATGAGATTACTCCTAGTAACTTTCATCATGAGAATGATCAAGTGGTTATTACATGTGAAAATGATAAAATGGTGGTGGAAGATCAAATTGTTGCCCCACATCAAAATGAAGCAATTGTGGCTCAAAATGGGAAAAATAATGATGTAGAGATTGTCTACCCTACTCCAAAACAGCCCCTACATAATCCTTTGCTTGATACACCTCCTTCAATGGAGGATCCTCTAAAAGCTTGTTTGGCTCATTTCAATTGTGAGGATTTTAATGTTGACAATTCCATTTCGGAGGTGAATTCTTTGCTTAATATTTATCCACATATTCATTCTTTTCCTTTGTCAACATCAAATGTATCTCTTTCTTGGGAGCTTACATCTCATCCCATTCCCTCACTTGAGTTGTCTCAAGTTGTTGAGCCCGAACCGCCGGATAAGTGTGAGGAGGATGTTGAAATTTTGAAGGATAAGTTGTCGAGCATTCCCATGCTCAATATGACCCTTCAAAAGCCTTTGCTAGGTGCACTCTCACCTACTCCACCTTTCCCTAATCCAAATCAGCCCCATAGTCCAAAGTTCTTCATTGAGGATGAAGAGTGGATTGAGGTCTTTCCATTACCTCTTTCCAATTTTTGTCTTCAAGCTCTTTTCCTTCCGCTTCCAAAAGAACTTTCTTACTTCGGGAAGCTTGAATCTCTTGAGAGACATGGTATAGGGTGATGAGGACTAACCTGATCTCGGTGCGTCTAGCTATCGACGTTAAATTTAGCACTCATGGGAAGCAATTCTTTCAATTTCCAAGCTTCCCTCCTTTCAATTGCCTGAGCCTTGAAATTTTCTGGGAAATGGTTTCGAAAAGCCAAAAATTTGATTTTCCTGGAATGCTCTTCAGTTGTGTTCCATAATTTTAGACCGACTTCTTAGACCTTCTCAACTCTTGTTTTCATTCTCGGAAGTTTCCGGCTCTATCAGGCAATTTTCTCGGACTTTCAACATGGCACTCACATGCATAACCTCTCATCTTCAATGCATTGTTGAAATGTTCTTAATCTCATCCATGCATTGAAGAGATGTTCCAAAGTTTAAAAATTTTCTCAAAATCATCCATGCATTGTGTGAGGTTGCAAAAGTTAGGAAATCTTCTTGAAATCATCCATGCACTCATTGAAAAAAAATTTGCACAATTTGAAAATTTTTCTAAATTTTCCATGCATTGCAATGAAGTGTAGAGTTTGACAATTTTCCCTCTTTGCATTAGAATGGATTGAAGTTCAAAAGTTTGAAAATTGTCCATGCATTAGAACGAAGTTGAAAAGTTTTCAAAATTTTTCATCCATGCTTTGGAATGGAATGAATTTGCAAGGTTTAAAAAATTTTCCTACATTCATCCATGCATTTGAAGAGACCAAATTCCACCCATGCATTGGAATGGATTGAATTTGAAATTTTTAAAAATTTTCCATGCTGTAAAAAAATTTGCACAGTTTGAAGCAATTTCCAAATTTTCCATGCATTGCATGAAGTTGCCAAGTTCTTGATTTCCATCCATGCATTGGTTTGGAAAAATGCATGCAAGGTCTGAAAATCCATCTATGTATTGCTTGGCCTCAGGTGCAGCAGTTGCAAAAATTTTTCCATCTAGTTTGCATAATGTTGCTCACATTGCAAATTCCATCTCCATGTTGCCTAATGAGCTCACTGCCTCATTTCCGAGCACTCTATCTCGCATTTCAAGTGCTCGTTGCTACCATCCAATTTCAGCCCAACAACATGAGCCTTACTGCCTTCATTTAGAGCACTCTAGCTCCCATTTGGAGTGCTCTAAATGTGAACCATCAATCCCAAGCTCACTGCCTTCATTTAGAGCACTCTAGCTGCCCATTTAGATTGCTCCAAATTTTCAGCCCAACATCTCGCAGCTACTGCCATGATTTCGAGCACTCGAAGACTGGATTTCGAGTGCTCGAAGCTGAAACCCAAAGCTGCTGAGTGCTCGCAACTACCACCCCTCTCAGCATCACACCATGCCACTTCACACCTCAACTCCCATGCATGCCCCTGCAAATCAACCTCCCACTCATCCCTAAACCATGCATGAACTCTTCCCTGCATCCCTCTCTCTCTCTACCACCATCAACCCTCACTATGCCATGCACAACATTAACAACACACCAACACCATTTACCACTCCACCCCCCTCTCTCTCCTACGCAACCCACTTCCAATAATCAACCCCATCACACCAACCATGAACAACCACCTTACTCCCCTTGCATGATCCCATCCCCACGACCTGCATGCATGCATGCAAGCCTCATGCATGCATGCACCTCCATCTTCCCTCATCTCCCACCATCCAACACCATCTCTCTGCAACACTCAACTACCATGCAAACCCGACCACCATCAACCCAGAAACCACACAACCACCTCAACTCCAACCCACAAACGTTTCCCTATGCATGCAATCATGCCACCATCCCCACAACCCAACTCTCGGCATCTCCCTCTCCTTCTGCAGCCACTGCCAGTTTTTCGAGCACTCGAAGTCCAACTTCGAGTGCTCGCACCCCCTCTCAACCTCACCCAAGCTCTCTCACTCAACAGCCGAGCCCTCTGCCGATTTCTAGAGCCCTCGAACCCAAGTTTCGAGTGCTCGCCATTGCCCGGGCTCTCTCATGCAAACCAACCGAGGCCACTGCCCCTATTTCGAGCACTCGAAGGCACCCTTCGAGTGCTCGAACCAAGCCTCTCTCTCTCCCCCTTTTAAAACCCCAGCCCACCACTCTCACTCAACCTCATCTCCTCTCCTCGGCTGCCAACCCCTCTCCTCCACCAACTTCACAACCCAACCACCCTCAACCTCACCACCCCATGCAAACCCACCTTCACCTCCTCCACCTTTTTCCCCACTCTCCTCTAACCCAAGCACCATCATCAACCTCTCATCCACATCTTCCATTAACCACAAATAATGGGCCTTGTGTTCTCCATTGTTGGGTAAGTGTCTACCCTCTTTTTCTTTCAATTTTTGATCAATGGAGGATGGGATTGCTTGTGTGAAGGATTTGTGATTGTTTGGGAGTTGTGTATTGCATTTGCAGGGCCAAATTTTTGGATTTTCTCATCTCTAATCAACCTTTGGCCCTCTTCCTTTTTGTCTTGCACACCACATGTTTGACGAATTGCCTAAGCCAACTTTATCTCTCTAAATGCACGGCTTTTGGCATTGTTTTGTTTTCCATTTTACACTTATGACTCATGTGTGCCAATTTGTATTTTGTATGGATTTTTACCTTGCAATCACATTCGTCTTAGTGTTTTCATTTCTGTTTTGATTTTTTTTCTTAAGAGCCTATGCTTTTACATTTGTATATTAGTTGTGTTTTGCTAGGTCTTCATGTCCAAGTTTGGGGGAAGCACTTGCACATTCACATAGATGGAAACCTTTGCCTTCCTCACTCCGATTGGTATTATTGTTCTTTAACCCTCTCTGTTCTTATTTTCATTTACTTGTCTTCTCACATTGAGGACAATGTGACATTCAAGTTTGGGGGTGCATTTATGCATTTTTGGTTTTGCATTTTTGCTAAGCAATGATATTGTAATTTGAAACCTGTTAGAGATGAAGCATATGTTTAATACCTTGTGTATAGAAGCAATTGTGATATTTTTGAAAATAAAGAAAAATTTGAGTTGAAATGATCATGTAGATTCAAATTAGTCCGTATAAATGTCTCAATTAGATTCTCGCCGGATTTGACACTCTTTTAAGCTTCACAATGCACAGATGCACATTGGAAACTTAACTGTGAGGCATGCAACTTGATTGACCTTGATCTTGGCCTAGTTAATCTGATTTGATGAACCTAATGGATGAATACTTTTGGTATGAATCTAAAAAAAAAAAAAAAACTGAGAAGGAAAGAAAATAATGACCAGTTGACGTTCGTAGCCTTTCCAACTCGAGCTATTAAGCCCTAGGAGTGTCTCTACACTTAGCACCCTAAAGCCGTCTGGTTTGGGAGTTGTTGGCCTAACGCTTGCTACAAGGGTTGGTTAGAAAGCTTAAGGGACTTAAACATTGCACGGTCATTCAAAAAATAAACTGGTAATAAACATGGTTTGCTAGAGTTCGTAGCCTTTCCAACTTGAGCTATTAAGCCCTTTGGAGTGTCTCTACACTTAACACCCTAAAGCCATCTGGTTTGGGAGTTGTTGGCCTAACGCTTGCTACATAGGTTGGCTAGAAAGCTTAAGGGACTTTAGCATTGCACAACCATTCTATGTTTCGCTTATAAGTTGCAATAAATTGTCAATAAGCAACAAAAGTTGTCTTGTAAATAAAATCATGCCTTAGGGACCTCATTTAAAGGGGAATTTAATGATTTGAAAACTTGTGCTTTGGAATTGGAAAAGAAAGTAAAAGCCGCATGTTGAGAATCCAATTCACTTTCACTGAAGCTAGAGTTGATTTCCATTCAAGAGATGATAATTGAGTTATTTATATAGACTTTGATGTTGATGCATGTATGTGGAAATGTATTTAGCCAATTTTTGTATCAATGCTTCATATATGCAAGGTAGTTTTCCCAATGACACCATCTCCAGTTTTTGTCTGTTTCAAGTTGTATTTGAGCTATGTATCTATCTCATTTTACCATGGATGATATTTTTGTAGTAGCATGCCCATGGTTGTCTTTTCATTGAAGTATTCATTGTAGTTTTGCTAAGGGACTAGCAAAATGTAAGTTTGGGGGTGTGATAAGCGCCGAATATTATATATTCAAGCGCCCTAAATTGCATTAGTAAAGTCCGTTGTATGTTAATTTATGTAGATTATCTTCATTTCTATGTTTTTATGCATTTTCAGGTTCATTGGCCGAAATGGAACAAGAATAAGGCCTTGTGGAATCTTGAGCAACAAAAGGTGCCAATGCTGAATTCTGGCAGCAGTAGAACCTGGACTTTGCTCACCATTTTGACCTTCCAAACTCGAGAACTGGACTTCCCTCATAACATAAAAGATTTAGAGCTCTAAATCAGCTTTCCAAATCTTCAAACGGTTTATCATTCGGAGCTCAGAGTAGAGAGTTATGGCCTTGTTACCAGAGGTGCGCAGAACTGCCTGGCAGCAATGAAATTCTGCCTTGATCTTCATTTTCGACCAACCATCCTTGAGAATTGGATCTCCACCAAAACATGAAATATTTAGAGCTTTGAATTAGCTTTCTAAATCTTCAAACGGTTCATCATTCGGAGTTCGGAGCGCAAAGTTATGGCTGTTTAACCGAAGTAAGTCTGGGCGGAGCAAGGCAAGAATGGAGCATTCTGCTCCAATTTCGAGTGCTCGAACTTAGGGCAGAATTGCATCCGGAAATGGCCCATTTTCAGCCATTTGCATCTTGGGTTCCTCAATTCTAATTTCCCTCTTTAATGGTTGGTTGGAGATGTTGGTTGGTGGGGGTTTCTAGAGCCTTATCTCTAGAAGATAAGAGAGGGAAGCCACACAATAGGATTAAGCTTCATTTTTACAAGATAGAGGAGAGAGAAGAGAGCAAGGAGGGTGTGTTCTTGAAGCCAAAGGAAGGGAGCTCGAAAATGGCTTATTCTTCCAAGCTTCCTTCTTCCATTTTTGTATCCATGGATAACTAAACCTCCATCTAGGGAGGTGATGAAGCTCTCTCTTGTAAGCATGCTTTAATTTCATCTAATTTGGGGAATAATTCATGTACATGGTAGTTTCATGATTTAGAGCACTTACACTTGTTGTAATGGATTTCAATGCCTATAAATGATCATGTTGAGTTCATTATCTTGTCTTAGATTTTATCCTCTCATGATTATATAACTTGCATCTTCATAGTGAGAATAGAAATGAAATTGTGAAATGGGTTTAAAGGCATGTTGTATGAGAAATTTGTTAATCCATAGCTTAAGACTTCCTTTTGATGGATTAATCTTGTATCTTGACTTCATGTGCTATTACCATAGTGATTGAGGGGTTTGATGGTCCCTAGCTTAGTGAGCATGTTATGGCTACACCCTAATCTAGGTAGCTCGAGCATGTGGCTCTTTGAGGGATTATACTTAAGTCTTGATCCTATGATTTTCTTGAGGATAATGTAGCAATCTAGTATTACTACATATCATTGCCATGTAGTGAAATTGTTTCCCAAGTTAATAGAAATTTAGTATGTTTATAGGATTGGTGGTGAATTCACTTCCCTAGACCTCCTTTTCTAGACTTCTTCTTCTTAAATTCCTTGCATTTATTTCTTTAAGCACATTTCAATTCTAGTGACTAAGTGACAAACCAACAAAACTCTATATACCCCCTCATCATTCTAAAAGTAATCTAGACTCTTAGGTTGCCATAGACTAGCGCAGTCCCAGTGGTTCGACTTACCCGACCAATAGCCCTATTTTACAATGATTCGTGCTATTGCGAAGGTTGATGTTAATTGACCAACCGATCAATCTAAACAGACTTTTCTGGAAAAACTCAAAGAAGAAAACCCCCTAAAATCAAGTTTCCTACCCCGATCAGGACGGAAATAAAAAAAATGCATTGTAAAATGCCCAGAATGCCCCCAAGAAAATCTGGTCAAGGGGGTAAAAATTTCTCCGAGCTACTGCCCAGAGAAAGGAAATAGGGCTTCGGGAGGTTTTTAAATTGCCTAAATTGAAAATTCAATCTTAAAATACACACACAAGACCCCCGGAAGTTTCGGATCGGTCGTCACACTTTTCAAAAAAAAGTAGATGAATGGTACCTAGTACATTTGCACTAAAAATCTGCAAAACCAGGCAACAAGGATTTTTTGGACAAATATGGAATTTTGAGAGCCAAGATGGAATTTTCTGAAAAACCATAAAGAAGAAACCTCCTTCAAAATTGAGTTTTCTACGTGACTAATGAGGAAAAATGAAAAAAACGCATTGTGAAATACCCAAAATGCTCTTGGAACAGAATAGGGTAAAACTCCCTAAAAATACTACTTAGAGTTTTTGTTTCATCAAGGATGGTGTTGTTTGCCAAAGTGAGTATGCAAGTGCATACAATATGATAAAATAGATGTACCAACATGGCCTAAAGCCTCTTTACATTCCATTAACAAGTTTTAGCATACAAAGCCTCCATAGTTGATAAAAATACATTTTTAAGCAAAATATGGCACCAATTGAATACAAGTGCAAATATAAACTTGCTTGGCCCTTGGCCTCATGTTTTACATGTCAAATGCATTAAAAGGAGTGTGTTTATGTACACTTTACATACGTAGAATCAAAGAATACAACTTTGATACATAAAGCTACCAAACAATCCAAGGCAATGAAATCTTCAAGTCTTGAGTCCTGTACCTGAAATATACCTCAGTAACGTAGGGGTGCGTAACATAAAGCTACTCGACCTAACGTTTTATAGTTTTATCACCTTAGGGTGAAACATGTTAAAGGGGCTCATGCCACCTAACGTCTATGTCAAGTGAGACTCAAGGATCATCCTAAGCTACCTAGATCATTTCTAGCATAGTCACATTGTTCATGCAATTCAAACAACATGGAAACATGTTATACAAAACAACTAGATATGGATTCTCAAAGTCTTCAACTTGAAATCCAAAATACGAAAATAACAAGAGTGGTTCATGCCACCTAACGTCTATGTTCAAAATGAATCTATAGGATCATTCCTAAACTACATTTGAACATCAAAATACAATTTATGATATCAATGCAATTTAACCGACAATGGAACTTCCAATACAATGCACAAAGCATGCTTTCACAAAGTTAAATTTTAAGCTCAAAATAGGAAATCAAATAAGGAACCACAAGTTACGATATCTTCTAATTATCAACTTGAAATGAAATACGAAATCAAACAAAGTGGATACTCGGACGTCACGCCGGATCAAACTGACAACATAGTTACTTTAGGGTTACTAGCCCATGGGTAACCTCCCTATGTGTGCACTAGACTATATAGAGGGACAATCCCCCATACTAGGACCAAGTCCTAGCCGTAGCCAACAATGACATCCCCAAGTTTCCAAAATCAACAAATTGTACAACAACGTATATATATCAACATGTATATACAAGATATCAACCATTTACTAAGCACAACCCAAATTTTGGAAACATATACAATACATGCTCAAAGTCTACAACTACTATGGCATGCAAGATGTCAAATACAAAGTGTGCAATTCCTTACACATAGCAACAATATATTCAATAAGAAAAAATATATTCTCATGAATATAAAAGTAACAACTATATTATCCAACACTCAAAAGTAATCAAGTGAACATACACCAAATCCAAATCCATGATTTAAATATAAAAACAACTTCCAAAATGCAATTAAATCCATGGAGTAATAAAATAGAATTTAATTAGACATAAATAGTTAAATTATCTAAATTCCAAGTTAATCCCAAATAACCTTAATTTAATATATATTAAAAGACATGTCATGGTTATCACATATATAACATCAAATGACAATTTAAGTGATTAAAGCACTTAAAACAAAATTAATCAAGCTAATTAATTAATTTCCTCTAGATTTTTAAACAATTCTGAATGCCCTCAATTTAATCTCTGTTAGAGAACATGCCAAGGCCTATTTAAATACCACATTACAACTTAATTTCATGCTTGATACAACCATGTGAATTAAACTTTTACTAAAGATAAATATTAAATAAAAGTTGTAATTCTTAATCAAATGAGCCAGATTTAATATATGTTAACCAACATATCCAAGCTTAATTTTGTAGCATGTTACAATCAATTCCAAGTCATACATATCCTTGAGCATTAAATCCTTTACAATGAAATTAATTAAAATTAAATTCCAAGATTTATACAAAACATGCATATAAGTTGTATAAGCATATATAATCATCAATACAACACAAATATAATCCTAAGACGCCCCCTACCTCAATTTGAGATGAAAATTTCAAAAGCCATCAAAACGAAACGGCTCCGAATCTGACGAAGCTCCTAGGTTTTGTCGGGGACAACATGATCTATATGAATCTCCAAGAAGCCCCACGAAAATCCAAACTTGGCCTAAATCCCAAACTCAAAATTTGGTCAAAATGGTTTCTAATAAGGGGTAGTGGTAGAGCACGACGAGGCGAGCAATAAATGCAAAGGCCGAAGGATTTTCACTTAGGAAAAGTAGGTTAAAGGAGGAGAGAGAAGATGGCAGCCCCATGGGTATCCATGGCTGCCTTTGGTCATGCAAGGAGAGGAGGAAGAAGAAGAAAATCTGATTTTTCTTCTTTAAGGCACCTATTTATAGTAAATCACAAAAAGTGCCTCTAAAGGGCCTCGTCGGGTCCGGAAAAGTGGATTTTGAGCAAATGCACTCAAACGGCAAAACTCTATGAATGAAAAAGATTCAAACTGAGAAAATATGAACAAAGGAAGAAATGGCGTCAAAAATCGAGTCCCGAGCAGAAAGTTATGCCCCGAACAAGTTCAGCGGCAACGGGGTCCAAAAACTCTAAAACTGGAGAAAATTGACCAAAACGGAATTCTATGAATTTACAAGTCAATAAGAAGTGAAAATGAATCCTGTACGAGGATCTAGGCTCCAGACGATACATTTTGCAATAACTTTCGTTAATTGCACAATGGCCCCTACAAAAAGGGTTAACTGCGAAACTGCTCCAGAATGAAAATATCTTCCAAAAGATAATTTCTTAAATGCCCTTGAAATAAAATATCTTCAAAATATATTTATGAAAAACATTCCAAGAAATGAAATTAATTCCAAAGATTTATGCATCCATTCCCCTATGGGCACCGAGAGCAACCAGAGTACTTTCTTACAAAAGTAAAGATACGTATTTCGTGGAAACCACGCACGATAAGGATACGTGAAGTCAAAAACCAACTCCGAGCACAAGAAGTGAGGTTGTGCCAAAAACTGACAAACGGAGATAAGACAAAATAGGGAAAATAACAGAATAGGGAAAAAACGAAATAGCGCATAGTGTCTAAAAACGAAAAATACGAAAATGACTCAGTCCTCAAAGGAAGTTGTCAATTCACATGAAAGAGTCTCAGAAACCAATTATGAGCACTCGAGATGACACTAAACGACGAAAAACCATCCACAGAAAAGAAAAGACAACGGAAAAAATTTATCCGCAAAATTTGAGGAAAAAGGGAAAAGGAAGAAAATGACCGAGTCATTACATGTAAGAGCACATAGTGAGTGGAGGATTTCTAGCCCTTCCACTCACCATTTTACACTTGATCATTTTCATTTTCACTTGTCTTCAAGAACCCTAACCTAGCCACCATTGGAGAAAAGCTTGGTTAATAGCTTTGACTTCATTTTTGGCTTCTTTATATTCACCCTACACTTAAAACCTTGGAACACAAATGTTTCCTCTCATTCTCCTCTTCATTAACCCTAAACTTTTTTTCCATTTTGAGCTTGGTTACTTGGATTATAAAGATTCAATTCTCTATTGAGGTAGGGGTGGTAGTATGTTTATATTCTAAGTGTTTTATAATCCTTTGGGGTTTAATATATATTGTGTACATGCTTTTAGAATTGTAGTATTGCATACTATAGGAAATTCTTATGATTGACTTAGGATTTCATTGATCAAGCATGTATGTTGTGTATATATCTTGAGTATGATTGTTGAAGTTGTATAGAATTATTAATGATTTGAGTTACTATGCTATTGTGATGTTAATCCTACATTCTAGTAGATTACTATTGATAATCATGATTGCTATAGAAGCTATTTTTGCTAAAATGCTAACATTTAGTATATATGGCTTATTGTTGAGGCATGCTTAAATTGATAAGTTAATGATATTGTTTTGTGCGTTATATCATGGTAAGAACTTGTCATCTATCATGCCATTCTAGACTTGGAACCCTAAGACATGGTTTATGTGGTTTCGAAGTTCTTGTGCTTGTAAGGTGGTTGATATGCCTTATTATTTATATATATAAGTTTCGAACTTGATATATATTTTGGATTCTCTTGGGACATGGTTACTAGTAACATGGCTAGAGTTTGGCTTTAGTGCAGGAGGTATGAGTTCTCCCCAATTGAGATAGTGCGCACTTAGGGTGGCCTTCCCTGCAGGTTAATGCCCGGAATAACCATTAAGGCCTCGGTAGAATTCCAAGCTTTGGTGTCCAAGGATTCCACTTTTTGATTTCGCATTCATTTCCAAGTTGACAATCAATGTTCCTTGTAACTTGTAAATTTTGTTATATGCGATTTGATGTTGTTAAGTACATCCATTTTGATATTGTGTTGCTAAGAAACATTTAAGTTAGCTTAAGATGATCCCTTAGAACACCTTGAACATAGACGTTAAGTGGAATGCTCCCATGTATTCATCAATATTGATATTGCAATGATATTGAAACTTTAGGGTATACGCATATGCTTCTTCCTACGAGTAACTTGATTACTCACCTTAGTGGTTTGGGTTATTTTATAGGTAAGGAGACAATGTTCTTGGATGCTCATCATCCTTAAGGATTCATGAGCAATTTGAAACATTTTTTGTATATGGACATGCACTTGTTTAGCATGCTTTATCTTTTGGATATTATCTTGTGTATACCATGGATGTATGGTATTATGTAAGCTAAGATGGCTTCTTTGACATGTAATGTGTATCCAAGCATACTTTTGAAGCTTACTTTGTATGTATGACATGAGGCCAAGGGCCATTAACTTTAAAGATTACAAGTATGTTTTCCTTAAAATTTAAGTGTTGCCATTGTAGGTTAATTGTGAGAATTTGAGGTTGAGTATGCCAAAACATGTAAATGTATTGTAATCAGGCCATAGGCCATTGTAACTCATCTATGTTATCACATTACATACACTTGCATGCTCACTTTGGCAAACAATACCCTTCTTGATGAAACAAAAACTTAAGGTTAAATTTTTTTTTTAGTTTTTGCCCTATTCTGTTCCAGGGGCATTTCGAGTTTCTTAAAATGCATTTTTTTTTTTTTTATTTTCACCCGCGTTGCTGAGTAGAACTCAATTTTTTTTTGGGGGGGGGGGGGGGGGGGGGGGGGGGGGGGGGCTTTTTTGTGTTTTTCCCGAAAACGTCATCTTGGCCCTCAAAAATCCATATTTTTCCATAAAATCCTTGCTGCCAGGTTTTGCAGATTTTTAGTACAAATGTACTTGGTACTATTCAACGATTTTTTTTTGAAAATCATCTTGACTGATCCAAAACTTCCGAGGGTCTTGTGGGTGTATTTTAAAATTGCATTTTCAATTTAGGCAATTTAAAAACCTCCCGAAGCCCTATTTCCTTTCCTTGGGCAGTAGCTCGGAGTAATTTTTACCCCCTTAACCTGATTTTCTTGGGGGCATTATGGGAATTTTACAATGCACTTTTTTTTTTTTTGTTTCTGTCCATGTTTTGGGGTAGGAAACTTGATTTTAGGGGGGGTTTCTTCTTTGAGTTTTTCTAGAAAAGTCCGTTTAGATGCCCCTTTTTACTCTCAGTTGCAGCAGTAGTGGGCTGTCCTCGTCGGGCCGTCACAACATCATTTTTGTTTTTGACCTTTCTCCTTCGTCTGGATTCCGAATAAAGTAATTCTTGAGTCCATCATGATTATTTTTTCATTGTCTTCCCAGCGGTGTGCTCGATAGCACCTAAATCCACTTTTTTGTAAAACAACCATTTTGCCCTAGGTTCCTTTTTGGCCGTTTTGAAACGACACTTCCGCATTTGTTTTCCTTTGGGTTCTGTGACCTCATTGAGGGTCACATTGGTGTCTTAGAGACGCATTGTATCTCTAGAGTTCGTTGTTTCACCTTTCACTTTCGCATTTCGGATCCATTATCGAGTCATCTTTTGGTCATCACTGACGCACCGGGTTTACAAAACTTGGGCCGTCACAAGTGGTATCAGAGCTCCTAGGTTTGAATACCTTAGGACGACGGGTTTTGGGTGCATATCATGCTTTTATTGATTTACTTTGATGTGTTCACATGCTTTTGATTACATGTTTTGACTTTATAACACGTTTATGTGTTTCGTTATAACATGATTGGTAGTATGACATGTCTTTAGGCTTATATGCTTATATATTTAAAAGAATTTTTGTTTGACATGTATGCTTCATTGTTTAAAGTGCTTAACTATTTACACAGCTTTCCTTGATTGCTTTAGCATGACTCTATGTTGCATACCTTGTCTTGCTTTGTGTTTTGTGCATTCATAGGGTGAGTTGCACTCGGTTATAATAACTTGTGTTATTGTTGACCTCTTTCCTTATGTACATTTAGCATCATGGTTATCACGTGTGGAGAGTCTTCATGTCAGGGCATTGAGGAGCAGGTGGCTGACACCGAGTTTAAGAGGGGTTCGGGGAGGCCCAGGATTCCAGTTCGTGGCGCAGATGCTGATCCGTCGTGGGCATCGACTTACGAGGAGCGGGTTGCTCAGGGAATCAATCAGGGGATCGCTGAATCCCTGCAGGAGTTGATACGCAGGCAGGTGGCAAGGATACAGATTTCGGCACCGGCACCGGCACCGGCACCAGTAGTCAAGAAGCACTAGAGTACTTTATGCGACTACAGAGGGTCAAGATCCATTTGCAAGGAGTTCAAATCCGCTAGTCTCAAAAGCTTGGTTGGACCTTATGGTTTGCAAGTTAGATAGTATGGCAGTACCCATGGACGGGTTGAGGATTTCCTTGACTGCTTCTTTGTTCATGGGGGATACAAATATTTGGTGGAGGTCTATAACCAATGTTCACAATGTTGAGTTAATGACTTGGAATGAGTTCGGGGGTTTGTTCTTCGAGCGCTTCTTTCCTAGGGTTATGAGGCGGGAGATGAGAACACAGTTTGCAGGTCTTTATCAGGGCACCATGAGTGTCATTGAGTATGAGACACGATTTACTTCTCTCTCTTGTTATGCCGAGGATATGGTAGCAACAGAAGAGGCCAGGGCAATGAAGTTTCAAGATGGGCTACATCTTGGCATTAGGCCATGGGTCTCAATTCTTGATTTGAGGACTTACAGAGAAGTGGTCTAGAGGGCTATGCTAGCTGAGTCAGAGGAACAGGATCAGTTACGGATCAGGGGTTCACATAAGCAGCCTCGCGGAGATAATCCATTATCTTCTGGGAGTCAGTGGAAGAAGGCCAGGGCAGGGAACAATACTCATTCATAGGGGGTGATGAGCACTGAAAAGTGCGTATTTAAACCCCTTAAGCTTAGGCATTCTAGTACCTTTATCTATCTTACTTTACCGTTTTAGATTGATTTCGTATTATTTCCATTTTCAGGCACTTATCCTGAAAATAAGCTAACTTAGCCAAATAAGAGCAGAAATGAAGCAATTCTGGGATGAATCAAAGAAAGGAGCCAAGTCGAAGCAAAAGGAAGAAAAAGATGAAAATCAACATCTTCGATCGATCTCAGATCAAAGTTCGATTGATCCAACATGATCGATCTCAGCACTTCAAGATGGATTAGAGCCATGATGACATTTTTAGAGATCTCAAAATTTTGATCGATCTAGCATCATTCTTCGATCGATCGAACTACCTTGTCCTTATCTAAATGATTAATCTTATCTAGTTGTACCACCCTACCAACCACTTTTGTCCTTTTCCCAAAAATATCTTCAAACTATTTCAGATTTGTCTTTATCCAAAAAGCGCCGCCATTGAGGATCGATCTAACTTCAGTTCAATAGATCTCAGCCATGTTCAATCGATCTAAGTCCAAGGTTCGATCGATCGAACTTCCTCCAGTGCGAAAAAGTTAAATTTCTAGCTCACAAAAAGTTGTCCTTTATCCAATCATTGGGGAATATTTGTGCACGACCCCAGCTCATTTTTGTGTGTCATTTAACCTACCTATATAAGGAAAAGGATTACTTTTTGCATGATAGAACATCACATCACATCATATCATCTCATACCTTGTAAGAAATCTTGAAGAGCAAGCTTAGAGGAGGAGGAGGCTAGAGACACCATTGGAGACTCTTCATCAACCAAGGAGCAGATTTCTACCATGGAATTAGCCCTTGAGGGTCGGAGAAGCACTACCATGAGTGGCTAGACATCCTCTTGGGGCTAGAGTTAGCCCCAAGCATGCTTTCTACATCTTGATTTTGTGTATTATTGAGGGATTAGTGTTGTAATACATGTTTTGGCACTTATATATATATAGATATTGTTTATTCAATGATTTATGTAGTTTAATGCTTTCAATTAATCATTTCATTCTATCCATATGTCTATGTATGCTAGAATAGATGTTCATGTGTTTGTCTCTATTTCTTGTGTTATTGATGCATGTCTACGTGTATTAATGCCATAGATCTAGAGATTGTCAAAACATTGTGCTTAAAGGAATGCTCTTGTAACTTTCTAGATGGTTTATGCTCATTTCTTGATGGATTGTGCCTCTCCCTTAGCTTAATTAGTTTAATTGTATGTCAGTAGCTTAATTGTAGTGTAGTGGTAGCATAGTTGTTAGATGTGAGGACAATCCATGGTTGTTGTTTGATGTTACATACTTTTGAATGCAAGTAGCATATGTCTCTAACCTTGTGGTGTATTTGGCTTGTGAGCTTAATGAAAGGATTAGTGACTTGCTAGATATATTGAGCTTTTCACATGCTATTTAGACAATATATACTTAATTGCTAGATATATTGTGCTTTTCACATGTTGATTAGATAATGTATGCTTAATTGGTCACCCTTGTTAATTGAATCAACCAAATAAACACACACATCAATATTGCAACACACATTTCCCTCATTAGTCACGTGTTAAGGGTGTAGAAAAGCATTATTTGGTGGTGACCTCTAAACCCCAAGATCTCTCCCTCTCTTACTTACTCTTTATTGCATTCAATTATTTAGTTTAATTTGCTCTTTAGTTTAATCAACCAACCAATTATTTGTTTGATCACTCAACCTACTAACCCTAATAGCGATTCTACAACCAAATTTAACTCCAATCCCTTAGGACGATCCTTACTCACCCTAACTATATTTTTAGTGAAGGTACTAGTGGCTTTTATAAAGCTAAGCTATAAATTTGGAGTTGAAGTGCTATAGGACCTTTGTGAGACTTCCTTTACTCAATCCCTTAGTTAAATCGTCAGCCCACATGGAGGCTTGTATTTAAATTCTTAGATACATCGTGAGCCCACGTGGAGGCATTTTTAATTATTCTTTGCATCATTGTTGTTAAAGCATAGGAGTATGGGTTAAGTGTTTATGGAGGAAGTTTCATTGAATTGTTGTGATGTCGAAGTGTTTGTTCATTCATTGTGTTTGTGTCTTTTACATTATGCATGCAAGGTCGTAGATCACTAAGACCAACTCTTGTCCCTCTTGATTTGCATCTTGAATCCGTAGTTAGAAATCCTAGGGGAAGAGGAAGTTCTAGTTCTACCCGATCCATTACATTAATGGAAGGCCATAATGAAGAGCATGTAGAGGACTTTGGTCACATAGACCAACAAGGTATCCTCCATCCAAATGTGCATAAGGAGAACATGCAAGCGCCATTAGACATGCCTAGGCCATTTATTCACCAACCACAACAACAACAAGGCCAAGTTCCATTTCGAATGCCAAGGCCAATGTATGCTCCACAACCTCCCATCATTCAAGGAAATCAAAATCAAGGTGCCCATGTTGCACCTCAAATTGCTAATCCTCCACTTGCTTTAAGAGATCACTATGTGCCTAATGAATACAATGCACCCACATGTATTCAATTGCCACCATTTAGAGCACATCACAATGAAATTAAGCCACAAACCATTCAAATGCTTCCTAACTATCATGGACTTCCAAGTGAAGAACCTTACAAGCATTTGGATGAGTTTCTAGAAGTATGTTCTATCGTAAAATATACAGACATGCTGGAAGAGGTCTTAAGATTCAAACTTTTTCCATTCACCTTAAAAGACAAGGCAAAGTATTGGTTTAACAATCTTAGGCCTTTTTCAATCACTTCTTGGGCAGAAATGCAATAAGAGTTCTTGAAGAAGTACTATCCAATTTCTAAGACCAATACCATGAGAACCTTAATTCGGGAATTTTCATATGGGGATGGAGAAACGTTTCATGAGGCATGGGAACACTTTAATGAATTGCTTAGGAAGTGTCTACATCATGACATGCCCAAATGGCAATTAGTTCAATATTTCTTTGAAAGCTTATCGGATAATTATAAAGGCATGGTTGATGCTTCCATGGGTGGCTCATACATTGATAGGCATGAGGATGACGTAAGGCATTTTTATGAGAGTATGAGTGAAAATTCTTTGCATAGAACATTATCATCCAAGAATGGTAGAAATTCACAAGGTAGGAAGAGTGTTGGCTTACATCAAGTCAACCATTCAAATGAAATAGCCGCCGAAATGAAGTCTTTATCTCAAAGGTTTGATCAATTTTTGATTAACCAAAACTCGGCGAACCAAGTATCTTCCTTCCTTAACCATTCTCATCGTGATCAAATGAAACATGTATGACTTGTTCTAGTGTCCTTCATTCTACTTCTCATTGTCCTCATGGACAAGTGCAAAATGAACCTAATGAACAAGTCAATGCAGCTTTTGTGAACCAAGGGAATAATCTTTATGGTACTCATTATAATCCAAGTTGGAGAAATCATCTGAATTTCTCTTGGAAAAACCAAAGAGAGGGCTCAAACCCTTCCCAAGGCGGTTTTCAAGGGAAGTACATTCCACCTCCACTTCAAAACCAAGGATCCTAAGGTTATAGACCTTATCAATCACAAGGAAATCAATTTGCTAACTCTCATTTTCCCAACTAATCTTATTCCCAAGGAAATGCTAGAAGTCCTGCCTTTGAAGAAAAAGTTTTGAATGCTTTGGGCACTTTAGAGGCTAACACTCAATTGTTTCATTCTTACTCTTAATCTATTGCAAAGCTAGAAACCCAAGTAGGGCAAATAACAAGCACTCTTAATGCTAGAGAGAAGGGAAAGATGCCTATGAATGCCCCACCTAAGCAACAATGTGTTGTGGAAACCCATTCCTCATCGAAAGGCCACACCATTGAGCATGTTAATGCGGTGACTACCTTACGGAGTGGTAGGATTGTGGACAATCAAGTTGAAATGTCCAATGAAGAGAGTGAACCGGTGCAACCTCAAGTTGTCACCCGTCCCGTTTCAGATCCCATTCCTCCTTCATTGCATATACATGATCTTGTGAATGAGAAAGCTTCAAAATGTGATTTAAAGAATGATTTTGAAAATGATTTGAAGAAAGATTTGCCGAAAAATGAGTTTGAACAGATTTTGTTGAAAAATGATTTGAAACAAAATGATTTCAAAAATTCTTGTGTTGAGGACTTTTCAAAAGGAAGTACTGAAAAAGTGTTTGAGCCAAAAGCCCCATTTCCGGATGCCTTAAAAGGATCCATTTCAAAAGAAAAGCAAAAGGCAAAAACCAATGAAATCATGGAAATGTTTAGGCAAGTGAAAGATAATCTTCCACTTTTGGATGCAATCAAGCAAATTCCGGCTTATACCAAATTCTTGAAAGACTTGTGCACCCAAACGCGGAAGAACAAGAGCCAAGCACCAAGAAAAGTGGTTTTGACCGAGCAAGTAAGCTCAATTTTGCAACATAACACTTTACCAAAGTTTAAGGACTCTGGTTCACCTACTACTTCATGCATCATTGGTGATCATATCATTAATCGGGCGCTTCTTGACTTGGGAGCAAGTGTTAACCTTCTTCTATACTCGGTTTATGTCAAATTAGGCCTAGGTGAATTGAAACCGACGTCGGTAGTTTTACAACTTGCTGACCGATCTATTAAGAAGCCTAGGGGTATAATTGAGGATATATTGATTAAGATTGACAAGTTTTTCTTCCCCGTTGATTTCGTCGTCATTGACAGAGAACCGGTCCCCAATTCTAAAAGCCAAATTCCCGTTATCCTTGGCTGTCCTTTTTTGGCAACCGCTAATGCCAACATCAATTGTAGGATGGGGATAATGAAGATCTCATTTGGCCACATGAAGGTAAAGTTGAACATCTTCAATCCCACACCCAATTCATTTGACAAATATGAAGGAGAGGTTAATGTTGTAGACAAATGTTATGATCCTCAATGTTAAAGAAGTGAGCTTTTGTGTAAGACCAAAACTTCAAAAGGATCATCTTCAACCTTGCATTCTCAAAGTGTTGTTTCAAATTCTTGCCTTGAAAGGGCATGGAAGCCCAAAGGTTGTGATTGCATTGACAAGGGACTAAAAGTTTCTTTTGAGCTTAATCCAACAAGTTCTTCAATGAACTATTTGTTGGGTGGAGTTCAGAGTATCTATCACCCTAACAAGGAGGGGATGCATTATAAGATCTTTTATCCAGGCTAAAAGAGCCCAATGTCTTGCTAGAGACGTTAAAGACTAGCAAAATATTTTGTCGGGTGTCAAAACCCTATTCCTCCCTCATTTTTATCTTAAATTTCATTTCTTGCGAAGTCTAGATACTTGTTTTTGGTTCATATGCATTGCTAGGAACTGTGATTAGGATTGCATGAATTTTTATGTTGTGATTGAGCATTTTACATAAGTTCAATCGATCTCAAATGAGAGTTCAATCGAATAAACTTCTACCTGCATCCAACACTTAGAAAATTTTTTGACTTGCATCCCTTGCATCAGAATCACCTCTCTGTCCCATCGTTCGAACTTATTCTTAGATCGATAAGAAGGCCTTAGATTGATCCAACTTCAAAGTTCAATCAATCTCGTGCTCTAACACTTAGAAAATTTTGAGCCTGCATCAACCTTCATATTTCAGCTCTCTGTCTCATCGATCGAAAACTTTTCAAGATCGATCTGAACTTCTTTGATCGATCCAACTTCAAAGTTCGATTAATCTGCAAGTTCCAACACTTAGCCAAATTTTTGAACCAAAAACCTGCATACTTTTGCTCTCTGTTTGACCAATCGAACAATTTGTTCAGATCGATCTCTGTTCTTCAATTCTCTATTTTGACTTTTGTTTGACTTTATTTGACTTTTTAATTTTAAAAAATCCAAAAATATTTATTTTATTTTATTTTATTTCATTTCATTTTCCAAAAAAATACAAAAAAGATTTTCTTTTATTTTCTTTTATTTACTTAATTTTTCAAAATAAAAAAAAGAAGAGAAAGATTTTTACTTTATTTATTTCAAAAATCCAAAAAGATTTTATTTTCTTTATTTTATTTATTCTATTTTTCAAAAATCCAAAAATATTTTCTATTTTTCAATTTTAATTTTTAATTTTTAATTTTAGTTTTTAATTTTTCAAAAATTCCAAAAACACTTTGAAGAGAGATCATCAAAGTTCGATTGGTTTGAAATCTCAGTTCGATCGATTGAACTAATAGGGAAAAGTTTTTAAAAATAGACCTTGAGGGTCTCAAGATCGATTCATTAGATCGATCCAACCCTCCAAACCCTTGTCCCTCATTCCCGTCACCATTGTGCACCCATCTTCACTATCTTCTCCGGCGAATCTCCAGCGAGATCCAAACGTTGATTCTCTCTCTCTCCTCTCAGATTTTCATCTCTATCTTCTTCTCATCTTCTCTCGCTACTTGAGGTAAGATCCGAGCCCATCTCATGATTTCAAGCCTCCACTTGTTCAATACATGTTTTAAATGTTGAATCCATGATATTTTGTTAATGATATCCTCCATTGATGGAGCTTGAAGCATGTTTGTATATATGTGTATATATATATATTTATGGTTATATATTTTTGAGTTTTGATTTAATTTGTGGGAGTATGGGCTTTATAAAGTGACTAGGATTGATGATTAGATGAGTTGATGAGCCCATGACTATGTCGTGAAGGCCCCGTGCCATCCACGTCACAGATCCGTGACCTTTCAGTTTTCACCTTCACATAGTTCGATCGATCGAACTTCTATTTCAGATCGATCTTGAGAGATCGATCGAACTCAGTTTTTCAAATTTCTCAGATCGATCAAAATTTTGAGATCGATCTCAAACCTTTTTATGATCGATCGAACTTCACAGATCTCATACATACACTTCATTCATCATGTATTATGTTTATGCTATCTCATATATACCCAATGCCTGTGATATTCCACATTGGATGCATTTCCTACTTACATTGTTTAGCATGCTTCATATCCTATCACTTGCATAGATTCATGTCATCTATCTGTTTTGTCTATCTTATTTGACATGCATGTTTCTATTTTGTGCTTTCAATTCTTTGTTCTGACACTGACTCCCCTTGCAAGTTTTTAAATTATTTTTCAGGCCATGACTAAGTGCAAGACTGTTGCCAAGAGGCAACACGGGCCTCAGAGACATATCCGACCTAAGATAGAGGAGCTAGCAGAGCCCTCTCATACACAAGAGGAGCCATTACAGCCTACTCCACCTCAATCACCTGCTCATGAGGCTGAGGATGATCATATTCCATCTACTTTTGCAGCTCAGCCTGCATTTACACCGTCCCCATCTACATCACATGCTGGAGTTGAGCATTCACCATTACCATATCCACCACACCAGCCAGCTCAGCTAGCTCGAGAGTGTGATAGGCCCGCGCCTAGATATGCGCACATGACAGTGGAACATGAGTCAGTGTTCGACATAGATTTCTTCTCCAAATCGGTACTGACCCGATCAGCTTACCATGATATTATCTAGAGGGGCCTTGCAGCTATTCTTGCCCCAGTTATTGAGCCAGTCTACCCGCGGCTAGTATGGATGTTCTTCTAGAACCTCCGACCGTCCCCGCGTACCTTGGTAGAGCTGGTCACTACTATAGATGGCTATCAGATTACTATTACTGTGGACACGCTAGCCTGCTTATGCCATTGTCCACACCGATGCCCTTCGGAGCTACAGGAGTTATATCCGAGGCTATGCAGGCCTTCTTATGCTGACATGGCAGTTTTCTTGACAGGTCACCATGCCGATGGCGAGACTTTCGCCACCCACACTTTTCTTCCAAATGACATATGGTTCTTTGATTCTATTCTCTTTCGGAACATATATATGGCCGGGCACAAGATTCAGCGGCGAGGAGACTATCTGACAGCCCTCTACGCATTTTATATAGGCCACTGGGTATCTATCCTTGGGCTTATCTGGAGCATGATGAGGAAGCTCTTCGATGAGTAAATCAGCAAGGAGAAGCCCGGAAGGGCTAAGTCTCTCCTATTTGGCCACCTCATCACCCAGATGCTGATTGACTAGCGCTACCCTTTCCATCCTCGGGAGCACCCTGAGAGAGGGTCCTGTCACTTCTTGAAAAAGGACTGGGACAAAAGCTACAATGCTATTATCACCAGACTGTAGGACCACGCAGTAGTGGCTGCAGAGGAGCTCGAGGCTGAGGAGGCAGAGGCAGCAGCAGCAGACCCCGCAACAAACGATGTACTAGTAGGTCTAGTTGGCAAGCACATAGACATTGATTTAGAGTGACCTGTAGATGACACAGAGCAGCACTCTCCAGCTGGATCACCCATTCATGCAGCGTAGCAGACTCAGGATCTTTCTTCTGATTCATCTATACCTGAGGCTCCTAGTTAGACCCCTGGCTTTGGAGAGCATCTTCAGGCTCTTGAGGATGCAGTGGTTGCTATCAGAGCTGATACTGCTGCCATTCGAGCCGATGCTGTAGCCCACCGAGCTGATTTTGCTACATTCCGCACGGATGTCATGACTGCACTCTGAGACTTATCTTGTGATATCCGCGGAGCTCGCCCTGCTCGTCCTGCCTCGTCCACCCGAGATTTCCAGTTTCTTTTATCTTTTTATACTACACCTCTGTGCTCTATACTTCATTTTTGTCACTGTATATTATTTGCAGCCGATCTGTTGGCTTTGATCTTTTGATGTATCCAGTACTCTATTTTCCTTATATATGCTTTTGTTATGGATGTTATGTGTTATGTTCTTATCTCTGTATGTTTGACTCCATCAGGTACATCACAGTGACTTCAGTGAGAGAGTGCTACTCGATTTTCAGGACCACCCTTATACCTGTCTCCCTGTTTTATTTCATTTACACTTGTATGTCCACTACGTACTGATTATCCCTTTTGTTATCTGATGAGTTTATCCGAGTGCCAAATTTCAGGACCATAGTTAATCCCAAGTTTGGGGGGGCCATGCCACCCACTTTAGATACTTCAGTCCCAGCCATTCTTTGCCTTAATTGCACCGGTATACTCTTTCCTTTTTTTCTTTTTGCACATTGAGGACATTGTGCCGTTTAAGTTTGGGGGTAATGGTGTACTTTACAGTGTTAGCTTTAAACTTCAAAATTTGAGCATGACTTGTGTATTTGAGAGATTTTCTATGATTGGTCCATATCTAGCTATGATTTTGATCTTTTGAAGACTATATTGCTTAAAATTTAAAAATTACTTGACTTGAGAATCCAATACTCCTTGTATGCCTTGTGGATGCCAGTTAGGAGTAAAATTTTTGAAATATTGATATCATGCTTGCACTTGTGGTCCACATCATCTTGATTTTGTGATTGTTTTGAGATTCACTTTAGAATTCTACACTAGCACTGGCGCACACTAGTATTCACTTGTGGGGTACATGCTTTGTTGATTATTGAATTGGTTATATCCTAATTAAACTAGTAGTGCATTGAAAGCTTTCATTCTTGATAAAGGTGAATAACAACCACTTTTCACTAAGTAGCCGGGATTCTAGCCTCATCAAGCACTGAAAGTCTCGCGCCAAAAGGTGGAGGGCCCAAACTCTAGGTTAATAATTGTTTATTAAAAAAAAAAAAAAAAATTGCAAAAGCAATAAAAAGTGAGGACTTATCACAAAAGGTGAGAAGTAAGAAATGATTAGATGGAGGTTGTCTTGATTTGTAGCCTAGTTGATTTGAGCTTGTAAGTCCATAGGGGTATTTGAACACCTAATGCCCTAAAGCCGTCTGGTTTGGGAGTCATTGACCTAACACTCGACCTCATGAATCGCTAGAAAGCTTAAGAGATCAACACATTGCACCATACTTCCATCTTTGATCCTATATATATATATATATATATATATATATATAAATCGAGTGAAAAGAATAAGCGCACCTAGAACAATAAAGCTTTAATAAAAAGGTTCACTTTTTGTCTTGATGATCGGTACTAGATTTGTGTGCTAGTTTGAGGCTAAGGATGTGATTAATTCTTTAGTTGGCTTAGATAGCAACATATTTGATGCCGGTCCACTTAAAAAGGATTCTAGAGTTGTTTTGATTTGCATGATCATGTTCTTGATGTGTGGAGGACCATACCTGCTTACTTGATATTAAGATTTTGGGAGATTGCTTGGAAAGGGTTGAAAAATTGCTTACTTGATGTAGTTTTCTCCCAATGCTTGTTTGCAATATGGTGCCTTTTTTGAAAGAATGAGCTTAATGTTTATGGGTATTATTTCTGGAAACCCTCACGAGACTTTACTCATCCATTAGGGGTAACCTAGGGGTTTAAAAGGCTTGTTGCATGTGCTAAGTGCAATCGTGTTCCCTACGAAAGTGGTGTTATCCATTTATTGTTTTATAGTTTATAGTTGTTTAGTTATTCATTTCATTCCTTTACTTTCTAGTTCATTGCTATGGACTAGCAATATTTAAGTTTGGGGTGTGATGAGCGCTGAAAAGTGCATATTTAAAACCCTTAAGCTTAGGCATTCTAGTACATTTATCTATCTTACTTTATCGTTTTAGATTGATTTCATATTATTTCCATTTTCAGGCACTTATCCCAAAAATAAGCTAACTCAGCCAAATAAGAGTAAAAATGAAGCAATTCTGGGATTAATCAAAGAAAGGAGCCAAGTGGAAACAAAAGGAAGAAAAAGGTGGAAATCAACATCTTCGATCGATCTCAGATCAAAGTTCGATCGATCCAACATGAACGATCTCAGCACTTCAAGATGGATCAAAGACATGATGACATTTTCAAAGTTCGATCGATCTAACATCATTCTTTGATCGATCGAACTACCTTGTCCTTATCCAAATGATTGATCTTATCTAGTTGTACCACCCTACCAACCACTTTTGTCCTTTTCCCAAAAATATCTTTAAAATATCTCAGATTTGTCTTTATCCAAAAAGCGCCGCCATTGAGGATCGATCCAACTTCAGTTCGATAAATCTCAGCCATGTTCGATCAATCCAAGTCCAAGGTTTGATTGATCAAACTTCCTCTAGTGCGAAAAAGTTAAATTTCCAGCTCACAAAAAGTTGTCCTTTATCCAATCATTGGGGAATATTTGTGCACAACCCCAGCTCATTTTTGTGTGTCATTTGACCTACCTATATAAGGATAAGGATTACTTTTTACATGATAGAACATCATATCACATCATATCATCTCATACCTTATAAGAACTCTTGGAGAGCAAGCTTAGAGGAGGAAGAGGCTAGAGACACCATTGGAGACTCTTCATCAACCAAGGAGCAAATCTCTACCATGGAATTAGCCCTTGAGGGTTGGAGAAGCACTACTATGAGTGGCTAGACATCCTCTTGGGGCTAGAGTTAGGCCCAAGCATGCTTTTTACATCTTGATTTTGTGTATTATTGAGGGATTAGTGTTGTAATGCATGTTTTGGCACTTTTATATATATAGATCTTGTTTATTTAATGATTTATGTGGTTTAATGCTTCCAATTGATTATTTCATTCTATCCATATGTCTATGTATGCTATAATAGATGTTCATGTGTTTGTCTCTATTTCTTGTATTATTGATGCATGTCTATATGACCGGTTAGGATACCTTCCTAACCCGTTAGGAGGCCAAAAATCTCACCAAAAACACTGCCCATGCACATGTAACCGGTTACGAAACCCCTCGTAAACGTTTACATGTGAAGAGGGCAGTAAAGTGCAAGCCAAAAACCTGGCAGCAGGGGTTTTTCCGGGAAAAATGGAAATTTGAGGGCCAAGATGACATTTTCTGGAAAAACTCAAAAAAGAAACCCCCCCTCAAAATCGAGTTTTCTATGTGACTAATAACAAAAATTGAAAAAAAATCACTGTGAAATGCCCAAAATACCCTCCCAAGAAAACTTGTCCAGAGGGTCCAAAAAGCTGCTAAATTTAAAAACTGAGAGCTGAATTTCGTATGCGATTTCCGATGCCAAGATGGCATTTTCTGGAAAAACACGAAGAAGAAACCCCCCCTAAAATCACATTTTCTAAGTGACCATATGAAGAACGGAATTTATTTCACAAAGTAAATTTTCAAAATACCCTTAGGTCAGAATATGCAATAAAAGTGTAAAATGAGTCCGTACGAGGCTCATTTCACCAAAGAAGAAGCTTTGCCCGGAAACGACTATGCACGCAAACGTAACTTACCTAGTAAGATGTGCTACAATGGTCCATCGCCCAAAAATATGGCCGATGCAAAATCCTACCGCCCAACGGGCAAAAAGGCAAAAATGGACTTGGAATGAAAAACAGGGAATCCAAAAATACAAAATGGAGTCAATTAACCGTTCGGCCCTTGGCCACACTTTATACAAAATTAATAAGACCCTATGAAAGAATGAAAATGGAATTCCCACACCCGATGCAACCATGGTGAAGCAATGACTTGCGATTTTTCAAGATTTTCATAATAATTCATGAAGTTAAAAAGTACATAAAATACAATATAATGGTCATTAGCCTCCAACCTCATCTCATACATATCAAATACATTGAAAGGAGTGTACTTAAGTACACATTACATACATGGAATCAAATATACATATTTTGACATATAAGTCTACAAAATGACATTTCATGCTAACATTCGCATGAAATGGAAACTTGAAAGCTACACGACATCCAAGGAATGCTAGGCATCACGAACCAAGTCTTCGTACCTGAAATATGCCCCAGTATCGTAGGGGTGAGTAACATAAAGCTACTTGTAGGAGATGAGCATGTATCGACCTAGCATTTTACAAATTTATAACCTTAAGGTGAAACATGTTAAAGGGGTTCTTGCCACCTAACGTCTATATCGAAATGAGACTTAGGGAGCATCCTAAGCTACCTTAGAGTGTTTTTAGCATAAATCACATCATCTATGCCATTTAAACAATATGAAAGCACGTTATACAAAGCAACAAGATATAGGTTCTTAAAGGTATTAACTTGCAATCTCGAATACAGAAATAACTAAAGTGATCATGCCACTTAACGTCTATGTTCTAAATAAGTCTAAGGAATCATCCCAGGCCATGTTGAACAATCAAAACACAAATTATAACTTCAATGCAGTTTAACCACATAAAAGCATATTATACAAGGCAACAAAATATAATTTCTTAAAGCTATCAGCTTGGAATCTAAAGTACGAAAACAATAGAAGTGGGTCATGCCACCTAACGTCTACGTTATAAATGAATCAATAGGATCAATCATAAGCTTTATTAGAACGTCAAAACACGATTTTCAATATCGATGCAATTTAAACAACATTGGAACTTCCAATATAGCGCATAAAGCACAATTTCGTAAAGTTAACATCCTGTAACTTAAAATGGAACGACAAATAAGAAACAACAAGTTACAACATCATCTAGTCATCAACTTGAAAATGAAATGCGAAATCAAACAAAGTGGATACTCGGACGTCACGCCGGATCAGACCGACAACATAGTTACTTTAGGGTTACTAGCCCATGGGTAACCTCCCTATGTGCGCACTAGACTATATAGAGGGACTATCCCTCGTACTAGAACCACGTCCTAGCCATAGTTAAACAACGACATCCCCAAGTCTCCAAAATCAACAAGTTGTGCAACAACGCATATATCAACAGGAATATGCAAGATAATCGACTTTCTACTAAGCACAACCAAATTTGGAAACCTATTCAATATATGCTCTAAATCCACAACTAATATGATATGATGAATGTCGAATCTTCAGTGTGCGATTCGTTACACGCTATGCATGAAAGATGTTAAATACGAAATGTATAAATCATTACACAAGGCAACAATATATTTAATAAGGAAAACATATTCTCATGAGTACAAACATAACAACTATGTTATCCAATGTTCAAAGCATAACTAAAGGAATATACAACAAGTCTAAGTCCATGATTTGAATATAGAAACCAATTCTAAAACACAACTAGATCATGGAGCAAATTGATAGAATTTAAATAGATAAACATAATTAAATTCTATAGATTCTGATTCAATTCCAATTAACCTCAATTTAACACATGTTAAAGGACATGGCAAGGTCATCACTTATATCCATTCTAAAACTCAATTAGGTTGTTAGAACAACAAGGTAGAACTTTAATTAATTATGCTAATTTAAATCCCAAGGTTCTAAAACAACTTCAAATAGTCCCAAATTAATATATATAGTAAACAAGTCATGGCCAATACAAATATCAAGTTAAAACCTTAATTAAGCTAATGGGACCACGAAATAGATTTTAATTAATTCTTTTAATTAAAATCTCTAGATTTTCAAACTTAACCAAATGCTCTCAATTTAACATATCTTAGAGAACATGCCAAGGACTAATGTAATATCACATTACAAGTTTATTTCATTCAATTTATGACCATGTGAATTAAACTTTCACTAAAGTTAAATATAAATTAAAAGTTGCAATTCTCATGCAATTAATCCCAATTTAATATATGTGAACAACTATACCTAAGCTTAATTTTCTAGCATGCCACAATTTAATTCCAAGTTGTATATCACCATGAGGATTAAATCTTAAACAAGGAATTTAATTAAATGAATGGTTTGAAAACCTAACCGAATATTCTAAATCAAATATATGTGAAGCTATATAGCATGTAAGTCAAGAATATCAAGTTGGAATTTAAATAGAGTGAATAGTGCACTAGGGGCAAATTAATTAATTAAATTAATTAATAATTACTAATTTTCAAAACACCTCCAATTACTTTCAAATTCAACTATGTTGAAGAGCATGCTAAGGCCTAATATAATATGCTAACATATATTAATTTCAAGCTAGTTAAGGCCATGTGAATTAATCTTTCACCTAAGATAAATATTAAATAAAATCTTTAATACTTATTCAAATATTCCAATTTTAATACACAACAATGAGCATATAAAGGGGCAATATAAAATCATGCTACATGTTCAAACCAAGTCACGATCAACCGGGAAAATCAGATCCCGTAACAGAAAAATAAATAATAAAATCTCTAGGTTTTATATTTAATCATGCCAACAAGTTGTATAAGCATCACAAGCATGCTATATAACAAGAATTTAAACCTAGAACATCCCCTACCTCAATTTGAGATGAAATCTTAAAGGCCCACCAAAATAAAAGTGCTCCGAATTTGACAATACTGAGAGGTTTTGTCGGGGACAACACCGTGAACAAGAATCCGCAAGAAGCCCCATGAAAATCTCAACTTGACTCCAATCCCGAACTCGAAAATTCATCGGAAATTGATTCTAATAAGGGCAAAAGGTAGAGCACGTCGAGGGAAGCAGTAAATGCTAAGGCCGAAGGATTTCTACCAAGGAAAAGTGGACCAAAGGAGGAGAAAGAAAGTGGCAACCATGGCTGCTAGGAGATCCAGCCAAGAGAGGTGGGGAAGATGATCAAAATATGATTTTTCTTCTTTAAGTGTTCTATTTATAGTAAGTCTCAAAAACTGCCCCGAAAGGGCCCCGCCGGGTCCGGAAAAGTGGATTTTGAGCAACCTTGGCCTTTGCTGAAATTCCAAGTTCGATCGATCCAACATCACCTTCGATCGATCGAACCCTATTTTGTCCTATTCAAATGATTGATCTTATCCACAGCTGTATGCCTACCAACCACTTTTGTCTTTTTCCCCATAAATATCTTGAAAATATCTCAGCCTTGTCCTTATCTGGAGGAGTCAGACCACTTCGATCGATCCAAGATTCAGTTCGATCGATCGAACCCATTTTCGATCGATCCAAGTTAAGGTTCGATCGATCAAACTTCCTCCAGCGAGAAAAAGTTAAAGTCCAGCTCATTTATTCCGTCCTTCATCCAATCATTGGAGAATATACCTTGCACGACCACAGCTCATCATGGGGTGTATTTGACCTACCTATATAAGGAATATGATACACTTTTTGGGAGAGTCTCTAGAGTCTCTTATCACACATTGAAAATCATCTTGGAGGCTATTCTTAGATAGGAGGAAGGAGGGAAGCTAGAGCACCATTGGAGGAGATCTTCACCAACAAGAAGCAGCCATGGAGTTAGCCCTTGAGGGTTGGATCATCACTACTATGAGTGGCTAGACATCCTCTTGGGGCTAGAGTTAGCCCCAAGCATGCTTTCTATACTCTAATCTTGTGTATTATTGAGGGATTAGTGTTGTATGATACATCTTGATATTCATGTATATATAAATCTTGATTATTTCATGGTTTGTATGGTTTAATGCTTCCAATTGACTATTCTATTCTATCCATATGTCTATGTATGCTAGAGTAGGATATTCATGTGCTTATCTCTAGATTTAGTGTTTTTGATGCATGTCTATGTGTATTGATGCTATAGATCTAGAGATTATCAAGATGATATGCTTAATGGAATGTTCTTGTTATGTCTTTTGATGGTTCATACTTATTCCTTGATGGATTGTACCTCTCCCTTAGTTTATTTTCATGCTAGTAGTGTAGTTGTAGTGTAGTGTTAGATGGGGGAGACAATTCATGCTTGTTCTTTGATATTCCATGCTTTTGAATGCAAGAAGCATATGCTCTAATATTGTGGTGTAATGGAATTTTGAGCTTAATGAAGGATTAATGACTAGTTATGATATGTTGTATCTTTCACATGTGTTTAGACAATTTATTCCTCTCCCAATAAATATTTGGTACCTCTCACATGATGTTTAGATAATGCATGTTTAACTAAGTCATCCTTATGGATTGCTTGGACTATAAGCTTAATGAAAGGTTCAATGACTTGAATTATTATTTTGTTATCTTCACATGATGTTTAGACAATATATTCCTCTACCAATAGATGTATTGTGGCCTGATACAATTTGCACTTGTTGAGTCACCCTTACCAATTGAATGTCTTTTACACACACAACATTGTTGCAACACATTCATTTCCCTCATTAGTCACTTGATTATGGTTTGGAATAGTATTGCTTGGTGGTGATCTCTACACCCCAAGACCTCTCTCTCTCTCTTGTTTACTTCATATTATTTTATTTAGTTGAATTCAATTTAGCTTAATCAACCAACCCAACTCTCTTTTGCAATCATTTGGTACACTAGAGTCGAAGTTGAAATTCCAACACGTATAATCCCTTGGGACGATCCCTACTCACTCTTGTTATGCTAGTAGTGGTGTTGGTAGTGGTTTTTATAAATTTAAATTTGACATAAAAGGCTTTTCTTGAACCACACGTTCACTACATTCAGTTTGGCGTATTGGAAGCGACCTCATCAATTTTTTTTATAAAAACACAAAGAAGAAACCCCCCCTTCCCTTAAATCATGTTTTCTACCCACCATCGCAGACAAAAATGAAAAAAACACACTGTAAAATACCCAGAATGCCCTTAGATCAAAAAAGGGCAAGAGTTTTAAAAAGCTGCTATAAGCATAACAGAAAACTGAACTTTGCACAGGATTTACGGCACCAAGACGACATTTTCTAGAAAAATGGGAAGAAGAAAACCTCCCTAAAATCATGTTGTCTAAGTGACCATGTCAAGGTCGGAGTTTATTTCAGGAAGAAAAACCCCAAAATGCCCTTAAACTGGATTATGCAAGAAAATTGTAAAATGAGTCCATAGGAGGCTTAAATCACCAAGGGAGAGGTTTTTCTTGAAAACGACCATGTATGCAACCGTAACTTACCTATTAGGACGTGCTACAATGGTCCATGGCTTAAAAATACCGCCGATGCAAAATCCGACCCCCCAACGGCCAAAAATGTGAAAATACACATGAAATGAAAATTTTAAAAACCAAAATTAACGAATGATTTCAAATTACCATTTGGCCCTTGGCTACATTTCATACATGATTAATGAGACCCTATGAAAGAAAAAAAATGGAATTCCCACACCCGATGCAAACATGATGAAGCAATGACTTGTCATTTTTAAGGTTTTCAAAGCATTTTATGAAATCAAGAATTACATAAGATGCAATAAAAATGTCATTGGCCTCCGCCCTCATCTCATACATGTCAAATACATTGTAAAGAGTGTACTTAAGTACACATTACATGTTTACAATCAAATATACACATTTTGACATATAAGGCTACAAGTGGCATTTTCAAGCCAACATTTACAAGAATTTGAAACCTTCAAGTCTACAAATCATCCAAGCGCAATGTGAATCTCGAATCTTGATTCCTGTACCTGAAAAATGTCCCCACTATGTGGGTGAGTAACATAAAGCTACTCATAGGAGATGAGCATGCAAAGACCTAACATTTTACAAACCTATTAAGTTGCTATAATTTAACTCAAATGGTCATGCCACCTAGCGTCTATGTCAAATGTGAGACTCAGAGAGCATCCTAAGCTACCTTAGAGTATTTCTAGAATAAACCACATCAACCATGCAATTTAGGCATCATAGAAGTATGCGATACACACAACGAGATATTCAATATACAAGTATACGTACACAAGTATACAATCAATATTGGAATGCACTTAAGATAAGTATACAAGACACAAGTATACTAGGTAATCTAGAAAGTAAATCATCAATATTGGAATGCACTTAAGACAAGTATACAAGACATAAGTATACTAGGTTATCTAGAAAGTAAATCATCAATATGTAAGTGTACATACTAAGTGCACTAAGCAATAATGAAATAGAATACAACATATATATTCAAGTATACATTTCTAAGTATGCTAAGCAATGTTGACATACATGGCATACAACTATACAAATCCAAGTATACAAAGCATTTTTTTGATATATATAAGGCATACAAGTATACAAACACAAGTATACTAAGCAAGAAATGAAGTACCATGCATCCAAGCACAAGTTAAAAGTAATCCACAATTACAACTAGGAATTAAATGCGAAATCAACCAATGGCGGAAAGATAAAGGACACATGGTCTCAATGACCAAACAAGTGATCTCAGGTTACTAGCCCGCAAGGAACTACCTAGTGCGCACTATATGTTGTAGAGGGAACTCTCATCCCCCATATTAGAGACATATTCTAGCCTTAACACATTACAATGTCCATAAAAGCTTTCCAAAAATCATCAAGTTGTACAACAAGTATATCACATATACACAATGCACATTGTCAATTACCATGCACAAACAAGTCATAGAATACACACAAAATATGCTCTAGGCCTTCAAGCTACAATGGCATATTAAATGTCATATAAGTATAATGTGTATACAACAAGTTAAATCATAACATCTACTCATGGAATACCATCTTGTAATCATACACCAAGTTGAAAATTATAAATTAAGCAAGAGTATAACATCAATACTTAATTACCTCAATGAAAGCATACAAATGGAACTTAATTAAATTAAAAAATCAAATTCTTAAGATTACAAAGCAACTCCAAATATTCTAAATATATTATATGTCGAAGGTCATAGCAAAGCCTATTTTAATTTCAAGTTACAAGCCAATTCTATCTTAGTTACAACAAGGTAAATTAAGATCAATGCCAAGAAAATAATTAAATAAATTTCTCAAAATTCATTCAAATATTCTCTATTTAATATATATGAAATAACATGTCAAGACATTATTTAAAATCAAGTTAAAAGTTAATTCTACACTAGATACAACTAGGTGAATTAAATTTCGTACAAGAAAATAATTAAATAAAGTTTCATAAACTAATTCAAATATTCTCAATTTAATATATGTTAAAGAACATACCATACTCATTACATATATCAAATCAAATGTCAATTTAAATGAATGTAACACTTGAATAGAAATTAATTAAACTAACTAATTAATTTCTCTAAAATTTAAATCAATTTCAAATGACTCCAAATAATTATATGCCAATGGTACTATCATGGTAATCACATATATCAACTCAAAAACTTAATTAAGTAAGTGGAACAATTAAATAGAAATTAATTAATTCTAAATAATTAAATCTCTAAATTCTAAAACAACTCCAAATGACTTTATACTAATGCAAGTTACAGATCAAGTCATGGCCTTCAAGAATATCATGTCCTAGCTTAATTTCATGCAAGGTACTACAACCTATTAATTTAAAAATTAAGTATAAGACATGTAAACAATTTATTGTAAGTTATAAAAACAATTAAAACACTTAGATTAATAACCTAAATCACCCCCTACCTCACAAGAGGATTGTTCCTCTTGAATCCAAAGCAAACATATGAATTTTACAATTTCCTTCAAGGTTTATATATAGGAAGGTGAGGCAAGTATTTTGTGTTCCAAGCTTTTAGGTCTAAGGTGAGTGGAAGGAGATCAAAACCAAGGTTTTAAGCCTAGGTTAATGGTTTCTTTCAATGGTGACTAGGGTTCTAAGTGAGGAAGAAGAAGTTTAATGTGTAAAATGAAATAATTAAAACACTTTAGTGTATTCCTCCACTCACTTGGTCAATGGAAGTCAAACACACCTAGTCTTGCACCATCCCCTCAGACGCACAAAAGCTAGAGTTTAATTAGAAGCCTACACTTGTCATTAATCCAATAGTTTATTCTAGGCTTAATCTAAAGCCTACACTTGTCAACAATCCAAGCCAACAAGTGCACCAATGTTAGGCCAACAAGTAGGTGAATCTCCACCCTCCACATGTCATCATCCAAGGCTTCCAAGTGTTAACCAATAAGATGCTTATAAGTGAACCAATGAGAGCGCGACACTTGTCACATTTTCTGGTAATTACAAAAAGGTCCTTTTTGAAAATATCTTCCAAAATAAATTACAAAAAATTCCCTAAGAAATAAAATAATTACTTTCTATAATTATGAAAAAACCCCAAAAAATAAATAATGTTTCCAAAGAAACTATGCATCCATACCCTTTACAGAAAAGTAAGCCACTAGCATGCTTTTATACAAAAAGTAAAAATACACAAAGCATGTAATTTAAATATCATGGATGTATGCAAAATCGGAACCAAATCCGAGCATAAAAAGTGAGGTTACGCGAAGAAAATCATTATCGGGAAAAAGACGAAAAGTGAATAGTGTAAAAAAAATGAAAATGTGGAAATAATTTGTCCTTAAAGAAAGTTGTCAATCCATAGGAAAGAGTCTCATAAACCATTTCCAAGTACTTGAGATGGCACTAAGTGACGAGTAACCGAACTCAGAACGGAAAATTCAACGAAAAAAAAAAATTATCTGTAAAATTTGAGAAAAAGGAAAGAAAGGAAAATGACCGAGTCATTACACAATCGTTTCATAGATTTTAGTTAAGGGACTCCTAAGACTAAATTTGTGAAAGGTATTTGAAAATTGCATGCCATCAAGGAAAATCCAAAAGCTACTTCATTTGGATTTGTTTTAAAGTAACTATATCTAGAAAGTCATTTATGTGCCTTAGTGATTTTCAATGCCTCATTTACATTCTCTTGGCATCACTAGCATATAAAATGAAATTATTTGAACTTGAAAATAGTTGGATAAAATCCAGAAAGTCAAAGTTCTATCTCAATTAGGAAAATTTACTAGTTTTGCATTCCTGCATAAACCGGTCGATCGATACTTGATTCGGACGACCGAAGTAGCTACTTTGGTAGTTCAAAAATTAATCTGGCAGACCGAAATAAGCAAATCAAAATTGCTTCAGGGATGTAAACCGGCCGACCGATAGAGTCATTTCAGTCAACCGATATGTGTGCAGCACCAGTACTTATAGGGCTTTCATATCTACATCATGATATGCATTGTAGGTCACTATTGGTAATTAAGCTAGAATATGTTCCCAAGAGTTCAATAAAAAAAAATGCCTTCAATATATGTTTTTGAGCACATGTGACTTTGAATTAAAACAATAAGAATGCTACATGCTTTTGCAAGAAATGACTTTTATCAAATGCATGACTTATTGACTTCATATCTAAAAAGTCTTTTGAAGCAAAATCACCCGGACTTGAAATGCAAAAATTTTGAACTACATATTTAAAAATTATCAATTGCCTATTGTATTTATAAACAAGCTCCCAAAGGTCATTTTGAAAGGTTTAAGTGATTTTCTCATAAATAATGGTTTTGGATAAAATTAATATATATATATATATATATATATATATATATCTCAGTATTTTCAAAACCATTGATAACATTGTATTGATTGCACTTACATAGATAATATTATCTTTAAATTAACATTTATGATGTGTACAAAGAAGTTTACCACTAGCATGCAAAATGAATTGAAATTAGCATGATGAGTAAATTTGAATTCTTCTAAGGGGTGAAATTCCTCAACTGTTATGAAAATTAATTTTCATATATCTTTTTAACACTTTAGTCTTGGGATTATAATATTCAAAGAACACTTTATTCTATCTTGATGACTAATATGATATCACAAATACTAATTTGTATCTATCTTGAACATTCTAGAAATTCATGTTATATTTCTTCATCACTTCTTAAAGAATGAGTCTAAAAGAAATATTAAGCTCATCCACATGGAAAGTCATGTAGCCAATCTTTCACCACATCTCTTAAAGAAGATATTTTGGTATCAAGACCTTAATCTTTACATTATTGTTTTTTGCAATTTAGAACTTCATGAGATACCTTGACATCACATCTTGAGAAATATTAACAAAAGAAATATTGAGCTCATCCACATGAAAAATCGTGTAGCCAATTATTTCTAATCATATATGCTTTTGCATAATTGAAAATTTATTACACATGACTAGGAGTAATGCCACATTTGATTTTGATCATTCAATCATATGCTTATAAAAAGAAGATCCTTGGCATCAATGGCTCATTCCATATATCATTATTTTATTACATTATCTAGCATATCTCCAATACTTGATATATGATATAAATAGAAGCATAATCATAAGGGGAGATTATTGATAATCTTTTGAATGTTTATTGCATGACTTGTTATGCTTAATTGACTTATTTTGAAAATTGTTAAGTATGCTACAAAATAACTTGTTGGTCATCATATTCATACTCATAAACTTTTATGATTTTGATGATTTTCCCTCCTTCTTAAAGATATCAAATGAGAAAACTCTATTAGATTGAAGCACACTTAAATTCTTAGATTTGCCTTATAAGGTTTTTGCCTTTTGGTTTATCCTAGTCCATGCTTCATTTTTATTTTTGTTATGCTTTATTATGTATACTTTTGTATACTTTTGTCTATTTGAGTTTATGTTTCATCTTTGGTTTATGCTTTATGTATACTTTTGTATATGCCATGAACCTTTATGATCTATTGAACTCATGCTATCAATGAAATTGGTACCTTATGATATAATTGTTTATATGTTGCACTCCAAAACATATTATAGTCATTACCACTATATTGCCAATTCTTGATGCCATCAATTCTTGATGCCATCACTTCATTATGCTAAATGATCTATGCCAAATGAAGTTGTCTAGGCCTCCTACCTTTTTGAGATGACAAATGGGGAAAAAAGTGTGATGTGTGAAATGATATATTGTTTCATATCATAAGACAAAGGGGGAATAAAGGAATAAATATGCCTCTAATTACTGGGATCAAATGCTTCAAGTTATATACCATTATGTTATCATATCTTTTGATAGAAGCATGTTAATAGGGGGAGATTTATAGAAATCTCCTAGAGCTCAAAATGATCGTGTATACACGTTAATGTCTAAAATTCATGAAGAATGTACAAGCATGCTATTTTATAACGTTATGTTCATTGAATACACTTTGATAGGGGGAGCATTTTTCAAATGCCACCCCACTTGCTTATAAACAGATCAATGTTTTGTCATCATCAAAAAGGGGGAGATTGTTGACCTTAAGGATTTTATCCAAGGATAATTTAGAAGTTTTGATGATAACAAACCATTAATAGTGTTTAAGGACTAATATTTGCATTGAGTGTTATAGATTATTCACATTCAAAGGATGACCTCAATGAAGATTATAAAGTCAATTCCAAGTATTCCATTACTCAAGATCACATCTATGGAAAACAAAGGAGATAAAAGGAACATAAAGTTGCAAGGAACCAAAAGCAAAGTCCATCCAAAGATAGCTTGGACTACAATAAGCAAGAAAGCAACTTAAAGAAAAGAAGAAAGCAAGTCTACCTGAAAGCCTACACGATCATGGACAAAGCATGAAGAAATGGGTAGATAGGATGGTGAGTATTTAGGATTCAATGTCAAAGTATTTATGAATCAATTTGAAGCTCGTCTCTATAGAACCATGCATATCATATCATCGTTCATATGTTTCTATATCCATTAGCAATAGACTATGCACTTCATTCATATATAATTGACATATGGAGTCTTTGCTAAAGAGTGAGTCAGTTCAAGCTCATATAAGCTTTGAAATAACTCATCATTTGTGCTAGAAATGCTAAGACCATGCACATCAATCATATAATTCATATTGGTCAACATTAAGGCATGAGAAACCTTCATTACCATGAGCTGGTAACGGACATTAGGACCCCAAAATGCGTGTTATGAAAAACTGTGTTTTTAGCTAAGCCTGAAAAATGAATTTTTGAAATAATGATTATTTCAAAATAATTTTTTTTGGTAATAACTCTTTATACTTCAACTAGCCTAAACTGATTTTATCATAATTTTTGACCAAGTCTACATTGGTCTACATAAGGATTCATTTTTATCAAAACTGTCAGAAATTCAAATTTGTACTAAAACTGAATTTCTACATTTTGATTTAGTTGGATTTCAATTTTCTAGTATTTTTTATTGAATCCAAATGGGGGGTACTTCCTTATTTACATTGTAAACTTAAAGTAAATGGATATTTACTTAAATGCTTTCAATGGAAATAAGGTCTATGTAGATGTCCTATACACAAATTGTCTCATCTGTTTACTTTGAACAAAAATTCCTAAAACTGTAGTTTCATTTCGGCAGACCAAAATGCATAGGCAATATGAATTGGACGACCGATTCTAACAGAATGTTTTAGAACAAAGGAGAAAAGTGCTTTGATCGACCGAAACAAAAGGCCAACTTATTTTGGCCTACCGAAATAAGGCACTCAGCAGATCTCATTTCATTTCGGATGACCAAAATAAATCTCATTTCAGTTCGGTCGACCGATGTAAGTCCAGTTTGAATCTGAACGACTATTTCCTCTCGGGCAGTGTGCACAACAGCTATATTTTTGAATTAGCTACTGAAACTCTATAAATAGAGTAAGGGGACTTCGGGATTTAATGTTGCTACCATATAGAATCATCATATAGCATCCAAAGAGCTTTTGTTCTTCTATTCATACGTCCCATACTATTAGAAGAGTATTGTGCTTCATTGTATTCATATATATACTCTAGAGTAAGCTAAACTTTGTATATCAAATCTATCAGAGATTATTGTGAGCTTTGATTTGCATATCAATCTCTGAGAAAATATTTATATACAACAAATCTGATCTTCAATTTGTAAGGGCTGGTGTGGCCCAAGGAAGAAGAAGCAAGGTAGCTTCATATTTGTATGGGTTAGTGTAACCCAAAGGAAGATTAAGAGATGTTGTCTCTTAGCAAGGAGAAGTAAGCAGTTGCTTCCAATCAAGGTTTGCTCTCCACCTGTAAGGAGAAGCCATAGTGGATTGGAAAGTCTCAAGAGGGGTCTTGAGCAAAGGAGTAGGAGTTTCCGAACCTCGCTAAAATCGCCATGTGAATGTTTGCAATCTCTCTTCCCTTATCTCTTTTACATTTATGCTATTAATTGCTTATGTCCATATCTTGATTATTGCATAATTATTAGAAGGTGTTAAGTAGAATTTACAAAACGAAAAATTTGTCATTGTTTGCGATAGACTCTATTTACCCCCCTCTAGAGTCAATACTTGGGCAACAAAGATTTCGACAGACTGGCAAGTTGTCTCCTTAGTTCATTAGACCATTTGAGATATTGGAGCGCGTCAGTGAAGTTGCTTATTGTTTGGCATTACCGCCAGACCTAGATAGGGTTCATGACGTCTTTCATGTTTCAATACTAAGGAAGTACAAGCCGGATCCATCACATGTTTTTCGATGGACTGATGTGGTTGTAGATAAGGACGTGACCTACGAGGAAGGTTCGGTCTAGATTCTTCACTAACGGGAACAGGACTTGCGAACAAGACCAATCCATTGGTTAAGGTCTTGTGGAGACACCACGGCGTTGAGGAAGCTACCTAGGAGCTCGAGCAGGAGGTTCACTCTCGGTATCCCCATTTATTCTCTCTTTCAGGTACGATTCGATTTTGGGGACGAAATCCCTTTCAAGGAGGGTAGGTTGTAATGACCCAGTCATTTTCCTTCCTTTCTTTTTTCGTCTTTTTCCCAATTTTGTGATTTTCTAGTTTTTCATTTTTCCTTGCATAATCTCACTTTTTGTACTCCGATTTGATTCCAGCCTTGCATACATCCATGATATTTAAATTTCATGATATCTACATTTTTACTTCTGTAGAAAAGCATATTAAATGTTTACTTTTTTTGTAAAGGGCATGAAAACAAGACCTTTTGGTAATTATTCTAAACTTGAGAGGTTTTAGTGTAATTATACAAAGTAATTATTTTTCATCTTAGGGACCATTTTATAATTTAATTTGGAAGATATTTTCAAAAAGGACCTTTTTGCAATTTTTAAAAAATATGACAAGTGTCACATTCTTATGGTGCCACTTGTTGGCATTGGGGTGGGGAGATTTCGAGGCATTATCTCTTAACATATGGAGGGTGGAGATTCACCCATTTGTTGGCCTAGGATAGGAGCACTTGTTGGCATAGATGGTTGACAAGTGTAGGCTTGATATTTAATCTTGGAAGCTTACTTAGATTCATGACAAGTGTAGGACTCACCTTTAGCCTTGCAAGTGTGTGTGTGTGAGAGGTAGTGCAAGAGCACCTAGTGAGTGGAGAATCCCACCACTTTAACTTAGGGTTTCATCTCATTTTACTCATTTCATCTCTTTCCTTTCAAGAACCCTAACTTGGCCACCATTGGACCAAAAAGCTTGATCCAAGGTTTTAAGCTTCATTTTGGTGCCCTTCCGCTCACCTTAGACCTATAAGCTTGGAATACGTTATATTCCTCTCACTCTCCTTTATAAAACCCTAGCTTGGTTTCCCATTTAGAGCTTGGTTGTTTTGGTTTATAGAGATACAATTCTCTATTGAGGTAAAGGGTGTTATAATTTATTTTCCAAGTGATTTAATTGCCTTTGTAGTAATATTAAGTTGTATGCATGTCTTGTATTGAAATGAGAAATAGATGATTAATTGTAGCTTGTATATAACTTATTTTTTACTTAATATATGGTATGGCCATGACTTGATCCTTGTTGTGTATTAATTTGGTGTAATTTAAATGAGCTTTTAAATCTATGGGATTAATTGATTTAAGTTGATTTAAATTCTAATTATTTGCACCATGCTTGTATTCCATTTTAGACTTAATATATGGCATGGCCATGAGTTACTCTTTATTATATATTAAATTGGAATCATTTGGACAACTCTTAAAATCTAGAGAAATTACCTAGTTGGTCTATTTAATTTCTAACACATTGATCTAATGATTTAGTCATGTAATTCATGGAACTTATTGTGTTTTATCACATATTATGACTTGTTGCTCTACTTATTAATTTTTAAAACTTGGAATATCATCAAGAACTTGACATGGCTAGGACTTGGTTCTAGTACCGGAGATAGAGAGCTCCCTACACTATAGTGCACACTAGGGGAAGGTACCCATAGGTTAATAGCCCTAAAGTGATCTTAAAAGTACGGTTTTAATCCGGACAATATCCAAGTATCCACTTTAGTTTGATTTCACTCCTTAATGTTCAAACTTGGTAACCTTGTGATATTGCATCTCATTGTGCTTTGTTAAAAGTTCTAATGTCATTTTAATAGCATGGACTAAATTTTATGGAATTGTAAACTTTGTAATAAATAGAACTTATGCATGCTCATTCCCTACGAGTAAACTTGTTTACCCACCTCGAAGTTACCGGGTGTTTTTCAGGTAAAGAAGCATCATTGTGAGATGCACAACACTCTTAGGATTGTTTGACTACTTTAAGTATTTTTGTATGTTAGAATATGCACTTGTTAGCATATCATGCTCCATTCTTGTTTATTTTGACAAAACATGTATTTAATGTTCAAACTATGTAATGTGCACTTAAATGCACCTTTTGATACTCCTTAGTTGTGTATGTAATGAGACCAAGGGCCAAAGATACTTATATGCTATGTATGCTACTTTATTCTCATAGTTTGTTTATGAAATTTAAAGGATTTTATGCATTGAAGGATCATATTTTGCATATGACATGCCATGAGGTCATAGGCCATTGTAGCGCGTCTACTTTTGCATTTTACATATGCATGCATGGTTACATTTCACAAAACTCTCAAGTTCGAACTTTTGAACTATTTTTGGAGGATTTATGAAAATTAAAGCAAAATCCATGCATTGAGATATGATTCAAAGCTTCATTTTGATTTAGCATGTTTTAGATGCTTAAATGAGGTTAGGGAGTGTTTTGAAACTTGTTTGAATCATATGGGAAGCATGTATAGCCTTAAAACCAAGCCAAGCACCTTCCCCATGGATTACAGCAGCTTTTTCTGCTGCTAACAAGTCCCTCGGTTGGCTGATAGCAGTCATCGGTCAACCGATAAGTGTTTAAAATGATTTCCCAAGAGTTTGTATTCTTAAATGGGCGTTTCGGTTGGATGGTACTGTACATTAGCCAGCTAATGATGGAGTTTCATTTGGCTGGTACTGTTCTTTCAGCCTGCTGATCCTCCCTGAAGCTTGGTTTCTAGCATCTTGGACAGATTTCTTAGGTCAACTTCAGAGGGTCATATCTCCTTCATTTATGATCCGAATCACTTGGTTCTTAAGTCTAAACTCAAGAACTTGAAGTTAGATTTCCAATGGTACTAACCATGCATTAAAACTCCAACCATAGTGAGAGTTATTGCAGTTTTAGTCAAATAGGGTAGTGGTAACTCCAAAACGGAGAAGGCCATTTGGTTCTAAATTCATATCTTTTCCGTCCAGACTCCAAATCAAGTGATTCTTGAATCTAAATTCATTAATTTTTTTGTTTTCTTTCCAATGTTGTGCTTGGTAGTACCCACTTTCATTTTGGAAAAGAGCGTTTTGCCCCTAGGCTCATTCTTGACTGTTATTGAAACGTCGCTTTTGCAATTGTTTTCTTTGGATTCCGTGACCTCATTAAGGATCACATGAGTGTCTTATACACATGTAGTATCTCTAGAGACCGTTGTTTTGCCTTTTGCATCCACATTCTGATTCATTGTTGGATTTACGTTCGGGTTACCGCTGACGCACTAGGTTAAATAAAATTTGGGTCGTTACAAGTATGTTCCATCTGAACGGCTCAAATACAAAACATTTTCACATGATAGTTTAAATAATCTAACTAGACATAAATCCCTCTAATACTGCTTCTAGAGTAGTATTACAGTATGTATCTACGCTAATATATAACCACTATTACTATTGATCTGACCAACTTCAAGAGTACTAAATAATTATATATATATATATATATGACTCAGTATGACCTGTCATGCTTACTCACTATTTCTAAAAGAACACCTTTAACTGATTACTTTTTGCTACTGTCCTAAATTCCTAATTAAATATGGATGGTACCCTCTGATAGGTCAAAGTTTATGTAGATTTTATATATAATAATATTATTGTGATAGGTTCAGTAGATGAGTGCTGTGTATGAAAATGAGGGAAACAAACGGAGTGTCTGTGCGAAGCATTAATTTATATTGACTGCAAATAAAAGTTGATAGCGAAGTCTTTTAAATGGTTTTATGTATGTGAGGTCGAAAAAAATTCAACTATAACCGATTCTTTAGAGACCCGATTCACAAGCTCTAGACCAGACCAGATTCGGTTGCACCGCATTTAGGTCTGAAAATTATGGCATAGGTATTGTTAGCTCGCTCAAACCATTAGCACACCCTACTCTTCGTATTTGAAAAATATTTATCCTTTTAGGTGGAAGACTTGGTAGCTCAATTTTAGGCTTTTTAGGAAAGAGTTTTTTTGTGACATCTACCAGCATGGTCGGTAGCACTCTTTAATAAAATAAAGTAAAATGTAATTCTTTATATTCTACTGTCAGAATATTATATAAATAATTTAACTTTATATCCATAAACAGGGCAGAGTTGGGATTAATTTTAATTCAGAGAGGATGTATTTAGGGCAGAGCTAGGATTAATTTTAATTCAGAGAGGGCGCATTTTAAAAGGCAGAGTTAGGATTAATTTTAATTCAGAAAGAACGCAGGATTAATTTTAATTCAGAGAGGGCGCATTTTAAAAGGCAGAGTTAGGATTAATTTTAATTCAGAGAGGACGCATTTTAAAAATGCACCCTCTCTGAATTTTAAAAATGCGTCCTCTCTGAATTAAAATTAATCCTAACTTTACCCTGTTTATGGATATAAAGTTAAATTATTTATACAATGTTCTGACAGTAGAATATAAAGAATTACATTTTAGTTTACTTTATTAAAGAGTGCTACCGACCATGCTGGTAGATGTAACAAAAAAACTCTTTCCTAAAAAGCCTAAAATTGAGCTACCAAGTCTTCCACCTAAAAGGATAAATATTTTTCAAATACGAAGAGTAGGGTGTGCTAATGGTTTGAGCGAGCTAACAATACCTATGCCATAATTTTCAGACCTAAATGCGGTGCAACCGAATCTGGTCTGGTCTAGAGCTTGTGAATCGGGTCTCTAAAGAATCGGTTATAGTTGAATTTTTTTCGACCTCACATACATAAAACCATTTAAAAGACTTCGCTTCGCTATCAACTTTTATTTGCAGTCAATATAAATTAATGCTTCACACAGACACTCCGTTTGTTTCCCTCATTTTCATACACACCACTCATCTACTGAACCTATCACAATAATATTATTATATATAAAATCTACATAAACTTTGACCTATCAGAGGGTACCATCCATATTTAATTAGGAATTTAGGACAGTAGCAAAAAGTAATCAGTTAAAGGTGTTCTCTTAGTAATAGTGAGTAAGCATGACAGTCATACTGAGTCATATATATATATATATATATATAAAATTATTTATAATTTTTTAAAAAAAATTTTTTTGCATACTATATATATCATTCTTAAGTGCAAAAACGAAGAATGTTAAAAAGTAGAAGGTAAAAAAAAATTAATAAAAAGAAGAAGAAGAAAAAGGGAAGAAAAATGAGAAATTTGAAAGGAAAAAATGTAGAGTTTGAGTAAAGAAGAAAAATTTTACTTTTTTAAAGAAAATTAAAGGAATATTGAGAACAAATGAAAAAGGGAAAAAAAATTTAGAAGACAATTTTAGAAATTTAAAATTTTAGGTAATATTATATAGAAATTTTCTTATAAATGTACAAATTAAAATAAAAATTACTAAATTTTATAGTGGGCGGGAGCAGGCCAGAAGGGGCATGTGCCCCATCTTAGCACACACTAGCTCTGCCACTGTCAGGGCCGGCTCGAGCCTTAGGCGAGTTAGGCGGTTGCCTAAGGCCCCAGCCAATAAGAAGGCCCCATAATTTTTTATTTCTTTATATATTACAACTTTTCTAAAACAATTATAGTATTTTATTTAATTATTAAACTTCAAAGTATAGATATATTTGACAGTTGACCTAAAAGATTTCTATTCTTTATCTTTTTTTTGAAGGCCCCCAAATTTTTTTCCTTTATATATTATAACTTACCTAAATATTTTATTTTCTTATATTATTAAACCTCAACAAATACAAAATTTAAGAGTGTGTCCAAAATATTTCTATCCTTGTATTATTTTTATTTTTATTTTTTTTTCTCTCTCTCTCATCCTTATTACATCAACATATATACACGCACATTAAAATCAAATATTATATATATATATATATATATATATATAAGTGAAAATTGGTGAAATTTTCTATATTTTTATAAAACTCCTATTCATTTTTATTTTCTCTTTTTTTTTTTTTTTTTTTTTTTTTCTTATTCCTCACATATTTTTTCTCCTCTCTCATTATAAATTATTTTTTTTTCATCTTATCCGAGGTTACAATTTACAATTTCACAATCTCACTCTGTAAGAAGATTTTGAATACACTTATATTTTATTAAAGAATTTATTGGAGCATTAGACCAAATTATTCGAAATCAGTTTTTATTATTCTATAACTTAAGTTAGTTTATAGGTTTTATTAATTTTTGTTATCTTAAAATTATATATTTTGTTTATAATTTTTATTTATATTGTTAAATATGACTATTAGAAAGCACATACCCAATTAATTACTAATGGAACTAGAGTTTGGAAAAATTTTAGTGATAGGCTTAAAAATAACTAAACGAATAATTAGCATATTAGTGGCATAAATATATAGATAGATTCAATTAAAAGGCTACTTTATTTGTTTCGGCTTAAGAACTCAAATTGTATTGAGCCGCCCTGGCCACTACCCATAAATCTCACTAATATAGCTTCTACTGTATTATATAACTAGGACAATGGCCAGTTGTTAATAAAATGGTAAACTAAGTGCATAAATTTTTTATTATTACAAAGATTAAAAGGTTTAAATGTATGCAATGTTACTTTCGCATGCATGCAGTTTTTTTTATTTAGCATGTTACTCAATATTTGTGAGGAGTTTCACCCTCATACCCACCATTATTATTAATAATTACATATATGTACAGTGTCTTGCATACTCCTTAATAATCACTATGGCTAAAAGAACTCTTTTAACTAATTACTTTTGGTACAGCCCTCGTACGGACGGCACCCTCTAACGGGATCCTCAAGATTTTATGCAAATGTTATAATATATATATATATTGTGCGTGATAGGTTTAGTAGATGAGTATTGTGTATGAAAATGATGGCAACCAACAAAGTGTCGGCATTATTTAGATCATACATACAATTAATGGTGTCTCAGTGGAAAGCATCAATTTCAATCGACAGTGGATAACAGTTTCTTAATGCCCGATTATGGTAAAATTATATAAATATCCAGTGCATTATCGACTAAACTAATTGATCAGTCAACAAAGCAGTTCTGTTTTTTTTTTTTTTTTTTTCCTGAAGTAAGAAAATAAATGAAAAATGATAGGAGGAAAGTTGAAGAAAAAAGCACACTCAAAGCCAGTTCACCACTCAGTGAAATATGCCACTTAGAAAGAGCAAGAAAACTATATGATCCTGTGTCATGCCCACTTATGTGGACGGCCCTAAACACCTTTGCAACTTGTCTTCTGCAGCATTCTTTATTTCTTTATTTATTTTTTTCTTTTTTTCACCTGCGAAATTTCTTCAGCGGCAAATCCAAAGCTGCGTTCTGCTGCGTAGAATTACAGTCTTAAAATTCGAATTAGTGAAATTGGAAGGAAAAAAAATTTGATTCAATTTTGTGAGTTACTTTTCACCAATTTCAAAAATTCTAATTCTAAAACTCCAATTCCATGTAATAAAACACGGCTTAAAAATAATTTAGAAATGTACAATGATCCGTAAACAACGTAGAGTTAGACACAATGTAAGTCTTCTTTGATAAAAGTTATATTATCGAAAATAATTCTCCAAATATTGAGTAAGACAAAATGCCAAACAATTACAAATAACTCAGTAACTAAAATTCTAGATATTAGTTATTTGGAATAAATTCTCTCTTTGGATAAGCTGAAGCTAGCTAGGGAAAGGTTTGGAGAATTGTCAAATTCAAACAATGCACTCTTAAACAATAGTTCTGGTGCTCAAAAACGCTGGTAAAAGTCTAAAAAAACGCTGGTAATTCAATTATCAGCGTTTTACCAGCGCTTTTGAAAAAGCGCTGGTAAATTCAGTATCGGTAGGGCTTTACTAGCGCTTTTTGAAAAGCGCTGGTATTGACCCTTTATCAGTGCTTTTTTAAGAAGCGCTGGTAAAGACCCTATACCAGCGCTTCTTTAAAAAGTGCTGGTAAAGGGTCATTTTATGATTTTTTTTTTTACTCCCCTCTTTACCGGCGCTTTTTCAAAAAATGTTGGTAAAGGGTCATTTTTTTTTTCCACCCTTTATTGTTTTTGGAAAAATATCTTTACGGCTGCTTAAATGTCTTCCAATATAATACAAGTTGGCAATATGAAAATACCATCCAAATTGTTTTTACATAATACAACTACAAGTTAACCTGTAATCAAACATCAAATCCATTCATAAACAAAATTTACTGTAATGACCCTGTCATTTTACGTCCTTTCTTTTTTTCAGAAATTATCTTTTTTTGTCTTTTCCTTATTTCATCCTTTTCTCGTTTTTCACTTTTATTTGCATAACCTCATTTTTTGTGCTCGGATTTGATTCTGGTTTTGCATACGTCCATAATATTTAAATTCCATGACATCTACATTTTTACTTTTGAAGAAATGCATATTAAATGTTTACTTTCCTTGTAAAAGTCATGAAAACAAGACTTTTTGTAATTATCTATAACTTGAGGGGTTTTTGGGTAATTAAGTAAAGTAATTATTTTTCGTCTTAGGGACCATTTTGCAAATTAATTTGGAAGATATTTTCAAAAAGGACCTCTTTGCAACTTTCGGGAAATGTGACAAGTGTCACATTCCTATGGTGCCACTTGTTGATTTTGTGGTGAAACCACTTGGAGGCTTAATCTCATGACACATGGAGGGTGGAGATTCACCCACTTGTTGTCCTAGGATTAGTGCACTTGTTGGTATGGATGATTGACAAGTGTAGGGTTAATATTTAATCTTGGAAGCTTACTTGGATTCATGACAAGTGTAGGACTCACCTTTAGTCTTGCATTAGTGTGTGTGTGTGAGGTAGTGCAAGAGCACCTAGTGAGTAGAGAAGCCTACCAAATTAGCTTAGGGTTTACACATTTTAATTCATTCATCACTTTCCTCTCAAGAACCTTAAGGAAGCCACCATTGGAGAAAAGCTTGACTAGTAGCTTTGACTTCATTTTTGGTGCCCTTTCACTCACCTTAGAACTTTGAACTTGGAGTACTTTAGGTTCCTCCCACTCCCCTCTACAAAACGCTTGTTTGGTTTTTTATTTTTAAGCTTGGTTGCCTTAGATTCAAGAGGAACAACCTCTTGTGAGGTAGGGGGTGTTATCATTTATCTTCCAAGTGATTTTATTTGTTCCTATAGTGATATCTAAGTTATATGTTTGTTTTGTATTAAAATGAGAAATAAATGATTAATTGTAACTTGAATGTAATTCACTTTAGACTTGATAAATAACATGACCATGACTTGATTCATAACATATGTTAATTTGAGGTCATTTAGAGTCGTTTTAAAAATCTAGAGGGATTAATGAATTAATTTAATTAATTTTTATTTATATGCTCCTATGACTTAAATCAAGTTTTGAAGTGATTTATATAATAACCATGACATGTACTACAACATATATTAAATTGAGCATGTTTAGATGAGAAGTGAAATCTAGGGAGTTTAGTTGTTTTATTTAATTATTCAAATTATGATTTTAAATTTATATCATACTTGTGAGGCTATGTTCTTGTTGTTGAATGATATTGTTGTAATTAGTGGCAAATTGCATAATGATTATTCAATATTCTTCATGCCATTTTAGTTGAGAACTTAGGGCATGTATTGTGTTTCCAAAATTGATTTGTGCATGTTGATGGCTTTACATTATATATATATATATATATATATATATATTATATTGATACATATATGTAATGTGCACAAAATGTTGATTTTGGAAACTTGGGGATGTCGGTGTTATGACTATGGCTAAGGTATAGTTCTAGTACGGGGGAAAGTCCCTCTACAAGTCTAGTGTGCACATAGAAAGGTTACTCATGGGCTAGTAACCCTAAAGTAATCACATTGTCGGTTTGATCCGGCGTGACGTCCAAGTATCCACTTTGGTTTGATTTCGCATTTAAATTCCATGTTGTTAACTTTGTGAAATTACATCTCATTGTGTTATGTTGAAAGTTATATTGTCACTTGATATCATGAATTAAATGGTATTGGATTGTAACTTGGTACAAAGATAAACCCATGCATTCCCTACGAGTAAACTTGTTTACTCACCCCTAAGTTAAAGGGTGTTTTGCAGGTAAAGAAGCCTTAGTGTGGGACGCACAGCATTCTTAGACTTACTAGAGTTCTTGAAGTATTTTTGATGACATATAATATGCATATGTTAGCATATCTTGTCCTACTTTGTTTACTTTGATAAAACTTGTACTTATTGTCTAAGTTACGTAATGTGAACTTAATTGCACCTTTTGACACTCTTAGAATATGTATGTAATGAGGCCAATGGCCAAGGATACATATATGCCATGTATGCTACTTTATCTTTATAGTTTGTATGTGGAACTTAAGGAATTTCATCCATTGAAGGGTTATATTTTGCATATGACGTCCCATGAGGCCGTAGACCATTGTAGCACGTCTATTTCATCATAATACATTTGCATGCATGCTCACTTGGGCAAAATTCACACCATTTCATGAAATGAACTTCCTTTGGACACTTTTTGACATTTTAAATTGCAAATCTGATGTGAGGGCATTTTAGGGATTTTACCTTGACAAATTAATTCCGTTCTTCACATAGTCACTTAGGTAATGTGATTTTAGGAGGGGTTTCTTCTTCGTGTTTTTCCAGAAAATGCCATCTTGGCATTGGAAATCGCATCCGAAATTCAGCTCTCAGTTTTTAAATTTAGCAGCTTTTTGGACCCTCTGGACTAGTTTTCTTGGGAGGGAATTTTGGGTATTTCAAATTGCGTATTTTTTGACTTTTTACGTGAGTCATGTATAAAACTCAATTTTGAGGGGGGTTTCTTCTTTGAGTTTTTCCAGAAAATGTCATCTTGACCCTCAAATTTCCATTTTTTTCAGAAAAACCCCTTCTGCCAGGGTTTCTTGCTACCCATTCTGCCGCCTTCACATCTAAACGGTTACAAGGGGTTTCGTAACCGGTTAGATGAGTGTGGGTAGTGTATTTCTCATGAATTTTGGCCTCCTAACCGGTTAGGAAGGTCTCCTAACCGGTTAGATGTTCATGGGTTGTCTCTTTTGGACCGTTTTGGCCCTTCTTCTTCCGTTAGCCATATCTTCTCCATTCGGACTCCGAATCAAGTGATTCTTGAGTCTAAATTTATTAATTTTTCGTTGTCTTTCCAATGGTGTGCTCAGTGGCACCCACTTTTAAGCTAGAAATGATGATTTTTCCCCTAGATTCATTCTTGTTCGTTTTTGAAACGTTGCTTCCGCATTTGATTCCTTTGGGTTCCGTGACCTCGTTGAGGATCATAGTGGTGTCTTAGAGCCATGTAGCATCTCTAGAAACCGTTGTTTTGTCTTTTGCTTCAGCATTTTGGATCCTTTATCGGATCATCTTTCGGTTCATCACTGACGCACCGGGTTGAAAAACTTGGGCCGCCACATTTACTAACAAGATAAACCCAATCCACATCAAAGTTTAAAAAAAAATAAAATAAAAAAAAATAAATGAATTATGGTGCAATGATGAAATTTGATAGAGCGTAGCTAAGAAACTCTAGCTTCAGCTATATCTCCAATAGTTTTGAATCGTGTAGAAAAGCTAGTCATAATGGTTCTTCTTGCATAATTGGCATGGTAACATTTTCTTTCCAATTTGTACATGCATATTTACTCGAAATAATTCTTCGGGCTACTATGGCATCGGTTTTTTCGAGACTTAACAAAAAAACTTCACGCATGCCCAATAAAAACAAACCAAATATTTGAGTTAATAACAAAAATTCGAGATAAACCTAATACATGTCAGGAATATTGTAATGGTTAATTAAATGCATCAACCAGTCGACTTGCAATTCGACTAACATCAGGAGACTTAACAATAATGGTTTTGGTACTTCGAGAATGTCTTTATCTAAATGTTAGTAAGATTTCAAGGTAATAACTTAGGGAATTGATTTATTTATTTTGATTAGTGAGACCTTTTCATTTTATATTTTTCATTCATATGTAATCCTACGCAAACACCATAGCAAATTGAATTACAAATGAAAAAAAAAAAAAAAAAAACAAAAAAATACCTTTAATACTCTTTGCAATAATAGATAATAACGTATTTTCAGATTTCTACTCTTAACGATTAGGGTCTTTCTCCTGAACAGTAGTTTCTTCAATGGTTAGAATAATTCAAATCCTCTTTACAATGTCAGGAACTGAAAAGAAAAAAATAAAAATAAAAATAAAAATAAAAAAATAAATTTGCAATCAAGCAAAATGAGCTGATAGAATCATAAAACAATCTTTCGTATTGAATCTACTAAAATATACCATGGAGAGGGAGTTCTAATGATTCAAAAATCCTTGCCATTGTTAACGGCTTCCATCATGGTGATGCAGTGAGAGCTCTCCGAGTTCAGAGCCTGGTGTGGGACGGATTCACCTGCACCCACAAGCTTATCAGATTGTATGCGAAACTAATCCACTATTACACTGATGCACATATATTACCAGTAACTTTAAGGCAACTTTTTTTTTTTCTTTATAGTTTTTTCCTGAATTCTTTGAAGGGACAATATGAATCAAGATAGAATAATTAGTATTAAGTTGTTAATAGAAAATAACTTGATGGAAATATGAATATAAAGACAAATAGTGCTTTCATTCAGTTACATGTTGTGCATGAATAAGGAATGGTAAGCTTTGGCAGAGACAATCCGAACTTTGATTCGATTCTCTGGTCCCAGTTCAAGAACTGATCATTGAAACATATTACACTCAATTTAACATATTTACGTAGTTGTTTCATTAACGATTTAAAGTTGTTGTAGTTGTTGCATTAGGCACGTGACAGAAACGAGAGAAAAATGACACAGGAGAGGGGTTAACATTTCAAATTAGGCAATTTCAAGCAAACTTGTTTATAGTAAATATCACCGTTATCTATAATTCATGACTGTCAATTCCAACAGATTTTATAAATCCAAGTAGTTAAAATGTGTTCAGAAAAGGGAAAATTACCTTGTCCAGAGAATTTAAGTAATCAACAGCTCTTTCTCTCATGTGTTCAGAATGTGTATATTATAAGCCGTAGACTACAGAGTAGAAGCAACCTTTATGGTGTCATTAGAAAAGCACAAACAATTTAACGTGGTTAGATTGACAAAATTAAGCATATGCAGCCAACAAAAGAAAGAAAAACAAGAGAGAATATAAAAGTCAAATAAGAATTATGGCAATATGATGATCAATGGTTTCGTGGAGCTAAACCATTCAGCATGAGAATTTTTGATGGCAAAGAGCATTACTTAAAGTGTTTCTGATGATATGCACCTAAGAATTCATATCCAAGTAGCGCCTAAAGAAGGAAACAAAAAAATGAAGCATCATTAGTCTTGAAGCACCATCTACACTGAAACTGAGCACTGCAATTTGACTGATTGTAAGAAATTACAAGTAAATATTGCAATTGAGCATCAGGCAAGAACTATATGTTAAGCATATAATTCAAAAAAAAAAAAAAAAATTGAAAATGAAAAAAGAAAAAAAAAAAAAAAATATATATATATATATATATATAAGGTGCACAGAAAATATCAAACATCTTATGAAGGTCAGCAATTAAGATAGAAATTGAATTACCCTGTAGATTTAATAGAGAGAGTACCAAAGAGAGAGAGCATATGAAGATCGCCTACTCCCAACTTCATGGCTGATCTGCTAGAGCAAGGAATAACATACTTGAAATCCATTGGAAGTTACAAGAAGTCAAAAGCTGACACAGTCTGTTCTTCAGTTTCTTCATGAGCGTTAAACTTGTTCATCTTTTCATTCTTTGACACACAATGTTGGTCTACGAATTTCAACAACAGTCGACGACAGCAATCAAAGCCCCAAAAATGAAGAAAAAAAAAAATTAATCAGAATCAAAACAACATTGTATGTCAGAGAATGAAAAGATGAATCAAGAAACTCCTGTCCTTCCCATTCACAAACCCTAACTCGGCCTGTTGCCTACCATCATCACTTCCACCACATACTTCTCTCTTTCCTCTAAAATCCACTTCTTCGAAACCCTTTCCTAGTAGGCATCCTCTTCAAAAATTGAAATCCCTAACCTGTTAGTAGGCATCCTCTTCAAAAATTGAACTACTCTGCCCAACTCTAACATCAAAATCGCATAGATGAGTCATGTATTGTTCAAATGAAAAAAAAATAAAAAAAACAATTAGGAACAGCGGCTGACGCTTGCGAACGGTTGGGGAAAAAGATGCACAAAAATATATTACCTTCATAATAACAAACCCAATATCTATGTTTGCTTCCCATGATTCACACAGTCTTCTCAACCGACCAATTTGGAATGGAAAACAAGGTTTTACAAAATATAGATATGGCTACGAGCAAAAGGACATTACTGGAAAAACCCACAAAATAGAAATAGAGAAAATTAGAGGACAGAGGACACACCATGGGATTAGTGAAAGCATTTAGTGTAAATGGTCTGTTGAGTATAACTACTCTTGATTTAACTCTTCCCTCAACTAAAACCTGAATTTACAGACAGAATAAAGAACATTTCTTAGACATAAAAAGACGATATGGCTTTCTTCAAAGACCATCATGGATACAAACAAATTTGAGAGAAAGCTAAATGGGTTTCAAAATATTGACCAATTCAAATGCGCATACACACATATACATATACACACACACACACACACACACACATATATATATATATAGAAAGAGAGAGTGTTTAGATAAACTTGCCTGGTCTTGAAGATTATCGTGTTCGGCGTAGTTGGGTAGAGAAGATAAGGTTCTGTGATGAGAGAGAAATTCATATGTATGCAACAAACGCTTCAATGGTAACAATACTTTCAATCTCTACATTCTCTCTCTCTATATATGTATAGATTGAAAGACAGCGGGTTAGCGGCTGAAGCTTGCGAAAGGCGAACCCGAACTGGAACAGCATGCGATGGAAACTGAAAGATATGGGTTTTGATTTTTTGAACAATCTGAAAAGATATGCCAGTATGGGTTTTGATATAGGTAATAGAAAATGATTAAAAATCTTGCATCAAAAAGGGACTGATGCATACCATTTAAGAGAAAAAATTACAGAGCTTGATTAGTTGATTTAGAAAAAAAATTAAAACAAAACCCATACATACAAGTTAGCAGTTGTAGAGATAGAGGAGGGCAAGCTTGAGAGTTGAGAGACAGTGGACCAGTGGCTGAAGCTTGTGAACGGCGAACTTGATCTGGAACAGCGGACGATGGAAACGGAAAGATATGGGTTTTGATTTTCTTCAAAAAAAAAAAAAAATTCCCTTTAGAACCCAAAACCTAAGAAGACACAATACCAAAGACCCAGCTGAAATTATGAAATATTAGCCAATAAAAATTTACCAATTTCGACCAAAAACTCACATTTTAGATGTGTATGAACACAAATATGTGTTTATAAATTTGATGATGATGATAAGGGCGAAGGACAAGACCAAGAGGTGTACCTGACTGGCGATTTCGCCAATGACTCATTGGAGAAGTGGAAAAGCTTCACTCACAATGGAGACCAACTTCGAATCAGCTACAAAGTTCAGACTGAGAATAGAGATAGAGGCGATTGGGGAGTTGCAGAGAGAATAAGAGGGGGGGGGGGGGGGCAAGTTCAGATTAAGAACGAGAATAGAGATGTTGAGAACGAACATAGATATGGAGGCGATTGGGGAGTTGCAGAGAAAGAGAGACAGGGGGGCAAGTTCAGAGTTGAGACAGAAAATAGAGATAAAGGTGATTGGGGAGGCTGAAAGAAACCTAGGGCTCGGATGAGTGAGATTGGTAAAGATAGAAATAAATGGTAAATTAAGGAAATAAAAAAGTGAAATAATATTAGAGCGGCAAGTTTTCCCGCACTAAATTTCACACTTACCAACACTTTTAAAGAGAGCATTGGTTTTAACATACCTATACTAGCGCTTTTTTCCCAACCGCTGGTATAAACATACCTACACTAGTGCTTTTTTCCCAAGCGCTAGTATAAACATATCTATACCAGCGCTGGTAATTAATACACAACACCAGCGCTTTTTTTAAAAGCGCTAGTAAAAGCCTAATATGTTGTAAAAGAAACAAATTTGTGGAGAGGGTTCTAAATGACATTAATAATTGAGTTATCCACTCTTATATGGTAAGATTATTTGGTTGTTCTATCCAATGAATTTTGAAAGACTGATAGAAAGTATAAAATTTATTTCTCAACTACTGCACTTGATAATGCAAATAGTTTTCCGGCAGAACACCTGTTTTCAAAATTTCTTTATGGTATAGAAACTAACATCAATTCCATCATTCCTTTAGACTACAATGTCAACTACCAAAGGTGATGTAGGACAGAATTATGAAGAGTTTGATAAGCAGTTCGACAAGTTCATTTTCGACCTGAGAGGAGTGTTTTTTGGATAAAACTACATTTTGAGAATCCACGCCGGATATGACCCAGCGGTTTACTCAATGGACTTTGGAGCTTAACACGCCCAAGGTCTGGAGTTCGAGTCTTGTTGGGTATTCTTTGTGGTTAGCCTCCGCTGCCCCTACAGTGACTTATCCGGCTCGGGTGGGGAGGTTCTCTTCCGGGTTGTTGAGTGGTCCTAAGGGTTCATGCCATCCCGGACACCCCGGGTTAAAAAAAAAAAAAAAAAAACACTACGTTTTGAGAATAGCTAGCTAGTGGGCCATGTTGGGTTTTGACTAAAAACTTATGTTTAGGCCTCCGAAATCGCATTTTATTGTGTTATTGGAGACTTGCTGATTATTTCAAATTTTTTGTTCCAAGCTTTAACAAAGTCTAAATGCTTTAAGATTTTATATTTAGTAGTTTTATTTGATTAGGTTTCTTTCTCTATTTTTTTTTGCAATTTTTAGAGATGATTTATTTTTTAGGCTTATTTCTAGGATTAGTTTCCTTATATTTTAGTTTTCTTCTAGTGTTACGTTTTCTTTCATTATAAATATATGTAATGGAGAAAGCAGAATCATTCAACCTTTTACTCATAATATTTCAAATTTCTTTATGAATTTATCTTTTGTTTTGTGGATTCAAAACACCCTACTTTATGGATTCAAAGTAACCCTCATTCCTTTGTGAAAGTTTATTGCTTCCGCTTACATCAGTTGGTATGAAAGTGTTAATTTACCTTGGGCTGATGACAATTGATCATCTTGGCAGTAACCGCTCTCGCAACGTTGATCAGGGAGTGCAGGCCCCTTAGGCAACCATGCATACTTCAGATCAATTCGTAGCAACTAGTTTTGGAATTGGTGGCAACCAGGCTCATGGTTCAGTTTGAGTTTGTGCTGATGATGTGTATCATTGGCAACTAAATATGGGTTATGTTCCTATATATCCACATAGGCCTCCAGCCTATGCGAATTATTCCGATAATGAGGAGTTCGAATTCAGTGATTGAGGTAGATGCAACAAAAATCGTAGATATCTGGACAATCATGAATTTCAGGTAAAAGTTGATTTACTTACTTTTTATCGAAGTATTATTATTGAAGATGTCTTGGACTGACATGAAGAAGTTGAAGATTTTTTTGAATATTTTGAGATACCTAAAAACAAGCAAGTTTCACTTGTTGCCCTTAAATTGAAAGGATGGGCTTCAGCTTGGTGGGAACAAATATGCACTAACCAGATGAGGCAAGGAAAACGGCCTTTTTGGTTGTGGTATGTTGTGATATTTATATGTACCACTTGCAAGTGCACGAATATTTGCAGATAGGGCCTACTTGTAAGGGTATCGTACCCAAGGGACTTGTATTAATGAAGTTTGTCAACAGATTTCTCAAATTCCAAATTTTCTTGAAAATAGGATAACCAAATTTTGATGATTTATTCTAGATAAACTAAGTAGAAAAATTAAATAGAAAACAATAATTAAACGAGATGTAGAAAATCAGAGAGAGAAAAACTAGGAGTATGACTTTATCGCTAACGTCGCACCACCTATCAATTGCATCAATTTATTGGAGATATATATAACATGCATAAGGAATTAATCATGACTATAAACACATATTAATTCAGCTAAAAGGTAATATAATTTAAAGCTAAGCATGGACTATCTTCGATTAGCATAAACCATCTACCTAATTACTTTACTCTAGGGTGTAGTATGGTCTATCTTTTCTAGACATAATCCATCAAATCCCTAATATTATATTTAGAGAAAAACCATTGTATAGCCATCTCATTCACAACTACAAGAAGTGAATGAGTTGTGTTCAATCACAAGATTCAAATATCTAAGACAAGATATAAAAACACTTTGTAATTGAATTAAAACTTTAAAGCCGATTTTTATTGAAAAGTCAATTAAAAATCCTATAGGTTATACAATTATGCATGAATAATAATTGTTCTCCAATAAATAAATACAATCAAACCAGTGGTACTAAGCTAAGACTACATCACAATCCTAGCAAAGCATTTAGCCAAGCATGATTGGAGTGGAATTCTTCATGGTTGAGGAAAACATCTTCACTGCAATGGATTGATCTCTTCTTTCTTCTGAATTCTTCTCCTCTGATCTCAACCTTAAGCTCCTCTGTCTGATGTTCCAATGATCATAAGAGAAGATCAGCCCCAAAGTTCCCTTTTTCCATATGGAAGACATATATAGAAATTCTACCAAACAAGAACTTCAAAATTCGTATAGACTTTTAGTCCCTTTTTGATAAGATAAACAACTATTTGATGAAATCCTCGTGAAATACAAAATTGCAGCTCTTCGAATTTCCTTTCAATTTATATGGGAATTTAGCTGTTTTGACATCAGAGGAGAGAGATACAGACAGATTACCAAAACGGGTTCAAGTTACTAACTTTGGAGAAAGTTTCCTTGTGGAGAAGGATTATTTCTTTTCTTCTTCTTTCCATTCTCATCAACTTTGTGGCTTCTCTTGGACTCTTTCCTAAGTCTAATTAGACTTGGATCTTCATCATTGCTCGATCCCACGGAATGTCATCTTTTAAAGCTCGAAATCGCTGGTCTTGACTGATATTACAATTAAAGCCCTAAAATAAATTAAGACAATAAAACAATATAAAATCACAAATAAACTACTACTCAGAGAATAAAACATGCAAGTTAAGGGGCTAAAATGTATAAAATTTAGCGACTAACATGGTACAAGATGAAACGGATGTTCATGACTAAATTTCTACCACCAAATTATGAGGAAATAATGTATCAAAAATATTAGAATTGTCAAAATGAGAGTTCATCTATCAAAAAGTCTAAAAAGAAAATTTACAAAAAAGATAGTGGTGTCAAGGATAATAATAATTTTGTTAAGTCAACGACTGATATTATTGAGGTTGATCAAGAGTAAAATTATGTTGCTTCACCTATTGTAGTTGAAGAAGATGAAGTCAAGGATATGAAAACATTAATTCCTTTGCACTAGTTGATAGATGCAGAAAAGTGCTTTAGCACAACAAAATAAAAAAATGGTGATAAGGAGTTCGATGTTGAAATTGGGCAACAAGAATTAATTGATGATTAGTGGGTTAATAATTTTTCCAAATTAGATGTCCAAAATGGTATGGAAGAATTCAGGCTTCAAATCGGTGTAGTATCATTATTTGAGCATATTGTAACTGAAGAATTATTTATTCCGGAAGGTGCGAATGAAAATATTTTGATGTCATGTTTTGGAGGTTCTCATGGCAGTGAATAATATGATTTTGTGTTAGGTGAGACTTCATATTATTTGCAGCCAAACTCGAGGATGAGTTTTTTTCGAAGTAAAGGGGACTGATGTATGATAGAATTCTGAACTATTCGACAAGTCCGTTTTTGACCTTAGAGGAGTGTTTTTGGGTGGAAACTACCTTTTGAGAAGCACGTGAATTTGAGTTGCTTCAAAAACTTCAATATAAGAAAAAAGGAGCATATTCCTTGTCTAATTCTTTAAGAGATCTCAAATATATTTGTGCTAAAGTGAGTATGAGCTAATGCACAAGCTCTAACATTACTTTAACAGTTTTATCAATAAACTCAGAAGTAAGATTAACTAAAGAGGTCAGTGCAGAGTAGTAATCAAGAACACAGCTTGCAAGATTGTTTGATCACAATAAACCTAGGGAGGGGTGATTAGGTCAAATATAAATTCTAGCCCAATTGTAAAATCCACGCAATATGAATTCAATTATGCACTTAATATATCACTTGTTAGAATGATATGTACTTTAATACCACTTGATGATTTTTTTTTTTTCATAGATTCTATTACCAATTTCAAACTTGATTGTTTCGATTATCGACTTGAAAAGAACCACAAACTTAAACTATATTTGCTATTGTAAAGACAATAAATCCAATTATTTGCTTTTGCATAAATTCTTATATATGCAGACTGACAATCATATCATTACCATGTTTGAAGCACAATATCAATTCAAACATAAATATGAAGTGATATAAAGTGCAATAAAGTAAATAAAGTTAGAAATGTGCACAACAAATTTTATGTAATGACCCGGTCATTTTCATTCCTCTCATTTTCTTAGATTTTCACGAATATTTTTTTTCCGTTGATCTTTTCCTTTCTGAATTCAGTTTCTCATCACTTAGTGTCATCTTGAGTACTCAGGAATGGTTTCTGAGACTCTTTTCCTTGAATTGATGACTTCCTTTGAGGACCGAGTCATTTTCACATTTTCACTTTTGTGACACTATTTACTTTGGTCTTTTTCTCAGTTGTCACTAGTTGGCATAACCTCACTTTTCGTGTTTGGATTTGATTCCGGTTTTGCATGCATCCACGATATTTAAATTCCATGCTATGTGTATTTTTATTTTCCGAGAAAAGTATGCTAAGTGTTTACTTCTTTTGTAAAGGGTATAGATGCATTACCCTTTTGTAATATTCTAAACTTGAGGGGTTTTTGTGTAATTAAATAAAGTAATTATTTTTCGTCTTGGGGACCATTTTGCAATTTAATTTGAAAGATATTTTCAAAAATGACCTTTTTGTAATTTTGAAAAGTGTGACAAGTGTCACATTTTCATTGGTCTACTTGTTGACATTTGTGTGGAAACACTTTGATGCCTGGGTTGATGACATGTGGAGGGTGGAGATTCACTCACTTGTTCGCCTAGGATTGGTGCACTTGTTGGCTTGGATAGTTAACAAGTGTAGGCTTGAGATTAAGCCTAGGATAGAGCCTTGGATTTGTGACAAGTGTATGCTCCAAATTAAGTCTTGCAATTGTTTTTGGACCACTTTGGGATTATGGTTTTAAAGAAGGGTTTTTATGTAATTGACCATAGATATGTGTGTTAACCATGGTATAAGAGCACATAGTGAGTGGAGGATTTCTATTTCCTCCACTCACACATTTTCATATTATTTCATTCCTTCCTCACCAAAAACCCTAGCTTCCATGGATGGAGCTTGAAGTCTTAGGTCTTGACCTTGATTTTTTAGAGCCTTCCATTGATTTCCAAGCTTGAACTTGGGAATACTTTTTGTTCCCCTCATCTTCCTCTTTATAACCCTTGAAGGGTTTACCATTTTGCGTTGATTTGCCTTGGATTCTAGAAAGACACTTCTCTAGTGAGGTAGGGGATGTTATGGGGTTATATTTTTGTTTCTTGCACACTATTAATGCTTATATAAGTTGTATGCATGTCTTTTGTTAATTTGAGAAATTAGTGATTTATCATATCTTGCATATAACTCATTTTAGACTTGGTAAATGGCATGGCCATGAGTTGATCTTTGATATATATTAATTTTGGATGATTTAGATGAGTTTTAAAATCTAGAGATTAAATGGATTTAATTTGATTTAAATTCAAGTAAATTGTATTTTACTTGTATTCCATTTTCGACTTGAGATATGGACCATGATTTAGTGCTTGATATATATTAATTTGGGATCATTTGAATAACTTTTGAAATCTAGAGATTTGATTAATTTAAATTAATTAAATTCTATATGATGCTATCTTGCTCATTTGACACTTTTGATTTGATATATGTAATGAGCATGCTATATTGTTTAACATATATTAATTTGAGGATATTCGAATTTGATTTGAAATCTAGAGAATTTGATTATCTTGTTTAATTAAATTCTATCTAATGGCTCCATGGATCTATTGGTATTTTAGAAGTTGTTTCTATATTCAAATCATGGACTTGAACTTGTTATGTATTCACTTTGTTGTGTTTTGAGCATTAGACAACTTTGTTGTTATATTTATATTCATGAGAACATGTTTTCTTTGTGTAATATATTGATGCCATGTGTAATGAATTGCACACTTTGTAATTGACATTGTATATGCCATTTTAGAATTGAAACTCTAAGGCATGGATTGTGTGGTTTCAACCTACTTATGCATGGAAGGTGATGTCGTGTATTATATAATTTATGTATAAGTTATGAACTTATTTGGTTTATTTTGGAGTCTTGGGACATTGTTACTGTGATATGGCTAAAGTTTGGCTTTAGTGCGACAGGTATGAGTTCTCCTCAATTGAGATAGTGCGCACTAGGGTGGTCTTCCCAGCGGGTTAATACCCGGAATAACCATTTAGTTCTCGGCGGACATCCGAGAGGTGATGTCCAAGTCTTCCACTATTTGTTTCCGCATTCAATTCCAAGTTGACAATTATGTTTAATTGTGACTTGTGGTTTTGGCTATTGGCGATTGATGTTGTTAAGTACATCCATACTAAATTGTTATATTTAGTTGTTTTCACACTTTTAGATTTCAAGTTAATAATTTAGAGAATCTATGTCTTGATGTGTGGTATTAAAAATTCTAATTGTACTAAATTGTTATATTTAGTTGTTATTGTATTTTAGATTTCAAGATGGTAACCTTGAGAATCTATATCTTGATACTTATGTGACATGCTTCTATGTTGGTTAATTACGTAGACATTGTGATTTGTGCTTTGTTGTTTAAATGTGACTTTGGAATGATCCTATAGATTCATTTGGAACATAGACTTTAGGTGGCATGATCCACTATAGTTGTTTTAGCATTTTAGATTTCAAGTTAGTGACCTTGAGAATATACATCTTGTTGCTTTGTATAGCATGCTCCCATGTTACTTGAATTGCACGAATGATGTGATTTGTGCTAGAAATAATCTTAGATAGCTTAGGATGCTCCCTGGGTCACACTTTGACATAGACATTAGGTGGCATGAGCCCCTTTAACATGTTTCATCTTAAGGTGATAAAATTGTAAAAAGTTAGGTCGGTGCATGCTCATCTCCTACGAGTAGCTTTATGTTACTCACCCATGTTGTGGGGACATTTTTCAAGTACAGGAATTAAAGTTGAGACTCTCGTTATGCTTGGATGGTTTGTGGACTTGGAGGTTTCAATCTTTGTGATGGTTGGCTTGGAATGGCATTTGTAACCTTATTTGTCAAATGTGTATATTTGATTCTAAACTTGTAGTGTGTGCCTAAGCACACTTTTTGATTTGCATTTTATGTATATGACATGAGGCCAAGGGCCAAACTTCTTTGAAATCACATATATGTCATGGATGTTAAATTTACCCTTTAATGAGAATATATGAAAATTTAGCATTTTAGTATGTTATTTTGCACTGGGGTGTACATTGTGTATGAGATTCATCCATTAGTATTCATTAATCATGTATGAAGTGTGGCCAACGGCCAAACGGTAATTTCCAATCATTTGTTAATTTCTGTTTTCAAAATTTCCATTTCAAATTCATTTTCGCCTTTTTGTCCGTCCGCTCGGGGGGGGGGGGGGGGGGGGTCGGATTTTGCATCGGTCGTTTTCGGGGGCCGTGGACCATGTGCTCAAAATTACTTATTACATTTGCGTGCATATTCGTTTCAGCGTAGAAGTGCATTTGGGGTCAAATGTATGCTTGGTGCAAACTCACATTTTTGCCGTTTTGAGCCTAAACTGATCATAAGGGCATTTTGGAGTTTTCACATGAAAAATAAAGTTTTATTTTGGCATGGTTAGCTAGAAAACATGATTTTAAGGAGGGTTACTTTACAACTTTTTTCCAAAAAGGGCTCAGAAAGTCCTCAAAATCACATTTCAAACTCAGTTTTCTACTAAGCCTTTAGCAGAATGAGTGCGCGAAGATGTCACACGAGTGCTCGAAGATGGGCCGGAGACTTTTGGCCCTTGGGTGTGTGCTGTATGAGCACTCGAAGCCCTTACACGAGCGCTCGTGGTACTGTTCACATGTGTGTGTATTTGTGTCTTGGTTCATAACTGCACCTCTGACTTCAAATTATCATATCTTCCTCATTTTAACTCCGTATTAGTCCATTCTTAAGTCTAAATTGACCACATCGCAAATATGCTTTCCAATGGTACCAATTAGAGCTTCAGATTCTTCTTGTATCTTTAGATATTTAAGTTTTAGTAAGGTAGTGTCTATTTTTAGTTCGAACAGGGATAGGGTTTCCTTTCCTTCGACTTCAGAACTTGATATCTTTGTCGTTCGGACTCTGAATCATGCGATTCTTGAGTCTATTCTTGTTGATTTGTCATTGTCTTTCCAATGGTGTGCAAGGTGGTACCCGTTTTAGTGTGAAATGACCATTTTTCCCTTGGATAATTTCTTTTCGGGTTTGGCATTCTTGTTTCATTGCTTAGCTGATTTGAGTTCCATAGCTTCATATGGAGTCATTTTGGTGCCTTAGGGATGACGTACATCTCTAGAGGTCATCTTCCTTCTTTTGCTTCCGTATTTTGTATCCGTTTCGGGTCATCACAGGACACAATGGGTTAAAAATCCGGGGACGTCACAGGTGGTATGAGAGCTCATAGGTTTGAATACCTTGGACGACGGGTTTTGGGTGCATAGCATGCTTATGTTGCCTTGCTTTATGTATTTATATGCTTCATGATAATATATTTTGGTTTGATAACATGTGTTATATGCCTATGTGCTATATGTTGTATGCTGTTTGTTTAACATGATTTTATTCTAATATAAAGAGCATAACATATGATGTATGCTAGATTAGATTTGTATATGCATAATTGTACTACATATTAGCATGACACGGGGTTGGTCATTAAGGCACGGGTTGAGGTTGATGGTGATTGTAGTCATAGTTTCGTGGTAGTGTAGGTTGTCGACCTAGCATTGGTTTTGGGTAGGTGGTAAGTCAGCTTTTGTTTGGGCTCTCATAAGGTGAGTCATTTAGCGTCGCCATAGTGCTGGATTTGTTGGTTTTGGGCCATGATGAGGTTATGGACCTCTTAGGATCCTTGGTTGGACGGGATGATTCCTCTCGGATTGCAATTTTCGTGGGCGGGTACGTTTGTGGGCAGGTGCATGGCACTATCATGCTACCATGCTGGCTAACTACAAGTGCAGTTCGGATGGAATCAATGTTGGTTTTCTTTTGATAGGCATTGTCCTTTTGATCGATGATGATGATGTTTATTTTGAGGATCAATCATAGTGATTGATTTGGTTATTGTTGGTATGACTATAGTTGCCCTTTTCTTTGAGGAGTCCTTGTGTGATGACGCTTTTGGGATCAAGTTGATTGATTGATGTTTGGGTAGAGAGAACATTGCACTGTTAGTTTCACTTGTAGCGTCACCTCTAGATTCGGAGTTGGATTATTAGAGTCTTACCATTGTGGTAAAGGCTCACGTTTGTTTTGAGACAGGTTGTTGTCGCATTGATTTTTGGAGATAGTTATGGCTAGGACTGGTCTTTCCTTTTTCTTAGACACTCTAGGACACGATGTCTATGGGGTTCATTGTTGCATCATTTTATTTTCTGCAGTTTCATTTATTACCATGTTAGTAGTATGATTTATGATATTGTGATGCATAAGTAGGTGAAAGTGTATCCACATTTGTTTCCTTGTTGTGTGGCATTAGCATGACTTCCTTATTTACCTTGAGATGCCATGTTGTTACTATGTTTTAATGACATGATTTTGTGCTTATGTGGAGACATGCTGCATGTACCCTTGATTTTATCTATGTGAGTAGATTTACCTTCTTAATAATTGCATTTCCTTGTTATTTGCATAACTTCCATCTTTAGTTCTCCCTTTTTGTTCCCTTTTAGTATTTGTCATATTGACATTTGTGGGAGAATAGGGTTCCTTCTCTTTTCTTGGTTCAAGTTAGGGATTCATAAGAAGTGAGTCTCTTCTCTTCGTCGCCTTGTGCACGGTTTTGGGGTTAGTTGGTCCGTGAGGATCGCCATTGTTGTCTTGAGTCCTTGGTGAGAATTTGATGGATTTTGGTTGACTTACTTCCATGTAGGGGGTGAAGTCTTTGTCCTTGTTCTCTCTCATTTTGGAGATGGAGTCTTGGTGTTGTCCTTCTTAGGACTGGTGATTCCCTTTCTTTTGTGTCTTCCCTTGGGGACTATTTACCGTGGTTGTTGACGGGTTGAGGTGCTCAGAGTGAGTGGATTGGTGTGAGATCATTTTACAAGGACTTGTGTTCATTTGATTGAGGATTTGTTTAATTCATAAGGTGAGCTCGATGCTCTTTTGAGGATGTCTTTTGGAAACTTGTTTCAGTTTTGGAGACCTGGATGTGGTCGACTCTTAAGAGGATTTTTAAAAGATCGTTGTTGGATCTGGCTTGTTTGTGGAGCTTTCTCGTCCTAGTTATGACTAGGCACAGTTTTGAGGAATCGTAGTTCCAGTAGTTGTTTATGGATTGATGGAAATTGAGGAAATTTTGATTTAGCTTGGTGTTGCCAAGCACGGTTTTGAGAGATCTGTTTTGTGACCTTGGTTGTCAGGGTTTTGATGTATATGCCACTTAGTGGACTTGTATTTTGAGGATTTAATTATCCATGATAGGAATATGGATCCGATGTTTGGTTACGGTGTAGTCTTATGGTTGATCTGTTTCAGGGGGATATGTAGGACTTTCGATGACATGCCTTATAGTGAGGTTTGTTTTGATTTCTGGAGGTTTCAATTTGCTTTTCAAGCTTTGAATTCTTGATTAATGTTGTTGGTAGTAGTATTTTGAGACATTGGAGATGTTGGTTTTACTGTATTGGGGATTTTGGGCCTTAAGCATAATGGTGCCTATGACATTGTTGTCAGAATTTGGGATTGGCCAAGATGGTCTGGAATGTCTTTGGACCATATTCCAACTCTCACAAATGCCTAGTTCCCACATTGTTTTTGGCCATGATCGTTTTGTGACATTGATGTCATTTGTATCGAGAGGTTTCGTGGGTAGACCTAGTGGGGGGCAGGTTATGAACTAGTACCTTATACTCTCATGCTACCGTATAAAATTGTGTGTTGTGGGCGAGTGCTAATTGCAGTCGATGCTACCTTACTGACGAGTAAGTGTGGGCGGGCACTAGGCACTGTCATTGCTACCACACATTTGAGTACGTCGTAGGCGGGTTTTGGTCACTATTCGTACTGCCACGTCGCCTTTGTTCAGTACCTTGATTTGATATGTAGATATCTTGGAGTTCTTTTAGTGGTTGTTTTTAGATCCGTTTGATGGTTTATCAGGAGGGATGCTTACGGTTGTTGTTTTCCGTTCCTTTGTCTGACCTTGGGTTCTGTGTGTGACCTTTGACTTGTCGTGTGGCCATATAGTCACTTTTCCTTTGAGAGGTTGTATTGTCATGAGCACGTGGGTGCAAATGACACTGGGTTGTGGGGTTCCTATTAGCTTTGAGGCCGCTGGTGTAGCGTGTTGTGTGGGATACTTGGAAATGTACTCTGTAGTTTTCCTGGTTTCGCCTTTTGTTGGTTGGGGTTGGATTTCGGGGATGAAATCCCTTTAAGGTGGGAAGGTTGTAACGACCCGGTCATTTTAATTCCTCTCATTTTCTTAGATTTTCATAAATATTTTTTTTTCCGTTGATCTTTTCCTTTCTGAGTTCGGTTTCTCGTCATTTAGTGTCATCTTGAGTACTCGGGAATGGTTTCTGAGACTCTTTTCCTTGAATTGATGACTTCCTTTGAAGACAGAGTCATTTTCACTTTTGTGACACTATTTACTTTCGTATTTTTCTCGGTTGTCGTTTGTTGGCATAACCTCACTTTTTGTGTTCGGATTTGATTCCGGTTTTGCATGTATCCACGATATTTAAATTCCATGCTATGTGTATTTTTACTTTTCTAGAAAAGCATGTTAAGTGTTTACTTCTCTTGTAAAGGGTATAGATGCATAACCCTTTTGTAACATTCTAAACTTGAGGGGTTTTATGTAATTAAATAAAGTAATTATTTTTCACCATGGGGACCATTTTGTAATTTAATTTGAAAGATATTTTCAAAAAGGACCTTTTAGTAATTTCTGAAAAGTGTGACCAATGTCACACTTTCATTGGTCCACTTGTTGACATTTATGTGGGAACACTTTGATGCCTTGGATGATGACATGTGAAGGGTGGAGATTCACTCACTTGTTGGCCTACGATTGGTGCACTTGTTGGCTTGGATGGTTGACAAGTGTAGGCTTGAGATTAAGCCTAGGATGGAGCCTTGGATTTGTGACAAGTGTATGCTCCAAATTAAGTCTTGCAATTGTTTTTTGGACCACTTTGGGATTGTGGTTTTAAAGAAGGGTTTTTGTGCAATTGACTATAGATGTGTGTGTTGACCATGGTGTAAGAGCACATAGTGAGTGGAGGATTTCTATTTCCTCCACTCACACATTTTCACATTATTTCATTCATTCCTCACCAAAAACCCTAGCCTCCATGGATGGAGCTTGAAGCCTTAGGTCTTGACCTTGATTTTTTAGAGCCTTCCATTGATTTCCAAGCTTGAACTTGGGAATACTTTTTATTCACCTCATCTTCCTCTTCATAAACCCTTGAAGGGTTTACCATTTTGTGTTGATTTGCCTTGGATTCTAGAGAGACACTTCTCTAGTAAGGTAGGGGATATTATATGGTTATATTTTTGTGTCTTGCATACTATTGATGCTTATATAAGTTGTATGCATGTCTTTTGTTAATTTGAGAAATTAGTGATTTATCATATCTTGCATATAACTCGTTTTAGACTTGGTAAATGGCATGACCATGAGTTGATCTTTGATATAGATTAATTTTGGATGATTTAGATGAGTTTTCAAATCTAGAGATTAAATGTATTTAATTTGATTTAAATTCTAGTAAATTGTATTTTACTTGTATTCCATTTTAGACTTGAGATATGGACCATGATTTGGTGCTTGATATATATTAATTTGGGATCATTTGAATAACTTTTGAAATCTAGAGATTTGATTAATTTAAATTAATTAAATTCTATATGATGCTATCTTGCTGATTTGACACTTTTGATTTGATATATGTAATGAGCATGCTATATTGTTTAACATATATTAATTTGAGGTTATTCGAATTTGATTTGAAATCTAGAGAATTTGATTATCTTGTTTAATTAAATTCTATCTAATGGCTCCATGGATCTATTGGTATTTTAGAAGTTGTTTCTTTATTCAAATCATGGACTTGAACTTGTTATGTATTCACTTTGTTGTGTTTTGAGCATTGGACAACTTTGTTGTTATATTTATATTCATGAGAACATGTTTTCTTTATGGAATATATAGATGCCATGTGTAATGAATTGCACACTTTGTAATTGACATTATATATGCCATTTTAGAATTGAAACTCTAAGGCATGGATTGTGTGGTTTCAACCTACTTGTGCATGGAAGGTGATGTCGTGCATTATATAATTTATGTATAAGTTGTGAACTTATTTGGTTTATTTTGGAGTCTTGGGACATTGTTACTGTGATATGGCTAAAGTTTGACTTTAGTACGGGAGATATGAGTTCTCCCCAATTGAGATAGTGTGCACTAGGGTGGTCTTCCCAGTGGGTTAATGCCCGGAATAACCATTTAGTTTTTGGCAGAATTTTGAGACGTGATGTCCAAGTCTTCCACTATTTGTTTTTGCATTCAATTCCAAGTTGACAATTATGTTTAATTATGACTTTTGGTTTTGGCTATTGACGATTGATGTTGTTAAGTACATCCATACTAAATTGTTATATTTATTTGTTTTCACTCCTTCAGATTTCAAGTTGATAACTTAGAGAATCTATGTCTTTATGTGTGGTATTAGAAATTCTAATTGTACTAAATTGTTATATTTAGTTGTTATTGCATTTTAGATTTCAAGATGGTAACCTTGAGAATCTATATCTTGATACTTGTGTAGCACGCTTCTATGTTGGTTAATTGCGTAGATATTGTGATTTGTGCTTTGTTGTTCAAATGTGACTTTTGAATGATCCTATAGATTCATTTGGAACATAGACTTTAGGTGGCATGATCCACTATAGTTATTTTAGCATTTTAGATTTCAAGTTAGTGACCTTGAGAATATACATGTTGTTGATTTGTATAGCATGCTCCCATGTTACTTGAATTGCATGAATGATGTGATTTGTGCAAGAAATGATCTTAGGTAGCTTAGGATGCTCCTTGGGTCACACTTTGACATAGACGTTAGGTGGCATAAGCCCCTTTAACATGTTTCACCTTAAGGTGATAAAATTGTAAAAAGTTAGGTCGATGCATGCTTATCTCCTACGAGTAGCTTTATGTTACTCACCCACGTTGTGGAGACATTTTTCAGGTGCAGGAATTAAAATTGAGACTCTCATTATGCTTGGATGGTTTGTGGACTTGGAGGTTTCCATCTTTGTGAAGGTTGGTTTGGAATGACATTTTTAACCTTATTTGTCAAATGTGTATATTTGATTCTAAACTTATAGTGTGTGCCTAAGCACACTTTTTTATTCTCATTTTATGTATATGACATAAGGCCAAGGGCTAAACTTCTTTTGAAATCACATATATGTCATGGATTTTAAATTTCCCCTTTAATGAGAATATATGAAAATTTTGCATTTTAGTATGTTATTTTGCACCGGGGTGTGCATTGTGTATGAGATTCATCCATTAGCATTCATTAATCATGTATAAAGTGTGGCCAAGGTCCAAACGGTAATTTCCAATCATTTGTTAATTTTGGTTTTCAAAATTTCCATTTCAAATTAATTTTCGCCTTTTTGGCCGTCAGGGGAGGGGTTGGATTTTGCATCGGTTGTTTCAGGGGGCCGCGGACCAATACCGCATGCTCAAAATTACTTATTCCGTTTGCGTGCATATTTGTTTCAGCCAAGAAGTGCATTTGGGGTCAAATGTATGTTTGGTGCAAACTCACATTTTTGCCGTTTTGAGCCTAAACTGAGCATATGGGCATTTTGGGGTTTTCACATGAAAAATAAAGTTTTCTTTTGGCATGGTTAGCTAGAATTCATGATTTTAAAGGGGGTTACTTTACAACTTTTTTCCAAAAAGGGCCCAGAAAATCCTCAAAATCACATTTCAAACTCAGTTTTCTACTAAGCCTTCAGCAGAACGAGCGCTCGAAGATGTCGTACGAGCGCTCAAAGATGGGGCAGAGAGTTTTGGCCCTTGGGCATGTGCTGTATGAGTGTTCGATGCCCTTGCACGAGCGCTCGTGGTACTGTTCACGAGTGTGTGTTTTTGTGTCTTGGTTCAACACTGCACCTCCGACTTCAAATTATCATATCTTCGTCATTTTAACTTCGAGTTGGTCTGTTCTTGAGTCTAAATTGACCATGTCGAAATAAGCTTTCCAAAGGTATCAATTAAAGCTTTAGATTTTTCTTGTAGCTCTAGATATTCAAGTTTTAGTAAGGTAGTGTCTGTTTTTGGTTCGAACCGGGATAGGGTTTCCCTTCCTTCGACTTCAGAACTTGATATCTTTGTTGTCCGAACTCTAAATCATGTGATTCTTGAATCTATTCTTGTTTTTTTTTTTTGTCTTTCCAATGGTGTGCACGGTTGCACCCATTTTAATGTGAAATGACCATTTTACCCTTGGATCATTTATTTTTTGGGTTTAGCATTCTTGTTTCATTGCTTGGCTCATTTGAGTTCCATAGCTTCATATGGAGTTATTTTGGTGCCTTAGGAATGATGTACATCTTTATAGGTTATCTTCCTTCTTTTGCTTCCGCATTTTGGATCCGTTTCGGGTCATCACAGGACACACTGTGTTGAAAAATCCAGGGTCGTCACATTTTACGTGAAAAACTGTGAGATACATATTTTGTAATTGGCTAATTTCGTTATAAAATCAAGTCTGACCGAGTTGTAATTTTTTAATTCAAGATTTTAAGATTGAAGATCGGATGGGGATTTGAAGAAGTTCAAGTGTTCATGGTTTACTACACTCCAGGATGATGAGAACAATGCTTTAGGAAGGTATGTGAGTGAGTGACAACACTTAAGACGATTTAAAGGGTTGAAGTTAACAATAGGTTACTTTCTATCCATTGGGAACCGATAGGAACATCCTTGTACCAGTAGCCAAGAGCTGAACTGGTAGCCAAAGTGCGTCGGAATTGACTCTATCATTCCTGAACTGATAGCCAACTTAGTTTGTTACCGGTTCAAGAGCCTGAGTTAGTTTAGGTAACTTAATTTTTCTATTCTGTTTTGATTCCTTTTTGGTCCAAACTTCCTTCTAAATCCTATGCACGAATTCTACTTATTTTACAAGTATACTTAGGTCTTCCAAATTTCTATATAATGCCTCTTTTATTCATTATTAAGGTTTGGCTTTGAGGAACATCAATTAAATATTTTGAGAAAGCCTTTAGAGAGATAAACTTCAGAAAATCAAATCTGATTATTCTGAAATTATTTTTAAGAGCACACACATATATTCATGAGTGATTAAGTAGTGTTGTTCTTTATCTTGTCAGAATTGGAGCTTGATTGAAGATTTAGAGATTGCAACAAAGCAGATCTATTCTTCTACAACGAATTTAGAACTTGAAGAAAAGGGGTAAAAGTGATCACACTTTGAAAGGGTCAAAGCATTCAAGGAATGTTGTTTGATCTACCAGTAATCCTTCTATAGAGATCAAGAATAAGCCTGAGATCAAGTGCTGTTGGACGGGACATCGCAAACCCTGAGGATTGTGAGCAATTAGTGTATGGTAGAACGATAAGGTGTAAGCCTGAGTCAAAGTTCAGTGTACTTTGTTTCATACATAGTTGATCAGTTTACTTTGGATTGCACAATCCACAAGGTTTTTCCCATGCAAACAGTTGGTCTATTTTATCAACTGGGGTTTTCTCGCTAAAAATCCTAGTGCAATCTCTCTAACTTTACTTGCTTTGCTTTTAAGTATTGTTATTTATGATTATGGATGTTTAATTGATCATATTGATTATGAAATTTAAACATCATAAATTTGGCAAGTTGACCTATTAATCTCATATAGGTCATTAAAAAAGTTAATCACAATTAAAATCAACTAACAGTGCGTTAAACTTATATTTGGTATCAGAGCGGGTTACTCGATATACTAAGTAGATCATATTTATTGATTTATTGAGATTTTTGCATTGTGTTAGAAAATTCACTTTCTGTTGATGTGTTGCCTTTACCTCCTGTTTTTTCTGTCATAAGTATGCAAATTGAGTAGTCTAAGTTTAAAATGATTTTGAAAATTTGTTAGAGAAATTGAATATTGCGGAATTTGGTAGAGATATTTATAATTTAGAAATTTCTGTCTGTAATAAAATTTTGGAAGAAATTAGTCATAAAAATTTAAATATTCTTCATAAAGTTAATTTTCTAGAAAATAAATTTGAGAAAGTAAATTTGTTTAATAAATCAATTGAACTTAAAATTAATAATTTTAGTAGTGAGTTTGTTAAATCAAAATAGTCTTTTTAGAAATTTGACATTGACACTTGCAAAATTGATAAGTTGAAAATAGTTAAGAATATTATTAATAACAAAGAATTGGCTTCAACTTCAAAGGATTTGTATTTTCAAAAATCTAAAGATGTTTTAGAGAAAGTTGTAACCAAACATTCTGTTATCACTAATTCTCCCAAACTTATTTCAATATGTTATTTTTGTGTTGAAAAAGGGTATATCAAGTACAAGTGTCATAAAAGAAAAATTAAACTTGGGAAGAAATTAAAAAATCTGGAGAGTTCAAATATGAAGAAGAGAAGGATTAGGGTTTCTGAGCTTTGTGACACTTTGCTTAGAATAATAGGAAAATCATTGCATAATGAATCTAAAATTATTTGGGTAAAGAAAGAGAATTTTAAATGCTTTGCCATGCACACTATACTTAGAGCACTTGGTCTGAGTGATTGGCACTTTGATAGTGGTTGATCTAGGCATATGATAGGGGATAGAGCATTGTTTACCACTTTTAAGGAATGCACAGTTGGAACTATTACTTTGGGTAATGGCAATGCTTCTAGTGTAAGTGGTAAAGGTAAGATAAAATTTTCAGGAATTAGGGAGTTAAAAAATGTTCTATATGTTAAAGATTTAGTTGCTAATTTGTTGAGTATTAGTCAAATCTGTGATGAGGAGTTTCAAGTAAATTTTACTCAACAAGGGTGTTTTGTAACTAATGAAAAAGGTGATTGTGTTTTGAAAGAAACTAGAATTCTAATAATTTTTATATTGTGTTTTTAGATCCTTCACTAATGTGTTTTTCTACAGTTACTGATGATGTAGTTTTATGGTATAAATGACTTAGACAAGAGAATTTTAATGATTTGGTGAATTTGTCAAATAATGATTTTGTTCGAGGTTTACCTAAATTTAAAATGCCTAAGAATGAAATATGTGGTCCATGTCAATTAGGAAAACAAGCTAAAGTGTCACACAAGAGACTTATTCATAAAGTCACTTCTTGACCTTTGAAATTGATTCACATGAATTTGATAAGTCGCATAACACCTGATAGCATTGGGGGAAAAAGATATTTACTGGTTATAGTTGATGATTTTTCTAGATTTACATTGGTTGCATATTTGTGTGAAAAATCTAATGGCTTTTTAAATTTCAGGTCTATTTCCCAACTAATTCAAAATGAGAAGGGATATCGAATTACTCGGATTAGGAATGATAATGGAGGTGAATTCGAACTGATAAGTGCTCAAATGTCACACATTTTAGCACCTAAGGTAGGGTATTTTAGTCCATTCATCTATCTTTATTTTCCTGTTTTAGTACTTATTTGTATTTTTTTCTATTTTAGGTCAATAAGGTTCAAACGGGCTAAAAATGGTCCGTTACAGCCTTTTTGGAGTCAAGCAAAAGTTCCAAAAAGATTCCAGAAAAATCTAAAAAAAGGTCAAAAATGCTGAATTTTTGGATGGATTGAGAATTTTTCGCGCCCGAATTCTACCTACCACATAGCTGCGGGATTAAATATTTTAAAGGCTTATTTTTTGACTTGTTCCCTACTCCAAGCAGTGGCGTAGCCACAGAGGCCCCACTGAACTTTTAATTATTTATTTATTTATTTTTAATGGAAAGATTTTTATATATGTATACTAAAATTTAACAGTGCACATATATATACTATATATATATAATCAAAAGCTCGTTTACGGTTTTACACTTTCCCATAAAATATAATATTTTTTTCACTTTCCCAAAATATTATATTCTACTTTCCCACATACTATGATATTTTTTTTTTTTTTACTTTCTCAAAATATTATATTATTTCCTACTTTTTTAAAAAAATACAAAATATTGTCACATTTTTGACTTTACCACAAGCAAATGCGATGTTTCCATCACATTTTCAATTTTTCAGTCTTCACTATTTTTCTTTCCGCGAGTCTTCAACATTTCATAAATTCACAATCCAAAAAAAGGAAGTAGAGCAACCATACTACTTTACCAGTAGATAGAAACTCGGTAAGTAGTAATATATATATATATATATATATATATATATATATATATATATATATATATATTATCATCTAAATTTATGATTATTATTTGATATTATAATTTAATTAAAAAATTATTAGTTATTTCTATCAAAATTATTTTAGGGCTTGTTCTTTCAAAATTTAGTTTGTGTAATTTTGTTACTAATTATTATTCTATAAATATGACTTAAGAAATTTTTTTTTTTATTTGCAGGTTTGCAGCCCAAATCAATAAAATCACATATTCACTTACTCTATCAAAATTTGCGATTAATTGGATTATATGGTTTTAAATTATAAGATTAGTTATCTTCATAATTTTATTTTTAATATGAATGAATTTTTATTATGAGTCGATTGACAGGCATGGTAGTTATTAAGAATGTTTCTTATCATGAAGTTTTTTGGAATGAAATTGGTTATCAATTATCATGTAATTTTATTTTTATTTATTTTTATATATGTGATATAAAATATATAAGAACAGTTAGATTTAAGTAACTATGTTATTTTTTTTTTTCATATCTTATTCTTCATTCATTGAATATGATTGTTTTCTTAGTACATTGATTTAATTATTTGAATGAACTCATTTTTGAAACAACAATGTAATGCACAACACTTTGAGTTTGGAAATTAGTGTCAAGTGGGTATCATACTTTAAATTTATAAACCGCTTAACACCTATACTATGTAGTATGAGTGAGAAGGGATCGTCCCAAGAGATGATACGTGTTGGAAAATAATTTCAACTCTAGCGTATCACAAGATTGCAAAGAGAGATTGATTGTTTGATTAAACTAGAAATCAATTAAATAAAATGCAATTAAAGTAAACTAGTGAGAGATAGGGATTTAAGGGATAAGAAGAGAGGACTTATGGTGTTGGAATCACCACTAAGCTCATGTAATTAACCACTTGCTTTCCATTAATGGGGAATACATTGTTGTGAACAAAGTGCGACTACCAATTGCAATATTAAGCATGGACCATCTAATTTAAGCATGAATTGTCTTACCTAAACTAATTGTAGCACAACCCATCTAGTTTAAGAATGACCCATCTAAGTAGCAACAATTGTAGCACACATCAATCTAGAGAATCATGGAATTTGCAATAATAAGCTATGGAATATCTAAGCAAGCATAGATTGTCTACCTACCTACAAGCATGAATTAAATTGTAGAACAACCCATCAAGCACAAGTATAAACCATCTAATTAATTGACAAACCGATTTAATGAAAAATCATGTCTAGCTAATATTGGGGTGTGTGTGTAATTGGTTGATTCAATAAACAAGGAGGACCAATTAAGCATATATTGTCTAACCATCATGTGAAAGGCACAATATATCTAATCAATGAAGCATATATTGTCTAAACAACATGTGAAAGGCATAATAGATCAAAACAAGCCATTAATCCTTTCATTAAGCTCACAGTCCAAATACACCACATGTCTAGCCATTACTAGATTCTCAATTAACCACACATAGACATGCAATTAATATAGAAAAACTAGTATAGAGATTAATTCCCAAATAATTACACATAAGACAACATGTAATCACATAGAGAATCAATAGAAAGAATTAATCCATATGAATCATGTGAGACATAATTCCTAATTTAATCACACATAGACATGTAAATAAACTAGAGAATTAATGGGAAGAATTAAACCATAGAAATCATAGAAATATACCAAGATTCATGAAATTTACAAGGCTAGAACATAAATCACAATAATATATATAAATCCCCAAAAATAGAAATACAAGGGTTTAGATTACACAAGACTTAGGGCTCATCCAAGCCCTAAGTGTAGATCTAGCCAATCATGGAGGAGGTGGATGTGGTCATGGAATCAAGTTCCAAATATGGCTCCATCTTCTTCTTCCTCTTCTTTTTCTTCTTCTTCGAAGCTCTAGAGATGGAGAAAGAGAGTGGTCTAGAGATGTGTTCTTGAGATGAGCCTCCACTTTTCCCCTTTTCTTCTAACCCTAATCTCTAACTTTACTAGAGAGAGAAATAAAAAATACACAATGTAAAAATAAAAAGATAAAAAGCTTCTTTACAAATTGGTCTTTTCCGTTTATATAGAAGGTCCTTTTCTTAGTCACTAAGTCAGGAATATAGCCCCAAAAATATCTAATCCCATACTATGTGATAGGTGGACTTTTGGGCGCGCACGGAATAAGACAGCTCGCTGCCAGCAATGTTCGATCGATCACAGAAAAAGTTGGATCGATCAGAGAATTTGGATTGATCAGAGAAAAAGTTCAATCGATCCAACTTTGATCGATCTCACTTTCTGCGATCGATCTCACTTTTTCTGCGATCGATCTCACTTGGCAACTTTTCAGCATTAGCCTCTTTTTGCTCCAAATCTTCACCAAGACTTAGTTTAACTCCAAAAAGGCCTTAAGAATCCATTTTTAGCCCATTTTAACATTATTGACCTGAAATAGACAAAAACACAAAGAAGTACTAAAACGGGTAAATAAGATAGATAAAGGTCTTAGAATACTCAAGCTTAAGGGGTTTAAAAGTGTACTTTTCAGCGCTCATCAAATACAAGACTTACCATCCCCTCAACCTCAAGAAAGAAATGATGACAACCCATAAAAAAGTCATATGGAAATTGACTTACCAAATCCTCCCTCGGATCAACCTCAAGAAAGAAATGATGACAACCCAAAAAAAAGTCGTATGTAAATTGACTTACCAGATCTTCCTTCAGATCCTGGGTTACGAACTAGGATTACAGATTACAATCCCAATATTCAAGACCAAATTCGCAGAGCATATATACTAAAGGGTCCTTGTCAACCTCGGAAACATAAATTTTCACAAAAGAAATTTGGACAAGCATCAGCATTAAGACAATTTAATCCTGATTGGTTTAATGACTATTCTAATTGGTTAGAATACAGTATTTCAAAAGATACATTATTTTATTTATATTGCAATCTTTTTAAGCATAATATAGGAGAACAATCAGGTGGTGACACTTTTGTTAGTGAAGGATTTTCAAATTGGAAGAAGAAAGACAGACTTCAAATTCATGTTGGAGGGCCAAATAGTGCCCACAACCAAGCTTGGAATCAATATGAAGCTTTAAAGAATCAAAATCAACACATTCAAACAATAATTTTCAAGCAATCAGACTTGACTCAAGGTTTTGTATTATGGTTCAATTTATAGTATTTTAAGTCATTTTTGACCATTGAGAGGTCATATATTGCATTTGGGATATTTTGAAGCCGCGGACCATTGGGATGCGTTTTAAATGTCTTTTTACGTTTGCGTGCATGTCCACATTTCACAAAACTCTTAAATTTTAACTTTTGACCTATTTTTGGGCTATTTTATGAATTTTCATGAAAATTCATGCTTTGGGGCATCATTTTAAGTTTCCTCTTGTTTTAACATGTTTTGGATGCTTATATGAGGCTAGAAAATGTTTTGAAACGTGTTCGGATGATGTAGAGTCCATGTATAGCCTTACAGACGGACTAAGCATCACATACACACATTGTAGCAGATTTTCTACTATAGCAGATGTGTCGGTCGGCTGAAGAGGACCCATTAGTCGGCTGACCAAACTCTCGAGACCATTCCAATAGGCTTTTTAGGAAAAACCTCGTTTTAGCCGGGTGATGATTGGAGTTTAGCCAACTAACGGTTGAGGTTTGGCCGGCTGATGGTTGCATTTCGGTCAACTGATCCTCCCTGGGACCATTTTCTTCATCTTTTCCTTTGAAAGTCTTGTTGCATTGACTTCCGAAGGTCGTATCTCCCTCATCTCTTATCCAAATCAGGTCGTTCTTGAGTCTAAATTCAAGAGCTTGAAGTTAGCTTTCCAATGGTACCCTACCATTCATCAAAACTCCATCTGTAGTATGAGTTATTCTTGTTTTAGTAATATGGGTTCGTGGTATCTCTTAAACGAAGAATGCCACTTTGTTTTATTTCATATCTTTTCCATTCGGACTCAGAATCAGGCGATTCTTGACTCAACCTTGTTCATTTTTCATTATCTTTCAAATGATGTGCACAGTGGCACCCATTTCAATGTGAAATGACCATTTTGTCTTTAGTACATTTCTTTTCAGGTTTGGCTTTCTTACTTCATTTGCTTGGCTTATTTAAGTTTGTGGCTTCATGGGGAGTCATTTTGGTGCCTTAGGGATGACGTACACTTTTAGCGGCCATTTTGCTTCTTTTGCTTCTGCATCTTCGGTTCGTTTCAGGTTATCACTGATGCACCGGGTTAAATAAAAATTCGGGTCATTACAAGTGGTATCAGAGTGTCCGGGTTCGAATACCTTGAACGACAGGTTTTGGGTGCATATCATGCTCACATTGTTTGACTTTGGTATATCATTTGTATCTTGATAACTTGCCTTATTTGATAACATGTTCACATGCCCGGGTACTTTGAAGACACCTATTAATTATTAATCATGCTTTATATGTATATATGCTTCCTGGTAACATAGTCTGGGTTGCTATCATGTCCTGGTGTGATATCATGTCTGCGTGCTTATATTAGCGTGACCGTATGCGACGTATGTCGGCATAACTTACATTTTTTATTCACGTGTATTGTCGTACTATGTACTTATGTGCTTCTTAATAACATATTTTGATTTGATAACATGTCTGTTTACTTATGTGGCAACTTATTTCAAAGCTTACCTTGACTGTCTTAGCATATGATATATGTTAGTTTGCCTTAGCACATGGTACCTGCCTGTTATTTTAGCACGTGGTATATGCTTGTCTGCCAGAATACATTGTGTACGCTTATTCATCTTGACATGATTATATGCAGTATATTATCATACTTTATGTTCTTCTCCTGTTTACACTGACATGTTTTACGTGATCTTACTACTTGTCTGAGTAGATAATCCGATGCTAGGATTGCATGCTAGCTGTTTCTTTTTATATCTGGTTTTAGCATTATCTCTTAGGATTTGTCGTATCCCTTGGATGCATTCTTGTTTTATGAAGTTCTTCCTTGGATAGAAGAAATTCATTCTGTAAGGACCCATGTCGGGAACCTTCTTCTTTGTTTTCTTGGTTGGGTGTTTCAAGACCTTAGTCTAATGGTTGATGCAAGTAAGGCTCATGTGAGCGTAGAATCGTAGTCCTTGTTGGGAGGAGTGAGACGCGCACCAGGGAGGCACCGTTTCATTTCCTTTTTCTTCGTGGCTTCAAGGGTCTTTTGCAATATAGAAGCTGTTGGCTTTACTGGCACTAAGGATTTAAGGCCTTAAGTGTAGCGGTGCCTATGACATTGTTATCAGAGTTTTGGGATTAGCTACTGATAAGCGCCGAATATTACATATTCAAGCGCCCTTATTTGCATTAGTCAAGTCCATTCGTTGATCATATTATACATATTAACTTCATTTTTGTGTTTTTGATCATTTTTAGGTTGGTGCCCTAAAGATAGTTAAGAGCGCTGCTTTGTTGAGTTTTTGAAGAATCAAAGCATGCCGTTGCCAGGGACCTTCACTTTGGCCAAGCCAGTGACCCATTAATCTCATGTTTTCCCTGCAAAAAGCGCTAAGGAGGGTGCTACCAAAGCGGACCAAGCCAAAAGTAACCTGGCAGCAGTGAAGTTCAACTTTGTTCTTCATTTTTGACCCACCATACTTGAGAATTGGACTCCCATTAAAACATGGCGTATTTAGAGAATTGAATTAGATTTCTAAATAATCAAATGGTTCTTCATTTGAAGTTTGGAGTGGAGAGTTATGGCATTTTTACCAAAGGTCTGCAGAACAGCCAAGCAGTAGTGAAGTTTGAATTTACTCTACATTTTCGACCTACCAAACTTAAGAATTGGACTTTCATCAAAGCATGATGTACTTAGAGATATGAGTTAGGTTTCCAAATCATCAAATGGTTCATGATTTGGAATTTGGAGCAGGGATTTATGGCCGTTTTACCAAAGGTGTGCAAAGCTGACAAACACCCGTGGGCGCCCGCTAAGAACCCACAGGCGCCCACCGATTTGGGCAGAAGCTTCATGCATCCACGGGCGCCCACCCTACGGCCGTGGGTGCCCGCCATTCTATGGACCAGCAGGCATGGGCCTCCATTTTCTTCACCAAATCTTATCCCTTTTTTTAGGGGATTGCTCTAATGTTGTCTAGGGGCTTTAGGACCATGAATTTGGAGTGGATTGGAGGCTTAGGTGATATATAGAAGGCATGTATGGTTGTAAAGGGGGATATCTCTCATTTTTTTGTAAGGTTCTAGAGAGAGAAAGGAGTGTTCTTGAGTTCTTGGCTTGTGGGTGTCCTCTAAGCACGAAAATGGAGGGGGTTTTCATCTCTTCTCCTTCTTCTTTTGCATCCATGAGCAACTAACTCCCTATCCTAGGGAGGTGATGAAGCCATTCTTGTAAGCATGATATAATCTTGTTTTGATTTGGGGAATGAAGTGTTTATGTAATCTTTTCATATTCTAGAGACTTACACATGTTGTAAATGTTCTTCAATTCAATAAATGATTGTGTTAAATGTATTATCTTGCCTTAGATTGTATGTTTTCATGATTATAGGGCTTACATCTCCTTAGTGAGAATGGAGATGAGAATTTGAAATGGTTTTCATGGCATGTTGTATGGAAGATTTGATAGTCCATAGTTTAGGGTCTCCCTTTTGATGGATTATTCTTAGCTTTTGACTTCATGTGCACTTATCACACAAATTGAGGACTTTGATGGTTCATAGCTTAGGAAGGATATTTCATGCTACACCTTAGTTTAGATAGATGAATTATACCAACCTTTGATGGATTATACTTAATTCTTGAATGTGTGAACTTCTTGAAGATATTGTAGTTGTCTTGCATTTCTACATATCATGGTTACATGTATACTTTGTCCCCCAAGTTATTTGCAAACAAGCATGTTTACATAGTTGAGGGTGAATTCACTTCCCTAGATCTCTCTTTCTAGATTTCTTCCTCTTAAATTCCTTGCATTTATTGCTTTAAGCACATTTCAATTCTAGTAACTAAGTGACAAACCAATCAAAACTTTATACACCCTTTATCAAACTAAAAGTGATTTCAAAGACCTTGGTTGCCATAAACTAGCAGTCCCAGTGGTTCGACCTACCCGACCAATAGCCCTATTTTACAATGATTTATGCTATTGCAAAATGGGTTGATTTATAATTGTAATCGATCCGTCGATCAATTTTTGGCGCCTTTGCCGGGCATTGCAAATGGTTTTGTGACCGAGGTTTTAAAAATTATCTTTAGTTTGATTGTGAATATTTTGTTTTGTGTATAGTTTTTGTTCTTGTGTTTTGTGTGTTTCTGTGTGATCCTAGGAACTCAAAACTCGCTAAGGAGAAGCTGAAAATCTGAAATCTTAAGGACTCCCGGTAAGTTTTTCAAAGATCTAGTCTCAAGATTGTGAATATTTTGCATGTGTTTAAATTAGTGATTTTTGATTGTGTAGCCCTTGTCGAGGCTATTCCTGTTTTACTATTTTACAAAGCATCGGTCCTTGTCGTGGCCATTTATTTTCTGTCTTGTTGATAATTGAGGAGAAAGGGATCATTGCATGTGGATATTTTGGTGAAGGGTTATTGTGTATCTTGTTTGTGTTGTATATATGTTATGTATGGAATTTTTTTTATGTATCTAAGCAAGTGGTTGAATTAGTCCTAGATGGATGGTAATTATCTTCCAACTCAATTCTACACACCACATGAGTTTTGTGCATTTTGCTTTAGTCATACACATCATACAAGAGATTGTCCTCCACCGGGACAATTCTCAAATTTTTATCAAGAGCAACCAACTGAAAATTTCTTTGAACCGGTTAATGATCCATACTTCAATGGTTATGACTCAGGTTGGGGAGATCATCACAACTTATTGTGGCATGACATGGGAAATTCAGCCCCACAATCTCATGGGCAACATTTTCAAGCCAATTTTCAGCCCCATGATCATTATTTCCAGCCTTTATCTCAAACACGCTCTTAATTTGAAGAAGTGATTGCCAATAACAACAAAGAAATGATGGAGTCCATGATGGACTCCAACAAGCAAATATTGGCTTCCCTTGCTAGCATGCAATCCACAATAGAGTTTATCAATCAAGTGGTACCATACCACAAGTCCTAAGTTAGTGCAATGATAGATGACCAAATATCTCAAATTCAACAAAGGATTAATGCTAAAAATTATGAAGAGGAGGAAGCATGTTCATTTGAATTTATGGCCAATCCAAAAGAGAATTCTATGAATGATGAGTTTACTTCTAGTAACTTCCATCATGAGAATGATCAAGTGGTTATTACATGTGAAAATTATGAAATGGTGGTTAAAGATCAAATTGTTGCCACACAAAAAATTGAAGAATTTGTGGTTCAAAATGAGGAAATTAATGATAAAGAGATTGTCTCCCTTGAGAATCCAAATCAACCCCTAAATAATCCTTTGCTTGATATACCTCCTTTAATGGAGGATCCTCTAAAAGCTTGTTTGGCTTATTTCAATTGTGAGGATTTTGATGTTGACAATTCCATTTGGGAGGTAAATTCTTTGCTTATATTCCTCCACCCATTCACTCTTTTCCATGGGCAACATCAAATGTATCTCTTTCTTGGGAGCTTGCATCTCTTCCCATTTCCTCACTTGAGTTGTCTCAAACTGTTGAGCTTGAACCACCGGATAAGTGTGAGGAGGATGTTATTAGTTTGAAGGACAATTTTCCGGGCATTCCCGTGCTAAATATGACCTTTCACAAACCTTTGCTAGGTGTGCCCTCACTTTATCCACCTTCCCATAATCTAAAACAGCCCCTAAATAATCCAAAGTTCTTTATTGAGGAAGAAGAGTAGGTTGAGGTCTTTCCTTTACCCCTTTTCAATTTTTTTCTTCAAGCTCTTTTTCCTCCATTTTTAAAAGAACTTTCTTATTTGGGGAAGTATAACTCTCTAGAGAGACTTGGTGTAGGGTAAACCCTACTTTGAGATTCATCTAGCTATCGACATTAAATTTAGCACTCCTGAGAAGCAATTCTTTCAATTCCAAAGCCTCCCTCTCCCAAAGTTGCTTTAGCCAATAAGTTTCCGGAAATTAGCTAAGTTTAACCAAAATGTGACCTCTTCCAGAATTGTCCCGAATTGCATTCCAAAAATCACATTCGGTTTTCTTAGTCATTTTAAGGTCTTAGTATCATTTGCGGAATTCTTCAGGGTCATTCCAACAACTTCTCGTCTAATCCAAAAATCACGGGACATTCCGCTTCTAAACTATCACTTTTCCATTTGAGATCCGAATCCCGTTCCACAGCTTCTCTACGGTGTCTAGGGTCCATCAAAGCTTAATTTTCATATTAGAGACGCCTTCAATCCCAACTTGGCCTTTGTAGGCCAAAAATTTACTGCAAAAGGCAGCTTTTACATAGGCCTGCGGGCGCCCGCCAGAATCTCGCGGGCGCCGGCCAAAGTAGGCAGTGGGCTCGTCAATTCCGCGAGCGCCAGCCAAAATCCCGCGGGCGCCCGCCATTCCAGGCAATAGGTTCATGCATACCCGCGGGCACCCGCCTGGCGACCGCGGGTGCCCATCGCCGTCGCTGTTCATTTTAAAATGGGCATATCAAGCCCATTTTAAAACATTCCATCCCTCTCCATCTCTCTCAACCTTCGCCCCAACCTCTCTATTACTCTTCTTCCCCCTCAATTTCTCCTTCCTACCTTATTTTCATTACCAACCCTTCTCTCCATCATCCTTACTTCTTCCATCTTCCATACCACTCCATCATCAAGTACTAAGGGCTTTTGGTTCCTCCATTGTTGATAAGTTTTCTTATTTCCTTCTTTTTCTCTAAATTTTTGATCAATGGAGGACGGGATTATATGTGTGGAAGATTTTTAATTGTTTGGGAGTTGTAAATTGCATTTGTTTGGCCAAAATTTTTGGGTTTTCTCATCTCTAATCAACCTTTGGCCCTCTTCCTTTTTGTCGTGCACACTAGGTGTTCGACGAATTGCCCAAGACAACTTCATCTTTCTAAATGGCACCACTTTTGGCATAAACTTGTGGTTGATTTTGTTGTGTGCGGATTTGTGTTTTATGTGGATTTTTATCTTTTAATAAAATTCATCTTTGTGTTATTAATTCTGTTTTAGATTTTCTTAAGAGACCTATGTTTTTACATATATATATTAGTTGTGTTTTGACAGGTCTTTATGTCCAAGTTTGGGGGAAGATCATTTTGGCATCTCTTCATGGGATTACATGCGGCTCCAATGCCAGAGTTGCCTCACTCACTTGGTATTATTGTTCCTTTTACCCCTTATGCTCTTTATTTATACATTGTTGTCTTCACACATTGAGGACAATGTGTCATTCAAGTTTGGGGGTATTGTGTATTGTAGAGTGTTTGCATTTGCTATTTTGTTCAAATAGATTGGTATAAAATTGAAATTTTTTTTAAAAAAATGGAAGCAATGATTTTGTAGTCTTGGAACTTGTTGGAGATTGAAGCATGTATTGAATACTTTGTGTATAGAGGTAAATGATAGTTATGAAATGAGAAAAATCTAAAATGTACATGTGGATTCAAAATGGTTTGTATAAATACTTCAATTAGATTATCTTCGAGTATCACTCTCTTCTATGCTTCACGTTTCACATATGCACACCAGAAACTTAATTGTGAGGCATACAACCCGATGTACCTTGACCATGACTCAGTTGATTTGAATTGATGACCCTAATGAATAGATACCTTTGGCATGTTGAAATTAAAAAATTAAAAATTAAAAAAAAAAGAAGAAGTTGAATAATGATAATGACTAGTTTAAGTTCGTAGCCTTGCTAACTCGAATTATTAAGCCTTAAGAATATCTTTGCACTTAGCACCCTAAAGTCATTTGGTTTGTGAGTTGCTGGCCTAACACTTGCTACATAGGTTAGTTAATAAGCTTAAGGGACTTAGACATTGCACAGTCATTCACGAAATAAAAAAATAAAAAAATAAATATGGTTCGTTGGAGTTCGTAGCCTTGCCAAATCGAGTTATTAAGCCCATGGAATGTCCTTACACTTAGCACCCTAAAGCCATCTAGTTTGGGAGTTGTTGGCCTAACACTTGCTACATGGGTCGGTTAGAAAGCTTAAGGGATTTTGGCATTACGCGACCATAATATGTATTTAAAAAAAAAAAAAAAAAAAAAAAAAGCAACAAAAGTAGTGTTTTGAATAAATTCATGCCTTAGAGACCTCATTTAAAAGGAAATTCAATGAATTGAAAACTTATGTTCTTGAAATTGGAACAAGAGGGTAAAAGCTGCATATTCGGAATCCGGTTCACTTTAAATGAAGCTAGAGATGATTTCTATTATAGATATGACAATTGAAGTATTTATATAGGCTATGATGTTAATATTTGAGAGTTGAAAGATGATTAGCCATTTTGTTCTATCAATGCTTCATATACACAAGGTAGTCTTCATAATGATTTCATCTCTAATGTTCTTTATGTTCCAAGTTGCAAATGAGCTTTGTGCATCTTCATGCACCATGTTGATGTTTGTGGGTAACATTCCTGTTAAACCCTCATGAGACTTCACTCGTCCTCTAGGAATGCCTAGGGGTTTAAAAGGCTAGTTGCATATGCTAAATGCAACCGTCACTCGCACGAAAGAGAAGAGTTGTTGTCATTTCATTAAGTATTTTCATTCTAGTTTTGCTATGGGACTAGCAAAATGTAAGTTTAGGGGTGTGATAAGCGCCGAATATTGCATATTCAACCCTTACTTGCATTAGTTAAGTCCACTCATTGATCATATTATACATATTAGCTTCATTTGTGTGTTTTTGATCATTTTCAGGTTGGTGCCCCAAAGATAGTTAAGAGCGCTGATTTGTTGAGTTTTTAAAGAATCAAAGCATGCCGTTGCCAGGGACCTTCACTTTGGCCAAGCCAGTGACCCATTAATCTCATGTTTTCCCTGCAAAAAGCGCTAAGGGGATGCCTACCAAAGCGGACCAAGCCAAAAGCAACCTGGCAGAAGTGAAGTTCAACTTTGTTCTTCATTTTTGACCCACCACACTTGAGAATTGGACTCCCATTAAAACATGGTGTATTTATAGCCTTGAATTATATTTCCAAATCATCAAACGGTTCTTCATTTGGAGTTCAGAGCAGAGAGTTATGGTATTTTTACCAAAGGTGCGCATAACAGCCTGGCAGCAGTGAAGTTACAATTTGCTCTTCATTTTTGACCCACCAAACTTGAGAAATGGACTTCCATCAGACATGATGTACTTAGAGCTTTGAGTTAGCTTTCCAAATCATAAAACGGTTCATGATTTGGAGTTTAGAGCAGGGAGTTATGGCTGTTTTACCAAAAGTGCGCAAAGCTGACAAACACCCGCGGGCGCCCGCCAAGAACCCGCGTGCGCCCGCCGATTTGGGCAGAAGCTTCATGCATCCGCGGGCGCCCACTGTTCTACAGACCAGCAGGCATGGGCCTTCATTTTCTTCACCAAATCTTATCCCTTTTTTTAGGGGATTGCTCTAATGTTGTCTAGGGGCTTTAGGACCATGAATTTGGAGTGGAATGGAGGCTTAAGTGATATATAGAAGGCATGTATGGTTGTAAAGGGGGATATCTCTCATTTTTTTGTAAGGTTCTAGAGAGAGAAAGGAGTGTTCTTAAGTTTTTGGCTTGTGGGTGTCCTCTAAGCACGAATATAGAGTGGGTTTTCATCTCTTCTCCTTCTTCTCTTGCATCCATGAGCAACCAACTCCCTATCCTAGGGAGGTGATGAAGCCATTCTTTGTAAGCATGCTATAATCTTGTTTTTATTTGGGGAATAAAGTGTTTATGTAATCTTTTCATATTCTAAAGACTTACGCATGTTGTAAATGTTCTTCAATTCGATAAATGATTGTGTTAAATGTATTATCTTGTCTTAGATTGCATGTTTTCATGATTATAGGGCTTACATCTCCTTAGTGAGAATGGAGATGAGAATATGAAATGGTTTTAATGGCATGTTGTATGGAAGATTTGATAGTCCATAGCTTAGGGTCTCCCTTTTGATGGATTATTCTTAGCTTTTGACTTCATGTGCACTTATCACATAAATTGAGGACTTTGATGGTTCATAGCTTAGGAAGGATATTTCATGCTATACCTTAGTTTAGATAGATGAATTATACCAACCTTTGATGAATTATACTTAATTCTTGAATGTGTGAACTTCTTGAAGATATTGTAGTTGTCTTGCATTTCGACATATCATGGTTGCATGTATAGTTTGTTCCCCAAGTTATTTACAAACAAGCATGTTTACATAGTTGAGGGTGAATTCACTTCCCTAGATCTCTCTTTCTAGATTTATTCCTCTTAAATTCATTGCATTTATTGCTTTAAGCACATTTCAATTCTAGTAACTAAGTGACAAACCAATCAAAACTTTATACACCCTTCATCAAACTAAAAGTGATTTCAAAGACCTTGGTTGCCTAAACTAGCAATCCCAGTGGTTCGACCTACCCGACCAATAGCCCTATTTTACAATGATTTGTGCTATTGCAAAATGGGTTGATTTATAATTGTAATCGATCCGTCGATCAGTAACCCTAACTCTCACAGATGCCTGGTTCCCGTAGTGCTTTTGGTAATGATCATTTTCGTTATTGATGTCATCCGTATCGATAGGTTTTTCAAAGTTGGCTTGGTTCAGGGCAGGTTATGAACTAGTGCCTTATACTATCATGTTACCTTACTGACGAGTAAGTGTGGGCGGGTTCTGGTCGTTGTTCGTACTGCCTTGTTACTCTCTTCTTTTATCATGTTTCAGTGTTTCATTGTCTTGGGATTCTCTCAGTGGTTGACGTTGAGTTAACGTGTCGATTCGTATGAGGTGTTGTCTCGGTTCGTGGTTTCGCATTCCTTCAGTTGATCTTGAGACTTTTGGAGTTGTCCTTCAGTGCTTTATGAGCTGTCCCTTAGTTTGACCTTCTGTTCGGTTCATAATCTATTTATTTCGGTTTGTTCCTAATTTTGGGGATGAAATTCCTTTAAGGAGGATAGGTTGTAATGACCCAAACATTTTCCTCCCTTTCCTTTTTCTCAAAATTTTTTGAATAAATTTTTTCCGTTTAATTTTCCTTTTTGAGTTCAGTTTCTCGTCACTTAGTGTCATCTCAGGTACTCTGGAATTATTTCTGAGACTCTTTCGTTTGGATTGACAACTTCCTTTAAGGACCAAGTCATTTCCACATTTTTATTTTTTCGACACTATTCACTTTTCGTCCTTTTCCCTATTTCGTCTTTTTCCTGCTTGTCACTTTTTTGCACAACCTCACTTTTTGTGCTCAGAGTTAGTTTTTGACTTCACGTATCTTCATTTTAAGTGGTTTTCATGAAATATGTATCTTTACTTTTATAGAAAAGTACTCTAGTTATTCTCGGTGTCCATAGGGGTATGGATGCATAGTTTTTCAAAATCTTTTTCTTTTCTTGGGGTGTTTTTTGTAAATATCTTTTGAAGATATTTTACTTTAGGGGTTTTTAAGAAAATATTTTTGGGAGATATTTTCATTCTGGGTCATTAGTGCAGTTAACCTTTTTTTTGAGGGGCCATTATGCAATTAACGAAAGTTATTGCAAAAATACATCATTTTGAGCCTGGATCCTCGTACGGGATTCATTTTCATATTTCATCGAGTCGTGTACTCTTAAAATTTTATTCTTGTCATTTTTCTCCAGTTTTAAGGTATCTGGCCCTAGTTGCTGTCGAACTTGTTCGGGGCATATCTCTCTACTCGGGACTCGGTTTTTGACGCTGTTTCTTCTGTTGTTAATATTTTTCTCATTTTGAATCTTTTTTGTTCACAGAGTTTCACTTTTTGAGCGCGTTTGCTCAAATTTTATTTTTTCGGACCCGGCGAGGCCCTTTCCGGGCACTTTTTGAGTTTTTCCATAAATAGGGGGTCTTAAGTAAAAAAAAAATCAGATTTTATCATCTTCCTCCCCTTTCTTGGCCAGATTCCATGGCTGCCATGACTGCCACCTTCTCTCTCTTCCTTTGAACCACTTTTCATTGGTGAAAAGTTTTCGGCCTTCACATTTATCGTAGGCCTCGACGTGCTTTACCTTTCCCCCTTATTAGCACCCGTTTTTGGCCAAATTTTGAGTTTAGATTTGAAGTCAAGTTGTGATTTTCATGGGGCTTCCTTTGGATTCTTGTTCACCATGTTGTCCCCGACAAAACCCCGAAGTATCGTCGGATTCAGAACACTTTTCTTTTGGTGCGGATTTGAGACTTTAATCTCAAATTGAGGTAGGGAGTATTATAAATTATATTCTTGATGTATTGTATGTTATTGATGCTTATAGAACTTGTATGCTTCTTTTTGTTCAAGTTCTAAAAATTTATTTAAATTCGATTTAAATTCTACTTAATTGTACCTTGCTTGTTTTCCAATTTTGACTTGATATATGGCATGGCCATGACTTAATCCATAATATATATTAATTTGAGATCATTTGAATTACCTTTGAAATCTAGAGATTTAATTAATTTTAAATTAATTAAATTATACATGTTCATATCTTGCTCATTTTGCACTTTTGATTTGATATATGCAATGACCATGGAATGTATATTCATATATATATTTTAAAGAATTTTTGGGTAACTATTGAAAATTAGTAATTTAATTATTTTTATTGTAATTAAATTCCACATGATTATATCTTGCTCACTTTGTAATATTGATGTGATATTTGCAATCATCATGGATTAGACATTCACATATATTATTTTGAGAATTTTTGGACAACTTTAATTTATAGAGAAATTAATTAATTAGGTTAATTAATTTTTACTTAGGGTTCTAATGAGTTAGACTTGTATTTCATGGGGCTTTTGCCTTTTTATCATGTATCGTGACTTGTTGCAACTTAGCTTCATTAATGTAGTTAATGAACTCGCATCCTTACATTGAAATGATTTAATTGTTCAAGTGTTGTTAAATAAATAATTAAATTATTAATCTTATACTAGTGGTATAATTACATCAACGGATTCTTTGTGTTTTAAATCCTAATTTTGTAGTCTATTTAAATGTAATCTATAATTTCTTGACATTTCACATGCCATCATAGTTGAGAACTTAGGCATGACTTGTGTGTTCCAAAAACATGGTTGTGCATGAAATGTGGTTTAATGCATTGCTTGTATCTTGATACACTCTTCGTTGCACAACTTATTAATTTTGGGACTTGGGATATCAATCAAGAATTGACATGGCTAGGACTTGGCTCTAGTACGGGAGATAGAGAGCTCCATGCACTATAGTGCACACAAGGGGAAGGTACCCATGGGTTAGTAGCCCTAAAGTGATCACAAGAGTACGGTTTTAATCCGGGCGATATCAGAGTATCCACATTGGTTGATTTCACTCTTTAAATTTCAAGTTGCTATTCCTTGAAGATTTAAACATTATCATGTTATGTGAAATGCTCCAATCTTGTTAATTGCACAGATATTATGCCTTATTCTTGATACATATATAACTCTTATCGTGTTAATCGGAATGTTCCATTCTTGTCTACTTACATAGATATTATGCATTTTCCTTGATTTCATGCCTCGACCTTATCGTGTTAATTGAATTGTTTCAATCTTGTTAATTTTTTTAGTTATCTCATTCCGTGTTACTTTCTGCTATCGTGACTTAGGAATGATCCTATACATGTAACTTGACTCAGATTCTAGGTGGCATGGTCCACATGTAATGATTTATATCAACATACAAAACCTCTAAACCCTTAGATTTCAAGTGATATCTCTTGGAGATATAAGGATCTTGTCATGTTATATGGAGTATTTTCTACCTTGTTTATTTGCATAGACATTATGCTTACTTTGTGTATTTAGACCTCATTCAGTATACTTGAAATTGTGCACTTGCTTCTTGTATCTAGATTCCACTTAGCATACTCGTGTCTTGTATACTTGCCTTGTGTGTTTCCAATCTCATTAGTATACTTGTGTTTTGTATACTTACCTCGCATGTTTTCATCTTCGCTTAGTACACTTGTAACCGGTATGCATATATGTCGTGTATCTCGTTTCAATCGCATGAGTAGTGTAATACCCCGATATTTTAAAGGATTTATTTATTGAGATTAATTAATTTTATTTTTAGTTTGAAATGAATTGCTTGATTTAATTGGGATTAATTGTTTTTATTTTATTTTTAAATGATTTGTTTTATTTAAATTTAGTGCTTAGATTAATTATCTTGTTTTTATTTTATTTATATTTTGTGAATTATTGAATTAATAGTTATTATTTGACTTATTTTAATTAAATTGATTATTATTTATTAGTTTCTTCAGCGAGTCATTATTCTTTTTAATTCTTTTTGTAATCCGTGCTTGTTTAAATACTTTAATTGTTTAAATAGAGTTCGAAAATGGGATGTGGGTTATTACCTAAAGCATTTTTTTGTGATGGGTATAACGTGGTATAGCTATAAAGAGGAGCTTATTACCTCATTATGTGGGTTATCATATTTTGTTCGATTAGGCAAAAGCCCATTGTTAGCGATGTTATATATTTCAAGTCATGTGTGTAAAAGGGTTTTCATTTGTTTCACTGCAAGAAAATGCAGTAATAGGGGATTTTTCCCAACACATATAAGTTGGTGAGATTAGGTTGCAAATAAATGCAAAGAGTATGGGTTAGCTTAGTATATTTTTAAAATTATGAGATGTGCCTGCTAATTATGAGTATATGTGGATGGATTAATTTCCACACGGATAAAGGGAACATGGAAATTTGAAATTAAATAATCAAAGTTTTCATTTTATGGATTCGTGAATTCCGAGGACGGAATTTCTTTTGTTAGTGGGGAAGAATGTAATACCTCGATATTTTAAAGGATTTATTTATTGAGATTAATTAATTTTATTTTTATTTTGAAATGAATCGTTTGACTTAATTGGGATTAATTGTTTTTATTTTATTTTTAAATGATTTGTTTTATTTAAATTGAGTGGTTAGATTAATTATCTTATTTTTATTTTATTTATATTTCGTGAATTATTGAATTAATAGTTATTATTTGACTTATTTGAATTAAACTGATTATTATTTATTAGTTTATTCAGCGAGTCATTTATTCTTTTTAATTCTTTTTGTAATCCGTGCTTGTTTAAATACTTTAATTGTTTTGATATCCACTAGTTTTGTGCACGGACTTGATCAACCCGTGTTTCGAGATTAGGGGATATCACAAGTAGCTTAGGATGATCATTGAGTCTCACTCTAACATAGACGTTAGGTGGCATGACCCTTTTGAATTGTTTCAAGTTAATGTAAAAATCTGTAAGAAATTGAGTCAGACATGCTCATTCTCTACGAGTAAACTTTTTTACTCACCCCGAAGTTACTGGGGGTATTGTTCAGGTACGAAGACTTGGTTCATGATGATCATCGCTCCGTGGATGACTTGTAGCTTTCAGGTTTTCATTTCATGCAAATGTTAGTGTGAAATATCATTATAGCTTTATGTATCAAAACTTGTACTCTTTGATTCCGTATATGTAAAGTATGCATAAGTACACTCTTTTCAATGAATTTGACATGTATAAGATGAGGCCAGAGGCCAATGACATGTATCTTGTATTCTATGGACTTTCATTTTCAAGGTTTATTATGAAAATATTGAAAAATGCTAAGTCATTGCTTCATAACTTTTGCATCGGGTGTGAGAATTCTATTCTTTTTCTTTCACAGGGTTTTTATGATCATGTATGAGCTGTGGCCAAGGGCCAAACACCGTTTCACTCTAGGTTTTGTATTGTGGTTCATTTAATAGTATTTGAAGTCATTTTTGACCGTTGAGTGGTCACATTTTGCATTTGGGATATTTTGAAGTCGCGGACCATTGAGACGAGTTTTAAATGTCTTTTTACGTTTGCGTGCATGTCCACCTTTCACAAAACTCTTAAGTTTTAATTTTTGACCTATTTTTGGGCTATTTTATGAATTTTCATGAAAATTCATGCTTTGGGGCATCATTTTAAGTTTCCTCTTGTTTTAGCATGTTTTAGATGCTTGTATGAGGCTAGGAAATGTTTTGAAATGTGTTCAAATCATGTAGAGTCCATATATAGCCTTAGAGATGGACCAAGTATCACATACACACATTGCAGCAGATTTTCTATTGCAGTAGATGTGTCGGTTGGCTGATGAGGACACATCAACTGGCTGACCAAACTCTCGAGGCCATTCCAGTAGGCTTTTTAGGAAAAACCTCGTTTCAGCCGGTTGATGATTGGGGATCGGCCGACCGACGGTTGAGGTTCGGCCGGCTGATGGTTACATTTCGGTCAACTAATCCTCCCTGGGACCATTTTCTTCATCTTTTCCTTTGACAGTCTTGTTGCATTGACTTCGGAAGGTCGTATCTCCTTCATCTCTTATCCAAATCAGGTTGTTCTTGAGTCTAAATTCAAGAGCTTGAAGTTAGCTTTCCAATGGTACCCAACCATTCATCAAAACTCCATCTGTAGTATGAGTTATTCATGTTTTAGTAAGATGGGTTTGTGGTATCTCTTAAACGGAGAATGCCACTTTGTTTTATTTCATAAATTTTCTGTTCGAACTCAGAATCAGGCGATTCTTGTAATGACCCGATCATTTTCCTTCTTTTCCTTTTCTCAGATTTTTACGGATAAATTTTTTCTGTTGATTTTTCTTTTCTGAGTACGCTTACTCATCACTTAGTGTCGTCTCGAGCCCTCAGAAATGGTTTCTGAGACTCTTTCCCTTGGATTGACAACTTCCTTAAAGGACCGCGTCATTTCTATATTTTTCGTTTTTCGACAATATTCACTTTCGTCTTTTTCCCGAGAATGATTTTCTTCGCGTAACCTCACTTTTTGTGCTCAAATTAGGTTCCAATTTTGAATGCATCCATGATATGTTATTTCCATGATATTTATATTTTTACTTTTTGTAGAAAAGCATGCTAATGTCTTACTTTTCGTAAAGGGCATGGATGCATACTTTCTTCGAAAACATTATTTGTTTTTGGGATTTTTTTGTAATTATAGAAAGTAATAATTTTATTTCTTAGGGACTTTTTGGCAATTTATTTTGGAAGATTTTTCAAAAAGGACCTTTTTGTAATTACCAGAAAGTGTGACAAGTGTCGCACTCTCATTGGTCCACTTGTAAGCATCTCATTGGTTAACACTTGGAAGCCTTGGATGATGACATGTGGAGGGTGGAGATTCACCCACTTGTTGGCCTAGCATTGGTGCACTTCTTGGCTTAGATAATTGACAAGTGTAGGCTTTAGGTTAAGCCTAGAATAAACTATTGGATTAATGACAAGTGCAGGCTTCTAATTAAACTCTAGCTTTCGTGTGTGTGAGGGGATGGTGCAAGATTAGGTGTGTTTGACTTCCATTGACCAAGTGAGTGGAGGAATACACTGAAGTGTTTTAATTATTTCATTTTACACATTAAACTTCTTCTTCCTCACTTAGAACCCTAGCCACCATTGAAGGAAACCATTAACCTAGGCTTAAAACCTTGGTTTTGATCTCCTACCACTCACCTTAGACCTAAAAGTTTGGAACACAAAACACTTGCCTCACCTTCCTCTATACAACCCTTGAAGGAAATTTAAAAATTCCTTTGTTTGCTTTGAATTCAAGAGGAACAATCCTCTTATGAGATAGAGGGTGATTTAGGTTTTTAATCTAAGTGTTTTAGTTGTTTTTATTGCTTACAATAAATTGTTTACATGTCTTATACTTAATTTTTAAATTAATAGATTGTAGTACCTTGCATGAAATTAACCTAGGACATGACATTCTTGAATGCCATGACTTGATCTATAACTTGTATTAGTATAAAGTCATTTGGAGTTGTTTTAGAATTTTGAGATTTAATTATTTGAAATTAATTAATTTCTATTTAATTGCTCCACTTACTTAATTAAGATTTTGAGTTGATATATGTGATTACCATGATAGTACCATTGACATATAATTATTTGGAGTCATTTGAAATTGATTTAAATTCTAAGGAAATTAATTAGTTAGCTTAATTAATTTCTATTCAAGTGTTACATTCATTTAAATTGACATTTGACTTGATATATGTAATGAGTATGGTATATTCTTTAACATATATTAAATTGAGAATATTTGAATGAGTTTGGAAAACTTTATTTCATTATTTTCTTGTATGAAATTTAATTCACCTAGTTGTACCTAGTGTATAATTAACTTGTAACATGATTTTAAACAATATCTTGACATGTTCTTTAACATATATTAAATAGAGAATAGTTGAATGAGTTTTGAGAAATTTATTTAATTATTTTCTTGGCATTGATCTTAATTTACCTTGTTGTAATTAAGGTAGAATTGACTTGTAACTTGAAATTAAATTAGGCCTTGCTATGACCTTTGACATATATTATATTTAGAATTTTTAGAGTTGCTTTGAAATCTTGAGAATTTAATTATTTAATTTAATTAAATTCCATTTGTATGCTTTCATGGAGGCAATTAAGTATTGATGTTATATTCTTGCTTAATTTATAATTTGCAACTTGGTGTATGATTATAAGATGGTATTCCATGAGTAGAAGTTATGATTTAACTTGTTGTATACACATTATACTTGTATGACATTTAATATGCCATTGTAGCTTGAAAGCCTAGAGCATATCTTGTGTGTATTCCATGACTTGGTTGTGCATGGTAATTAACAATGTGCATTGTGTATATTTGATATACTTGTTGTACAACTTGATGATTTTAAGAAAACTTGTATAGACATTGTAATATGTTAAGGCTAGAGTATGTCTCTAGTACGGGCGATAAGAGTTCCCTCTACAACATATAGTGCATACTAGGTAGTTCCTTGCGGGCTAGTAACCTAAGATCACTTGTTTGGTCATTGAGACTATATGTCCTTTATCTTTCGGCCATTGGTTGATTTTGCATTCAATTCCTAGTTGTAATTGTGGATTACTTTTAACTTATGCTTGGATGCATGATACTTCATTTCTTGCTTAGTATACTTGTACTTGTATACTTGTACACCTTGTATATCAAAAATACTTTGTATATTTGGATTTTTATACTTGTATGCCATGTATGTCAACATTGTTTAGTATACTTAATAATGTATACTTGAATATATATGTTGTATTATATTTCAATATTGCTTAGCGCACTTGGTATGTACAGTTATATATTGATGATTTACTTTCTAGATAACCTAGTATACTTGTGTCTTGTATACTTGTCTTAAGAGCATTTCAATATTGATTGTATACTTGTGTATGTATACTTGTATATTGAATATCTTATTGCGTATACCGCATGCTTCTATGTTGTTTAAATTACATGAATGATGTGGTTTATGCTATGAATACTCTAGGTAGCTTAGGATGCTCCCTGAGTCTCACCTTTAACATAGACGCTAGGTGGCATGACCATTTGAGTTAAATTATAGTAACTTAATAGGTTTGTAAGACGTTAGGTCTTTGAATGCTCATCTCTTATGAGTAACTTTATGTTACTCACCCACATAGTGGGGACATTTTTCAGGTACCGGGATCAAGATTCGGGATTCACATCATGCTTGGATAATTTACATCATGCTTGGATGATTTGTAGACTTGAAGTTCTCATTTTTTGTAAATGTTGGCTTGAAATGCCATTTATAACTTTATTTGTCAAAATGTGTAAATTTGATTCTATTTATGTAATGTGTACATAAGTACAATATTCACAATGTATTTGACATGTATGAGATGAGGCTATAGGTCAATAACATATAATTTGTATTCTATGCATTTTCATTTTCAAGGTTTATTATGAAAAAAATAGAAAAATGCAAAGTCATTGTCTCACCATGGTTGCATCGGGTTTGGAATTCCATTTTTATTCTTCCATATGGTCTTATTAATCATGTTTGAAGTTTGGCCAAGGGCTAAACGGTAATTTGCTCCATTTTATATTTTTGGATTTCAAATTTTCCATTTCAAGTCCATTTTTCTCATTTTTGGCCTTCGGGGGGTCGGATTTTGAGTCGAGGCTTCTCAGGAGCCGCAGACCATTCCCGTGCACTTAGAATCATTTATTACACTTGCATGCATATTCGTTTCAACCTAGAAATGCATTTAGGGCCAAATGCATACTTGGTGCAAAGTTCCATTTTCTGAGTTTTTGACCATTTACTGATCTAGGGGTATTTTGGGTATTTCACAATATGTTTTTTTAATTTTCTTCTAAGTTGCCAGGTAGAAAACTCGATTTTGAGAGGGGTTTCTTTTTTATGTTTTTCCATAAAAATTCGTTTGATAGCCCGTTTTTCCTCTCAATTGTCGGCAGATTCTGAAAAAAATCTTGTAGCAGCTTTTTGGACTCTCTTTACCTATGGGATTTTATAGTGTATTTTTTTTTTTTGTTTCCTTCCTCATAGCTGAAAAAAAAACGTGATTTTAAGGGGGGTTTCTTCTTCGTGTTTTTTCAGAAAAAATCGTTTAAGGGTCCTTTTTTAGCCTCAGTTTTGGGAAAAAAATCAAATGTTACTGCTGTAAAAACATTATTCCTGCCTAGATTTCTTACCCGGAAAATAAGTTGATTTTTTTTTGAAACTTTGAGGCTTCATATCTTCATCATCCGGACTCTAAATCAAGTGATTTTTGAGTCTAAGTTTATTATTTTTTGCTTGTCTATCAAACGGTATACACGGTTGCATCCATTTCTATCTAAAAAGACCATTTTACCCCGTATAAAATACCCTTGCCGCACTGATTTCAAACCCAAAAGTTGGTTTTTTTGAAACTTTGACGTTTCATCTCTCCTTCGTCTGGACTCCGAATCAAGTGATTCTTGAGTCTAGATTCATTAATTTTTCCTAGTATATCTAATGGTATGCTCAGTTGCATATAGTTTTGTCTAAAAGGACCATTTTAACCCTTATAAAGTACCCTTGCAGCATTGATTTTTAACCCGGAAAGTTTATTTTTTTTGAAACTTTGGAGTTTAATATCCTCTTCATCCGGACCCCGAATCAAGTGATTCTTGGTTCTAACTTGACTAATTTTTTGCTATCTTTTCATTGGTGTACTCGGTAGCACCTAATTTTATATTTTCAAAAATGACCTTTTTGCCCTTAGGGCTAAATTTGTTCGGTTTTCTTTTAATTTGTCTTTGCTACTTTCTTTTGAGTCCCGTGACTTCCCATGAAGTCATGGATGTGTCTTAGGAATGATGTACATTCCCAAGGACATTGCTTGCATGTGAAAAGACTATTTTGCCCTTGGGGGCCTGTTTAATCTTTTTTTGATCATTTGTTTCCGCATTGTTCTCGTTGAGATCCGTGGCCTCATAGAAGGTCACTCTGGCTTCTTAGAGATGCATTGCATCTCCATGGTCTTGTTTTCTATTTTTGCTTCTGCACTTGGATCCGTTATCGGGTCAATCTTCGGTTCATCACAGGACGCACTGACTTGAAAAACCAAGACCGTCACAATTCTTGAGTTTAACCTTGTTCATTTTTCATTGTCTTTCAAATGGTGTGCACGGTGGCACCCATTTCAGTATGAAATGACCATTTTATCCTTAGTACATTTATTTTCGGGTTTAGCATTCTTGCTTCATTTGCTTGGCTCATTTGAGTTTCGTGGCTTCATGGGTAGTCATTTTGGTGCCTTAAGGATGACATACAAGTTTAGTGGCAATTTTGCTTCTTTTGCTTCCGCATCTTTGGTCCATTTTGGGTCATTACCGACGCATCAGGTTGAATAAAAACTCGGGTCATTACAATTATTGCTATTAAAAATTGCCCCCACTGGAAGAAATTCCTGGCTATACCACTGACTCCAAGGAATTTGTATTTAAAAGGGATTTAAACCATTTTGTAATATATCTTTTGACTTCAATTTTATTTTATTTTTACATTGTAATAGCTATTTTCTATCTGTAGAAAAATTGGAGATTAGAATGGACGGAAAAAGAAGAGTGGAGGCACCAAGAACACATCTCAACATCTACACACTCTTTTTCTCTAGAATTCAATAAAGAAGAAGAGAAAGAAGATGGAGCCATGTTTAGGGATTGCCCTTGAGGGTTCCATGTAATACCTCTAATTTTAAAATGATAGTCTCGGTATTTAATTAATTATTTAATTGCATTTTTATTTGATTAGAGGATTATTTGGCTAATTGGTTACTTGTGAAATTGATTTCATTGTCTGATTGTTTATTTGTTGTTTTATTTGAATACTTTTGGTTAGTTAAATAATGTGGTTATTTGATGTGTGCTAAGTGTTTTGTTGTAATTAATTGTCTAAATTAAATGTTTATTATCTTTATTTTACTTTAAAGGAGTTGGGCTTCGATAGTAGTAATGGACCAACTATTTGGGTCACATGGACTACTTGGATAGGAAATTAAATGGGTACAGTTTTTATCCATGGATAGTGGTATATATATATATGGGTATATATGTATATGAGGTTGTGTTAATTATTAATTATTATTAATAGTTACATTAGTAGTGATTTTCAGTAAATACTATGTAATTATAATGGTTGTTGTAAATATATATATATTTGTTATCACGGTTAGTAGGGGGTATATATATATATATATATATATATATATATATATATATATATATATATATATATATATATATATATATATATATATTTATTTATTTATTTATTTTTCTTTTCCATCTCCTTAGGTAATTACAATTAGGTTATTGTATAAGCCTATATATATGTTATATAACTGCCTTAGGGTTTAGAAAAACCCTATTCACGTATCTGTTAGAAAGGCAAGAACAGAGAGATAAACAAAGAGAGGAAAAGGGCTAGAGTTTTGGCCAGGGTCCAAAACCAGACGAAGAAGGAAGAAGGAGAGGTTGTGTGTAGGCTAGGATAGTACAACAAAGAGCTTCGACAACAACTAAAGTCACCGAAAAATCTACGAAGAAGAAGATTAAGTTTCAATCTGAAACTTGGGGTAAGTTCTTCTCTTACTCTTTCCCTTAGACTTGTGTTCTGTACATACCTAGGTAATCTCCAGGATTAATCAAAAATTAAAATTGGTCTTGCATGCATGTTAATTCAGAGTTTAAACTTTATTATGTGATTTTAATTGAAATTAATTTATCTTATAAATTGTTTCATGATTTGTGTTTTAATTTTTGTTAATGGTGCATATTGGGTTTATATGAGTTTCTGGTATAATGTGGGACAAGGTTTAGACCTTTGGGACCATTAGTAATGGAGTACAGAGGGATTAGAACTCATCAGAGACGGAAAAGATGGAGAACATGAGGAGTGGAGGCGACTCCATTCAGAATGGTGGTGGCTCCATTCAAATGGAGGCGGCACCATTGGAATAGAGCTGACTCCACTGGAATGGAGGCGGTTCTTTTGCTGAAAACACTACGGATATGGCTTTTTGTTACTGTTTTTGATAAATAAAGTGTTATAGAGTTGTTTAAGTTAAAAAAGAAATACTACGGATATGGATTTAAATGACTGAGATGGATATAAATAATTCATAGAATATGTAATCTACACTGTTGTTGGCATGGTTTTGAATAATATGAAATTAAAAATAAATTTGCATATTATTAATGAAGGATTTAATTACTTAGTAATGTTTTAGCAATTTAAATGTTTGTAATATGATTTTTAATCATGAGATATCAATATAATATGATTATGTTATTTTACATATTTTTATTATGTTTATTCTTGATTAATTGATGTTTTAATTTATTATTTACTTCATCAATTATTGGATTTGGGGATTATATGCACCGGTATGGGACGGTGGCATATTGGGGATGGATTAGCTCAAAACGTTAAGTCCTACCTATTCTGGTATAAGGGAATGGATTAACTACAATGTTAAGACCTACTTATATTCGTGTCAGGTCAACAACCAGTTAAATGACATACCTTAGTTTTGGATGGATTTATATATATATGATTATGATGCCATGATATGAGCTTGAGTTTCAGGATCATAGTTAGGGTGCGTATATTACTTAGGATGGATAACTAGATATAGTAGACATCTGGGTGCCCTGGTAGGTCTAGGTACACATGCCCACTTTATGTGCGATTTGCATGTTGCCTTATATTCAGGTTGAGACAGATCTATAGTCTAGTAAGCGTCCTTAGCGTGTGTGTGTGTGTGTATATATATATGGACTAATTATCTATTGTTGAGTTGTCTATGATGTATATGTGTATCGGGTCTCTGTTTGGACTGTAATAAAGTATAACTTATTCGTGGGCCTGACCCACTATTATTTTTCAGGCGTTTGACAGTTCAGTCTTACAGATTGTTCACGTTGAGTAGAGACAATCATTCACTCTTCCATTTCGATATAAGACTTTATCTTATGTTTCTTTTCATTTTCAGTTATTTTCTAGTTGGATATTATTAGGGTCCACTGGATGGATTCCTGAGTTATAATGATATCAGCGGATTTGGGATATGTTTTATTGGAGGATTATTTCTATTATAATTAAGGATTTATTTATTAAATCAAGGATTATCATTTAGTTTATTTTCAACTTTAATTATTTATTCTTAAATTCTTCTTGTATTTTATGCTTATTTATATACTTAATTGTTTGGTATCCCTCGGATCTGTGTTAGGACTTGATCACCCGTGACTTTAGAATCGAGGGGTATCACAGTTGGTAACAGAGCACTCCAGGTTCAAGTGTCTCTAGGATTCTTTCAATATAAGACTTCCACGTAACGTATTCTTCAGTTAGAGATTAAGTTTAGGATTCATTGTAATCCTTTATGATCCGCTTAGAATGTACTGATGTCAATTTTATTACAATGATCCGGTCATTTCCTTCATTTCCTTTTTCCTTAGAATTTTACGGATGAATTTTTTTCGTTGAAATTTCTTTTTTGAGTTCAGTTTCTCGTCACTTAGTGTCATCTCGAGTGCTCGAAAATACTTTCTGAGACTCTTTCCTTTGGATTGACAACTTCTTTTTAGGACCGACTCATTTTCACATTTTTCATTTTTTGACACTATTCATTTTTCGCCTTTTTCCCATTTGTCACTTTGTTAGTACAACCTCACTTTTCGTGTTCGGATTTGATTCAGGTTTTGCATGCATCCATGATATTTAAATTCCATGCTATGTGTATTTTTACTTTCTTAGAAAAGCATGCTAAGTTTTACTTTTCTTATAAAGGATATGGACGCATAACCTTTTTGTAATATTCTTAACTTGTGGGTTTTAGTGTAATTAAATAAAGTAAATATTTTTCATCTTAGGGACCATTTTGCAATTTAATTTAGAAGATATTTTTAAAAAGGACCTTTTTGCTTTTTTTAGAAAGTGCGACAAGTGTCACACTCCTATGGAACCACTTGTTGACATTTTGGTGGAACTACTTCGAAGCTTAATCTCATGACACATGGAGGGTGGAGATTCACCCATTTGTTGGCCTAGGATTGGACCACTTGTTGGTATGGATGCGTGACAACTGTATGCTACAAATTAAGTCTTGCAATTATTTTTGGGCCACTTTGGGATTATGGTTTTAAAAAATGGTTTTTGTGCAATTGACTAAACTTGTGTGTGTTGACCATGGTGTAAGATCACATAGTGAGTGGAGGATTTCTATTTCCTCCACTCACACTTCATTTCTTTGTTTCATTTTCTTCCTCACCACAAACCCTAGCCACCATTAGAGAAGCTTGATGCTTAGGCCTTGACTTTGATTTTTGAGAACCTTCAATTCATTTCCAAGCTTAAACTTGGGAATACTTTTTGTTCCCCTCATCCTCCTCTACATAAACCTTGAAGGGTTTGCCATTTAGCGTTGATTTGACTTAGATTCAAGGGGAACAATCCTCTTGTGAGATAGGGGGTGTTATAGTTTATTTTCTAAATGATTTTAATTGCTTTTGTAGTGAAAAACAAGTTGTATGCATGTTTTATATCAATATGAGAAATAAATGATTTATTGTAACTTGCATATAACTCACTTTAGACTTGATATATGGCATGGCCATGACTTGATCTTTATTCTATATTAATTTGGGGTGATTTAAATGAGTTTTCAAATCTAGAGATTTAATGAATTTAAATTGATTTAAATTCTACTAAATTGTACCTTGCTTGTATTCCATTTTTGACTTGATATATGGCATGGCCATGACTTAGTCCTTGTTATATATTTATTTGAGATCATTTGAACAACTTTTGAAAAATTAAAAATTTAATTAATTTAAATTAATTAAAATCTACATGATGGAGTCTTGCTCATTTTGGTCTTTTGATTTGATATATGTAATGAGCATGCTATGTTGTTTAACATATATTAATTTGGGGTTATTTAGAATTGATTTGAAATCTATAAACTTTCCACGATTAGGTTGAAAATCTCTTAAAATGTAGTATGTTTAATTACCTTGTGAGTATGCTACTAACTTGATGTAGAATTAGTACTTGTGGCTCCTTAAAATGGTAATTGGACTTAGCATGATATAAAATATCATTGACTTGTCAGGCTTGTTTAAATATATATATCTTGTGTAGGTATATAGCTTGTTAGAATATTACAACTGCTTACCTTGAAAGCTAGTTACTAAATTGTAGTTTATTTAGTACTTGTGGCTTAAGATGGTAGTGTGGCTCAATTGTTGTAAGATATTCTTGTTTTATGTATAAATTGCATATTGAGAATATAACTTGTCATATGCTATTTAGACTTGAATTCTAGGACATGGTTATATGGGTTCAACCTTACTTATGCATGGAATGTGGTAACTTGCATTTGAGTTTGTATAAGTTTTGAACTTATTGATTTTGGAAAGCTTGTAAGGACATAATTTATTTGATGGCTAGGGTTTGGCTCTAATATAGATACAAGAGTCTTCTAAGTCATAAGTGCTCACTAGGTGGTACCTTGTGGGTTGTAATTACCCAAAAATACTTGCTTGGTCTATGGACTGAATGTCCTAGTCTTTCCACTATTTGTTTTCGCATTTAATTTCTAGTTGTTAATCATGGATTACTTGTGTGCTGAGAATTGATGCTTACTTTGGGTATTTGAATCCTATTTAGTATACTTGAACTTGTATACTTGCTCCATGAGTTTAAATTTCATTTAGTATACTTGTGCTATGTATACTTATCACATGTGCAATCCTATTAGTTTAGTATACTTGTATTTGTGTACTTGATTTACGAGCTTTCCATATTAAATGTATACTTGAGTAGATACGCTTGGATGTTTCATAACTTTATTTTTATATGGTTTAGTATACTTGGAAATGTATGCTTATATATCGCATAACATGTTTTAACATTATTTAGTATACTTGAGCATACATACTTATATGCCGTTGTTCACTTTGAATTGCATGAGTAGCTTAGGATGATCCCTGAGTCTCACTTTGACATAGACGTTAGGTGGCATAATCCTTTTGAATCGTTTCAAGATAATGTAAAAATCTGTGAAGAAATCGAGTTTATCCATGCTCATTCCTACGAGTAAACTTGTTTACTCACCCCGAACTTACTGAGGGTTTTGTTCAGGTACGAAGACTTGGTTCGTGATGTTCATCATTGCTTGGATGATTGTAGACTTGAAGGTTTTAATTCTTGTAAAGGTTGGTGATGACTTCACGAGCGTGTGCACAAAATAACGCACAACACTTTGAGTTTGGAAATTAGTGTCAAGTAGGCATCATAATTTAAATTTATAAACCGATTAACACCTATACTATGTCGTATGAGTGAGAAGGGATCGTCCCAAAGGATTAAGGGTCGTACTAGGTTGAGGAATTAAGATTATGGTTAGTAGGTCGAGTGATCAAAATAGTGGTTGGTGGTTGAATTACACTAAAATGCAATTTAAACTAAAGTAAACAATAATGCAATAAGGAGAATAAAAGAGAGAGAGATCTTGGGGTTTAGAGATCACTACTAAGCATACTTTTCTACACCTTTAATGAATGATTAATGAGGGGAAAACATGTATTGGAACAAAGAGTGTGTATGTGGTTCTTTCAATAAGCATGGATGACAAATTAAGCATATATTGTCTAAGCAACATGGTGGATGGCACAACATATCAAATTAAGTCATTAATCCCTTCTTTAAGCTCACAACTAAACACATCACAAGGTTAGAGATAAATGTTACTTGCTTTCAAAAGTATAGAACATCAACAATAAGTATGGATTGTCCTCCCATTTAATATCTAAACTATAACTACACTACAATTAAACTAATAACATGAAATTAAACTAATTAAACTAAGGGAGAGGTACAATCTATCAAGAAATGAGTATGAACCATCAAATAAACTACAAGAACATACCATTAAGCACTATGTCTTGACAATCTCTAGATCTATAGCATTAATACACATAGACATGCATCAATAACACAAGAAATAGAGACAAACACATGAACATCTATTCTAGCATACATAGACATATGGATAGAATGAAATGATCAATTGGAAGCATTAAACCATACAAATCATTGAATAAACAAGATCTATATATATAAAAGTATCAAAATACAAATCCCTTTAAAAATACATAAATCAAGAAGTAGAAAGCATGCTTAGGGCTAACTCTAGCCCCAAGAGGATGTCTAGCCACTCATGGATGATGTCCTCCAACCTTTAAGGGCAAGCTCCATAGAAGAAATCTGCTCCTTGGTTGATGAAGAGTCTCCAATGATGTCTCTAGCCTCCTCCTCTCCTTTGCTTCCTCACTAAGTATTATCTTCTCTATAGCCTCCTCCTATCCTTTGCTTCCTCACTAAGTATTATCTTCTCTAAGTATGTGTATATGTGTAAAAGTGGCTCATATTCCTCATATAGGTAGGTCAAATATCACCCCAAATGAGCTGGGCTCGTACATCAATAATCCTCTAATGATTGGATATGAGACAACTTTTAATGAGCTGGAATTTGGATTTTTCTCGGGATTTGGGAAGTTCGATCGATCGAACTTGAGGTGAGATCGATCGAACATGGCTGAGATCTATCGAATTGAAGCTGGATCTATCCTCAATGGAGGCACATTTTTGGATAAAAACAAATCTGAGATATTTTGAAGATATTTTTTGGAAAAGGACAAAAGTGGTTGGTAGGGTGGTACAGTTGGATAAGATCTGGCATGTGGATAAGGACAAGAAAGTTCGATCGATCAGAGAATAATGTTAGATCGATCGAACTTTTGGGATCTCTGCAGATGACATCATGGTCTGCATCTATCTTGAAGTGTTAAGATCGATGAAAGTTGGATCGATTGAAATTTTCTTGAGATCGATAGAAGCTGCTGAAATTCCACCTTTTGCTTCCTCTTGCTCTACTTTACTCCTTTAATTGATTCATCCCAGAATTGCTTCATTTCTGCTCTTATTGGCTGAGTTAGCTTATTTTGGGGATAAGTACCTGAAAATGGAAATAACACGAAATCAATCTAAAGTAGGAAAATAAGATAGATGAATGGACTAAAATACCCTCGCTTAGGGGGTTTAAATGCAAACTTTTCAACGCTCATCACACCCCCAAACTTAAATATTGCTAGTCCCTAACAATGAACTAGAAAGTAAAGGAATGAAATGAACAACTATACAACTACGAACTAGAAAGCAATAAATGTATAACACCACTTTCGTAGGGAATATAATTGCATTTAGCATATGCAACAAGCCTTTTAAACCCCTAGGTTACCCCTAGTGGACGAGTGAAGTCTCGTGAGGGTTTCCAGAAATGATACCCACAAACATTAAGCTCATTCTGTCAAAAGAGGCACCAATATTGCAAACAAGCATTGGGATAAAACTACCTCAAGTATGCAATTTTTCAACCCTTTTTAAGTAATTTCCCAAAATCTCAACATCAAGCAAGTAAGTATGGTCCTCCACATATCAAGAAAATGATCATGCAAATCAAAGCAACTCTAGAATCCTTTTTGAGTCGACTGGCATCAAATATATTGCTATCTTAGCCAATTAAAGAATTAATCACATCCTTACCCTCAAACTAGCACACAAATCTAGTATGGATCATTAAGACAAAAAGTGGACCTTTTATTAAAGCTTTATTGTTCTAGGTGCGCTTATTCTTTTCACTCGATTTTTTATTTTATTTTATTTATTTATTTATTTTAGGATCAAAGACGGAAGTATGGTGCAATGTATTGATCTATTAAGCTTTCTTGCAATCCATGAGGTCGAGCGTTAGGTCAATGACTCCCAAACCAGACGGCTTTAGGGCACTAGGTGTTCAAACACCCCTAAGGACTTACAAGCTCAAATTAACTAGGCTACAAATCAAAACAACCTCCATCTAATCATTTCCCACTTCTCACCTTTTGGGAGAAGTCCTCACTTTTTTATTTGCTTTTACAACAACTTTTTTTTTTTTTTTTTTCATTGAATAAACAAGTTCAATTATTAACCTAAAGTTTGGGCCCTCCACCTTTCGGCGCGAGAAGTTTAGTGCTTGATGAGGCTAGAATCCCGGCTACTTAGTGAAAAGGGGTTATTATCCACCTTTATCAAAATTAAAGCTTTCAATGCACTACTAACTCATTTGGGATAAACCAATTCAATAATCAACAAAGCATGTACCCCACAAATGAATGCAAGTGTAGAATACTAGAGTGAATCTCAAAATAATCACAAAATCAGGATACACAAGTGCAAGCATGATATCAATCTTTCAAAAAATTTACTCTTAAATGGTATCCACAAGGCATACAAGGAATATTGGACTCTTAAATCAAACAATTTTTAAATTTTAAGCAATATAGTCCTCAAAAGATCAAAATCATAGCTAGTTATGGACTAATCATAGAAAATTCACAAATACACAAGCCATGCTCAAAATTTTGAATTTAAAAACAAACACTGCAAAGCATCATTACCCCCAAACTTAAATGGCACAATGTCCTCAATGTGCAAAGAGAACAAAAAGAAAGAGTATACCAGTGCAATTAAGGCCAAGAATGGCTGGGACAGAAGTATCCAAAGTGGGTGGCATAGCCCCCCCCAAACTTGGGATTAACTATGATCCTAAAATTTTGGCACTTGGATAAAACTCATCAGATAACAAAAGGGATAATAATAGTGCACAGTGGACATGCAAGTGTAAATGGGATAGCAACTGAAAAATAGAGAGAGGTATAAGGGTGGTCCTAAAAATTTTGGGCAGTACTCTCTCTCACTGAAGTCACTGGGATGCACCTGATAGAGTTAAACAGATAGCTATAAGAATATGAAAATATGACCTCCATACAGAAAACATATCTAAATAAAAAAAATAAAGTATAGTACATCTAGTATCAAAGCCGATTGACACGGCTGCAAGAATAATATAACAGTATCAAAAGTATACAGATATAACAGATATATGGAAAGATCAACTGGAAGAGGTAGGACGGGCAGATCGCGCTCCACGAATGTCTCTGGATAGGTCTCTGAATGTGGTCATGACATCCGTGCGGAGGGAAGCAATATCAGCTCTAATGGAGACAATCTCTACGCGGATAGATATCATGGCGCCCTCTAGAGTCTAAAGTCGTTCTTCAAAGTTGGGTATATGGGCAGGAGCCTCAGGTGCCACTGAAGCGAGAGAATAATGATCCTGAGCCTACTCCAAATCGTGAATAGGTGACCCAACTGGAGAGTGCTGCTCTGGGGCATCTGTAGGCTGCTCCAAATCAATGTCCATATGTACGGCAGCCGGATCGACTGGTATATCGTCTGCTGCCGGGTCTGCTGCTGCTGCTGCCTGCTCCTCTGCCTCTAGATCCTCAGCGGCCTCTACAACATCGTCCCTCAGACTCTTGATAAGATCATTGTAGCTCTTATCCCAGTCCTTCTTCTTGAAGGAACATGCCCCAGACTCAGTTTACTCCCGTGGCTGGAAGGGATAGCGTTGGTCTCGTAAAATCTGGGTGATAAGGTGGCCAAATGGAAGATACTTAACCCTTTTGGGCTTGGCCTTGCTGATGTGGTTAACATACAGCTTCATCATGACGCTCCAGATGAGCGCCGGGATAGATAGTCAATGCCCTGTATAGAATGCATACAGAGCTGTCAAATAGTCGCCGCGCCTCTGTGTCTTGTGGCCGGCCATGAAGATGTTACAAAACAAGACAGAGTTAAAAAACCACAGGTCATCTGGAAGATAGGTCCGGGTGGCATAGGTCTCCCTACCGGCATAGTGACCTGTGAGTAAAACGGCCATGTCTGCATATGTGGACCTGTAGAGAGTAGGATATGTGTCTTATAGCTCTGGAGGGCAGATATATGGACACTGGCAAGATCTGGACAATGTGTCCACAATGATGCGGATCGGGTAGCCATCAATGGTGGTCTACAGCTCTGCTAGGTTACTCGGGGTAGGCCGGAGGTTCTGGAAGAACATCCGGACCAACCTCGGGTACACTAGGTATGAGACAGGGGCTAGTATGGCTGAGATGCCCCACCAAAAAATATCATCATATGCTGACCGGGTAAGCACCGATCGGGAAAAAAAGTCTATGTCGAAGACTGACTCATGTGCCACTCAAAGGTGTGAGTATCTATGTAATGGCCGGTCTAACTCTTAGGCTGGCTGAGCTGGCGGTGGTGGTGGAGATGGTATGTGCTCAGCTTCAGCATCACCCTGTGAAGAAGATACTCCGTCTGAAGACTGTAGGCGGCTGTCAGCTAGAGACTGAGGTAGAGTGGGCTCCTGGGCATGAGATGGACCGGCCTCATCATCCAAACTCGGCCTGCCCCTGCGGTGATAGTGTCTGTGAGCTACAGTCTTGAACCTAGCCATAGCCTGCAAAATAAAAGGAAAAACTTGGAAAGGAAGTCAGTGCTGATATAAAGAATTAAAGCACAGTTCATAGAATCATGTATGTCAAATAGGATAGACAAAATAGATACGGAACATGAATCTATGCAAGTGATAAGGAATAAGTGATATGATGTGAAACATGTGAGACAGTATAAGTATGGAATGCATCCAATGTGGAAAACACAGGCATTGGGCGTGTATGAGATGGCATGAAACACAAGAGATGGTGTGTGAGATGTGTGAAACAAATCTGTGAAGTTCGATCAATCACACAAATGTGAGATAGATTCAAGTTCAATCGATCAAGAATAAGGAGAACGATCTGTTACAGATCGATCGAATAAAAAGTTCGATCGATCGAACTGTGAAACAAAACACGAAAAGTCACAGATCTGTGATGTGGATGGCACGGGGCCCTCGCGAACATGGTTATGGGCCTATCAACACAACAAATCAACCTATTGGGTCACTTGGTTTGGCCCATATTCCAAAAATCAAATCAAAATCATGAAAAATACAAAAACATATATACATATATATACAAAGAGCTCAAAGCTTCATCAATGGAGCTATTCATCATGAGAACAACTTAGATCTAATATTTAGAGCATGTATGCATCAAATCTAAGCTTGAATCAAAGAGATAGTGTTTGGATCTCACCAGAATGAAGAAAGAAGTGGAAATGCGAAGGGGGTGAGATGCGAATCAAGATCCGAGAGGAGAGAGAGTGATTCGACGCCTGGGATGCTAGCCGGAGTCTCACCGGAGATGGAGAAGAGTTGGGATGCAGCGGTGAAAGGGAAACGAGGGTCTGAGATCGATTCTTGTTGAATTGATCGAATGACCCTGAATCAATTTTTATAAACATTTCCTTGCCAGTTCAATTGATCGAACTGAATCCTCAGATCGATCGAATTGACATTGATCTCTCTTCTTAAGTGACAACATATTTTTGTGATTTTTGAAAAAGTAAAATAAAAATAAAATAAAAAGTAAAATATTTTTAGGATTTTTTAGGATTTTTGAAAAATATTTATTTATTTAAATTATTTATTATTTATTATTATTTTATATATATATATATTTTATTATTATTTGTTTATATATATATATATATATAAATATTTTTTTGGAAAATAAAATATATATATGTTTTTTTGAACTTTTGAAATTTAAAACAACGTCAAAATAAAATCAAAATTGAAAAAAAAAGAACAAAGATCGATCTCCCCAAGATCAATTACAGAATACCTTCGATCGATTGAAAATGTATAGAATTAAAGAAATGTTCGATCGATGAGACAGAGAGGCTTTTGGATGCAGGCGGATACAAGTTCAAAAAATTTCTAAATGTTGGAACTGCAGATCAATCCAAGATGAAATTGGATCGATCGAAGAAGTTTAGATCGATCTAGGAACAAGTTCGAATGATGGGACAGAGAGCTGAAATATGCAGGTTTTGTTCGAACCATTGGACAAAGAGTGATTTGGATGCAGGTTTGATGCAGGTGGGAAGTTCAATCAATCGAACTCATTTTGAGATTGATCGAACTTATGCAAAATGCTCAATTTTAATATAAAAGTGCATGTAATCCTAATCACAGTTCTTAGCAATGCATATGAACCCAAAGCCAATATCTAAACTTCGCAAGAAATAAAATTAAAGATAGAAATGAGGGAGGAATAGGGTTTTGACACAGTACGAAATGTCTTGCTAGTCTTTAACGTCTCTAGCAAGACGTTGGGCTCTTTTAGCCTGGATCAAACATCTTGTAGTGCATACCCTCCTCAATGGGGTGATAAGTGCTTTGAACTCCACCCAACAGATGGTTTTTTACAGAATTTGTTGGATTAAGCTCAAAAGACGTTTTCGGTCCTTGGTCAAAATAATCTTTGGGCTTCCACACCCTTTCAAAAAAAGATTTTGAAACAACTTTCTTTGGTTTCAAGTTTGAAGATGGACTTTTTGGAACTTTGGTCTCACACAAAAACTCAATTCCTTCACTTTTAAGCTCATAACATTTCTCTATAACATTAATCTCTTCATGCTTGTCAAATGAGTTGGAGGTTGGATTGAAAATATTTAACTTTACCTTCATGTGGCTAAATGAGATCTTCATTATCCCCATCCTACAATTAATGTTAGCATTCACGGTTGCCAAGAAAGGACAGCCAAGGATAACGAGAATTTCACTATTAGGATTTGGGACCGGTTCTGTGTCAATGACAATGAAATCAACGAAAAAAAAGAATTTATCAATTTTAATCAATACGTCCTCAATGATACCCCTAGGCTTTTTGATTGATCGGTCGGCAATTTGTAAAACTACCAACGTCGGTTCCAAGTCTCCTAAGCCAAATTTGACATATACCGAGTATGGAAGAAGATTAACACTTGCTCCTAGGTCAAGAAGAGCCCGATTAATGATATGATCACCAATGATACATGAAGTGGTAGGTGAACCGGGGTCCTTAAACTCTGGAAGAGTGTTATGCTGCAAAATTGAGCTTACTTGCTCAGTTAAGACCACTTTTTTAGGTGTTTGGCTTTTGTTCTTCCTCTTTTGGGTGCATAAGTCTTTTAAGAACTTGGTATAAGCCGGAATTTGCTTGATTGCATCCAAAAGTGGAAGATTGACTTTCACTTGCCTAAACACTTCCATAATTTCATTTACTTTGGCATTTTGCTTGTCATTTGAAATGGATCCTTTTAAGGCATCCGGGAATGGAGCTTTTGGCTCAAAAACCTTTTAAGAAAATTTCTTTGAAGTCTCTTAAACACAAGAAGTTTTCAAATCATTTTGCAAACCTTTCTTTTCAAAATCACTTTTCAACACATTCTCATTTATATGGTTATGCACATGCAATGAAGGAAGAATATGATATGAAACAGGACGGGTGTCAACTTCTGGTTGCACCGGTTCACTCTCTTTATTGGACATACCCACTTGGTTGTCCACAATCTTTTCACTTCTCAAGGTAGTCACCACATTGACATGCTCCATTGTGTGACCTTCCGATGAGGAATGAGTCTCCACAACACATTGTTGCCTTTGTGGTGCATTCAAAGGCATTTTACCTTTCTCTCTAGCATTCAAAGTACTAGTTATTTGCCCTACTTGAGTTTCTAGCTTAATAATGGATTGAGAGGGAGAATGAAGTAATTATGTGTTTGCCTCTAAAGTGCTTAAAGCGGTCAAAACTTTCTAACATTTCCTTGGGAATATGATGGTTGATTAGGAAAATGAGAATTAGAAAATTGGTTTCCTTGTGATTGGTATGATGATCTAAAACCTTGGGAACCTTGGCTTTGTAGTGGAGGTGGAATGTATTTCCCTTGAAAACCACCTTGGAAAGGGTTTGAGCCCTCCCGTTGGTTTTTCCAAGAGAAATTCGGGTGATTCCTCCAACTGGGATTGTAATGATTGCCATAAGGATTGTTCCCTTGATTCACAAATGTTGCATTTACTTGTTCATGATGCTCACTTTGCATATGTCCATGGGGACAATTGGAAGTAGAATGTAAAACACTTGAACAAGTCAATCAAGTCTCATTAGATGCATGATAAGAATGGTTAGGGAAGGAAGATACTTGATTCACTGAGTTTTGGTTGATCAAAAATTAATCAAACCTTTGAGATAATGATTTCATTTTGGCGGCAATTTCATTAGAGTGGTCGACTTGATGTAAGCCAACACTCTTCCTACCACTAGAATTTCTACCATTCTTCGAAGATAAAGTACGATGCAAAGAATTTTCACTCATGCTCTCATAAAGACGCCACACGTCATCCTCATGCCTATCAATGTAAGAGCCACCCATGGAAGCATCAACCATGCCCTTGTAATTATCCGATAAGCTCTCAAAGAAATATTGAACTAATTGCCATTTGGACATGTCATGATGTGGACACTTCCTAAGCAATTCATTAAAGTGTTCCCATTCCTCATGAAATGTTTCCCCATTCCCATGTGAAAATTCCCCAATTGAAGTTCTCATGGCATTGGTCTTAGAAACCGAATAGTACTTCTTCAAGAACTCTTGTTGCATTTCTGCCCAAGAAGTTAGTGAAAAGGGCCTAAGATTGCTAAACCAATATTTTGTCTTGTCTTTAAGGGTGAATGGAAAAAGTTTAAGCCTTAAGACCTCTTCCGGCATGTCTGTGTATTTCACGGTGGAACATACTTCAAAAAACTCATCCAAATGCTTGTAAGGTTCTTCACTTGGAAGTCCATGATAGTTAGGAAGCATTTGTATGGTTTGTGGTTTGATTTCATAGTGGTGTGCTCTAAATGGTGGCAATTGAATGCATGTGGGTGCATTATATTCATTAGGCACATAATGATCTCTTAAAGCAAGGGGAGGATTAGCAATTGGAGGTGCAACATGGGCACCTTGATTGCCTTGAATGATGGGAGGTGGTGCAACATAGATTGGCTTTGGCATTCCCAATGGAACTTGTCCTTGTTGTTATGGTGGATGAACAAATGGTCTCGGCATGCCTAATGGAACTTGCATGTTATCATGATGCATATTGGGGTGGAGGATACCTTGTTGGTCTATGTGACCAAGGTCCTCCACATGGTCCTCATTGTGTCCTTCCATTGATGAAATGGATTGACTAGAACTACCTCTTCTCCTAGGGTTTCGAACAATGGATTCAAGATGAAAATTTAAAGGGACAAGAGTGGGTCTCAATGATCTACGACCATGTATGCACAATGTAACACAACAAGAAATAATGACAAACACTTCACCTTCATAATAAGTCAATAATCAACAAACTTCCTCTACATATAATGTTCCCATACTCCCATGCTTTAACAATATGCAAGAAAAGTAAATTGCCTCCACGTGGGCTCACGATTTATCTAAGAATTGAAATACAAGCCTCCACGCTGGCCGACGATTTAACTAGAGATTGAGTAAGAAAAAGCTCACAAAGGTCCTTTAGCACTTCGACTCCAAATTTTTAGCTTTTAGCTTAGCAAATTTTTTTTTTATTTTATGATTTTAGCCTTTTTCCTTGCTTGCTTAGCTCATTTGCTTGAATGTTCATTTGCTTGCTTCCTAGCTCGATACTCCTAGTCAAACAAGAACTAACACAATAAGTAACAAAAACTGAAATGAAAATAAAGTAAAGACACGATCAAATGAGTACTAATTTCTAATTGATTCCACAAATACGACATTGTTAATCAATCAATCCCCCACACTTTGAGTTTGGAAATTAGTGTCAAGTGGGCATCATAATTTAAATTTATAAACCGCTTAGCACCTACACTACGTACTATGAGTGAGAAGGGATCATCCCAAGGGATTAAGGGTCGTACTAGGTTGAGGAATCAAGATTAGGGTTAGTAGATCGAGTGATCAAAATAGTGGTTGATGGATGAATTACACTAAGATACAATTTAAACTAAAATAAACAATAATGCAATAAAGAGAATAAAAGAGAGAGAGATCTTGGGGTTTAGAGATCACCATTAAGCATACTTTTCTACACCTCTAATGAATGATTAATGAGGGGAAAAACATGTATTGCAACAAAGAGTGTGTGTGTGGTTGTTTCAATAAGCATGGATGACAAATTAAACATATATTGTCTAAGCAACAAGGTGGATAGCACAACATATCAAATTAAGCCATTAATCCCTTCTTTAAGTTCACAACCAAACACATCACAAGGTTAGCGATAAATGTTACTTGCTTTCATAAGTATGGAACATCAACAACAGGCATGGATTGTCCTCCCATTTAACATTTAAACTACAACTACACTACAATTAAGCTAATAACATGAAATTAAACTAATTAAACTAAGGGAGAGGTACAATCCATCAAGAAATGAGTATGAACCATCAAATAAACCACAAGAACATGCCATTAAGCACTATATCTTGACAATCTCTAGATCTATAGCATTAATACACATAGACATGCATCAATAATACAAAAAATAGAGACAAACACATGAACATTTATTCTAGCATACATAGACATATGGATAGAATGAAATGATCAATTGGAAGCATTAAACCACACAAATCATTGAATAAACAAGATCTATATATATAAAAGTGTCAAAACATGTATCACAATACAAATCCCCTCAAAAATACATAAATCAAGAAGTAGAAAGCATGCTTAGGGCTAACTTTAGCCCCAAGAGGATGTCTAGCCACTCATGGATGATGTCCTCCAACCCTCAAGGGCAAGCTCCATGGAAGAAATCTGCTCCTTGGTTGATGAAGAGTCTCTAATGGTGTCTCTAGCCTCCTCGTCTCCTTTGCTTCCTCACTAAGTATTATCGTCTCTAAGTATGTGTATATGTGTAAAAGTGGCTCATATTCCTTATATAGGTAGGTCAAATGTCACCCCAAATGAGCTGGGCTCGTACACCAATAATCCTTTAATGATTGGATATAAGACAACTTTTAATGAGCTGGAATTTGGATTTTTCTCGGGATTTGGGAAGTTCGATCGATCGAACTTGAGGTGAGATCGATCGAACATGGCTGAGATCTATCGAATTGAAGCTGGATCGATCCTCAATGGCGGCGCCTTTTTGGATAAAAACAAATCTGAGATATTTTAAAGATATTTTTGGGAAAAAGACAAGAGTGGTTGGTAGGGTGGTACAGTTGGATAAGATCTGGCATGTGGATAAGGACAAGAATATTCGATCTATCAAAGAATAATGTTGGATCGATCGAACTTTTGGGATCTTTGCAGATGACATCATGGTCTGGATCTATCTTAAAGTGCTGAGATCAATGAAAGTTGGATCAATCAAACTTTTCTTGAGATCGATTGAAGTTGCCAAAATTCCACCTTTTGCTTCTTTTTGCTCTTCTTTGCTCCTTTATTTAATTCATCCCAGAATTACTTCATTTTTGCTCTTATTTGGCTGAGTTAGCTTATTTTGGGGATAAGTACCTGAAAATGGAAATAACACGAAATCAATCTAAAGCGCGAAAATAAGATAGATGAATGGACTAAAATACCCTCGTTTAGGGGGTTTAAATGCGCACTTTTCAGTGCTCATCAGTTGGCTTGAAATACCACTTGTAGCCTTATTTGTCAAGATGTGTATATTTGATTCCATACATGTAATGTGTACATGAGTACACTCTTTACAATGTATTTGATAGATATAAGATGAGGCCATAGGCCAATGGTATCTAGTTTGTATCCTATGTAACTTTCAAGTTCGTGAAATATTATGAAAATATTAAAAAATGACAAGTCTTTGCATCACTATATATGCATCGGGTATGGGAATTCCATTTTTATTCTTTCATATGGTCTCATTAATCATGTATGAAGTGTGGCCAAGGGCCAAACGGTAATTTGATACCATTTCACATTTTTGGATTTCAAAATTTTCATTTCAAGTCCATTTTTCTCATTTTTGGCCGTTGGGGGTCGAATTTTGAGTCGGGCCTTCTCGGAAGCCGCGGACCATTCCCACACGCTTGAAAACACTAATTACACTTGTGTGCACATTCATTTTAACCTAGAAATGCATTTAGGGCCAAATGCACACTTGGTGCAAAGTTGCATTTTTTGAGTTTTTGACCCTTTACTGATCTAAGGGGGCATTTTGGGCATTTCGTACTGTGTTTTCTTCATTTTATCTTACATGGACGGGTAGAAAACTCAATTTTGGGAGGGTTTCTTTTATGTGTTTTTTCAGAAAAATTCATTTGATGGCCCGTTTTTTTTCTCAGTTGTGGACAAATTCTAAAAAAAAATTTGTGTACCAGCTTTTTGGACTCTCTTGATCTATGCTGATCTAGGGGGCATTTTAGGGATTTTACAGCGTGTTTTTTTTGTTTCCTTCTATGCTGCTGGGTAGAAAACGTGATTTTAAGGAGGGTTTCTTCTTCGTGTTTTTTCAGAAAAATTCGTTTAAGGGTCCGTTTTTAGCCTCAGTTCTGGGAAAAAAATCAAAAGATGCTTTTTGTCAAAACACTATTCCTGCCCAGATTTTTTACCCGAAAAAGTTGGTATTTTTTTTAAAACTTTGACATTTCGTATCTTCCTCATCCCGACTCCAAATCAAGTGATTTTTGAGTCGAAGTTTATTAATTTTTGCTTGTCTATCCAATGGTATGCACGGTTGCATCCAATTCTACCTGGAAAGACCTTTTTAAACCCAAAAGTTGGTTTTTTTGAAACTTTGATATTTCATATCTTCTTCATCTAAACTCCGAATCAAGTGATTCTTGAGTCTAGATTGGTTAATTTTTCCTTGTCTATCTAATGGTATGCTTAGTTGCATCTAGTTTTGTCAAAAAAAGACCATTTTACCCCTTGTAAATTACAATTGCCGCACTGATTTCAAATCCAAAAGTTTGATTTTTATAAAACTTTGGAGTTTCATACCTTCTTCATCTGGACTCCGAATCAAGTGATTCTTGGGTCTAACTTAATTAATTTTTCACTGCCTTTCCAGTGGTGTGCTTGGTAGCACCCGATTTTATATTTTCAAAAATAGCTATTTTGCCCTTGGGGCTAAACTTGCCCGGTTTTCTTTTAATTCGTTTCCGCTACTTTCTTTTGAGTCCCGTGACTTCATGGGAAGTCATGTATATGTCTTAGGAATGATGTAAATTCCCAAGGATGTTGCTTCCATGTGAAAAGACTATTTTGCCCATGAGGGCCTGTTCGGTCTTTTTTTTTATCATTCATTTCTGTATTGTTTTCGTTAAGATTCGTGGCCTCATGGAAGGTCACCCTGGCTTCTTAGAGATGCATTGCATCTCCAGGGTCTTGTTTTTCTATTTCCACTTCTGCATATAGATCTGTTATCGAGTCAATGTTCGGTTCATCACAAAGCGCACTGACTTAAAAAGCCAGGGCCGTCACATTTATTATGTAATCAGAATGGTTGGCACTAGGAATATGACGTGGTCTACAATGAAAGCAAAGAAGGACCCAATGAAGAAAAAGCTTACTCTAATGATTCATCTGCGTAGGCAGGCTAAGAAGGTAGAATTGGAGACTAAGGAATTGTTTCTAATAAGTGTTGTTTCAGAGTATAAGCCAAGGAAGATTTCTTGTGTGCAAGATTGGCTACCATACTATGGACCCAACGCAACTTCAGTGGTGCTCGAAGCTGAGTCAAGTGGAAAGGAGGACCCCGAAGAAGATCATAATGGATGAGGTACCGGAGCCTCCAATAAGGAGGGTACCGGAGTTCAAGGATGAATGCTCTTTTAAGAGTGATTTTTATTACTAGTAGTAGTAAAAGTATAATTAAAAGTATAGTACTATTTAAATCAGGTACACTAGTATTATTTTAAAGAATATATGATGATTATTCTTTTGGCAGTTTATGGTTTAAAGAAGTTCTAAATAAAGTGAACTAGTGGTTTTGGCATCTCAATTGTGTTTCAAGAGAGCATTTTTGTGATATTTTCATAAATGGTTTAATTAAACTATTTTGGAATGTGATTGTTGCGATAATAAAGGAATATCATAGTGGAATGATTTATATTTAGACAAGCAAAAAAATCTTTGCTTATTGGTACGTTATGTTGAGACGAGATGATTACCAATGAGTTTATGAAAGAAACTTGTGGGAATCAATTCTGTAAGATTGATTGCTGAGGAGACAACTTGGCACTTTCAAGGATAGTTACTATACTTGTGGAGAGTTTGGTCACTGATCGGTTGATCAACCATACATCAACCTTCGCAATAGCACGAATCATTGTAAAATAGGGCTGTTGGTCAGGTAAGTCGAACCACTGGGACTGCGCTAGTCTATGGCAACCTAAGAGTCTAGATTACTTTTAGAATGATGAGGGGGTATATAGAGTTTTGTTGGTTTGTCACTTAGTCACTAGAATTGAAATGTGCATTAATGAAAAACTTGCAAGAATTTAAGAGATGAAAGATGAGCAAAGAAGACTAAGGAAGAGAATCCGCCTCCATCCCTATACACATGCTAGATTAAACCTAAATGAGGGGAAAAACAACATATGTTGGTCAAAAACTACATATCAACACATAGTTGCCATGTAAGTAATCAAGAGGTACATTAGGTCTTAAACAAGTATAATCCATCAAAAGATAAACATGCTTAGACTACCTAACTAAGGTGTAGCTTATACACATTTACTTAAATGAGAGACTATCAAGTTCTTGACAAAATGATAAAGCACATGGAGTTAGAGATTAAGCATACACCATCAAAGGATTTCCTAAGCAATGGTCTATCAAAGTCACGTATCAACATGCCATGAAACCATTTCATAACCTTGCTTCCACTCTCACCATGAAAAACTCAAGCAATATGATTACTCTAAGACATCATCTAAGATAAGATAATCAACTTAAAGAAATCATCCATACATGTATCAACATTCATTACAACAAATGAGGTGCTCTTAGTTATGAAAAAACCATAAAATATACATGGCAAATCCCCAAAATAGACTATCCTAGGACATGCTTACAAGGGAGGGACTTCATCACCTCCCTAGAGAAAGAGTTAGTTACCCATTGCTAAGCTAGAAGAAGGAAGAAGCTCCATCCAAGACTCCATTTTCGTGCTCCTACTGTAGCACTCAAGAACACCCTCCTCCTTGCTCTTTTCTCTTTCCTCTATCTTGCTAGAATATAGGATAATGATATGTGTGGCCTTCCTTGCCTTATCTCCTTCAACAAAGCTCTCTCTCTCCTCCAAAAAACATCCCCAACCACCTCATAAAGAAGTAAGTAGAAAATGAGGAAACCAATGCACAAGTGGCTGCCAAAATGAGAATTCCCGAAGGCAATTCTGCCCCAAATTGGAGCACTCTAAGCAAGGCCTCGAGCACTTGAAAATGGAGCAGATTGCTCCATGCTTGCTTTGATTTGCCCGGACCTACTTTGGTAAAACAGACATAACTTTGCGGTCTGAACTCCGAATGACGAACCGTTTAAAGATTTAGAGAGCTGATTTCGAGCTTTAAAAACTTCATGTTTTGATGAAGACCCAAATCTCAAGTCTGGTTGGTCGAAAATGGGGAGAAAGGCAGTACTTCGGTGCTGCCAGGCAGTTCTGCGCACCTCTGGTAACAAGGCCATAACTCTCCGCTCCGAGCTCCGAATGATGAACTGTTTGAAGATTTAGAAAGCTAATTCAGAGCTCTAAATCTTTCATGTTATGATAGAAGTCCAGTTCTTGAGCTTTCTGGGTCAAATGATGAGCAAAGTCCTGACTCCACTGCTGATCTCGTGAAGCAATCTGCCCTAATTTCGAGCACTCGAAATAAGGCCTAGAGCACTCGAAAATTGGCCAGAATGCCCTATGCTTGGTTTGCTCTGCCCGGACCTACTTTGGTAAAACGGCCATAACTTTGTGCTCTGAACTCCAAATGATGAAACGTTTAAAGATTTGGAAAGCTAATTCAGAGCTCTAAAAACTTCATGTTTTTGTGGAGATCCAATTCTCAAGAATGGTTGGTCGAAAATGAAGATCAAGGCAGAATTTCATTGCTGCCAGGCAGTTCTGCGCACCTCGAGTGACAAGGTCATAACTCTCTGCTCCGAGCTCTGAATGACAAACTGCTTGAAGATTTGGAAAGCCGATTCAGAGATCTAAATATGCCATTTTATAATGGAAGTCCAGTTCTTGAGTTTGTAAGGTCAAAATGGCGAGCAAAGTCCTGACTCCACTGCTGCCAGAAATTCAGAATTGTGCCTTTTGATGGCAAAACTCCACAAAGCCTTGATTTTGCTCCTTTTTTTGGCAAATGGACCTGAAAATTTATACATACACACAAATAAAGATAATCTACTTAAATAATCAAACGATGAACTTAACTAATGCAATTTAGGGCGCTTGAATATACAATATTCGGCGCTTATCACACCCCCAAACTTACATTTTGCTAGTCCCTTAGCAAAACTACAATGAAAAGACAACCATGGGCATGCTACTACAAAAATATCATCCATGGTAAAATGAGATAGATACATAGCTCAAATATAACTTGAAACAGACAAAAACTGGAGATGGGGTCATTTGGAAAACTACCTTGCATATATGAAGCATTGATACAAAAATTGGCTAAATACATTTCCACATACATGCATCAACATCATCGTCCATATAAATAACTCAATTGTCATCTCTTAAATGGAAATCAACTCTACTTCAGTGAAAATGAATTGGATTCTCAACATGCGGCTTTTACTTTCTTTTCCAATTCCAAGGCACAAATTTTCAAATCATTGAATTCCCCTTTAAATGAGGTCCCTAAGGCATGATTTTATTTACAAGACAACTTTTATTGCTTGTTGACAATTTATTGTAACTCATAAGCGAAACATAGAATGGTTGTCCAATGCTGAAGTCCCTTAAGCTTTCTAACCAACTTATGTAGCAAGCGTTAGGCCAACAACTCCCAAACCAGATGGCTTTAGGGTGTTAAGTGTAGAGACACTCCTAGGGCTTTATAGCTCAAGTTGGAAAGGCTACGAACTCCAACGAACCATGTTTATTACTAGTTTATTTTTTTGAATGACCGTGCAATGTTTAAGTCCCTTAAACTTTCTAACCAACCCTTGTAGCAAGCATTAGGCCAACAACTCCCAAACCAGACGGCTTTAGGGTGCTAAGTGTAGAGACACTCCTAGGGCTTAATAGCTCGAGTTGGAAAGGCTACGAACGTCAACTGGTCATTTTTTTCTTTCTTTCTCAGTTTTTTTTTTTTTTTTTTTTAGACAACTTAAATCATGCCAAAGATATTCATCTATCAGGTTCATCAAATCAAATTAACTAGGCCAAGGTCAAGGTCGATCAAGTTGCATGCCTCACAGTTTAGTTTCCAATGTGCATATGTGCATTGTGAAGCTTAAAAGAGTGTCACATCCAGCAAGAATCTAATTGAGACATTTATACAGACTAATTTGAATCCACATGATCATTTCAACTTAAATTTCTCTTTATTTTCAAAAATGTCAATTGCTTCTATACACAAGGTATTAAACATATGCTTCATCTCCAATTAGTGTCAAGTTATACATCCATTGCTTAGCAAAAATGCAAAACCAAAAATGCATAAATGCACCCCTTAACTTAAATGTCACATTGTCCTCAATGTGAGAAGACTAGTAAATCAAAATAAGAGCAAAAAGGGGGGAAAGGAACAATAATACCAAGTGGAGTGACAAAGGCGAAGATGTTCAGTTATGTGAGTGCGCAACTGCGTCCCCCAAACTTGGACATGAAGACCTATCAAAATACAACTAAAATATACATGTAAAAGCATAGGTCTCTTAAGAAAAACAGGAACAGAAAAAATAATACGAACATGAATGTTATTGAAAGATAGAAATCTATACAAAAACATAAATTGGCACACATTAGCCACAAGTTTAAAATGAATAGCAAAAGAATGCCAAAAGTATGCCATTTTACTCTTCTTCTTTTTTTTCATTTTTTTTTTTTTTATATTTATATGAAAACATGCATGAGGGTTGGATGTGTGGGGGGTTGTGGGGGTTGTTGTAGTTTGGTTAGAGTGGTGAGGTGAGGAGGGCCGAGGGAAGGGTTGGGTTGAGTTGGGGTAGTGAAGTGAGGGATGCCGATTGGTTGGGATGGTTGTGAGGTGGTTGTTGGGATGGTTGTGAGGTGGAGAGATGGGTGATGCGTTGGTGTTGGATAGTGGTGAGGATTGAGGGATGGTGGGTGTTTGGGGTTTGTTAAGAGGTGATGGTTTGGAGTTGATTGGGTTGGGAAGGTGGGTTGTGGAAGTGGGTTGTTAGAGTGAGGATAGTTGATGGAGGAGTTGCCGAGAGTTGGTTGGGTTGGGGTGAGGATGGTTGAGGTTTTGGAGGAGGGTGGTGTGAACCGAGAGGAGTGATGGAGTTGGGTTACTTGGTGTGGGTAGGTTGGTGGCAGGGTGGTGGTTAGCTGGCATGCAGGGGTGGTTGCATGCTTGGGTTGGCCTGGATGAGATGGCCGAGAGGAAGAGAAGGCGATGAGGGTGAGGCAACGAGTGCTCGGGGCGTTGGAATGAGGTGTTCGAGCACTCGCTAGGGGGAGCTCGAGTGCTCGAAATGGAGCCAGTAGGTTCGGTATGTTGGGGTTGGCTATGGAGAGAGAAAGAAGGTGGAGTTCGAGCACTCCAAATAGGATCGACGAGTGCTCGAACTGAGAGCAGTGAGTTGGGTGGGTTGGTGCATGAAATTCGAGCACTCAAACTAGAATTTAGAGTGCTCGAAAATGGCTCAGTAGGCAAGGGGGTGAGCTCGGCTGTGAGGACTGAAATTTGAAGCAATCCAAATGGAATTTAAAGCGCTCTAAAATTGGGCAGTGGTGCATGCAAGATTGGTTCACAATTAGAGCACTCTAAAATGGATCTAGATTGCTCGAAATGAAGGCAGTGACTTCGGCAAGTTGGTGTGGTAATTTGGAGCAATCCAAATGGAAGCTAGAGTGCTCCAAAAATGGGCAGTGAGCTTGGGATTGATGGTGAAGACATTTGGAGCAATCCAAATGGAATTTAGAGTGCTCCAAAATGGGTAGTAGCTCATGGAATTTTGGTTAGATCATTCGAGCACTAGAATCTTGGCCCAGTGAGCATTTTGAGTGGATGCAATTGCTGAAACAAATGTGTCAAACTTTGCAACATCTTGCTAATGCATGAATATAATTGGAAAATTTTTCAAAATGTAACACATTTCCAATGTATGGATGAATTTTGAACTTTGCAAATTCATTCCATTCCAATGCATGGATGGAAAATTTTTAAACTTGGCATGCCATTCCCATGCATAGAAAGATTTTTAAAGCTTTGCATGGCTTTGGGAAAAGTATTTGAAAACTTTGCATGCCATTCTATGCATCGAAAATTTTTCATGTCATTCCCATGCATTGAAAAATCATTGCAAGCAGCAGCTTCAATTCAAGCCATGCATGGAAAATTTTAAAACTTTGGACATTATTCCAATCTAATGCATGGATGGATTTTTAAAGCTTTGCATGCATGGAAAGAAATTGAAATTTTGCATGGGACAATGCATGGGGAATTTTGAAAAATTTTCAAACATTGCAAATGCATGGAAAAATTTTAAACAGTGCAAGAATTTCAATGCATGGATGATTTTGCGAAAATTTTCAAGAATGTATTACAAATGAGACATTATGCACATGAGTAGCATTCCCAAGATCTGATGAAATTGCTAGGAAGCGATGGAAATTTCCGGGAATGAAAATTACAGTTGAGAAGGTCGAAGAAAAATCAAATTTTTGGCTTTTCTAAATCGTTTCCCAGAAAATTTCAAGGCACGAGCAATTTGAGAAGGTAGGGAAGCTTGGAACATCGAAAGAATTTCTTCCCTTGCTTTGCTAAATTTAATGTCGATAGCTAGACGAACCAAGATCGGGATCCATTGGAGAGATGGATCCTTAACGCTCCGTATGCAACTTGCCTTCTTCATATGGTCTTAAACTTGGATCAATGAATGGTGAGGGATATTGATCCTTCCGAAGAGAAACAAGTTTGGCCTTAGAGGATTGGAGCATCGCTTTTAATCTCATTTATTTTATTTTCAGATTTAAGCAAAGGTGTTGCTTGTTCGAGATTATGGAGGCTCGTTGAATGTCACTGTCTTGACTAACAATGGGAGGATCATGACCTTTCATATTTGCAATCACCAAGTCATATACCTAATTGTACTCAAATGGTTTGTTCATAGGTTGAGTATTATGGACAATGATTCTAGATTGGGCCGGAATGATTGGAAGAATTTCTAGCAACTTGCCAACTTTCTCCTTACCCTTGTCTAGTGGTTCACCTTCAAAATGTTGAGGTAACTCCGGTGAAGAAATGGAAGGAGATGGACAATCCCAAGATAGAGATGGATTTGGTGCTTCCCATAAAGGAGAGGAAAATGGTGATGGAATATCAAGCAAGGAGTTGACTTCCCGAATGGATTTGTCCACACCAAAATCCTCAAAATCTGAGTGGACCAAGCAAGTTTGTAGGGGATCCTCCGTTGAAGGAGGTGGAATTGGATTTTCAATGAGTTCATCAGCAATAGTGATTGGAAAACACTCACTCTCGTCCAGAGAAAGATGCACAGCATTAAAAATATTGAGCTTAACATTCATATTCCCAAAAGAGATATCCATCAATCCGGATCTACAGTTAATGGAAGCATTAGCTGTAGCTAGAAAAGGACGTCCGAGAATTATGGGAATGTGTTTTCTTGGATCATGGACTGGTTCCGTATCAAGAACCACGAAGTCTACCGGGTAGTAGAATTTGTCCACTTTTATGATCACATCTTCAATAATTCCCCGTGGTTGCTTAATAGATCGATCAGCAAATTGCAACACTATCGGAGTTGGCTTTAGATCTCCCAACCCAAGTTGGGATCAAATTCACATTAGCTCCTAAGTCAAGGAGGGCCCTCTCGATTTTGTTATCACCAATGACACAAGAGATTGTGGGGGCACCCAGATCCTTATACTTCGGAGGAGTGCTGTACTGAATGATCGCACTAACATTTTTGGTTAACCTCACTTTCTTTGGTAAATGACTTCTGGAAGTGTGCTTTTGAGTGCACAAATCCTTAAGGAATTTTGCATAGGGAGGAATTTGCTTGATAGCATCCAAGAGAGGAAGATTGATCATTACTTGCTTGAAAACTTCCCACATGTCTTGAATTTTGGAATTCTTATTCCCAAAATGTGTCGACTCTTGGAGACGTTGAGGAAACGGAGCTTTTGGCTCATAAGAATTTTCCACATTTGGGGTGACATGAGTGGGCTTTCCGTGAATGGTATTTGGACAAGAAGAGCTTGAATTTGGACTTGAAGAGCTTGAATTTGGATTTTTCAAAGGAGGGTTTTTCTCACTTGTGTCTCCATCAACCTTATTGTCAACCACTCTACCACTCTGAAGGGTGGTGATAGCTTGAACTTGTTCATGAGTCGGCCCACTCGGAGGAGGTGTTTCATCAATCACATGCATTCTTCTAGGATTTTCAAATGGTTGAGCGGGAAGCTTACCCTTGTCTTTTTGAAGAAGTTGGTTCACTTGGTTAGCTATTTGTCCCATTTGATTTTCGAGCCTAGCTATAGATTGAGTATGGGAGTGAACCATTTGGAGAGTAGGTTGCAAGGATGTCAAGAGATGCTTGTTGGAATCCATGATTTGCTTGTTTAATGATTCCATCATTTGCACATTTAATGATTCCATCATTTGCTTGTTTGCAGCCACTATCTCATCAATTGGATTCACAGGAGGTTGAGTGCAGACATTTGGATTGTATGGAGGTTGGTAGCTTGAAGAGGCTTGGAAAGGCCTACCTTGATATTGAGAAGAGGGCTGATTTTGAGGCCCTTGATTTTGAAGTTGGGAATTTTGTGGGGCTTGTTACCTCCACGAAAAATTCGGATGGTCCCTCCAACCTGGATTATATGTATTGGAATACGGGTTATGCCCAGGCCTTGAGAACATGGCATTAGCTTGCTCTTGGTTGGGATTGGGAAATTGCTCCGGTGTAGGGCAATCTTCCGAGAGATGGAATGGACTAGTACATGAAGCACAAACCGAACTTGCCGAATTTTGAGACAATGAAGGGGGAAGATGTGGTGCCATCAATTGGTAGAATTTATAAGCAATGGCATCTACTTGAGATGATTCCTCCCTTATTGATTTTTGTTGACAAGGATTGGTGTTCTTTGGAGTGGTTGAGGTCGGACCCTACGAGAATTATGTTGAAGTGAATTTTCACTCAAATTCTCAAGTAAGGTCCAAGCCTCATCCGCATTCTTGGACATGAACATCCCACCACAAGAAGAGTCAACCATAAATCTATGGGTGTCGGTCAAACCGGCATAGAAAACTTGCACTAATTGCCATTTTGTGATCAAATGATGAGGACACTTCCGAAGAAGATCTTGTAACCTTTCCCAAGTCTCGTGGAGTTGTTCTCCATCAACTTGAGAAAAGCTTAGAATGGAACGCCTCATTTGGTTGGTTTTACTCACCGGATAATACTTCTTAAGAAATTCTTGTTGCAATTGAGCCCAAGAAGTAATAGAGTTGGGAGCGAGGGAGTTCAACCAATATTTTGCCCTATCCTTTAGGGAGAATGGGAAAAGATGTAAGTGGAGTGCATTTTCATAAAATCCTCTCAACCGGATGGTCGAACAGATTTCAAGGAACTCATCGAGATGCTTATATGGATCTTCATTATCAAAACCATGAAAAGATGGAAGCATTTGGATGGTACTAGATTTGATCTCATATTGAGCTGCATCGATGTTTGGCATTACTATGCAAGAAGGAGAAGCATAGGTGGTAGGGATGAAATGATCTCTAAGAGTCATTAGCTCGATATTAGGAATTTCAGCTCTTTCATTCCCCGGATTTCCTAAATTATCTCCCATTGTATAAAATTCAGTTTCAAGATCCCTTGTAAAAGTAAATTCCTTAAGGTTTCTTCTAAGAGTTCTTTCAAGAGAATTGATATCAATGGGCGAATCGATTGTGGGTAGAGAGAGTGACCTACGACCGAACATCAACAGCACAGCATAAAATCAACAAAGCAATTCATTATCCACAACTCCACATACAATGTTCCCTTTCTCCTCAATTATCAAGACAGAAAATAAATGGCCACAACAAGAACCGATGCTTATACACAGAATTAAAACAATAATATAGCCTCAACAAGGGCTTGCAAATAAATTAACTACTTCTAAACTTAACACATGCACAATATCTTACAATGTGAAGCTAAAAGGTCAAGAAACTTACCTGGGGTCCTCTAGACTTACGCTTTGCTAGCGTTCCCACGGCGAGATTCGAGTCCCTAGGATCTCACTTACAACACTTAAAACATTGAGATGGTCAAAACACACAAGAAATATTCACAAGACACAATATTCACAATCAAACTAAAATTAACCCTAGAACTTTGGTCGCTAAACCATTTGCAGTCCCCGGCAACGGCGCCAAAAATTGATCGGTTGATCAACCATACATCAACCTTCGCAATAGCACATATCATTGTAAAATAGGGCTATTGGTCGAGTAAGTCGAACCACTGGGACTGCGCTAGTCTATGGCAACCTAAGAGTCTAGATTACTTTTAGAATGATGAGGGGGTATATAGAATTTTATTGGTTTGTCACTTAGTCACTAGAATTGAAATGTGCATTAATGAAAAACTTGCAAGAATTTAAGAGATGAAAGATGAGCAAAGAAGACTAAGGAAGTGAATCCACCTCCATCCCTATACACATGCTAGATTAGACCTAAATTAGGGGAAAAACAACATATGTTGGTCAAAAACTACATAGCAACACATAGTTGCCATGTAAGTAATCAAGAGGTACATTAGGTCTTAAACAAGTATAATCCATCAAAAGATAAACATGCTTAGACTACCTAACTAAGGTGTAGCTTATACACATTTACGTAAATGAGAGACTATCAAGTTCTTGACAAAATGATAAAGCACATGGAGCTAGAGATTAAGCACACACCATCAAAGGATTTCCTAATCAATGGTCTATCAAAGTCACCTATCAACATGCCATGAAACCATTTCATAACCTTGCTTCCACTCTCACCATGAAAAACTCAAGCAATATGATTACTCTAAGACATCATCTAAGACAAGATAATCAACTTAAAGAAATCATCCATACATGTATCAACATTCATTACAACAAATGAGGTGCTCTTGGTTATGAAAAAACCATAAAATATACATGGCAAATCCCCAAAATAGACTATCCTAGGACATGCTTACAAGGGAGGGACTTCATCAACTCCCTAGAGAAAGAGTTAGTTACCCATTGCTAAGCTAGAAGAAGGAAGAAGCTCCATCCAAGACTCCATTTTCGTGCTCCTACTGTAGCACTCAAGAACACCCTCCTCCTTGCTCTCTTCTCTTTCCTCTATCTTGCTAGAATATAGGATAATGATATGTGTGGCCTTCCTTGCCTTATCTCCTTCAACAAAGCTCTCTCTCTCCTCCAAAAAAACATCCCCAACCACCTCATAAAGAAGTAAGTAGAAAATGAGGAAACCAATGCACAAGTGGCTGCCAAAATGAGAATTCCCGAAGGCAATTCTACCCCAAATTCGAGCACTCTAAGCAAGGCCTCGAGCACTTGAAAATGGAGCAGATTGCTCCATGCTTGCTTTGATTCTCCCGTACCTACTTTGGTAAAACAGGCATAACTTTGCCCTCCGAACTCCAAATGATGAACCGTTTAAAGATTTGGAGAGCTGATTTAGAGCTTTAAAAACTTCATGTTTTGATGAAGACCCAAATCTCAAGTCTGGTTGGTCGGAAATGGGGAGAAAGGCAGTACTTCGGTGCTGCCAGGCAGTTCTGCACACCTCTGGTAACAAGGCCATAACTCTCTGCTCCGAGCTCCGAATGATGAACTGTTTGAAGATTTAGAAAGCTAATTCAGAGCTCTAAATCTTTCATGGTATGATGGAAGTCCAGTTCTCGAGCTTTCTGGGTCAAAATGACGAGCAAAGTCCTGACTCCACTGCTGATCTCGTGAAGCAATCTGCCCTAATTTTGAGCACTCGAAATAAGGCCTAGAGCACTCGAAAATTGGCCAGAATGCCCTATGCTTGGTTTGCTATGCCCGGACCTACTTTGGTAAAATGGCCATAACTTTGCGCTCTGAACTCCAAATGATGAAACGTTTAAAGATTTGGAAAGCTAATTCAGAGCTCTAAAAACTTCATGTTTTGGTGGAGATCCAATTCTCAAGAATGGTTGGTCGAAAATGAAGATCAAGGCAGAATTTCATTGCTGCCAGGCAGTTCTGCGTACCTCTGGTAACAAGGTCATAACTCTCTGCTCCGAGCTTCGAATGACAAACTGCTTGAATATTTAGAAAGCTGATTCAGAGATCTAAATATGCCATTTTATAATGGAAGTCCAGTTCTTGAGTTTGTGAGGTCAAAATGGCGAGCAAACTCCTGACTCCACTGCTGCCAGAAATTCAGAATTGTGCCTTTTGATGGCCAAAACTCCACAAAGCCTTGATTTTGCTCCCTTTTTTGGCAAATGGACCTGAAAATATATACATACACACAAATGAAGATAATCTACTTAAATAATCAAACGATGAACTTAACTAATGCAATTTAGGGCGCTTGAATATACAATATTCGGCGCTTATCACACCCCCAAACTTACATTTTGCTAGTCCCTTAGCAAAACTACAATGAAAAACATAATGAAAAGACAACCATGGGCATGCTACTACAAAAATATCATCCATGGTAAAATGAGATAGATACATAGATCAAATACAACTTGAAACAGACAAAAACTGGAGATGGGGTCATTGGAAAAACTACCTTGCATATATGAAGCATTGATACAAAAATTGGCTAAATACATTTCCACATACATGCATCAACATCATCGTCCATATAAATAACTCAATTGTCATCTCTTAAATGGAAATCAACTCTACTTCAGTGAAAATGAATTGGATTCTCAACATACGGCTTTTACTTTCTTTTCCATTTCCAAGGCACAAATTTTCAAATCATTGAATTCCCCTTTAAATGAGGTCCCTAAGGCATGATTTTATTTACAAGACAACTTTTATTGCTTGTTGACAATTTATTGTAACTCATAAGCGAAACATAGAATGGTTGTGCAATGCTGAAGTCCCTTAAGCTTTCTAACCAACTTATGTAGCAAGCGTTAGGCCAACAACTCCCAAACCAGATGGATTTAGGGTGTTAAGTGTAGAGACACTCCTAGGGCTTAATAGCTCAAGTTGGAAAGGCTACGAACTCCAACGAACCATGTTTATTACTAGTTTATTTTTTTGAATGACCGTGCAATGTTTAAGTCCCTTAAGCTTTCTAACCAACCCTTGTAGCAAGCATTAGGCCAACAACTCCCAAACCAGACGGCTTTAGGGTGCTAAGTGTAGAGACACTCCTAGGGCTTAATAGCTCGAGTTGGAAAGGCTACGAACGTCAACTGGTCATTTTTCTCTTTCTTTCTCAGTTTTTTTTTTTAGACAACTTAAATCATGCCAAAGATATTCATCTATCAGGTTCATCAAATCAAATTAACTAGGCCAAGGTCAAGGTCGATCAAGTTGCATGCCTCACAGTTTAGTTTCCAATGTGCATATGTGCATTGTGAAGCTTAAAAGAGTGTCAAATCCAGCAAGAATCTAATTGAGACATTTATACAGACTAATTTGAATCCACATGATCATTTCAACTTAAATTTCTCTTTATTTTCAAAAATGTCAATTGCTTCTATACACAAGGTATTAAACATATGCTTCATCTCCAACTAGTGTCAAGTTATACTATCATTGCTTAGCAAAAATGCAAAACCAAAAATGCATAAATGCACCCCTTAACTTAAATGTCACATTGTCCTCAATGTGAGAAGACAAGTAAATCAAAATAAGAGCAAAAAGGGGGGAAAGGAACAATAATACCAAGTGGAGTGACAAAGGCGAAGATGTTCAGCTATGTGAGTGCGCAACTGCGTCCCCCAAACTTGGACATGAAGACCTATCAAAATACAACTAAAATATACATGTAAAAGCGTAGGTCTCTTAAGAAAAACAGGAACAGAAAAAATAATACGAACATGAATGTTATTGAAAGATAGAAATCTATACAAAAACATAAATTGGCACACATTAGCCACAAGTTTAAAATGGATAGCAAAAGAATGCCAAAAGTATGCCATTTTACTCTTCTTCTTTTTTTTCATTTTTTTTATTTTTTATATTTATATGAAAACATGCATGAGGGTTGGATGTGTGGGGGGTTGTGGGGGGTGTTGTAGTTTGGTTAGAGTGGTGAGGTGAGGAGGGCCGAGGGAAGGGTTAGGTTGAGTTGGGGTAGTGAAGTGAGGGATGTCGATTGGTTGGGATGGTTGTGAGGTGGTTGTTGGGATGGTTGTGAGGTGGAGAGATGGGTTGTGTGTGGTGATGCATTGGTGTTGGATAGTGGTGAGGATAGAGGGATGGTGGGTGTTTGGGGTTTGTTAAGAGGTGATGGTTTGGAGTTGATTGGGTTGGGAAGGTGGGTTGTGGAAGTGGGTTGTTAGAGTGAGGATAGTTGATGGAGGAGTTGCCGAGAGTTGGTTGGGTTGGGGTGAGGATGGTTGAGGTCTTGGAGGAGGGTGGTGTGAACCGAGAGGAGTGATGGAGTTAGGTTGCTTGGTGTGGGTAGGTTGGTGGCAGGGTGGTGGTTAGTTGGCATGCAGGGGTGGTTGCATGCTTGGGTTGGCCTGGATGAGATGGCCGAGAGGAAGAGAAGGCGATGAGGGTGAGGCAACGAGTGCTCGGGGCGTTGGAATGAGGTGTTCGAGCACTCGCTAGGGGGAGCTCGAGTGCTCAAAATAGAGCCAGTAGGTTCGGTATGTTGGGGTTGGCTATGGAGAGAGAAAGAAGGTGGAGTTTGAGCACTCCAAATAGGATCGACGAGTGCTCCAATTGAGAGCAGTGAGTTGGGTGGGTTGGTGCATGAAATTCGAGCACTCAAACTAGAATTTAGAGTGCTCGAAAATGGCTCAGTAGGCTAGGGGGTGAGCTCGGCTGTGAGGACTGAAATTTGGAGCAATCCAAATGGAATTGGAGCGCTCTAAAATTGGGCAGTGGTGCACGCAAGATTGGTTCACAATTGGAGCACTCTAAAATGGATCTAGATTGCTCGAAATGAAGGCAGTGACTTCGGCAAGTTGGTGTGGTAATTTGGAGCAATCCAAATGGAAGCTAGAGTGCTCCAAAAATGGGCAGTGAGCTTGGGATTGATGGTGAAGACATTTGGAGCAATCCAAATGGAATTTAGAGTGCTCCAAAATGGGTAGTAGCTCATGGAATTTTGGTTAGATCATTCGAGCACTAGAATCTTGGCCCAATGAGCATTTTGAGTGGATGCAATTGCTGAAACAAATGTGTCAAACTTTGCAACATCTTGCTAATGCATGAATATAATTGGAAAATTTTTCAAAATGTAACACATTTCCAATGTATGGATGAATTTTGAACTTTGCAAATTCATTCCATTCCAATGCATGGATGGAAAATTTTTAAACTTGGCATGCCATTCCCATGCAGAGAAAGATTTTTAAAGCTTTGCATGGCAGTGGGAAAAATATTTGAAAACTTTGCATGCCATTCCATGCATCAAAAATTTTTCATGTCATTCCCATGCATTGAAAAATCATTGCAAGCAGCAGCTTCAATTCAAGCCATGCATGGAAAATTTTAAAACTTTGCACATTATTCTAATCTAATGCATGGATGGATTTTTAAAGCTTTGCATGCATGGAAAGAAATTGAAATTTTGCATGGGACAATGCATGGGGAATTTTGAAAAGTTTTCAAACATTGCAAATGCATGGAAAAATTTTAAACAGTGCAAGAATTTCAATGCATGGATGATTTTGCGAAAATTTTCAAGAATGTATTACAAATGAGACATTATGCACATGAGTAGCATTCCCAAGATCTGATGAAATTGCTAGGAAGCGATGGAAATTTCCGGGAATGAAAATTACAGTTGAGAAGGTCTAAGAAAAATTAAATTTTTGGCTTTTCTAAACCGTTTCCCAGAAAATTTCAAGGCACGAGCAATTTGAGAAGGTTGGGAAGCTTGGAACATCGAAAGAATTTCTTCCCTTGCTTTGCTAAATTTAATGTCGATAGCTAGACGAACCAAGATCGGGATCCATTGGAGAGATGGATCCTTAACGCTCCGTATGCAACTTGCCTTCTTCATATGGTCTTAAACTTGGATCAATGAATGGTGAGGGATATTGATCCTTCCGAAGAGAAACAAGTTTGGCCTTAGAGGATTGGAGCATCGCTTTTAATCTCATTTCTTTTATTTTCAGGTTTAAGGAAAGGTGTTGCTTGTTCGAGATTATGGAGGCTCGTTGAATGTCACTGTCTTGACTAACAATGGGAGGATCATGACCTTTCATATTTGCAATCTCCAAGTCATATACCTCATTGTACTCAAATGGTTTGTTCATAGGTTGAGTATCATGGACAATGATTCTAGATTGGGCCGGAATGATTGGAAGAATTTCTAGCAACTTGCCAACATTCTCCTTACCATTGTCCAGTGGTTCACCTTCAAAATGTTGAGGTAACTCCGGTGAAGAAATGGAAGGAGATGGACAATCCCAAGATAGAGATGGATTTGGTGCTTCCCATAAAGGAGAGGAAAATGGTGATGGAATATCAAGCAAGGAGTTGACATCCCGAATGGATTTGTCCACACCAAAATCCTCAAAATCAGAGTGGACCAAGCAAGCTTGTAGGGGATCCTCCGTTGAAGGAGGTGGAATTGGATTTTCAATGAGTTCATCAGCAATAGTGATTGGAAAACACTCACTCTCGTCCAGAGAAAGATGCACAGCATTAAAAATATTGAGGTTAACATTCATATTCCCAAAAGAGATATCCATCAATCCGGATCTACAGTCAATGGAAGCATTAGCTGTAGCTAGAAAAGGACGTCCGAGAATTATGGGAATGTGTTTTCTTGGATCATGGACTGGTTCTGTATCAAGAACCACGAAGTCTACCGGGAAGTAGAATTTGTCCACTTTTATGATCACATCTTCAATAATTCCCCGTGGTTGCTTAATAGATCGATCAGCAAATTGCAACACTATCGGAGTTGGCTTTAGATCTCCCAACCCAAGTTGTAAGTAAACCGAGTATGGGATCAAATTCACATTAGCTCCTAAGTCAAGGAGGGCCCTCTCGATTTTGTTGTCACCAATGACACAAGAGATTGTGGGGGCCCCCAGATCCTTATACTTCGGAGGAGTGCTGTACTGAATGATCGCACTAACATTTTCAGTTAACCTCACTTTCTTTGGTAAATGACTTCTAGAAGTGCGCTTTTGAGTGCACAAATCCTTAAGGAATTTTGCATAGGGAGGAATTTGCTTGATAGCATCCAAGAGAGGAAGATTGATCTTTACTTGCTTGAAAACTTCCCACATGTCTTGAATTTTGCAATTCTTATTCCCAAAATGTGTCGACTCTTGGAGACGTTGAGGAAACGGAGCTTTTGGCTCATAAGAAGTTTCCACATTTGGGGTGACATGAGTGGGCTTTCCGCGAATGGTATTTGGACAAGAAGAGCTTGAATTTGGACTTGAAGAGCTTGAATTTTGATTTTTCAAAGGAGGGTTTTTCTCACTTGCGTCTCCATCAACCTTATTGTCAACCACTCTACCACTCCGAAGGGTGGTGATAGCTTGAACTTGTTCATGAGTCGGCCCACTCGGAGGAGGGGTTTCATCAATCACATGCATTCTTCTAGGATTTTCAAATGGTTGAGCGGGAAGCTTACCCTTGTCTTTTTGAAGAAGTTGGTTCACTTGGTTAGCTATTTATCCCATTTGATTTTCGAGCCTAGCTATGGATTGAGTATGGGAGTGAACCATTTGGAGAGTAGGTTGCAAGGATGTCAAGAGATGCTTGTTGGAATCCATGATTTGCTTGTTTAATGATTCCATCATTTGCACATTTAATGATTCCATTATTTGCTTGTTTGCAGCCACTATCTCATCAATTGGATTCACAGGAGGTTGAGTGCAGACATTTCGATTGTATGGAGGTTGGTAGCTTGAAAAGGCTTGGAAAGGCCTACCTTGATATTGAGAAGAGGGCTGATTTTGAGGCCCTTGATTTTGAAGTTGGGAATTTTGTGGGGCTTGTTGCCTCCACGAAAAATTCGGATGGTCCCTCCAACCTGGATTATATGTATTGGAATACGGGTTATGCCCAGGCCTTGAGAACATGGCATTAGCTTGCTCTTGGTTAGGATTGGGAAATTGCTCTGGTGTAGGGCAATCTTCCGAGAGATGGAATGGACTAGTACATGAAGCACAAACCGAACTTGCTGAATTTTGAGACAATGAAGGGGGAAGATGTGGTGCCATCAATTGGTAGAATTTATAAGCAATGGCATCCACTTGAGATGATTCCTCCCTTATTGATTTTTATTGACAAGGATTGGTGTTCTTTGGAGTGGTTGAGGTCGGAGCCCAACGAGAATTGTGTTGAAGTGAATTTTCACTCAAATTCTCAAGTAAGGTCCAAGCCTCATCCGCATTCTTGGACATGAACATCCCACCACAAGAAGAGTCAACCATAAATCTATGGGTGTCGGTCAAACCGGTATAGAAAACTTGCACTAATTGCCATTTTGGGATCAAATGTTGAGGACACTTCCGAAAAAGATCTTGTAACCTTTCCCAAGTCTCGTGGAGTTGTTCTCCATTAACTTGAGAAAAGCTTAGAATGGAACGCCTCATTTGGTTGGTTTTACTCACCGGATAATACTTCTTAAGAAATTCTTGTTGCAATTAAGCCCAAGAAGTAATAGAGTTGGGAGCGAGGGAGTTCAACCAATATTTTGCCCTATCCTTTAGGGAGAATGGGAAAAGATGTAAGTGGAGTGCATTTTCATAAAATCCTCTCAACCGGATGGTCGAATAGATTTCAAGGAACTCATCGAGATGCTTATATGGATCTTCATTATCAAAACCATGAAAAGATGGAAGCATTTGGATGGTACTAGATTTGATCTCATATTGAGCTGCATCGATGTTTGGCATTACTATGCAAGAAGGAGAAGCATAGGTGGTAGGGATGAAATGATCTCTAAGAGTCATTGGCTCGATATTAGGAATTTCAGCCCTTTCATTCCCCGGATTTCCTAAATTATCTCCCATTGTATTAAATTCAGTTTCAAGATCCCTTGTAAAAGTAAATTCCCTAAGGTTTCTTCTAAGAGTTCTTTCAAGAGAATTGATATCAATGGGCGAATCGATTATGGGTAGAGAGAGTGACCTACGACCGAATATCAACAGCACAGCATATAATCAACAAAGCAATTCATTATCCACAACTCCACATACGATGTTCTCTTTCTCCTCAATTATCAAGACAGAAAATAAATGGCCACGACAAGGACCGATGCTTATACACAGAATTAAAACAATAATATAGCCTCAACAAGGGCTTGCAAATAAATTAACTACTTCTAAACTTAACACATGCACAATATCTTACAATGTGAAGCTAAAAGGTCAAGAAACTTACCTGGGGTCCTCTAGACTTACGCTTTGCTAGCGTTCCCACGGCGAGATTCGAGTCCCTAGGATCTCACTTACAACACTTAAAACATTGAGATGGTCAAAACATACAAGAAATATTCACAAGACACAATATTCACAATCAAACTAAAATTAACCCTAGAACTTTGGTCGCTAAACCATTTGCAGTCCCCGGCAACAGCGCCAAAAATTGATCGGTTGATCAACCATACATCAACCTTCGCAATAGCACGAATCATTGTAAAATAGGGCTAATGGTCGGGTAAGTCGAACCACTGGGACTGCGCTAGTCTATGGCAACCTAAGAGTCTAGATTACTTTTAGAATGATGAGGGGGTATATAGAGTTTTGTTGGTTTATCACTTAGTCACTAGAATTGAAATGTGCATTAATGAAAAACTTGCAAGAATTTAAGAGATGAAAGATGAGCAAAGAAGACTAAGGAAGTGAATCCGCCTCCATCCCTATACACATGCTAGATTAGACCTAAATTAGGGGAAAAACAACATATGTTGGTCAAACACTACATAGCAACACATAGTTGCCATGTAAGTAATCAAGAGGTACATTAGGTCTTAAACAAGTATAATCCATCAAAAGATAAACATGCTTAGACTACCTAACTAAGGTGTAGCTTATACACATTTACTTAAATGAGAGACTATCAAGTTCTTGACAAAATGATAAAGCACATGGAGTTAGAGATTAAGCATACACCATCAAAGGATTTCCTAAGCAATGGTCTATCAAAGTCACCTATCAACATGCCATGAAACCATTTCATAACCTTGCTTCCACTTTCACCATGAAAAACTCAAGCAATATGATTACTCTAAGATATCATCTAAGACAAGATAATCAACTTAAAGAAATCATCCATACATGTATCAACATTCATTACAACAAATGAGGTGCTCTTGGTTATGAAAAAACCATAAAATATACATGGCAAATCCCCAAAATAGACTATCCTAGGACATGCTTACAAGGGAGGGACTTCATCACCTCCCTAGAGAAAGAGTTAGTTACCCATTGCTAAGCTAGAAGAAGGAAGAAGCTCCATCCAAGACTCCATTTTCGTGCTCCTACTGTAGCACTCAAGAACACCCTCCTCCTTGCTCTCTTCTCTTTCCTCTATCTTGCTAGAATATAGGATAATGATATGTGTGGCCTTCCTTGCCTTATCTCCTTCAACAAAGCTCTCTCCCTCCTCCAAAAAAACATCCCCAACCACCTCATAAAGAAGTAAGTAGAAAATGAGGAAACCAATCCACAAGTGGCTGCCAAAATGAGAATTCCCGAAGGCAATTCTACCCCAAATTCGAGCATTCTAAGCAAGGCCTCGAGCACTCGAAAATGGAGCAGATTGCTCCATGCTTGCTTTGATTCGCCCGGACCTACTTTGGTAAAACAGTCATAACTTTGTGTTCTGAACTCCAAATGATGAACCGTTTAAAGATTTGGAGAGCTGATTTAGAGCTTTAAAAACTTCATGTTTTGATGAAGACCCAAATCTCAAGTTTGGTTGGTCAAAAATGGGGAGAAAGGCAGTACTTGGGTGCTGCCAGGCAGTTCAGCGCACCTCTGGTAACAAGGCCATAACTCTCTGCTCCGAGCTCCGAATGATGAACTGTTTGAAAATTTAGAAAGCTAATTAAGAGCTCTAAATCTTTCATGTTATGATGGAAGTCCAGTTCTCGAGCTTTCTGGGTCAAAATGGCGAGCAAAGTCCTGACTCCACTGCTGATCTCATGAAGCAATCTGCCCTAATTTCGAGCACTTGAAATAAGGCCTAGAGCACTCGAAAATTGGCCAGAATGCCTTATGCTTGGTTTGCTCTGCCCGGACCTACTTTGGTAAAACAGCCATAACTTTGTACTCTAAACTCCAAATGATGAAACATTTAAAGATTTGGAAAGCTAATTCAGAGGTCTAAAAACTTCATGTTTTGGTGGAGATCCAATTCTCAAGAATGGTTGGTCGAAAATGAAGATCAAGGCAGAATTTCATTGCTGCCAGGCAGTTCTGCGTACCTCTGGTAACAAGGTCATAACTCTCTGCTCCAAGCTCCGAATGACAAACTGCTTGAAGATTTGGAAAGCTGATTCAGAGATCTAAATATGCCATTTTATAATGGAAGTCCAGTTCTCGAGTTTGTAAGGTCAAAATGGCGAGCAAAGTCCTGACTCCACTGTTGCCAGAAATTCAGAATTGTGGCTTTTGATGGCCAAAACTCCACAAATCCTTGATTTTGCTCCTTTTTTTGGCAAATGGACCTGAAAATATATACATACACACAAATGAAGATAATCTACTTAAATAATCAAATGATGGACTTAACTAATGCAATTTAGGGCGCTTGAATATACAATATTCGGCGCTTATCAGTCACACTTCTAGACAGTGTCCTAAAGCAGGACAGGAACAGGGACAACATGTGCAATAGGGACAGAGGGCACCATTACCTTTACCCGCTCCATAGATTCCACAGTTTCAAGGACAGACATATCTGTCTTTACCAGCACCATCACAGCCTCAGGGACAGGCACCACAATAGTTGCATTATGGCAGGGTGCACAACCCCATGCCACAGGATGTTCAGGCACCTCAAGCTGTTGAGGGTATGTTTCCTATTCATGGTACACATGGTTGTGTTTTAGTTGATATGGGTGCTACACATTTATTCATGTCTAAATAATTTGTTGCATTATCTGGGATGACGACACAAGTATGCGATAGACCTCATGGTATTTCTACACCTTTAGGCGATACTGCCATTTTATATAAGAGTGATGGGCCTGTGACGCTAGATATTGGTAGACTTTAATTTCTAACCAATCTATTGGTCCTGGACATGCACACTTATGATGTGATACTTAGGATGGATTGGTTATCTCGCTACCATGCCCAAGTTAATTATTATGATAGGTCTATTATTTTCACTATACCTGGTCAGGATATATATGTTGTCGCTATGCCATGTCCTAAAGGGGATTTTTTGTTCTATGTGGAGAAGGAGACCGAGGAGGAGATTACTGTGTCACTGGATAGTATACCAGTTGTACAAGAATTTTCAAATGTTTTTCAAGAGATTCTAGGGTTGCCACCTAGTCAAGAGATAGACTTTGTGATTTACTTAGCTCCAGGCACTACGCCTATTGCTAGAGCACCATATAGGATGGCACCAGTGGCGATGCACGAGCTAAGGGATCAGATTCAGCAATTACTCAGTCAAGGATTTATTTGTAGGAGTACTTCACCCTGGGGAGCACCGATTTTATTTGTAAAGAAGAAGGATGATTCACTTCGCTTGTGTATAGATTATAGGGAGTTGAACAAGGTTACTATTCATAATAAGTACCCTTTGCCCAGGATCGATGATCTTTTTGATTAGTTGAAGGGAGCTACATACTTCTTTAAAATTGATCTGCGTTCTGGATATCATCAACTTCGACTTAGGGAGCAGGATGTTCCTAGGATAGCATTTCTCACTACATATAGTTCTGATGAGTTTTGTGTCATGCCTTTCAGATTGATTAACGCACCAGCAGTCTTCATAGATTTAATGAACAAAGTCTTTAGGGCTTACTTAGATCAATTTGTCATCATCTTCATTGATGATATTTTAATTAATTCTAAGTTAGAGGACAATCATGCTAGACATCTTCGCATAGTGTTGCAGACACTTCATGAACACTAGTTATATGCCAAATTCGAGAAATGTGAATTTTGGCAGCGGGAAGTGAAGTTTCTGGGTCATGTGGTGTCAGAGAAGGGGATAGCGATTCATCCAGCCAAGGTTTCAGCAGTGGTAGAGTGGGGACAGCCTACTTTACCTACGTAGATTCAGAGTTTTCTGAATTGGCAGGATACTATCGTAGATTCATTCAAGGGTTCTCGAAGATAGCGGGACCACTCACTCACTTAACTAGGAAGGGGGTACGGTTCATATGGTATGAACATTGTCAGAAAGCTTTTGATGAGCTAAAAAGCAAGTTGACTTCTGCACCAGTTCTATCTACTTCACAGAACAGGATAGAGTATCTTATCTACATATATACTTCTTCGCAAGGTCTTGGGTGTGTTTTAATGCAGGAAGAACAATCAATTTCGTATGGATCTCGTAAACTTAAGCCTCATGAGCTTAATTATCCAACACATGATTTGGAGTTAGTAGCTGTGGTCTTTGCCTTACATATTTGGAGGCATTATCTATTGAGAGAGTCTTTCAGATTATTTAGTGATCACAATAGTCTATAGTATTTGTTCACTCAGCGGGAGTTGAATATGAAACATTGCTAATGGTTAGAGTTTCTGAAAGACTATCATTTCTCTATATAGTACCATACAAGGAAAGCGAATGTGGTGACATATGCACTAAGTCGCCGACCCTATGCGAGTCTTTCTGCTTTATTCACCCTTGAGTGGAATGCTTTGAAGACTGTTGATGAGTTGTCTAATGCTTTTATGGCTTGCATAGTAGTTACACCTTCTATAATTCACAAGGTCTTGAAGGCATAACTCACGGATTAGCAGTGCATTGACAAAGTTGTAGAGATAGCTTATGGGAAGGTTCTATTTTACTATGTTGGGACGGATGGAGGATTGAGGTACAAGGGACGTTTAGTGGTACCTTCTGCTGACGATTTGAGGAAGAATGTGATGACTAAGACTCATCATTCTGAGTTTTCTGTTCATTTAGGAGGAGACAAAATGTATCAGGATATGAAGCGGCAATTTTGGTGGGCAGGTATGAAAAAGGACATTGTGATATTTGTCTCTAAGTGTAGTACTTGTCTGGTGGTAAAGATTAATCATCAGAAGCCACTAGGCGCTCTACAACTACTACCTATACAGGAGTGGAAATAGGAGAGCATTTCTATTAATTTTGTGAAGGGATTGCCTAATTCATTTAAGGATCACAATTCCATTTGGGTCATCGTCAATAGGTTAACTAAATCAGCTTATTTCTTGCCTATTCACACTTAATTCACTCAAGAACAGTTGGTGAGACTTTACATTACAAAGATAATAAAGTTACATGGCATTCCATTAACTATTATATCGGATAGGGATTCGAGCTTTGTGTCAGGATTCTGGAAGAGTTTTCAGCAGGCTTTGAGTACAGAGTTGCATTTAGCACTGCTTATCATCCTCAAACTGATGGAAAAACTGAGAGGGTTAATCAGATCATGGAGGATATGCTTTGTTTTTGTGTTCTTGACTTCAAGGGCCACTGAGAGGACTATTTGCCACTTATAGAGTTCACATATAATAATAGCTTTCAGAAGACTATTGGTATGGCACTGTTTGAGGCATTATATGGTCGACCATGTCGATCCCCTGTTTGTTGGATGGAGGTTGGAGAGAACAGATTTTTGGGTCCTGAATTTATTAAGGATACCTCTGAAAAGATCGCTCTTATTAGGGATTGTATTCGCACTACCCAGAGTAGGCAGAAGAGTTATGCCAATCGTCGTACTCGTACATTGGAATTTTAGGTTGGAGATCAGGTTCTACTCAAAGTGTCTCCTATGAAAGGAGTAATGTGCTTTGGGAGGAAAGGGAAGTTATCACCACGGTTTATCGGTCCATTCATGATTACGGATAGAGTTGGCGTTATAGCTTATCGATTAGCACTTCCGGATCATTTGGATTGTGTGCACAATGTGTTTCATGTTTCCATGTTGCGAAAATTTTTACGAGATGAGGATCGTTATCAGCATATCGATGTTTGTGAGATTGAGTTGCAGCCGGATGCAACATATGTGGAGCCACCATGCCGTATTATAAATCGTCGGGATCAGATTTTTCACAATAAGGTTATACGTTTAGTGCATGTCTAGTGGAGTCACCCTAATGAGGCTGAGTTTACTTGGGAATAGGAAGATGTCATTCGCTCGCAGTTTCTTGAAATAATGGAAGAAGGTAAGAGCGAATTTTGAGGACGGAATTGCTTTTGTTATGGAGGAAGAATGTAAAACCCTTAATTTTAAAAGAATAGTCTCGGTATTTAATTAATTGTTTAATTGCATTTTTATTTGATTATAGGATTATTTGACTAATTGGTTACTTGTGAAATCGATTTCATTGTCTGATTGTTTATTTGTTGTTTTATTTGAATACTTTTGGTTAATTAAATAATGTGGTTATATGATGTGTGCTAAGTGTTTAGTTGTAATTAATTGTCTAAATTAAATAATTATTCTCTTTATTTTATTTTAAAGGAGTTAGGCTTGGATAGTAGTAATGAACCAACCGTTTGGGTCACATGGACTACTTGGATAGGAGATTAAATGGGTACAGTTATTATCCATGGATAGTGGTACATATATATATGGGTATATATGTATATGAGGTTGTGTTAATTATTAATTATTTTTAATATTTACATTAGTAGTGATTTTCAGTAAACTTTATGTAATTATAATGGTTGTTGCATATATATATATATTTGATATCGCGGTTAGTAGGGTGCAGATATATATATATATATATATATATATATATTTATTTATTTTATTTTTCTTTTCCTTCTCCTTAGGTAATTAGAATTAGGTTATTGTATAAGCCTATATATAGGTTATATGTCTGCCTTAGAGTTTAGCAAAACCCTATTTACGTATCTGTTAGAAAGGCAAGAACAGATAAATAAACAGAGAGAGGAAAAGGGGTAGGGTTTTAGCCAAAGTCCAAGACCAGACCAAGGAGGAAGAAGGAGTGGTTGAGCGTAGGCTAGGACAATACAGCAGAGAGCTTCGATGGCAACTAGAGTCGTCAGAAAATCTAGGAAGAAGAAGATTAAGCTTCAATCTGAAACTTGAGGCAAGTTCTTCTCTTACTCCTTCCCTTAGACTTGTGTTTCATACATGCCTAGGTAATCTCCAGGATTAATCAGACATTAAAATTGGTCTTCTTTGCATGTTAATTCAGAGTTTAAACTTTATTATGTGATTTTAACTGAAATTGATTTATCTTATAAATTGTTTCATGATATGTGTTTTAATTTTTGTTAATGGTGCATACTAGGTTTATATGAGTTTCTGGGATGATGTGGGACAAGGTTTAGACCTTTGGGACCATTAGTAATGGAGTATAGAGGGATTAGAACTCGCTGGAGATGGAAAAGATGGAGAACAGGAGGAATGGAGGCGGCTCCATTCGAATAGAAGCAGTTCCATTGGAATAGAGTCGGCTCTATCATCAATGGAGGCGGCTCCATTGGAATGGAGGTGGCTCCTTTACTGAAAACACTATGGACATGGTTTTTAGGTACTATTTTTAATAAATAAAGTGTTACAGAGTTGTTTAAGTTGCTACACATGATTTAAATGACTAAGATGGACATAAATAATTCATAGAATGTGTAATCTACACTGTTGTGGGCATGGTTTTGAATAATATGAAATTAAAAATAAATTTGCATATTATTAATTAAGGATTTAATTGCTTAGTAAAGTTTCAACAATTTAAATGTTTATAATATGATTTTTAATCATGAGATATTAGCGGAATAATATGATTATGTTATTTTACATATTTTTATTATGTTTATTCTGGATTAATTGATATTTTAATTTATTATTTACTTCATCAATTATTAGATTTGTGAATTATATGCACCGGTATGGGACGGTGGCATATTGGGGATAGATTAGCTCAAAACGCTAAGTCCTACCTATTCTGGTATAAGAGAATGGATTAACTATAATGTTAAGTCCTACTTATATTCGTGTCAGGTCAACAAACAGTTGAATGACATACCTTGGTTTTGGATGGGTTTTTATATATATGATTATGATGCCATGATATGAGCTTGAATCTTAGGATCATGGTAAGGGTGCGTATATTGCCTAGGATGGATAACTGGATATAGTAGACCTCTGGGTGCCCTAGTAGGTATAGGTACACATGTCCACTTTATGTGCAATTTGCATGTTGTCTTCTATTCAGGTTGAGACAGACATATAGTCCAGTGAGCGTCCTTAGTGTGTGTGTGTGTGTATATATATATATGGATTAATTAGCTATTATTGTGTTGTCTAGGATGTATATGTGTATTGGGTCTCTATTTGGACTGTAGTAGAGTAGAACTTGTTCGTGGGCTTAACCTTCTATTATTTTTTAAGTGTTTGACAATTCGAGTCTTAGAGATTGTTCATGCCGAGCAGAGACCATCATTCACTCTTCCGTTTCTACGTAGGACTTTTTCTTATATTTCTTTTCATTTTTAGCTATTTTCTAGTTGGATATTATTAGGGGTCCACTGGATGGATTCTCGAGTTATAATGATATCAGAGGATTTAGGATATCTTTTATTGGAGGATTATTTCTATTATAATTAAGGATTTATTAATTAATGAAAGGATTATCATTTATTTCTTTTCAACTTTAATTATTTATTCTTAAATTCTTCTTGTATTCTATGCTGGTTTATATACTTAATTATTTGGTATCCCTCGGATCTGTGCTCAGACTTGATCACTTGTGGTTCTAAAATCGAGGGATATCACATTCCAAGTTCACACCCACCTCCTCCATGATTGGCTGGACTTCTCCTTGGGGCTTGGATGAGCCCCAAGTTTGTAGTCTAAAACCTCTATCTCTTTCATACTTTTTGGGGAATAATATCTTGTGAATAGTGTTTTAGCCATGTGAATTTAATGAATCTTGGGTTTTTCTTTGATTTATATGGATTAATTCTTTCTATTCATTCTCTATGTGATTACATGTTGTCTTATGAGTGATGGCCCAAGTTTTTCAACTCGGTGCGTCAGTGATGAACCGGAAGATCCGATAACGGATCCGAAACGCAGAAGCAAAAGATAAAACCAAAGTCTACAGAGATATAAATCATCCCCAAGACACCAATGTGACCTTCCATGAAGTCACAGAACTCAAATGAAACGAAAGCGGAAACAAAGGTCAAAACGGGCAAAATCCATTAACCAAGAGGCAAAATGGTCAATTCACAATTAAGAAGAGAAACTTGACTCTAAACAAGTCAAACAAGGTGAATACAACCTAATCAGTCATTTCACAATATTCCAAGAGGTTCCAAGAACATTGGACAAGAATCCCACAAAATACCCTTTCCCAATTTAAGCGAAAACTGACCCTACTTTACTAAAACATGAATACCTCCCATTATGATTGGAATCTAAGAATGGCATAGGTACCATTGGAAATATGACTCAAAATTCATGAATTTAGGCTCAAGAATCACCCCATTTGGGCTAGATATGAAGAAGTTATGGCCGTTTGAAGTTAGAACTTCAACGCTAAAGCAAAACTGAAGAAGCTAGGGTAAAAAGGTTATTTTGGTCGACTGAAATAGAGTTAGGGTGAGTTTCAGTCGACCAAAATTCATAGAAGCATTTCAAAAGGCAGGTTTTTAAGGGTTGCATGGTTCGGTAGGCCGAAATAGGCCATCGGTCAACAGAACTGGAGTTTCAGTCGACCAAAACTCCTCGAAAAGGTGCTGAAACTCCTGTTATGAGCAAGAATTGTTGAGGCTTCACCCATGCCTCGAACTCCAACATGAAATTGGTCCAAAACACAATATTTGAAGCTATATAAGCATGCCAACAAGTGAAATTTACATATTGAGATGTGTTACAATGGCCCATGGCCTCATTACATAACATTCACAAAATTTGACATGTCAAACCTCCACGTTAAAAAAATTATATTCCAAAGGCAAAACTTGGAATATAAATACATACACTTAGACTTAAAAGTTGGTGGCCCTTGGCCTCATATCATACATATCGAATAGGTCCCAAGTAGTGTATCCAAGTACATTTTACATACAATAAGGCAAAAAGGGTATGTTGAACCCAACTAAGTGTTATAACATCAATAATGAGACTTAAACATGCTAACACTTGCATGTGAACAAGAATGCTTTAAAAGGAACTTCAATTCTCCAAACCACCCAAGGCAAGAGCAAATCTCCAATCTTGAATCCTGTACCAGAACAAATACCCCAATAACTTCGGGGTGAGTAAACAAGTTTACTCGTAGAGAATGAGCATGCATCGACTCGATTTCTTTATAGATTTTTATAACAAAATGAAACAATTCAAAAGGGTTATGCCACCTAACGTCTATGTCAAAGGTGAGACTCAGGGAGCATCCTAAGCTACCTTAAATCATTTCTAGCATGAAACACATCCTCTATGAAATTTCAACAACATAGGTGCGTGCTATACTAAGCATCAAGACATAGATTCTCAAAGTTACCATCTTGAAATCTAAAATGCCATAATAACTAAATGTAACAATTTAGTACAATTAGAATTTCTAAAACCACACATCAATACATAGATTCTCTACGTCATCAACTTGAAATCTAAAAGTGTGAAAACAACTAAATATAACAATTTAGTATGGATGTACTTAAGAACATCAAATCGCCAATAGCCTAAACCACAAGTCTGAACTAAACATGATTTTCAACTTAGAATTGAATGCGAAATAAAATAGTGGAAGACTTGGACATCTAAGCTTGGAATTCTGCCGAGACCTCAACGGTTATTCTGGCATTAACCCATAGGGAAGACCAACCTAAATGCGTACTATCTCAATTGGGGAGAACTCATACCTCCCGCACTAGAGCCAAACTCTAGCCATGTCACTTGTAACAATAATGTCCCAAGACTCCTAAATAATCCAAATAAGTTCACAACTTATACATAATTTATATAATGCACGAAAACACCTTCCATGCACAAGTAGGTTGAAACCACACAATCCATGCCTTAGAGTTTCAATTCTAAAACGACATACATAATGTCAATTACTAAGTGTGCAAATCATTATACAAGGCAATAATATATTTCATAAAGAAAACATGTTCTCATGAATATAAATTTAACAACAATGTACTCAATGTTTAAAACATAATCAAGTGACTACACAACAAGTCCAAATCCATGATTTAAATACAGAAACAACTTCTACAACATAATTAAAATCCATGGAATAATGAGCTAAAATTTAATTAAATCATGATAATTAAACCTAAAATTTCCAAATCAACTCTAAATGGTCCCAAATTAATATATGCTAGTGCACAAGTCCTAGTCATCACAATTATCAAGTTAAAACACAAGTAAGCCAATGGAACCTTTGAAATAGATTTTAATTAATGCTTTTAATCAAAATCTCTAGATTTTCATACTCATCCAAATGCTCTCAAATTAAAGTATGTTGATGAACATGCCAAGACTTAATTTAAAAGCATATCACAACTTAATTTCAAGTAAGGTACGGCTATGATAATTAATCTTTCACAAAAGAAAAATATTAAATAAAAGTTACAATTCTTTTCCAAATAATCCAAATTTAATATATGTTAACAAACACATCAAAACTTAATTACCTAGCATGCCACAATTTAATTCTAAGTAGCATACCATCATGAGAATTAAATCCTAACCATAGAAAGTAATTAAATTAAATTCTAGGTTCTTAACAAATGCATGCATACAAGTTGCATAAGCATTAAAAACATGCAAGACAACAATAATATGAAATTATAACACTCCCTACCTCCATTTGAAATGAAATCTCAAATCCCCACCAAAATGAAACAGCTCCGAATCCGACGAAACTTCTAGGTTTTGTCGGGGATAACACGATGAACATAACCCCCAAGGAAGCCCCATCAAAATCACAACTTGACTTCAAACCCGAACTCAAGAAATGGCCAAAAACGGATTCTAATAAGGGGGAAAGGTAGACCACGGCAAGGCGAACACAAAACGCTAAGGCATTACACCTTTTTAACAAGAGAAAGTGGCCGGACAATGAAGAAGAAGGGTGGCAGCCCCTTGGCTGCCATGGCTACCGGCCAAAAGAGAGAAGAGAGATAGAAAAATCAGATTTTTCATCATAAGACCTCCTATTTATAGAAAAACCCTAAAAGTGCTCCAAACGGGCCCTACCGGGTCCGAAAAAGTGAAATTCGAGCAGACGCGCTCAAACGGAAAAACTCTATGAACAAAAAGAACCAAAATGAGAAAATATGAACAACAGAAGAAACAGCGTCAAAAATCGAGTCTCGAGCAGAGAGCTATGCCCGAACAAGTTTGGCGGCAACCGAGGCCAGAAACTCTAAAACTGGAGAAAAACCACCAGAAGGAAATCCCAAGAGCATGCGACTCGACAAAAAGTGAAAATGAATCCTGTATGAGGATCCAGGCTCAAAACAAGGCATTTTGTAATAACTTTTGTTAATTGCACAATGGCCCCTCTAAAAAGTGAAAACTACCAAACTGCCCCAGAATTAAAATATCTTCCAAAGGTATTTTCTTAAAAACCCCTGAAATAAAATATCTTCAAAAGATATTTACAAAAAACACCCCAAGAAATAGAAATGTTTCTGAAGAACTGTGCATTCATGCCCCTATGGACACCGGGAGCAACCAGAGTACTTTTCTACAAAAGTAAAGGTACGTATTTCATGAAAACCACTTAGAATGAAGATATGTGAAGTCAAAAACCAACTCTGAACACAAGAAGTGAGGGTATGCCAACAAAATGACAAACAGGGAAAAGACAAAATAGGGAAAAAGACGAAATAGTAATAGTGTCAAAAAATGAAAAATGTGGAATTGACTCGGTCCTCAAAGGAAGTTGTCAATCCAAATAAAAGAGTCTCAAAACTCACTCTAGAGCACTCAAGACAACACTAAGCGATGAAGATCTGAACTCAGAAATGAAAAGATCAACGGAAAAAAAAATATCCGAATAAAATCTGAGAAAAGAAATGAAGGAAAAAGATCGGGTCATGACAACCTTCCCACCTTAAAGGGATTTCATCCCCGAAATCCTGCCCCAAGAAAACAAAAAGGCGAAAGCAGGATAACTACAGAGTACATCTCCGAGTATCCCTTAAAACATGCTACAAAAGCAAATCCAACTCTGAAGGACAACGTATAAGCCAATGTCAGTCGCACCCACGTGCTCATGACAAGACAACCTCTCAAAAGGAAAGTGACCATGCGGCCACAGGACAAGTCAAGACTCACACACAGAATCCAAGGTCAGACAAAGGAACGAAAGATAACTACCATAAACATTCCTCCTGAGGAACCATCAAACGAATCCGAAACAACCACAAAAAGAACTCCAAAATCCCCACATATCGAATCCAGGTACTGAACAAGGACAACGTGGTAGCACAAATAACGACCAGAACACGCCCACGATGTACTCAAATGTGTAGTAGCAATGACAGTACCTAGCACCCGCCCACACTTACTCGTCAATAAGGTAGCATCGACGGCAACTAGTACTCGCCCACAACACACAACAATGAACGGTAGCATGAAGGTATAAGGCACTAATTCATAACCTGCCCCCACTAGGTTTACCCATGAAACCTCTCAATACAAATGACATCAATGTCAAAAATGATCATTACCAAAAGCACCACGGAGGCCAGACATTTTATGAGAGTTGCGATATGGTCCAAAGACGTCCAACCGGACCATCCTAGCTAATGATGCGTCTATGCAACGATCAATAATAATAAACCCTTTGCAATAGTACAAATCATTGTAAAATAAGACTATTGGACGGGTAAGTCGAACCACTAGGAATGCTAGCTTATGGCAATCAAGCTTGTAAGATTGATATACGGTTTGATTTACGAAAGATAGTTTTTGGATTGGTTTGTTTGTCACATACATAAACTGAAATTAACTACAAATAAATAATTTGAATTTCAAGTAAGGAGAGTGTGGGAAAGGCTAGGGAATTGACTTCACCACAAGCCATATAAACATAGCTAATTGCAATTAACTTGGGAAACAAAATATAAATGTAACCATGATATGTAGAAATGTAAGACAACTATAATATCTTCAAGAAGTTCACACATTCAAGAATTAAGTATAATCCATCAAAGGTTGGTATAATTCATCTATCTAAACTAGGGTATAGCATGAATTATCCTTCCTAAGCTATGAACTATCAAAGTCCTCAATTTGTGTGGTAAGTGCACATGAAGTCAAAAACCAAGCCATAATCCATCAAACGTATCCTTAAGCCATGGACTATCAAAATTTCCATAGAACATGTCAATAAAACCATTGTATAATCTCATCTTCATTCTCACTATAAAGATGTAAATAGCATAATCATGAAGAAACAATTTCTATGACACGATAAGAGTCTCAATAAGATTAAATATGGAATACGACATAAACAAATCAAAGTGTATCTCTAGATTATACAACTTGTCACATATATGCAAATTTCCTCAAATATATACACAACTAAAGCATATTTACTTGACAAGGGTTACATCAACTCCCTAGGAAGAGAGTTAGTTACCCATAGAAGCAATGAAGGAAGGAGAAGAAATGGCCAACTCTTCCATTTTCGCACCTAGGAGCCACCCACAAGCCAAACTCTCAAAAACACTCATTTCTCTCTCTAGAACCTTACAAAAATGAGAAATCCCTTTTACAATGTCATTAGCCTCCTATATATGCCCTTATCCTTCTATCTACTCCCAAATATGTGGTCCTAAGGTCCCTAGACAAATCAGAGCAATCCCCTAATTAAGGAGATAACATTTGGTGAAGAAAAGTGAAGCCCATGCCTGTTTGTCTGCAGATCGGCGGGCACCCGCGGAAGCTCGAAGATTCTGCCCAAAACGGCGGGTGCCCGCGGGTTCTTGGCGGGCGCCTGCGGGAGCTTGTCAACTCTGCACGCCTTTGGTAAAAATGTCATAACTCCCTACTCTAAACTCCAAATGACAAACCATTTGATGATTTGGAAAGCTAATTCAAATATCTAAGTACTTTATGTTTTAATGGGAGTCCATTTCTCAATTGTGGTGGGTCAAAAATGAAGAACAAAGTCGTACTTCACTGCTGCCACCTGCGGTTGTCCTCAACTCTGTACTCCTTTGGTAAAAAGGCCATAACTCCTTGCTCCGAACTCCAAATGATGAACCGTTTGATGATTTGGAAATCTTACTCAAATATATAAGTAAATCATGTTTTAATAGAAGTCCAATTCTCAAGTTTGTTTGGCCAAAAATGAAGAACAATGTCAAACTTCACTGCTGCCAGTCTGTAAATTTTAGCATTGCACACCTGGGATAAAAGTGACATAACTCTTTGGATACAAATCCAATTGAGACAAAATTTATGTCTATGGAAAACTGACTCATAGCCCTTCCTATTATATGTTTTACTGAAAACCAAATTCTCACATGTAAAGCATCAAAATTGGAGGCCAAAGTCTAATGGAATATCAACCGACGCCCGCGCTGTTACAACCTTGCACCAATTTGCTACTTGCAACCTGAAATGATTTGGCACGGCCGAAGACGTGGTAATTCTTCATAGAAATTTTTTGCATAGAGCGTCATGAGTCCCATGGATCATTAATCTTGGCCAAAACGAAGGTCTCTGGCAACGGCGTGCTTTGATTCTTTAAGAACTCGTCAAAGCATCTCTTTTAACTCTCTTTAGGGAACCAACCTGAAAATAAACAAAATTATGCAAAATGAAGCTAGAATATGCAATATGATAAAATAATGGACTTAACTAATGCAAATAAGGGCACTTGAATATGTAATATTCGGCGCTTATCACACCCCCAAACTTACATTTTGCTAGTCCCTTAGCAAAACAATACGGAACACACAATGAAATAACAAAATGACTGTTCTTTCGTGAGAGTGACGGTTGCATTTAGCATATGCAACAAGCCTTTAAACCCCTAGGCATCCCTAGAGGATGAGTGAAGTCTCGTGAGGGTTTAACAGGAATGTTACCTACAAACATCGAACATGGTGCATGAAGATGCACAAAGCTCATTTTTAAACTTGGAACATAGAGAACATTGGAGATGGAATCATTATGAAGACTACCTTATGTATATGAAGCATTGATAGAACAAAATGGCTAATCATCTTTCAACTATCATGTATTAATATCATAGTCTATATAAATTCTTCAATTGTCATATATATAATAGAAATCATCTTAAGCTTCATTTGAAGTGAACCGGATTCCCAATATGCAGCTTTTACCTTATTTTTCCAATTTCAAAACACAAGTCTTCAAATCATTGAATTTCCCTTTTAAATGAGATCTCTAAGGTATAAATTTATTCAAAATACAACTTTCTTTCTTTTTTTTCTTTTTTTCTTTTCTTTTTTTTTTTTTTTTTTTTTTTAATGATACATATTACGGTCGTGCAATGCCGAAGTCCCTTAAGCTTTCTAACTAACCCATGTAGAAAGTGTTAGGCCAGCAACTCCCAAACTAGATGGCTTTAGGGTGCTAAGTGTAAAGACACTCCTAGGGCTTAATAACTCGAGTCAGCAAGGCTACGAACTCCAACGAACCATATTTATTTATTTTTATTTCATAAATGACCGTGCAATGCCTAAGTCCTTTAAACTTTCTAACTAACCCATGCAGCAAGTGTTAGGCCAGCAACTCCCAAGCCAGATGGCTTTAGGGTGCTAAGTGTAAAAACACTTCTAAGGCTTTATAACTCGAGTTAGCAAGGCTACGAACTTAAACTAGTCATTATCATTCTTCTTCTTCTTCTTCTTCTTCTTCTTCTTCTAATTCTTCTTTTTTTTTTCTTTTTTTTTATTTTTATTTTTATTAAGATCAATGCCAAAGATATCCATTCATTAGGGTCATCATTTCAAATAAACTTAGTCATGGTCAAGGTCAATCAGGTTGCATGCCTCACAATTAAGTTTTCGGTGTGCATATGTGAAGTGTGAAGCATAGAAGAGAGTGATACTCGAAGATAATCTAATTGAAGCATTTATACAAACCATTTAGAATCCACATGTTCATTTCAGATTTTCCTCAATTCAAAACTATCATTTACCTCTATACACAAAGTCTTAAACACATGTTCAATCTCCAACAGGTTCCATAATTACACTATCATTGCTTCCAACAAAATGGTTTTATTAACTTACATGCGTCAAGTTATAGTCATGCAACCAAAAATGTTATCTCAAAAATGCAACAATACATAATACCCCCAAACTTGAATGGCACATTGTCATCAATGTGTGAAGACAAAGATGTATAAATAAAGAGCATATGGGGTAAAAGGAACAATAATACCAAGTGAGTGAGGCAACTCTGGCATTGGAGCCGCATGCAATCCCATGAAGAGATGCCAAAATGATCTTCCCCCAAACTTGGACATGAAGACCTGTCAAAACACAACTAATAAATATATGTAAAAGCATAGGTCTCTTAAGAAAATCTAAAACAGAATTAATAACACAAACATGAATTTCATTGAAAGATAAAATCCACATAGAACACAAAGCTGCACACATAAGAAAAATTGCAGCCACAAGTTTGAAACGGATAACAAAATAATGCCCAAAGTGGTGCCATTTAGAGAGATGAAGTTGGGTCAGGAATTTTGTCGAGCAGGTGGTGTGCACTCTGTAAAAATTAGAGACAAAGATAATGAATGGTTCTTGAAAATCCAAAAATTTTATCCTGCAATCAAGATACACTAGCCCCAAATCAACTACAAATCTCCACTACATGCAATCCCATCCTCCATTTATACCAAAAACTTTGAGAGAGTGGAGGGGAAGAGCACTTACCCAAATGGAGATGCCTAACCATGCCTCCTTGCTTGGTGGTGAATGATGGAATGAGGAGAAAGATGGAAGAAAATGGAAGAAGGAAGGATAGGAAGATGATGGAGATGGGGAAAGAAAAGATTAAGGTGAGGGTTGAAATTTAGAGGGTAAGGGAGAGAGAGAGATCCGCTTGAGAAAGAGAGAGTTAGAGTTTTAAAGAATTAAAATGACTCAAGGCGCCTATTTTAATCGAGCTGGCAGGGCAGCGGGCGCCCGCAGTCGCCAGGTAGGCACCCACGGTCGCCAGGCGGGAGCCCGTGGATGCGCATGGGGCCACTATCCAAAATGGCGGGTGCCCGCGAGAAATGGGCGGGCACCCGCAATGCTGCTAGGCACACTGCCTTAAATGGCGGGCGCTCAAGAGAAATGGGCTGGAGCCCGCAATGCTGCTGGGCACACCCTTTATTGAAGGGATTTTTGGCCTAAAGAAGGCCGGGCAGGGGTCAAAAAATCCTTTAATCTGATTTTTATGCTCATATTGAACCTAGACATCATGCAAAACCTTCGGACGGGATTCAGATCACAATTGAGAAAGCGATATTGTAGAGGTCCGAATTTCCCGTGAATTTTGGATTAGCCGGGAAAATTACGGGAATGCCCTTGAAATTTTTTGAAAAAGGTACCGAGACCTTAAAATGACTAAGAAAACTGAATGTGATTTATGGAATGCCGTTCGAGACGATTTCGGAAGAGGTCACATTTTGGCTAAACTTAGCTAATTTCTAGAAAATTCTTGGCTAAGGCAACTTAGAAGAGGGAAGCTTGGAAATTGGAAAAAAATTGCCTCCCATGAGTGCTAAATTTAATGTCGATAGCTAGACGAATCTCAAAGTAGGGTTTACCCTACACCAAGTCTCTCCAGAGAGTTATGCTTCCCCAAATAAGAAAATTCTTTTAAAAATGGGGGGAAAAGAGCTTGAAGATAAAATTTGAAAAGAGGTAACAGAAAGACCTCAACCCACTCTTCTTCCTCAATGAAGAACTTTGGATTATTTAAGGGCTGTTTTGGATTATGGGAAGGTAGATAAAGTGAGGGCACACTTAGCAAAGGTTTGTGAAAGATCATATTTAGCACGGAAATGCCCGGAAAATTGTCCTTCAAACTTTCAACATCCTCCTCACACTTATCCAGTGGTTCGGGCTCAACAGTTTAAGACAACTCAAGTGAGTGAATGGGAGGAGATGCAAGCTCCCAAGAAAGAGATACATTTAATGTTGCCCAACGAAGAGAGTGAATGGGTGGAGGAATATCAACCAAAGAATTTACCTCCCAAATAGAATTGTCAAAATGAAAATCCTCACAATTGAAATGGGCCAAGCAAGCTTTTAGAGGATCCTCCATTGAAGAAGGTGTATCAAGCGAAGGATTCTTTAGGGGCTGTTTTGGATTTTTAAAGGAGACAATCTCTTCATCATTATTTTCCTCATTTTGAACCACAAATTCTTCAATTTTTTATGTGGCAACAATTTGATCTTCAACCACAATTTCTTCATTTTCACATGTGGTAACCATTTGATTATTCTCATAATGAAAGTTACTAGGAGTAATCTCATCATTCATAGATGATAAGTGCTTAAATGTTGCACATTTCAGCACCTAAGCTAGGGTATTTCAGTCTTTGCATCTATCTTAAGTTTATGTTTTAGTCCTAATTTATGTTTATGTGTATTTCAGGGCAATAAAGTTAAAATGAGTTAAGAACGGTCCAATTAAGCCTTTTTGGAGTTAAGCAAAGATTTTCAGAAAATGGCACAAAGCGGTCAATCTCGGGCCTTTGATGATGGTCCCAAAGATGGAGAAGCAAACCAAATAGCCCGGGGCAAAAATGGAGCTGAATAAGGCTTAAAGGAATTTTTTTCCAACTCTGGGGGATCGATCCCCCAGGGCTTGGCAACATTGCATATTTTTATTTTAATGTTTGGGATTATTTTGTAACCTAGTGGGCTTTAATAGGTTTATTACTTAAGCCCAGTGAGGCCCATTGTTTTTAGGGTTAGTATTTATTAGTTTAGTGATTTATTATTTGGAGAATTAAGTTTTGAGGATTATTTTTTTAATCTGTATCGTGATATCGTTCTCTCTGGAAGAAAACGAAAGGAAGAAAAAAAAGCGAGGGTTTCAAGAATATTTTTTACAGAGGCTTTGTCTACAGTTGAAGGAATAAGAAGAAGGGCGAAAAGATGGAGATAGGACTTGTTGACACCATGATCATCTCCTCCATGAGCTAGTTCTTCACTTAGGGCTTGGATGAGCCCTAAGTTCATGTAACCTAAACCTTTGTTTTTCTTTTCTTGGGGAATTATTAAGTTGTATTTAAATATTTGGCCTTGTGATTTATTTATATATACATGCTTGATTTGACAAATTAGGGCTTGTATTGATTAATTCTTCCATTGAAATCTCCAAGTTGATTGTATGTCTATATATGATTAATTAGGGATTTTATTCTTCATTAGATGTTTGAAAATTAATTCTTCCATTAATTCTATATGAAAATTGCATGTCTATGTGTGATTGATTTAGAATTATACTCTACACTAGATACTTCTTTTAGTTGTGTTTAGTGATGGCCATAGCATGAGACTTAGTTGATACAATTGTAAATTAATTTGATGGATAAAGGCTTAATCTTGATGGGTTGTTCTACAAATTAGCTTATTGTCATTAGGTAATTGTAGTAAAGTAGGCAATTTGTGCTTGATTATGTTAATCCATACTTCTAATTACAATTAGTATTATCCTCTTGATTGATGTGTGCTTTTATCGAATACATTTGTGAATGTGTATGGTGGGTTATGACGTAGTCTTGAATGGGTTCTACACTTTAGTTTAATTGTCATTAGGTAAACAATTCATTCTTGATGTTGATAATCTATGCTTACAATTGTGATTTGTGATGATAATGTGACCACATCTATAATTATACTAATGAATTCCCCATTAATTGAAAGCATATGGTTAATTGCATGAGCTTAGTGGTGAATCCTAACCCTAAGACTCTCTTCATATCTCTTTAATTCTTAGTTTAATTTAATTTAATTTACTTGCATTGTCATTTCTATTTCCATGCTTTTGATTTAACTCTAGTTTAATCACTTCACCAAAAATCTTTTTCTCTCTCTCTCTCTTTCTCTCTCTCTCTTGTGCAATCTCATTAGCACTAAAATCAAGTTTAATCCCAACACGTGTTCAATCCCTTGGGTTCGATCCCTACTCGCTTCATACTACATAGTATAAGTGTTTAGTGGTTTTATAAATTATAAAATATGATGCCCACTTGACATTAATTTTAAACCTAAAGTGTTGTGCATTATTTTGTGCACACACTTCGGTCGCATCAATAGAATTTTCTTTTGGATTAGCCATAAGTTTAATTGGAAATTCTTTTTCCTTTTCATCATTTAGAGCATTAACCATTTGTTGAATTTGGGCTATTTGGTTATCTAACTCAACTCTAGATTGGGAATGAGAATAGGTGGTGGATTGCATGCTAACAGTGTCATCTAACATTTGCTTGTTGGAATCCGTCATTTGCTTGTTGATAGACTCCAACATTTGTTTGTTGGCAGCAATAAAGTCATCCAATTGAGATGGTGGAAAAAGAGAAGAGGGCTGGAAATCATGATCATTGGGTTGAAAATTGGGGTGAAAATGTTGCCCATGAGATTATGGGGCTGAATTTCCTATGTCATGCCACAAGAAGTTTTGATGATCTCCCCAACCCGAGTTATAACCATTGAAATATGGATCATTACCCAATTCAAAGAAATTTTCAGTTGGTTGCTCTAGATAAAAATCTGAGAATTGTCTCGGTGGAGGACAATCTTTTGTATGATGTGTATGACTAGAGCAATATGCACAAAACTCATGTGGTGTGTAAAATTGAGTTGGAAGAGAATTACCCTCCATCTAGGACTAATTTAACCACTTGTATAGATATAAATAAATAAAAAAAAAATCATGTAAAATATATACAAATAGAGCATAGAGTGCAAATAAATTCAACTATGAAAACTTCCAAAGGGTCCAAAATTTCTAGAATTTTCCTTTCAAGCAAAGCAACCCGTTGCACTTACACAAATGCACTCAAATACTTCGAAACAAGTTAAAAATAGAATATATACAAAATCCTAAACTAAAAATCAAACCAAATATAATCTTTAAATCTTAATCACAAAGCCGTTTGCATTCCCCGGCAACGGCTCCAAAAATTGATGCGTCTATGCAACGATCAATAATAATCAACTCTTTGCAAAATAGGGCTATTGGATAGGTAAGTCAAACCACTCGGAATGCTAGCTTATGGAAATCAAGCTTGTAAGATTAATTTACGATTTGATTTATGAAAGATAGTTTTTAGATTGGTTTGTTTGTCACATACATAAACTGAAATTAACTACAAATAAATAATTTGAATTTCAAGTAAGGAGAGTGTGGGAAAGGCTAGGGAATTGACTTCACCACAAGCCATATAAATATGCCGAATTGTAATTAACTTGGGGAACAAAATATACATGTAACCATGATATGTAGAAATGCAAGACAACTATAATATCTTCAAGAAGTTCACACATTCAAGAATTAAGTATAATCCATCAAAGGTTGGTATAATTCATCTATCTAAACTAGGGTATAGCATGAAATATCCTTCCTAAGCTATGAACTATCGAAGTCCTCAATTTATGTGGTAAGTGCACATGAAGTCAAAAACCAAGCCATAATCCATCAAATGTTTCCCTAAGCCATGGACTATCAAAATTTTCATAGAACATATCAATAAAACCATTGTATAATCTCATCTTCATTCTCACTATAAAGATATAGGTAGTATAATCATGAAGAAACAATTTCTAAGGAAAGATAAGATTCTCAACAAGATTAAATATGGAATGCAACATGAACACATCAAAGTGTATCTCTAGACTATACAACTTGTCACATATATGCAAAGTTCCCCAAATATAAACACAATTAAAACATATTTACTTGACAAGGGTTACATCAACTCCCTAGGAAGAGAGTTAGTTACCCATAGAAGCAATGAAGGAAGGAGAAGAGATGGCCAATGTGACGAACCTAGTTTTTAGGCCAGCGTGTCCTGTGATGAACCGTAAGGATGATCCAATATCGGATCCGAATGCGGAAGCGAAAACGAAAAACAAGACTCTAAGAAGTCAAAGTGACCTTCCATGAGGTCGTGGAACTTAACAAGAACTAATACGGAAGCAAAAGATCTAAAATATGACAAATAAGCCCCCAGGGACAAAATAGTCATTTCTAAAAACTGTAGATTCGGGTGCCACCGAGCACACCGCTGGAAGGACAATGAAAAACTAATCAAGATGGACTCCAGAATCGCATGATTCGGAGTCTGAACGAAGGAGAAACGGCATGACGAAGAAAAACGAGCACTTAAAGCAAAAAGGGTAAACTGGTAATTATCCAGGAAGAACCGGGTGCAACCGAGCACACCGTTGGAAAGACAACGAAAAATTAGTCAAGTTCAAAAAAAATTCACTTGAATCGGAGTCCGGACGAAGGAGAAAAGCCCAAAAGAAGGATTGACGTCGTGGCGGCCCGACGAGGGGCCATGGCGCACACAGCGCCCATGCGCGAGCCCACCGGCGTGCATGCCGGCGCCCAAAGACAAGGCATGGTGGCAGCCCTTGGCTGCTGCTACATTTTTTTTGATCTGCCCAGAACTGAGGCTTCAAACGGAGGTCAAAACGAGTTTTTCTAGAAAAACACAAAGAAGAAACCACCCCTAAAATCGAGTTTTCTACCCAACCATGCGGACGGAATCGAAAAAAACTCAATGTGAAATCCCGAAAATGCCCCTAGATCAGAACTGAACAAGAGGGTCATAAAGCTGCTAAATGAAAACTGGAAGCTGAAACTTCACGAGGGATTTCAGGTACCAAGACGATATTGTCTGTAAAAACACGAAGAAGAAACCCCCCCTAAAATCATGTTTTCTATTCAACCATGTCAAAAGAAGAAAATAAAACTGATGTGAAAGGTCCATAATGCCCCTAGATTAGAATATACAAAAAAAATGCGAAATGAATTCACAAGAGGCTCAAAACACAAACAATGTGGTTTTGCCCGGAAACGACTATGCACACAAACTTAACCTACCTATTTAGACGTGCTACAATGGTCCATGGCTTAAAAATATAGCCGATGCAAAATCCGACCCCCCAACGGGCGAAAAGGGAAAAATGGACTTGGAATGGAAAACATGGAATCCAAAAATGCAAAACGGGATCAAATGACCATTTGGCCCTTGGCCACACTTCATACAAGATTAATAAGACCCTATAAAAGAATGAAAATGGAATTCCCACACCCGATGCAACCATGGTGAAGCAATGACTTGCGATTTTTCAAGGTTTTTATAATATTTCATGAAGTAAAAAAGTTGTATAGAATACAATACACATGTCATTGGCCTCCGGGCTCATCTCATACATGTCAAATACATTGAAAGGAGTGCACTTATATACACATTACATACATGAAATCAAATATACATATTTTGACATATAAGTCTACAAAATGACATTCCATGCTAACATTTGCATGAAATGGAAACTTGAAAGCTACACGACATCCAAGGAATGCTAGGTTTCACGAACCAAGTCTTCGTACCTGAAATATGCCCCAGTATCGTAGGGTTGAGTAACATAAAGCTACTCGTAGGAGATGAGCATGCATCGACCTAGCATTTTATAAATTTATCACCTTAAGGTGAAACATGTTAAAGGGGCTCATGCCACCTAACGTCTATGTCCAAGTGAGACTCGGGGAGCATCGTAAGCTACCTTAGAGTCTAAGCAACAAGAATCATGATATACATACGTGTATGAAACAAATCATGGTTGGGATAATCTAAAGAACACGACAAGAAGAATGCTTGAGCATATAAATTGCATTTTCAATACAATTGAACTAGGTCTAGAGTAATCCATACAACATGACAAAAGCATATTTGAATACAAGTTAACAAGAATCACATTATCCATAAAATTCAACAACAAAAGAGCATTTTATACAATACAACAAAGTTTAATTTCTCAAAGCCATCAGCTTAGAATCTAAAGCACAAAATAACAGTAGTGGTTCATGCCACCTAACGTCTATATTATAAAAGAATCAATAGGATCAATCCTAAGCTTTATTAGAACGTCAAAACATGATTTTCAATATCGATGCAATTTAACCAACATTGGAACTTCCAATACAATGCATAAAGCACAATTTCGCAAAGTTAACATCCTGTAACTTAAAATGGAACGACAAATAAGAAACAACAAGTTACAACATCATCTAGTTATCAACTTGAAAATGAAATGAGAAATTAAACAGAGTGGATACTCGGACGTCACGCCGGATCAGACCGACAACATAGTTACTTTAGGGTTACTAGCCCATGGGTAACCTCCCTACGTGCGTACTAAACCATATAGAGGGACTATCCCCCATACTAGTACTACATCCTAGCCATAGTTAAACAACGACATCCCAAAGTTTGCAAAATCAATAAGTTGTGCAACAACGCATATATCAACAGGAATATGCAAGATAATCAACTATCTACCAAGCACAACCAAATTTGGAAACCTATACAATACATGCTCTAAGTCCATAACTAATATGATGTGATGAATGTTGAATCTTCAGTGTGCGATTCGTTACACGCTATGCATGAAAGATGTTAAACACGAAGTGTGCAAATCATTACACAAGGCAACAATATATTCAATAAGGAAAACATATTATCATGAATACAAACATAGCAACTATGTTATCCAATGTTCAAAACATAACCAAATAAATATACAACAAGTCTAAGTCCATGATTTGAATATAGAAACCACTTCTAAAACACAACTAGATCATGGAGCAAATTGAAAGAATTTAAATAGATAAACACAATTAAATTCTCTAGATTCCGATTCAAATCCAAATAACCTCAATTTAATACATGTTAAAGGACATGGTATGGTCATCACCTATATCCATTCTAAAACTCAATTAGGTTGTTGGAACAACAAAGTAGAACTTTAATTAAAACATGCTAATTTAATTACCAAGGTTCTAAACAACTTCTAATAGTCCCAAATTAATATATACTAGTAAACAAGTCATTGCCAATACAAACATCAAGTTAAAACCTTAATTAAGCTAATGGGACCACAAAATAGATTTTAATTAATTCTTTTAATTAAAATCTCTAGATTTTCAAACTTAACCAAATGCTCTCAAATTAACCTATGTTGGAAAGCATGCCAAGAACTAATGTAATATCACATTACAAGTTTATTTCATTCAATTTAAGACCATGCGAATTAAACTTTCACTAAAGTTAAATATAAATTAAAAGTTACAATTCTCATGCAATTAATCCCAATTTTATATATGTGAACAACTATACCTAAGCTTAATTTTCTAGCATGCCAGAATTCAATTCCAAGTTGTATATCACCATGAGGATTAAATCTTAAACATGGAATTTAATTAAATAAAATGTTTCAAAGCCTAACTGAATATTCTCAATCAAATATATGCGAAGCTATATGGCATGTAAATCAAGAATATAGAGTTGGAATTTAAATAGAGTGAATAGTGCACTCGGGGCAAATTAATTAATTAAATTAATTAATAATTACTAATTTTCAAAACACCTCCAATTACTTTTAAATTCAACTATGTTGAAGAGCATGTTAAGGCCTAATATAATATGCTAATACATATTAATTTCAAGCTAGTTAAGGCCATGTGAATTAATCTTTCACCTAAGATAAATATTAAATAAAATCTTTAATACTTATTCAAATGTTCCAATTTTAATACACGACAATGAGCATATCAAGGGGCAATATAAAATCATGCTACATGTTTAAACCAAGTCATGAGCAACCGGGAAAATTAGATCCCGTACAAGAAAAATAAATAATAAAATCTCTAGATTTTATATTTAATCATGCAAACAAGTAGTATAAGCATCACAAGCATGCTATATAACAAGAATTTAAACCTAAAACATCCCCTACCTCAATTTGAGATGAAAATCTCAAATGCCATCAAAATAGAACGGCTCCGAATCCGACGAAACTACTAGGTTTTGTCGGGGACAACGCCGTGAACATAACCCCCATGAAAGCCCCATCAAAATCATAACTTGGCCTCAAAACTAAACTCAAGAAATGGTCAAAACTGAATTCTAATAAGGGGGAAAGGTAGAGCACGGCGAGGGGAACAACAAACGTTAAGGCCGAAGACTTTTCATCAAGGACAAGTGAACCAAAAGAGGAGAGAGAAGATGGCAGCACCCTTTGGGCTGCCATGGGAGCTCCAAGTCGTGCATGAAGAGGGGAGATGATGAAAAATGAAATATCTCACCCCCCTTTTTATAGAAATCTCAAAATGTGCCCCGAATGGGCCTTGCCGGGTCCGAAAAAGTAAAATTTGAGCAGACGCTCTCAAATGGCGAAACTTTGTGAACGAAAAAGATTTAAAATGATAAAATATCAACAATGGAAGAAACAGCATCAAAAACTGAGTCTCGAGCAAAAAGTTATGCCCAAAACAAGTTTGGCGAAAACTAGGGCCAGAAACCCTAAAACTGGAAAACATCGACCAGGAGGAAATTCCAAGAGTACACAACTCGACGAAATATGAAAATGAATCCTGTACAAGGATCCAGGCTCAAAACAAGACATTTTGCAATAACTTTCATTAATTGCACAATGGCCCCTCCAAAAAGTAAAAACTGCACTTACGGCCCAGAATGAAAATATCTTCCTAAAATATTTTCTTAAAAACCACTGAAATAAAATATCTTCAAAAGATATTTACGAAAAACACCCCAAGAAAAGAAAACAATTTCAAAGAACTTTGCATCCATGCCCCTATGGACACCGGGAGCAACCAGAGTACTTTCTTGCAAAAGTAAAGATACGTATTTCGAGGAAACCACTCAAGATGAAGGCACGTGAAGTCAAAAACCAACTTCGAGTATGAGAAGTGAGGTTGTGCCAACAATGTGACAAATGGGGAAAATACAGAATAGGGAAAAGGACGAAATAGCGCATAGTGTCTAAAAACGAAAAATGTGAAAATGACTCAATCCTTAAAGGAAGTTGTCAATCCACGGAAAAGAGTCTCAGGAACCAATTCTGAGCACTCGAGATGACACTAAGCGACACGAAATAGAGCTCAGAAAAGAAAATTAAGCGAAAAAAATTCATTCGAAAAATTTTAGGAAAAAGGAAAGGAAGGCAAATGACCGGGTCGTTACAACCTACCCTCCTTAAAGGAATTTCATCCCCAAAATTAGGAACATACCAGAGAGAACAGAATAATGACCGAACAAAAGGTCAAATCAAAGGACAACTGACAACGCACTGAAGGACAAATCCTAAAGTCTAAAGATCAACTGAAGGAACGCGAAACCATGAACTAAGATAACACCTCATAAGAACTGGCACGTTTACTCAACGTCAACCACCGAGAGAATCCCAAGAAAACAAAGCGTCGAACACAGTGAAAGAAGAGAGTGACAAGGCAGTACAAACAGTGACCAGAACCCGCCCACACTTACTCGTCAGCAAGGTAGCATAACGGTATAAGGCACTAGTTCATAACATGCCCCAGAAGGGAACTTTTCGATACCAATGACATCAATGTCGAAAATGATCATTACCAAAAGCAGCACGGCAACCAGGCATCTGCGAAAGTTAGGGTAGCAAATCCCAAAACTATGACAACAATGACACTGGCACCATACACTTAAGGCCTTAGATCTAGCAGCCACAAAGGAAAAAAAAATGAAACGGTGTCTCCCTGGCACACGTCTCACTCCACCAGACAAGGAAAAGGAAATGAATCGCAGTCGTCTACGCTCACATGAGCCTTACTCGCATCAACCAACAGAACAGACAAGAAGGTTCCCTACATGGGTCCTCACAGAATGAATTTCTCCTATCCAAGGAAGAAACTCGTGAAACAAGAACGCATCCAAAGGATACGACAGATCCTAAGAGACAATGCAAAAACCTGACATAAAGTAAACAAGTAGCATGCAACATAGCATAACTATCTACTCACACAAGTAGTAAACAAGTTGCCACATAAGCAAATAGGCATGTTATTAAATCAAACATGTTATCAAGAAGCATGCAGACATGTTATCACACCAGAACATGATAGTGACACAGAACATGTTATCAGGAAGCATATATACACAAAAGCATGCTCAACCAATGATAGATGTCTCAAAACACCTGAACATGTGAACATGTTATCATACAAGACATGTTATCAAGATACAAATGACAAATCAAAGCAAAACAACATGAGCATGATATGCACCCAAAACCCGTCGTCCAAGGTATTCGAACCCGGATGCTCCGATACCACCAATGACGACCCTGGTTTTTAGGCCAGCGTGTCCTGTGATGAACCGTAAGGATGATCCAATAGCGGATCCGAATGCGAAAGCGAAAATGGAAAACAAGACTCTAAGAAGTCAAAGCGACCTTCCATGAGGTCGTGGAACTTAACAAGAACTGATGCGGAAGCAAAAGATCTAAAATATGACAAATAAGCCCCCAGGGGCAAAATAGTCATTTTTGAAAACTATAGATTCGGGTGCCACTGAGCACACCGCTAGAAGGACAACGAAAAATTAATCAAGATGGACTCCAGAATCGCATGATTCGAAGTCCGAAAGAAGGAGAAACGGCATGACGAAGAAAAACGAGCACTTAAAGCAAAAAGGGTAAACTTGTAATTATCTAGGAAGAACTGGGTGCAACTGAGCACACCGTTGGAAAGACAGCGAAAAATTAGTCAAGTTCAAAAAAAAAATTCACTTGAATCGGAGTCCGGACGAAGGAGAAAAGCCCAAAAGAAGGATTGACGTCGCGGCGGCCCAACGAGGAGCCATGGCGCACACGGCGCCCATGCGCGAGCCCACCGGTGTGCATGCCGGTGCCCAAAGACATGGCATGGTGGCAGCACTTGGCTGCTGCTACATTTTTTTTGATCTTCCCAGAACTGAGGCTTCAAACGGAAGTCAAGACGAGTTTTTCTAGAAAAACACGAAGAAGAAACCCCCCCTAAAATCGAGTTTTCTACCCGACAATGTGGACAGAATCGAAAAAAACTCAATGTGAAATCCCGAAAATGCCCCTAGATCAGAACTGAACAAGAGGGTCATAAAGCTGCTAAATGAAAACTGGAAGCTGAAACTTCATGAGGGATTTCCGGTACCAAGACGACATTTTCTGGAAAAACACGAAGAAGAAACCCCCCCTAAAATCATGTTTTCTATTCAACCATGTCAAAAGAAGAAAATAAAACTGATGTGATAGGTCCATAATACCCCTAGATCAGAATATGCAAAAAAAATGCGAAATGAATTCACAAGAGGCTCAAAACACAAACGATGTGGTTTTGCCCGGAAACGACTATGCACACAAATGTAACCTACCTATTTAGACGCGCTACAATGGTCCATGGCTTAAAAATATAGCCGATGCAAAATCCGACCCCCCAACGGGCAAAAAGGCAAAAATGGACTTGGAATGGAAAACATGGAATCCAAAAATGCAAAACGGGATCAAATAACCGTTTGGCCCTTGGCCACACTTCTTACAAGATTAATAAGACCCTATAAAAGAATGAAAATGGAATTCCCACACCCGATGCAACCATGGTGAAGCAATGACTTGCGATTTTTCAAGGTTTTTATAATATTTCATGAAGTAAAAAAGTTGTATAGAATACAATACACATGTCATTGGCCTCCGGCCTCATCTCATACATGTCAAATACATTGAAAGGAGTGCACTTATGTACACATTACATACATGAAATCAAACAAACATATTTTGACATACAAGTCTACAAAATGACATTTCATGCTAACATTTGCATGAAATGGAAACTTAAAAGCTACACGACATCCAAGGAATGCTAGGCTTCACGAACCAAGTCTTCGTACCTGAAATATGCCCCAGTATCGTAGGGGTGAGTAACATAAAGCTACTCGTAGGAGATGAGCATGCATCGACCTAGCATTTTACAAATTTATCACCTTAAGGTGAAACATGTTAAAGGGGCTCATGCCACCTAACGTCTATGTCCAAGTGAGACTCGGGGAACATCCTAAGCTACCTTAGAGTCTAAGCAACAAGAATCATGATATACATACATGTATGAAACGAATCATAGTTGGGATAATCTAAAGAACACGACAAGAAGAATGCTTGAGCATATAAATTGCATTTTCAATACAATTGAACTAGGTCTAGAGTAATCCATACAACATGACAAAAGCATATTTGAATACAAGTTAACAAGAATCACATTATCCATGCAATTGAACAACAAAAGAGCATTTTATATAATACAACAAGGTTTAAATTCTCAAAGCCATCAACCTAGAATCTAAAGCACAAAATAACAGTAGTGGTTCATGCCACCTAACGTCTATGTTATAAAAGAATCAATAGGATCAATCCTAAGCTTTATTAGAACGTCAAAACACGATTTTCAATATCGATGCAATTTAACCAACATTGGAACTTCCAATACAACGCATAAAGCACAATTTCGCAAAGTTAACATCCTATAACTTAAAATGGAACGAAAAATAAGAAACAACAAGTTACAACATCATCTAGTTATCAACTTGAAAATGAAATGCGAAATCAAACAGAGTGGATACTCGGACGTCACGCCGGATCAGACCGACAACATAGTTACTTTAGGGTTATTAGCCCATGGTTAACCTCCCTACGTGCGCACTAGACCATATAGAAGGACTATCCCCCGTACTAGAACCACGTCCTAGCCATAGTCAAACAACAACATCCCCAAGTTTCCAAAATTAATAAGTTGTGCAACAACGCATATATCAACAGGAATATTCAAGATAATCAACTATCTACCAAGCACAACCAAATTTGGAAACCTATACAATACATGCTCTAAGTCCACAACTAATATGATGTGATGAATGTCGAATCTTCAGTGTCGCATTCGTTACACGCTATGCATGAAAGATGTTAAACACGAAATGTGCAAATCATTACATAAGGCAACAATATATTCAATAAGGAAAATATATTATCACGAATACAAACATAGCAACTATGTTATCCAATGTTCAAAACATAACCAAATGAATATACAACAAGTCTAAGTCCATGATTTGAATATAGAAACCACTTCTAAAACACAACTAGATCATGGAGCAAATTGAAAGAATTTAAATAGATAAACACAATTAAATTCTCTAGATTCCGATTCAATTCCAAATAACCTCAATTTAATACATGTTAAAGGACATGGTATGGTCATCACCTATATCCATTCTAAAACTCAATTAGGTTGTTGGAACAACAAAGTAGAACTTTAATTAAAACATGCTAATTTAATTACCAAGGTTCTAAAACAACTTCTAATAGTCCCAAATTAATATATACTAGTAAACAAGTCATTGCCAATACAAACATCAAGCTAAAACCTTAATTAAGATACCACAAAATAGATTTTAATTAATTCTTTTAATTAAAATCTCTAGATTTTCAAACTTAACCAAATGCTCTCAAATTAACCTATGTTGGAAAGCATACCAAGAACTAATGCAATATCACATTATAAGTTTATTTCATTCAATTTAAGACCATGTGAATTAAACTTTCACTAAAGTTAAATATAAATTAAAAGTTGCAATTCTCATGCAGTTAATCCCAATTTTATATATGTGAACAACTATACCTAAGCTTAATTTTCTAGTATGCCACAATTCAATTCCAAGTTGTACATCACCATGAGGATTAAATCTTAAACATGGAATTTAATTAAATAAAAGGTTTCAAAACCTAACCGAATATTTTAAATCAAATATATGTGAAGCTATATGGCATGTAAATCAAGAATATCAAGTCGGAATTTAAATAGAGTGAATAGTGCACACGGGGCAAATTAATTAATTAAATTAATTAATAATTACTAATTTTCAAAACACCTCCAATTACTTTCAAATTCAACTATGTTGAAGAGCATGCTAAGGCCTAATATAATATGCTAACACATATTAATTTCAAACTAGTTAAGACCATGTGAATTAATCTTTCACCTAAGATAAATATTAAATAAAATCATTAATACTTATTCAAATATTCCAATTTTAATACACGACAATGAGCATATCAAGGGGCAATATAAAATCATGCTACATGTTTAAACCAAGTCATGAGCAACCGGGAAAATTAGATCCCGTATAAGAAAAATAAATAGTAAAATCTCTAGATTTTATATTTAATCATGCAAACAAGTAGTATAAGCATCACAAGCATGCCATATAACAAGAATTTAAACCTAAAACATCCCCTACCTCAATTTGAGATGAAAATCTCAAATGCCATCAAAATGGAACGGCTCCGAATCCGACGAAACTACTAGGTTTTGTCGGGGACAACGCCGTGAACATAACCCCCATGAAAGCCCCATCAAAATCATAACTTCGCCTTAAAACCAAACTCAAGAAATGGTCAAAACTGAATTCTAATAAGGGGGAAAGGTAGAGCACGGCGAGGGGAACAACAAACGTTAAGGCCGAAAACTTTCCATCAAGGAAAAGTGAACCAAAAGAGGAGAGAGAAGATGGCAGCCCCCCTTGGGCTACCATGGGAGCTCCAGGTCGTGCATGAAGAGGGGAGAAGATGAAAAATGAAATATCTCACCCTCCCTTTTATAGAAATCTCAAAAAAGTGCCCCGAACGGGCCCTAGCGGGTCCGAAAAAGTAAAATTTGAATAGACGCGCTCAAATGGCAAAAGTTTGTGAATGAAAAAGATTCAAAATGATAAAATATGAACAACGGAAGAAACGGCATAAAAAATTGAGTCTCTAACAGAAAGTTATGCCCAAAACAAGTTTGGCGAAAACTAGGGCCAGAAACCCTAAAACTGGAAAACATCGACCAGGAGGAAATTCCAAGAGTACACAACTCGACGAAATGTGAAAATGAATCCTGTAGGAGGATCCAGGCTCAAAACAAGACATTTTGCAATAACTTTCATTAATTGCACAATGGCCCCTCCAAAAAGTGAAAACTGCACTTATGGCCCAGAATGAAAATATCTTCCTAAAATATTTTCTTAAAAACCCCTGAAATAAAATATCTTCAAAACATATTTATGAAAAACACCCCAAGAAAAGAAAATAATTTCAAAGAACTTTGCATCCATGCCCCTATGGACACCGGGAGCAACCAGAGTACTTTCTTGCAAAAGTAAAGATACGTATTTCGAGAAAACCACTCAAGATGAAGGCACGTGAAGTCAAAAACCAACTTCGAGAATGAAAAGTGAGGTTGTGCCAACAATGTGACAAATGGGGAAAAGACAGAATAGGGAAAAGGACGAAATAGCGCATAGTATCCAAAAACGAAAAATGTGAAAATGACTCAGTCCTTAAAGGAAGTTGTCAATCCACGGAAAAGAGTCTTAGGAACCAATTCTAAGCACTTGAGATGACACTAAGCGACACGAAACAGAGCTCAGAAAAGAAAATTAAACGAAAAAAATTCATTCGAAAAATTTCAGGAAAAAGGAAAGGAAGGCAAATGACCGGGTCGTTACAGCCAACCCTTCCATTTTCGCACCTAGGAGCCACCCACAAGCCAAGCTCTCAAGAACACTCCTTTCTCTCTCTAGAACCTGACAAAAATGAGAGATCCCTTTTACAATGTCATTAGCCTCCCATATATGCCCTTAGCCTTCTATCTACTCCCAAATATATGGTCCTAAGGTCCCTAGACAAACCAGAGCAATCCCCTAATTAAGGGGATAACATTTGGTGAAGAAAAGTGAAGCCCATGCCCACTTGTCTGCAGATCGGCAGGCGCCCGCGGAAGCTCGAAGATTCTGCCCAAAACGACGGGCGACCGCGGGTGCTTGTCAGCTCTGTGTACCTTTGGTGGAAAGGCCATAACTCCCTTCTCCGAACTCCAAATGAAAAACTGTTTGATGATTTGGAAATATAACTCAAATATCTAAGTATGTTATGTTTTAATGGGAGTCCAATTCTCAATTTTGGTGTGTTAAAATTGAAGAACAAAGTCGAACTTCATTGCAGCCACCCCGAGGTTGTCCTCAGCTCTGCACAGCTTTGGTTAAAAGGCCATAACTCCCTGCTCCAAACTCTAAATGATGAGCCATTTGCTAATTTGGAAAGCTAACTAAAATATATCAGTATGTCATGTTTTAATGGAAGTCCAATTCTCAAGTTTGGTGGGCTGAAAATGAAGAACAAAGTTAAACTTCACTGCTGCCAGGCTATAAATTTCAGCATTGCACACCTGGGGTTAAAATGACAAAACTCTTTGGATACAAATCCAATTGAGGCAAACTTTATCTCTATGGAAAGCTGACTCATATCCCTTCCTATTTTACATAAAACCAAATTCGCATATGAAAATGATCAAAATTGGAGGCCAAAGTCTGATGGAATATCAACCGGTGCCCGCGCTGTTACGGCCTTGCACCAATTTGCTACTTGCAACCTAAAATGATTTGGCTTGGCCCGAAGACATGGTAATTCTTCCTAGAAATTTTTGCATTGAGCATTATGAGTCCCTTGGATCATTAATCTTGGCCAAAATGAAGGTCCCTAGCAACGGCGTGCTTTGATTCTTTAAGAACTTGTCAAAGCATCTCTTTTAACTTTCTTTGGGGAACCAACCTGAAAATAAACAAAAGTATGCAAATAAAGCTAGAATATGCAATATGATAAAATAATGGACTTAACTAATGCAAATAAGGGCACTTGAATATGCAATATTCGGCGCTTATCAGCTAATCCCAAACTCTGACAACAATGCCATAGGTAACGCTACGCTTAAGGCCTTAAATCCTCAATACAACAAAATTGACAACTCCAATGTTTCAAAATACTCCTATTAACAACATCAATCAAGAATCCAAAGCTCGATAAGCAAATTAACGCCCACAAAAATCAAAACGAACCTCACAACAAGACATTTCATCGGAAGTCCTTCATTTCTCCCTGAAATATATCAACTACAAGACTACACTGTAATCAGACATCGGATCCACATCTCTATCATAGATAACTAAATCCTCGAAATACAAGTCCACTGAGTGGCACACACATCAAAATCTCGACAAACGAAGTCACAAAATGAGTCCCTCAAAACCGTACTTGGTAACACCAGGTTAAATCAAAATTCCTCAATTTCCATCCATGAACAATCACTGGAACTATGATTCCTCAAAACAATACCTAGTCATAACTAGGACGAGAAAACTCTACAAACAAGCCATATCTAACAACGATTTCTCAAAACTCTTCCTAAGAGTTAACCACATCCAGGTCTCCAAAAGACATCCTCAAAAGAGCATCGAGCTCACCTCACGAATCGAACAGATCCTTAATGGTATGGACACAAGTCTCTGGAAAATGATCTCACACTAATCAACTCACTCTGAACACCATAACTCGTCAACAACCACAGCAAAACTCCCCAAGGGAAGACACGAAAGAAAGGAGACCACCAGTCCTAAGAAGGACAACACCAAGACTTCATCTCTGAAATAAAAGACAACAAGGTCAAAGACTTCACCCCCTACATGGAAGTAAGTCGACCAAAATCCATCAAATCCTCACCAAGGACTCAAGACAACGATAGTGGTCCTTACAGACCAGTTAACCCTAAAGCTGTGCACAACGCAACGAAGAGAAGAGACTTACTCCTTGTGAAGCCCCTTACTTGAACCAGGAAAAGAGAAGAAATCATATTCTCCCATAAGTGTCGATATAACAAACACGAAAATGGAGCATCCTTCCCGAGCCAAAACAAATGTGACAACTCCTCTACAAGGAATCTCACAACGAAACCCTTACGGAAACCCACATACACACTACGTGCGACCGAGGGGAAACAAAAGGGAAAAACTAAACATGGAAGTCATGCAAATAACAAGGAAATAAAACTACCAAGAAAGTAAATCTACTCATATAGACAAAATCAAGGGTACATGCAGCACGCCTCCACGTAAGCACAAAATCATGTCACTAAAATACACTAACAACATGGTATCTCTAAGCATATAAATACAGCATGCTAATGCCACACAACAAGAAGGCAAATGTGGACATACCTCCACCTACTCATGCATCGCAATATCATAAATCAAACTACTAACATGGTAGTAAACGAAACTGCAGAAGATAAAAATGATGCAATAATGAACCCTATGGACCTCGTGTCCTAGAGTGTCTAGGTGAAAGGAAAGACTAGTCCTAGCTATAAACTGACTCCAAAACCCAATGCGACAACCACCTGTCTCAAAACAAACTTGAGCCCTTACCACAATGGTAAGACTCTAACAATCCATCTCTGAATCTAAAGCTAATACTACAATAACACTAACAATGCAATGCTCACTCTACCCGAATCACCAATCAATCGACTTGATCCCAAAAGCGTCACCACGCAAGAGAACTCTAGAAAAATGGCAACTATCGCCATACCATCAACAACCAAATCAATCACTACGACTAATCCTTAAAACAACCATCATCATTATCGGTCAAAGGATTACGCCTATCAAAACAAAACCAACACTAACAGTGTCATGCACCCGCCCACAACATATCCGCCCACGAAAATTGCAGTCCCAAAGGAATCATCCCGAACAATCAAGGATCCTAAGAGGCCCATAACCTCATCATGGCTCAAAACCAACAAACCCAGCACTATGGCAACGCCAAATGACTCACCTTACGAGAGCCTAAACAAAAGGTGACTCACCACCTACCTTAAAACCAATTTTAGGTCAACAACAACCTACACTATCACGAAACTGTGACTATAGTCACCATCAACCTCAAGGAAGAGTGTCCAAACAAAACCAAGCACACCAACCATTACACTAAGTGCAAACTCACTAAACAGCTCAACCTCAACTTGAACATCCCAAGACTAATCCCAAGTCCTGCTAAATATGTAAAATAATCATGCATATACAAATCTAATATAGCATACATCATATGTCATGCTCTTTACATTAGAATAAAGTCATGCTAAACAAACAACATGCTACATATAGCACATAGGCATATAAATATGTTATCAAACCAAAACATGTTATCTGGTGTCTTCTCGGGCAGGTGCATAAAATAATGCACAAAACTTTGAGTTTGGAAATTAGTGTCAAGTGGGCACCATAATTTAAATTTATAAACCGCTTAACACCTATACTATGTAGTATGAGTGAGAAGGGATCGTCCCAAGGGATTATGGGGACTGAGCAATGTTGGAGTTGATTATGGAATCGTTATTAGGGCTGGTAGGTCGAGTGATCAAACAATTGGTTGGTTGGTTGATTAAACTAGAGAACAACTAAATTAAATTAAGTAAGAATGCAATGCTAAAGAGAGTAAGTAAGGGAGAGAGAGATCTTGAGGTTTAGAGATCACCACCAAGCAATGCATTTCTATATCATTGACAAGTGATTAATGAGGGCAAATAGTGGGTTGCAATAGTGGTGTGTGTGTATTTGGTTGATTCACTAAGCAAGGATGACTAGTTAAGCATGTATTGTCAAAACATCATGTGAAAGGCACAATATATCTAAGTTATGAAGCATATATTGTCTAAACAACATGTGAAAGGCATAATAAATCAAAACAAGTTATTAATCCTTTCAATAAGCTCACAATCCAAATACAATACAAGGATAGAGACATATGCTAATTGCATTCACAAGCTTGGCTCATCAAACAACAAGTATAGATTATCCTCCCATTTAACACTACACTACAACTACACTACATCTACACTACTAGCATGAAAATAAACTAGGGGAGAGGTACAATCCATCAACAGGTAAGCATGAACCATCAAGAGAATCACAAAAGCATTCTTTTAAGCACAATATTTTAACAATCTCTAAATCTATAGCATCAATACACATAGACATGCATCAATAACACAAAATCTAGAGATAAGTACATGAACATCTATTCTAGCATACATAGACATATGGATAGAATGAAATGACCAATTGGAAGCATTAAACCACATAAATCATTGAATAAACACGATCTATATATATATCAAAGTGTCAAAACATCAATTACAATACTAATCCCTCAATAATACACAAGATTAAGATATAGAAAGCATGCTTGGGGCTAACTCTAGCCCCAAGAGGATGTCTAGCCACTCATGGTGAAGATGCTCCAACCCTCAAGAGAAAACTCCATGGAAGAGGTTTACTCCTTGTTGATGAAGATCTCCAATGGTGTCTCTAGCCTCTTCCTCCTCTAAACTTCCTCTCCAAGAGATGATATCAAAAATAATGTTGGCTCCCCTTTGAAAAAGCAATCCTTATCCTTATATAGGTAGGTCAAAATGACACCCAAAATGAGCTGGGGTCGTGCACACAATATTCCCTAATGATTGGATAAAGGACAACTTTCAATGGGATGGAATTTTAACTTTTTCGCATTGGAGGAAGTTCGATCGATCGAAAGTAAGTGAGATTGATCAAACTTAGGCTGGATTGATCTAACTGGCTGAGCTTTTTGGAAAAAGATAAATCTGAGATATTTATGGGAGATATTTATGGGAAAAGGACAATCATTTGGATAAGGACAAAGGTGTTCGATCGATCAAAGAATGATATTGGATCGATCGAACTTTTGGACTTAAGTACTTTGGGTCAAGGCTTGGATCTATCTTAAAGTGCTGAGATCGATCAATGTTAGATCGATCGAACCTTGGACTTGGATCGATCGAATTTGCTGCTTTGCTTCATTTTGCTTCTTTCTTCCTCCACTTTGCTCCTTCCTTTGTTCAATCCCAAAATTGCTTCAATTAAGCTCTTATTTGGCTGAGTTAGCTTATTTTCGGGATAAGTGCCTGAAAATTGAAATAATACGAAATCAATCTGAAACGGTAAAGTAAGATAGATAAAGGTACTAGAATGCCTAAGCTTAAGGGGTTTTAATACGCACTTTTCAGTGCTCATCATTATCATGAAGCACATAAACACATAGAGTATGGCAACACAAGCATAATATGCATCCAAAACCCATCGTCCAAGGTATTCAAACCTAGGAGCTCTGATACCACTTGTGACGGCCCAAGTTTTTCAACTCGGTGCGTTAGTGATGAACCGAAAGTTGATCCGATAACAGATCCGAAATGCGGAAGCAAAAGATAAAACCAAAGTCTACAGAGATATAAATCATCCCCAAGACACCAATGTGACATTCCATGAAGTCACGGAACTCAAATGAAACAAAAGCAGAAACAAAGGTCAAAACGGGCAAAATCCATTAACCAAGGGGCAAAATGGTCAATTCACAATTAAGAAGAGAAACTTGACTCTAAACAAGTCAAACAAGGTTAATACAACCTAATCTAGTCATTTCACAACATTCCAAGAGGTTCCAAGAACATTGGACAAGAATCCCACAAAATGCCCTTTTTCGGTTTAAGCAAAAACTGACCCTACTTTACTAAAATGTGAATAACTCCCACTATGATTGGAATCTGAGAATAGCACTGGTACCATTGGAAATTTGACTCAAAATCCATGAATTTAGGCTCAAGAATCATCCCATTTGGGTTAGAGATGAAGAAGTTATGGCCGTTTGAAGTTGGAACTTTAGTGCTGAAGCAAAACTGAAGAAGCTGGGGTAAAAAGGCTATTTCGGTCGATCGAAATTAAGTTTGTAATACCCCTAATTTTAAAAGGATAGTCCTGGTATTTAATTTATTATTTTAATTGAATTTTTAATTATTTAATTGTTTATTTGAATTATTTGACTTACTTGAATTATTTGAATGATGTGTCCGTTTATTTGATTATTTGTGTAATTCATTTTAAGTTGCATTCATTGTTTAAGTTAATTAATAAATTGTTCTGTTTAATTAGTTGTCTTAATTATGGAAGTAATTGTTTTAATTTAATTATTTTAATTGAATTAATTTTGTGGGATTTAATACTTTAATTATTTTACGTAACTGTTATATGGTTTTCATAGGCAGCCGTTATTGGTTTTAACCTAGGTTTATCTATGGGCCGAGTTATATATGGATTAGGGTTAATGTCAGAGTCTATAAATACATACGCTTGCTGTAGGTTTTAGGGTTTTAGAAAAACATACGTTTACATCTGTAACACAAGGGACTGCTAAGAAACAGAGAGTAAGAGAGGGGGCATAGGAAGGCAGAGTAAGGGAAAACTCAGAGACGTGGATTTAATGTTTCAACTCTGAAACTTAAAGGCAAGTTTTGATCTTCTCTTTCCCTTTAATTCGTGTTCTGTGCATGCCTAGTTTAGACTCCAGGGATTAAATCAAGGATATAACGGATTTAAATCAACATTAAAACAAGTCTGTTATGCATGTATGAATTTTGTTAGACTCGTTGATAAAATTGCTTTGCATTACGTTTGAGGTTCTGTTCTTTATTTCTTCTGTGGTTTATGATTAAGCTTTGTTACAGTTGAGATTAATAATGTGATTGGATGTCTTGAAACTATTCTGGGACTAGGTTTGAACTTAAGAACAAGGATTTAGAATAGTATATAAAAATTCACTAAAGTAATCTACGGTTAGTTGCTTAAACTTTCTAACGGAGGTTTTATAATCATGGCTTAAAAACTTGTGTTCCTTTACATCTTAGGATTGGATTTCAGTGGTTTAAATTTATCTAGGACTATGATTAAACCTAGAATAGGATTTAGAACACGTTACGAAGCTAGATTGGACGAGGCTGCTAAGAGGAGGGAGAGAAGGCGCCCAACCTTCTTAGAGCTGGCTCCCAAAGGGGAGAGCCAGCTCTAGGTGTCATGGAGCCGGCTCTAAGATCCTAGAGCCGGCTCACATTTTAAGAGCCTGCTCTTGGTGAAAAAATAGAGCAGGCTCGCATTTTAAGAGCCTGCTCTCTCTTGAAATGCACTATAACATGAATTTTTAAAACTGTTTGGGTTTTCTGGGTTTCTGCAATTAATTTAATTTGTTTAAAAGATGTGTGGAACTGTATAAGGCTGGAATTGTGATAGAAAAATATAAATTCACAATTGGATTGAGGACTAGAGCAAGCAAAAACCCAAGAGGAAATTTGTAGCTTGCACACTGTTATGCTAATTTATTTACTGGAATTTGGCAAGAGTTTTATATATAATCTAATTATATATAATCATATATTTTTCCAGTATTATAGGTATTGTGAATTAATTAAAATCAACTATACTTAGTATGGATTTAATTGGTTATTAAATTGTATCAATTCATAGATCTTGTTGGAGGATGTAAATGGTTGCATATATTATAGCAGTTTACAACAGTGGATATGATTTTAGGCCCTGTATTGAATGCCTGATGTTTATGTATATGGATTGATTTATCTTGTGCATATTATGGTTGATGACTATTTAATACTGTATTATCAACTATGTTAACCGGAGGATTGTATGTACCGGTATGGGACGGTGACATACTAGGTATGGACTAGTTAAAACACTAAGTTCTACCTAACTTTGATTAAGGTATGGATTAATCATATAGGTTAAGTCAATCACCTACTTGTGTCATATCAATTGAGAATTGAATGACCTACTATGGTTTCAGGATGGATTTGTTATACATATATCAGACCACTACACAGATGGATGGTATTTTGTATTAGGAGGAGTACGGACTTTATATATATATATTATATAGTGCTGTGGTATGAGCTTGAGTCTCATGACCATGGTTAGGGCGCGTATATCACCTAGGATGGATAACTGGACATAGGTGTTGTTCCCTGGTAGGTCTAGGTACTCATGCCCACCTTAGGGTGCATATTTGCATGTTTCCTTCTATTCAGGCTGAGACAGACATACTGGACTAGCGAGCATCCTATAGTGTGTACTATATACATATATGGACTACTCTAGATATTGTTGAGTCTTCCTATGATGTATCTGCGTATCGGATTACTGTTTGAATTGTAGTAGATCAGGACTTGCATGTGGGCATGACCCACTCCTTTATTTTTCAGGTGCTCGGCAGTTCCAGAATTAGAGGTTGATCATGCAAAGCAGATACAGACTTCCATTCCACCGACTACGTAGGACCACTCTCTATGTTTAGCTTTATGTTTTATTTCTAGTTCGAGACTTTTTATTAGGGGTCCTCTAGAAGGATTCCCGAGTTGTATGGATTGGTGGTTTGGATTATTGGATTTAAAATATTTATAATTCAAGGTTTATTAATTTAGTTTCTTCCAGCTATTTAATTTTATTTCTTATTTCATCTTGTATTCTGTGTTCGTTAAAGTATTAATTGTTTGATATCCCTCGGGTTTGGGCCTGGGCCTGATTAACCCGTGTCTTAGATCCAAGGGGTATCACAGAGGTAGGGTGAGTTTTGTTCAACCAAAACTCACAGTAGTAATTCTAAAGGTAGGTTTTTGAGGGTTACATGGTTCGGTAGGCCGAAATAGGCCATCGGTCGACCGAAACTCCTCGAAAAGGTGTTAAAATTCCTGTTATGAGCAAGAATTGTTGAGGCTTCACCCATGCCTCGAACTCTAACATGAAATTGGTCCAAAACACAAGATTTTAAGCTGTATAAGCATGCCAACAAGTGAAATTTACATATTTAGATGTGTTACAATGGCCCTTGGCCTCATTACATAACATTCACAAAATTTGACATGTCAAACCTCCAAGTTAGAAAAATTATATTCCAAAGGCAAAATTTGGAATTTAAATAAATAAACTTAGACTTAAAAGTTGGTGGCCCTTGGCCTCATATTATACATATCGAATAGGTCCCAAGTAGTGTATCGAAGTACATTTTACATACAATAAGGCAAAAAGGGTATGTTGAACCCAACTAAGTGTTACAACATCAATAATGAGACTTAAACATGCTATCACTTGGATGTGAACAAGAATGCTTTAAAAGGAACTTCAATTCTCCAAACCACCCAAGGCAAGAGCAAATCTCCAATCCTGAATCCTGTACCTGAATAAATCCCACAGTAACTTCGGGGTGAGTAAACAAGTTTACTCGTAGAGAATGAGTAGGCATCGACTCGATTTCTTTATAGATTTTTATAACAACATGAAACAATTCAAAAGGGTCATGCCACCTAACGTCTATGTCAAAGGTGAGACTCAAGGAGCATCCTAAACTACCTTAAATCATTTCTACCATGAAACACATCCTCTATGAAATTTCAACAACATAGGTGCATGCTATACTAAGCATCAAGACATAGATTCTCAAAGTTACCATCTTGAAATCTAAAATGCCATAACAACTAAATGTAACAATTTAGTACAATTAGAATTTCTAAAACCACACATCAATACATAGATTCTCTGAGTCATCAACTTGAAATCTAAAAGTGTGAAAACAACTAAATATAACAATTTAGTATGGATGTACTTAACAACATCAAATCGCCAATAGCCAAAACCACAAGTCACAGCTAAACATGACTGTCAACTTGGAATTGAATGCGAAATCAAATAGTGGAAGACTTGGACATCTAAGCTCAGAATTCTGCCGAGACCTCAACGGTTATTCCGGGCATTAACCCGTAGGGAAGACCACCCTAAGTGTGCACTATCTCAATTGGGGAGAACTCATACCTCCCACACTAGAGCCAAACTCTAGCCATATCACTTGTAACAACAATGTCCCAAGACTCCAAAATAATTCAAATACGTTCACAACTTATACATAATTTATATAATGCATGAAAACACCTTCCATGCACAAGTAGGTTGAAACCACACAATCCATGCCTTAGAGTTTCAATTCTAAAATGACATACATAATGTCAATTACAAAGTGTGCAAATCATTACACAAAGCAATAATATATTCCATAAAGAAAACATGTTCTCATGAATATAAATTTAACAACAATGTACTCAATGTTTAAAACATAATCAAGTGACTACACAACAAGTCCAAATCCATGATTTAAATATAGAACAACTTCTACAACATAATTAAAATCCATGGAACAATGAGGTAGAATTTAATTAAATCATGATAATTAAACCTAAAATTTCCAAATCAACTCTAAATGGTCCCAAATTAATATATGTTAGTGCACAAGTCGAGTCATCACAATTATCAAGTTAAAACACAAGTAAGCCAATGGAACCTTTGAAATAGATTTTAATTAATGCTTTTAATCAAAATCTCTAGATTTTCATGCTCATCTAAATGCTCTCAAATTAAAGTATGTTGATGAACATGCCAAGACTTAATTTAAAAGCATATCATAAATTAATTTCATGTAAGGTACGGCCATGATAATTAATCTTTCCCAAAAGAAAAATATTAAATAAAAGTTATAATTCTTTTCCAAATAATCCAAATTTAATATATGTTAACAAACACATCAAAACTTAATTACCTAGCATACCACAATTTAATTCTAAGTAGAATACCATCATGAGAATTAAATCCTAACCATAAAAAGTAATTAAATTAAATTATAGGTTCTTAACAAATGCATGCATACAAGTTGCATAAGCATCAAAAACATGCAAGACAACAATAATATAAAATTATAACACCCCCTACCTCCATTTGAGATGAAATCTCAAATCCCTACCAAAATGAAACTGCTCTGAATCCGATGAAACTTCTAGTTTTTGTCGGGGACAACACGATGAACATAACTCCCAAGGAAGCCCCATCAAAATCACAACTTGACTTCAAACCCGAAATCAAGAAATGGCCTAAAACGGATTCTAATAAGGACTAAAGGTAGAGCACGGCAAGGCGAACACAAAACGCTAAGGCACTACACCTTTTTAACAAGGGAAAGTGGCCCGAAAATGAAGAAAAAGGATGGCAGCCCCTTGGATGCCATGGCTGCCGACCAAGAGAGAGGAGAGAGATAGAAAAATCTGATTTTCATCTTAAGACCTCCTATTTATAGAAAAACCCTAAAACTGCTCCGAACGGGCCCTGCCGGGTTCGGAAAAGTGGAACTCGAGCAGACGCGCTCAAATGGCAAAACTCTATGAACAAAAAAGAACCAAAATTAGAAAATATGAACAACAGAAGAAATGACGTTGAAAACTAAGTCCCGAGCAGAGAGATATGCCCTAAACAAGTTTGGCGGCAACTAGGGCCAAAAACTCTGAAACTGGAGAAAAACCACCAGAAGGAAGTCCCAAGAGCACGCGACTCGACAAAAAGTGAAAATAAATCCCATACGAGGATCCAGGCTCAAAACAAGGCATTTAGCAATGACTTTCGTTAATTGCACAATGGCCCCTCCAAAAAGTGAAAACTGCGAAATTGCCCCAGAATGAAAATATCTTCCAAAAGATATTTTCTTAAAAACCTTTGAAATAAAATATCTTAAAAATATATTTACGAAAAACACCCCAAGAAATGGAAATGTTTCTGAAGAACTGTGCATCCATGCCCCTATGGACATCGGGAGCAACCAGAGTACTTTTCTGCAAAAGTAAAGATACGTATTTCATGGAAACCACTTAGAATGAAGATATGTGAAGTTAAAAATCGACTCCGAACATACGAAGTGAGGTTATGCCAACAAAGTGACAAACGGGAAAAAGACAAAATAGGGAAAAAGATGAAATAGTGAATAGTGTCGAAAAACGAAAAATGTGGAATTGACTCGGTCCTCAAAGGAAGTTGTCAATCCAAAGAAAAGAGTCTCAGAACTCACTCCAGAGCACTCGAGATGACACTAAGCAACGAGGAACTGAACTCAATAAGGAAAAGATCAACGGAAAAAAAATATTCGAAAATATCTGAGAAAAGAAAGGAAGGAAAAAGACTGGGTCATTACACTATGTGTGATTATTTGGGAATTGATCTCTACACTAGTTTTTCTATGTTAATTGCATGTCTATATGTGGTTGATTGAGAATCTAGTGATGGCTAGACATGGTTTTTATTAGATGGATTTATCAATTAATTTGATGGATTATACTTATGCTTGATGGTTTGTTCTACAATTAATTCATGCTTGTAGGTAGGTAGATAATCTTTACTTGATTTCATATTCCATGGCTTATTATTGCAAATTCCATGATTCTCTAGATTGATGTGTTGTACAATTGTGACTAGTTTGATTGGTCATGCTTAGAATTGATGAGTTATTCTACACTTAGTTTATTTTTTGGTTAGGTTACAATTTATTATTGAATTTGATGGTCCATGCATAATATTGCAATTGGCAGTCGTATTTTGTTCACAAGAAGGTTTTCCCCAAATTAGTTGAAAGTGTCTGGTTTGGTGAACGAGCTTGGTGGCGATTCCAATGCACCCCAAGATCTTACTTCTTATCTCTTAAATCCCAAACTCAACTTAGTTTATTTTACTTGCATTTTAATTAATTGTTTTCTAGAGTAATCAACTAACCAATCTCTCCTTGTAATCAATTGATACGTTAGAGTCGAAATTAAATTCCAACACGTATAATCCCTACAGACAATCCCTACTCGCTATGTTTCATTAGTTGTAGTTGTGGTTTTTGTAAATGTAAATTTAACTAGAAATGCTTCCTAAACCACATTCATATTTTGACCTTACGAAGCGACCTCTCGCATTTCAAAGTCAGTTTTCTAAACACATAGAAAGGGGCCCGTCATGAACCGAAGGAATTTATTGAATATTGTGATAATTTTGGCATTATTCATAAATTTTGTACACCTAAAACACCACAACAGAATGGTGTAGTGAAAAGGAAAAATAAGACAATAACAGGTATGACTCGTACTATGCTTCATGAGAATAATATTGTTAGTCTTTTTGGGCTAAATCAGTACGTACTGCTTGTCATATCCTAAATAGAGTTTATCATAGGCCTGGAACTAAAAATACTTCATATGAATTGTGGTATGATTAGAAAGCCCACTAGTAAACACTTTAGAGTCTTTGGAAGTAAATGTTATATCCTTAGAGATAGGGAACACTTAGGAAAATTTGACTCTAGAAGTGATAAAGGTGTCTTTTGGGGGTATTCACAAATAATTCAGGCTTATGGGGTTTTTAACCTTAGAACCAAAGTTGTTCTGGAGTCCATTAATATTATGTTTGATGATACAAAATTTAAGATAACCTCTTCTCAACTTCATGAAGAAAAGACTAACTTTGAAATTATAGGAGAAAGAAAAGAACTTATAATTCATACTGAAGAAAGAGTTGAGAATTTAGGTGGAGAAGGTGAATAGTTTGAAGAGGATGTTGATGAGGAATTAAAGGTCACAACTAATGAACCAATAGGAATTCCTACACCTTCTTTAGACATTCCCACATCTATTAGTTCTAGGGTTCGATCGAGTCATCCAGTTTATAATTTGATAAGTTCATGGGATAAACTGGGTACTAGGAGTGTTATCCGTAATCAGTTAGGACACTCACGCTTTGTAGATGATATAGGACACTCATGGCTTAATTTGAACCAAAGAATGTTGATGAAGTTCTTCAAAGTTCTGATTGGCTTATGGCTATGGAAGAAGAACTGCTTCAATTTGTGAAGAATGACGTTTGAGAATTAGTGCCTCGACCTAGTAATGTTAATATCATACGGACCAAATGGATCTTTAAAAATAAAATTGATGAACATGGTCTTGTGATAAGAAATAAAGTTAGGTTGGTTGCACAATGATATACTCAAGTTGAAGGAATTGATTTTGATGAGACTTTTGCACTTGTTGCTAGACTTGAGTCTATTCAACTTCTTTTTACTCTTGTATGTCACTTTAAATTCAAATTGCTTCAAATGGATGTAAAAAGTGCTTTTTCTCAATGGTATTTTGCAGGAAGAAGTTTATGTTGCACAACCAAAAGATTTTATTGATCCACATAATAAAAAGGCTCTTTATGTTTAAAATAGGTACCTAAAGCATGGTATGAGAAGTGAACTTCTTATATAATGAACGAGGGATTCAGAAGAGGAGGAGCAGATAAAACATTGTTTATTTTCAGGAAGAGAAAAGATTTCTTGTTGCTCAAATCTATGTGGATGACATTATTTTTGGTGCTACTTGTGATAACCTTATTCATGATTTTGCTAGAAATATAAGTAATACTTTTGAAATGGGCATGGTTGGTGAACTAACTTTCTTTCTAGGTCTCCAAGTGAAATAACTTGGTGATGGGATTTTCATATCTTAATCAAAATATGCAAAGTCTTTCGTTAACTTTTTCAAGACTCTAAAACATCTGCGTTAGCTCATTTCAACCTTATCCATTTGAAAGGGGAAAAATCACAAAATAAGACTAAAGCGAGAAAATAAAGATAGAACAAGGTTCTATTATACTTAAAATTAGGGTTGAAATGTGCATATTTCAGCACTTAACAGTATCCACCCAAGTTTGTGATTTGAATGGACCGATGGCAATCCAAGGTGTGTGTCCTAAAGATATGCTATAATTAGAGGGATGATTGAAGATGATGGTCATTGAATCCTAACATGAATGTTCATTTATTCAGAGAATGTTTCCAAATTTCCAATCACGATGCCTTTATGCACAACTAGACAGATTCCCGGGAAGAATGGACGAGATCATTAAAATTTAGCTTAAAGACACATTCCCCCCTAAACAATTTAATTGCCTATTTTTGTCGGAACAATTCTAGACGTTGTGCGATCAAGTGATACATTGGTGGTAACGATGATCCTATGCCGGTAAAAAACATTCAAGTTTTGGATGAAATGATTTTGCGTGGTTTTGGATTGGTTATTTGAAGATACATTAAAAGGACATTTCCAAATTGTTAATCAATATTCTAATGACATACAGTCAGTAAGCTTCCATGAATATATAGGAGTCACATCGGTCCCACTTAAAAACCATAAACGTTGTGCCCATTGATAAACGCCGAATATTTCATATTCGAGCACCCTTAATTTCATGTTTTAGTCTATTTAGCATATCAATAAAGTGTTTTTTACATGTTTTTGTATATTTTGTCTATTTTCAGGGCTTATCTCCAAAATGGAATAAAGGTAAGTTTTTACGTGATTTAAATGAATATGATTCATAGCGAGCTACAGAATCAACCAAAGTGGTCCTAAGTCCCTGAGCAAGCTCAGCCTGAGGAAGGAAGTCGACCTGAGAAGCATGACAAGGAAGATGAAAGGCATTATAGAAAAATATGGCTGGCGTCTGGACGCATCTTCTAAGAGCAATGGCGTCTGGACGCCCTGTGGAGATGGCTGGCATCCAAACGCAGCTACCAAGCACAATCTTAGTGTTTGGACACCTACCTGCGAATAAATGTGTAAATATGAATTTTCAGCTATTTTTCTCTCTCTTCAACAACTTCAATGCATGAATTTTAAGGGAGTTTTTGACTAATTCTGGATAAGAGGGCTATATACATATCTGTTAGAGTATTCCTCAAGTTCATCATAATGTTTTATTTGAGGTAGAGAAATCTTCAGTTGAGGTAGAGCTATGAACAGATCCTTACTCAAGGTGGAGCTATGGAGAAGCACGTGAAGATTGAATTTTGAGCCAGGGTAGAGATTGTTGGGTTTGTGACTCAAAAATTTGTGTGCAAAAAATTAGTTTCCTTTTTCGTTTTGGAAGCTATGAGAAATAGTTTCCTGATTGGTTTTGGAATCCAGAAGACTTAGGGAAAAAGGCTAAAGATTTGGGAAAGAAGTTAAACCTGCTATTTTAAAGTTGAAGATGGATATGGTCACTCCTTGTAGGCAAGTTGATCCTTATCCAACAAGGAATTGGATTTGAGGAATACTTGTCCAACAAGCAATTGAGTTTTGAAGACTCTATAAATAGAGATGGGTATGAGGGGTTTAAAGAGAGAGAAAAGATGTAAGGGGTTTAAGGGTGAGTGCTGTGAGGAAAGGGGAGAGTATATGTAATTCTCGAGTGTATACATGTAGCCTCATAAAAGATGATGCGTGAGTGAGTGGGGTTTTAACATGTGGTCGTATATTCTCTTCCTTGACTCATAATAGTGAAATCTCTCTCTCCCATGGACGTAACCCTAGAGTTGGGTGAACCGTGTAAAATATTATGTTATGCATTGATGTGTGTGATTGTTATCTTCGTATATGCTTGTGTTGATGTGATATGATGATGTTTACGCTGTGTGTGATGAAGGAGGTATTTAACTCTCAACAATAGCCGACCATTAAGTGAGTTGGAGGGAGTTAATTATCCGTAATAACTGTATTAGAGCCGATGGTGGGTCAGAGCCTGTGATTGGTCCTGAAGATTAGTAGAAGAAGATTGCTACTATAATGACCCGGACTTTTTCCTCCTTTTCTATTTTCGGTGATTTTCTTTTTTTCGTCTTTTCCCTATTTCATCTTTTTCCCGATTATTGTTTTTCCTTGCTTAACCTCACTTCCAGTGTTCGGATTTGATTCTGGTTTTGCATGCATTCATGATACTTGATTTTCATGACATTGGTATTTACACTTTTGTTGAAAAGTATGCTAGTTGCTTTTATTTTTCATAAAGGGCATGAATGCATAACTTTAGGAAAACATTCTTGAAATTTGGGGTTTTAGTGTAATTATGTAAAATAATTATTTTTCGTTTGAGGTACCTTTTTGTAATTTATTTTGGAAGATATTTTGGAAAAGGACCATTTTGCAATTTTTGAAAAATGTGACAAGTGTCACATTCTCATGATGCCACTTGTTGGCAATTGGGTGAAGAGACTTGGTACCATAGTTCCTTAACAATTGGAAGGTGGAGAGTCATCCATTTGTTGGCTTAGGATTGGTGCACATGTAACCATTGATTGTTGACAAGTGTAAACTTAGGATTAAGTCTTGGAAGAGGCATTGGATTAGTGACAAGTGTAGGGCCATGATGTAATCTTGCATTGTGTGTGAGAGAGAGGTAGTGCAAGAGCACATAGTGAGTGAAGGATCTCTAGCCCTTCCACTCACCATTTTTACCCTCACCTTCTTCATTTTACACTTATTCTTGAAAACCCTAGCAAAGACTCCATTAGAGAAAGCTTGGTTGAGAACTTTGACTTCACTTTTGCCATTCTTCCACTCACCCTAGACATAAGACCTTAGAAGACAAAAGTTTCCTCTTGCTCTCCTCTTCATTAACCCTAAATTTGTTTTCCATTTCGAGCTTGGTTGCTTGGATTATAGAGATTCAATTCTCTATTGAGGTAGGGGTGGTAGTATGTTTATTTTCTAAGTGTTTTGAAATCCTTTGGGGTTTAATATATATTATATACATGCTTTTAGAATTGTAGTATTGCATACTATAGGAAATCCTTATGATTGACTTAGGATTTCATTGATTAAGCATGTATGTTGTGTATATATCTTGAGTAGGATTGTTGAAGTGGTATAAAATTCTTAATGATTTGAGTTACTATGCTATTGTGATGTTAATCCTACATTCTAGTAGATTACTATTGATAATCATGATTGTTTTAGAAGCTATTTGCTAAAATGCAAACATTTAGTATATATGGCTTATTGTTGAGGCATGCTTAAATTGATAAGTGAATGATATTGTTTTGTGCATTATATCATGTTAAGAACTTGTCAACTATCATGCCATTCTAGACTTGGAACCCTAAGACATAGTTGTGTGGTTTCGAAGTTCTTGTGCTTGTAAGGTGGTTGATATGCCTTATTATTTATATATATAAGTTTTGAACTTGATATATATTTTGGATTCTCTTGGGACATGGTTACTAGTAACATGGCTAGAGTTTGGCTCTAATGCAGGATGTCTGAGTTCTCACCAATTGAGATAGTGCGCACTTAGGGTGGTCTTCCCTGTGGGTTAACCGTTGAGGTCTCGACAGAATTCCGAGCTTAGGTGTCCAATGATTCCACTTTTGATTTTGCATTCAATTCCAAGTTGACAATCAATGCTTAAGTTGTAACTTGTAATTTTTGTTTCATGTGATTTGATGTTGTTAAGTACATCCTTTTGATATTGTGTTGTGATATCATTGTCTTAAGTTTAAGATGATCCCTTAGAATGCCTTGAACATAGACGTTAAGTGGAATGCTCCCTTGTATTCGTCTATATTGATCTTGCAATGATATTGAAACTTTAAGGTATACGCATATGCTTCTTTCTATGAGTAACATGATTACTCACCCGAGTGGTTTGGGTTATTTTTCAGGTAAAGAGACCATGTTCATGGATGCTCATCATCCTTAAAAGCTTTTGAGTTAGTTGAAGCATTTGTGTATATTAGCATGCACTTGTTTAGCATGTTTTATCTTTTGGATGTAATACTTTTGCATACCATAGATGTATGGTATTTTAGAAGCTAAGATGGCTTCCTTCATGTAATGTGTATCTAAGTACTCTTTTGATGCTTGTTTGTATGTATAGCATGAGGCCAAGAGCCATTAACATGAAAGACTACAAACATGTTCTCTTTAAAACTCAAGTATTGCCATTGTAGCTTATTTGTGAGAAATGGAGGCTTTGTATGCTAAAACTTGTTAATGGAATGTAAAGAGGCTTTAGGCCATGTTGGTACATCTATTTTATCATATTGCATACACTTGCATACTCACTTTGGCAAATAATACCTTTCTTGATGAAACAAAAACCAAAAGTTGCACATTTTTTAGTTTTGACCCTATTCTGTTCCAGGGGCATTTCGGATATTTCAAAATGCATTTTTTTCATTTTCTCCGACAATGCTGAGTAGAAAACTCAATTTTGGGGGCGGTTTCTTTTTAGTGTTTTTCCAGAAAATGTCATCTTGGCTCTCAAAAATCAATTTTTTGCCGGAAAATCCCTGCTGTTAGGTTTTTTGGTTGAGCTTACTGTTTTCTTACCATCTAACCGGTTAGAAAGGGTCATCTAAATGGTCAAACGTGTGTGGGCAGTGGGTTGGACATGATTTTTAGCCTTCTAACCGGTTCGATAGGCCTTGTAACCGGTTAGAAGACCTAGGGTTAGCTACTTTTGACCATTTTATCCCTGTTTCTTCTGTTAGCCATATCTTCTTCACTCGGACTCCGAATCAAGTGATTCTTGAGTCTAAATTTATTAATTTTTTGTTGTCTTTCCAATGGTGTGCGCGATAGTACCCACTTTTACCTTGAAAATGACCATTTTCCCCCTAGGTTCCTTTTTGTCCGTTTTCGAAACGTCACTTCCCTATTTGTTTTCTTTGGGTTCCGTGACCTCATTGAGGGTCACATTGGTGTCTTAGAGATGCATTGTATCTCTAAAGACCTTGTTTCATCTTTTGCTTCCTCATTTCGGATCCATTATCGGGTCATCTTTGGGTCATCACTAACACCCCAGGTTTACAAAACTTGGGCCATCACATCTACGAAGTTTGTTAAAGTAGAGGATGATAGTGAGGTGCTATGGAGATTTAATCAAAGTTGATCATGACACGAATGTATGAAGAAGGTGATGGCGTGAAGCCCATGAGGAACAAGTCTTGTGACAAGCTAGTGGATGCTCATTTTCAAGATGAGGCAAAGGTGATAGAGGTGAAGCCCACAAGGAAAAAGTTTTGAGGACAAGTCAAAAATAGGTGCTAGTTCTCAAGATAGGGCAAGGGGTGTGAAGAATGAAGGGGTTTGCTCTAAGCCCAATAAAGAGCAAAGGGGAATATGATGAGTGGAGATGAGAGGTTTGTTGCTTTGATCTAGAAAAGCAATTGATGAAGATGAGTTTGAAGATTGGTGGGTTGTTATGCGTGAGCAATTGAACATCAATGAGATGGATAGAGAAGATAGAGAAAAGAAGAATAATAAAATTTGAGAAAATGTAGAGATTATTAAAGTGTTTCTCAAGTTCATCATAGTGCTTTATTTGAGGTGAAGAAATCTTCAGTTGAGGTAGAGCTATGAAGAGATCCTTATTCAAGGTGGAGCTATGGAGAAGCATGTGAACATTGAATTTTGAGCTAAAGTAGAGATTGTTAGGTTTGTGGCTCAAAAATTTGTGTGCAAAAAATTAGTTTCCTTTTTCTTTTTAGAAGTTACGAGAAATAGTTTCCTGATTGATTTTGGAATCCAGAAGACTTAGGTAAAAAGGCTAAAAAATTGAGAAAGAAGTTATACCTACTATTTAAAGTTGAAGATGGATATGGTAACTCCTTGTAGGTAAGTTGATACTTGTCCAACAAGGAATTGAGTTTTGAAAACTCTATAAATAGAGATGGGTATGAGGGGTTTACAGAGAGAGAATAGAGAAAAGATGTAAGGGGTTTAAGGGCGAGTGTTGTGGGGAGAAGGGATAGTATATGTAATTCCTGAGTGTATACATGTAGCCTCATAAGAGATGATGAGTGAGTGAGTGGGGTTTTGACATGTGGTTGTATATTCTCTTCCTTGATTCATAATAGTGAAATCTCTCTTTCCCATGGACATAACCCTAGAGTTGGGTGAACCATGTAAAATATTGTGTTATGCATTGATGTGTGTGATTGTTATTATCACTATGAGAATTAAATCTTAAACAAAGAAATTAATTAAATGAAAGATTTCAAAACCTCACCGAATATTCTAAATCAAATATATGTGAAGCTATATGGCACGTAGATCAAGAATATCAAGTCAGAATTCAAATGGAGTGAATAGTGCACTCGGGGCAAATTAATTAATCAAATTAATTAATAATTACTAATTTTCAAAACACCTCCAATTACTTTCAAATTCAACTATGTTGAAGAGCATGCTAAGGCCTAATATAATATGCTAACACATATTAATTTCATGCTAGTTAAGCCCATGTGAATTAATCTTTCACCTAAGATAAATATTAAATAAAATCTTTAATACTTATTCAAATGTTCTAATTTTAATACACGACAATAAGCATATCAAGGGGCAATATAAAATCATACTACATGTTTAAACCAAGTTATGAGCAACCGGGAAAATTAGATCCCGTACAAGAAAAATAAATAATAAAATCTCTAGATTTTATATTTAATCATGCAAACAAGTAGTATAAACATCACAAGCATGCTATATAACAAGAATTTAAACCTAGAACATCTCCTACCTCAATTTGAGATGAAAATCTCAAATGCCATCAAAATGGAACGGCTCCGAATCCGACAAAACTACTAGGTTTTGTCGGGAACAACGCCGTGAACATAACCCCCATGAAAGCCCCATCAAAATCATAACTTGAACTCAAAAACAAACTCAAGAAATGGTCAAAACTGAATTCTAATAAGGGGGAAAGGTAGAGCACAACGAGGGGAACAACAAACGTTAAGGCCGAAGACTTTCCATTAAGGAAAAGTGAACCAAAAGAGGAGAGAGAAGATGGCAGCACCCCTTGGGCTGCCATGGGAGCTCCAGGTCTTGCATGAAGAGGGGAGTAGATGAAAAATGAAATATCTCACCCCCCTTTTATAGAAATCTCAAAAAGTGCCCCAAACGAGCCCCGCCGGGTCTGAAAAAGTAAAATTTGAGCAGACGCGCTCAAATGGCAAAACTTTGTGAATGAAAAAGATTCAAAATGATAAAATATGGACAACGGAAGAAACGGTGTCCAAAACCAAGTCCCGAGCAGAAAGTTATACCCAAAACAATTTTAGCGCAAACTAGGGCCAAAAACCCTGAAACTGGAAAACATCGACCAGGTGGAAATTCCAAGAGTACACAACTCGACGAAATGTGAAAATGAATCCCGTACAAGGATCCAGGCTCAAAACAAGACATTTTGCAATAACTTTCATTAATTGCACAATGGCCCCTCCAAAAAGTGAAAACTGCACTTATGGCCCAGAATGAAAATATCTTCTTAAAATATTTTCTTAAAAACCCCTGAAATAAAATATCTTCAAAAGATATTTACTAAAAATACCTCAAGAAAAGAAAATAATTTCAAAGAACTTTGCATCCATGCCCTTATGAACACCGGGAGCAACCAGAGTACTTTCTTGCAAAAGTAAAGATACGTATTTCGAGGAAACCACTCAAGATGAAGGCACATGAAGTCAAAAACCAACTCCGAGCATGAGAAGTGAGGTTGTGCCAACAACGTGACATATGGGGAAAAGACAGAATAGGGAAAAAGACGGAACAAGGAAAAGGACGAAAGGCGCATAGTGTCCGAAAAGTGAAAATGCAGAAATGACTCGGTCCTCAAAGGAAGTTGTCAATTCACATGAAAGAGTCTCAGAAACCAATTCTGAGCACTCGAGATGACACTAAGCGACACGAAACAGAGCTCAGAAAAGAAAATTAAACGAAAAAAATTCATTCGTAAAATTTCAATAAAAAGGAAAGGGAGGCAAATGACCGGGTCATTACAGAGTTTCTAGAGAGAGGGAGTGAGAGGGAATTTTTCTAAAAAGTGTCTTCTTTCTAGAAATGTGAACCCCTAAAAATGTGGAAATTTGTGTCCATTTATAGGAAAAAGATGAACTAAAAACCAATTTCCAAGGTGTAATACCCCTAATTTTTAAAGAATTTATTTGGATTTATTTTATTTGTATTTTATGTGATTATGTGGCTATGTGTTTATGTGCTGAATTGATTTAAATTGTTTAATGTGGATTATGTGATTTAATTATGTGTACTTTCTTATTAAATTATGTGTAATTATTTGTAATAAATTTTTAAGTTTAAATGTTTTATTTGTTTTATTATATTTTATTTAAAGGGATGGTTTTGGATAGTAGTAATGGACCAACCAAATGGGTCTCATGGACTACTTCTATAGGAAGCCTAGATGGGTAAGGATTATGACCCATTAGTGCTTATATATATATATGTATATATATATATATATATATATATATATATATTGTTTGTATTATTATTATTATTATTATTCCTAGTCAGTCTTAGGTTAGGATTTGGGTGTTAGTATATATAGATGTGGGAGTTAGAAAAAGAGGGTTTTACATCTATGTGAGTTATAAAAAAGGCAGAGATCTAGAAAGAGAGAAAGAGGAGGAGGAAGAAGAAGAAGGTGACCAGAGATAGCTTGGAGGTTACCAGATTTAGAAAAGAAGACCGGAGAGTTTATATAGTTGATTTTCAATCTAAAAATAATAAGGCAAGTTCTTATTCTATCTTTTCCCCTTTGAATCTATGATCCCTTCATCACTTGTTAGACTTTAGGGATTAAATCAAATAATCAATTGGATAAATTAATTGCTATGTGTGAATTAAATTAAAGGATTTCATGTTCATATGTGTTTATCTTTTAACTTGATGAATTCTTTGATTTGATGTATAAAACTTGTTTTAAATTTGTTAGATATGATATATATTCATTGTATAAATCATTGGTGATCATATGGGACTTAGAAAATATGTTTTAAAGCTTTCTGAGAGTATTTTTCAAAGAATATTTTCCTTGTTTTTTCTATATGTTTTTCTTTATTTGTAAGTACACACTATTACATGAGAGTGAATTAGGGTGTTCTCTATCTGATCAGAGTTCAACAATTGAAGATTCATTCAGATTCCATTTACAAAAGCGTGATTTTTTTTTCCTTCACAAATTCATATTTGAAGGAAGGAGGATTCAATCGAGTCATGAAGGCAATAAAGCATTCGTGGAGTGTCTGTGTTCTTCTAGCAACCCTTCTAAAAGGATATATTGAGGAGTAAGCCTGAAGTCTAGAATGTTTAAATGGAAAAGTGGCAACGCCAGAGACGTTCAATAACTAGTTCTTCGTAGAGTGGAGTAGGTTTGAGCCAGTCGATCGTATCGCTCGAGACTGGGAATGTGTCCGTGGTTTTTTCCCAAGTTGGCTGGATTTTTCCAATAGGGTTTCGACGCTAAAAATCGAGTGTCAATCTCTAACTCTCTATTTATTATAATTGCACTTTATTTTTGCTTTGTGGGTTTGATATTTAGTTTTATTTCGATAAGACTGAAATAAGCAAAAATTAGACAAAATGCTAAGTTAAACCTATTTACCCCTTGTTAGGAACTGAATGTTATACATTTTAGCCCTTAACTTGCATGTTTTATTCTTTTAGTAATAGTTTTATCTTTGATTTTTATTGTTTTAGTATTTTTCTTTATTTTAGGGCATTGGTTATAATATCAGTCAAAACTAGTGATTTTAGACTTTAAAAAATGATATCCAAGAGGTTAAGGGAAGACCACATCCATTTGGCCACGCAATGATGAAGATCCAAGTCCAATTAGACCTAGAAAAGAGCTTAAGAGAAGCTACAAGCTGATAAGAATGGAAACAAGAAGAAAATGAAGAATCCTTCTCCAACTAGGAAACTTTCTCTAAAATTGAAAACTTGAGCCCGTTTTAGTATTCTGTCTGTATCTTTTTCCTCGAGCTCAAATTTTTCTACAACTTTGTATTTCACGCAAATTTCGTGAAACGGATGGTCACCTTGTCAAAACAGGGCTAGAAGTCAGCGCGAATTTTGTTGTTCTAGTTTGGTAGAATTTTCATAGATCTCCTGTTTAGAAAAAGGGATCTTTGGGACTATTCTTCTTTTATTTAAAGAGAGTTCTCTACACCATTATCATCATCATACACAGGAGCTAGAGGATGAAATCAGAGGAGAAGAATAAAGAAGAAAGAAGGGATCGACCTATGGCAGCGAAGATGTTCTCCCCAACCATGAAGAAGTCCATTCCAATCATGAGCGGCTAAAAGCTTTGCTAGGGTTGTGATGTAGCCCTAGCTTAGTGCTACTCATTTGGTTGTATTTATTTATTGGAGAATGATATTTTTCTTGCATGATTGTATAACCTAGAGGATTTTATTTGACTTTTAATAAAAATCATTTTCAAAGTTTTAATCCAATTCCAAAGTATTTTCTATCTTGTCTTTTAGATATTTAATGCTTGTGATTGAACACAACTCATTGACTTCTTGTAATTGTAAATGAGATGGTTATGTAATGATTTTCATTGAATATAATATTAGGGTTTTGATGGGTTATGTAATGACCCAGTCATTTTCCCTTCTTTCATTTTTCTCAAATTTTACGGATAATTTTTTTTTTCCTTTTCCGTTTAATTTTCTTTTTCGAGTTCTGTTTCTTATCACTGGGTGTCATCTCGAGTGCTTGGAAATGGTTTCTGAGACTCTTTCCTTTGGATTAACAACTTCCTTGTGAGGACCGAGTCATTTCCTCATTTTTATTTTTCAGCACTATTCACTTTTCGTCCTTTTCTCATTTGTCACTTTGTTGGCACAACCTCACTTTTCGTGTTCAGATTTGATTCCGATTTTGCATGCATTCATGATATTTAAATTCTATGCCATGTGTATTTTTACTTTCCTAGAAATGCATGGCCATTAATGCACTTTCTTCCTTAGGAGTGTGGGTGCACACTTTCTTTGGAAACTTCTTATTTTTGGGGTTACTTGTGTAATTACTTAAAGTAATTATTTTTGTCTTGAGGACCATTTTGTAATTTAATTTGAAAGATATTTTCAAAAAGGACCTTTTTGCAATATTTAGAAAGTGTGACAAGTGTCACACTCTCATGGAGCCACTTGTTGACATTGAGGTGGAGAGACTTGGATACACCATCTTGTGACATTTGGAGGGTGGAGATTCACCCTCTTGTTGGCCTGGGATTGGTGCACTTATTGGCTTGGATGGTTAACAAGCGTAGGCTTAGGATTAAGCCTAAGAGGAAGCCATTGATTTGTGACAAATGTAAGCTCCAAATGTGGTCTTGCATATGTGTGTGTTTTAACCATGGTGTTAGTTCACCTAATGAGTGGAGGACTTCTAATTCTCCACTCACATATCATCTCCCTTACATTTTATATTATCCTTGACATTAGAACCCTAGCCTTCATGGATGAAGCTTAAAGCCTTTAGCTTTGACCTTAATTTTTGAGAGCCTTCCATTGATTTCCAAACTAAACCTTGGTAATACTTTTTGTTCTCCTCATCCCCCTTTATGCAACCCTTGAAGGGTTTACCATTTTGAGCTTGCTTGCCTTAGATTCAAGAGGAACAATCTTCTTGTGAGGTAAGGGGTGTTATAGTTTATTTTCTAAGTGGTTTTAATTGTTTTTGTAGTGAAATACAAGTTGTATGCACATTTAATATCAATTTGAGAAATTAATGATTAATTATGGCTTGCTTAGAGCATCTCCAATGCTAAAAGCTAAATTCGGATGCCAAATCTATATTTTAACAGGTGCTACAATGTCAAAATGCTACATTTTAACAATTCTGTTCCAATGGTACATTTTATGCAAAATGCTATTTTTTGACACAACCCCTATTCTTTTTCAACTACCATTCCCATCATTCATCATTCATATATTAAGCACATTCCAAGTCAAGTTGTAGACATTAGAAAGAAACTAAAATTAAACCTATTGAAAAAAAGTAAAAATCTAAAATATCCGGTCAAAAAAGGACCAAATATATATATATATATATATATATATATATGTATAAATTTATATATTTAATTATATTATTATATAATTGTTTTTTATATATATATATTTTTTTCTTTTTCTTATCCAATGCTTGCTGAATATGCATGTCATGTGAATCTTTACTCTGTAATTGCAGTCAAATGAATTTGCATGTCATGTTCAGACCCTTGTTTTGCTTCATTGTGGTTTCATCTATTACTAAAAATTCCTTACTACTGCTTACCCTGTTAACAGTCAGAAATAACAAGCAATATGTACAATGACATTACAACATTCAAAGCATTGAACCCATTTACACAAAAGATTGAGCTGTCTTAAAACATTGAACCTATTTACACAAAAGATTTGTTTTTGACAGCCCATTTACACAAAAGATCAGCAACTAGTTGAAAAAGCCTCAACTTCACGAGCCCTTCATGGTGAAGATGGGGGAAGAGGAACATAATAATCAAAGTTGGTTGAATGTGCTTGTAGTTTGCAAGAATCTCATCCCTGCGCAGCTGGTAATAAACTTTTGCCTGAGGGTTCATGTTGGAAAGGTCCATCATCATAAGCACTTGAGCCTTCAGTTGGCAAAGGGTGAAGTACATCTGCTCCAACACATAGAAGACAACCTTAAAAATAGTTATAAAATTTTAATGCCACAAGAATATATTACATTTTCTGGAGTAATCTAAGTGCTTCTACTTCATCAGGGGTAGTCTACAACAATAACTTTTGAAAAGGTATTTAGACATCAAAGACACCTTATAAAAATGTTAAGAAAATATTTATCATGGTCTTTTAACTTACAAGAAGATATATATGTTTTCGTCAAGTGCCCCTTTAGCCAGAATAAAGCAGGAAGCAACTTCTTTGATTGTCACATCTCTAGGTCAGTTTAGTTGCGCACCAGCAGCATGATTCGTCTGGATAAGAAATTTGATGATAATATCTCTCAGCAGCTAAAGAAATGTGATGGTGAAAGTTATGTAAAACCAAGAGGCAAGGGATCGAGTTAAGCCTACTATACACCATGTTAGTGGGAGTAGTGTGACTAATTGGGCATTTACATGTAATTGTTACACATGTGCCTTGAAGCCTATATAAACTCATGTACTCTAGCCATTTTTTGAATGGATTAAGTGGAATGAAATATTTTCCAAGTGTTCTTCCCTCCACTTTCTTCTAAAATTATTGACTTTTTTTGCCGGTAAGTGTATATCGATAAAAGAACTATACAAACATGGCCTAAGCAAACTTGAGCAGCAAGAGCATAGCACAAACAAAACCCAAGAATAATGCAAAACAAGAGGGTAACAGATAGCCTATAGCTATAAAAAATGACAACTTGGAGATGAACAAGGCAGCCAACAAAAGAGCAGCAATGCAAGGCTCAAACAACTGAGCAAGGCAACAAGTATACTAACAACAGGAGCTCAACCGTTAGAAACAAAAAATCTGATCAAGCTACACCAAGTGCAAGAATGAGTCGCCCGAATTACTCTAATCTTGAATCCTGCTTTAGAACCTAATCTTCTATAAAATCAATTGACATCCAATTCTAGTTTCAAAAGCACTTACGAGAATAGCCACACACACACACAAATAAAAGGGATCCGCACTGATATAAAGATGATCAAAATATATTAACTAAGAAATTTATATAATATTTCTATGCACAAATGTGAAGAATCAAAACACATAGGGAAGCAAACATATACAAACTAATTAAATAATACAGAAGGAAAGCAAGTAATATTACCTGGGAAATTAAGTTCATACGTAGAAGCTATGAATTGTACATCTCCAGCACCAAGCACAATCAGAAGGCTGTATATATAAGATCGTGTGTGTGATCGATGAAAAGCTGGGCTTGGCAAAAAAAGAAGGTACTTAGTTTGAATTAATCTATTAAAAGAATCAAGATCCTAACCTGTATATGGGAAATTTTATTCCTTGGAAAATCTACAAATATATTTGTAAATTTTACTCTTTGGAAACTTGGTTTGAATTCAAAAAATGAAAACCTAGAAACCCAATCAGAGCTGGATTTGGAGAACAGATCTAAAAGCAAAAGCTAATAATTGAAGAAGATATAGATACACATATATTATATATGCATAATCCACAAAAAAAAAAGATGCGTACCTGTTGCTTCCTTCTAGAGTTTCAAAGCGACGGAGGAGTGGCTATGGTGTAGGCGAGTTGTCTATGGTTTGAGGAGAGTGTGTGGTGTAGGGGAGAGAGAGAGAGGGAAAGAGGAGGGCAGGGCTGAGGTTGAGCTCTGATCGAGAAATAGCTGCCGTTCTCTTCTCTCTATGTCTCTGGTTACCGCCGTTCTCTTCACTCTCTCTCTCTCTTGCCCTACATAGAACCAAATAGGGAAATAGCAATTGCCATTTCTTGTGCTAGAATTGGCAAAATAATTAGCAAAGTTAAAATTTGGCAAGCGAAATGGCAGCCCATTGGAGAGCCCATTTGAAGCCCATCTGCTATATTTTATAAATAACAGCCCAAATAGCATTGGGTTGGAGATGCTCTTATAACTCACTTTAAACTTGATATATGGCATGGCCATGACTTGATCTTTGTTGTATATTAATTTGGGTTGATTTAAATGAGTTTTCAAATCTAGAGATTTAATGAATTTAAATTGATTTAAATTCTACTACATTATACCTTGCTTGTATTCCATTTTTGACTTAATATATGGCATGGCCATGACTTAGTTCTTATTATATATTTATTTGAGATCATTTGAACAACTTTTGAAAATTAGAGATTTAATTAATTTAAATTAATTAAAATCTATATGATTATGTCTTGCTCATTTTGCTCTTTTGATTTAATATATGTAATGAGCAAGCTATGTTGATTAACATATATTAATTTAAGGTTATTTGGAATTGATTTAAAATTTAGAGACTTTTCATGTTAGGTTGATAATCTCTTGAAATGTAGTATGTTCAATAACCTTGTGAGGATATTACTAATTAGATATCGAATTAGTGTTTGTGGCCTCCTAAAATGGTAATTAGACTTAGCATGATATATGATATCATTGACTTGCCTAACTTGTTTAAATATATCTTGTGTAGGTATATAACTTGTTTGAATATTACAGTTGTTTATCTTGAAAGGTAGTTACTAAATTGAAACTTATTTAGTACTTGTAGCTTAAGATAGTAATGTGACTCAATTGTTGTAAAATATTCTTACTTTGTGTATAAATTGCATATTGAGGACATGACTTGTCATATGCTATTTAGACTTGAATTCTAGGACATGAATTGTGTGGATTCAACCTTACTTGTTCATGGAATGTGGTAACTTGCATTTGATTTTGTATAAGTTTTGAACTTATTGATTTTGGAAAGCTTGTGAGGACATAAATTATGTGATGGCTAGGATTTGGCTCTAATACGGAGATAAGAGTCTTCTAAGTCATAAGTGCGCACTAGGTGGTATCTTGTGGGTTGTAATTACCCGAAAATACTTGCTTGGTCTAGAGACCGCATGTCCTAGTCTTTCCACAATTTGATTTCGCATTTAATTTCAAGTTGTTAATCATAGATTACTTGTAACTTGAGAATTAATGCTTATTTGGATACTTGAATCCTATTTAGTATACTTGAACTTGTATACTTGCTTTATAAGTATTAATTTCATTTAGTATACTTATGCTATGTATACTTGTCACGTGCGAAATCCTATTAGTTTAGTGTACTTGTGTTTGTGTACTTGATTTACAAGTTTTCCATATTAAATGTATACTTCAGTAGATATGCTTGAACGTTGCATAAATTGTTTTAATATGGTTTAGTATACTTAAAAATGTATGCTTGAATGTCGTATAACATTTTTTGACATTGTTTAGTATACTTGAGCATGTATACTTGTATGTCGTAGTTTATTTCAATTGCTAGTGTAGCTTAAGATGATCCCTGAGTCTCACTTTTGACATAGACATTAGGTGGCATGACCTTTTTGAATTGTTTCACATTAATGTGATAACCTTGTAAAATGTTAGGTCAATGCATACTCATCTCCTACGAGTAGTTTTATGTTACTCACCCCAAAGTTACCGAGGCATTGTTCAAGTATAAAGACTTGGCTCGTAATGTTCATCATTGCTTGGATAATTGTAGACTTGAAGGTTTTAATTCTTATAAAGGTTGGCTTGAAATGCCACTTGTAGCCTTATTTGTCAAAATGTGTATATTTGATTCCATATATGTAATGTGTACATATGTAGTACACCTTTTGTATCGTATTTGACATGTATGAGATGAGGTCGGAGACCAATGACATGTATTTTGTATTCAATGTAAATTTTGACTTCATGAAATTTTATGAAAATATTGAAAAATGACAAGTTATTGTTTCACCATGATTGCATCGGGTGTGGGAATTCCATTTTTATTTTTTCATAGGGTCTCATTAATCATGTATAAAGTGTGGCCAAGGGCCAACCAGTAACTTCCAATCATTTGATAATTTTGGATTTCAAAATTTCTATTTCAAGTTCATTTTCGCCTTTTTGGCCATCGGGGGGTCAGATTTTGACTCGGCCATTTCTGGGAGCAGCGGATTGTTCCCGCGTGCTCATAATCACTTGTTACGTCTGTGTGCACATTCGTTTCAAACTAGAAATGCATTTGGGGTCAAATGCATGCTTGGTGTAAAGTTGCATTTTCGCTTTTTGAGCCTAATTGATCTATGGGCATTTTTGACATTTCAAATGTGACGGCCCTGGTTTCTCAAACCAGTGCGTCCTGTAATGAACTGAAGATTGACCCGATAACGGATCTAGATGCGGAAGCAAAAAATAAAACAACGGTCTCCCTAGGCACAACACGTCTCTAAGACACTTTGATGACCTTCCATAAGGTCGTGAAACTCAATGAGAACTAACACGGAAGCAAAAGATCGAAAATATGACAAATAAGCCCCTAGGGGCAAAATAGTCATTTTGTAAAAATATGGATTCGAGTGCTACCGAGTACACCGCTCGAAAGACAATGAAAAACTAATCATGAAGGACTTAAGAATCGCCTAATTCGGAGTCTAGACGAATGAGAAACGGCAAAACAAAGAAAAACGGACATATAAAACAAAAAGGGTAAACTGGTAATTATTCAGAAATATCTGGGCATAACCGAACACACCGTTGAATAGACGACGAAAAATTAGTCAAGTTCAAAAACAATGTCGTGGCGGCCCGACGAGGGTCACGACTGCTGCAGTGCTGCCGACCCACTACTGCTGCAATTGAGAATAAAAACGGGCATCTAAATGGACTTTTTTGAAAAAATTCAAAGAAGAAATCCCCCCTAAAATCAAATTTTCTACCTGGCAACGTGGACGGAAAAAAAAAAAAAATGCATTGTAAAATGCCCAGAATGCCCCCAAGAAAATCTGGTCAAGAGGCTAAAAATCAGTCCTAGCTACTGCCCAAGAAAAGGAAATGCGGCTTCGAGAGGTTTTAAATTGCCTAAATTGAAAATGCAATCTTAAAATACACCCACAAGATCCCCGGAAGTTTCAGATCGGTCGTTACACTTTTCAAAAAAAAGTCGATGAATAGTACCAAGTACACTTGTATTAAAATTCAGCAAAAACCTGGCAGTAAGGATTTTTCAGAAAAAAAAATGAGTTTTTGAGGGCCAAGATGACGTTTTCTGGAAAAACACAAAGAAGAAACCCCCTCCGAAATCAAGTTTTCTACCCAACTATGTAGGTGAAAATGAAAAAAACTTATTGCGAAATACCCGAAATGGCCCTGGAACATAATAGGGTAAAAACTCAAAAAATTGCAACCTTAAGTTTTTGTTTCATCAAGAAGGGTATTATGTGCCAAAGTGAACATGCAAGCATATGTAATATGATAAAGTAGACGTACTACAATGGTCTACGGCCTCATGGCATATTGTATGTAAAATATGACCCTTCAATGCATGAAATCTCCTAACTTCCATAAGCAACAATGAAGTTAAAAATTTGCATACATATCACATAAAGTGTCTTTGGCCCTTGGCCTCATTACATACAAGTCAAATACATTGCATAAAGTGTACTTATGTACACATTACATAAATGAAATCAAATATAAATATTTTGACCTAAAAGACTACAAGTGCCATCTCAAGCCAACCTTTACAAGAATTAAAACCTTCAAGTCTACAATCATCCAAGCAATGATGAATATCACGAACCAAGTCTTTATACCTGAACAAATCCCTTAGTAACTTCAGGGTGAGTAAACAAGTTTACTCGTAGAGAATGAGCATACATAGACTCGATTTCTTACAGATTTTTTTAGACTAACATGAAACAGTTCAAAAGGATCATGCCACCTAACGTCTATGTCAAAGTGAGACTCAGGGATCATCCTAAGCTATTCATGCAATTGAAATGAACTATGGCATGCAAGTATACATGCTCAAGTACACTAAACCATATTAAAACACGATACACGACATTCAAGTACAGATGTTCACAAGTACACTAAATCACGTTAAACGGGATAAACAATATCTAGCATACATACACAAGTATAAGATATATATATATAGAGAGAGTATTCATAAATCAAGTATACAAACACAAGTATACTAAGCTAAACAAGTACGCACAAGACAAGTATACATGACACAAGTATACTAAATGCAATCTAAACTCATAGAGCAAGTATACAGGTTCAAGTATATTAAATAGGATTCAAATACCCAAAGTAAACATCAATTCTCAAGGTACAAGTAATCCATGATTGACAACTTGAAATTAAATGCGAAAACAAATAGTGGAAAGACTAGGACACGTGGTCGTTAGACCAAGAAAGTATTTTTGGGTAATTACGACACACAAGGTACTACCTAGTGCGCACTTATGACTTAGAAGACTCTTGTCTCCGTACTAGAGCCAAACCCTAGCAATCACATAATTCATGTCTTCACAAGCTTTCCAAAATCAATAAGTTCAAAACTTATACAAAATCGAATGCAAGTTACCATATTCCGTGCACAAGTAAGGTTGAATCCACATAATTCATGTCCTAAAATTCAAGTCTAAATAGCATATGATAAGTCATGTCCTCAATATGCAATATACATAAAGTAAGAATATTTTACAACAATTGAGCCACATTACCATCCTAAGCCACAAGCACTAAATAAGCTTCAATTTAGTAACTAGCTTCTAAGGTAAACAATTGTAATATTCTAACAAGTTATATACCTACACTAGATACATTTAAACAAGCTTTGCAAATCAATGATATTCTATATCATGTTAAATCCAATTACCATTTTAAGAGGCCACAAGTACTAATTATACATCAAGTTAGTAGCATGCTCACAAGGTAATTAGAATACTACATTTTAAGAGATTTTTAACCTAATCATGGAAAGTCTCTAACTTTCAAATCTATCCCAAATAACCTCAAATTAATATATGTTAAACAACATAGCATGCTCATTGCATATATCAAAACAAAAGAGCAAAATGAGCAAGACATCATCATATAGATTTTAATTAATTTAAATTAATTAAATCTCTAATTTATCAAAGTTGTTCAATTGGTCCCAAATCAATATATGACAAGAACTAAGTCATGGCCATACCATATATCAAGTCAAAAATGGAAAACAAGTAAGGTACGATTAAATAGAATTTAAATCAAATTAAATTCATTTAAATCTCTAGATTTGAAAACTCATTCAAATGGCTCCAATTAATTATATAACAAGAATCAAGTAAAGGCCATGCCACATACCAAGTCAAAAGTGAATTATATGCAATTTACAACAATCATTAATTTCTCAAATTAACATTAAAACATGCATATCACTTGTATTCCATTACAAAAGCAATCAAAATGACTTGGAAAATAAACTATAACACCCCTTACTTCACAAGAGGATTGTTCCCCTTGAATCCAAGGCAAATCAACACAAAATGGCAAACCCTTCAAGGGTTATGTAGAGGAGGATGAGGGGAGCAAAAAGTGTTCCAAGTTTCATGGTCAAAGGTGAGTGGAAGGGCCTCAAAAATCAAGGTCAAAGCTTAAACATCAAGCTCCTCTCATGGTGGCTAGGGTTTTTGGTGAGGGAGGAAATAAAACAATGAGATGAAGTATGAGTGGAGGAATTAGAAATCCTCCACTCACTATGTGATCTTACACCATGGTCAATACACACAAGTCTTGGTCAATTGCACAAAAATCCCTCTTTAAACCCATAATCCCAAAGTGGCTCAAAAATAATTGCAAGACTTAATTTGGAGCATACACTTGTCACTCATCCAAGCATCCATTGTGGGCTTAATCCTATGCCTACACTTGTCAACCATCCAAGTCAACAAGTGCACCTATCCTAGGTTAACAAGTGGTTCAATCTTCACCTTCCACATGTCATCATCTAAGGCATCAAAGTGTCCCCACACAAATGCCAACAAGTAGACCAATGAGAATGTGACACTTGTCACACTTTTTCAAAAATTGCAAAAAGGTCCTTTTTGAAAATATCTTCCAAATTATATTGCAAAATGGTCCCTAAGACGAAAAATAATTATTTTACATAATTACGATAAAACTCCATAAGTTAAGACTATTACAAAAAAAGTTATGCATCCATACCCTTTACAAGAAAAGTAAACACTTAGCATGCTTTTCTAAGAAAATAGAAATATACATTTCTAAGAAATCATATATCATGAGTGCATACAAAAATGGAAGCAAAGCCGAACACGAAAAGCGAGGTTGTGGCAACAAAGTGACAAACGGGAAAAAGACAAAAAGTGAATAGTGCCGAAAAATGAAAAATGTGGAAATGACTCGATCCTTAAAGGAAGTTGTCAATCCAAAGGAAAAAGACTCAGAAACCATTTATGAGCACTCGAGATGACACTAAGCAATGAGAAACTGAACTTAGACAAGAAATTTCAACGAAAAAAATTCATCCGTGAAATTCTGAGGAAAAAGAAAAGGAAGTAAATGACCGGGTCATTACATCAAAGCAGTTTTTTTTTTTTTTTTTTTTTTTTTTTTTTTTTTTTGTTTTTTGTTTTGTTTTTGTTTTTTGTTTCCGTCTGCATAGTCGGGTAGAAAACATGATTTTTTTTTGTGGGGGGGGGGGGGGGGGTTATTCGTTGTGTTGTTTTCAAAAAAGCCCAGAAAGTCCTCAAAATCACATTTCAAACTCAGAAAGCTGCTAAGCATGTCTATAGGACGAGCGCTTGTCCATGGGGTACGAATACTAGTAAGTAGGGTAGTGGGTTTTTACCCTGGCATGCTCATCTATGAGCACTTGTAGCCCTTGCACGAGCACTCATCTGTGCTGTTCATGTGTGTGTATGTGTGTATGTGTGTGTCTGTTCGGCACTGCACCTCCAACTTTAGGTCGTCGTATCTCCTTTGTTTTAACTCCAAATTGGTCCGTTCTTGAGTCTAAACAAACCGCTTTGAAATAAGATTTCCAATGGTACCAATTTTAGCTTCAGATTCTACTTTTAGCTCAAGATATTCTAAGTTTTAGTGAAGTAGTGTCAGTTTTTGGTTCGAACCGGGATAGGATTTCCCTTCCTTTGACTTTAGGACTTAATATCTTTATCATCCAGACTCCAAATCAATTAATTCTTGAGTCAATCTTTATTAAATTTTTGTTGTCTATCCAATGATGTACATAGGGGTACCCATTTCAGTTTAGAATTACCAGTTTCCCCTTTTAGCCTTAAGTGCTCATTTTTCTTTGTCTTACCGTTTCTCCTTCGTCTGGACTCCGAATCATGCGATTCTTGAGTCCGTCTTGATTAGTTTTTCGTTGTCTTTCCAGCGTTGTACTCAGTGGCACCCAAATCCATATTTCTAGAAATGACTATTTTACCCCTAGAATTGTTATTTTTCTGATCTCTTGCTTCTGCACTTTATTCCTTTGGGTTCCGTGACCTCATGGAAGGTCATCTTAGGGTCTTAGAGGTGTGTTGTGCCTTAGGAGACCGTTGTCTTGTTTCTTGCTTCCGCATTTTGGATCCGTTTTGGGTCATCACAGGACACACTGGGTTGTAAAAATCCAGGGTCGTCACAGATTATGCTTAGAAAAGATAGACTATACTATACCTTAGAGTAAAGTAGTTAGGTAGATGGTTTATGTTAATCAAAGATAGTCCATGCTTAGCTTTAATTTTATATTATCTTTTAACTGAATTAATTTGTGCTCGTAGCCATGATTAATTTCTTATGCATATTTCATATCTCTCCAATAAATTGATGCAACCAACTGGTAGTGCGACGTTAGTGATGAAATCATGTTCGTAGCCTCTTCTCTCATATTTTCCTTACTTAATTTAATTATTGTCTTTAATTTAATTCTCTGTTTAGGTATTTTTCAAGTTATATTCCCAATTCCGCATAACACAACTCACAATCATAGAATAGGCAAAATGAACAAAGATGACTAATAGGTTTGAGTAGTGCCTTAAAGCACTGATTTCACCAATTGCAGTCTTCCAACATAGGAAATGGATTTATTGCACTAGTTTGTAATCCACTTGGTGATCTTCTACACCAATTGCTTACAATCAGAGGCCTTTAAATCTTAATGTTGAAGAGATTAGAGGCACTCCTGAATACCTCATAGGTAAGAAATCTTTGCTAATGTCTAGTGAGTGAGAGATGCTAAGTTCAGCTTGTGGAGTGAGTCATGAAAAAAGTGCTGAACTTTTGGTGTGGTTTATGGTGAGGCCCGTGAGGATGGAAAAGTGATATGAGGCTAGTTTTAAACTTGATTATTCTTTTAGCGTGTGTGTGTGTGTTCTGTATTGTTTGGGTTATAAGTCCTTTTTATATGGTGTTTAATTTTTAGTTAGTGGGAGTTTGTATTTTTGTTAGTGGGAGAGAGTTGAGACTACAAATGGAATGCTAGTGACAGTCAAACCTACTAAAAGTTATGTTATTGGAAGTAGTAAAGTAATTGGACATTTACATGTAATAGTTAGACATATATTTTGAAACTTATAAGAGCTCAAGTGCTCTACCCATTTAATTAAGTAGAATAAAGTTTGTCAAGTGTTCCTCCCTAGCTCTACTTGTCTTTCAAAATTAAAAATATTAATTTGTGATGTCTGTCCCACTTATTTTTAACGATGAAGGTAACAAGTGGATACATCATATAAACTGTGGATGAGTGTGAGAACAACTTCATCAAACTCATTGAATAAATGAGTAACATGTTAATTAGGTTCATAAAAAGGCTCATGATTAAATTGTTGCTCGTAATATATATATATATATATATACATATATTAAAAATCCTGAAACATGCTAAATTCCAATTAGAAGCTCCACTTTACTGAACAAACTGAGGTCGAGCTTGACGAACAGTTGGAAGCATATTTAATCCAAACTCTAATCAACTTTGGCTGACTACTTTGACTTGCTTGAGAGGTGTTCCAACAACCAAAAGTTGACTCGACTTGATTACTGCTGACCCTACCGATATTCTACTCTTGAAAAACCAAATACAATTGAAATTGAAAATAGAGCGCGCGTTAGGACCACTTGAAGTGGATCATGGCCATGTACCGAAAGCAAAGAACTGCTAAAGCAACAACATATACTCATCTGATTCCGCATCCGGTATCTGTTGGAAAATTATTATTATAAATCACAAAAATCACCTCCACTTATAATATATGACCCAAATAAAATCTTCAAGGACCACTTGAAGTGGATCATGGCCATGTACCGAAAGCAAAGAACTGCTAAAGCAACAACATATACTCATCTGATTCCGCATCCGGTATCTGTTGGAAAATTATTATTATAAATCACAAAAATCACCTCCACTTATAATATATGACTTAAATAAAATTTTCAAAAATTTTCCTAAATATTTTGAAAATAGTCGAAATCTCTCAAAAGCTGTAAGGAATTATGGCAACTTTAGATCCGGAATTCAATCAAGCTTGAACTTGATTCAATCACAAATTATTTGCACGATACACTATTAGGTGCAACACTTAATTACTTTCAGAATGCCTAATTATAAAATTTAGAAGAGAGAACTTTTATAATTTAGAGTTAAAAAAACATTAGAGTATTAGTAGGGATTGATCATCATCATCCATGCTTCATCTATGATTGAAAGAAGGAAGTCCGGTCTTTATATAGATCTCTAAGGTTAAGGCTCATAAATATGTTCAAACCTTAAGATACATAAAATTAAATGATCAAATAGTCGAAAGTTTAGTAGATGTAAAACATCTCCATGGACATAACAGCGTTGATAGGAATTTGAAAGGTAAATTATTGAGATCTCGTTTTCGAATCACACTTGATACTCTTTATTTGAATGGTGCGTGCGTTGTGCTGTCGATACACGTCTTCAAGAAAAAAACAAAAAATACTAAGAAGAATAAAGATTAGGCTTTTAATTTTTTTTACATCTATATATATATATATATGTATATATATATATATATATTAAGAAATGTTATAAAAATATTTTGAAACATTTTCTAACACTCCCATTAGACACGCACACTATTTCTCACGCGCCTGTATGGCTATATATAACCGTTTACTCTACACTATGGTCCCTCAAACCAACAGAGTTCCACAACTCCACACCATATATACACAAACACAACCCTTTCTTCTTTTTCTTCCTGTAGAGTGAAGATGCAGGAAGAGAAGAAGATGAAGGCCAAGAAAGGATGGCTTGCAGTCCAAGTAGGGTTGGAAGATGAAGATGGAGGGTATCAGAGATTTGTCATCCCGATATCATACCTCTACCACCCTCTCTTACAAGGGCTTCTCGATAAAGCTCATGAGGTTTTTGGGTACCACACCACCGGCCCGCTTAGACTACCGTGCTCAGTGGATGATTTTCTTCATCTCCGATGGCGGATCGAGAAGGAGGCTAATAATCACCACCATCATCAACACCACCACCTTCCAAGCTCTTTGTTCTTCCACTCTTGTTGAAGAATAGATGTTGTCTACTTTTTACGTAGAAAGGGCCTTCGTGCTAATTAAGTTTGCTTCTCTCTCAGACTCACTGGTTTTTTTCTGACTTCTTTATGGAAGCAGGTTTATATCATTAAAACAAAAAGAAGCAGAAGCTAGCCATCAACATTTTTATCAGCTTTTTTTCCGGATGATGAATGAAATTTGTCATACATATGTAATTGTCCTCTCTATATACAATATTAATACCAGTAGTTTTGTATACTTTTTCAGATTGTTTTTTTTTTTTTTTTTTTTTTTTTTTTTTTTGCGTAAATAGATTGTATATGAGTTTTAAACTTTTAAAGCCAACAAAGTAACTTTAATTGAGCAAGAATCTATCTACTAGTTAACAATATTTTTGATTGAGATGAAAATAACGTCCATTATATTTCCACCATATGCGCGCCCATAAAATGTGGAGACATGCAGATAACCATAAAGTGGTTAATGTAAGTCGGGTATACAAAATGATTTTGTAATTGTTTACAAAAAAACAACAACAAAATATGGTTTTGTAATTCTTAATTTCTTATTTTTACACAAATATATCAGACTATCAGTAAATAAAATTTAATTATCTTTGCACTAGAAGATTCTGATTTTCTTATTTATCCAAAACCTACATAGTTGAAATTAAAATTTTATTTTATTTTATTTTATTTATATTTTTTTTTGGTAGGTTGAAGTCTCGGATTTTCGTATAATATTTATTCCAAAATAACCAATCGGTATATAAAACTGTTATTATGGATACGATGCTCGGATAGGCTGTCAAGAAAAGCTGAAAGTGTTGCACGTTAATAGTAAGTGGAACTGAGTGTGATCCAGCCAGCACCATTAGTGAAGATATGTGTGGTGGTTGTGTCCATTTCATGCTTATCTAGCTCAGGATCTCTACTTTTGTCAACAATATAACTGTGCGTGAATAATATTCTTTTTGCCTCTTTTTTCTTTTACAAATGCAAATGAAAAACCAAGCAAATGAATGACTACATTAGACCCCTCTACGTTTCTGTAGCTGTTCCATTTTATTTTATTTTTATTTAAGTAGTGCTATTGCGAGAGTATTGCAAAAAGTTTAAAGAGCTCGCAGCGTTTATAAGCCACACAATTCCATTTTTAGGAATTTGGGAGACAATTAATTAAGAAAAAATCATTCGCAATTAAGGAAACAAATTAAGTTTTTTTCTCTCTTCTCTCCACGTTCTCTCTTTCTCTCTTTTGATTAACACCCTCAACTAATCTGTCTCTTTCTCTCTCTTGGTTAACCCTTAAAGAATCTGTCTTTTTCTCTCTCATAGTTAATCATTTGTCTTTCGATCAAAGAGTCTCTCCACCTATATTCCGTCCTTCCTTGCTGACATACTAGGTTCTCGTAAGTTAGACTTCATCTATCATGTTCGTGACGCTATTTCATTATATTTGAGATTTTTTCTTTCTTTTATTTGTTCGCGTTTTTGAGCTTTGAAATAACCCCATCACAAAAATTTTACACGTTCTCTTTTTTTTTCTTTTTTTTTTTTTTTTTCATGTTTTGAAGCTTTGGAATAGCCTCATCCTAAAAATTTTTGTGAGATATATATTTTGTAATTGGCTAATTTCGTTGTCAAAACAAGTCTGATCGAGTTGTACTTTTTCAGTTCTAAAATTCAAAGATTGAAGATCGGATGTGGATTTAAAAAAGTTCAAGTGTTCATGGGTTGCTACACTCCAAGATGATGAAAACAATTATTTAGGAAAGTATGTGAGTGAGTGAAAACACTTTGAGAGTTTTAGAAGGTTGAAGGAAATAGAAAATACATTTTTGTCCATTGGGAATCGGCAGGAGAATCCTTGAACCGGTAGCAAACCTTGGTCCACAATAGGTTTGGTCACTGCCAACCTTGAACCAGTACCACAGTGTGGAACCGTTAGCCAAAGTGTGTCGAAAAAGGTTCTGACCTTCTTGAACCGGTACTAAGAGTCCTGACAGCATTAGAACTTTCAGTTTCCTGTTCTAATTGTTTCCTTTTTTATCCCAATTTCTTTCCAAGTCCTATGCACGAAATTTTTCATATTTTCAGAGGAATTAGGACATTCTAAACTCTATATATACCTTGGTAGTCATCTAGGTTTATTCATGGCTTTAAGAAAAATTCAATTTTATATTTTGAGAAAGCCTTTTAGAGAGAGAAAATTCAGAAAATCAAATTTGATTATTTTGAATTTATTTATGAGAGCACACACATATATTCGTGAGTGATTTAGTGGTGTTGTTCTCTATCTCATCATCATTGGATCTATATTGGAAATTCATAGATTTCGAATGAAGAGCATGATTTAATTCTTTTACATCGAGTTCAGATCTTGAACAATAAAAGTAAAAACAATCATACTTTGAAAGCGTTGGAGTATTCGAGGAGTGTTGTCTGATCTACCTGCTACTCCTCTACAAATATTAAGCATAAGCCTGAGGTCAAGTTGCTATTGGACTGGGAGTCACAAAGCCAGAGGATTGTCAGCAATTGGTGTTTGGTAGAACGATATGGTGTGAGATAAAGTCAAAGTTTGGTGTACTTTTGTTTCAAACATAGTGGATCGGTTTACTTTGGACTGAATAATCCACTAGTTTTTTCCCATACAACAGTTGACGTATTTTATCAACTGAGGTTTCCTCACTAAAAATCCTAGTGCAATCTCTCTAAACTTTTACTTGCTTTACTTTATAGTATTTATATTTGTGATTGTGGATGTTTTGTACTGACCCGGTCATTTTCCTTCCTTTCTTTTTTTTTTCGGTAATTTATTTTTCCGTCCTTTTCCCTATTTCGTCTTTTTCCCGCTTATCATTTTTCTTGCATAACCTCACTTTTCGTGCTCGGATTTGATTCCGGCCTTACATGCATCCATGATATTTGATTTCCAAGGTAATTATATTTTTACTTTCGTAGAAAATCATGCTAATTGCTTACTTTTTCGTAAAGGGTATGGATGTATACTTTCTTGGAAACATTCTTAATTTTTGGGGTTTTAGTGTAATTATGTACAGTAATTATTTTTTATTTTAGGGACCATTTTGTAATTTAATTTGGAAGATATTTTGGAAAAGGACATTTTTGTAATTTTTGGGAAGTGTGACAAATGTCACATTCTCATGGAACCACTTGTTGGCATTGAGGTAGAGAGACTTGGATGCATCATCTTGTGACATGTGGAGGGTGGAGATTCACCTACTTGTTGGCCTAGGATAGGTGCACTTGTTGACTTGAATGGTTGACAAGTGTAGGCTTAGGATTAAGCCTAGGAAGGAGCCATGGATTGGTGACAAGTGTAAATACCAAATTAAGTCTTGCATTTTGTGTGTGTGAGAGGTAGTGTAAGAGCACATAGTGAGTGGAGGAATACTAGATCCTCCACTCACCACATTTCACTTTATCTCTTTCATTTCCCTTGTTCTCAAAACCCTAACCTAGCCACCATTGAAAAAAGCTTGGTTTAGAACTTATTATGTTATTTTGGCTTCCTTTCACTCACCTTAGCCCTCTAACCTTGGGAAGTAAAAGTTTCCTCTCACTCTCCTCTACAAAACCGTAGTTTTGTTTTCCATTTTTAAGCTTTGTTGCTTTGGATTATAGAGATTCAATTTTCTATTGAGGTAGGGGTGGTAGTATGTTTATGCTTTAAGTGTTTTATGATCCTTTGGGATTTAATATATATTGTATATATGCTTTTAATATTGTAGTCTTGCATATTATAGGAAATCATCACATGTGACTTATGATTTATTGATTTAAGCATGTCTGATATATATTTATATTGTGTAGAATTATTGATGTCATATACAATTCTTATTGACTTGAATTGTTATATTTGTTGTGATAATAATTTTATATTCTTATTGATTGCTTTTAGTATATAAAGCTTATTGTTGAGGCATGATTTAGTTGATAAGTTGGTGGTATTATTTTGTATATTATATCATGATGAGAACTTGTCATTTATTATGCCATTCTAGACTTGAAACCTTAAGACATGGCTTGTGTGGTTTCAAATTTCTTGTGCATGGAAGGTGGTTTACATGCCTTGATTGTGGTATATAAGTTTTAAACTTAATCATGATTATGGATTCTCTTAAGACATTGTTACGATTTTTATAGCTAGAGTTTGGCTCTAGTACGGGAGCTAAGATTTTTCCCCATTTGAGATAGTGCGCACTATGGTGGTATTCCCAGCTGGTTAATGCCCGAAATAACCGGTTAGGTCTTATTTAATCCGGGATTTGATGTCCAAGTTTTCCACTATTTGATTTCACATTCAATTCTAAGTTAACAACCAATGTTCAATTGTAACTTGAAATTTTTGCTATTGGCGAATTGATGTTGTTAAGTACATTGATGTTGACATTGTGTTGTTAAAGAATCATTCAAGTTAGCTTAAGATCGATGATCCCTTAGAATACCTTGAACATAAACGTTAAGTGGAATGATCCCTTGTATTCGTCTATATTAATCTTGCAATGATATTGAAACTTTAGGATATACGCATACGCTTCTTCCTACGAGTAACTTGATTATTCATCCTAGTTGTTTGGGTTATTTTATAGGTAAGGAGACTATGTTCTCGGATGCTCATCATCCTTAGAGGCTTATGAGCAATTTGGAACATTTTTGTATATTGACTTGCACTTGTTTAGTATGTTTTACTTTTGGATGATATATTTTGTATACCATGGATGTATGGTATTTTAGAAGCTAAGATGGCTTCTTGATATGTAATGTGTATCTAAGTACATTTTTTGATGCATATTTTGTATGTATAACATGAGACCAACGGCCATTAAACTTAAAGTTCATAAGTATGTTTTTAAAACTCAAGTTTGGCCATAATAGCCTATTATGTGGAAATTAGAGGTTTGGTATGTCAAATTTTGTAAATGGATTCTAATGAGGCAGTAGGCCATTGTAGTGCGTTTACAATATCATTTTACATTTGCGGGCATGTTCAAATCTCATAAAACTCTTAAGTTCCAATTTTTGAACTATTTTTGGATGATTTATGAATTTTTATGCAAAATTCAAGTATTGGAACATGATTTAAAGTTCTCTTTTGATTTAGCATGTTATTTATGCTTGAAGGAGGCTAGGAAATGTTTTCAAACTTGTTCGAATCATTTGGAATGCATGCATAGCTTTCAAGTTGGGCTGAGCATCTTTCCATACATTGCAGCAGTAGCTTTTGCTGTTGTCTGCGACGTCAGTCAGCTGATAAGAGCCATCAGCCGGCTGACACATGCTTGAGACTAATTCTAGTAGGCTTTCTAATGAAAAAGAGTCATTTTGGCATGCTGAAGATTGGGGTTCGGTCGGCTGATGATGGAGTTTCAGCCGGCTGATCCTTGCCATCGGTTGGCTGATCCTCCCTGGAGCTTTCCCCTTTCAGTTTTCATTAGACAATTTTCTTGCACCGACTTCAGAGGGGCATAACTCCTTCATTCCTAATCCAAATCTGGTCATTTTTTAGTCTAAATTCAAGAGCTTGAAGTTAGCTTTTCAATGGTATCAACCACACATCAAAACTCTAACTATGGTGAGAGTTATTGTAGTTTTAGTGAGATAGGTTCGTGGTATCTCTTAAACGGAGAATGCCACTTTGTTTTATTTTCCTATCTTTTCCGTCCGGACTCCCGATCAGGTGATTCTTAAGTCTAACTTTATTCATTTTTTGTTGTATTTCCAATGGTACACACAGTGGCATCCATTTCAGTTTGAAATGACCATTTTACCTTTGGTTCATTTCTTATCGAGTTTGAAATCCTTGTTTTAGTACTTGGCTCATTTGAGTTCCGTGGTTTCATGGGGAGTCATTTTAGTGCCTTAGGGATGACGTACATCTTTAAAGGCCATTTTATATATTTTGCTTCTTCATTTCGGATCCGTTATCGGGTTACCTTTTGGTCATCACTGACGTACTGGGTTTATAAAAACTTAGGCCGTCATAAGTGGTATCAGATCTCCTAGGTTTGAATACCTTAGGACGATGGGTTTGGGTGCATATCATGCTTTTGTTGATCTACTTTGATATATTCACATGCCTTTAATAACATGTTTCGGCGTTATATCATGTTTATGTGTTTCTTGATAACACGTTTGGTATTATGACATGTCTGTATGCTTATATGCTTATGTGTATGAAAGCATCTTAGTTGACATGTATGCTTATTTGCTTAAGTGCTTAACTGCTTAAAAGGGCTTTCTTTGATTGCTTTAGCATGACTGTAGGTTACATACCTTGTCTTGCTTCGTGTTTCATACATTTAGAGTGTGAGTTACATTCTGTCATAATAACTTATGTTATTGTTGACCTCTTTCCTTTCGTATGTTTAGCATTATGGTTATCACGCGTGGAGAGTCTTTATGTTAGGGCATTGAGAAGCGGGTGGATGACACCGAGTTTACGAGGGGCCAGGGAAGGCAAGGATTCTAGTTCGTGGCGTGGATGCTAATCCACTGCGGCCACCGACTTACGAGGAGAGGGTGGCTCAAGGAATCAATTAGGGGATCGCTGAATCCTTACAAGAATTGATACTCAAGCAGGTAGTAGGGATACAGATTTTGGCATCGGCACAAGCACCAATAGTCAATGAGACAATGGAGTACTTCATGCGACTACAGAGGGTTAGGATTGATCCATTTGTGGAGAGTTCAAATCCGTTAGTCTCAGAGGCTTGGTTAGACCTTATGGTTCGCAAGTTGGATAATATGGCAGTACCCACGAACAGATTGAGGATTTCCTTAACTGCCACTTTGTTTATGGGAGATACAGATATCTGGTGGAGGTCCATAACTGTAATGACCCGGTTTTTCTTCTCTTTTTTCATTTCCGGTGATTTTCTTTTTTTGTCTTTTTCCTATTTTGTCTTTTCCTTATTTCGTCTTTTTCCCGTTTATAGTTTTTCCTTGCATAAGCTCACTTGTTGTGCTCGGATTTGATTCTGGTTTTGCATGCATTCACGATATTTGATTTCCATGACATTAGTATTCTTACTTTTGCAGAAAAGCATGCCAGTTGCTTACTTTTCTTGTAAAGAGCATGAATGCATACTTTATTGTTATTATTCATAACTTTTAGGGTTTTAGTGTAATTATGTAAAATGATTATTTTTCATTTTAGGGACCTTTTGCAATTTAATTTAGAAGATATTTTGAAAAAGGACCATTTTGCAATTTTTAGAAAGTGTGACAAGTGTCACACTCTCATGGAGCCACTTGCTGGTATTTGGGTTAAGAGACTTGGCACTATGACTTCTTGACCTTTGGAGGGTGGAGATTCACCCACTTGTTGGCCTTAGATTAGTGCACATGTAGCCATTGATTTGTGACAAGTGTAGCTTAGGATTAAGCCTAAGGTGGAGCATTAGATTAGTGACAAGTGTAGGATCAAGATTTAGTCTTGCATTGTGTGTGTGTGTGAGGCAGTGTAAGAGCACATTGCGAGTGGAGGATTACTAGACCCTCCACTCACCATTTTCACTGCACCTTCTTCATTTACACTTGTTCTTCATAACTCTAACAAATCCACCATTAGAGGAAAGCTTAGTTCATAGCTTATCCCTTCATTTTGGCTTCCTTCCATTCACCTTAGAGCATAAACCTTGGGAGAGAAAAGATTCCTCTCACTCTCCTCTTCAATAACCCCAAACTTGTTTTACATTTAAAGCTTGGTTGCTTGGATTATAGAGATTCAATTCTCTATTGAGGCAGGGGTGGTAGTATGTTTATATTCTAAGTGTTATATAATCCTTGGGGTTTAATATATATTGTATACATGCTTTTAATATGATAGTCTTGCATATTATAGGAAACCCTCACATCTTGACTTAGGGTTTATTGATTTAAGTATGTATGATATGTGTAACCATGTGTAGAAGGATTATGTAATTTAGTGATATGCTAAATTCTAGTAATTTCACATATGTTGTGATATAGAACTTTTGTAGAATTATAAATGTTATTTACAAATTCTGTTGACTTGAATTGTTATATTTGTTGTGATAATAATTCTATGTTCTTGTGAATTACAAATTGTGATTAATTTAGAAACTTATTGCTAAAATGTTGATAATTAGTATATATAGAGCTTATTGCTAAGGCATGACTTGAGTTGATAAGTTAGTCGTATTGTATTGTGCATAATATCATGAAGAGTACTTGTCATTTAGCATGCCATTCTGGACTTAGAACCCTAAGACATGGTTTATGTGGTTTCAAAGTACTTGTGCTTGTAAGGTGGTTGATATGCTTTATTATCCATATATATAAGTTTTGAACTTGATATATTTTGGATTATCTTGGGACATTGTTTAAGTGACATGGCTAAAGTTTGCCTTTAGTGCGGGAGGTATGAGTTCTCTCCAATTGAGATAGTGCGCACTAGGGTGGTCTTCGCAGCGGGTTAGTGCCCGAAATAACCATTTTTGTTCTTGGTTTAGTCCAAGACGTGATGTCTAAGTATTCCACTAATTGATTTCGCATTTAAATTCAAGTTGACAACCAATGCTTAATTGTAGCTTGAAATTCTTGTTATTGGCGAATTGATGTTGTTAAGTACATTGATATTGATATATATTGCTAAAGAATCATTCAAGTTAGATTAAGATGATCCCTTAGAATACCTTGAACATAGACGTTAAGTGAAATGCTCCCTTGTATTCGTCTATATTGATCTTGCAATGATATTGAAACTTTAGGGTATACGCATATGCTTCTTCCGGCGAGTAACTTGATTACTCACCCTAGTGGTTTGGATTGTTTTTTAGGTAAAGAGACTATGTTCATCATTAGACGCTTGGATGTTCATCATCCTTGGACACTTTTGAGCTAAATGAAGCATTTTTTTGTATTGACATGCAAGCGTTTAGCATGCCTTTCTTTTGATATTATATTTTGAATGCCATGGGTGTATGGTACTTTTAGTGCTTTAGTAGCTTTCTTGATATGTAATGACACTCAAATATTTGCTTTTGACATTATAAACATTTATGTAAAGAGGCCAAGGGCCAAACATGTTTGCTTTTGCATTTGTACTCTAATGGCATCAAACTTTTGCTTCAAAATGTATTAAAACAGATTTTGGAGGTTTGATATATGAAAATCTTATAGTTGATGCGTATGTGGCCATGGGCCATCATTTTACGTTCATGTACTCATATCAAAGTTGTTGACATGTTCACATTCTCAAAACTCATGAAAAATCTGTTTTGCACATTCATTTTGAACTAATTCATGAAGGGATTCAAAGTAGAGGTTGAACCTTAGCACCTTGGACTCATAGTAGCTTTTTCAGTAGCTTTTCGTGGTGTTTCGGTCGACCAAAACTCTATTTCAGTCTACCGATGGCATTTGGGTTTGTCAATGCACAGAAAAATCACATTCCAGTAGCCAAATGCATTGTTTAAGGGTCATTTTGGTCGACCGAACCTTTATTTCGGTCTACTGAAGCAGCAAGAACCTTTCCTTCATGTTTTCAGCTCTCAGCATCTTCATTTTGGTCATCCGAAACTCTATTTCGGTCGACCGAAATAGCTTGATCCCGAGCCTAGCTTCTGTTGAGTTTCAACACTGATCTTCCAACTTCAAAGGGTCAGAACTTTTTCGTTTCTAATCCAAATGGGGTGATTCTAGAGCCTAAATTCATAGATTTTGAGTCAGATTTCCAATGGTATCAATGCCATTCTCAGATTCCAAACATAGTAGGAGTTATTCATTTTTTAGTGAAGTAGTATCAGTTTTCACTTCAACCGGGATAGGGCATTATGTAGGATTTTTGGCCAATGTTCATGGAACCTCTTGGAATGTTTCAAAATGATTAGATTAGCTTGTATATACCTTGTTTGACTTGTTTAGAGTCAAGTTTCTCTCTTTTGTTGTGAATTGACCATTTTGCCCCTTGAATGACGAATTTTGTCCTTTTTTATCTTTGTTTCCGTTTTAGCTCTCTTTAAGTTTCGTGATCTCATGGGAGTTCACATTGGTGTCTTAGGAGTGAATCTTACCTCTTAATACCTTGGTTTACCTTTTGCTTCCGCATTTCAGATCTGTTATCGGATCAATTTTCGATTTATCAGTAACGCACCGGGTTGAAAAACTTAGGCCGTCACAAGTGGTATCAGAGCTCTAGGTTTGAACACCTTAGGACGACGGGTTTTGGGTGAATATTATGCTTCTGTTGATTTACTTTGATACGTTCACATGCTTTTGATAACATATTTTGGCTTTATAACATGTTTACGTGTTTCGTTATAACACGCTTGGTAGTATGACATGTCTTTAGGCTTATATGCTTATATGTTTAAAAGCATCATTGTTTGACATGTATGCTTACTTGCTTAAGTGTTTAACTGTTTACACAGCTTTCTTTGATTGCTTTAGCATGACTGTATGTTGCATACCATGTCTTGATTCGTGTTTCGTGCATTCATTGTGTGAGTTGCACTCGGTTATAATAACTTGTGTTATTATTGACCTCTTTCCTTGTGTACATTTAGCACCATGGTTGTCACGCGTGGAGAGTCCTCACGTCATGGCACTAAAGAGTAGGTGGCCGACACCGAGTTCACGAGGGGTCCAAGAAGGCCCAGGATTCTAGTTCGTGGCGGGCACCGACTTATGAGGAGCGAGTGGCTCAGGGAATTAATCAGGGGATCGCTGAATCCCTATAGGAATTGATACGCAGGCAGGTGGTAGGGGTACAGATTCTGGCACCGGCACCGATAGTCAATAAGGTACTAAAGTACTTTATGCGACTACAGAGGGTTAAGATTGAACCATTTGCGGGGAGTTCAGATCTGCTAGTCTCATAAGCTTGGTTGGACCTTATGGTTCATAAGTTAGATAGTATAGCAATACCCACGGATAGGTTGAGGATTTCCTTGACTGCTTCTTTGTTCATGGGGGATGCAGATATTTGGTGGAGGTCTATGACTAATGTCCACAATGTTGAGTTGATGACTTGGAACGAGTTCAGAGATTTGTTCTTCGAGTGCTTCTTTCCTAGGGCTATGAGGTAGGAGATGAGGACACAGTTCACAGGTCTTTATCAAGGCACTATGAGTGTCATTGAGTATGAGACACGATTTACTTCTCTCTCTCGTTATACCGAGGATATAGTAGCGACAGATAAGGCCAGGGCAATGAAATTTCAGGATGGGCTACATCTTGACATCAGGCCACAGGTCTCAATTCTTGATTTGAGGACTTACAGAGAAGTGGTCCAAAGGGCTATGCTAGCTGAAGCAGAGGAACGGGTTCAGTTACGGATCAGGGGTTCACACAAGTAGCCTCGTGGAGATAATCCATCATCTTTCGGGAGTTAGTGGAAGAAGGTCAGGGCAGGGAACAATACTCACTCACAGGGGGCACTGCAGCATAATCATTCTACACCCATAGTTCCTGTATCTTCGGGATCAACCCAAGGAATAGTTTGTTACCATTGTCAGCAGTCGGGGCACATCAAGCCTCGCTACCCATAGCTTTAGGCACAGGCCAGTCAGACTTCAGTTTCTACAAAAATAGGGCAGGGAGCTTGCTTCTATTGTAAGCGGCCAGGTCATCTCAAGAAGGATTGTCCAAGGTTGTTAAATAAGTCACGTGGTAGCACAGACTCACAGATGGTACCAGCACAGTCTGCAGTGTTTCAGTCTAGTTTCAGAGTTCCTCAGGCACCACAGCCAGTGGCGCCAGTTGGCACTTATCCGGCCAAGGGTTCCACACCTACTGCTTCTACACATCAGTCAGGCTTATAAGGGCAGTTCACAACAGGGCTCAAGGACGAGCCTATGCTCTTCCACAGGCGGATGCTTCCGCAAGCACCTCTTCAGTTTGAGGTATCTTTCTAATTTTCAATTCTTGGGTACGAGTTCTTATTGACACGGGTGCATCACATTCTTTCATTTCTGCATCATTTGCACATTCATTGGGTCTGGAGGTCACACTTCGAGACAGTCTTCTTTGTGTTGACACACCAGTTGGGGGTCTAGTGTCTTTGGATCATGTTTGTTGGGTTGTGCTATTAAGAAAGCTAGGCAGATCTTAGAGTTCGATTTCATTATTCTCGACATGATGGGATTTGACGTCATTCTCGGGATGGATTGGTTGTCATTCTTTCGGGCTATGATTGATTACTTCCATGGGAGGGTGTCCGTTTGCACTCCCAAGGGAGATTGTTTCCATTTTATGGGAGATCGGAGTGATTCCCACCCAGCGATGGTTTTAAGTATTGGTGACTGGAGTTGCCATAGATCCTACTAGGCTAGTTTACTAGTTAACGAGGATAGCAGTTTAGGCCGTGTTTTTTCGGTAGTTGTTGAGGATTTTGTTGATGTCTTTCCAGAGGAACTGATGAAGTTACCTCCTTTAAGGGAAGTTGTTTTTGCCATTGATGTCATTCCCGGTACAGCGCCCATCTCTATGGCACCATACCGTATGGCACCGGTAGAGCTAGATGAGTTGAAAAGTCAGTTGGATGATTTGAAAGCTAAGGGCTTTATTCGTCCTAGTGCTTCAGCATGGGGAGCACCGGTTCTTTTTGTGAAGAAGAAGGATGGGTCTTTGAGACTTTGCATCGATTATCGCAAGTTGAATCATGCTACGATCAAGAACAGATATCCTTTGCCTAGGATTGATGACTTGTTTGATCAATTGAAAGGAGCGACATTCTTTTCGAAGATTGATTTGAGGTCAGGTTACTATCAGTTAAGGTTAAGGATGAGGATATATCCAAGACCGCTTTTCGCACACGGTATGGCCATTATGAGTTTCTGGTGATGCCATTTGGTTTGACCAATGCTCCAGTAGCTTTTATGGATTTGATAAACCGTGTATTCAGTGACTATCTTGACAGATTTGTGGCGGTGTTCGTTGATGACATCTTGGTATACTCAGTTTCGGTAGAGGAGCATGACTATCATTTGAGGACAGTGTTGCAAATCCTTAGGCATAATCAATTGTATGCCAAGTTCGAGAAATGCGAATTTTGGCTACCGGAAGTGAAGTTCCTTGGACACGTCGTGTCAAAGAGTGGTGTTACAGTGGATCCGTTGAAGATTGAGTCTGTGATGGATTGGGAGCGTCCGAAGATAGTGTTCGAGATTCGGAGCTTTCTTGGCCTAGCCGGCTATTACAGGAGGTTTTTTTTGGGATTTCTCTCGTTTAGCGGCACCTATGACTCGACTTACTCGCAAAGGAGTTAAGTTCATATGGAATGAGGCTTGTGATTTTGCTTTTCAGGAGTTGAAGGTCAGATTGACATCGGCTCCAGTTTTGATCATACTTGAACGTGATTTGGGTTACGTGGTTTATTGTGATGCTTCGCGAGAAGGATTGGGTTGTGTCTTGATGTAGACAGAACGGGTGGTAGCTTATTGGTCTCGACAGTTGAAGACTCACGAGTTAAACTATCCGACACATGACTTGGATTTGGCAGCAGTTATCTTTGCCCTGAAGGGGTGGAGACATTATTTATACGGGGAGAAGTTCGAGGTTTTCTCTAATTACAAGAGTCTCAAGTATCTCTTATCTCAGAAGGATTTGAACTTGAGACAGCGCAGATGGGTTGAGTTCATGGAGGACTATGACTTTGAGTTACAGTATTATCCAGGAAAGGCCAATGTGGTGGCCGATGCATTGAGTAGGAAGTCACGGGGTACTCTTCCTAGCATTTCCATTCACAGATTGAAGATGCTAGAAGAGCTTGCTGATCTTGGTTTGTAGTTGTATGAGGATGTTTCACCGGCTATTTTGTTTAGCCTTGTGGCTCAGCCGGCTCTTGTTAGCACAGTTATTGAGGCACAGCAGGAGGATGGGGAGATGAAGTCCATCCACGATCGAATTTCAGGCGGCGAGAATGTAGAAGGTTGGACCTTGCATTCGGACGGTGGTTTTAGGTGCAGAGGGAAGATGGTTATTCCTTTATCTTGTCGTAACGTTGTTCTTCGGGATTTTCACCATTTTTGACTCGTAGTTCATCCTGGTGGTACGAAGATGTATGACAATTTGCGGAGACAGTTTTGGTGGAAAGGTATAAAACGGGATGTTTCCTAGTTTGTGGCTAAATGCCTTACTTGTCAACAAGTGAAGGCAGAGCATCAGAGATTGGCAGGTTTGTTGCAACCACTACTAGTGGCAGAGTGGAAGTGGGAGCACATCACTATGGATTTTGTGACAGGACTTTTAAGATCCAAGGCAGGGAATGATGCCGTTTGGGTCATTGTTGATAAATTGACTAAGACGGCTCACTTTTTGCCTATGGCAGTGACAGATGACGCAGAGAGACTTAGTGGACTGTATGTGGGGCAGGTTGTTAGGCTTCACGGGGTTCCAGTGTCCATTATTTCGGATAGGGATCCCAAGTTCACATCTCACTTTTGGTAGAGTTTTCAGGAGGCTCTTGACACGAGGGTTCATTTCAGCACGGCATTCTATCCTCAGACTGATGGTCAGTCAGAGCGTACCATTCAGACATTGGAAGATATGCTACGGGCTTGCATTTTGGATTTTGGGGGTAGTTGGAAAGACTACTTACCCTTGGTTGAGTTTGCCTACAACAACAGTTACTAGACCAATATTGGTATGGCACCTTTTGAGGCGTTGTATGGCAAACCTTGTAGATCTCCAGTTTGTTGGATCGAGGTAGGTGATACAGTCGTTTTAGGTCCCAATGTTGTCTTTGAAACGACAGAAAAGATCAAGTTGATTCGACAGCGGTTGGCTACAGCTCAAAGCAGGCAGAAGAGTTACGCTGACAAGAGGAGGAGATCCTTGTCCTTTGAGGTAGGGGACCACGTCTTTCTCAAGATTTCTCTACGGAAGGGACTCTGAGAATTTGGCAGATGGGCAAGCTGTCTCCTAGGTTCATTGGACCATTTCAGATTTTGGAACGCGTCGGTGAAGTTGCTTATCGTTTGGCATTACTGCCAGACTTGGATAGGGTTCACGACGTTTTCCATGTATCTATGTTGAGGAAGTACGAGCCAGATCCATGGCATGTTTTACGGTGGATAGATGTTGTTGATGAGGATGTGACCTACGAGGAGGGTCCTGTCCAGATTCTTGATGCGTGGGAGCAGGTTTTGTGGACTAAGACCATTCCATTGGTTAAGGTCTTGTGGAGACATCATGGCATTGAGGAGGCTACCTGGAAGCTCGAACAGGAGGTTCGCTCTCGGTATCCCCATTTGTTCTCCCTTTCATGTACGACTCAATTTCGGGGACGAAATCCTTTTAAGGAGAGTAGGTTGTAATAACCCGGTCTTTTTCCTCCTTTTCCATTTCCGTTGATTTTCTTTTTTCGTCTTTTTCCTATTTTGTCTTTTCCTTATTTCGTCTTTTTCCCGTTTATCGTTTTTCTTTGTATAACCTCACTTGTTGTGCTTGGATTTGATTCCGGTTTTGCATGCATTCACGACATTTGATTTCCATGACATTGGTATTCTTACTTTTGTAGAAAAGCATGCTAATTGCTTACTTTTCTTGTAAAGGGCATGAATGCATACTTTATTGTAATTATTTATAACTTTTAGGGTTTTAGTGTAATTATGTAAAATAATTATTTTTCGTTTTAGTGACCTTTTTGCAATTTAATTTGGAAGATATTTTAAAAAAGGACCATTTTGTAATTTTTGGAAAGTGTGACAAGTGTCACACTCTCATGGAGCCACTTGTTGGTATTTGGGTGAAGAGACTTGGCACCATGACTTCTTGACCTTTGGAGGGTGGAGATTCACCCACTTGTTGGCCTTAGATTAGTGCACATGTAGCCATTGATTTGTGACAAGTGTAGGCTTAGGATTAAGCCTAGGGTGGAGCATTAGATTAGTGACAAGTGTAGGATTAAGATTTAGTCTCACATTGTGGGTGTGTGAGAGGTAGTGTAAGAGCACATAGTGAGTAGAGGATTACTAGACCCTCCACTCACCATTTTCACTTTACCTTCTTCATTTACACTTGTTCTTCATAACTCTAGCAAATCCACCATTAGAGGAAAGCTTAGTCCATAGCTTATTCCTTCATTTTAGCTTCCTTCCATTCACCTTAGAGCATAAACCTTGGGAGAGAAAAGATTCCTCTCACTCTCCTCTTCAATAACCCCAAACTTGTTTTACATTTAGAGCTTGGTTGCTTGGATTATAGAGATTCAATTCTCTATTTAGGTAGGGGTGGAAGAATGTTTATATTCTAAGTGTTTTATAATCTTTGGGGTTTAATATATATTATATACATGCTTTTAATATGATAGTCTTGCATATTATAGGAAACCTTCACATCTTGACTTAGGGCTTATTGATTTAAACATGTATGATATGTATAACCATATATAGAAAGATTATGTAATTTAGTGATATGCTAAATTCTAGTAATTTCACATGGGTTGTGATATAGAACTCTTATAGAATTATAAATGTTATATGCAAATTCTATTAACTTGAATTGTTATATTTGTTGTGATAATAATTCTATGTTCTTGTGAATTACAAATTGTGATTAATTTAGAAGCTTATTGCTAAAATGTTGATAATTAGTATATAGAGCTTATTGTTGAGGCATGACTTGAATTGATAAGTTAGTCGTATTGTATTGTGCATAATTTCATGAAGAGTACTTGTCATTTAGCATGCCATTCTGGACTTGGAATCCTAAGACATGGTTTGTGTGGTTTCAAAGTACTTATGCTTATAAGGTGGTTGATATGCTTTATTATCCATATATATGAATTTTGAACTTGATATATTTTGGATTATCTTGGGATATTGTTTAAGTGACATGGCTAAAGTTTGGCTTTAGTCCGGAAGGTATGAGTTCTCCCCAATTGAGATAGTGCGTACTAGGGTGGTCTTCAGCGAGGGTTAATGCCCGGAATAACCATTTTTGTTCTTGGTTTAGTCCGAGACATGATGTCCAAGTATTCCACTAATTGATTTCACATTTAAATTCAAGTTGACAACCAATGCTTAATTGTAGTTTGAAATTCTTGTTATTGGCGAATTGATGTTGTTAAGTACATTGATATTGATATATATTGCTAAAGAATCATTCAAGTTAACTTAAGATGATCCCTTAGAATACCTTGAACATAGACGTTAAGTGGAATGCTCCCTTGTATTTGTCTATATTGATCTTACAATGATATTGAAACTTTAGGGTATACGCATATGCTTCTTCCGGTGAGTAACTTGATTACTCACCCTAGTGGTTTGGGTTGTTTTTTAGGTAAAGAGACTATGTTCTTGGATGCTCATCATCTTTAGACGCTTTTGAGCTAAATGAAGCATTTTTTTGTATTGACATGCAAGCGTTTAACATGCCTTTCTTTTGATATTATATTTTAAATGCCATGGGTGTACGGTACTTTTAGAGCTTTAGTAGCTTTCTTGATATGTAATGACACTCAAATATTTGCTTTTGACATTATAAACATGTATGTAAAGAGGCCAAGGGCTAAACATGTTTGCTTTGGCATTTGTACTCTAATGGCATCAAACTTTTGCTTCAAAATGTATTAAAACTGATTTTGGAGGTTTGACATATGAAAATCTTATAGTTGATGCGTATAAGGCCATGGGCCATCATTTTACATTCATGTACTCATATCAAAGTTGTTGACATGTTCACATTCTCAAAACTCATGAAAAATCAGTTTTGCACATTCATTTTGAACCAATTCATGAACGGATTCAAAGTAGAGGTTGAACCTTAGCACCTTGGACTCATAGTAGCTTTTTTAGTAGCTTTTCATGGTGTTTCAGTCGGCCAAGACTCCATTTCAGTTGACCGATGGCATTTGGGTTTGTCAATGCACAGAAAAATCACATTCCAGTAGCTAAATGCATTGTTCAAGGGTCATTTCGATCGACTGAACCTTTATTTCGGTCTATTGAAGCAGCAAGAACCTTTCCTTCATGTTTTTAGCTTTTAGCATCTTCATTTCGGTCATCTAAAACTCTATTTCGGTCGACCAAAATAGCTTGATCCCGAGCCTAGCTTCTATTGAGTTTCAGCACTGATCTTCCAACTTCAAAGGGTCATAACTTCTTTGGTTCTAATCCAAATAGGGTGATTATTGAGCCTAAATTCATGGATTTTGAGTCAGCTTTCCAATGGTACCAATGCCATTCTCAGATTCCAAACAAAGTGGGAGTTATTCATGTTTTAGTGAAGTAGTATCAGTTTTCACTTCAACCGGGATAGGGCATTATGTGGGATTCTTGACCAATGTTCGTGGAACCTCTTGGAATGTTTCAAAATGATTAGATTAGGTTTTATACACCTTGTTTGACTTTTTTAGATTCAAGTTTCTCTCTTTTGTTGTGAATTGACTATTTTGCCCCTTAAATGACGAATTTTTTCCTTTTTGATCTTTGTTTCCGTTTTAGCTCTCTTTAAGTTTCGTGATCTCATGGGAGTTCAGATTGGTGTCTTAGGAGTGACTCTTACCTCTTAAACCTTCGTTTACCTTTTACTTCAGCATTTCGAATCCGTTATCGGATCAATTTTCTGTTCATTAGTGACATACCGGGTTGAAAAACTTGGGCCATCATAATGACCAATATCCACAATGTTGAGTTAATGACATGGAATGAGTTTAGAGATTTGTTCTTCGAACGCTTTTTTCCTAGGGCTATGAGTGTCATTGAGTACGAGACATGATTTACTTCTCTCTCTTGTTATGCCGAGGACATGGTGGTGATTGATGGGGCGAGGGGAATGAAGTTTCAGGACGGGCTACATCTTGGCATTAGGCCACGGGTCTCAATTCTTGATTTGAGGACTTACAAAGAGGTGGTCCAGAGGGATTTTCTAGCTGAGGCAGAGGAATAGGATCAATTATGGATCAGGGGTTCACATAAGCAGCCTCGCAGTGACACTCCATCATCTTCTGGGAGTCAGTGGAAGAAGGCCAAGGTAGGGAACAGTGCACACTCACAGGGGGCACCGCAACAGATTTGTTCTGCACCCACAGTTCCTGTATCTTCAGGACCAGCCTAGGGTGTGGTTTGTTAGCATTGTCGGTAGCTAGGGTACATCAAGCCTCGCTGGCCACAGCTTCGACCACAAGCCAGTCAGACATCAGTTTCCATGAGAGCAGGACATGGAGATTGCTTCTATTGTAGGCAACCAGGTCATCTCAAGAAGGATTGTCCAAAGTTGTTGAATAAGTCACATAGTGGTACAGATTCACAAGTAGTACCGGCACAGTATGCAGTGGTTTAGTCTGGTTTCAGAGTTCCTTAAGCACCATAGTGACTGGCGCCAGTTGGCACTTATCCAGCCAGGGTTTTACACCTACTGCTTTTACACGTCAGTCAAACTATCATGGTAGTTTACAGTAGGGCTCAGGGGCTCAGGGATGAGCCTATGCTCTTCCACAGGCGGATGCTTTTGCTGGGAACTCTTCAGTTCGAGGTATCTTTCCAGTTTTTAGTTCTTGGGCACGGGTTCTTGTTGACACTGGTGCATCACATTCTTTCATTTCTGCATCATTTGCACATTCATTGGGTCTGGAGGTCACACTTCTGGACAGTTTTCTCTGTGTTGACACACCAGTTGGGGGTCTAGTATCTTTGGATTATGTTTGTCGGGGTTGTGCTATTGAGATAACTGGGCGGACCTTAGGGTTCGATTTCGTTGTCCTCGATATGGCGGGCTTCGACATCATTCTCGGGATGGATTGGTTATCATTCTTTCGGGCTATGATCTATTGCTTCCGCGGGAGGGTGTTCGTTTGCATTCCCAAGGGAGATTGTTTCCATTTTGTGGGAGATCGGAGTGATTCCCACCCAGCGATGGTTTTTAGCATTGGTGACTGGAGTCGCCACAGATCCTACTTGCCTAGTTTGCTAATTGGTGAATATAGCAGTTTGGGCTGTGTTTTTTCGATAGTTGTTGAGGATTTTGTTGATGTCTTTCCAAAGGAACTGACAGAGTTACCTCCGTTAAGGGAAGTTATTTTTGCCATTGATGTCATTCTCAGTACAACACCCATCTCTATGGCACCGTACCGTATGGCACCGGCAGAGCTCGATGAGCTAAAAGGTCAGTTGGATGATTTGAAAGTTAAGGGCTTTATTTGTCTTAGTACTTCACTATGGGGAACACTAGTTCTTTTTGCGAAGAACCAGGATGGGTCTTTGAGACTTTACATCGATTATCGCAAGTTAAATCACGTTACGATCAAGTATAAGTATCCTTTGCCTAGGATTGATGACTTGTTTGATCAGTTGAAGGGAGCGATCACTACAAGAAAAACAGTTTTTTACCACGCCCTTTCTACCACGGTTATAAAATAACCGTGGTAGAAAGTATATATTTTACCACGGTTATTTCAAATTTTACCACGGTTATTTCAAAACCGTGGTAGAAAGTTTCTTCTACAACGATTATTTTAAAACCGTGGTAGTAATTATATTTTTTACCACGGTTATAAAAGCACCGTGGTAGAATGTTAATTTATTTCACCATGGTTTTCCATTAACCGTGGTAGAAAGTGAGGTAATTTTACTAAGTTTTAGCGGGATAAAATCGCGCGCTTTGTGCCGCTTTTTCTACCACGGTTAATGGAAAACCATGACAGTAATTCATTCTACCATGGTGGAGCACCGTGGTAGAAAGTGAATATAAAAAGCGGGTTTTATTCCCGCTAGTTTCTTAAAGAAAAAATTAAAAAAAAATATTTTATATACAGAAATATATATAGCCTCGCACGTACACAGACCACACGATTAAAATGAAGTTTAGGGAAAATCATTTCAGCCTCCCAAATCACCCCATCTCTATTTTCGTTCTCCTCACTTCAGCATCCCAAATCGCCTCCATCTCTATTCTCGTTCTCTGCTCTGAAGTTGCCCTCTCTCTGTCTCTGCAAGTGTAAACTACAAAATCTACAAGAATCAGAACCCATATCATATATTATTGTTCAAAATCAAAACCCATATCCTTCAGTTTCCAAATCCCGCTGTTCCAGTTCGATGGGGTTCGCCGTTCGCAAGCTTCAGCCTCAGTCCCGGGGTCTCTCAACTCTCAAGCCATCTATCTGCAGCTGCGAACTTGTATGTATGGGTTTTGTTTTATTATTTTTTTTCTAAATCAATTAATAAGGTCTGTAATTCTTGTTTTACAAACTAAATCCTATTTGGTAAAACAGGGTCTCCCTTTGCAGGATTTGAAAGACTAATTCGTAAATTTGGGTTGAATTTGAGTCTTAAACAAGTTGAAGGCCCTTATACTGGTAAGTCATTCTTCAATCATTTCAGCCTCCCTAATCACCTCCATCTCTATTCTCGTTCTCGACTCTAATTTTGGGGAATGTGGTTTGTTATTTGGGGTTTTATTGGTTTGATTAGCCAATCTTTAAGGTTTTTATTGGTGGTTTAGTGAATCTTTGCTCTTTCTTCAGTTGTACAATAAATCTAAAGAGAGGGTTTGGTTTTTGTCATTCTAGTTTACAATGCATAGTTCTGGGCCAATCACCTATCTCTGTCTTTTTGTTTAGCAAATGTTTCCCGACATTGTTATTGTCCTTAATTTGTTGAGATGAACCTTTTCCCACATAATTACTTTCCAAAGCTTCTATCCTTCTTTTCAAATGACAGAGAAATGAACGATGTTCTTATCTTTATATTTAGTCATTAAGGATTTTCTTCCCCTTAAGAGCGCTACCATAAGTCATATGCATAAAAGACAAACAGGCTAAGACCAGTCAAATTTCTAGAGACACCATTAATAGTTGACAGGTAAATGATACCTATTACATTTCAGAAGCAACTGGAATTCGAAACATAATTGGAATAACCATAATAAACATTGACGGCAAAAAGAGATGAAACATAAACATTAAGCACCTGTTTCCAAACAGCAGAGTTCCAATTCGTCATATTCATGTAATGAATCTTCATGAAGATGAGCCATCTCAAACATGAAAGCCAAGCTTTCCTATAAATAGAGAAAAAAACACTAGATAACTCGGAATATTCTAGAAAGAAAATACTCTGAATAAGAATGTTATGTAATTATGAACACATAGCTGAGAGGACACGAGTTAATGTTAGTTGGCCACCACCTATGTTCAATGGGAGGCATATTATTTCTTTTCTGTTGAAAACTTCTATAGATATGCTATATAATTCAACTAAGTTTACATGAGCAGGGAGCATGAAAATCCGCAATACGAATTTCCGGCCAAAAAAAAAAAAAATCCACAATACTGAAGTAAGATATCTCCTTACAGGCAAGCGCCTGTAGATAACAATCTCTTAGTCACTATAAAGATAGTTTTACCCCTGCAACTACCTTTAGAATGAAAAAGTTGCAAAAGTTCCAAATGGGCATGAAGCGCTGTTCACTGAGCTTGCGAATCTCATCCTCATAAAACTGAATACGCCTGTCAAATGTGTTCCTGATGCATTCCACTATTTTGGATTCCAAGTCATCCCAGAAATTTGCTTCAGGTCCATGTATATCAAATTTGCAGCACTTGAGTGAAAAAAAAAAATAAAAAAAAAAAAATTTAGACCATCAGGGAGAACAAGGGGCTTTTGTAAGTACTCCTTTTATATTTCCCTTTAGTTTATCAAAATCTTTTAAAATCACCCTTGACCTTAACCTTATGAAATCATGTTACTCAAAATATGATGCTTTTTGTAAAAATCGCGGGCTAAAATCTTTTAGATGACTCAAACACAACACTGTTGAGATTCAGATCCAGGGCAAAGAGCCATTTCAATTTGAAAGGAATCTAGGCAGAACGAGGAACTAGCAGAAATGCAATGAAATAGAAAGGGGTAATTACACCGGAAAGGAAAAGAAGAATAAGATAAAGATGATTATGATGATGATGATGATGATTGATGAAGTGATGAAAATCAAGTTTTTGAAAATTGATTACCTTTTAAAATAATCCTCTACGTAACTTAGTGACACTTACAATTTCCTATTTTTCTCTTACAAAATTTAAATGATGACACTCAGATCTTAATGAAGATAGCTATTCTGAATTTCACGGGAAAAAGAAAAAGATAATTGTTCTGAAAGGAAGAGTATCTAGTGGATATATGATACATGAACTAGATTATTCAAAAATTAAACTCAATCTATAATTAAGAAAAACAAAAGAAGCCATATAATTGGCAGCAGCAGGCTTACCTTTCCCTCTTCTTTGAATTGAAATCAACTTCAAGTTTTGCATATACTTTTTTGGCCAGCTTGGTGGCCTGATCATTGTGGGTTGAGCTTTAGACACAAATACAATAAACCATTCCCGTTCATTATAACCAGATGTAGCAACCTACCTCAATAACCAAACCTCTCGCAGGCACCCTACATATAGGAAATCGCCATCCAACAATTTCGGCATGATGAAATTGCTTCTTGATCTGCAAAATTTATATAATATGCATAAACTCTTTGCAGCTCAACATGCAAAGGTTTCTTGAAATACTATCTGACTTGAAAGGAGGACACAACTAAATCTTTATCTAAACAATTATCGGTTGGTGGCCCCAATGCCAGTTACAAAGAGTCTAAAAGAGCATCGCCAAACCTATCAAAGTTTAGCTGTGTTGATCACTTAAAAAATGTATGGATATAGAAGTATTATGTATTACGAGTGTTAATACACCACAATGAAATTTGGATGAAATTATAAAAATGTTTTATTTTTATTTATTTATTTATTGTTTTGTTTTCCTGATGTCCGTAGACCATGTGACCTCTATCATGGCATCCTTTTGATTATCTATCACGAGAGAATAAATTATGGAAATATGAATATGTATGATGTATTTAGTATTTTTTTATAGTACATTAATTCTATGTGCATTCTTATATTCTTTGAGAGTTTAAGCGTGTAATATTAGCCTCATTTCTTTTTTGTCTTTTTCTTTATTAAAATTTTGATTAGTAAAATTGGCCTCATTGTCAATTCTGGATAGTTTATGATTATGCCATGACACTAGCCCTGTGTTGTTTCTAACAAGCACAAGTTTGCAATAACTTGTAATTTTCTTATATTAAACTTCTTTTCTTTTCTTTTCTTCGTCTTCTTTTTATCCATCCATATGTGTAGCCCGAGTGAACATGGAGAATATATGAATGAGAATGATAATCTTTTGGTGAATGAAGAACATAGGAATGAAGAAAATCTTAATGAACATATAGATTTAATGAATGAAGATAGGAATGAGAATCAGAATGAAGATAGGAATGAGAATCAAAATGAAGAAAATGTGAATGAACTTGAAGATTTGATAAAATGAAGAATATATATGAATGAGAATGATAATCTTCTTTTTACATTAATGATCCAGGAAATTGAAAAAATATTGATAAAGAAATGAGAGGTTTATTAATTATGCTAATGTCACATTAATTATGCTAACGCTAATGTCAACTAATATGGTGCTACTCAGGATAATTAATGGATAAAGGCTGGATGCACCTTAATGACAGGTTATTTTAACTTTAAATAACCTTACTTATAGACATTGTTCTTGTCATTTTTGTGATAATAAAAAATATTTTTATTAATTTTCAATTGTAGAGCTTCAGATGAGTATAAAGCTGGAGCACAACGTTTTGTTAATTGGGCTAAACTTAATGCGGGGAATCGAGAAAGCATTTTATGCCCTTGTATCTGTTGTAAAAATTCAATATATCAACGCTTCAATAAGGTGTATGAGCACATTGTGATAAAAGGAATGAATTCTGAGTACGCTGTATGGGTCTTACATGGAGAGAATTGGAGTGCAACTTTAGAAAATGATGGTGATGATGGTGTGGAAATACCTGAGACGTATGAAATTTTTAGGGATGCATATAATTTTGATGGTGAAGACAATGCTTATACAGAGCCTACCAGTGGAAATAGAGAGGATGGGTGCAAACAGGCATTGGAATACGCTGAAACTCCATTATATCCTAGTTGCTCGACTTTTACAATTATGTCGGCAATAGTTACTTTATATAAGCATAAAGCTGCTCATAACCTATCCGACATTGGATATGATGAGCTTCTTGACATTATTCGTGTCACGATTCCATCGGATAACAGTCTTCCTAAGGGAATTTATGAAACAAAGAAGCTATTGAAGAAATTTGATTTAGGGTATGAAAAAATACATGCGTGCGCCAATGATTGCTGCTTGTTTAGAAAAGAAAACAAGGATCTGAAAGCATGCCCTAAATGTGGTACTTCACGGTGGAAAACAAATGCGCAGTCTAATGTGGTTAGAGAAGGGGTTCCGGCTAAAGTGTTGTGGTACTTTCCAATAGTACCAAGATTTAGGCGGTTTTTTCGATCAAAAGAAAAGGCGGAGCAAATATTGTGGCATTCGACTCACAAAAGTGAAGATAAGAAGATGCGACATCCAGTTGATTCACTTGCATGGGATATGATAAATAAAAAGTGGCCGTGTTTTGCAACAGATCCTCGAAATTTGAGACTTGGGCTGGCAGCCGATGGGTTTAATCCATTCGGTGACCTTAGCAGTAAACATAGTTGTTGGCCAGTGAATTTAGTTGTATACAATTTTAACCCTTTACAATGCATGTCTAAAGAGAATATGATGTTGACATTGTTGATCTCAGGACCAAAGCAACCAGGGAATGACATTGATGTGTTTTTGGAGCCACTCATTGAAGATTTAAAGGAGTTGTGGGAAAAAGGTGTTGAGATCTATGACTCATTAACTAAATCCATGTTTAATTTGAAAGTGGTTTTGATGTGGACAATTAATGATTTACCATCCTATTCAAATCTTACTGGCCAAGCAACAAAGGGTAAGTGTGGTTGTCCAGTGTGTGCTAATGACACATCTTCTCAGCAGTTGCCATGTAGTCAGAAGACTGTGTACAGGGATTACAGGCGATTTCTTCTATACAATCATCCATTAAGAAAGAAGAGAGCATGGTTTGATGGAAAAGAAGAATTCAGGCTGCCACCTAGAATATTATCTGGTTTAGAAATTTTTGATCGTGTAAAGAATTTTAAAAATAATTGGGGAAAGAGTCCTAAATCCCAAGAAAAATCTTCCAATAAGCGGAAGAGGTCCCAAAGAAAACCTCCCCAAGAGAAAGAGAAATCCCAAGAAGGAAAAGACCCATTTTGGCCATGGAAGAAAAAATCTATATTTTTTGAGTTGCCATACTGGGAGGTACGAAATTTGAATTCATTCTTATCTTTAATTTCTTTGGCCATTAATATTTCTTTTAGGAATTCACACTCCTTGCTAATAATTATTTTTTGCTGTTAATATTAGGTATTACCCATCCGTCACAATTTGGATGTAATGCACATTGAAAAAAATGTTTGTGAGAGTATTCTCGGCACTTTATTAAATATTAAGGGAAAATCAAAGGATGGACTTAAGGCTCGTATGGATTTGATAGAAATGGGCATCAGGAGCGATTTGCACCCAAAGGAGAAAGAGAATAAATATCAATTTCAAGAGTCGACGTGTGGATTGCAGGGCATACTAGAAAGGATGAAACATATATAAATAAAACGGTGGAGGAGACCGTGGTAAGATATATTTCCCTTTGAGTTTAAGTAGCTGATTATTTTTATATGCATTTTATACTTTACAAATATTATTTTTTCAGAAAAAAATGCAAGAGTATAGCAAGACAACTCAGAGTTCAGGATAGAGTGATGATGCACTCACCGCTGTAGTAGGTCCTGAACATGGAGGAAGAGTGAGATGGCTTGGGTTTGGGGTAACAATGACATCACTGAATCTCCGGAATGCTGGTGCTTCTCATAAACATGAGAGGACTATTAATGAATTGAAACAACAATATCAAGAAATGAATGAGAAATTCCAAAGACAAGAGGAAAGGCAAGATGAAATGATGCAACTAATTCAATCTTTGGTAATAAATCTCTATAAATTTGATACGATATCTCTCTAATTATAACACTAATTATGAGAAGCATTATTTACTTTCTTTTTTTCCATTATTGTGCTTTGGACAGAGTGCTAACAACCAGTCCTCTCCCATTGCTTCACATCAAGTCTCACCTTCTGAAGATTTGGTCGGCAAGTCTTGTGAGCTATTGCATTTTCATGGGACAAAATCAGTTGTCGCAAAGGGTATGATTGATTCAGTGGATCCAGATTCTCTCATAGGTTCTGCTCCACTTGGTTCTGACTGTTGGAGAGTGTGGATCACTGATCTCATTGATTCAAGTGCGCCTTTGTATAGGCCTGAAATTCGTGGCTTTGACTTGAAAGACGGATTTGTTACAGGATTTTTAATTGCATGGCCTATCAAGTACATCAAAATTTGTAAGTGACGCATTTCTTTTATGATTACACATTTTTAATGCTTTTTATACTCATGCTCAAGGGGATCACGTGCCTTTAAGTGACCAATTTTGCGGTGTATAGGGGGTCGTGTGCCTTAAGTGACCATTTTTTTTTAATTAGTGTCTATCAAAATCAACACTTTAGTAGTTTAGTGGGTTTGAATATTTAGTGGGTTTAAATATTTAGTAAAGCCTAGAATCCCACTATTTTGTGTCTCACCATTTAGATTTTGTTGTTTCAAAGCCTAGAATAACTTATTTTTGTCATCCCATTATTGCTCCTCATGCTGCTTTCTGTAGATGTTGAACGATTAGTTAGGGCATTTTCATTATTAAGGCAATTTATGAGATGGGTTTCTCCATAATGAACGCCGTTCTACTTTTGCTTGAAGTTTACAAACATGAGGTATTTGTTGTATTTATCTATTTTTGTGTAATCTACTTCCATTATATGCCTTTTCTGAGTGTTATGGTTTCTTACTTTTTTGGACTTCCACTTATTTAATACACAGTTTGTGTTCAAAAGCTTCTAAACATTTTATTGATGTCCTGAATTTATATGTTCTTATTTTTCATTGGCATTTGTGAACTAATTCATTTTCTGAGCAATCAAATGTTTACCTGTTGTTGGCATTAAATAATCCGAGTGGAAGTCATGGTTGACTTCTGTGTGAACATAGTTTTGGTTGGATATCATTACACTTGGATATACGATAATGTTTGACTCTAGAGCATAATATTATATTTCTCATTCACATGCATGCGCACACATTCAGTATATATACAACATAATTTAGATACCCAAACACTAGGTATCTTACTAATGATGTAGGACTACAGTCACTGCACTTAATAATTCAGAATAAGCTACCCATGGCTGATTATTTGGCGAGCTTTGTCTATGGATACGTATGAGCTTTCTAGACTGGAAAAGATTAGATAGGCTTGGTTATAAAGTTGAAAATATTTGGACTTTCCAAGGATATGTTGTTGGACAGCAGCTGATTGTCTGAACGAAAACACCAAAATGGTATGGAATTTTTTGGGGTTACAAACCAGAATTTTGGGATGAAAAAGTAAAGGAAATAGCATGTCATTGTGCAGTATGATAATGAATATTCTGGAAATCTCACCTACAATCCCTTGGGCCCACAGTGTAGTTTCCATCAAACAATTATCTACTTGCAAATTATTTAAGGTGAACGTTGATTCAAAAAGTACAGAAATATGCATAAGTCACTGGTGGTCTCGTAAATTTACTTTTATTGTAAATTCAACGGCGTTCATTATTAGTTAGGGCATTTTCTGTGTATTATATATAATTAAGCCCTTGGTAGATTTACCAAAGACGAAAATGACTTATTTGATATTATAGATACAAGTGGACAAGTTGAGATAAAGATGTTGAATCAAAATAATTTCATTCAAAGTTTGATTTTTGTTAGAGGACGGTATGAATGTTCTATCAACACACTAAAAGGTTTATATAGTAGGGATGGTCCTCTTTTTTTATTAATTGGATAATAAATATATCCTATGGCGACAACTCTAAGTAATTCCCCATCTTACATTGCTCGAACAACCTATGAAATAGCTTGTCTGTGTTTTTGTGTGTGTCATGTACTAGTATATGCATAGTTGTTATGGGTTTATCAAGAGTTTTTCTAATTTGTATATATGCAAGGTTTTTGTGTGCTGGTGGTCATGAAGTGTTTGCAAATATGCTTGAATGAATATTGAGCTACTAATGTAGTAAATGAGGTCTTAGAACTATATTTTGTTGATCTTTGTTTACTAGCAATTGTGTATAAACTTTGGTAACTGCCCAGATGCACTTCTTTTGATTTCCAGTGTATGCAAATGAGGTTTTAGAACCATATGGTGTTGGTACTTTACTAGCAATTGTGTATGGTTGGTAATTGCCCAGATGCACTTCTTTTGATTTCCAAGTGTTTTCGGTACATGGATGCTCAAGTTGGAATTCTTGATTAATCAAATTTTGGTTAACTGATTTCAAATTATCATTAAAGGATTTGCCAAATGAGTGACGTGCATGATTGGGTTCCTTCTTATAACCACTTATTGTCCCTTTATGATATTCATTTGAAATTGAATGCTTTTACATGTATAACGTAGTCAACTTTGATACCGCACTTACTGGCTTTGCTTTCTCGTTGATCTCTGTTGTGTTTCCTCTCATGTCAAGAAACTGTTTAGTACCCTGCTTTTTTTCTGTAAAAGAAGGGCTAGTGACATGATTAGAGCATGAAAATTATTACATGCCCTAAAGTAAATACATAGGCGACAGATTCAATTTGTTTATTGCAACAAGTTGGTAAATGATCACCATTATGATCATGATATTGTGTCTCTTAAGCAAATAAATGAAGTGATTATTACAATTAGTTTGTAATTGTTAATTCAACGCTAGGTTGAAACTACTAGAAAATTGATGGGATAAGCCTACTAGTCCTTGCTGCATCAACTAGGTAGATGGATTTTTTGCATCTAACACCTTTTAGTAACTTGAAGTGTTTTCTTTTGAACTTCAGACTACTGTATTATACCAAGAGGGTTTTAGATGCTTTTCGGCAATTCCCTTGATACACTGAACTTGCTTTGTTTGAGTTAAGACCATATTAATACTTGCTTTGCTTGAGTTAAGACGAAGAGTAGATCTTTCAAAGTACCTTTATAATGCTTTACATTAATTCTCTTACTTCAACTATCTTTGTAGGTCAAAGCTAGGATTACGGGTTGCAGTTACCTTTTTTGTTGCCACTATATTTTTTGTATGGTTGATAAAGAAGAAGTTTCAAGAAGATATGAAGAATTTTTGTTTTATTTTGGTTAAGTAAATATGTAAGGTGTGGATTATGTACTTTTTTCAAATTTGTATATGGTTAATTTTTGTATAAAACAATGATTTGGAATTGGTTATATATATATATATATGAATTGTAAATTATTTTGGTTATAATGCTATTTTTTATTTATTTATTTAGGGTTCTGTAAGGTTAGTAGTAGTTAAAAAAATAAATAAATAAAAAAAAGAGCCTTCATAAGGGCTAAAGTATTATTTTAAAAGAAAATTATATAATACTTTCTACCATGGTTATGCACCGTGGTAAAAAGTCTAATTTTCTTCTCCGAATAGACTTTCTACCACGGTGTACAACCGTGGTAGAAAAAACAACTTTCTACCATGGTGCAAAACAGTGGTAGAAGGTCAACATTCTACCACGGTGCAAAACCGTGGTAGAAAGAACAACTTTCGACCACGGTGCAAAACTGTGGTAGAAGGTCGACATTCTACCACGGTGCAAAACCGTGGTAGAAAGTCTCGACTTTCTACCACGGTTGTTTCTACCACTGTTCAAAACCGTGGTAGAAAGGCTTTTCCATCGTGGTAAAAAGTCATTTTTCTTGTAGTGGATATGCTTTTCGAAGATTGATTTGAGATCAGATTACTATCAGTTGAGGGTTAAGGATTAGGATGTATCCAAGATCACTTTTCGTACACGGTATGGCCATTATGAGTTTCTTGTGGTGCCATTTGGTTTGACCAATACTCCAGCGGCTTTCATGGATTTGATGAACTGTGTGTTCAGTAACTATCTTGATAGCTTTGTGGTGGTGTTTGTTGATGACATTCTCGTGTACTCAGCTTCGAGGGAGGAGCATGAGTATCACTTGAGAGCAATTTTATAGATCCTTAAGGATAACTGATTATATGCCAAGTTCGATAAATTCAAATTTTGGCTACCGGAGGTGAAGTTCCTTAGACATGTTGTGTCAGGGGGAGGTGTTCTAGTGGATCCATCGAAGATTAAGTCTGTAATGGATTGGGAGCGTCCGAAGACAGTGTTTGAGGTTCGGAGCTTTCTTGGCCTAGCCGGCTACTATAGGAGATTTGTTCAGGATTTCTCTCATATAGCGGCACCTATGACTCGACTTACTCGCAAGGGAGTCAAGTTCATATGGAATGAGGCTTGTAATTATGTTTTTCAGGAGTTGAAGTTTAGGTTGACATCAGCTCCAGTTTTGATCATACCTGAACGTGGTTTAGGTTACGTGGTCTATTGTGATGCTTCGCGAGAAGGTTTAGGGTGTGTTTTGATGCAGAATGAATGGGTGGTAGCTTATGGGTCTCGACAGTTAAAGACTCATGGGTTGAACTATCCAACACATGATTTGGAATTAGTAATAGTTATCTTTGCCCTGAAAGGGTAGAGACATTATTTGTACGGGGAGAAGTTTGAGGTTTTCTCCGATCATAAGAGTCTCAAGTACCTCTTCTCTCGGAAGGATTTAAATTTAAGACAACACAGATGGGTCAAGTTCATGGTGGACTATGACTTTGAGTTACAGTATCATCTAGGAAAGGCCAATGTGGTGGCCGATGCATTGAGTAGGAAGTCACGGAGTACTCTTGCTACCATTTCCGTCCACAGATGGAAGATGCTAGAAGAGCTTGCAGATCTTGGTTTACAATCGTATGAGGATGTTTCACCGGCTGTCTTAGTTAGCCTTGTGGCTCAACCGGCTCTTGTTAACAGCGTTATTGAGGCACAGCAGAAGGATGGGGAGATGAAGTCCATCCACGATCAGATTTCAGGCGGCGAGAATGTAAAGGGTTGGACCTTACATTCAGATAGTGGTCTCAAGTACAGAGGGAAGATGTTTGTTCCTTTGTCTTGTCGTGACGTTATTCTACGGGATTTTCATTATTCTCAACTCGTAGTTCATCTTGGTGGTACAAAGATGTATCATAATTTATGGAGACAGTTTTGGTGGAAAGGCATGAAATAGGATGTTTCTCAATTCGTGGGTAAATGCCTTACTTGTCAACAAGTGAAAGCAGAGCATTAGAGATCAGTAGGTTTGTTGCAACCACTACTAGTGGCAGAATGGAAGTGGGAGCACATCACTATGGATTTCATGACGGGACTTTCGAGATCCAAGGCAGGGAATGATGCCGTTTGGGTCATTATTGACAGATTGACTAAGACGGCTCACTTTTGCCTATGGCAGTCACAGATGACGTAGAGGGACTTAGTGGGTCGTATGTGAGGCAGATTGTCAGGTTTCACGGGTTCCAGTATCCATTGTTTCGGATAGGGATCCCAGATTCATGTCTCACTTTTGGCAGAGTTTTCAGGAGGCTCTTGATATAGGGCTTCATTTTAGTACAGCATTCCATCCTCAGACTGATGGTCAGTCGGAGCATACTATTCATATATTGGAGGATATGCTACGGGCTTACATCTTAGATTTTGGGGGTAGTTGGGAAGACTACTTACCCGTGGTTGAGTTTGCTTACCACAACAGTTACCAAACCAGTATTGGTATGGCACCTTTTAAGGCGTTGTATGGCAGACTTTGCAGATCTCCAGTTTGTTGGAGCAAGGTAGATGATATAGTCAGGTTGGATCCCATTGAGACTACAGAGAAGATTAAATTGATTTGGTAGCGGTTGGTTACAGCTCAGAGCAGGCAAAAAAGTTATGCTGATAGGAGGAGGAGATCCTTGTCTTTTGAGGTAGGGGACCATGTCTTTCTTAAGATTTCTCCATGGAAGGGACTTATGAGATTTTGGCAGATGGGCAAGTTATCTCTTAGGTTCACTGGACCATTTCAGATTTTGGAGCGCGTCAATGAAGTCACTTATCGTTTGGCATTGCCGCCAGACCTGGATAGGGTTTACAACGTCTTTTATATCTCTATGTTGAGGAAGTACGAGCCGAATCCATCGTATATTTTACAGTGGATAGATGTTGTTGTTGATGAGGATGTGACCTACGAGGAGGGTCCAGTTCAGATTCTTGATTCATGGGAGCATGTCTTGCGGACCAAGACCATTCCATTGGTTAAGGTCTTATAGACACATCATGGCGATAATGAGGCTACCTGGAAGCTCGAACAGGAGGTTCACTCTCGGTATCCTAATTTGTTTTCTCTTTCAGGTACGACTTGATTTCGGGGATGAAATCCTTTTAAGGAGGGTAGGTTGTAATGACCCGGTCATTTTCCTTCCTTTTCCCTTTTTTTCAGTAATTTCTTTTTTCATCTTTTTCCCTATTTCGTCTTTTTTCCATTTATCATTTTTCTTTTATAACCTCACTTTTCGTGCTCAGATTTGATTCTGACCTTGCATGCATCCATGATATTTGATTTCCAAGGTAATTGTGTTATTACTTTCGTAGAAAAGCATACTAGTTGCTTACTTTTTCGTAAAGGGCATGGATGTATACTTTCTTGGAAACATTCTTGATTTTTGTGGTTTTAGTGTAATTATGTAAAGTAATTATTTTTCATCTTAAGGACCATTTTGCAATTTAATTTGAAAGATATTTTGGAAAATGACCTTTTTACAATTTTTGGGAAGTGTAACAAGTATCACACTCTCATAGAGCCACTTGTTGGCATTGGGGTGGAGAGACTTGAATGCATCATCTTGGGATATGTGGAGGGTAGAGATTCACCCACTTGTTAGCCTAGGATAGGTGCACTTGTTGGCTTGGATGGTTGACATGTGTAGGTTTAGGATTAAGCCTAGGAAGGAGCCATGGATTGGTGACAAGTGTAGGCACCAAATTAAGTCTTGCATTGTGTGTATGTGAGAGGTAGTGTAAGAGCACATAGTGAGTGGAGAAATACTAGATCCTCCACTCACCACATTTCACTTTATTTCTTTCAAGTTAGCTTAAAATGACGAATTGATGTTGTTAAGTACATTGATGTTGACATTGTGTTGTTAAAGAATCATTCAATTTAGCTTAAGATGATCCCTTAGAATTCCTTAAATATAGACGTTAAGTGGAATGATCCCTTGTATTCGTCTATATTAATCTTGCAATGATATTAAAACTTTAGGGTATACGCATATACTTTTTCCTACGAATAACTTGATTACTCATCCTAATTGTTTGGGTTATTTTACAGGTAAGGAGACTATATTCTTAGATGCTCATCATCCTTACAGGCTCATGAGCAATTTGGAACATTTTTATATATTGACATGCACATGTTTTGCATACTTTACTTTTAGATGATATATTTTGTATACCATAGATGTATGGTATTTTAAAAGTTAAGATGGCTTATGTGTCTTATTTTACTACTCGCAATACTACGATTCCGTGTAGGATAGTGCTATAAAGAGGGGTGTCGAACTCACAGAGAGATGAGATTTATATTTAGTTTTCAATTTAGTTTTATTGGTTTATAGGTAACTGGTTGATAAATTTGTTGGTTGTCACGATTAAAAATAAACTAAAAATAAAGCAAAATATTAAACTAGAGTAAATTAAACAATCAGAGAGAGAAATCTTAAGGCTTTGACTTCACCACAATCATCATACTATGGTTAATTATACTAACTCTGGGGATTTAACAATTATGTTTTTCAAATGAATTGAACTCAATAACATTCGTTCAATTCGGGTTTTAAAGAAAGATGTTTTACAAGATTCAGTTAACGATAACCTATATGCGGTTAGCATGGACTATCCACCTACATACTCTAAATACTTTAATTACTTTGCAAACAAACCACCTTTCCTAAGCAAAGACTATGAAAACATTCTTTTGTAAAAAACATTAGAATACCATTATATAACCTCTGTTCTCATGTCCGGCAGGGCTCCTCCAGATACCGTCCAATAAGATAGGATGAGAATAGAAAACAAATAATTATATCTAAGACAAGGTAATAATAGTTTGTAATCTATTAAAGCATGAAAACCAATTGAGCTGTCTCAATTACTTATAGTCATATAATCAAGGAAACATAATATATTAAAATAAACCTAGAGTTAAAACAATCAAACCATAATACTAGATTGGGTTACATCAGTGTCCTAAGGGAGGAATTAGCTACATATGATGATTTCAGATATCATCTGTGTTGGAGTTGTCTCAATCGTTATAAACGACACTTCTCTTCTCAGGATCTTCACTTTCTAAGGTTGTGGAACCCTAAAAGCGACCATAGCCAGCCTTCTGAATGACACCGCGAAAAGGACTTGCAATTTCAGACCTCTTCTATCAAGGCTTAAGCCTTCTTTTATAGAAGAAAATAAGGATGTGGTGGGCTTTTAGGTCATTTGGCCCATCTGGAATGAGATACGGCATGAAAAGAGAACTTTCTTGTAACTTTAAATCTGATATGTCATGGAAGGCTTGAGCTTTAGGAACAAAGGCTCGAGCTTTAAGGTTCATGCTCAAGCTTAGGGAACAAGGCTCGAGCTTTTCTAGATAGATGCTCGAGCTTCAAGAATTGGTGCACGATTTTTACTTTAACACTTAGCTAAATTTCTTCAATTACTTTCCGAAGCATCTTTTTCTTCAACACTTAGAATATTCTTGGGATTGAAATCTTTTACCATTACTCGATTAAAGCTTCATGGGCTCGAGCACTAGGTACCAGGCTCGAGCATTTGGTTCTTAAGGCTCGAGCTTCAATGAATGGTGCTCGTTCCTTAGGTTGAGGCACGAGGTCAGGGAGTTTGGAAATTAACTCTTCAAATTCCGACGCCTCTCGAGCCTCATGACTTGGGCTCGAGCTTTAGACTTTGGATTCTTCCAAACTTCACCATTTAAGCTTTCAACTTGCTCTGGATGACCAGTAACGACTCTATAAGCTTCAATATTATCATAAAGTCCTGGTTTTAACCATCTATCTGGGAAAGTACCTATAAACACATATTAAACAAAAATCGGTCTAAATATGGATAGAAGTACTACTTTAGGCCTTAACATATGTGTATTTAGGGGCTCGAGTATACAATATTCAGCGATCATCACACCCTAAACTTACATATTGCTAGTCCCTTAGCAATACAGAACTAAAAAGCTGCTTTTGTGGGAATCACGGTTGCATTTAGCCTATACAACAAGCCTTTAAAACCCTAGGTTACCCCTAGTGGATGAGTTATAGTCTCGTGAGGGTTTCGAGTGAAAATACCCACAAACTTATCAGATCAGTGCCTTAAATGCACATTAAGCTCATTCGAGCCTGTGGAAACATCCTTGGGATGTGGATTATGGCTGATAAGAACAATGGGAATCCTAAGCCTCTCTTTTTATTCTTGTCCTTTTTCAACTTGATTGTTGACCACTTTACTACTCCTCAATGTAGTGATAGCCTGGACTTGGTCATGATGAATACCTAAGGAATTGGTTTCATCAATCATATAAGTTTGCCCTTTCGAGTTGGTTATTAACTGACTAGGAAACTTTCCATCCTCTCTTCGAGATAGAGTACTCGTTATTTGCCCAACTTGTGCCTCTAGCTTTGCTATGGCTTGATAATGAGAATTAAGAAGTTGGGTATTGGATTTAAGATCAACAGGAGCATTGAGTACTTATTCCTCAAAAGAAGAATTTATAGGAGGAGGTGGAAGATTAAGAGCTTGAGTAGGTTGATTCCTAAACTGAGGCAAACGGTAAATACCAGATTAGTTGAAAGAATTATTTTATGGCATATGAATGGATAAATTTTGATACTGTCCTTGAGATTGGGGAGCAATGGTTCCTTGACTTTGGTCACACCATGATAGATTAGGATGATCTCTTTAGCCAGGATTATATGTAGAAGAATATGGATTGTATGCTAGTCTAGAGAATGCAACATTCACTTGCTCCTGTGGGATCTTAGATGATTGTCCCATCATAGGGCAAGTGTTAGCAAAATGGGAAGGATTAGCATAGATTGAACAAACTTCCTTTGGCAAGGCAGTTTGTGGACTAGCAATAGGAGTAAAGCCAGATGATAGAATTTAATCGAACCTACGGTTCAAAGCTTCTATTTGAGCAGCTAATTCAATTGATTTGTCTACCTCAAAAACTTTTTCAACTTTATGCATTCCAGATGAAGACCTAGACCTAGAGGAAGATGCATGTTGCGTTGAATTTTCACTCAGGGCCTCAAACAGTTCCCAAGCGTCAGCTGGACTCTTACGCAGAAAAGCTCCATTTCTAGAAGCTTCTACCATGTTTCTATAAGAATCGGAGAGAATATCATAGAAAATCTATATTAAGTGCCATTGTGCAATATCATGGTATGGACACTTTCTTAGAAGATCATTATATCTCTCCCAAGCATCATGGAATTGTTCTCTCGGGATTTGGGAAAACGCCAAGATTTCTCTTCTCATTTGACAAGTTTAACCTATTGTGTAATACTTTTTTCAAGAACTCTTGTTGCAACATCTCCCATGTAGATATGGAATTTGGAAGAAGGGAATGTAACTAAGTTCTTGCGTTGTCCTTAAGAGAAAATTAGAAAAGTCACATCCTGAATGAATCATTGGTAAGATGGGTCAACTTGGTAGTTGAACACAATTCCAAAAATACATCCAAGTGCGTCAAAGGATCCTCTGTTGCATACCCATAGAAGGTGGGAAGCATTTGGATCATAGCAGGCTTGATCTCAAAATGGGTTGCATCAGCGTCCGGAAATATAAAGTACGAAGGAGAAGTGTATGTGGTAAGAATAAAATGGTCCCTCAATTATGCTTATGGAGGGACAGGTAGAACCCATCCTCCATTACCATTACTGTAATGACCCGGTCATTTCCTTCCTTTCCTTTTTCCTCAGAATTTTACGAATAAATTTTTTTCGTTGAAATTTCTTTTCTGAGTTTAGTTTCTCGTCGCTTAGTATCGTCTCGAGTGCTCAGAAATGGTTTCTGAGACTCTTTCCTTTGGATTGACAACTTCCTTTGAGGACCGAGTCATTTTCACATTTTTCGTTTTCCGACACTATTCACTTTTCGTCTTTTTCCCTATTTTGCCCTTTTCCCTATTTTGTCCTTTCCCCGTTTGTCACTTTGTTGGCGTAACCTCACTCCTTATGTTCAGAGTTAGTTTTTGACTTCACGTGCCTTCATCTTCAGTGGTTTCCTCGAAATACGTATATTCACTTTTGCAAGAAAGTACTCTGGTTGCTCCTAGTGTCCATAGGGGCATGAATGCACAGATTTTCAGAATCTTTTTTTTTTTATTTCTTGGGGTGTTTTTCGTAAATATCTTTTGAAGATATTTTATTTCAGGGGTTTTTAAGAAAATATTTTTGGAAGATATTTTCATTCTGGGGCATTAGTGCAATTAACCCTTTTTGGAGGGGCCATTTTGCAATCAATGAAAGTTATTGTAAAATACTTCATCTGGAGCTTGGATCCTCATACGGGATTCATTTTCACTTTTCGTTGACTCTTAAATTCTTGGAATTTCCTTTTGGTCGTTTTTCTTCAGTAGCAGGATTTTTGGCCCTAATTGCCGCCGAACTTGTTCGAGGCATAACTCTCTGCTCGGGACTCATTTTTTGACACCGTTTCTTCCATTGTTCATATTTTCTTATTTTGAATCTTTTTCATTACGGAGTTTTGCCATTTGAGAGCGTCTGCTCAAATTTCACTTTTTCAGACTCGGCGAGGCCTGTTTGGGGTACTTTTTGATATTTTCTATAAATAGGGGGACTTAAAATTAAAAAGTCATCTTCCCCCTCTCCATGCACGACTAGAACTAGCTATGTGTTTGTCTTGACCACGTGCATCTTTCCCCCTTATTAGAACCCGTTTTTGGCCAAATTTTGAGTTCGGTTTTGAAGTCAAGTTGTGATTTTGATGGGGCTTCTTGTGGATTCATGTAGATCGTGTTGTCCCCGAAAAAACCTAGAAGTTTTTTCGGATTCGGAGTGGTTTCATTTCGGTGGGGATTTGTGATTTCATCACAAAATGAGGTAGGGGATGTCTTAGGTTTATATTATTGTTGTATTGATTGTTTTATAAGTATATACAACTTGTGAGCATACCTTGTTCAAGTTTTTAGAATTTAATTAATTTATTTTCTTTGTTTAGGATTTAATTCTAATGATGGTATATAGTTTAGAATTAAATTATGGCATGCTAGTAAATTAGGCCTTGGTGAATTGTGTAACAAATATTAAATTTGGGGCATTTAAATAAGAATTGTAAAACTTATTTAATATTTATCTTTTGTAAAAGATTAATTCACATAGTTGTATCAAGCATGAAATCAACTTGTAATGTGATATTAAGCTAAGCCTTGGTGAGTTCTTTAACACATGTTAAATTGAGGATATTTGGATATGTTTGAAAATTTAGAAAAAAATTAATTATTTAGCTTAATTAATTTTGTTTTAAGTGTGTTAGTCACTTAAATTGATATTGAATGTAATAGGTTGATAATTCCTTGAAATGTAGTCCGTTTAATTATCTTGTGAGCATGCTACTAACTTGTTGTAGAATTAGTACTTGTAGCCTCTAAAGATGGTAATTTGACTTAGCATGATAGGTGATATCATTGTCTTGAATAGCTCGTTTAAATATATCTTGTGTAGGTATATAGCTTGTTAGAATATTACAATTGCTTACCTTGAAAGTTTGTTACTAAATTGTAGCTTATTTAGTACTTATGGCTTAGGATGGTAATGTGGTTCAATTGTTTCAAAATATTCTTACTTTGTGTATAAATTGCATAATGGAGATTTAACACGTCATATGCTATCTAGACTTGAATTCTAGGACATGGTTTGTGTAGATTCAACCTTACTTGTGCATGTAAATTGATTCCTAGACATTATTTGAAATGTATAAGTTTGGTTTAATTTATTGGTTTTGTATAAGTTTTGAACTTATTGTTTTTGGAAGCTTGTAAGGATCATGTTCATGTGATGGCTAGGGTCTAGCCCTAGTACGGATTCGTGAGTTTCCTAAGTCATATGAAGTACGCAGTAGGTAGTACCTTGTGGGTCGTAATTACCCGGAATAACTTATACACGTGCGCACTAGGTTGTACCTTGAGGGCTAGTAACCCGAAATAACTTGATTGGTCTGCAGCCAAGGATCCTAGTCTTTCCACTATTTGATTTCGCATAAAATTTCAAGTTTTTAATCATGGATTACTTGTAACTTGAGAATTGATGCTTACTTTGGGTATTTAAATCCTATTTTATATACTTGAAACTGTATACTTGCTTCTTGTATTTAGATCTTAATTAGTATACTTGAAACTGTATACTTGTTTTGTATATTTAGATCTCATTTAGTATACTTGAACTTGTATCATTGGTTGTGTATCTAAACCCTAATTAGTATACTTAAACATTGTATGTTTGATTTGTGCAATCGGACTTCATTATGTATACTTGTGTCGTGTATGCTTGTCTTATGGGTAATTCATTTAGCTTAGTATACTTGTACATGTATGCTTGATTCACGAGTTTTCCATGTTAATTGTATGTTTGTATATGCTTGCTTAGAAAATGCATAACTTGTTTAACATGACTTAGTGTACTTGAGTATGTATACTTATATGACGTTGTTCATTTCAATTGCATGAGTAGCTTAGGATGATCCTTGAGTCTCACCTTGACATTTGCGTTAGGTGGCATAAGCCCTTAACATGTTTCACCTTAAGGTGATAAAATTGTAAAATGCTAGGTCGATGCATGCTCATCTCCTACGAGTAGCTTTATGTTACTCACCCACACAGTGGGAACATTTTTCAGGTACCGGGATCAAGATTCGGGATTCACAACATGCTTGGATGATTTGTAGACTTGAAGTTCTCATTTCTTGTAAATGTTGGCTTGAAATGCCATTTATAGCTTTATATGTCAAAATGTGTAGATTTGATTCCAATTATGTAATGTGTACATAAGTATACTCTATTCAATGTATTTGACATGTATGAGATGAGGTCGGATGCCAATGACATGTATGTTGTATTCTATGCAACTTTAACTTCAGGAAATATTATGAAAATATTGAAAAATGCTACGTCATTGATTCATAACTTTTGCATCGGGTGTGGGAATTCCATTTTTATTCTTTCATACGGTCTTATAAATCATGTTTGAAGTGTGGCCAAGGGGCAAACGGTAATTTGAAATCATTTGATAATTTTGGCTTTCAAATTTCCTTTTTTTGTTCATTTTTGCCTTTTTGCCCGTTGGAGGGTCGGATTTTGTATCGGTGGTATTTTTAAGCCGTGGACCATTGTAGCACGTCCAAATAGGTAAATTACGTTTATATGCATGGTTGTTTCCCGGCAAACCTTCTTCTTTGGTGAAATGATCCTCCTATGGACTCATTTTGAAACTTTGTTGCATAATCTGATCTAGGTGCTTTCTAGACTTTTCACATCAGTTTTATTTTCTTCTTTTGACATGGTCGCTTAGAAAATGTGATTTTAGGGGGGGTTTCTTCTTCGTGTTTTTCCAGAAAATGTCGTCTTGATACCGAAAAGCCCTCGTGAAGTTTCAGCTTCTAGTTTTGAATTATAGCAGCTTTTTCACCCTCACTACCAGATTTTGTGGAGGGGCATTTTGGGCATTTTACAGTGAGTTTATTTTGAATTCTCTTGAGAGTCACGTAGAAAACTCAATTTTGGGCAGGGTTTCTTCTTCGTGTTTTTCTAGAAAAGTTCATTTCGGCCTCCGTTTTAAGCCTCAGTTCTGGAAAACCTGCTTTGGACCCTTGCTGTCAGCATGGGCATGCCATTGGGTGCCGGCGAGCGCGCCGGCGCGCATGGGGTTGCCATGGCCTTCGTCGGGTCGCCGCGACGTTTCAACTTCAAACACTCGTTTCTCCCTCGTCCGGACTCCAAATCGAGTGAACTTTTTTTTGAACTTGTCTAATTTTTTGCTGTCTTTCCAACAGTGTGCTCGGTTGCACCTGGATCTTTTGAATAATTACCAATTTACCCTTTTTGCTTTAAGTGCTTGTTTTTCTTCGTCATGCCATTTCTCCTTCGTCCGGACTCCGAATCATGCAATTCTTGAGTCCATCTTGATTAGTTTTTCGTTGTCCTTCCAGCGGTGTGCTCGGTGGCACCCGAGTCCACAGTTTTTAGAAATAACTATTTTGCCCCTGAGGGCTTATTTGTCATATTTTTGATCTTTTGCTTCCGCATCAATTCTCATTGAGTTCCACGACCTCATGGAAGGTCACTTTGACTTCTTGTAGTCTTGTTTTATGTTTTCGCTTCCGCAATTCGGATTCGTTATCGGGTCAATCTTTGGTTCATCACAGGATGCACTGGCTTAAAAAATTAGGGCCGTCACAATTACCATTACCATTGTCATTACCCAGTGCATCATGATGTTCAGCTATGTTATAAGTGGAACTATCTATATTATTCAAATGTTTTTTAAGTTTTCTTAATTGACTCAAAGTTCTCTCTATTTCAAGATCATGCACTAAAGGTTTTTGACCTAGTTTAGCGACTTAACATGCATTAATTCCACTAATCCTAAAAGTGACAAAAATAAAATTTTCCAAGTAAAAAGAAAACGGTAAAAACTTACAAAAGGTTTAATAAACCGAAGCTTTTTCTCCCTTAAGTGTCTTTGTCCTCAATGCTACTTCTTATACCTGAAAAGAAAAAGAAATAAGGTGAGATATCAGAAAGTCCAAAGACTGGTAAACCAAAATAACCTAATTAAAAACTAAACAAAAACTAATCTCCCCGGCAATGGCGCTAAAAATTAATGTGTCTAATTTTACCACTTGCAATAGTACGATACTGTGTAGGATAGTGTTATAAAGAGGTGTCGAACCCACAGAGAGATAAGATTTATATTTAGTTTTCAATTTAGTTTTATTGGTTTATAGGTAACTGGTTGATAAATTTGTTGGTTGTCACGATTAAAAAAAAAACTAAAATTAAAGCAAAATACTAAACTAGAGTAAGTTAAATAATCAGAGAGAGAAATCTTAAGGCTTTGACTTCACCACAATCATCATACTATGGTTAATTATACTAACTCTAGGGATTTAACAATTATGTTTTCCAAATGAATTGAACTCAATAACATTCATTCAATTCGGGTTTTAAAGAAAGATGTTTTACAAGATTCAGTTAACTATAACCTATCTGCGGTTAGCGTGGACTATCCACCTATCTACTCTAACTAGTTTAACTACTTTTCAACATTCTTATGTAAAAAACATTGGAACACCATTATATGACCTCTATTCTTATGTTCGGCAGGGCTCCGCTAGATACCGTCCAGTAAGATAGGTTGAGAATAGAAAACAAACAATTATATATAAGACAAGGTAATAACAGTTTGTAATCTATTAAAGCATGAAAACCAATTGAGTTGTCTTAATTGCTCATAGTCATATAATCAAGGAAACATAATATATTAAAATAAACCTAGAGTTAAAACAATCAAACCATAATACTAGATTGGTTACATCGGTGCCCTAAGAGAGGAAATAGCTACCCATGACTATGGCGGATATCATCTGTGTTGGAGTTGTCTCAATCATCACGGACGGCACTTCTCTTCTCAGGATCTTCACTTTCTAAGGTTGTGGAAACCCTAAAAGTCAGCTTTCTGAATCACATCGTAAAATGGACTTAGAATTTTGGACCTCTTCTATCAAGGCTTAAACCTTCTTTTATAGAAGAAAATAAGGATGTGGTGGGCTTTTACGTCTTCAAGCCCATCTGGAATGAGATACGGCTTGAAAAGAGAACTTTCCTGTAACTTTAAATCTAACATGTCATGGAAGGCTTGAGCTTTAAGGTTCATGCTCGAGCTTAGGGAACAAGGCTCAATCTTTTCTAGATAGATCCTCGAGCTTTAAGAATTGGTACTCGATCTTTATTTTGACACTTAACCAAATTTCTTCAATTACTTTCCGAAGCGTCTTTTTCTTCAACACTTAGAATATTTTTGGGATTGAAATCTTTTACCATTGCTCGATCAAATTTTCATGGGCTCGAGCACTAGGTACCAGGCTCGAGCATTTAGCTCTCAAGGCTCGAGCTTTTATAAATGCTGCTCGTTCCTTGGGTTGAGGCACGAGGTCTGGGAGCTTGGAAATCAACTCTTCAAATTTCGATGGCTTGTGCTCGAGCTTAAGGGTCAAGGCTCGAGCACCCTGTGGTCAGGCTCGAGCACCCTTTATTCAGGCTCGAGCCTGAAGGTACAAAGCTAGAGCTTTAATGCCTTGTTGATTTTTTGTCTTCTTTGACTTGTAAGGTTCGAGCCTCATGACTTGGGCTTAACCTTTGGACTCTGGATTCTTCCAAACTTCACCATTTAAGCTTTCGACTTGCTTTGGATGATCGGCAACGACTCTGTAAGCTTTGATATCATCATAAAGTCCCAGTTTTAACCATTTCTCTGGGAAAGTACCTACAAACACACACTGAACATAAAACAATCTAAATATGGATAGAAGTAATACTTTAGGCTTTAACATATGCGTATTTAGGGGCTCGAATATACAATATTCAGTGCTCATCAATGGCATGAGGCCAAAGACCATTAAACATAAAGTTCATAAGTATATTTTTAAAACTCAATTTTGGCTATAATGCCTATTATGTGGAAATTGGAGGTTTTATATGTCAAATTTTGTAAATGGATTGTAATGAGGCCATAGGCCCTTGTAGTGCGTCTACAATAACATTTTACGTTAGCGGGCATGTTCACATCTCATAAAACTCTTAAGTTCCAAATTTAGAACTATTTTTGGATGATTTATGAATTTTTATGCAAAATTCAAGCATTAGAACATGATTTAAAGTTCACTTTTGATTTAGCATGTTATTTATTCTTGAAGGAGCCTAGGAAATGTTTTTAAACTTGTTCGGATCATTTAGAATGTGTGCATAGCTTTTAAGTTGGGAAGAGCACCTTTCCATGCATTGCAGCAACAACTTTTGCTGTTGTCTGCTATGTCGGCCGGTTGATAAGAGCCATCAGCCGGCTGACACATGCTCAAGACCAATTCCAGTAGGCTTTCTAGTGAAAAAAGTCATTTTGGCTGGCTGATGATTGTGGTTCGGTCAGCTGATGATGGAGTTTTGGCTGGCTGGTCCTTGCCGTCGGTCGGCTGATCCTCCTTAGAGCTTTCCCTTTTCTGTTTTCCTTGGATGGCTTTCTTGCACCGATTTCAGAAGGCCATAACTCTTTCATTCCTAATGTAAATCAGGTCATTCTTGAGTTTACATTGAAGAGCTTGAAGTTAGCTTTCCAATGGTACCAACCACACATCAAAACTCTAAATGTGGTAAGAGTTATTACAGTTTTAGTGAGATAGGTTCGTGGTATCTCTTAAGGAGAATGCCACTTTGTTTTATTTTTCTATCTTTTCTGTCTGAACTCCGGATGAGGTGATTCTTGAGTCTAACTTCATTTATTTTTTGTTTTCTTTCTAATGGTACACACGGTGGCATCCATTTCAGTTTGAAATGACCATTTTACCCTTGGTTCATTTCTTATCGAGTTTGAAATCCTTGTTTCAGTACTTGGCTCATTTAAGTTCCGTGGCTTCATGGGGAGTCATTTTGGTGCCTTAAGGATGATGTACATCTCTAGAGACTACTTTATATGTTTTGCATTCGCATTTTGGATCCGTTATTGGGTCATCTTTTGGTTATCACTGACGCACCGGGTTTATAAAACTTTGGGCCGTCACATGTTTAAATTGATCATATTGCTTAAGTAATTTAATCAATCAAAAATTGAGTAAGTTGACTAATAATCAGATCTAGGTCATTAAAGGAGTAAATCACAACTAAAATCAATTAACTGTTTCCACACCCTGCGTAACTCTATTTTCACAATTTGGTATCAGAGCGGGATACTCTATATATAAAGTAGATCATATTTGTTGATTTGTTGTTGATTTTTGCATCATGTCCGAAAATTCATCTTTTGTTGATACATTACCTCCTGCTGTTGATTTTGTCACAAGCATGCAAATTGAGTGGTCAAAGTTTAAAAAGGATTTTGAAAAATTGTTAGAGAAATTGAATCTTGCGGAACTTGATAGAGATATTTATAAGTTAGAAATTTATGTCTCTAATAAGAATTTGGAAGAAATTGGTCACAAGAATTTAAATCTTCTTCATAAAATTGATTTTCTTGAAAAGGAATTGAGAAGGTAAATTTGTTTAATAAATCCCTGGAACTTAAAATTGATGATTTTAATAGTGAGTTTGTTAAAGCAAAACAGTCTTTTCAGAAAGTTGATAATGACACTTGCAAAATTGATAAGTTGAAAGGAGTGGTTGAGATTAATAGTCATAACAAAGAATTTGCTTTAACTTCAAAGGATTTGTATTTTCAAAAATCGAAAGATGTTTTTGTAGAAGTTGAAACTAAGCCTTGTGTTATTTCTAATTCTCCTAAACTTATTTCAACATGTCATTTTTGTGGTGAAAAGGGGAATATCAAATATAAGTGTCAGAAAAGAAAAGTTGAACTAGGAATGAAATTGAAAAATCTAGAGAGTTCAAATTTCAGGAAGAAGAGAATTAGGATTGTTGAGCCTTGTGACACTTTTCCTAGAAAAATAAGGAAATCATTGCATAATGAATCTAAAACCGTCTGGGTAAAGAAAGAGAATTTTAAATGCCTTGCCATACACACTGCACTTAGAACACTTGGTCCATGTGGTTGGTACTTTGATAATGGTTGCTCTAGGCATATGATAGGCCATAGAACATTGTTTACCACTTTTAAGGATTGCTCAGTTGGTACTATTACTTTTGGTGATGGTAATGCTTCTACTGTAAGTGGTAAAGGTAAGATCAAATTTCCAAGACTTGGGGAGTTAAAGAATGTTCTATATGTTAAAGGTTTAGTTGCTAATCTGTTGAGTATTAGTTAAATCTGTGATGAGGAGTTTCAAGTCAATTTTACTCAACAAGGGTGTTTTGTAACTAATGAAAAAGGTGAATGCATCTTGAAAGGAGCTAGAACTTTTGATAGTTGCTATGTTGTGTTTTTAGATCCTTCATTATTGTGTTTTTCTATAGTTACTGATGAGGCAGTTTTATAGCATAAAAGACTTGGACATGTGAATTTTAATGATTTAGTGACTTTGTCTAACAATGATCTTGTTCGAGGTTTGCCTAAATTAAAGATGCCTAAGAATGAAATATGTGGTCCATGTCAATTAGGAAAACAAACTAGAGTGTCATATAAGAGAGTTATTCATAAAGTCACTTCTCGACATTTAGAATTGATTCATATAGATTTGATGGGCCGCATAACATCTGATAGCATTGGAGGAAAAAGATATATGCTTGTTATGGTTGATGATTTTTCTAGATTTACTTTTATTGCATATTTGAGAGAAAAATCTGATACTTTTGTGAATTTCAGGTCTATTGCCAACTTATTCAAAAAAAGAACGGATATCGAATTAATCGGATTAGCAGCGATAATGGAGGTAAATTCGAACCTAAGGAGTTTATTGAATATTGTGATAAGAATGACATTAAGCATGAATTTTCAGCACCTAAAACACCACAACAAAATGGTGTAGTGGAAAGGAAAGGACAATTGCAGGTATGGCTCGTATTATGCTTCATAAGAATAAGATTACTAGTCACTTTTGGGCTGAATCGGTATAACTGCTTGTCATATCCTAAATAGAGTTTATCTTAGGCCAGGAACTAAAAAGACTTCATATAAATTGTGGTATAATAGAAAGCCCACTGTTAAATACTTTAGTCCTTGGAAGTAAGTGTTATATCCTTAGAGATAGGGAACACTTACGAAAATTTGACTCTAGAAGTAATGAAGTTGTGTTTTTGGGTTATTCACAAACAAGTCGGGCTTATAGGGTTTTTAATCTTAGAACTAAAGTGGTCATAGAGTCTATAAATGTTGTATTTGATAATACAAAATCTAAGACAACCTCTTCTCAACTTGATGAAGAAGAAACTAATTTTGAAATTGCAGGAGAAAGAAAATAACCTACAATTCATGAGGAAGAAATAGTTGAGAATTTAGGTGGAGATGGTGAAGAGGTTGAAGAAGATAAGGGTGAGGAATTAGAGGTCACCCTTAATGAACCTATATGAATTCTTGCACCATCCTTAGACATTCCCACATCTAGCAGTTCTAGAGTTCAATCAAGTCATCCAGTTGATAATGTGATAGGTTCGTGGGATCAAAATGGTACTAGGAGTACAGTCCGTGATAATTTAGGACACTCATGTGTCGTAGATGACATAAGATACTCATGTCACATGGTTCAGTTTGAACCTAAGAATGTTGATAAAGCTCTTCAAAGTTTTGATTAGCTTATGGCTATGCAAGAAGAATTGCTTCAATTTGTGAAGAATGATGTTTAGGAATTAGTGCCTCGGTCTAGTGATGTTAATATCATAGGGACCAAATGGATTTTTAAAAATAAACTTGATAAACATGGTCTTGTGATGAGGAATAAAGCTAGATTGGTTGCACAAGGATACACGCAAGTTGAAGGAATTGATTTTGATGAGACTTTTGCACCTATAGCTAGACTTGAGGCTATTCGACTTCTTTTTGCTCTTGCATGTCACTTTAAATTCAAATTATTTCAAATGGATGTGAAAAGTGCTTTTCTAAAAGGTATTTTGTAGGAACAAGTTTATATAGCACAACCAAAAGGTTTTATTAATTCACATAATCCTGATTTTGTTTTTCATCTTCAAAAGGCTCTTTATCATTTAAAGCAAGCACCTAGAGCATAGTATGAGAAATTAACTTATTATTTAATGCATAAGGGCTTTAGAAGAGGAGGAACTGATAAAAATTGTTTATTTTCAGGAAAGTAAAATATTTTCTTATTGCTTAAGTATATGTGGATGGTATAGTTTTTGGTGTTACATGTGATACCCTTGATCATAATTTTTCTGAAGATATAAGTAATAATTTTGAAATGAGCATGGTGAGTGAATTGACTTTCTTTCTAGGTCTCCAAGTGCAACAACTGGATGATAGGATTTTCATATCTCAATCAAAATATGCAAATGAGCTAGTTAAGAAATTTGGCATGAAAGATTCAAAACATGTTCAAACTCCTATGAGTTCTTCATCCAAATTGGATAGAGACTCTAATCCTAACAAGGTTGATCATTTCTTGCATAGGAGTATGATTGGTAGCTTGTTGTATTTGACAGCAACTAGGCTAGATATTTCATTTAGTGTAGGTGTTTGTGCTAGGTATCAAGCTAGTCCTAAAGAACAACACATTCTTGCAGTCAAGCGCATTATTCGTTATGTCAATAGTACATTGAATTATGGATTGCGTTATTCTTCTGAATCTAATTATAAGATTGTACACTATACTGATACTGATTGGGCCGGTAACAAGGATGATAGAAAAGAGTACTTCAGGTGGTTGTTTATATGTTGGTACAAATCTTGTTTCATGGTACAGCAAGAAGCAAAATTGCATATCTTTATCATCTTGTGAGGCTGAATACATTGCTGCTGGAAATTGTTGCACACAATTGCTTTGGATGAAATAGATGCTTCTGGATTATGGAGTTGATCGAGGTATTATTGCTATCTTTTGTGATAATACTAGTACAATTAATATTTCAAAGAATCTAGTTTTGCATTCTAGGACTAAGCACATTGACATTCGACATCGCTTTATTTGGGAACTTGTTGAACAAAATGTCATGTCTTTGGAAAAAGTGCATACTGATCATTATTTAGCTGATATTCTCACTAAACCATTAGATGCTCCTAAGTTTTCTCATTTTAAGAAATATATTGGTGCCTATTGTTTTGATTAGATGCATTGCAAAGATATAGTCTAGAAAGAATTTTTATGCATATCTTGAGTGTCTAGATTATGTTTTTGGGGAAGTTAAGAAAGCCATATTAATTGAGTATGTTGAACACAAGGAGTTTAATGACACATGGATTATTTGTGGAAAACATACAATAGCTATGAACTGATGAAATTGGTTTTGCTTACTTATTTCATATAGTAAATGAATAATTGATAGTACATTTACTTGTGTGATGTCTCATTGTCTTGGAATTTAAACTTCCTTTATGTGTTTTAGACCAAAAGACTGAAAAGAAAAGAAATTGAAAATTAAACAGCTTGGAATGAAAAAGTTTTTGAAAAAGAAAGAAAAATATTTGCTGTTTAAAATAAAAAAAAAATAAAAAAAAAGGTGAGATAGAAAAAGCTACCTTTGGGATTTGTCGAAAAGCTACTTTGACTCGAAAAAAATGAGAATAAGGGAAAGAGCTAGCTACCCATAAGTGTGAAAGCCGCCAATGGGCAAAAAGAAAAATGGAGCACAAAGAGAGAAATAAATAAAACAAATGTCTTTTGCATATGTTGATTATTTGATTTCTAAGGCTATGTAATATCATTGATTTATTATCTAAAATCTAAACAATTGATAAATCATATGTTTTTGGAACTTGGTGGTGATTTTACTATACTTACTAAGTTTGTGGAACTGAAAAGAATTGATCTTGGTTATTTTTGTTGATACATATAATCTTGTGGAGTCTACATTCTCATTGGTTTCAATTTACAAGATTTATATGGTTGGTTGCTTTCTTCTTCTAGGCTATTTCATCCTTGAGACCCTTGTTAATTTGTGACAAAAAGGGGGAGAAAGTTGAGATACTTATCATTCAGGGGGTGAGATACTTTTTGCATTAAGGGGGAGAACTTTTTGCATTGAGGGGGAGAACCATTGTTGGTTGTATTACATTGCATTAATATTCAGGTATGATTAGCTTTGCTATTTTATGCTTGTATTTATTTTCTTGATTAAGCTTCACGGGTAGTTGTGTTTGAGCTAATGTATAGATTATAGGTTGTTACATGTATTGAAGCTTCATAAGGTTCAAGAAAATTTTCACAGTTTATTTACTTTAACAATCTTTGTAATTTACTTTTTTGCTTAGGTAGATTGCTGAATTGTTTTTAGGGTTTTGTCATGAAATTACCAAAGGGGGAGATTGTGAGATATATATTTTGTAATTGACTAATTTTCTTGTTAAAACAAGTTCGATCGATTTGTAATTTTTCAGTTCTAAAATTCAAAAATTGAAGATTGGATGCGAATTTGAAGAAGTTCAACGAATTGGAAGAAGTTCAAGTGTTTATGGGTTACTACACTCTAAGATGATGAAAGCAATGCTTCAGGAAAGTATGTGAGTGAGTGAGAACACTTTGAGAGTTTTAGAAGGTTGAAGGAAACAGAGAATACCTTTCTGTCCATTAGGAACAGGTAAGAGAATCCTTGAACCGGTGGCAAACCTTGGTCCACAACAGGTTTGGTCACTGCCAACCTCGAATCGGTACCACAGTGGGGAACTATTAGCCAAAGTGCGTCGAAAAAGGTTTCTGACATTCTTGAACCGGTATCAAGTTTGGGAACCAGTACCAAGAGTCCTAACAGCATTAGAACTTTCAGTTTCCTGTTCTAATTATTTCTTTTTTTATCCCAATTTCTTTCCAAGTCCTATGCATGAAATTTTTCATATTTTCAGAGGGATTAGGACATTCTAAACTCTATATAAACCTTGGTAGTCATCTAGGTTTATTCATGGCTTTAGGGAAAATCAATTCTATATTTTGAGAAATCCTTTTAGAGAGAGAAAATTCAAAAAATCAAATCTGATTATTCTGAATTTATTTATGAGAGCACACACATATATTTATGAGTGATTTAGTGGTGTTGTTATCTATTTCATCGGAATTGGAGCTATATTAGAGATTCAAAGATTCTGAATGAAGAGCAGGATTTCGTTCTTCTACATCGAGTTCAGATTTTGAAGAACAAAAGTAAAAGTAATCAGACTTTGAAAGGATTGGAGCATTCAAGGAGTGTTGTCTGATCTATCTGCTACTCTTCTACAAATATCAAGCATAAGCCTGAGGTCAAGTTGCTATTGGACGGGGAGTCACAAAGCCAGGGGATTGTCAGCAATTGGTGTTTGGTAGAACGATAGGGTGTGAGCTAGAGTCAAAGTTCGATGTATTTTGTTTCAAACATAGTGGATCGATTTACTTTGGACTGAATAGTCCACAAGGTTTTTCCCATACAAACAGTTGACGTATTTTATCAACTAGGGTTTCCTCGCTAAAAATCCTGGTGCAATTTCTCTAAACTTTTACTTGCTTTACTTTATAGTGTTTATATTTGTGATTGTGGATGTTTAAATTGATCATATTGCTTAAGTAATTTAATCAATCAAAAATTGGGCAAGTTAAACTAATAATCAAATCTAGGTCATTAAAAGAGTAAATCACAATTAAAATCAACTAACTGTTTTCGCACCCCGTGTAACTCTATTTTCACAATTTCATGTGTTCAAACTAAGAGAGAGAAATAGGCAGATTGGTTAAGGATTAACCAAGAGAGAGAAAGAGAAGACGTGAAGAGAAAAGAAAGAAAAAAAAGCTTGATTTATTTCCTTACTTGCAAAGGATTCTTTCTTAATTAATTCTCTCCCCAATCCTTAAATATAGGAATAATGGGGCTTATAAGCGCGACCTCTTTCGACTTTTTGCGAGAGTGCTCTCCCAATAGCACTACTCTTTTTATTTTTATTTTGGGTAAAGTTTATGTTAGAAATAAAAGAGAGAGAAACTGTATATTGTATTGAGATGAGTAATACAAGAGTATACTGGTTTATATAGGAGATGTCATATGTGGAGAGCAAGTAAACCCCATATAAGGTAATGTTATACATGGTAATGAGGGTAGGTGAAAACTGCTAACCCTAACCCTATCATACAATACATACTATAATCTAATAGCCACCCCAAAGTCAATGTGGGTTATATGATGTCATTTTGAGTTGGGAAACAAAATCCTTGAAGTGGCCTGGCCAAAGCAACTTTTGTGAATATATTTGCTATTTGATCATAAAAAGTAATAGACCACAACTGTAAGGTCTTTTGAAGAAGATGATGACGAACAAAATGGCAATCAATCTCAATGTGTTTGGTGCATGATAAGCGCTGAATATTTCATAACCATGCACCACAACCTCGACTCATGCCTTCAATGACCAACCCCATGTCATACCAAGCATGCAACACAATCATGCATATAAAAGTCTTATCTAGCATACATCATATGTCATGCTTTATACTTTAAAATCGAATCACGCTAGACAATTAGCATACATAATTAGCACATAAACAATGCAACTAGCATACTCTAAAACACGTAAGTATATAAACAAATACGCATACATGTTATAAAAAAAAATGCTTCTAAACACATAAACACTTGAGCATATAGACATACAAATGCCAAGTAACATGAAGCATGAAGGAAACCCAAAACCCATCATCAATGGTGTTCGAACCAGGACGCTTTGATACCACCTATGACGGCCCAAGTTTTTAAAACCCGGTGCGTCAATGAGTGATCCGAAACTGACCCAAATGTGGAAGCGAAAGAGAATGGGTCTTTAAAGATGAATATCATCTCTAAGACACCAATGTAACTTCCTATTAAGCCACAAAACTCAAATGAAGACAAAAACGAAAGCTAAGTTTTAAAAATTGGACAAAGTGAACCCCAAGGGTAAAATGGTCATTTTACCCTAAGTGGAGTGAATTTAACTTACAACCAATCAAATGAGATAAAAAAAAAAAAAAAAAAAAAAAAAAAAAAAAAAAAAAAAAAAAAAAATCCAGTAACATCTTTTGGTGACCTCATATGAGGTCGTAAGGTCAAAGGAAGAGAAAACCCTTGGGAACCCTATCCCGGTTCAAACCAAATTTTGACACTCTCTCACTAAAATGAGGATATCTTAAGTTTAGAGCAAACTCTGAAACTTCATTGCTACCATTGGAAAACTTACTTCGAGCGGATGACTAAGACAATGAGGATGAGTCAGTCATAGAATCTGTTTAGACGCAGTCAGTTTGACTCAAGAACGGACTAATTCGGAGTTAAAACGTAAGAGTTATGACAGTCTGAAGTTGGAAGGCCAAAGTTGAATTTCTGTAACACAAGAAGGTTCTGGGGGACCTGAACCGGTTTAGCATGGGCAGAGTGCCCACGTTGGACCTAAACATGCCTCTTGAACAGGTTCATCCCATTAAACTGGTTCCACCTAACCAGAATGTGGAAAAAAGCAAGAAAACCCTAATTTTTGAAATTTTGTGAAAAACAAAGTGTAAAAGGAACCTTTAGGAAAAAAAGCTATGAAGCAACCCCACCCCCCGAATCTTGTTTTCAATGACCATGTTAAAAGAAATTCTTATTTTTCAAGTGAAATGCCCAAAATGCCTTTATGCACATACTTTGCAAAAATGTTAAAATGCATGAAACCAAAAGTGTGCATTTCATAAAAATGAGATATTCTGTGCAAAAGTGAACATGCACGTAAACGTAATATGTATTTTTACATGCGCTACAAAGGTCCACGTCCTCAATACATGCCAATTACAAAATAACACATGTCAAACCTCCAAAATCCGTAAAGTTACCTTTATAAGAAAAACATGAAACCAAAGAGCATAAATGTAAACTAAAAGGTGTTTGGCCCTTGGCCTCATGTTATACTTATGAAAGGAGTCTCAAAAAGTGTACTCAGGTACACATTACATATCCTAAAATGAAAACGACATATCCAAACCAAGCTATATATTACAATTTCAAAAGAAAGCAAAACGTGCCAACATTTGCACGTATGTGAAACTACAAAAAAAAATAATAATAATAAAATAAATAAATAATAAAAAAAAAGTATCCAAGGCTACTAAGCCAACTTAGGGATGTTGTACATTCCAAAATAAGATCTCCTTACCTGAAAACTATTCAAACAACTAGGTGAGTAAACAAAGTTACTCATAGGATATGAATATGCATATAACCTAAAGTTTTAACGGTTTTGCGAGTCAATATAAACCAATCCGTATGGTTCATGCTGTCTAACGTCTATGTTCAAAGTGTGACTATAGGTTCATCCTTAAGCTACATTAGAATATTTTAACATGAACCTCAATTGTAATGAAATGGAACAACATTGGAATATTCAATTAAACACAACAAGTTACAACTTCTCAATGTCATCAACTTGGAAATGAAAATGCGAAATCAACTAAATGTGGACATGCATAGTTGGACATTACGCCAGATCAAACTGAACGAATAGTAGCTATTTTGGGTTACTAGCCCACCGGGAACTACCCTAGTGCGCACGTGTGGAGAGAACTCATACCTCTCGCATTAGAGCCTTACTCTAACCATAGTCAATACAACAATGTCCCAAGTTTCTAAAATCAACATTTTGTGCAACAATGTATATACACATATACCCAATGCACTTAACCATTTACCATGCACAACTAATACTTGGAGACCACACAATATATGGCATACAAAATTTCGAATCTTCAATATGCGATTTGTTACACATAACGATAGCATAGACAATATTGAATCTTTAATGTGCGATTCATTACACATAACAACAATGTTATCAATGCATAAAACCCATTCATGTGACTATACAAAAAGTCCCAAATCCATGATTTAGACATCCATATGATCTCAAATATACAATTAAATCAATGGAAACAAATTATATAGAATTACTATAATCACATACTTAAAATCTCTAGATTTCAAAATACTACCAAATGGATTCAAGTTCATATATGTTAAAGATCAAGTCAAGGCCTTTACAAATATCAAGTTTTAAGTGAATTTCATGCAAGGTACAACTATATACAAGTCTTAAGAATTCAAGGAAGACATGCATATAACTTATATTGACTTCAAGAACACTTAAAACACTAAGATTATAAATATGAAAACACCCCATACCCACTAGAGGATTGTCCCTCTAGAGTCCAAAACAAACAAAGGCAAATGGTGAAACTAAGGAAAGGTGTTGTAGAGATGGATGAGGGGAAGGTTTTGTCTCCAAGGTGGAAGATGGAAAGCTCAATGGAAGGTGCTCAAAATGAAGAAATGGAGGCTAGGTTACAAGGTCCTTCAATGGTGGCTAGAGAGAAAAATGAGGAAGAAGATGAAGAATTAGTGGAGGATTGTGTATTCCTTCATTAACTAAAGCATTATGTTGTGCTAGCACTACTTATCACACACACAAAACTCATCACCACCCTCCACTTGTCACCAAAATAGGCCTCCTCACTAGATCACATCCTAGGCCTACCCTTGTCACCATCTTAAGCCTCTCCTCAAGGATTAATCCTAGCCCTACACTTGCCCTCATCCCAAGCCAACAAGTGTGCCAATCATAGGCCAGCAAGTGGGTGAATCCTCACCCTCCACATGTCATCATCCAAGGCTTCCAAGCGTCACCACTAAAATACCTACAAGTGGACCAATGAGAGTGTGACACTTGTCACACTTTCTAAAAATTACAAAAAGGTCCGTCTCCAAAATATCTCACAAATTAAATTGCAAAAAGGTCCCTAAGACAAATATCCCAAGAAAATTTAATTACGCAAAATACCACGTAAAACAAAAATATTTGTGAAGAAATTACGCATCCACACCCCTACGGGAAAAGTAAACAAGTAGCATATTTTTCTACAAAAGTAAGACCACGCATTTCATGGAAACCAAATGTAATGGATGCACGTGAAGTCAGAAATCAAATCCAAACCCGAAATTGAACTCAAAACCCTACCTCGAGCCTCCGAAACCCTAAGTTTGGGAAAAGAAACAATAAATAAATAAATGCACAAGTATGTAATGTTATGCACAAGCATCAAGCTAAAAAGGTGAAATGGAAAATCATGAGTGGAAGGATGACGGGTGTTGTTCCCGAGCACTCGGCTCAACCTAAATGGACAAAAACCTGAACTCAGAAGGTACAATAACAAAAAAAGAAAATCAATAAAAATAGGAAAAAGAAGAAAAAGACTCGGTCATTACTCATCTAGCCTTTAACAATTTGGGGGAATTCAATGTGGCAGCCAAAATGTGTGTGTGTGCTAAGAATTGAAACAATGAGCATGGGTGACCAAAACAAGCATGAATTGTCTACTTAAGCTAAAATGTAGTACAACTCATCAAGTTAATGCATGAACCATTCAATAAACCCATAATTGTAGAACACATTAATCTAGAGAAATATACATCTTACAATAAAAAAGCATGGATTATCAAACACAAGCGTGGATTGTCTACCTAATCTAAAAATTGAAATGAAATTACACCACAATTATACTAAGACAAGGAAATTAAACTAATTAACCAAGGGTGTAGAACAATCCATTAAGTATAAGCCTAGTCCATCAAATCAATTCATAAGAGTATCCAATAATAACAATCATGCATAATGATCACTAGATTCTTAATTTAATCACACATAAACATGCATCAAGTTAAGCTCCATCTTCTTCCTCTTTTCTTACCTCTTTTCTTGCTCAAAAACCCTAATCTCTAGAGAGAGAAACTATGTCTAAAAATTGCTTTGTGATAAGTGCTCAAATGTGACGCATTTTAGCACCTAAGCTAGGGTATTTTAGTCCATTCATCTATTTTACTTTCATATCTTAGATACTAATTTGTGTTTTTGCGTATTTCAGGTTAATAAAGTTCAAACAGGCTAACAAGAGCTATTTAGCTCAATTTTGGAGCTAAGGAGTAAAGTTGGAAAAAAGCCAAGAAAATGCGCCAAAGGAACTTCGATCGATCAAAGGGAAGTCCCGATCGATCGAAGAGGTCTATAATCGATCGAGATGAGGCGATGCCAGCTTAGCCAATTGGATAAGGCCTGAAAGATATTTGAAGCCACGTCATCTTTGATTGATCAAAGTTAAGTGTTGGATTGATCGAGAATCTTCGATCGATCAAAATGCCTACTAGCAGTGAGCTGTCTAATTCCCGAGCACGCCGATTTCTACCTAACTTGTGTAGCTACAAATTTCCTCCAATCATAGGCTGTAATTCTGACTTGGTTCTTACTTAAAGGAGTATGTAATTGATTTATTGAACAATATTGTATCATATGAAGATAGGTAGAAATTTCCAATTATAGAAAAAAATATTTCCTCTCTAGAACTAGGGTTTTGGGAAGAAAACAAGGATGAAGATGATGATGCCAACCTCTAAGCTAGATCTTGAGGGTTCCACGACCACTATAAAGAGCGGCTAAATCCTTCTCTTGGGGCTAGAGATAGCCCCTAGGCTTGCTTTTCAAACCTAGCTTTTGTGTATTTTTGGGGATTTTAGTTGTAATAGATGTTTTGACCATGAATAAATATAGATCTTGTGATTTCTACTTGATTTGTATGGATTAATATTTCAATTGATCATTTGGTTTAATTCATATGTCTATATATGCTAGAATTGATGTTCATATTTTTGTCTCTAGATTTAATGAAATTGATGCATGTCTATGTGTGTTGATGATGTTAATTTAGTGATGGTCAAGGCATGGTGCTTAATTGAACACTCTTATGATTTATTTGATGGTTCACACTTGTTTCTTGATGGATTGTACCACATCTCTAGTTTAATTAGTTTAAATTTCATGTCACTAGCCTAGTTGTAGTGTAATTGCTTTAATTTCTTAGGTAGGTGGACAATCCGTTCTTGTTTCTTGATGTTCCATACTTGTGAATGCAAAGAGTGTATGTCTTTAGAAAGTGGTGCTTAAGCTGTCGGTTGCACCAAAAGTTTGCAAAGATATGAACTAAGAGTGTGAGTGTGCAATGTAGCCAAGTTTTAAATTTATAAAAGCCACTACTACCTCTAACTAAAAATATAGCTAGGGTAAGTATGGATCATCCCAAGGGATTGTGGGTGCCTTTGCAATGGAAACAATATATAGGGTTACTAGGTCGAGTGATCAAAGATTGGTTCGATTGATTGATTAAGCTGTTATGCAAATGAAATTAAAGAAAACAAAATTCAATGATTAATAAAGTAGAGAAAGATATAGAGGGGAGGACTTGAGGTACTAGAGCTCACCACTAAGCTTGACATCACTAGACACTAGCAATTGTATATTAATGGGGAAATTGACTTGTAACTTGTGTGTGTGTGTGTGAAACCACAATTTATGGAAATAAGCATAAATTGTCAAAAAATCAAATAAATAAGCATAACCTATCAAATGAGACCAAAATCCATTCAATGAAATAAATAGATAACGCCACTTTCGTAGGCATGGATGGCAAATAAGCATAGATTGTCAAAACAAATCAAATGGAAAGCACAACCTATCAAATGAGACCAAAATCCATTCAATGAAACCACAATTTATGCACACACAACTAACTATAAGCATACACCTAATACATTCATAAGTATGGAACACTAAGGAACAAGAGTAGATTGTCCACTTATCTATGAATTTAAAGCAACTACACTACATCTACACTAAAGACATGAAATTAAACTAAGTAAGCTAAGGGTGTGTTACAATCCATCAAGAAACAAGTGTGAACTATCAAATAAATTGCAGGAGTGTTCAATTAAGCTCTATGTTTTAACCATCTCTAGATTAACTTCATCCATACACATAGGCATGCATAAATTCTATTAAATCTAGAGAAAAGCATATGAATCATCCATTCTAGCATACATAGACATATGGTTAGAAGTAGATAATCAATTGAAAGCATTAATCTATACACATTAAGTAGAAACCACAAGATATATATATAAATCCAAGAAAACATTGTTACAAATAAATCCCCAAATATATACAAAAAACTAAGTCTAGGAAGCAAACTTTGGGGCTACTCTAGCCCCAAGTAGATGTCTAGGCATTCATTGAAGTAGTCATCTAACCCTCAAGGGCTATCTCCATGGTAAGAATGACCTCCTTCTTGATAGAAACCCTAGAAGAATGGAAGAACTCCCAAAATGTGTAAAGCTCTCTAATCTCTAGCCTCCTCTCCAAGATATGAGATATACAAGTTATGTTGAATGTTACAAGTTATGATATAAAAATGGCTCAAAATCCTTATATAGGTAGGTCAAGTGTTACACTCAATGGTCTAGGCTCGAACACCAAGGTCCCTCCAATGATTGCACCATGAGCCAACTTTAAATGAGCTGGAATCTATTTTTTTTCGGACTTGAGGAAGTTCGATCGATTGAACTGTGTTGAGATCGATCGAACTTGGCTGAGATCCATCGAATACTGCAGAGATCGATCATCCTTGGCCGCACCTTTTTGAATAAAGACAAATCTCTGAGATATTTTGGTATATTTTTGGGAAGAAGACAAAAGTGGTAGGTGTGGATAAGATCGAATCATTTCGATCGATCTGGGAAATGTTGGATCGATCGAACTTGTTAGATTCTTTTGGATAAGGACAAAGGCTTGGATCCATCTTGAACTATTTAGATCGATGAACTTTCGATCGATCAAGAAATGCTGAGATCGATCAAACATGCTAAATTTCCACACTTTGCTTTAATCTGCTTCCACTTTGCTCCTTTCTTCTATTTGGCTTGAGTTAACTTCTTTAATGCTTTTTGGCTGAATTGACTTATTTTTGGGATAAGCACCTGAAAAGGGCAATAACACAAAATTAGTCTAAAACGGGAAAATAAGATAGATAAAGGTCCTAGAATATCTTAACTTAAGGGGTTTAAATGCGCACTTTTCAGCGCTCATCACACCCCCAAACTTAAATATTGCTAGTCCTTAGCAATAAACTAAGAAGTAAAGGAATGGAATGAACAACTATACAACTACGATCTATAAAGCAATAAATAGATAACGCCACTTTCGTAGGGGACACGATTGCATTTAGCATATGCAACATGTTTTTTAAACCCCTAGGTTACCCCTAGTAGACGAGTGAAGTCTCATGAGGGTTTCTAGAAATGGTACCCATAAACATTAAGCTCATTCTCACTAAAGAGGCATCAATATTGCAAACAAGTGTTGGGAGAAAACTACCTCAAGTATGTAATTTTTCAACCCTTTCCAAGCAATCTCCCAAAATCTCAACATCTAGCAAGCAATATGGTCCTCCACACATCAAGAAAATGATCATGCAAATCAAAACAACTCTAGATTCTTTTTGAGTGGACCGGCATCAAATATGTTGCTATCTAAGCCAACTAAAGAAATGATCACATCCTTACCCTCAAACTAGCACACAAATCTAGTACCGATCATCAAGACAAAGAGTGAACCTTTCATTAAAACTTTATTCATCTAGATACGCTTATTTTTTCCACTCGATTTTTTTTTTTTTTTTTTTTTTTAAATCATAAGGATCAAAGATGGAAGCATAGTGTAATGTGTTGATCTATTAAGCTTTCTAGTGATCTATAAAGTCGAGCGTTAGGTCAATGACTCCCAAACCAGATGGTTTTAGGGCACTAGGTATTTAAACACCCCCAAGGACTTACAAGCTCAAATCAACTAGGCTACAAATCAAAATAACCTCCATTTAATCATTTCCCACTTCTCACCTTTTGGGAGAAGTCCACATTTTTTATTGCTTTTGCAACCTTTTTTTTTTTTTTTTTAGATTCAATTATTAACCTAGAGTTTGGGCCCTCCACCTTTCAGCGCAAGAAATTCAGTGCTTGATGAGGCTAGAATCCCGGCTACTCAATAAAAAGGGTTTATTATCCACTTTTATCAACATGAAAGCTTTCAATGCACTACTAGCCCAATTGGGATATAACCAATTCAATAGTCAACAAAACATATACCCCACAAATGAATGCTAGTGTGCGCTTGTGCTAGTGTAGAATACTAGAGTGAATCTCAAAACAATAACAAAATCAGGATGATGTGGACCACAAATGTAAGCAAGATATCAATCTTTCGAAAAAATTACTCCTAAATGGCATCCGCAAAGCATACAAGGAGTATTGGACTCTCAAGTCAAGCACTTTTTAAATTCTAAGCGATATAGTTCTCAAAAGATCAAAATCATAGCTAACATCAATCTCAAATCTCAATCATGCATTTAAAGTTCAACTTTAAGTAGAATGCAATAAAGTCACCTTACCCCCAAACTTAAACCGCACATTGTCCTCAATGTGCAATGAGAACAATGAAAAAGATGGAAAGAGTATACCGTGGTGGCAAAGACATGAAGCCCGATAGTGATCCAATTCGAAATATATCTCCCCCAAACTTGAAATCAACAACCTATTTGAATAAGCACACTAGCAAACTCACATCAAATATAAAATGGGATAAGAATAATCAAATCTTACAATTTAAGGCAATATAACACAAGATGAAAGAGAGATATGAGATTAATCCCAATAGAAAATATGAAAATAGCATGACTACACACATAAGGGCACAATGGTGAAATATTATTATTATTATTATTAGTATTATTTTGAATAAAGCAAGATTAAATAATATGCAAGAAAATATGAACAATGATTGCTAAGTTTAACGTCTCTAACTAGACGGAATGCTGGTTTTTTAATTTATTTTTTTATTTTTTCAAGTAGAAAGCTTCAGATCGATCGAACATAGATCGATCCAATTTTCGATCGATCGAAATGGTGAAATCCTATAGACAAGTTCGATCGATACATAGAGAGGTGAAATATGTAGAGATCCAAAAAATTTCTATGTATGGAACTGAGATCGATCGAATATAAAGTTCAACCGATCTTGGAAGGCTTAGATCGATCTAAGGAAATTTTTGAACAACGGAAGACATGCATCAAATGAAGACCCAAAGACAGAAAAATCATCCATAAAGACCTCAAGATACTCTTCCACCATGTCCGAGAAAATTGATATCATACACCTTTGGAATGTTACGGGAGCATTGCACAAACCGAAAGGCATCCGTTTATAAGTAAATGTGCCAAAAGGACAAGTAAAGGTGGTTTTCTCTCGGTTTAAGGGGTCAAGGGTTACTTGATTATAACCTGAATAGCCATCAAGGAAGCAATAATATTGTTGTCTGGCCAATCTCTCTAGAATTTGATCAATAAATGGCAAAGGGAAATGATCTTTTCTAGTGGTGGCATTTAATTTGCGATAATCAATGCACACATGCCATGAATTGGCGGTACGCTTAGAGATTTCCTCACCTTTTGCATTTTCAACCACTGTAATCCCTTGTTTTTTGGGAACTACTTAAGTTGGACTCACCCATTTGCTATCAGAGATTAGGTAAATGATTCCAGCATCTAAAAGTTTGATAACTTTTTTCTTAACTACTTCCTTCATGTTTGGATTAAGTCTTCTTTGAGTATCCCTAAAAGGGTTTGCATCCTCTTTCATAAGTATGCGATGCATGCAAATAGAAGGATCAATTCCCTTTAGATCCACCACACTCCATCCTATGGCTTCCTTATTTTCTTTAAGCACATTTAAAAGAGCATCTTCTTGATTTTTTTCAAGATTAGAGGAAATGATGACTGGAAGAGTCTCTTTCGGGCCTAGAAAATACTTAAGATCGGAAGGTAGAGTTTTAGGCTCAATAGTTGGTGGTGAGACTAAAGATGGGATCGGTGGAGTGCTAGAGAGTGAAGGGAGATGTTCTATTGGAGTTTTCCAAGGTGGAAAATCCAAGCTTGCAAACGATTCCATGAGATTGCTTACTTTATTCATTAATTTTTCATCATCAAACCCAAAATTACCATACATTTCAAGAAGACAAGATGTAAGAGGATCCTCGGAGAGGAGAGATAAGAGATTTTCCTCGGTTGGTTGTTTCATTACCATGGTGGGAATAGATTCCTCAATAACCTCATCCAATACATCTATAAGACAACGCTCGTCTTCATCTATAGGATGTCGACTTGCATTGAAAATATTAAGCTTAACCATCATATTTCCAAAAGAAAGGTCCATAACCCCGGATCTACAATTAATGGTTGCATTTGCAATAGCAAGAAATGGCCTCCCCAAGATGATCAGGATGTGGTTACTAGGGTTGGCAACCGGTTTGGTATCAAGAACTACAAAATCGACCAGGAAGTAGAACTTATCAACTTTGATAAGTATATCCTCAACCATGCACCTAGGTATTTGGACGGATCTATCGGCCAATTGAAACACCACCGAGGTTGGCTTCAACTCATTCAAGCCTAGTTGGACATACACGGAGTAAGGAATCAAATTAACACTCGCTCCTAAGTCAAGAAGAGCTCTATGAACTTTATGGTTTCCAATCACACATGAAATAGTCGGAGCACCGGGATCTTTAAACTTAGGTGGAGTGTTATGTTGAATGATGGAGCTCACTTGCTCTTAGAGAAACACTTTTTTAGGGTCATGTCCCTTGCTCTTCCTCTTTTGTGTGCAAAGATATTTCAAGAATTTTGCATAAGGGGGAATTTGCCTAATTGCATCCAAGAGAGGAAGATTTATGTTGACTTACTTAAAGACCTCCATCATGTCATGGATTTTTCCTTCTTGCCTCCCAAAAGGCGAAGTTTCCTTTAAAGCATAAGGGAATGGAGCTTTTGGCTCATAAGACCTTGCAACTTGAGGAGATGATGAAGAGGATTGTGAGTTCTTGATGGTGACATTCTCATCCAAGGAAGTAGAAGTAGGATTGGAAACGGGACGGGTGTCAACTTTTGGTTGCACCGGTTCACTATCTTCTCTTGGTTGTTAAACCCTATTGTCAACTTTTCTACCATTTCTCAAAATGGTGACGGCTTGCACTTGTGCTTGGGAAGAACACCCCGAGGTAGGAATTTCTTCCACACAATATTGGGCTTTTGGATTTCGTTCGGGTTGGCTAGGCAATTTGCCTATTTCTTTAGCATTCAATACATTGGCTATCATCCCTATTTGGGATTCAAGCTTTGATATCGATTGAGAATGCAAATACAATAAATTGGTGTTCATTTCCAAACTACCCAAAGCTACTAAGACCTTATCTTCAAATGTGGGGTTCCTAGAGAGTGCATGAGGATGATTAGAGCTACTTTGAGAATTACAAGCTTGAGGATGAGAGAAATGATTCATTCTTTGATGAAAAGAAGAAGGTGAGACAAATCCCTTTGAACCTTTATTTCCTTGATGTGGAGGAATATATCGGTATTGAAAATTTTTAGCTTGAAAAGGACTTGAATATTCATTCCACACCGGTAGATAAGCATTTTGAAGAGAATGAGCAAATGTGGCATTGACTTGTTCATAGTGTTCATTAAGCACATGTCCATGAGGACAATTGGAAGTAGTATGCAATACACTTGAACAAGTAATGCATAGCTCACAAAAATGATGAATATGATTAAGAAGAGGAGATGATTGGGTTGTCGGTTTTTGACTTAATAGAAATTGATCAAGTTTTTGAGTGAGAGTTTTGACCTCAGTAACATTTTCAAATTTTTCTTTTTGTTATTAGAATCATGACTCAACCGAGAAATATGACACTTATGTAAAGAATTTTCACTCATTTTCTTAAAAAGGTGCCAAACACCATCTTCATGTTTCCCAAAATATGATCCTCCACATGAGGTATCAACTATGTCCTTATGAATGTCGGACAGACTTTCATAGAAATATTGAACTCCTTGCCATTTAGGAATGCCATGGTGTGGACATTTCCTTAGCAAGTCGTTCAATCTTTCCCAAGCCTCATGTAAAAGTTCTCCTTCCCTTTGAGAAAATTCACGAATAGAAGTTTGCATAACATTGGTCAAACTCACGGGGTATGTAATAACCCGGATTTTCACGGATATTTTTTTTTTTTCCGTTGTCTGTCCTTTCTGAGTTCAGTTCCTCTTCGCTTAGTGTCGTCTCGAGTGCTCTGGAGTGATTTTCGAGACTCTTTTCTGTGGATTGACAACTTCCTTTGAGGACCGAGTCGTTTCCGCATTTTTCATTTTTCGACACTATCACTTTTCATCATTTTCCCTATTTTGTCATTTTTCCTATTTTGTCTTTTCCTCGTTTGACACTTTGTTGGCGTAACCACACTTCTTGTGTTCAGAGTTGGTTTTTGACTTCATGTATCTCTATCTTGAGTGGTTTCCACGAAATACGTATCTTTACTTTCCCAAGAAAGTACTCTGGTTGCTCCCGGTGTCCATATGGGCATGGATGCAAAGTTCTTTGAAATTATTTTCTTTTCTTGGGGTGTTTTTCATAAATATCTTTTGAAGATATTTTATTTCAGGGGTTTTTAAGAGAATATTTTTGGAAGATATTTTCATTCTGGGTCATAAGTGCAGTTTTCACTTTTTGGAGGGGCCATTGTGCAATTAATGAAAGTTATTGAAAAGTGTCTTGTTTTGAGCCTGGATCCTCGTACGGGATTCATTTTCACATTTCGTCGAATTGTGTACTCTTGGAATTTCCTCCTGGTCGATGTTTTCCAATTTTAGGGTTTCTGGCTCTAGTTTGCGCAAAACTTGTTTTGGATATAACTTTCTACTCGGGACTCGGTTTTCAATGCCATTTTTCCGTTGTTCATATTTTATCATTTTGAATCTTTTTTGTTAACAAAGTTTTGCCATTTGAGCGCGTCTGCTCAAATTTTACTTTTTCGGACCTAGCGGGGCCCGTTCGGGGCACTTTTTGAGATTTCTATAAAAGGGGGTGAGATATTTCATTTTTCATCTTCTCCCCTCTTCATGCATGACCTGGAGCTCCCATGGCAGTCCAAGGGGTGCTGCCATCTTCCCTCTCCTCTTTTGGTTCACTTTTCCTTGATGGAAAGTCTTCGGCCTTAACGTTTGTTGTTCCCCTCGCCGTGCTCTACCTTTCCCCCTTATTAGAATTCAATTTTGACCATTTCTTGAGTTTGGTTTTGAGGTCAAGTTATGATTTTGATGGGGCTTTCATGGGGGTTATGTTCACGGTGTTGTCCCTGACAAAACCTAGTAGTTTCATCGGATTCGGAGCCGTTCCATTTTGATGGCTTTTGAGATTTTCCATCTCAAATTGAGATAGGGAATGTTTTAGGCTTTCGTGTGCGTTGTATTGAGTGTTTAGCATGATTATACAACTTATATATATGCCTTGTATCAAATCTTGAAAGTTATTAATTTTTATTTCTTTGTATAAGATTTAAAATTTATGATGATATATAACTTTGATTTGAATTGTGGCATACTAGAAAATTTAGTTTTATTATGTTTGTTAACATATATTAAATTGGGATTAATTAAATAAGAATTGCTCTTTTTAATTAATATTTATCTTTTGTGAAAGATTAAAGTGCATGACCGTACCTTACATGAAATTAAGTTGTAGTATGCTTCTAAATTAGTTTTGGCATGTTGTTTAACATACTTTAATTTGAGAGCATTTGAACAAGTATGAAAATCTAGAGATTTTAATTAAAATGATTAATTAAAATCTAATTAAGGGTTCCGTTGGCCTAATTGAGTGTTTAGCTTGATATTTGTGATAACTATGACTTATGTACTAGCATATGTTAATTTGGGACCATTTAGAGTTGTTTTAGAATTGAGAGATTTAATTATCATGATGTAATTAAATTATACCTTGTTGCACCGTTGATTGAATCATGTAATTGACATTGATAATATGTTTAAGGCATGATTTTAGGCTTAAAATGGAATTATGAGTTTATGTTCCAATATTGAATTATATTGTTATAGCGCGTAACGAATCGCGCTCTGAAGATTCGACATGTGATGTTATTATAGCGCGTAATGAATCGCGCTCTGAAGATTCGACATTGTTATCCTATAGTTGTTGTGAATTTAGAGCATGTGTTGTGTGGTTACAACCTACTTGTGCATGAAGGTAGTTTCGTGTACTGTTTAATACGTAAATAAGTTGTTAACTTATTTATTTTGGAGTTGGTTGGGACATTATTAAGCTGTGATGGCTAGGGTTTGGCTCTAGTACGGGGACAAGAGTCCTCTAAGTCAAAAGTTCGCGCGTTGGGTAGGCTGCCTGGGGGTTAGTAGCTCCAAATTAGCCCTATAATGTTCGCGCGCTGGGTAGGCTGCCTGGGGGTTAATAGCTCCAAATTTGCCTTATCTCAGCGGAAATCCGAGCTGTGATGTCTAAGTCTTCCACTATTTGATTTCGCATTCAATTCCAAGTTGATAACCAATGTTTAATTGTGACTTGTGGTTTTGGTAATTGGCAATTTGATGTTGTTAGGTACATCCATACTACATTGATATATTTAGTTGATTTCACACTTTTAGATTGCTAGTTGATAACCTAGAGAATCTATGTCTTGATGTGTGGTATTAGATATTCTAATTATGCTAAATTGTTATATTTAGTTGATGTTGCATTTTAGACTTCAAGTTGATAACCTTGAGAACCACTATGTTATTACTTTGTGTAAGCATGCTCCTATGTTGTTGCTTTGTGTAAGCATGACCCTATGTTGTTAAAATTACATGAATGAGGTGATTGATGCTAGAAATGATCTTAGGTAGTTAGGATGCTCCCTGAGTCTCACCTTGACATAGACGTTAGGTGGAATGAACCACAATAATTAAATCGTACAACTTGTAAAACTTTAGGTCGATGCATGCTCATTTCCTACGAGTAGCTTTATGTTACTCACCCCTACGATACTGGGGTATATTTCAGGTATAGGATACAAGATTGGAGATTGCAATTTCTTGGGTGATTTGTTGAGTTGAGCTTCTTTAAAAGCATTCTTGTTCACATGCAAGTGTTAGCATGTTTTTGATTTGTCTATGAAATGTAATTTTTCTAATTTGGAGGTTTAACATGTCAAATGTTGTAAATGTACTGTAATGAGGCCATAGGCCATTGTAGCACATCTATTTTATCATATTACATACACTTGCATGCTCACTTTGGCAAATAATACCTTCCTTGATGAAACAAAAACCTAAAGTTGCATATTTTTTAGTTTGACCCTATTCTGTTACAGGGGCATTTCGGGTATTGCACAATGAGTTTTTTTTCATTTTTCCTAGCGAGTCACATAGAAAACTTGATTTTGAGGGGGGTTTCTTCTTTGTGTTTTTCCAGAAAACATCATCTTGGCCCTCAACAATCCATATTTTTCCAGAAAATCCTTGCTGCCAGGTTTTGCAAATTTTTAGTACAAATGTAGTTGGTACTATTAATCAACTTTTTTTTGAAAGTTGTCACAACCGATCCAAAATGTCCGGAGGTCTTGTGGGTGCATTTTAAGGTTGCATTTTCAATTTAGACAATTTAAAAACCTCCCGAAGCCCTGTTTCCAAAACTTGGGTAGTAGCTCGGATTAGTTTTTTTCCTCTTGACCTGATTTTCTTGGGGGCATTCTGGGCATTTTATATTGCATTTTTTTTGTTTCCGTCCATATGCGGGGTAGAAAACTTGATTTTAGGGGGGTTTTATTCTTTGTGTTTTTCCAAAAAATTCCGTTTAGATGCCCGTTTTTACTCTCAGTTGCAGCAGTGGTGGGTTGTCCTCGTCGGGTCGTCACGACATCATTTTTGTTTTTGATCTTTCTCCTTCATCCGGACTCTGAATGATGAAATTCTTGAGTCCATTATGATTAATTTTTTATTGTTTTTCCAGCGGTATGCTCGATAGCACTTGAATCCACTTTTTACAAAATAACCATTTTGCCGCTAGGTTCTTTTTGTCCGTTTTTGAAACGACACTTCTGCATTTGTTTCCTTTGGGTTCCGTGACCTTATTGAGGGTCACATTGGTGTCTTAGAGATGCATTGTATCTCTAGAGACCGTTGTTCCACCTTTCGCTTCCGCATTTTGGATCCATTATCGGGTCATCTTTTAGTCATCACTGACGCACTGGGTTTACAAAACTTGGGCCGTCACAATTGGTATCAGAGCTCCTATGTTTGAATACCTTGGATGACGGGTTTTGGGTGTATATCATGCTTGTGTTGCCATGCTCTATTTGTTTATATGCTTTATGATAACATGTTTATGTGCCTAGGTGGTATATGTAGTATATCGTTTGGTTAAACCATAATTTTATTCTAGTATAAGAAGCATCACATATGATGTATGCTAGGTTAGATTTGTATATGCATATTATTTTGCGTATTTGATAGGACTTAGGATTAGTCACAGATGTTTGACTCGAGGCTGGGTTGTTTGGTGAGTTTGCACTTAGTGCAATATTTGGTGTGTTTTGGTTTTGTTTAGGCACTCTTCTTAGATGTTGGTTTCATAGTAGTTTAGGTCATTGTTGACTTAGCGTTGGCTTTGGATAGGTGGATGGTCACCTTTTGTTTAGGCTCTCGTGGGGTGAGCCATTATGCGTAGCCGTAGTGCTGGATTTGTTGGTTTTGGGCCATGATGAAGTTGTGGACCTCTTAGGATCCTTGGTTGTTTAGGAAGATTCCTCTGAGATTACAATTTTCGTGGGTGGGTATGTTTATAGGCGGGTGCATGGCACTATCATGCTACCATACTGGCATGCTACATGTGCAGTTCGGATGGAATCAATGTCGATTTTGTTTTTATAGGCGTTGTCCTTTTGATCGATGATGATGGTGTTTGTTTTGAGGATCAGTCGTAGTGATTGATTTGGTTGTTGTTGGTATGGCTGTAGTTGCCATTTTCTTTGAGGAGTTCTTGCGTGATGACGCTTTTTGGATCAAGTCAATTGATTGATCCTTCGGGTAGAGTGAGAGCACTGCATTGTTAGTGTCACTTGTAGTGTCGCCTCTAGTTTCGAAGATGGATTGTTAGAGTCTTACCATTGTGGTAAGGTCTCACGTCTATTTGGAGTCAGATTATAGCTAGAACTTGTTTTCCTTTTTCTTAGACACTCTAGGACATGATGTCCATAGGGTTCATTATTGCATCATTTTGTCTTTTGCAGTTTCATTTACTACCATGTTAGTAGTATGATTTATGATGTTGTGATGCATGAGTAGATGAAGGTGTATCCACATTTACCTTCTTGTTGTGTGGCATTAGCATGCCTTCCTTATATACTTAGAGATGCCATACTGTTATTACGCTTTAATGACATGCTTTTGTGCTTACGTGGAGATGTGTTGCATGTACCTTTGATTTTTATCTATGTGAGTAGATTTCTTTCTAGTAGTTGCATTCCTTGTCACATGCATGACTTCCACGTTTGGGTTCCTTTTTGTTTCTCCTCAGTCGCACGTAGTGTGTATGTGGGTTTCCGTAAGAGTTTCGTTGTGAGATTCCCTGTAGAGGAGTTGTCACATTTGTTCCATCTTGAGCTGTCCACTTCCTAAGGTGGGAAGGATGCTCCATTTTCGTGTTTGTTCCCTTTCTTTCGTGTCTTCCTTAGGGAGTTTTTGCTGTGGTTATTGACGGAATTGTGGTGCTCGGAGTGAGTTAATTGGTGTGAGATCATTTTATGGGGACTTGTGTCCATATCATTGAGGATTTGTTTGATTGTGAGGTGAGCTCGATGCTCTTTTGAGAATGTCTTTTGGAGACTTGTTTCGATTTTGGAGACCTGGATGTGGTTGACCTTTAGGAGAGGTTTTGAAGGATCGCAGTTGGATTTGGCTTGTTTGTGAAGTTTTCTCGTCCTAGTTATGGCTAGGCATCGTTTTGAGGAATTGTAATTCCAGTGATTGGGTATGGAATGAAATTGAGGAATTTTGATTTAGCCTGGTATTGCCAAGCACGGTTTTGAGAGACTCTGTTTTTATGACTATGGTTGTCAGAATTTTGATGTGTATGCTGTGACGACCCTAGTTTTTAGGCCAGCGTGTCCTGTGATGAACCGTAAGGATGATCCGATAATGGATCCGAATGCGAAAGAGAAAACAAAAAACAAGATTCTAAGAAGTCAAAGTGACCTTCCATGAGATTGTGGAACTCAACAAGAACTGATGCGGAAGCAAAAGTTCGAAAATATGACAAATAAGATCCCAGTGGCAAAAGAGTAATTTCTAAAAACTATAGATTCGGGTGCCACCGAGCACACCGCTGGAAGGATAACAAAAAAATAATCAAGATGGACTCAAGAATCGCATGATTCGGAGTCCGGACGAAGGAGAAATGGCATAACGAAGAAAAACGAGCACTTGAGGCAAAAAGGGTAAACTAGTAATTATGTAGGAAGAACTGGGTGTAACCAAGCACACCGTTGGAAAGACAGCGAAAAATTAGTCAAGTTAAAAAAAAAATTCACTTGAATCGGAGTCCGGACGAAGGAGAAAAGCCCAAAAGAAGAATTAACGTCGCGGCAGCCAGACGAGGGGGCCATGACAGCCTCCATGCGTGCCCATGCGCACACCCATGCACGCCGCACGCGTTAGGCGCACACACGGCTGCCAGCAGCCCAAAAGATGCTATGTGTTTTTTTTTTTTTCAAAAAAAAAAAAAAAACATAACAGAGCCTGAATTTGGAGGCCTAGATGAATTTTTTTGCAAAAACACAAAGAAGAAACCCCTCTCAAAATTGAGTTTTCTACATGACCCATGGGAGAATTCTAAAAACCCCAATGTAGAATGCCCGAAATGCCCCTCCATGAAATCAGGTCATGGAGGTCCAAAAAGCTACTTAATTGAAAAACTTAGAGCTGAACTTCGTAAGTGATTTCCGATATCAAGACGACATTTTCTAGAAAATCACGGAAATGAAACCCCCCCTAAAATCATGTTTTCTATTCAACCATGTTGAAAGAAGAAAATAAAACCACCGTGAAAATTCTATAACGCCCCTAGATCAGAATATGCAAAAAAAGTGCGAAATGAATTCACAAGAGGCTCAAAACACAAACGATAAGGTTTTGCCCAGAAACAACCATGCACACAAACGTAACTTACCAAATTGGACGTGCTACAATGTCCATGACTTAAAACACCACCGATACAAAATCCGACCCCCCAACGGGCAAAAAGGCAAAAATGGAACTTGGAATGAAAACTCGAAATCCAAAAATACAAAATGGGATGAAATGACCGTTTGTCCCTTGGCAACACTTCAAACATGATTTATGAGACCCTATAAAAGAATGAGAATGGAATTCCCACACCCGATGCAACCATGGTGAAGTAATGACTTGCGATTTTTCAAGGTTTTCACAATATTTCATGAAGTTAAAAAGTACGTAGAATACAATATAATGGTCATTGGCCTCTGGCCTCATCTCATACATATCAAATAAATTGAAAGGAGTGTACTTAAGTACAAATTACATACATGGAATCAAATATACATATTTTGACATACAAGTCTAGAAAATGACATTTCATGCTAACATTTGCATGAAATGGAAACTTGAAAGCTACACGACATCCAAGGAATGCTAAGCGTCACGAACCAAGTCTTCGTACCTGAAATATGCCCTAGTATCGTAGGAGTGAGTAACATAAAGCTACTCGTAGGAGATGAGCATGCATTGACCTAGCATTTTACAATTTTATCACCTTAAGGTGAAACATGTCAAAAGGGCTCATGCCACCTAACGTTTATGTCAAAGTGAGACTCAGGGCGCATCCTAAGCTATCATGGAGCATAAGCAATAAGAATCATGATACATATACACATATGAAACAAGTCAAGTTTGGGATAATCCAAAGAACACGATAAAAATTATACACGGAATCAATAATAAGGCATAATATCTATGCAAGTATACAAGGATGGAACATTCCATATAACATGACAATAAGTATGCTCGGACAAATGTTAACAAGAATTACATTATCGATGCAATTAACATGACGAGGAGTATACTTGAAATCACGAATGGGGCATAATATCTATGTTCCAATTAAACCTATAGGATCAATCCTAAACTACATTAGAACATCAAAACACAAATTACAATTTCAATGTCATCTAACCAACATTAAAACTTCTAATACAACGCGTAAAGCATGATTTCTCTAAGTTAGCATCTTGCAACTTAAAATGGGAAATCAACAAAGAAACAACATCATCTAGTTATCAACTTGAAATGAAATGCGAAATCAAATAAAGTGGATACTTGGACGTCACGCCGGATCAAACTGACAATGTGGTTACTTTAGGGTTACTAGCCCATGGGTATCCTCCCTATGTGTGCACTAGACTATATAGAGGGACTATCCCCTGTACTAGAACCACGTCCTAGCCGTAGCCAAATAACGACATCCCTAAGTTTCCAAAATCAACAAGTTGTGCAACAACGTATATATTAGCATGTATATACAAAATAATCAACTATCTACCATGCACAACCAAATTTGGAAACCTATACAATACATGCTCTAAGTCCACAACTAATATGATATGATGGATGTCGAATCTTCAGTGTGCGATTCATTACACGCTATGCATGAAAGATGCTAAATACGAAGTGTGCAAATCATTACACAAGGCAACAAATTCAATAAGGAAAACATATTCTCATGAGTATAAACATAGCAACTATGTTATCCATTGCTCAAAACATAACCAAATGAATATACAACAAGTCCAAGTCTATGATTTGAATATAGAAACCACTTCTAAAACACAACCAGATCACGGAGTAAATTGATAGAATTTAAATAGATAAACACAATTAAATTTTCTAGATTCTGATTTAATTCCAAATAACCTCAATACAATACATGTTAAAGGACATGGCATAGTCATCACATATATCCATTCTAAAACTCAATTAGGTTGTTGGAACAACAAAGTAGAACTTTAATTAAATCATGCTAATTTAAATCCCAAGGTTCTAAAACAACTTTTAACAGTCCCAAATTAATATATGCTAGTAAACAAGTCATGATCAATACAATTGTCAAGTTAAAAACTAAATTAAGCTAAGGGGACCATTAAATAGATTTTAATTAATTCTTTTAATTAAAATCCCTAGATTTTCAAACTTAACCAAATGCTCTCAATTTAACATATCTTAGAGAACGTGCCAAGAACTAATGTAATATCACATTACAAGTTTATTTCATTCAATTTACGACCATGTGAATTAAACTTTCACCAAAGTTAAATATAAAATAAAAGTGGCAATTCTCATGCAATTAATCCCAATTTAATATACGTGAACAACCATACGAAAGCCTAATTTTTTAGCATACCACAAATCAATTCCAAGTTGTATATCACCATGAGGATTAAATCTTAAACAAGGAAATTAATTAAATGAAAGGTTTCAAAACCTCACCGAATATTCTAAATCAAATATATGTGAAGCTATATGGCATGTAGAGGAATTCAAATGGAGTGAATAGTGCACTCGGGGCAAATTAATTAATCAAGTTAATTAATATTACTAATTTCTCAAAACAATTCCGATTTCTCTCAATTTAATCTATGTTGAAGAGCATGCTAGGGCCTAATATAATATGCTAACACATATTGATTTCAAGCTAGTTAAGGCCATGTGAATTAATCTTTCATCTAAGATAAATATTAAATAAAAGCTTTAGTACTTATTTAAATGCTCTAATTCTAATACACGACAATGAGTATATCATGGGGCAATATAATATCATGCTACATGTTTAAACCAAGTCACGAGCAATCGGAAAAATTAGATCCCGTACAAGAAAAATAAATAATAGAATCTCTAGATTTTATATTTAATCTTGCAAACAAGTAGTATAAGCATCACAAGCATGCTACATAACATGAATTTAAACCTAGAACATCTCCTACCTCAATTTGAGATGAAAATCTCAAATCCCCACTGAAACGAAAGTGCTCCGAATCCGACGATACCGAGAGGTTTTGTCGAGGACAACACTGTGAACAAGAATCCTTAAGAAGCCCCATGAAAATCCCAACTTGACTCCAAACCCGAACTCAAAAAATCGTCGAAAATAAATTCTAATAAGGGCATAAGATGCGCGGCGTCAAGACAAGCATTAAACGTTAAGACCGAAGACTTTTCATCAAAGAAAAGTGAACCAAAAGAGGAGAGAGAAGATGGAAGCCATGGAAAGCTGTGGGATCTGGTCCAGAACATGTGGGGAAGAAGAGGAAAATTATGTTTTAATTTTTCAAACCCCCTATTTATAGAAAATCACAAAAAGTGCCCCGAAAGGGCCCCGCCGGGTTTGGAAAAGTAGATTTTGAGCAAAAATGCTCAAACTACATAACTCTATGAACAAAAAAGATTCAAAAATAGAAATACGAACAACGGAAGAAACGGCGTCAAAAACTGAGTCCCGAGCAGAAAGTTATGTCCCGAACAAGTTCGGCGGCAACCGGGGCCAGAAACTCTGAAACTGGAGAAAAACGACCAGAACGGAATTCTATGAATTTACAAGTCAACAAAAAGTGAAAATGAATCCCGTACGAGGATCCAGGATCCAGACGAGATATTTTGCAATAACTTTTATTAATTGCACAATGGCCCCTACAAAAAGGGTTAACTGCGAAATTGCCCCAGAATGAAAATATCTTCCAAAAGCTATTTTCTTAGATACCTCTGAAATAAAATATCTTCAAAATATATTTATGAAAAACACCCCAAGAAATGAAAAAGATTCTGAAGAATTGTACATCCATGCCTCTATGGGCACCGGGAGCAACCAGAGTACATTCTTGCAAAAGTAAAGATACGTATTTCGAGGAAACCAGTTAAGATGAAGGCACGTGAAGTAAAAAACTAACTCCGAGCATGAAAAGTGAGGTTTTGCCAAACAAGTGACAAATGGAGAAAAGACAATAGGGAAAAAAACGAAACAAGGAAAAGGACGAAAGGAGCATAGTGTCCGAAAAGTGAAAATGCAAAAATGACTCGGTCCTCAAAGGAAGTTGTCAATCCATGGAAAAGAGTCTCGAAAACCATTTCTGAGCACTCAAGATGACATTAAGTAACAAGAAACAGAGCTCAGAAAAGAAAGTTAAACGAAAAAAATTTATTCGTAAAATTTCAAGAAAAAGGAAAGGGAGGTAAATGACCGGGTCATTACAACCTACCCTCCTTAAAGAAATTTTGTCCCCAAAATTAGGAACATACCAGAGAGAACAGAATAATGACCGAATAAAAGGTCAAATCAAAGGACAGCTCACAACGCACTGAAGGACAAATCGTAAAGTCTAAAGATCAACTGAAGGAACGCGAAACCATGAACTGAGATAACACCTCATATGAACCGGCACGTTAACTTAACATCAACCACCGAGAGAATCCCAAGACAAAGGAACGTTGAATCACGATGAAAGGAGAGAGTGACAAGGCAGTACGAACAGCAACCAGAATCCGCCCACACTTACTCGTCAGCAAGGTAGCATGATGGTATAAGGCACTAGTTCATAACATGCCCCAAAGTAGGTCAACTCTGAGAAACCTATTGATACGGATGACATTAATGTCAAAAATGATCATTACCAAAAGCACCATGGGAACCAGGCATCTGCGAGAGTTGGGGTAGCAAATCCCAAAACTCTGATAACAATTACACTGGTACCATACGTTTAAGGCCTTAGATCTAGAAGCCACGAAGGAAAAGGAAATGAAACGGTGCCTCCCTGGCCCACGTCTCACTTCACCATACAAGAAAAAGGAAATGAATTGCAGTCCTCTACGCTCACATAAGCCTTACTCGCATCAATCGTTAGACTAAGGTCTCGAAACACCCAACCAAGAAAACAGACAAGATGGTTCCCGACATGGGTCCTTACAGAATGAATTTCTCCTATCCAAGGAAGAAACTCGTGAAACAAGAACGCATCCAAGGGAAACGACAGATCCTAAGTGACAATGCCAAAACCAGAAAGTCAAGATAAGCTTCTAAACAAGTTGCCACATAAGCAAACTGATATGTTATCAGATCAAGGCATGTTATCAAGAAGCACGTAAGGCATGGTACAATAACACACGCGAATGAAAGACGTAAGGTATGCCGACATACGTCGCATACAGTCATGCTAACACAAACTTACAGACATTATAGAAACCCAGATCATGTTATCAAGAGCATATATACACATAAAGCATGCTTAACAAATAATAGATATCTCAAAACACCTGAGCACGTGAACATGTTATCATACAAGACATGTTATCAAGATACAAATGACACATCAAAGCAAAACAATATGAGCATGATATGCACCCAAAACCCGTCGTCTAAGGTATTTGAACCCGGACGCTCTGATACCACCTGTGACGACCCTAGTTTTTAGGCCAGCGTGTCCTGTGATGAACCGTAAGGATGATACGATAACGGATCCGAATGCGGAAGCGAAAACAGAAAACAAGACTCTAAGAAGTCAAAGTGACCTTCCATGAGGTCGTGTAACTCAACAAGAATTGATGCGGAAGCAAAAGATCAAAAATATGACAAATAAGCCCCTAGGGGTAAAATAGTAATTTCTAAAAACTATAGATTCGGGTGCCACTGAGCACACCACTAGAAGGACAACAAAAAAATAATCAAGATGGACTCAAGAATCGCATGATTCGGAGTCCGGACGAAGGAGAAATGGCATAACGAAGAAAAACGAGCACTTAAGGCAAAAAGGGTAAATTGGTAATTATTTAGGAAGAATCGGGTGTAACCAAGCACACCATTGGAAAGATAGCGAAAAACTAGTCAAGTTCAAAAAAAAATTCACTTGAATCGGAGTCCGGATGAAGGAGAAAAGTCCAAAAGAAAAATTGACGTCGTGGCAACCTAACGAGGGAGCCATGATAGCCGCCATGCGCGCCCATGCGCACAACCATGCACGCCGCGCGCGCGTTGGGCGCACACACGGCTGCCAGCAGCCCAAAAGCTGCTATGTGGTTTTTTTTGCCAAAAAAAAAAAAAAAAACAGAACAGAGGCTGAATTTGGAGGCCTAATGTAGAATGCCCAAAATGCCCTTCCATGAAATCTGGTCATGGAGGTCCAAAAAGCTACTAAATTAAAAAACTGAGAGCTGAACTTCGTAAGCGATTTCCAATATCAAGACGACATTTTCTGGAAAAACATGAAAAAAAAACCCCCCCTAAAATCATGTTTTCTATTCAACCATGTTAAAAGAAGAAAATAAAACCACCGTGAAAATTCTATAATGCCCCTAGATCGAAATATGCAAAAAAAGTGCGAAATAAATTCACAAGAGGCTCAAAACACAAACGATAAGGTTTTGCCCGGAAATGACTATGCACGCAAACGTAACTTACCTATTTTGATGTGCTACAATGGTCCACGACTTAAAATACCACCGATACAAAATCCGACCCCCCAACGGGCAAAAAAGGCAAAAATGGAACTTAGAATGAAAACTTGGAATCCAAAAATACAAAACGGGATGAAATGACCATTTGGCCGTTGGCCACACTTGAAACATGATTTATGAGACCCTATGAAAGAATAAGAATGGAATTCCCACACCCGATGCAACTATGGTGATGCAATGACTTGCGATTTTTCAAGATTTTCACAATATTTCATGAAGTTAAAAAGTACATAGAATACAATTTAATGGTCATTGGCCTCCGGTCTCATCTCATACATATCAAATACATTGAAAGGAGTGTACTTAAGTACACATTACATACATGGAATCAAATATACATATTTTGACATGTAAGTCTACAAAATGACATTGTCATGCTAACATTTTCATGAAATGGAAACTTGAAAGCTACACGACATCCAAGGAATGCTTAGCGTCACGAACTAAGTTTTTGTACCTAAAATATGCTCCAGTATCATAGGGGTAAGTAACATAAAGCTACTCGTAGGAGATGAGCATGCATCGACTTAGCATTTTACAATTTTATCACCTTAAGGTGAAACATGTCAAAGGGGCTCATGTCACCTAACGTCTATGTCAAAGTGAGACTCAGGGCGCATCCTAAGCTATCATGGAGCATAAGCAATAAGAATCATGATACATATACACATATGAAACAAGTCAAGTTTGGGATAATCCAGATAACACGATAAAAATTATACACGGAATCAAGAATAAGGCATAATATCTATGTAAGTATACAAGGATGGAACATTCCATATAACATGACAATAAGTATGCTTGGACATATGTTAACAAGAATTATATTATCGATGCAATTAACATGAAAAGGAGTATACTTGAAATCACGAATGGGGCATAATATCTATGTTCCAATTGAACCTATAAGATCAATCCTAAACTACATTAGAACATCAAAACACAAATTACAATTTCAATGCCATCTAACCAACATTAGAACTTCTAATTCAACGCGTAAAGCATGATTTATCTAAGTTAGCATCTTGCAACTTAAAATGGGAAATCAACAAAGAAACAACAAGTCACAACATCATCTAGTTATCAACTTGAAATGAAATGCGAAATCAAATAAAGTGGATACTTGGACGTCACGCCGGATCAAACCAACAATGTGGTTACTTTAGGGTTACTAGCCCATGGGTAACCTCCCTGTGTGTGCACTAGACTATATAGAGGGACTATCACCCGTACTAGAACCACGTCTTAGCCGTAGCCAAACAACAACATCCCCAAGTTTCCAAAATCAACAAGTTATGCTAGAACGTATAAATCTGCATGTATATACAAAATAATCAACTATCTACGATGCACAACCAAATTTGGAAACCTATACAATACATGCTCTAAGTTCACAACTAATATGATATGATGGATGTCGAATCTTCAGTGTGCGATTCGTTACACGCTATGCATGAAAGATGCTAAATACGAAGTGTGCAAATCATTACACAAGGCAACAATATATTCAATAAGGAAAGCATATTCTTATGAGTATAAACATAGCAACTATGTTATCCAATACTCAAAACATAACCAAATGAATATACAACAAGTCCAAGTCCATGATTTGAATATAGAAACCACTTCTAAAACACAACTAGATCATGGAGCAAATTGATAGAATTTAAATAGATAAACACAGTTAAATTCTCTAGATTCCGATTCAATTCCAAATAACCTCAATACAATACATGTTAAAGGACATGGCATGGTCATCACCTATATCCATTCTAAAACTCAATTAGGTTGTTGGAACAACAAAGTAGAACTTTAAATAAATCATGCTAATTTAAATCCCAAGGTTCTAAAACAACTTCTAATAGTCCCAAATTAATATATACTAGTAAACAAGTCATTATCTGTACAATTATCAAGTTAAAAACTAAATTAAGCTAAGTGGACCATTAAATAGATTTTAATTAATTCTTTTAATTAAAATCCCTAAATTTTCAAACTTAACCAAATGCTCTCAATTTAATATATCTTAGAGAACATGCCAAGGACTAATGTAATATCACATTACAAGTTTATTTCATTCAATTTACGACCATGTGAATTAAACTTTCACCAAAGTTAAATATAAAATAAAAGTTGCAATTCTCATGCAATTAATCCCAATTTAATATACGTGAACAACCATACGAAAGCCTAATTTTCTAGCATGCCACAAATCAATTCCAAGTTGTATATCACCATGAGGATTAAATCTTAAACAAGGAAATTAATTAAATGAAAGGTTTCAAAACCTCACCGAATATTCTAAATCAAATATATGTGAAGGTATATGGCATGTACATCAAGAATATCAAGTCGGAATTCAAATGGAGTGAATAGTACACTCGGGGAAAATTAATTAATCAAGTTAATTAATAATTACTAATTTTTTAAAACAATTCCGATTTCTCTCAATTTAATCTATGTTGAAGAGCATGCTAGGGCCTAATATAATATGCTAACACATATTGATTTCAAGCTAGTTAAGGCCATGTGAATTAATCTTTCACCTTAGATAAATATTAAATAAAAGCTTTAGTACTAATTTAAATGATCTAATTCTAACATACGACAATGAGCATATCATGGGGCAATATAATATCATGCTACATGTTTAAACTAAGTCACGAGCAATCGGGAAAATTAGATCCCGTACAAGAAAAATAAATAATAAAATCTCTAGATTTTATATTTTATCATGCAAACAAGTAGTATAAGCATCACAAGCATGCTATATAATAAGAATTTAAACCTAGAACATCCCCTACCTCAATTTGAGATGAAAATCTCAAATCCCCACTGAAACGAAAGTGCTCCAAAGCCGACGATACCGAGAGGTTTTGTCGGGGACAACACTGTGAGCAAGAATCCTTAAGAAGCCCCATGAAAATCCTAATTTGACTCCAAACCTGAACTCAAAAAATCAACGGAAATGGATTCTAATAAGGGCATAAGATGCGCGGCGTCAAGATAAGCATTAAAAGTTAAGGTCGAAGACTTTTCATCAAAGAAAAGTGAACCAAAAGAGGAGAGAGAAGATGGCAGCCATGGAAGACTGTGGGATCCGGTCCAGAACGTGTGCGAAGAAGAGGAAAATTATGTTTTAATTTTTCAAACCCCCTATTTATAGAAAATCACAAAAAGTGCCCTGAAAAAGCCCCGCCGGGTCTGGAAAAGTGGATTTTGAGTAGACACACTCAAATGGCATAACTCTATGAACAAAAAAGATTCAAAATGAGAAAATATGAATAATGGAAGAAACGGCGTTGAAAACTGAGTCCCGAGTAGAAAGTTATGCCCTGAACAAGTTCGGCAGCAACTTGGGCCAGAAACTCTAAAACTGGAGAAAAACGACCAGAACGGAATTCTATGAATTTACGAGTCAACGAAAAGTGAAAATGAATCTCATACAAGGATCTAGGCTCTAGACGAGATATTTTGTAATAACTTTTGTTAATTGCACAATGGCCCCTACAAAAAAGGGTTAACTGCGAAATTGCCCTAAAATGAAAATATCTTCCAAAAGATATTTTCTTAGATACCCCTAAAATAAAATATCTTCAAAAGATATTTATGAAAAACACCCCAAGAAATGAAAAAGATTCTGAAGAATTGTACATCCATGCCCCTATGGGCACCGGGAGCAACTAGAGTACTTTCTTGCAAAAGTAAAGATACGTATTTCGAGGAAACCACTCAAGATGAAGGCACGTGAAGTCAAAAACTAACTCCGAGCATGAAATGTGAGGTTTTTCCAAACAAGTGACAAATGGGGAAAAGACAGAATAGGGAAAAAGACGAAACAAGGAAAAGGACGAAAGACGCATAGTGTCCGGAAAGTGAAAATGCAGAAATGACTCGGTCCTCAAAGGAAGTTGTCAATCCACGGAAAAGAGTCTCGGAAACCATTTTCGAGCACTCGAGATGACACTAAGCGACAAGAAACAGGGCTCAGAAAAGAAAGTTAAACGAAAAAAATTTATCCGTAAAATTTCAAGAAAAAGGAAAGGGAGGTAAATGACCAGGTCGTTACATATGCCACATGGTGGACTTATTTTTTGAGGACTTAGTTATCCATGATAAGGATGTGGATCTGATGTTTAATTTCGGTGTAGTTTTGTAGTTGATCTATTTCAGGGAGATATGTGGGACTTTCGATGAAATGTCTTGTATTGAGGTTCGTTTTGATTCATGGTGGGGTTGATTTATCTGTCAGGTTTTGGATTCCTGATTAATGTTGTTAATAGAGGTATTTTGAGACATTGGAGATGTTGGTTTTGTTGTATTGAGGATTTAAGGCCTTAAGCATAGCGGTACTTATAGCATTGTTGTCAGAGTTTTAGGATTAGCTGGGATAGTCCGGCCGGACATCTTTGGACCATATCTAAACTCTGGTACAAAATGTTGGTCCCCGTAGTGCTTTTGGTAATGATCATTTTTGACATTGATGTCATTTGTATCGAGAGGTTTCTTGGGTAGATCTAGTGGGGGGCAAGTTATGAATTAGTGCCTTATACTGCCATGCTACCGTACAAAGTTGTGTGTTGTGGGCAAGTACTAGTTGCCGTCGATGCTACCTTACTGACGAGTAAGTGTGGGCGGGCACTAGGCACTGTCATTGCTACCACACATTTGAGTACGTTGTGGGCGGGTTCTGGTCGTTATTCGTACTGCCACATCGTCTTGTTCGGTACCCTGATATGATACATAGTTATCTTGGAGATCTTTTGGTGGTCGTTGTTGGATCGGTATAATGGTTCATCTAGAGGGATGTTTACAGTTGTTGTCTTCCGTTCCTTTGTCTCACCTTGAGTTCTGTGTGTGAGTTCCGACTTGTTGGGTGGCCATTTAGTCACTTTCCTTTTAAGAGGTTATCCTGTCATTAGCACGTGGGTGCGAATGACATTGGTCTGTGCGTTGTCTTTCAGCTTTGGGATTGCTTTTGTATCGCGTTGTGTGGGATACTCGAAGATGTACTCCGTAGTTACCTGGTTTCGCCTTTTTATTTTGGTTGGAGCTGGATTTCGGAGACGAAATCCCTTTAAGGTGGGAAGGTTGTAATGACCCGGATTTTCAAGGATATTTTTTTTTTTCCATTGTCTTTCCTTTCTGAGTTCAGTTCCTCTTTGTTTAGTGTCATCTCGAGTGCTCTGGAGTGATTTCCGAGACTCGTTTCTGTGGATTGACAACTTCCATTGAGGATTGAGTCGTTTCCGCATTTTTCATTTTTCGACACTATTCACTTTTCGTCATTTTCCCTATTTTGTCTTTTCCCCATTTGACACTTTGTTGGCGTAACCACACTTCTTGTGTTCAGAGTTGGTTTTTGACTTCATGTATCTCCATCTTGAGTGGTTTCCACGAAATACGTATCTTTACTTTCACAAGAAAGTACTCTGGTTGCTCCCGGTGTCCATAGGGGCATCGATGCAAAGTTCTTTGAAATTATTTTCTTTTCTTGGGGTATTTTTCGTAAATAACTTTTGAAGATATTTTATTTCAGGGGTTTTTAAGAAAATATTTTTGGAAGATATTTTCATTCTGGGCCATAAGTGCAGTTTTCACTTTTTAGAGGGGCCATTGTGTAATTAATGAAAGTTATTGCAAAATGTTTTGTTTTGAGCCAGGATCCTCGTACAGGATTCATTTTCATATTTCGTAGAGTAGTGTACTCTTGGAATTTCCTCCTGGTTAATGTTTTCCAATTTCAGGGTTTCTGGCCCCGATTTGCGCCAAACTTGTTTTGGGCATAACTTTCTGCTCGGGATTTGATTTTTGACACCGTTTCTTCCGTTGTTCATATTTTATCATTTTGAATCTTTTTTGTTCACAAAGTTTTGCCATTTGAGTGTGTCTGCTCAAATTTTACCTTTTCGGACTCGGCGGGGCCCGTTCGGGGCACTTTTTGAGATTTCTATAAAAAGGGGGGTGAGATATTTCATTTTTCATCTTCTTCCCTCTTCATGCACGACCTGGAGCTCCCATGGAAGCCTAAGGGGTGCTGCCATCTTCTCTCTCCTCTTTTGGTTCACTTTTTGTTCACTTTTTCTTGATGGATAGTCTTCGGCCTTAACGTTTGTTGTTCCCCTCGCCGTGCTCTACCTTTCCCCCTTATTAGAATTCAGTTTTGACCATTTCTTGAGTTTGGTTTTGAGGTCAAGTTATGATTTTGATGGGGCTTTCATGGGGGTTATGTTCACAGCGTTGTCCCCGACAAAACCTAGTAGTTTCGTGGAATTCGGAGCCGTTCCATTTTGATGGCTTTTGACATTTTCATCTCAAATTGAGGTAGGGAATGTTTTAGGTTTTTGTGTGTGTTGTATTGAGTGTTTAGCATGATTATACAACTTATATATATACCTTGTATCAAATCTTGAAAGTTATTAATTTTTATTTCTTTATATAAAATTTAAAATTCATGATGATATATAACTTTGATTTGAATTGTGGCATGCTAAAAAATCTAGTTTTAATATGTTTGTTAACATATATTAAATTGGGATTAATTAAATAAGAATTTCTCTTTTTAATTAATATTTATCTTTTGTGAAAGATTAAAGTGCATGGCTGTACCTTGCATGAAATGAAGTTGTAGTATGCTTCTAAATTAGGTTTTGGCATGTTGTTTAACATACTTTAATTTGAGAGCATTTGGACAAGTATGAAAATCTAGAGATTTTAATTAAAATGATTAATTAAAATCTAATTAAGGGTTCCGTTGGCCTAATTGAGTGTTTAACTTGATATTTGTGATAACTATGACTTATGTACTAGCATATGTTAATTTGGGACCATTTAGAGTTGTTTTAGAATTAAGAGATTTAATTATCATGATGTAATTAAATTCTACCTTGTTGCACCGTTAATTGAATCATGTAATTGACATTGATAATATGTTTAAGACATAAATTTAGGCTTATAATGGAATTATGAGTTTATGTTCCAATATTGAATTATATTGTTATAGCGCGTAACAAATCGCGCTCTGAAGATTCGACATGTGATGTTATTATAGCGCGTAACGAATCGCGCTCTGAAGGTTCGACATTGTCATCTTATAGTTGTTGGGGATTTAGAGAATGTGTTTTGTGGTTACAACCTACTTATGCATGAAGGTAGTTTCGTGCACTGTTTAATACGTATATAAGTTGTTAACTTATTTATTTTGGAGTTGTTTGGGACATTGTTAAGCTGTGATGGCTAGGGTTTGGCTCTAGTACGGGGACAAGAGTCCTCTAAGTCAAAAGTTCGCGTGTTGGGTAGGCGCCTGGGGGTTAGTAGCTCCAAATTAGCGCTATAAAGTTCGCGCGTTGGGTAGGCTGCCTGGGGGTTAGTAGCTCCAAATTTGCCTTGTCTCGGCGGAAATCCGAGCTATAATGTCCAAGTCTTCCACTATTTGATTTCGCATTCAATTCCAAGTTTACAACTAATGTTTAATTGTGACTTATGGTTTTGGTAATTGGCGATTTGATGTTGTTAAGTACATCCATACTAAATTGATATATTTAGTTGATTTCACACTTTTAGATTGCTAGTTGATAACCTAGAGAATCTATGTCTTGATGTGTGGTATTAGATATTCTAATTATGCTAAATTGTTATATTTAGTTGATGTTGCATTTTAGACTTCAAGTTGATAACCTTGAGAACCACTATGTTGTTGCTTTGTGTAAGCATGCTCCTATGTTGTTGCTTTGTGTAAGCATGACCCTATATTGTTAAAATTGCATGAATGAGGTGATTGATGCTAGAAATGATCTTAGATAGTTAGGATGCTACTGAGTCTCACCTTGACATAGACGTTAGGTGGAATGAACCACAATAATTAAATCATACAACTTGTAAAACTTTAGGTCGATGCATGCTCATTTCCTACGAGTAGCTTTATGTTACTCACCCCTACGATACTGGGGCATATTTCAGGTACAAGATACAAGATTGTAGATTGCAATTGCTTGGGTGATTTGCTAAGTTGAGCTTCTTTAGAAGCATTCTTCTTCACATGCAAGTGTTAGCATGTTCATGATTTGTCTATGAAATGTAATTTTTCGAATTTGGAGGTTTGACATGTCAAATGTTGTAAATGTATTATAATGAGGCCATAGGCCATTGTAGCACATCTATTTTATCATATTACATACACTTGCATGCTCAGTTTGGCAAACAATACCTTCCTTGATGAAACAAAAACCTAAAGTTGCATATTTTTTAGTTTGACCCTATTCTGTTACAGGGGCATTTCGGGTATTTCACAATGAGTTTTTTTTTTTTTCATTTTTCCTCACAATTCACGTAGAAAACTTGATTTTGAGAGGGGGTTTCTTTTTTGTGTTTTTCCAGAAAACATCATCTTGGCCCTCAAAAATTCATATTTTTCCAGAAAATCCTTGTTGCCAGGTATTGCAAATTTTTAGTACAAATGTAGTTGGTACTATTCATCGACTTTTATTTTGAAAATCGTCACGACTGATCCAAAACTTCCGGAGGTCTTGTGGGTGCATTTTAAGATTGCGTTTTCAATTTAGACAATTGAAAAACCTCCCAAAGCCATGTTTCCAAAACTTGGGCAGTAGCTCGAATTAGTTTTTTTCCTCTTGACCTAATTTTCTTGGGGGCATTCTAAGCATTCTACAATGCATTTTTTTGTTTCTGTTCACATGCAGGGTAGAAAACTTGATTTTAGGGGGGGTTTCTTCTTTGAGTTTTTCTGAAAAAGTCTGTTTAGATGCCCCTTTTTACTCTCAGTTGCAGCAGTGGTGGGTTGTCCTTGTCGGGCCGCCACGACATCATTTTTGTTTTTGATCTTTCTCCTTCATCCGGACTCGGAATGATGAAATTCTTGTGTCCATTATGATTAATTTTTTATTGTCTTTCCAGTGGTGTGCTCGATAGCACTTGAATCCACTTTTGACAAAATAACCAATTTACCCCTAGGTTCTTTTTGTCTGTTTTTGGAACGACACTTCTGCATTTGTTTCCTTTGGGTTCCGTGACCTCATTGATGGTCACATTGGTGTCTTAGAGACGCATTGTATCTCTAGAGACCGTTGTTCCACCTTTCACTTCTGCATTTCGGATCCATTATCGGGTCATCTTTTGGTCATCACTGACGCATCGGGTTTACAAAACTTAGGCCGTCACAGGGTAAAATTTCTTTAAAAATTCATTTTGCATTTGTACCCAAGAAGTTATTGAATATACCCCTAAGTTATTGAACCAATGTTTAGCCTTATTTTTAAGAGTGAAAGGGAAAAGGAGTTACTTAAGAACTTCTTTCGGGACATTCATGTACCGCACGGTAGAGTATATTTCAAGAAATTTATCAAGATGTTTATATGGTTCCTTACCATTTAAGCCATAAAAGAGTGGGCACATTTGAATCATCTCGGGCTTAATCTCATATTGATCGGCTCCAAAATTAGGAAACACAATACAAGTTGGTGCATGGTATTCAGAAAGATTATAATGATCACGAAGGATCATTGGAGGAATTGGAGTTTAAACTCCGGTAGGAAATTGGTTGAAAGGTGGGTGTTCCATGAAAATCGGGTCTAAATAACCAAGATGATCCTCTAGATTTTCTATTAGGGTGATGAAGGGTAGGTAGGATCACTTCAATAAGGTCAACAAAACAAGCACTTCGCTCCCGCAATAAATCGATCAACATGTCTCCACATACAATGATCCCATACTCCTATGCTTGAACAATATGCAAAGAAAAGTAAATTACCTCCACGCGGGCTTACGATCTATCTAGGAATTGAAAAACTTGCCACCACGCGGGCCGATGATTTAACTAGAGATTGAGTTCGAAAGATCACACAAAGGGTCCTTAAGCAACTTCAATATATTTTCAATTTTTCGCTTAGCTTTGCAATTTTTAGATTTTTAGTCCTTTTGCTTTGCTTAGCTTCTTGTTTTGAATTCTCCTTTGCTCAACTTCCTTCACTCAATGCACCTAGCCAATCAAGAACAAACACAACAAATAACTAAGAAGAAAATAAAGAAAAGACACGATCAAAATAGTATTAATTCCTATTTGTCTCCAAAACACGGCGTTGCCAATTAAATCCCCGGTAACGGCGCCAAAAACTTGGTGGTGCTTGAGTGGTCAGTTGTACTAAAAGTTTGCAAAGATATGAACTAAGAGTGTGAGTGTGCAATGTGGTCAAGTTTTAAATTTATAAAAGCCACTACTACCTCTAACTAAAAATATAGCTAGGGTGAGTAGGGATCGTCCCGAGGGATTGTGGGTGCCTTTGCAATGGAAACAATATATGGGTTAGTAGGTCGAGTGATTAAGGATTGGTTGGATTGATTAATTAAGCTATTACGCAAACGAAATTAAAGTAAACAAAATTCAATGATTAATAAAGTAGAGAAAGATATAGAGATGAAAACTTGGGGTACTAGAGCTTACCACTAATCTTGACTTCACTAGACACTAGCAATTGTATATTAATGGGGAAATTAACTTCTAACTTGTGTGTGTGTGTGTGACATTAATTGAAACTAGGCATGAATGAAAAATAAGCATAAATTGTCAAACCAAATCAAATGGAAAGCACAACCTATCAAATGAGACCAAAATCCATTCAATGAAACCACAATTTATGCACATACAACTAACTATAAGCATACACCTAATGCATTCATAAGTATGGAACACCAAGGAACAAGAGTAGATTGTCCACCTATCTATGAATTTAAAGCAACTACACTACATGTACACTAAAGACATGAAATTAAACTAAGTAAGCTAAGGGTGTGGTATAATCCATTAAGAAACAAGTGTAAACCATCAAATAAATTGCAAGAGTGTTCAATTAAGCTCTATGTTTTGACCATCTCTAGATTAACTTCATCCATACACATAGACATGCATAAATTCTACTAAATCTAGACAAAAGAACATGAATCATCCATTTTAGCATACATAGACATATGGTTAGAAGTAGATAATCAATTGAAAGCATTAATCCATACACATCAAGTAGAAACCACAAGATATATATATAAATCCAAGATCAAAACATTGTTACAAATAAATCCCCAAAAATATATGAAGAACTAAGTTTAGGAAGAAAATTTAGGGGCTACTCTAGCCCCAAGTAAATGTCTAGCCACTCATTGAAGTAGTCATCCAACCCTCAAGGGCTATCTCCATGGTAGGAATGACCTCCTTCTTGATGGAAACTCTAGAAGAATGGAAGAACTCCCAAAATGTGTAAAGCTCTCTAATCTCTAGCCTTCTCTCAAGAGATGAGATATACAACTTATGTTGAATGCTACAAGTTATGATGTAAAAATGGCTCAAAATCCTTATATAGGTAGGTCAAGTGTCAGACCCAATGGTCTAGGCTCGTACACCAAGGTCCCTCCAATGATTGCATCATGAGCCAACTTTTAATGAGCTGGAATGTATTTTTTTTCGGACTTAAGGAAGTTCAATTGATCGAACTGTGTTGAGATCGATCGAACTTGGCTAAGATCCATCTTATGCTGCAGAGATCGATCATTCTTGGCAGCGCCTTTTTGAATAAAGACAAATCTCTGAGATATTTTGGGATATTTTTGGGAAGAAGACAAAAGTGGTAGGTGGGTGGTAGGTGTGGATAAGATCTAATCATTTCGATCGATCTGGAAAATGTTGGATCGATCGAACTTGTTGGATTCTTTTGGATAAGGACAAAGGCTTGGATCCATCTTGAACTGTTTAGATCGATGAACTTTCGATCGATCGAAGAAATACTGAGATCGATCGAACATGCTGAATTTCCATACTTTGCTTCAATTTGCTTCCACTTTGCTCCTTTCTTCTATTCAGCTTGAGTTAACTTCTTTAATGCTCTTATTTGGCTGAATTGACTTATTTTTGGGATAAGCACCTGAAAAGAGTAATAACACGAAATTAGTCTAAAACGGTAAAGTAAGATAGATAAAGGTCATAGAATACCTTAGCTTAAGGGGTTTAAATGCGCACTTTGCAGCACTCATCACTAGATATTTGTGTGTGCATTAATTGTGATTTAATTGAATGGATATTGGTCTCATTTGATAGGTTGTGCTTTTCATTAAAATTGCTAGATAATCTATACTTAGTTGCATCCATGCTTAGTTTTAATTAGTGTCACATACACACAAGTTGCAACTTAAATTCCCTCATTAATGTACAATTGCTAGTGTTTGGTGAAGTGAAGCTTAGTGGTGACTCTAAGCCCCAAGACCTCTCTCCTATATCTTTTCCCTATTTTCTAGATTGCTATTTGCTCGCATTATTTTTAATTGCATTTTAGTTTATTTAATCAATCACCAACCATCTTTAATCACTTGACCTACTATTCTGACATTAATTTCTAAGCAAAAATACACATCCTTTCCCTTGGGATGATCCTTACTCACTCTAGTTATATTATTAGTTAGAAGTGGTAGTGGCAATTTCTAAATTTAAACTTAGCCACACTGCACACTTTTTTTGCAACTTTGGTGCATTGGCACGACACACACCAAGTTTTGGCGCTGTTGCAGGGGATTGGCACCAACGTATTTTGGGAATTAATTAGGAATTAGTACTCTTCTGATCTTGTCCTTATTTTTATTTTATTTTGGTTACTTATTGTGTTTATTCTTGATTGGCTAGGTAAATTGAGCCAAGAGCGTGAATCAAAGGGAAATTAAAAAACAAAAGAAGCAAGCAAGCCAAGCGAAGCTAAGCAAGAGCATAAAAAGCTCAAAATTAAAACTTAAAAAAAAAAAAAAAAAAATTGCAAAGCAAAACAAGGCAAAGAAAAAAATTGAAAAACAATTTGAAGTTGCTTAAGGACCCTTTGTGAGCTTTTCTAGACTCTTTCTCTAGTTAAATCGTCGGCCCGCGTGGAGGTAAGTTTTTATTTTCTTAGATAGATCGTGAGCCCGCGTGGCGGTAATTTATTTTTCTTGCATATTGTTCAAAGCATGGTAGTATGGGATCATTGTACGTGGAGTTTGTTGATTGATTTGTTGCGGAGGAGAAGTGATTGTTACTTGCTTGTAGCTTGTTGCTTGTTTTTGTTTTGTTTGTGCATGCATGGTCGTAGGTCATTAAATCCTACTCTTATCCCACTTAATTTGAATCTTGAATCCATTGTTCGTAATTCTAAGGGAAAAGGTAATTCTAGTAACTCCATTTAATCAATGGAGGAACATAATGAGGACCATGTGGAGGACTTTGGTCACAGCGACCAACAAGGTATCATTCACCCTAATGTGCATCATGACAACATTCAAGTACCATTAGGCATGCCGAGACATTTCATTCCACCACAACAACAAAGCTATGTTCCATTGGGAATGCCTCGGCCAATTTTTGCTCCACAACCTCCCATTATTCAAGGCAATCAAGGTGCCTATGTCAAGCCACCAATTGTGAATCCTCATCTTCCTTTACGTGATCATTATGTGCCAAATGAATATAATGCACCAACATGCATTCAACTTCCCCCATTTAGAGCATATCACTATGAAATTAAACCACAAACTATTCAAATGCTTCCCAATTATCATGGACTTCCAAGTGAAGAACCTTATAAGCATTTGGATGAATTTCTTGAAGTGTGTTCCACCGTGAAATACACGGACATGCTAGAAGAGGTTTTGAGATTAAAACTCTTTCCTTTCACCCTTAAAGATAAGACAAAATATTGGTTCAACAATCTTAGGCCTTTTTCGATAACTTCTTAGACAGAAATGCAACAAGAGCTCTTGAAAAAGTATTATCCAGTTTCAAAGACCAATGCAATGAGAACTTCAATTAGAGAATTTTCTCAAAGGGAAGGGGAATTATTTCTTGAGGCATAGGAGTGCCTTAATGACTTGCTTAGGAAGTGTCCACATTACGACATTCCTAAATGGCAATTGGCGCAATTTTTCTTGAAAGTTTGTCAGATAATTTAAAAGGAATGGTAGATGCTTTTATAGGTGGTTCATATCTTGATAGACATGAGGATCATGTATGGTGTATTTATGAGAGCATGAGTGAGAATTCAATGCATCGATCCTTGTTTTCCAAAAATGGTAGAAATCTAGGTGGAAGGAAGAATGTCAGCTTATATCAAGTTGAAAATTTCAATAACATAGCTGCCGAAGTCAAGTCTTTATCTCAAAATTTTAATCAAATTTTTATCAACCAAAATTCGGTGAATCAAGTGTCTTCCTCCCCTAGTCATCATCATCATAATTCCAATGAAGCTTGTATGACTTGTTCTAGTGTCTTACATTCTACTTCCAATTGTCCCCATGGGCATATGCAAAGTGAGCACCATGAACAAGTGAATGCCGCATTTGTCAACCAAGGGAATAATCCCTATGGCACTCATTATACTCTCGGGTGGAGGAACTATCCAAACTTCTCTTGGAAAAGCCAAAGGGAAGGCTCAAACCTTCCCCAAAGTGGTTTTCAAGGCAAGTATATTCCGCCCCCAATGCAAAGCCAAGGTTCCAAAGGTTATACATCATCTTTTCAATCATCACATGGAAACCAATTTTCATACTCTTATTTTCCTAATCAATCATCTTATTCTCAAGGAAATTCTAGGAGTCCTGCTTTTGAGGAAAACACCCAATACTTTTGAGGCAAACACCCAATACTTCATTCTCATTCCCAATCGATTGTAAAGCTAGAAAACTAAGTTGGGCAAATAACTAGTACATTGAATGCCAGGGAAAAAGGTAAAATGCCTTTAAATCCACCAAAGCAACAATTTGTTGTAGAGACCACTTCCTCATCAGAAGCAACTACAATTGAGCATGTCAGTGCGGTGACAACCTTGAGAAGTGGAAAAATTATTGACAATTAATCAAATTGGTATTCAAAATGAAGAGAGTGAATCAGTGCAACCAAAAGTTAACACCCATCCCGTCTCATATTCTATTCCTCTTTCATTGCATGTGCATAACCCTTTTGTTGAGAAAGTTTTGAAAAGTGATTTGAAAAATTCTTGTGTTGAAAGTGATTCCAAAAGGGATTTTGAAAAAGATTTTGAGCCAAAGGCTCCATTTCCAGATGCTTTAAAAGGATCCAATTCTCTTAAAATGCAAAAGAGCAAAGCCAATGAAATAATTGAAGTGTTTCCTTTCTTGGATGCAATTAAACAAATTCTGGCTTATACCAAATTCTTGAAAGATCTTTGCACCCAAAAGAGGAAGAACAAGAGCCAAGCACCAAAAAAAGTTATCTTGACCGAGCAAGTAAGCTCCATCTTACAACATAACACTCTTCCAATATTTAAGGATCCCGTTTCACCTACTACTTCTTGCATCATTGGTGACCATATCATTAACCAGGCTTGTAATGACCTGGGTTTTTATTCAACCCGGTGCATTAGTGATGACCTAAAACGGATCCAAGATACAAAAACACAAGAAGTAAAATGGCCTCAAGAGATGTACGTCATCCCTAAGGCACCAAGATGACTCCCCTTGAAGCCATAGAACTCAAATAAGCTAAGAAATGAAGCAAGAATGCCAAATCCAAAAAAAGAAGTAAACTAAGGGCAAAATGATCATTTCACACAGAAATGGGTGCCACCGTGCACACCATTGGAAAGACAATAAAAAAAAATGAACCAAGTTAGACTCAAGAATCGCCTGATTCTGGGTCCGAATGAAAAAGATATGAAATTAAAACAAAGTGACATTCTCCATTTCAGAGTCACCACGAACCTATCTCACTAAGACTGGAGCAACTCACACTATAGATGGAGTTTTGATGAGTGGTTGGTACCATCAGATAGGTAACTTTAAGATCTTGAATTTAGACTCAAGAACGACCTAGTTTGGATAAGAGATGAAGGAGATATGGCATTTCAAAGTCAATGCAGCAAGACTATCAATGGAAAAGATGAAGAAAATGGTCCCAAGGAGGATCAGTCGACCGAAATGCAACCATTAGCTGGCCAAAACTCAACCATTGTTTGGCTGAACCCCAATCATCAGCTGGCCGAAACGAGGTTTTTCTAAAAAGCCTACTGGAATGGTCTCGAGAGTTTGGTCAACCGGCTAATGGATCCTCATCTGTCGACCGACACATCTGCTATAGTAAAAAAGCTGCTGCAATGTGTGTGTGAGGTGTTTGATCCATCTATAAGGCTCTACATGCATTCTACATGATCTGAACAAGTTTGAAAATATTCCCTAGTGTTATATAAGCGTCCAAAACATGCCAAAACTAAGAGGAACTTAAAATGATGTCCAAATGCATGAATTTTCATGAAAATTCATAAAATAGCCCAAAAATAGTTCTAAAGTTGAAACTTAAGACTTTTGTGAAATGTGGACATGCATGCAAACGTAAAAAGACATTTAAGATGCGTCACAATGGTTCGCGACTTTAAAATAAACCCAATGCAAAATATGACCTCTCAACGGCCTAAAATGCCTTAAAATGCTATAAATGAAACCAAAATGCAAAACCTAGAATGAAATGATGTTTAGCCCTTGGCCACACCTCATACATGATCATAGGAACCTTATGAAAGAAAAATAATGGAATTCCCACACCCGATGCAAAAGTTATGAAGCAATGACTTAGCATTTTTCAATATTTTCATAGTATTTCTTGATGTTAAAACTACATAGGATACAAGATACATTTTATTGGCCTCCGGCCTCATTTCAAACATGTCAAATACATTACAAGGGTGTACTTATGCACACATTACATATATGGAATCAAGAATACATGTTTTGACATATAAGGCTGCAAAATGACATTTCATGCTAACATTTGCATTAAATGTAAACTTAAAAACTACAAGTCATCCAATGAGTGATGAGCATTATGAACCAAGTCTTCGTACTTGAAACAAATCCTCAATAACTTCGGGGTGAGTAACATAAAGCTACTCGTAGGAAATGAGCATGTATCGACCTAGCATTTTATAATTTTATCACCTTAAGGTGAAACATGTTAAAGGGGCTCATGCCACCTAACGTCTATGTCATAATGAGACTTAAGGAGCATCCTAACCTACCATAGAGTAATATGAACAAGAATCATGATATGTATACATATATGAAACGAATCAAGGTTGGGACAATCCAAAGAACACGACAAGAGAATACTATAATACAATGATCACATTATTAATGCAATTTACATGATTGAGACATACCAATTTGCACGACAAGAGGTATACTCAGATATAAGTTAACAAGAATTACATTATCAATGCAATTGACATGATTGGAGTATTCCAATTAACACGATAGAAGTAATATATGAAATCAAGGACAATGCATAATATCTATGCAATTAACAAGATTGGTGCATTTCACATAACACGACAAGTTTTAAATCTTTAAGGAATAGTAACTTGAAATTTAAAGAGTGAAATCAACCAATGTGGATATTCGGATATCGCCCGGATTAAAACTGAACTCTTTGGATCACTTTAGGGCTACTAACCGATGGGTACCTTCCCCTAGTGAGCACTATAGTGTAGGGAGCTTTCTATCTCCTGTACTAGAACTAAGTCCTAGCCATGTCAATTCCTGATTGATATCCCAAGTCCCAAAATCAACAAGTTGTGCAAGTCAAGATTGTATCAAAATACAAGAAATGCATTAACCACGTTTCATGCACAACCAAGATTTTGGAACACACAAGTCATGCCCTAAGTTCTCAACTGTGATGGCATATGAAATGTCAAGAAATCACAGTGTGCATCTATATAGATTAGAACCAAGATATATAGCACAAGAAATCCAATGTAGTAAATATACCACAAGTATAAGATACATGATTTAATTACTTACTAAACAACACATGTGTAATTAAACAATTCCAAGATAAATGTGCATGTTCATTAAGTACATTAATGAAACCTAGGTGCAAGGGGTCACGATGCTTGATAAAAAGACAAAATTCCATGAAATACGAATCCGATTCATAAGTTGACAAGAGTTCAATATCAAAGCATGATTAACTCGATGGAAGCATAAAGGGGAATTTAATCTACTAAAGGGATTAAATTATCAAGATTATAAGGCAAGTACAATGTTTTATAAGCGAGATATGTTAAGGATAAGTTCAATGTTAAATTACGAGTTCATTTCATATGGGATACGGCCATGTGTATTAAGTTCCGTACAAGTGAAATAATTAAATATAAGTTTCAAAACTTATCCAATTATTCTTAATTTGATACACGTGGAGAAACTTGTCAAGGAAAACATGAATACCAAGTTAGAAACTTAATCAAGACCAAGGAGCCATTCAATGGATTTTAATTAATCTTTTTAATTAAAATCTCTAGATTTTCAAATTCATCCAAATGATCTCAATTTAATGTATGTTATGCAACATGTTAAGACTTGATTTAAAAGCATGTTACATGTGAATTCCACGCAAGATACGGCCATGAGTATTAAACTTTAATATTAGAAAATAATTAAATAAAAGGTTTCAAAACCTAATCAAATATTCCTGATTTAATATATGTGAAAGTATATAGCATGCACATCAATAAAATCAAGTCGGAATTCCAATGGAGTGAATAGCACACATGGAATAAATTAATTATTCAAATTAATTAAATATTCTCTATATTTTAAAACATCTCCGATTACTCTCAATTTCACATATGTTGAAGAGCCTGCTAGGGCCGAATATAATATGACATCTCATGTTAATTTAAAGCTAGATAAGGTCACATAAATTAAATATTTATTGAAGAAAAATATTAAGTAAAATCTTCAATACTTGTTCAAATGCTCTCAATTTAATATATGTCAATGAATATATCAAGGGGTAATATTCTATCATGCCACGTATTTAAACCAAACTATAACTAACCGGGAAAAATCAAATCTCATACGAGAAAAATAAATAATAAAATCTCTAAATTTGATATCAAGCATGTAAATGAGTTGTATAAACATCAATAGCATGCAATACTTCAAAAACATAAACTATAACACCCCCTACCTCAATTTAAGATGAAAATCTCAAATCCCCACCGAAAGAAATGTGCTCCGAATCCGATGATACTTCGGGGTTTTGTCGGGGACAACATGGTGAACAAGAATCCCAAGGAAGCCTCATGAAAATCACAACTTGACTTCAAACCCGAACTTACAAAATGGTTAAAAATGGGTCTAATAACGGGAAAAGGTAGAGCATGACTAGGCCTATGATAAATGTTAAGGCCAAAGAATTTCTACCAAGGAAATCAAGTAGAGGAGAAGAAAAAAAGGTGGCAGCCTAAGGAGCTCCCATGGCTGCCAGCCAAAAAGGGAGGAAGATGACGCAAAAAGTGATTTTTCACTTTAAGACATTCTATTTATAGGAAAACCCTAAAAGTGCCCTGAAAGGGCCTCGCTGGGTATGGAAAAGTGGAATTTGAGCAGACGCACTCAAACGACAAACTTCGTGAACGAAAATGAACCAAAATGAGAAAATATGAATAACGAAAGAAACGGCGTCGAAAACCGAGTCCCGAGCAGAGAGATATGCCCCAAACAAGTTCGGCGGCAACTGGGCCATAAACCCTAAAACTAGAGAAAAACGACCAGAAGGAAATTCTAAGAGTACACGACTTGACGAAATGTGAAAATGAATCCCGTACGAGGATCCAGGCTCAAAACGAGCTATTTTGCAATAACTTTAGTTAATTGCACAATGGCTCCTCTAAAAAGGGTTAACTACACTAATGACCCAGAATGAAAATATCTTCCAAAAATATTTTCTTATAATCCCCTGAAATAAAATATCTTCAAAAGATATTTACTAAAAACACCCCAAGAAAAGAATAAGTTTCCAAAGAACTATGCATCCATGCCTCTATGGACACCGGGAGCAACCAGAGTACTTTTCTAAAGTAAAGATACGTATTTCGTGGAAACCACTTAGGATGAAGACACGTGAAGTCAAAAACCAACTCCGAGAATGAAAAGTAAGGTTGTGCCAAAAATGACCAACGGGGAAAAGGCAAAATAGGAAAGAGGACGAAAAATGAATAGTGTCCAAAAAGTAAAAATGCGAAAATAACTCGGTTATTAAAGGAAGTTTTCAATCTATACAAAAGAGTCTCAGAAACCATTTTCGAGCACTCAATATGACACTCAATGATGAGAAACAGAACTCAGAAATGAAAATTAAACGGAAAAAATTTATCCGTAAAATTTGAGAAAAAGGAAGGGGACGAATATAACCGGGTCATTACGACCTACCCTCCTTAAAGGAATTTCGTCCCCGAAATTAGGAACATCCTGAACAAAACAGAATGAGGACCGAACAAAAGATCAAACCAAAGGACAGCTCATAAGGCATTAAAGGATAACCCCAGAAGTCTCAAGATCAACTGAAGGAACGCAAAACCACAAACTGAGACAACACCTCCTACGAATCGGCACGTTAACTCAATGTCAACCATCGAGAGAATCCCAAGGCAACGAAATGTTGAAACACGATAAAAGAAAAGAGTGACAAGGCAGTATGAATAGTGACTAGAACCCGCCCACACTTCCTTGTCAGTAAGGTAGCATGACAGTATAAGGCACTAGTTCATAACATGCCCTCAACTGGTCAACTCAGAAAAACCTATCGATACGAAGACATTAATGTTGGAAACGATCATTACCAAAAGCACTACGAAAACCAGGCATCTGTGAGAGTTGGGGTAGCTAATCCCAAAACTCTGACAACAATGTCATAGGCACTGCTACGCTTAAGGCCTTAGATCTACAGTGCAAGTAGAACAAATAGTTCCTGTTACCCAAGAATTGACTCTAGAGGGGGGGGTGAATAGAGTCAATGGCCAATTTTTGCAAATTATAGAAGTACAATTTCTAATCAACAGTATAACCAATTATATAATAAACAAGATATGAAAGTAATTAATTTAACATAACTGTAAAACAGATAAGGGAAGAGAAATTGCAAATAATAACACGGCGATTTTTGCGAGGTTCGGAAACTCCTACTCCTTGGCTCAAGATCCCTCTTGAGACTTCCCAAATTCCTTAGAGCTTCTCCTTAATGGTGGAGAGGAAACCTTCAATTGAAGCAAGACCTTGCTTCTCTTTCTTGCTAGGAGAACACCCTTCTCCTAGGCTTCCTTTTGGGTCACATTAATCCTTTATAGTATCCTTGCTAAGAGACCACCTCTCTTAGTTTTAAATAAGCCACACCAGCCCTTACAATTTCTTTGCTAAGAGAAACTCTTCCTCCTAGGCTTATAGTAGATTTGTAGATAGAATTTGTAGTACAAGAAATCCTCTCAAGAACTGATACAAATCAAACCTCACAATAGAGTATATATGAAATCAAGTGAAGCTCAAACTCTAAGTATGAAATGTATGAGAGATGATGAGGAAAATATAGAATAAAAGCTCTGATGAAATACAAGAACAAAAGTTCAGCAAAGGCTCACTAAATGCTCTCTGAAGTTCATTCTGATTCAACTATGGAAGCTTTTATATGAGATAAAGATCGATGTATGAACAGAGGCTCTATGAGTGAGTATAACTAGAACAAAGGCTCTGTATATTGGTAGAGCCAAAAGCTTTCTTTGATGCACTTGAATGAATGTTCTTGAATGCTCTCTCAAGTAGTGTAATAGAGCAAAAACTCTATGAAGATTAAAACAAGAGCAACAGCCATTTTAATCTTTATTGGAATCTCTCAAGATAGAATAAGAGTGAAATGAGAGAGATGAAGAGAAGATTGAGAACAAAAGCTCTCTTTACAATGTAATATGATGTCTCTTAAAATCGTGTATTCTTTTCAGACAAGCCCTCTATATATATAAAGAAATTCATAGCTCAATATAGTTGTTAGAAGTGGTTAGAGGAAATAAATGCATAAAAATTGTCGTTGTAATTCAAAACCCTCAAAGGAGCCGGCTCTTTGCAAAAGTGGAGGCGGTTCAATTTCAAATGGAGGCGGCTCCATTAAAAAAGTGGAGCAGGCTTTTTTTTCTGAAATGGAGACGGCTCAATAGAAAAATGGAGCCTTCTCTAGTTTTGTAGAGCCTTCTCTACTTTCCTGAGCCTTCTCTATTCTTTGAGAGAGCTGGCTCTATTTCTTATTGAGGCTGCTCTTGCTTCATGAAGGCTGCTGCTAAATTGGATAGAAAAAGTGCATGACTTTAAATGGACATAACTCAGTCCATGAAACTCCAAATGAGGTGAAATTTGAGTCTAAATTTATTGTCTTGAAGTCAGCTATCTAAAACCACTAGCCTTGCTCAAAAATTCCAACCATAGAAAAAGTTAGAGCTATTTATGTGCAACCTAGTCAGAATTTTCGCAGAGCAGAATCAGGTATTTTGTGAAGCTCATATCTCAGTCATTTTTAATCCAATTTAGGTGAAATTTGAGTCTAAACTCAAGGGCTCGAAGTCAGATTTCCAATTCCACTGGTCTTGTGTAAAAATTCCAACTACACAAATAGTTATAGCAGTTTTAGTGCAAGCTGGTCTGAAATTTTCTAGGCTGAAAATAGCTTCTTTTGAGATATCCATCTTTCTAGCACCTAGGACTTTGATGAATAATTCAATTAAGTTCAAGGCCTGTTTCTAAGAGTCTAGGGACATATGAAGATGATAAATTTCAAGTGCATTATGTGCTAGAGTCATTTACCAAATTTTGGAAACAAAGGCTTTAAAGATGAAAAATTAATTCAATGCCTTTTCCTTTTCTTTTTAGAGACCAAAATAAATATAATGATTAATGTGCATGGTCCTAGAATTTCTAGCTTAAAAAATGAGTTCTTTCAAAGCTTATCAAGCTTGAACTAACTCTTTCTTAGCAAAGATTTCATATGACAATATATATAAATGAAGTTCCTAGTCTATTGGTAATGGTCATAGGAGCATATGAATGATATATGATATGCATGGTCCTATAATTTTGAGCTTCAAAAAATATTCAAATATACTTTGACATTGAATCTTAAGCTCTCACCATCATATCTACCCTTTTCTTCATTCTTTGACCATGATTGTTTAGGCTTGATGAAACTTGTTTTCTTTCTTTGAAATGCTTTGTGTGATCTTTGAAGTCCGAGTTTTTCTTTGATTTCTTGCAACTTTGATGCTTCCTTGAATCCATTGCTTGAATGTTTGGAATGCTTGGAATGGATCTTCTAGCTCATCATTGAGGATTGAATGTTGATCAACTATATATCACTCAATGAAAACATTAGTACATAAACATCATTAATGGTTTGTAATCATCTAAACATAAGATTGACCTTTAGATAAAATCCTTAGGCCAACAATCTCCCCCTTTTTGGTGATGACAAAACATTGATGTGTTTGTTGTCAAGGTAGAGTTGTATTTTGAAAGAATTCTCCCCCTATCGATATGCATGCATTTAATTTATATCAAAAACAAATATTTTAGACATTAAAGTGTTTAGGTCAATAGACGCATAAGCATAACAAGCATAATGAATCACACATCTTTCTCCCCCTTTGTCATCTCAAGAAGGCGGGGGGGGGGGGGGGGAAGTTACTTGCCATCGCATGAAATAACAGAGAAAAAATGAATTAAAGGGCAAATGAAGAGCAAATATTTCATTTTATAAATAACAGAATTCAATACATAAGGAGACTGTGAACACAACTACCATATGATAGAGATTTGAATTGGAGGAGGATTTAGTTTACTAGGGCCTAATTCATCATCATGAGTACGTTAAGAATTTCATTTTTGTCCATGAGAAGGATTCTTTCTATGTGAGGATGAAGCCATAGATATTTCTAGAGTTTAGACTGAAATTACAGAAAGAATTCTCTAAAAAAAATCCAATTATCATACAATGAAAATTTCAAGACTCAAATTAGTTTTGACTGAAGATTAATAGAGGTACTTAAAAGGATTTTGAAACAATGAACCAATCTAGTTTAAAATTCACATTCAATTAATTTGAGCGCTAAGACAAATTTATACTTGAAAACCCCATAACAAAATTTTATATAACAAGATTTAAAGATTGAAATTGATAAATTCAGAGTGGAAATCCAGTAGAATCTTGAAATTTACTGTCCAATCGAACCATAGACAACACATGTTTAAAATTTATTCAAAGATAACTTCAAAACAAAAAAAAAAAATTGGTTTTGATAACATTATTTATGCAATATCTCAAGATTTGATCAATAATGGAGCAGTAGATTAAATAGAGGACAATGATAGTTTGAGTATAAAATTTGAATAGCAGAACATATAGTAAGCAATTTTCTTAGGATGATTGACCCTTTTTGTGAAAGAAAAATAACTATAGTGAATATGAGGGTTTCATGAAGGAAAGCTCAAAGGAAATGAACTAAAAAATGGACAGCTGAAATTATGAATTAAATGTGAGATCATCTGCAATAATGATTGAATTTGAGAGGAAGAGACTTACAGAACACAATGCCCAAAGAGAATGGAGAAGTGCCCTAGCCGAAAGAGCTCTATGGAATGAAGTGTTTATGCCCAATAGTGATACTACCGAGGCTTACAACAACCTACAGTTCAATTGCTTGAAAGCCCTAGACATTGCAATGTTATGGATTAATGGAGTACCCTTATCAGTGGAAGCGTCCAATACAAAATGGAGGAAATCGCCCAAAGCAAGATGGAGTCTCCAAACACTCTGGAATGATTCTGTTAGGACCTCAAAATGAGGAAGTGCCGAGACCAAAAAAAAACATGTAGGCAATTGATGGGAGAGCCGGTTCATAGAGAATTTAGAGCCGGCTCTGTAAAGGATTTTGGAGCCGGCTCTTAGGAATTTTGGAGCTGGCTCTTATATGATGCAGGGAGATGCCGAGAGCTTGAGTTTGGCCAAAATAAGGAGCCGGCTCTTTAATTGTCTTGGAGCCTGCTCTTGAAATTTACTTGGAGCCGGCTCTTTAAATTTTTGGAGACGGCTCAGAGAGAAAAAAAATAATAGCCAGCTCAAGGAAGAAATTGGAGACGGCTCTAAACAATTTTTGGAGACGACTCAATAAATTTTTAGAGCCGCCTCTTTTGAGTTTTTCAGAGATGCCGAGAGTTGGATGTTTAAGGCATTTTAGGAGCCGGCTCTTCCTTTTTGTTGAGCAGGCTCAATTGTCTGCAGAGGAGATCCTGAGAGTTAAAAAAAAATAGCACTAAAGGAGCCGGCTCTACCTTTTTCTAGAGACGGCTCTTCCTATTCCAATTTGTATGCAGGTTGGGAAACCGGCTCTTGTTTTTATAGAGCAGGCTCTTTCTTAAAATATTTGAGATCCCGAGAGCAAGCAATTTGATATCATCTGTGGAGACTGTTCTGCCTTGTGTAGAGACGGCTCTTTTTCTTCAAAAAGACGGCTCTACTCTGAATGAAGCTGGCTCTAGTGCAGTTTGTTGGTTCATCTTCTCACAAAAGCTTAGAGGTTAAGCAATTCATTTCATAATTTAATTTCAGCCTCAAAATCTGTTATAGACCAGTTTCTGTAGAAACTTTGCACTCAGGGACAAAGCTGTAAAATCATTACACCACTGCATTGAATTCGAACCTCTCAGACATATTTCATGTAAATACATTTGGTCAAATAGTAATTACATCAAGATAAGCATGGTAAACAATTTTCATAGTTTGAATCCCAGATTTTTAGGCCTTAAACCTTAACAGCTTAGGTTTACTAGGCCAAACTTCAAGTTGGTCAGTTTTGATGTAACTTCTGAACTTCACTAGTCTCTATTCAACCACAGACACTTGCTAGAATGATTGGCAAATGAATCACAACAAGATATTAACACTTCCTTTCATAAATCAGAGGCTGAACCAAAAAATAAGCTTAAATGAGGGTTAGGGATATGAAAAACTTACTTCAGCTTAACTTTATTCAAGTGAGCACCTCCTGCAGATGTAAACATTATATAAGAGCTTATTCAAACCTTCTTCAAGCTTAGATAGTGATTCCAGCAAATTTAAGTCCTTCCAGACACCTTTTGCACCAGATTTTCAGTTTATTAAGCATCCATCATCACTTCAATGTATTTTACATTTGCTCACTGATTTCTGAGAATGTATTCAGCTTTCATTCTTGATTAAGAACTTAGGAAATCATGTGTTCATATGGCCTCTTGAGACACTCTCATTTAGCTTTCTTTTCTAGGGTTTTCTTTTTTACTTTGAGGCTTACCCTTTTAATTTGCTATAACAGCCTTTGTATAGACCGCACACTTCCAACCCTTAGGAAAGCAATATACATTCTCATTCTTCATTTTAATGAGATGGCTCTTCCAATGAGATTTATTCCTCAAGTTGAACAACCTCATTTACTATATGCATGGAAGTGACACAAATAAGTAGATAAAACATTTAAGATCACAAAAGTATATAGATGACTTTTTATACATTGCTACTTTAATACATTTGATAAGGTTCACATGAAATAGAATTGATGGTCTACATTAGATAATGTATGCTTTCATTTGATGGCATATCTTGCAATAAATCCATCATAAAGATTGGGCATAGTTAATCTAAAGATCATTTGAAAGATAGAAAATCATTTCATGTTAGCATGTTTATAACTCATATATAAAAAAAAAACTTTTATGCAAAGTATCAAAACATAGACATTTTTACATCTATTAGGAACAAGTAGCATATCAAGAGCGTCATGCTTAGAATTTAATGATTGAATACTTCATATAAGAGCATATTAATGAGAAAGGAATTATTTATCCATGGTACTAACTTTATTAGCTTGGAAGTTGTTTCTCAAATAGATGCATCATTTATAATCCTTGATTGATGCCATCAAGTAACCTTATAAGAAAGGGTTGCATATTCTTCTTTTGGTACCCAAATTTTCTTGGGTCCATATAAGTTAGGCAATGGAACATAAGTTCCTTTTGGAACCCAAACCTTCTTTGACCTCAACTTCTTTCTAAATGGACAATCATGAATTTTATGTCCTAGCCTCTTATAATAATTGCATTTAAAGGAATGGGTACCACTTTTGACAAAGTGATCGTACAAAGGCTTTCTTCTTCTCAACAAGCATGCATCTTTAGTATGAGAATCATGTCTTATCTCATTTTTGAAATAGACAACTCTTTGATTTTCAAGCATAGAACTTAAGTTCTCTTTTCCTTTGGTTGTCTTTGCTAAAGTGCCATTTTGATCATCAATGATTTCCTTTGAAAAATTATACTCGGAAACGTAATCAATTGATGGTGGCTCTATAGATAGTACATTATCCTTTTCCTTTTTCAAGGATTCGTTTTCAAGTTGGATCTTTTGTAATTCTTGCACAAGATAATGGTTTTTCATTTTCAAAGAATCATTTTCCATTTGGACTTTTTCATGTCTTTGAGAGAGATTGTGATTTTCCTTTTTAAGAGAAGCACATTTCACAGTCATATTTTCTAGCACACCATGTAACTCTTTAAACATATCAAGTAATTCAATATGTGCATCAACTAGTTCATTATAAGAGGCTTCTATATCAAAAATTGATGATTAGAATTTACCTCATCTTCATTGGCCATGAGACAAAGTTTGCCCAACTCTTTAATGTCACTGGCCTCTTTGCTAGAAGCTTGGAGAGCTATACTCTTCTTTTGAGTTGCTTTATTTACTTCACTATAAGAAGAAGAGTAAGTTCTACTAAGAAAATTCAAATGATTAGTAATGTTAGTAGAACTAGAATACATCTCACTAACTAATTCATTTTCATTTATGATGGAAACAGCATCTTTTTCAATAAGCATAGGCATATATGATTCCTCACCATTAATTGATCCTCTATAGGCTAATTCAAGTGAGTTCCAAATTTCTTTAGCCGTTTTACAAAAGATAATTTTATTGAACTCATTTATGCTTAATGTACAATAAAGATGGCATATGGCTAAAGTATTGCATTGTATTAATCTATGATCATTTTCATCCCATTCACTTTTTAATTTAGGAATTTCATTCCCTTCAATAACTTTGGTTGGGATATGACCACTACTTTCAACAACTTTCTATAAATCAATATCAATGCTTTTTAAGAAGGCCCCCATTCTAATTTTCCAACAAATATAATCATTTCCATCAAAACAAGGAGGTTTATCAATGGGATAACCTTCTAAGTGTGTGATACTACTATTATTGGTCATGATTGTACTCTAAGACGGTTAAGTCCTTTAATAGAGCTTAGGCTCTGATACCAATTGTTACCCAAGAATTGACTCTAGAGGGGGGGTGAATAGAGTCAATAGCCAATTTTTGCAAATTATAGAAGTACAATTTCTAATCAACAGTATAACCAATTATGTAATAAACAAGATATGAAAGTAATTAATTTAGCATAACTGTAAAAGAGATAAGGGAAGAGAAATTGCAAACAATAACACGGCGATTTTTGCGAGATTCGGAAACTCTTACTCCTCGGCTCAATATCCCTCTTGAGACTTCCCAAATTCCTTAGAGCTTCTCCTTAATGGTGGAGAGGAAACCTTCAATTAAAGCAAGACCTTGCTTCTTTTTCTTGCTAGGAGAACACCCTTCTTCTCGGCTTCCTTTTGGGTCACACCAACCCTTTACAGTATCCTTGCTAAGAGACCACCTCTCTTAGTTTTACATAGGCCACACCAGCCCTTACAATTTCTTTGCTAAGAGAAACTCTTCCTCCTAGGCTTACAGCAGATTTGTAGATAGAATTTATAGTACAAGAAATCCTCTCAAGAACTGATACAAATCAAACCTCACAATAGAGTATATATGAAATCAAGTGAAGCTCAAACTCTAAGTATGAAATGTATGAGAGATGATGAGGAAAATATAGAACAAAAGCTTTGATGAAATACTAGAACAAAAGTTCAGCAAAGGCTTACTAAATGCTCTCTGAAGTTCACTCTGATTCAACTATGGAAGCTTGTATATGAGATAATGATCGATGTCTGAACAGAGGCTCTATGAGTGAGTATAACCAGAATAAAAGCTCTGTATAATGGTAGAGCCAAAAGCACTCTTTGATGCACTTGAATGAATGTTCTTGAATGCTCTCTCAAGTAGTATAATAGAGTAAAAACTCTATGAAGATTAAAACAAGAGCAACAGCCCTTTTAATCTTTACTGGAATCTCTCAAGATAGAATAAGAGTGAAATGAGAGAGATGAAGAGAAGATTGAGAACAAAAGCTCTCTTTGCAATGTAATATGATGTCTCTTAAAATCGTGTATTCTTTTCAGACAAGCCCTTTGTATATATAAAGCAATTCATAGCTCAATATAGCTGTTAGAAGTGGTTAGAGGAAATAAATGCAGAAAAATTGCCGTTATAATTCAAAACCCTCAAAGGAGCCGGCTCTTTGCAAAAGTGGAGGTAGCTCAATTTCAAATGGAGGCGGCTCCATTAAAAAAGTGGAGCAGGCTCTTTTTTCTAAAATTGAGACGGCTCAAAAGAAAAATGGAGCGTTCTCTAGTTTTGTAGAGCTTTCTCTACTTTCCTGAGCCTTCTCTAGTTTTTCATTGAGCCTTCTCTACTTTCTTGAGCCGTCTCTAATTTTGTAGAATCTTCTCTAGTTTTTCATTGAGCCTTCTCTATTCTTTGAGAGAGCTGGCTCTATTTCTTATTGAGGCTGTTCTTGCTTCATCGAGGCTGCTGCTAAATTGGACAGAAAAAAGTGCATAACTTCAAATGGACATAACTCAGTCCATGAAACTCCAAATGAGGTGAAATTTGAGTCTAAATTTATTGTCTTGAAGTCAACTATCTAAAACCACTAACCTTGCTCAAAAATTCCAACCATAGAAAAGTTATGGCTATTTAAGTGCAACCTGGTCAGAATTTTCGCAGAGCAGAATCAGGTATTTTGTGAAGCTCATATCTCAGTCATTTTTAATCCAATTTAGGTGAAATTTGAGTCGAAACTCAAGGGCTCGAAGTCAGATTTCCAATGCCACTGGCCTTGTGTAAAAATTCCAACTACACAAATAGTTATAGCAGTTTTAGTGCAAGCTGGTCTGAAATTTTCTAGGCTGAAAATAGCTTCTTTTGAGATATCCATCTTTCTAGCACCTAGGACTTTGATGAATGATTCAATTAAGTTCAAGGCCTATTTCTAAGAGTCTAGGGACATATGAAGATGATAAATTTCAAGTGCATTGTATCCTAGAGTCATTTACCAAATTTTGGCAACAAAGACTTTAAAGATGAAAAATTAATTCAATGCCTTTTCCTTTTCTTTTTAGAGACCAAAATAAATATAATGACTAATGTGCATGGTCCTAGAATTTCTAGCTTAAAAAATGAGTTCTTTCAAAGCTTATTAAGCTTGAACTAACTCTTTCTTAGCAAAGATTTCATATGACAATATATATAAATGAAGTTCATAGTCTATTACTAATGGTCATGGGAGCATATGAATGATATATGATATGCATGGTCTTATAATTATGAGCTTCAAACAATATTCAAATATACTTTGACATTGAATCTTAAGCTCTCACCATCCTATCTACCCTTTTCTTCATTCTTTGACCATGATCGTTCAGGCTTGATGAAGACTTGCTTTCTTTCTTTGAAATGCTTTGTGTGATCTTTGAAGTCCGAGTTTTTCTTTGATTTCTTGCAACTTTGATGCTTCCTTGAATCCATTGCTTGAATTTTTGGAATGCTTTGGAATGCTTGGAATGGATCTTCTAGCTCATCATTGAGGATTGAATGTTGATCAACTATATATCACTCAATGAAAACATTAGTACATAAACATCATTAATGGTTTGTAATCATCAAAACATAAGATTGACCTTTAGATAAAATCCTTAGGCCAACAGTTCCTATATTGCAAAAACACCTATGACACTCCCTGACCACGTCGTGAAGCCACGAAAGAAAATGAATGAAACAATGCCTCCCTGGCCCACATCACACTCCACCAGATAAGAACTGCGATTCTATGCTTACATGAGCCTTACTCGTATCAACGGTCAGACTAAGGTCTCAAAACACCCAACCAAGAAAACAGACAAGAAGGTTCCCGACATGGGTCCTTATAGAATGAATTTCTCCTATCCAAGGAAGAACTTCGTAAAATAAGAATGCATCCAAGGGATACGATAGATCCTAAGAGACAAGCTGGGACAACATGTAATGTCAAAACCAAACATGAAAGTAAACAGTTAGCATGCAACATAGCAACAGACTATTTACTCACAGAAGTAGTAAGATCACATAAGACATGTCAATGTATACAGGAGAAGAACATAAAATAAGACGATGTGCTGCATATAATCATGTTAAGATGAAGAAGTGTATACAATGTACTCAAATAGACGAGTATATACCACATGCTAAAATAACAAGCAGGTACCATGTGCTAAGGCAAACTAGCATATATCATACGCTAAGACAGTCAAGGTAAGCTTCTAAACAAGTTGCCACATAAGCAAACAGACGTGTTATCAAATCAAAACATGTTATCAAGAAGCACGTAAGTACATGGTATGACAATACACGTGAATGAAAAGCATAAGGTATGCTGATATATGTCGCATACGGTCATGCTAACATAAGCACGCACATATGATATCACACCAGAATATGATAGCAACCTAGACCATATTATCATGAAGTATATATACAAATAAAGCATGCTTAACAAATAATAGATATCTCAAAACACCTGAGCATGTGAACATGTTATTATACAAGACATGTTATCATGATACAAATGATAAATTAAAGCAAAACAATGTGAGCATGATATGCACCCAAAACCTATAATCCAAGGTATACGGACCCGGACGCTCTGTTACCACCTGTAATGACCCGGGTTTTTATTCAACCCGGTGCGTCAATGATGACCCAAAACGGATCCAAAATGCGGAAGCAGAAGAAGAAAAATGGCCTCAAGAGATTACGTCATCCCTAAGGCACCAAGATGACTCCCCATGAAGCCATGGAACTCAAATGAGCTAAGAAACGAAGCAGGAATGCCAAATCCAAAAAAAGAAATAAACTAAGGGCAAATGGTCATTTCACACAGAAATGGGTGCCACCGTGCACACCATTGGAAAGACAATAAAAAAAAAATGAACCAAGTTAGACTCAAGAATCGCCTAATTTTGGGTCCGGATGGAAAAGATATGAAATTAAAACAAAAATGACCTTCTCCGTTTAAGAGTTACCATGAACCTATCTCACTAAGACTAGAGTAACTCACACTATAAATGGAGTTTTGATGAGTGGTTGGTACCATCGGAAAGCTAACTTCAAGCTCTTGAATTTAGACTCAAGAATGACCTGGTTTGGATAAGAGATAAAAGAGATACGACCTTTCGAAGTCAATGCAACAAGACTGTCAAAGGAAAAAATGAAGAAAATGGTCCTAAGGAGGATCGATCGACCGAAATGCAACCATTAGCCAGTCGAAACTCGACTGTCGGTCTACTGAACCCCAATCATTAGCCAGCTGAAATGAGATTTTTCCTAAAAAGCCTACTATAATGGTCTCGAGAGTTTAGTCAGTCGGCTGATGGAAACTCATTAGCCAACCGATACATCTGCTGCAACAGAAAAAGCTGCTGCAATGTGTGTGTGAGGTGCTTCGTCCATCTCTAAGGCTCTACATGCATTCTACATGATCCGAACAAGTTTGAAAACATTCCCTAGTGTCATGCAAGCGTCGAAAACATGCCAACAAAAAGAGGAACTTAAAATGATGTCCCAATGCATGAATTTTCAACATGCCAAAACAAAGAGGAACTTAAAATGATGGTTCAATGCATGAAGAAAATTCATAAAATAGCCCAAAAATAGTTCCAAAGTTAAAACTTAAAAGTTTTGTGAAATGTGGACATGCAGGCAAATGTAAAAAGACATTTAAGACGCGTCCCAATGGTCCGTGGCTTCAAAATAACCCCAATGCAAAATATGACCTCTTAACGGCCTAAAATGCCTGAAAATGCTATAAATGAAACCAATGCAAAACCTAGAATGAAATGGTGTTTGCCCCTTGGCCACACCTCATACATGATCATAGGAACCCTATGAAAGAAAAATAATAGAATTCTCACACTCGATACAAAAGTTATGAAACAATGACTTAGCATTTTTTAATATTTTCATAATATTTCATGATGTTAAAACTACATAGGATACAAGATACATGTTATTGGCCTCTGGCCTCATTTCATACATGTCAAACACATTACAAGGGTGTACTTATGTATACATTACATTTATGGAATCAAAGAATACATGTTTTGACATATAAGGCTACAAAATGACATTTCATGCTAACATTTGCATGAAATGTAAACTTAAAAACTACAAGTCATTCAAGGAATGATGAGCATCACGAACTAAGTCTTCGTACTTGAAATAAATCCCTAGTAACTTCGGGGTGAGTAACATAAAGCTACTTATAGGAAATGAGCATATATTGACGTAGCATTTTACAATTTTATCACCTTAAGGTGAAATATGTTAAAGGGGCTCATGCCACCTAATGTCTATGTCAAAATGAGACTCAATGAGCATCCTAAGCTACCATAGAGTAAAATGAACAAGAATCATGATATGTAAACACATATGAAACGAATCAAGGTTGGGACAATCCAAAAAACACGACAAGAGAATACTATAATACAATGATCACATTATCAATGCAATTTACATGATTGGGACATACCAATTTGCATGAGAAGAGGTATACTTAGATATAAAGTTAACAAGAGTTACATTATCAATGAAATTAACATGATTGGAGCATTCCAATTAACATGACAGAATTAATACATGAAACTAAGGACAAGGCATAATATCTATACAATTAACAAGATTAACGCATTTCACATAACACGACAAGTTTTAAATCTTCAAGGAATAGTAACTTAAAATTTAAAGAGTGAAATCAACCAATGTAGATACTCGGATATCGGTCGGATTAAAACTGTACTCTTTGTATCACTTTAGGGCTACTAACCCATGGGTACCTTCCCCTAGTGCACACTTTAGTGTAGGGAGCTATTTATCTCTTATAGTAGAACTAAGTCCTAGCCATGTCAATTCTTGATTGATATCCCAAGTCCCAAAATTAATAAGTTGTGCAAGTCAAGATTGTATTAAAATACAAGAAATGCTTTAACCATGTTTCATGCGCAACCAAGATTTTGGAACACACAAGTTATGCCCTAAGTTCTCAACTATGATGGCATGTGAAATGTCAAGAAATCACAATGTGCATCTATATAAACTAGAACCAAGATATATAGTGCAAGAAATCCATTGAAGTAAATATATTACAAGTATAAGATACATGATTCAATTACTTACTAAACAACACATGTGTAATTAAATCATTCCAAGACAAATGTGCATGTTCATTAAGTACATTAATGAAACCTAGGTACAAGGGGTCATGATGCTTGATAAAAAGATAAAAGTCCATGAAATACGAGTCCAATTCATAAGTTGAAAAGAGTTCAATATCAAAGCATGATTAACTCGATGGAAGCATAAAGGGGAATTTAATCTACTAAAAGGATTAAATTATCAAGATTACAAGGCAAATACAATGTTCTATAAGTGAGATATGTCAAGGATAAGTTCAATGTTAAATTACGAGTTCATTTCATACGGGATACGACCATATGTACTAAGTTGCATACAAGTGAAATAATTAAATATAAGTTTCAAAACATATCTGATTATTCTTAATTTGATACACGTGAAGGAACTTGTCCAGGAAAACATGAATTCCAAGTTAGAAACTTAATCAAGACCAAGGAGCCATTGAATGGATTTTAATTAATCCTTTTAATTAAAATCTCAAGATTTTGAAATTCATCCAAATGATCTTAATTTAATGTATGTTATGCAACATATCAAGACTTGATTTAAAAGCATGTTACATGTGAATTCCACGCAAGATACGGCCATGAGTATTAAACTTTAATACTGGAAAATAATTAAATAAAAGGTTTCAAAACCTAATCAAATATTCCTAATTTAATATATGTGAAAGTATATGGCATGCATATCAAAAAAATCAAGTTAGAATTCCAATAGAGTGATTAATTATTCAAATTAATTAAATATTCTCTAGATTTTAAAACACCTCCGATTACTCTCAATTTCACATCTGTTAAAGAGCATGCTATGGCCTAATATAATATGAAATCTCATGTTAATTTCAAGCTAGATAAGGCCGCATGAATTAAATATTTATGCAAGAAAAATATTAAATAAAATCCTTAATACTTGTTCAAGTGCTCTCAATTAAATATATGTCAATGAACACATCAAGGGTTAATATTCTATTATGCCACATATTTAAACCAAACTATAACCAACTAGGAAAAATCAAATCTCACACAAGAAAAATAAATAATAAAATCTCTAGATTTGATATCAAAGCATGCAAATGAGTTGTATAAATATCAATAGCATGTAATACTTCTAAAACATAAACTATAACACCCCCTACCTAAATTTGAGATGAAAATCTCAAATCCCCACCGAAAGAAAAGTGTTACGAATCCGACGATATTTCGGGGTTTTGTCAGGGACAACACAATGAACAAGAATCCCAAGGAAGCCCTATGAAAATCTCAACTTGACTTCAAACCCGAACTCACAAAACGGTCAGAAATGGGTTCTAATAAGGGGGAAAGGTAGAGCACAATGAGGCCTATGATAAATGTTAAGGCCGAAGACTTTTTACCAAGGAAATCAAGCAGAGGAGAAGAAGAAAAGGTGGCAGCCCAAGGAGCTCCCATGGCTGCCGGCCAAAGAGGGAGGAAGAGCCTGCCTGCCGAAGACCATCACATAAGTAACTCAATGCTCCATACAGGGGATAATGGAAAAAGTGATTTTTCACTTTAAGACATTCTATTTATAAGAAAACCCTAAAAGTGCCTCGAAAGGGCCTCGCCGGGTCTGGAAAAGTGGAATTTGAGCGCACGCGCTCAAATGGCAAAACTCCGTGAACAAAAAAGAACCAAAATGAGAAAATATGAACAGTGGAAGAAACAGTGTCTAAAATTGAGTCCCGAGCAGAGAAATATGCCCCTAACAAGTTCGGCGGCAACTAGGGCCAAAAACACTGAAATTGGAGAAAAATGACCAAAAGGAAATTCTAAGAGTACACCACTTGACAAAATGTGAAAATGAATCCCGTATGAGGATCCAGGCTCAAAATGAGGTATTTTGCAATAACTTTCGTTAATTGCACAATGGCACTCCAAAAAGGGTTAACTGCACTAATAACCCAGAATGAAAATATCTTCTAAAAATATTTTCTTAAAAATCCCTGAAATAAAATATCTTCAAAAGATATTTACGAAAAACACTTTAAGGAAAGAAAAAGTTTCCAAAGAAATATGCATCCATGCCCCTATGGATACCGGGAGCAACTAGAGTACTTTTCTACAAAAGTAAAGATACATATTTCGTGGAAACCACTTAGGATGAAGACACATGAAGTCAAAAACCAACTCCGAGCATGAAAAGTGAGGTTGTGCCAAAAAGTGACCAACGTGGAAAAGACGAAATAGGGAAGAGGACGAAAAATGAATAGTGTCTAAAAAGTAAAAATGCGGAAATGACTTGGTCTTTAAAGGAAGTTGTCAATCCTTATAAAAGAGTCTCAGAAACCATTTTCGAGCAGTCGAGACGACACTCACTGATGAGAAACAGAACTCAGAAAAGAAAATTAAACGGAAAAAATTTATCCGTAAAATTTGAGGAAAAGGAAAGATAGGAAAATGACCGGGTCATTACAAGGCTCTTCTTGATTTAGGAGCAAGTGTTAACCTTCTTTCATATTCTATGTTTGTTCAATTGCGCTTAGGAGACTTAAAACCAACGTCGGTAGTTTTGCAACTAACTGACCGATCCATTAAAAAGCCCCGGGGTATTATTGAGGATGTGTTGATTAAAATTGATAAATTATTTTTCCCAGTTGATTTCGTTGTCATTGACACGGAACCGGTCCCAAATCCTAAGAGCCAAATTCCCGTTATCCTTGGTTGTCCCTTCTTGGCAAGTGCTAATGCCAACATCAATTGTAGGACGGGGATAATGAAAATTTCATTTGGGCATATGAAGGTGAAATTAAACATATTTAATCCAACCCCCAATTCCATGGACAAGTATGAAGAAGTATGTGTTGTTGAAAAGTTTCTTGAAAAGGAATTTGAAAAATTTGAGTCTTTGCTTGATGTTGAAACCTTGAATGATTTGTTTTCTAAAGAGAGTTTAAAGAAAAGTGTTTTAAAACCAAGTGTTAAAAGGGCATGGAAGCCTAAGAGTTGCATCGACAAAGGACCATCAATCTCTTTTGAATCAAATCCAATAAGTTCTTTAGGGAACAATTTGTCAGGTGGGATTCAAAATGCCATTCACCCTACCAAGAAGGGGATGCACAACAAGATTTTTGATCTGGGCTAAAAGAGCCCAATGTCTTGCTAGAGACGTTAAAGACTAGTGCATTTCATAGGGTTTCACAACCCTATTTCTCCCTTATCTCTATTTTTATATGTTTCTGCGTCGTCTAGATATGTGTGGAATTGAAAAAAATCTGGCTTACCGACCATTTCCTGCATTTTGTGCACTGCCAATGAGGTTTCGATTGATCAAACTCCAGTTCGATTGATCGAAGTTCCACTTCGATTGATCTAATCACTTGGGTTGAGGACCTTTCAAATTTCATTTTGATCGATCAAAGTTCAATTCAATCGATTGAAATCCATTTTGGATCGATCGAAGTTAGGGGTTCAATCGATCGAAGTCCTTCGATTGATCGAAAATGCGTCATTTGAATTTTTCAGAAATTCCTTTGGCTGTTCAGTTCCTAAAATTTTTATTTATTTTTTGGATTTATTTTTTTTCTTTTTCTCTTATTTTTATTTTTCTTCTCCCTCCTTTTATTTTTCTTTTTCTTTTTATTTTTTCTTTTCTTCCTATTCATCTTCTCTCTCACCCAAACCCTAACCTACCTCTCTTCCTCACTCCCCATCTCTCTCCCGATTCTCTCTTTTCCATCAATCCATCTCAACTTCTCTCCATCTCTCTCTCAAACCCTCACATAACCATCATTGCCCACCCATCCACCTTCTTTTCTCATGCTGGAAAGCAAACCAAGCGGCCCAAGCTTTCCACTGCCGTTCTTCCATAGCTTTCGGCGAGATTTTTGGCCCCAAGGCCAAATCTCACTCTCACTCTCTTTTATCTCTTTCGGGTAGCATCAAACCTATCACCTCAGGCTGATCTAGGCCAAGGAGGATTTGAATCAAGCTCTAGCGAGTTCCTGCACTTTTTGGCGAGGTTCCGGTTGTCTTCTCCGACGCCGACGAGATCAGAAAACCCCCATTTTTGCCCAAACATCTTAGTTTCACTCTCTCATTCTCTCTTTTGGGTCGGGTAATTTCCAAATCTCTTTCTTTTTATTTTATTTATTTTTCTTTCATTTTTTCTCATTTTATTTTTTGTATTTTATTTTGTTACCATTTTGTCTATTTTTTATTGTTTTTTTGCTATTTTGTGTATATATCCTTTGATATAAAAATGGAAAACAAAATAAAAATTGGGAAGAAACAAAAAGAAATAAAAAATAAAAAATGAAAAAGCTGTTAAAAATTTTGGAAAAATTAAATTTGGATTTGTCTTTGATGTTGATTTTGGTTGAATGGTGATGGGCATACTTTGATACATTGGAGAATGGATTATTGTTGATGTAGTCTAGAAGGAGAACGGACAAATTTACTTGGTTTTGTGGATTAATTGTGGGCGATGTCCCTTGTTGAATGTTGAAATTGATTGATTGGTTGATATTTCTTGTGTTTGAAAATTTTTGGATGTCCATTTTTAAGGGGAGACCATGCCGGATTTTCTCAAAATTTGTAAACTTTGATTTTAAAATCCAATAATGCATGTTGTTTGATTTTGGGATCTAAGATGGAACGTGAAAAGAATTTTCAAGATGTTGAAGTTGAATTGCAAAGAAAGAAATATTTTGGATAAAACGAAAATTTCTTTGATGTTGTTATGATTTTGCACTTAAATGGTATTAAAAAATTTAAATTGTTGTGAGCACAGTTCCACCTTGTCTTATTTGCTTGTCTTGAATATGAAATGCATGGATGTGTTCTAAGTTGTCTAACTTGTGTATAAGCAGGACTTGACTTGAATTTGTCATTTTGAAATTGAAAATGCTAAGTCTTGTCCTTAATACATAAAAATGTTTGAAATTGACCTCTTTGAAAAGTTTTGATTGACTTGAGTGCATTGTTTTGGTAAAATGATCTACATTGTTAAAATGCTTTGTGATCACACTTGTTGGGTTTCAAATGGTTAAAAGGGAAATTCCTGAAATTTGTTTTTAAAATAAGAAGTTGAGTTACATGATTCCTTCTATTGTTGTTCATTCATTGCATGATTCTTGTCATGAAGTGTTTTTACAATGCAATTGAATGTTTTGACCCCAAAGTTTTCAAAAATTCTAATTTTGCCTTAAATGTGTAAAGAAATTCCAAAGTTGACCAAAATGCCTTTGTTCGAGTTGAAGCTTCTTCCATTTGATTCCTTTGCATCCATTTGCATATTCTTGTTTGTGATGTAATCTTGATTCTTGCCACGTTAGGGCACAATTTGATGTCTTTTGACGTTCTTTATCATGATTTTGATCTTCTTGTGCTTAATGACTTTGAAACCTGCCAAATGTGATTTGTTTTGAATAATTGTGTGCACTTTGGAATAATTGCAACCTGTTGCTTGGATATACACCATTTTGCACACATTTATATCACATTGATAGCTTTTCAGATTTTCTGTGCATCCTTTGAACTTAAAATCTTGGAATTTGATTTCTGACTAAGTTTGGGGGTGTGCTATGGATTCTTGGAGTTTCAACTGCATGATTTGGATGTCGTGTCTATTCTTTGGCCTTAGCATTACTTCTTGAGCTTCACTAGGATTTTGACATGCATTTGACTTGACTTTGAGACTATGCTTGTTTTGTTTTGAAAAATACCAGTTTCCATTCCATTAACTTGATATCTTATACACTTGTGATCCATTCTTAATGACCGAGGTTCTTTCCGGTCCAGATTTTGACATCTAGATGAAAGTTTCTTGTATTCTCAGTATTTAACAATTCTCTGCTTCATTTAAGCATTAGAAGGAGTCACAAGACATGAGTGATCATAGGATATTGATTTTGTTACATTACAGTACATGATATTTCTTTGTCTGGAGTTTGTTGTTATATGTGCATCATTTTGATATTTGCCATCTAGTTGCATACCATGTCCCGGATTCATTCTTGAACTTGCTTGTCATAACATGCCTTAGATTGTAGTATTTTGCAATCGTGCATTTTACTTAGTTTTTATAACATGACATGTCTGCTTCTTGAGTCCTAGGTTGACATTTGTCATGCCACTACAACAGTTATGGCTTTTACCAGTGCTTAAAAACGCTGGTAAAAGTCCCAAAAAAACGCTGGTAATTCAATTACCAGCGTTTTACCAGCGCTTTCGCTGGTAAATCTAGCGTCGGTAGGGTTTTACCAGCGCTTTTTCAAAAGCGCTGGTAATGACCTTTTACCAGTGCTTTTTGAGAAGCACTGGTATAAGGTATTTAACAGCGCTTTTTTAAGAAGTGCTGGTATAGGGTCTTTACCAACGCTTTTTTAAGAAGCGCTGGTAAAAGGTCATTTTTTTTTTTTTTTTTTTTTCCTCTTTGCTAGCGCTTCTTTAAGAAGCGCTGCTGGTAAAGGCATATATATATATATATATTTTTGCCCTTTATTGTTTTTGAAAAATGTCTTGGTTACTAAATGTCATCCAATATAACACAAGTTGGCAATATAAAAGTACCATCCAAATTGTTTTTAGATATTACAACCACAAGTTATACACATTACAACCACAAGTTAACCTGCTTCCAATATGAAAAATACCATCGAAATTGTTTACTAATAGATAAAGCTGGTAAATGTCAACCAAAACTCAAAAAATGTCTACTAATATAACCACAAGTTAATTTGCCAATATGAAAATACCATCCAAATTGTCTAAATCTACTAAATGTGACAAAAAAAGAATTAAGAATTTTTGACAAATGTAGTACAAGTTTTTCAAAAAGAACCCATCCAAGGCGAAGGAAATACTGAAAGCATAGCCACAACCCCATCTTCAGCTTCAACTTCAACTTCAACTTTAACAACTCTTCTTGCCCATTTGATTTGAATTACCCTACATTTTTTTATAAATTCATTAAGTGCACATTATAATAAATGAAAATTTAACATATAAGAGAAATTAAAGTTCATATCCTTAACTGAATTGGCATCATGACTAGAAAATGAATATATACAACACAAGAACATGCACAAAACCTTTTGCATTCTAAATTATATATAAGAAGTAATTTCTGAGTTCTACTAAACTGCTATAAGAAATACTAGCAGCAAAGTCATGTTCGTTAGAACCTAAGAATAATCACTCATATGAAGACAATTTAGGAGATAAACAACGTGTGTGTGTATGTGTGTGATAGATTTTCTAATACTAACAATATGAAACAAGATTTCCCTAAAAGAATGATAATGTGGCGAATCATAGCATTTACAATAATAATTCTCCAAAGGATTAAAATTAGTTGTGGGAACTATAATTATTATTAATTTTGCAAATAATCTATAGTAATTAGTGATTTGAAGAGACAATGCATGTTTTGTATTTTGTTTTTGTTTGGATCTATGCTATTTATCAACTATGGTGAGTCACTGGTTTCCTAAAAAAATGGTAGAACTTGTTACTACAACCTAGATGATAGAACATAAACCTTTTCTATAACTGATTCATTAAAAATCTGATTTTCAAATTACTATAACAAAAATTTATACTCTTATGAGGTTTAAGTAAAACTGTTAGGAGTAGTAAAACATATTTCTATTTAAAATGATATAGTTCAGGCTGAACTCAGAAGAGGCATCCGTCTGGATTATCTAAGGCATTCTCCTTAAATGCATATAACGTATTGTACAAATTTATTAACTTTAGCCTAGATATGTTTGAGATGTAAAAAGACGGTACAATATGATAGAAAGAAGTACCAAACTGGGCACATGTTCCTCTGTCCCACTGTCATTTTCCATAGGATCTAATGGGAGTTCTCCACTATTCGATTCAATCTTCTTGATAAACTTTGTTAAGTACAATATCACCCCAAATCTCATAGGAAAACTATTCTCGTACAAAGAAATAATCGTGTCAATTGCCTGCAAAAGATAATGAAACTAAAATTAGATAAGTAATTCTGGCAATAGTATAATGCACATACAACGAACTGACGTCACTTTTTCCACAATAAAACTTGCCTCAAGTCCATAAATGGATGCAGGATCCACAACAAAAACTATATGGAACAAGTTCTTACGAATATAATGTAGTTGCCCAGGGAATACCGGCATCAAAATTTACAACACCAAAGTAAAAAGATAGAAACGTTTTTTTCAAAAGAATGCAAATTAGTGCATGAAGCCGTCTAAAATAAATAATAGAATTGAATACATCCATGTGAAAGATAAACACACCTCATTTATATTACTACGCCAACGATTGTACATTACATCCACCTCCAAAACCACCATTGGTTATCAAAACACGAAAGCTCTACTATAAAGATGTATTATACTCATTAGAGTTTAGTGTATCTAGGTTACTTAATCAGATGCCAATCTATAAGATAATTAAAATTTTAATTCTAGGCTTCTATCTTTTTCGTGCATAAGAAAACCCGTGAACTACAAGGAAGTTGTGTGTAAGGTAGTCCCCAGAGCTCAGACAAAGGAGAAAGGCAGCCTACAGGAAACCTTTCATTATTCTTATGTAAGTTGAACCTGGAAAGGAAAGAAAAATGACATTCCAATCCAGAGTAGTTAGGATCTGGTCTGTTGAGTTATAATTTTTAGTATCTCAAAACGCAAAAAGATCCTTCTGCGGTGTTATCTACAAAACTGAAAACCCTACATCCATATGATTAGTAATATATAACACCAAGATCATTCGAAGAAAACCTGGTACCAGCTACACAAAAAAATGGGGCAATTTTCCTTGCTAAAATCTTCTGGTAACTTTCGCAGTTGATGTTCTTACTAGAATGTTGTGAGGGTAGAACAATTGGAGCTTGTATAACACCCCAATATACAAATATAAAATATTAGTTTCTTTCTTTTAGTAAGGGTTCTATAATCCCATCTCTGAATTGTTTGTGTTTGTGTTTGGGCTATGAAGATAAAACCAAAGTATTCCGAGGAAAGTTACTAGCTCCTTAGGTTGTGATATTTGAGGTTGGCTGCTTAAGTATCTTGGTCTTCCTTTGAGAGTGAAGAGGGAAAAGTCTTTTGGGGTCCAGCAGTAGAAAAGGTGCCAAGTACTTAGAAGGGTGAAAGAAGGTATACATTTAACTAGGAATAAAATCACTGTAATCTAGATCTCTTACTAGCATATCCCCACCTACCGTAATTTACAATTACTCAACTCTTGTAGCCAAACTAGAAAGCCTTCAAAAAAAGGAGTAGGAGAGCATACTAGGTGTCATGAAGGTTCACAAAAAGAACAATACTTTCACTTAAGGCCAGTCATAGTGGGTATACTTTTAAGGCTGAAATTTATCTTTGTTAGAAGGTACCCAAAAAGCTCAAGTGTTGGGATTAATCAATCTTTGTGTTCTAGATGGTTTATCATTTACTGAGCAGGTGATAAACTGCAGTCAAGATCTAAGAGGAAAAGTCTTCTCAATGCACAAATTTTGTTGGAACTTCATAATATCATATGCTGTCACTGTATCTTACTTATCAAAAGAAAAATATTGTCACTGTATCCTATGTGCTAGTCACAATCGATTATCAGCATAATTAAAAATTAAAAAATAAACAATTTTTCATCATAGTTAAGAAATTTTGACCTTACACAAGTCACTTGTCTTTCTAATTTTCTTGAATTGGGATGAGATTTCTTAGAACATTTTGTTTGGAATCAAATTGCTCACATTTGGATTAGACTTAATACTTTTCATAGCCCACTAACAAGTAGTATTAGGATTAAATCTACTGCTTATAACCAAGTAAGATTTCATATTCTTATATTTAATTTTCCCATTGTGAGGTTGGGGTTGTATAGACCACGCAATATGTATATATAGAGATAGGGAGAGAGCGAGATACAAGATGAAGACATGGCATATGATGATGAAACGACATTTTGCAGTTTCTTCAGAATTTATTTTTAAACAAGAAGATTCTCTTACTCGGAAAACAATAGCAATTATGGGTCACAAGTCATAACTATGTTTCACTAAAATGTGATACAGAATATTTAGATAGTAAAAAATTCAAATGTTTTCAGATAAAGGATCAGCAATTTAAGTAGTAATAAAAACAACTAAAGCATCAAAGCCACTGTAACGTGGTATCACAATTTGGGTAAAAGTAAAGTGACTTTTTCAGGAACAAACAAACCCGAATTTTAGAGAATATGAACCCTCTAACTTCTTGACTGAGAGATCTTCAGTGTGAGGATCTTCAAGAGTGACACCTGCACCACATACGTCATTTTCTTAAAGAAACTAATCTTAATGAAAAACCCAGTAGTACAAAATGGAAGGGTCTTACTTCTATGGCAATATAACAGTTCAGAAAACCCAAAAAAGTTATATAACATTCCTTATCCATAAACCAAACTGAAAATTAGAATAATAGAAAGCTAAAACAGAATTGCAGAAATTAAAAAAAAAAAAAAGAAAAAAAACTCCACCTTAAACATTGGTTATACAGAAAAAGGTATGCTAGTACTAACTCATGTTAACAGCAAGAATGCAAAAATTACCTGCAAAGCGTATGTAATAAACCAAGAAAAATATAATATCTCATCTTTTAGACCCATCATGTACTGACCCTCTTTTATTTTCTGCTCCTAAAGCATTAGAATAAAAAATGAGCTTAACCCAAAAGTTTTTATAAGCAAGGACTACTCCAATTTTGATATTTCAGAGATGAGAAAGACATCAATGTATGCAAAAATGTACAAAAATAAAAGAGACTAGGAACATTATGAGTCCATGATTAATAATGCATTAAACCCATTACCAAACCTTCTCAAACACAGAATGGCTTGCGCATAAAAAATAATGAATTTAATAAAATTAAAAATAAAATAAAAACTAGAGAGATTATTTGGTGATAGATACAACATGGGCAATAATGAATTTAAAAAAAATAAATGATACATACAGCAACCCCATAGGTAATTCTTCCACAATTAGAAATTATATATATATATCTAAGTCTAAATCAAAATGTCCAATGAACATAATCATCAACATAACACCAAGATAGAGATTTTTCGACACAATTACAACAAACAAGAACATACCTGAATGAAAATAAAAAGAATCCCTAAGAAATAGAGAAGTGTAGTTGTAATTTGAACCACGGGGACGGCGAACTCGACGAGGCCGAGCTGGACGTTGAATACCATCAATGGCAACCGGTAATCGATGCCGGCAAGATGAGCAAGGAGGTCGTAAATGTTCACAAAGATTATGAGAGCTAAGCCTATAAGTAGAAGAACCAAACCCGATTTCGGCTCACTGGAGAGCTAAGCCGCGAAGCCACAGAGAAGAACAATGGTGGCGAACACGTATAGGCCGGCGTTCATGTACTCAAACCGGTTTCGAGCTAGCTGGGGTCAGTATATCCGACTTTCTCGGGCCGATACAAGCTTCACCATTTTGATCAATCAAGACTGGTATGGTATAGGTACGTAGAGAAAGAGAAAGTGAGAAAAGTGACAGAGAGAGAGGGGTGGTTGAGAGGAGGGGCACATGTCATCACGATTAGGGAGTTGCAGAGAGAGAGGGGGGCGCAAGTTCTGAGTTGAGACCGAGAATAGAGATGGAGGCAATTGGGGAGTTATAGAGAGAAAGATTGAGGCGATTGGGGAGTTGTAGAGAGAGAGCGGGGCAAGTTCAAAGTTAAGACAGAGAATAGAGATAGAGACGATTGGGGAGGTTGAAGAGAAACCTGGGCTTGGATGAAATTGGTAAAGTTAGAAATAAAGTGAAATAATATTAGAGCACCAAATTTTCCCGCACTACATTTCACACTTAGCAGCGTTTGTTTAAAAAGCGCTGATAATTAGTACTCAACATCAGCGCTTTTTTTAGAAACGCTGGTGTTGATAGTACTCAACCCCAGCGCTTTTTAATGAAGCGCTGGTAATTAGTACTCAACACCAGCGCTTTTCTAGAAGCGCTGGTAATTAGTACTCAACACCAGCGCTTTTCTAGAAGCGTTGGTTATTAGTACTCAACACCAGTGCTTTTTTAGAAGCGCTGGTAATTAGTACTTAACACCAGCGCTTTTTTTAGAAGCGCTGGTGAAACTCTAATATGTTGTAGTGTGCCCATATGCACCATGTTATCCTGTTTACTGTATTTGATCTTCACTGTTGCACTGATAGACATTCTTGCTTAGGAATTGATACGATGTCATCCTAAGGTCTACTTGTCATGTCATTGTAGTATCTACTTGAGTTTTAGGTTTGTGAATGCACGTTTCATCATTTATGCAGATCACAACCTATGTTTGTCCTGTTGATCATACTTTTGCTTAAAATGTTCCATATGTGACTTTTTTGCCCTCTCTACCATCATTGCATATCTGATCTATTTTTTTTAGCTGAGATATGTAGAATGATGATTCTAAAGCTTTCTTATTCATTTTTTGCACAACCATGATCCTATTTGTTTATTCTCTGTTTCCACTTGATTCAGGTATGCTTTATGTTTTCTTATCCGTTACTTACCTTATCCTATACTTATGCACTGATTTATACTTTTGTTTTTGCAGATGTAGTGTAAACAAAAGACTCTTGCTAGCAAATGAGTTCATAGAGCTCTACAACCTTCATCTCTAGTTGCAGAGCCTTCTTCTTCATCTTCTTCATCTTTAGCATCAGTCCAGTCTGAGCCATCTACCATGGACTTTGAGCATGTTATTATCTGAGAGGTCCCCGTTGAGCCTTATGCTAGTAAGACATGGGAGCCCGAGTACAGATTTGATAAAGACCTATTCTCGACCTTGGATCAGACCAAGTGGTCTTATGATGAGCTTGTGAGGTGGGGCATTGATGCCATTATGACTCCAACAGACACAGTCGTCTATCCCCGATTGGTTGCTCTGTTCTACCAGTGCCTCTGGATGGATGAGGATTACACACTACCATTGACGGCCAGGAGAATCATATTTCTATTCCGTCCATAACTGCTGCCAATCGCTGCCCCTACACTTTTCCGTTGGCTGATGATTCTTAAGAGCCTCTATACCCTACACATCCATTTTTTCCCACTGAGCTGACCATGGTAGCTACACTATCTCCATATGCTGCATTTGAGGGGCATATCTTTGTAGACTGTCGAGATTGATCCCCGGTATTGGTTCTTTGATTCAGTGCTGCATCTCAATGCATTCCTGACAGGCCAAAGCACTCAGCGGCGAGAAGGGATCTTTCAGGCCCTATATTGTCTAGACCAAGGGTACTGGATTTTTATTCTTACATTTATATGGGAGATCATGCACAATTTCTAAAAGAACTTACATCACACGCATAGTACTAGAGTAGAGACTTGGACCTTATCTTTTGGCCATTTGATTACTTAGCTGCTTCTAGACTTGGGGTATCAGTTTGACCCCGAGGAGATTCCAGAGCCTGATGCAGAGGGAGCGAAGAGAGCTTATGATCTGACCCGGTGGAATAAAACTTTTAATTCATGCCATAAGGATAGGGCAAATAGGGATATGAAGAGACTACAGGCACAGTAGTAGCACAGGTAGCCACAGCAGATGATGCTCTAGAGGATGATACAGCAGATAGATCTCCCCTCAGACAGAGACATCGTATTACCACTTCAGGTTCTACCTCTTAGCCAGATGTATCTATTGCATCTCAGCAGACTGCCCTTCACATGCCCCTTTTACTAAGCCAACATCACATACCAACACTGGTTCTAACTATAGATCAGAGGTAGCTTAACTACATACAGACTATATATCTTTCAGAGTTGATATGACTTGACGGTATGAGGATATCATGAGGAGGCATGATGATCTGGTGAGGAGATATGATGACTTAGTGGGTAGACACGATGACTTAGTTCGGCGATCTGCTGAGCTACGAGCAGATGTAGCTGAGGTGAGACGTGAGCTAGGCACACTGCGGACTGACCTTACAGATTCTCTTACTTGCCACAGCACCGAGATGTCTTCCATGCTGCAGCATATTGCTGACATGATTACTCCAGATCTAACCGTCTGATTCCATTTTCTCTCTCTTCTACTCATTATCTATCATTGCTATTTGCACTGCTATAAGTATGATATTTCTGCATCATTTAGACACTTGCACTAGTTTTGGGTATTGTTTTGGATATTATTTGGATATTGTTCTGGATATTGTTTGGATGTTTTGGATATTTTTGGATATTATTGCTTACATTGCATTGATACATTGATTTAGCGATATCTAATCTTGCTCTTATTTTCTATATATATGGATTTTTGGGATATTGATATCAGTTTTGGCTATTCTATGCTACACATTGCTATATGCCATGATTTTTGCCCAGTTCCCAGTTTCACCTCTTGTTTATATCATTGATGTATATGCTTTGACAGTTGTTAGTGTGACCATTTTCAGACAGGTTTTTGAAATCTAAGTTTGGGGGTGCGCCTTCCAAAGCTACGCTTTCGTTGCCAGGTCCCTTTGGCTTCACCCCTTTGGTGTACTCTTTACATTATCTGTTACTTCTTTGCATATTAAGGACAATGCACAGATTAAGTTTGGGGGTTTATTTGCATACTTTACATATCGCACTTACTTTCTATGCAAGTGGTATGATTTGAGAGTCTTGGGCTATGATTTTGATCTTTTGAGGACCATGATACTTAGAATTTAAAACTTGCTTGACTTGAGAATCCACTACTCCTTGTATGCCTTGTGGATACCATTTTGGAGTAAATTTTTCGAAAGATTGATATCTTGCTTGCATTTGTGGTCCACATCATCTTGATCTTGTGATTGTTTTAAGATTCACTCTAGGATTCTACACTAGCACAGGCGCATACTAGCATTCATCTATAGGGTACATGTTTTGTTAATTATCGATTTGGTTATATCCCAATTGAGCTAGTAGTGCATTAAAGGCTTTCATTCTTGATAAAGGTGGATAACAAACCATTTTCATTGAATAGCCGGGATTCTAGCCTCATCAAGCACTGAATTTCTCGTACCGAAAGGTGGAGGGCCCAAACTCTAGGTTAATAACTGGAAAAAAAAAAAAATTGCAAAAGTAAATAAAAAAGAGAGGACTTTACCCAAAAGGTGAGAAGTGGGAAATGATTAGATGAAGGTTGTTTTGATTTGTAGTCTAGTTGATTTAAGCTTATAAGTCCTTAGGGGTGTTTAAACACCTAATGCCCTAAAGCCGTCCGATTTGGGAGTCATTGACCTAACGCTCAACCTTATGAATCGCTAGAAAGCTTAATAGATCACTATATTGCACCATGCTTCCATCTTTGATCCAAAAAAAAAATCGAGTGAAAAGAATAAGCACACCTAGTTGAATAAAGCTTTAATTAAAGGTCCACTCTTTGTTTTGATGATCGGTACTAGATTTATGTGCTAGTTTGAGGATAATGATGTGACCTTTTCTTTAGTTGGCTTAGATAGAAACATATTTGATGTCGGTTCACTCAAAAAGGATTCTAGAGTTGCTTTGATTTGCATGATCATTTTCTTGATGTGTGATTATTTTTAATTGCATTTTAGTTTACTTAATCAATCACCAACCATCTTTGATCACTTGACCTACTATTCCGACATTAATTTCTAAGCACAAATACACCTCCTTTCCCTTGAGACGATCCCTACTCACTTTAGCTATATTTTAAGTGAGAAGTGGTAGTGACAATTTCTAAATTTAAACTTGTCCACACTACACACTTCGTTTGCAACTTTGGTGCATTGGCACAACACACACCACTTTAATTTTTAAAACTAGCTAAAAGTTGTAGCCAAAAATTGTGGAACCCCTAACAAATGGTTCAATTTTGATTTGAATATAAGTTCATTTATTTGGTGAACAAGTTAGAAAATGGCCTTCTAATTGGTCTAATCTTGTAGTCCTTTTGGTAGGTGGAGTTTGAGTGAGCTCGGGAATTAAACAACTCACTGCCAGCAGGATGACGATCGATCACCAACCTCAGCGATCGATTGCCGATGATGTGGCATCCTTATCTTGACAACTAGCAACCTTATCCTCTTAGCTGGCACTGAAGTGGCACTGCGATGATTCACCAATTTCTGCAATCGATCGCCACTTGGAGCGAATAATGAGGTGGCAATCTTATCCCTTGCTGAGGTGGCAGCGATGGATCGTGTGGTCTGCGATCGATTGTTGATGAATCTACGATCGATCGCCACTACTCCAGGGCAATTTTTCTGACTTTTTTCAAATTTTTTTCTTGACTCCAAAAAGGGTTTAACATGCTATTTTTAGCCCATTTGAACCTTATTGACCTGAAATAGACAAAAATAAGAATTAGAACTTAAACAGAAAAGTAAGATAGATGAATGGACTAAAATATCCTAACTTAGGTGCTAAAATGTGCAACATTTGAGCACTTATCAATGGGTCAATTTTCCATTGTTTGAGCGAATTTTTCCACCATATCTCTTTCATCAGGTGCAAATCGTGAACTTTTCGACTCGAAGTTCACTGGCTTGCATCTCTTTTATTTCGGCAGGGTCTTAGACAGACTTGCCTTGCCTTCTTCCACCAGCCATTGAACAATCTGTTAGGATATCCCGCCGGGTGTGCTAGTATGTTCGGCTTTACAAAATAAGCGTGGTTCCATTTTTCGAGTGAGTGGAAAGTAAAATTTTGGTATGTGGGCATGCCAGAAACTGCTATCATTCTAAAGTGGATATTCAAACAATATTCCAGTTGGAGGTTGCAGAGATTAGGTGATTGTATGAAGGACTGAAATGACCACCTTCGGAGGTTCTTTTTTCCTTAAAAAAGGACTTTTGGATTGTTCTATAGCTAGTGGGAAGAAGTGCGGTATTAAAAGCGCAAAACTTTGAAATAAAGTTATGGACTACTTGTTAGAAAGTAGGAAAGATAAGTGCTGAACTTGAATTAAACATAATGAAAGTGCATTACATGAATGTAAAAATACATGAAATGTAATTGAAAGAAAAGGTGTTGTTCAGTTGTGTGTGTTGAACAAGATTTGCAAACTAAGCCTAAGTGCTTTATTTATAGACTTTTTCAATGCAGTAATTTGGTATGTGACAGCCTTAGCAGCTTCCGTCTGGCTAGACTTCGGATTTCCAAGTGTCCCATGATCTCTTGGCAGTTGTAATCATCTTCTTCCTCCTCTTTGTTTATTTTGAGCGTATCTTCAGCCATGTCTTCCACGATTTCAAGTTGTGTGTATACTTTTGAAGTAACTTTCCACTTGTCCTCTTTACAAATTGACATATGTCCCACGTCTTTATATTCTTCTTCTCTGTCACAGATCTCTTTCTCTTTCACACACGATTAGCCTAGTCACCCGTGATTCAACAACTTCCCTCAGTTAGTGGTAATTACGATATGAAGTACCACCACTTTCAACTGAACTATTTGTGTTAAACCAAGTATCCCACTATCTCTAGCAATTTTCTTTTGTTAAACTTTCCTATTTGATTTCTTCAGTCATAGCGTCATGGCCCCAAGACTTCAACGATTTCTCTTAGTGGGTAATATATATATATATATATAGAAATATACATTACCCCCACGTCCCTTCAATTTAGCCACTTCTCTTTAATCTTTTCCGCATTTGGGTTTAGAATCCATGGTGCCATGGAGTCCTTGATTTCAGTGGCTTATTCGTCGTGGGTTTAATCTGACACACACACACACACACACACACACATATATATATATATATATATATATATATATATGTTATATATATTTATAGAAACAGACTGGCCTCCACGTCTTGCTTAATTTTAGCAACAACATTTGACTTAGCTTGGACAATTTATCGAAGTCTCCTAAAAAGAAGGAGAAAATCTAGCCCACATGTTCTCTTTTTCCTAGCTCAGACAACTTCAATCTTCCCAATTTTGGTAAACTCCCATTACTTGGGACTCTTTTGGAAACATGAAGACTTTCTCTAATAATAATTCCTAAAAGAATTGATAAGTTGTAGTAAATCCCACAGTATTTGGCATGTGTTAACAAGTTGGATAAACCTTGACTTGGATGATTGCATGAGGGTGCATGTAGTGTAATACTTCCATGTAATAATCTTTCCATTCCAAATAGGAAAAATGCGAGCTCTTGCTTTAAAGATGGCAAGCCCTCATTGGACTTGCCTCTTTCCTTTTAAAATGGAAAACTCCATGTGGTGAACTTTAATTGACCCACCTATCCCTTGCTTTTATATAAGATCACGTACTTTTAGTATTCTAAATAGAATTTTATCAAGATTGCGATCTAGCGTGGCAAGTCCTATTAGAACTCGTCATATACTTCTTCTTTACTGGTGGATCACATATCATTTATTTTCAACAATACCACATCATATATTTCTCTTTTGGATATGTGAAGTACTAATCCAATATGACAAATTTATTGAAATTCACCGCACATCGTCTTTCTATTGGACTAAAAAAAATGGAATAAACATTTACAATATACATATAAAAGCACAGCCAACCACGTATTCAATTAACATAAAATGTCAATAATCCCATCATTGAAATTCCATTGGTCTCCAAAACACGAGGTAGAAAACGTCTCCAAAACACGAGGTAGAAAATGATGGTCAATCCTAAATAAAGTAAGTAAATAAATAAAAATAATGATGGTTCAATGGCAGCAAAGTGGTTGACTTCAGTCTTCATATCCATTGGAATGGTGCAAAAATGCTTCCCGATGAAGATTTGAAGAAAGTTATATTTGAGTGATACTTCAACGGAGTATTTACATATCATGTCATTGTACAACAATTGACGCACTAATAATGTATCTGACTCGAAATTTTTCCCTATATACTGCAACTTGCCAAAGGTCCAATAAGGAACGAAGGGTAAGTGCTGAATTCTTTGTCCGTGTTGAATTTTCTCTCCCATTTTCTTGACAATCAAACATGCACATGCTTCAGATTCCCCATTTATGTTCTCTCCAACTTCAAAGTTGACACTAGCACTAGTGGGGTTGTGCTTTGGAAGACTAAAACATTGCCAAGACTTGCTACAATATTATGTGTATATATAAACTATGTTTGAGCACACTTTTTTGTTTTCGAAAATTTGTTTGAGCACACTTTTCCTGGAGAGCATGGATTCTTTTTGCCACTTTCCAATGGTCCTGCTAGTACATTAGAATCTGCAGGTTAATTACAAGGATAAGCAAATAATGTCACAAAAATCAATATTGATGGGACAAACTCACTGCTCACAGTTGGTCAACTTTGAGCCTTCATTTTCATCTATCAACTTGTTATCAAAATGATTGAATTGGCAGATTAATTAAATCCCCCGTCTCATATAGTGGGAGTATTGTGAGACTCATGGGCAATGTCAATCCTATGAAGATTTGGTAGAATTGTTAACTTATCTTTTGCAAAGAAGCCAAAAATATTTTAGAGAAAGTAAATGAAAGTATAAATTCAGTCAAAAAAATTCAAATGTAGATGACTAAATTTGAAAATCTTACCACAAATGAAAATGGAACTGTATCTAAAACTTTAACGAACTCTACATTAATATTAATGTAATATTATTAATACTAGCCATATGTTATCTATTCCAGGGACAGATTGCGAGAAATATCTGGGTGGGGGCGGTTTTTAACAGAAAAATATTGTCCGTGAGGGTATTAGTGAAGTCTTTCTATAATTTCGTGGTGGGCAAAATTTAAATTTTATAAATATATAAATCAAAAATACAAAATTAATAGGTATAAAATGCAAAAGAAAATTTTTTTAGTGGGGGCAATTGGCCCCACTGGGCCTATATGGGATCCGTGGCTGGTCTATTCCAAAAATAAAGTGGTTTGAAAATTTTGTAGATTTCTATTCGTGGATTCAAGATTACTCCGATTGAAGAAAGTAAATACGTAAATCTTATTAAGGGTCTGTTCACTAATTGGGATTGATTCGTGCTTCTATTTTACCCGAAAGCAAAATCATGATTTTGATTTGTTAGAGCCGAAACACAAAGTGAAATCACGTTAATTAATAGCCATTGTTAGAAACTTGGAGTAGAAACCAGAAAATTTATTTATGGTGTGTTACAATTGTGTAGAATCGGAGCAATGAAATTAGAATTTGTGGAATTGAAGAGAAACAACTAAGAAAATTGAATCAAAATTTTCTCGAATTCAACCAATTCAAATTCTAATTCGAAGACTCTAATTCAATGCAACCAAACACACCCTTAATATTTTTTTATTTTTGTTTTGTTACTGTAATAGTAAGTAATCTTCAGTACAAGAAACTATGTAATAATGTAAGCTGAAACTATTTGATCGTTGAACATGGAACAATTTATGTAGAATATTCACCCCATGCATTTTCATGCATGAGATGGGAGTATTAGGTACATCAAGCAAACTTTTATGCTAACTAATTAAATAGCAAAGGATCTTGAAAATACGTATGTCTACAATACCAAGAGGTATTTATTATGCAATATCCTCAATCAATGGACAACCATATATAGTTTTTCATAAAAACTCTCAATTTTTCTTATATAAAGTTAAAATGTGAGTTTCTATGACTATACTTTCTTACCATCATCAAGTAGCAAATAATATGTATGACTAGAAAAGGAATAACTTTTCTCACTAGGAAATTCAGGAAAATTTTTGGGAAGTCAAAATTTAATGCTAAATATAGTAAGAAAGTTAACTCAAAGGATACAAATGATCATCTTTTCAGCATATCACAAAAATGAAAAACATTCTGAATTGAATTTCATAATCTTTATCTTAAAAGACGTGTCAATTATTTCTTTATCATATAGTAGTAAATAATTTGCTTTTACTTTTTATTTCCTTAGCTTACATGAAAATTACGTATTCCCTATTTATACATGTATTCAGACGAGTTACACCATAGCCGACAGTGACTACAATTCAAATTTTTTCAGAGAAAATAATTTTATCACATTCTAAATAGGTTACTTTCTTTTTTCATCTTTATGAAAGAGTCATATACACTTTTAATTTACCGACAACTTTAATAATGGTACACCAATTGTGAATTTGTCATTTGTACTATGACTCCCAAATTAGGATTATGCCTCTGTGCAGTGAGATCAATATAATAAAAGTGAAGATGTAAGAAACATGGTGAGTAGGGCCTACAAGAGTTGACAAAAATAAACTTTGACAATAAGAAAACAGTTGCTAGCTTACCTATTTACTTAAAAAAAAAAAAAAAAAAAAAAAAAAAAAACAGAAACGTTGCTGCTCAAATTTTGTCACATAAATAAAATTCCGTTTATTTTTATGGGTAAAGAGCCCAGAAAAATAGCCACAACAACCAGACACATCTTCACTAATGGCGTTTGCTGAATCAGAGTAGGTTCCACTTACCGTTAACGTGCAACTCGTACAGCTTTTCTTGCCAGCCTATCAGAGCATCATATCCATAATGACAGCTTTCACTACAGATCGATTATTTGAGAATAATTTTTATAAGACAATCGTAGACCTCATCCTACCAAAATTAAAAATTTAAAAATTGTAAACTTCAACTATATATGCGGGCTTTGGTTATGGTGCTTTTACAGGGAAAAGTGGTGCAAGAAAGATCAGAATCTTGTAGTGCGAAATATAAGAAATTGATTAAGCAATTACTTAACCATCTTGTAGACGCAGCTTACAACCACTTTTTGGGCATATGGTGGAAATATAATGCACTATATTTTTACCTGGAATTGAATAGAACATTTTCAATCAGTATTGTTAAATTAGAGTAGATTCTCCCTCAATATATTAAACTTGATATGTTTGCTTTAAAACCTCAAACAAAATTTGAAAAGTAGTGCCAAAAAAAAAAAAAAATACAAATTAAGTATATAAAACTATTGCAATTAATATTTTATATAGAGAGGACAATTACGTACATATGATTGACAAATTTTATTCATCATCCATAGATCTGATAACAATGTTGATGGGTAGCTTCTACTACTTCACTTTGCGTTAATCCCTATCCTCTTTGAGGAGGGGACTGGTTCTACTTCCATGGAAAAAGAGTGTGTATTTACTTTACCATTCATCGGTCGAGAAAAAAACAAAAAAGAAAAAAAAAAAAGCAAAGTCAGCTCTTCAACAAGAGTTGAAGAACAAAGAGCTTGGAAGGTGGTGGTGGTGATTATTAGCCTCCTTCTCTATCCGCCATCGGAGATGAAGAAAATCATCCACGGAGCACGGTAGCCTAAGTGGACCGGTGGTGTGGTACCCAAAAACCTCATGAGCTCTGTCGAGGAGGTCTTGTAAGAGAGGGTGGTAGAGGTATGATATCGGGATGACAAATCGCTGAAATCCTCCATCTTCATCTTCCAATCCGACTCGGACGGCAAGCCATCCTTTCTTAGCTTTCATCTTCTTGTCTTCCGGCATCTTTTTGATCTTTACTCTATAGGAAGAAAAAGAAGAAAGGGTTGTGTTTGAGTGTGTATAGTAGAACTGAGTTGGTTTGAGGGACCAAAGAGTAAGTAAATGGTTATATATAGCCATATAGGCGCGTGAGAGATTGGCATGGTTTGGGCTTTTCTTTAATGAAAAATAGTGTACGTGTGTCCCATGGTACAGTCGGTACTGAATACGGAATCATATACGTTGTTGCTTTTGGCACATGGTCATGATTCACCTTAAGTTGTCCTAACGCTCTATTTTCAATTTCAAACCTATTTGTTTATCCAAAGTGGAATATCAAGTAGGGGACAGTAATCAAGTGGAGTCCCAACTCCCAACTTTTGGTTGTTCAAGCACTGCTCAAGCAAGTCAAGCTAGTGAGCCATAGTTGAGTAGACTTTGGATCAAGTGTGTTTCCAACTGTTCCTGAAGCTCGAGCTCAACTTGTTCAGTAAACACAAATTAGCATGTTTTGAGAATTTTTCTTACTCAAATTAGCATTTATTGAGAATTTTTAAGAAAAAACTTATCTAGGGGAATGAAGGGTAAGTGTTGAATTCTTTGTACGTGTTGAATTATCTCTCTCCTATTTTCTTGACCATCAAACACGCACATGCTTCCGATTCCCCATTTATTCTCTCTCCACATTCAAAGTTGACAGTCCCACTACTGGGGTAGGGTTTTGGAAGACTTCAACATTGGCTGAAGACTTGCTACAATATTATGTGTACATATAACCTATGTTTGAGCACACTTTTCCTGGATGGCTTTGATTCCTTTTGCCACCTTCCCATGGTCCTGCTTGTACATCAGAATCTACAGGTTAATCATAAGGATATGCAAATAATGTCAAATATCAGTTGGTCAACTTTGAGCCTTCATTTTCATCTATCAACTTGTTATCTAGCTAGCTACCCTGCTTTCTGAGAACCACTAAAGCCTAAAGGATTGAGTTGGCAGATTAAATCCTCCGTCTCATAAAGTGGGAGTGCTGTGAGACTCACCGGCATTGTCAATCCTACCAAGACTTGGTAGCATTAATTTTTAACTATTCTTTTGCGGAGAAGTTCAAATAATTTTAGAGAAGGTAAATGAAGGTATAAATTCAGTCAAAATTTCTGTATTTCAAATGTTGGTAACTAAATTTAAAAATCTTAGGACAAATGAAAATGGAATTGTATCGAAAACTTTAACCAACTCTACATTATCCTTAATGTAATATAATTAATAGTAGCTTTATTTTAGGAGCATCTTCTTCCAAAAATAAACTGGTTTGAAAAATTCTTAGGTTTCTATCTCCTTAGGATTCAATTAAAGGTTACTCCCGTTGGAGAAAGTAAATACGTAAATCTTAATAAAGGCCCGTTCACTATTTTATCCCTGAAAGCAAAATTGTGATTTTGATTTGTTAGAGCTGAGGAAGTAAAATCAGGTTAATTAAAAACTATTGTTAAAAAAATTGAAAGTACAAAACAGAAAATACATTTAAAATTTTTGTTTTGATTTTGTTTCCTGAATTGGAATAGTAAATAATCTTCAATACAAGAAACCATGTGGCAATGTAAGCTGAAACTATATGAATGTTGAACCTGTAATAGCCCTTAACGACAACAATTATTCATTACAATTGTTGCAACGATAACATGGTATAACGGATGGTTACAAATACTCTACCAAAACATATATAGCAGCCTTTTTTTTTTTGTTAGTTTAGAGGGTAAGCTTGTTTATATAAATAATTGTGAAGTGTACATACAATCCCACAAAGTAGAAAACAAAAGGAACAACAACTTCTTTTGCAACTACAAAGTAAACAATAGCATAAAACAAAGACAATATCTGCAAAAACAAGGCACCTTCTCCATCCTTCTATCATGGCAGTGTTTAACCCTGAACCATCATCGCCCTTGCTTAGAATAGGTTCCAGGGCTGACCACCAGTTGTGGAGCAGCCCTGATGGAAGAGAGTCTATAGCTATGAGGGAGAAGAGATTAGCTTCAATTGTGAGCTACTTCTGAGCTTGAGTGAGGCAAGTCTGCTTCTTACACAGGTCTTAATCTAAGCAATGATGCTGTGGGTAGTGGAGGATTGATTCCTGAATGCTCTAGCATTTCTCTCCATCCAAATAAAGTAAACTACAGTAGCCAAAAGTAGCTTGTGAAGCAAGAATTTTGTTGAAGTCTAGTGTATTGAGCACCAAATTAAGTAGTAAGTCAGCCCAACTGTTTGGCATGATGTAAAATCTAGTAGTTTCTTGGATAAACCTCCAAATGTGTGAAGTGTAAACACATTTAAAAAAGAGATGATCTATAGATTCCCATTCTGAATTACAGAGATAACATCTGTTTGTGTAGTGTTTATACAGCACTGGTTTTGCATCAAGTGTATATAATCTGTCGGGAAACGTGTAAGTTTTAAAAACTTTTTGAGGGTTTTTCATACATAGATCCTGATTCATCACGTAGAGACAAGTTTTATACAAAAATAAAATATGATAATGTATCATTCAATTGATAGATTGAATACTTACATCAAGATTTGAGTAAACCTTAAATCTCTCCTCTAAAGTGAATGTTCTCACTTATTGTAGATCCCTTTGCTAGATGCCTTTTCCTTGGATCTCCATCTTCTTGGTAATAGTTTTGGGTTTAGGAATCACTCATAAGCCTCTATGAATAACCTTGGAAAAATAAGCTTGTGGGAGCCTCCATTAAATGAGAACACCAACACTAAAAATTTAGAGAGAGAAAAATATTTTGTTATCCTCTCAAAGTCCCACCTAAAATATATATGAACCCATGTTTATATAGGCAAAATAAAGATAAGAAAAGTAAACAATAAATCATTCTCAATCTCTAATTCACATATCTCAAATCTAATAAGATTCCAATATCAAGTTGGGCTATGAGTGAGAATCATTTGGACTTATTATTTTATTGGCTACAATAAATTAATAATTGGTCCGGTCTATGGACCCAATTAAATTAATTCATTAATTAATTTCTACTCCACTAAAAGAAATTAATTGAACTCTAATTAAATAATAAATAACCTCTAAGTTAATGTTGTACTTTGACCCCTCTATGCATAATTAGTTATCGGATAAATAAAGTCATCAATCCGACTAGTTAATTAATATATTTATTTTGGTACCTTTGATTATTTCTGGGTCGATCACAATAAAACATTTGCTTGACAAAAATAATAATTTAAATAAATAAATATATAATAAATCATTTTATCTAAAAACACACGAAGGCATTCGAATTTACTTTGTGATCAACCATAATCAATACAAAATAAATACAAGTAGCAATGATGCAAATATTAAAAATATAACTCTCTAATTATTAATTATATAATTACCCAAAGTGCCGATCTAAGGATTTCGAAGATTCCGCTGAACAAATCAAAGTAATTACTAATTAATAAAAGAGTCTATACTTCTCTCATACTTAAGAGTCAAATGCCATGACAGTGATATGTCGCAATTGCATACAATGGCTCTCTCAATTGCATACAATGGCTCTCGCAATATATCTCAACCTAATGCGGATCCAATTCAAGTCTTAGTTAATAATGAGTCCATCCATAATTACCGACTATGAACAATTTAAGATTACTATTTATATTCATGTATTGATTGCCATCATATATATATATATAAATATTTCTTGTAATCAAGTGGGCACTATCAATTCTATAATGAATCGAAACATAATAAATTAAATTCATCAATTATATAAATCATAAATATTTCAAATATGTCAAGAATATGTGTCAATATAATCCACATAGGAATTTGCTATGCCAGGGCATATAAATCCTAACAGCTCCCGCTTGCCCTCATAGCCAATTCAAATTGCATCTAACTCCAATATTATCTAGGTGACGATCAAAACTATTGATCAATGACACATTTTTTAATGGATCAACAAAGTTGTATTCCAATGCAATATTCTAGCCACGAGTACATTTTCTTGCCAGACAATATCATGGACATGATACTTCCTCTCAGTGTACCTTGTTCCTCTATGGAACCTTGGGTCATAGGTTTAGACTACTTCTGCACTATTGTCGCAATATAACTCGATAGGCAGGCTAGTATGCTCCACAACCCTGTAAATCAATGAAATCAAACCAAAAGGCTTCTTATGCTGCCTTTAAGGCTGTAATGTATTCCACCTTCAGGTTTGAGTCAGCAGTTGAAATCTGCTTAACAATCTACCAATTGATTTCCCTTCCATTGAGTGAATATATACCAAGTCATGGACCTTATAATATCTACATCTGATTAAAAATCAAAACTAGCATACCCAACTGGGACCACATCATCATATCGATCCATAAATGAGTATGAGATTATTGGTTCTCCTAAGGTACTTTATGATATTTTTCACAACCGACCAGTTATCAAGTCTAAGATTGGATTGATATTTATTGACTTTCCCTACATTATAGCGGATGTCTTATGTGTTATAAACCATGGTATAAGTGATACTCCTACATGCCGAAGCATATTATTCCAGTCTCATTTGCTCAATCTCCTCTATTAGTCTTGGAAAACTACTAACTAGAGACAACAATCCATATCAATAAAGCAAGAACTTATTATTTGAGTTTTGCATACCAAACTTGGTCTAAACTTTATCAATGTAGGATTGTTAAGATAAACATATTTTCCTTTTAACCTAATCTTGCAAAAGCTTGATCCTAGGAATATATCTTACATTTTAAAAATACTTCATTCCAAAGTAATTGAACAACTACCTCTTTAATGATAACTAAACTTCCACATCATTCTAAATGAGTAAGATGTCATTAATACATATATAAAATTAGAAAAATAATGACATTACCCTATACACACATGGTTCATTCACTAAGAAATCTTCTGATATCCTTTTGTAGATTAACTTGCCTTCCATAGGTATCACCCTACTAGAAAGTTCTACAAGATGCCAGATTTTATTAGAATACATAGATTCCAACTCTGATTTCATAGCAACTTACCAAAACGATCTATATCCATATCGGTTCATGCTTCCGTGTACCTTACTGGGTCTAACTCATGTTTAACAGGGATGTCCATAAAGGTCTCACCTAAAAACATGATTGTGAAGGGGAAAAAAATCACACCAATCGTAAAACAATACATGGCGAAAAAAGGCAGCCCGCAAAAAGGCTAAAAGCCCATAATAAGACATAAGCCCAACGAAGGAAGGCCTACTTAAAATAGAAGCAGAATAAACAGGCCCAATTCTAACAAGGCCCAAACTCCATAACGCCCACAATAATGTCAGATACATGATCTGTAGGCATAAATTACCTATGTTTAGGAATAAAAGCCAAGAAACGGCTCCATGTAAATTCCTAAGCTAAAAAACACTTATAAATAGAGCCTGAACAAAGGTAAAAGGGGGGAGACTCTGAATACAATCACTATCTCAAAGATTTACTTGTTCCCTTCTTAATTTTTTCTGTGTGCTTTCCATAGTCGATCCTTCTAGGTGTTCGGGTGTAAAAAATTACACCCACACTTTGGCGCTGTCTATGGAAAATTTGATACAAAAAGTCCGTTCCCTATCCCTTGCATACAGCATCATTCCAAAATGGCAACAGAGCCAGACACTGTTCAACCACAACAGCAGGAGACCATGCAGATGATACGCAAAGAGATACAGGCACAACTGGACGTTCTGCGACAAGCAAATGAAGCTAGCGCTGAGCAAATCAATATGCTAAAGCAGGCTTAAGAAACCAGCTTGGCACAAATTAGCAGTCTACACAGAGAAAACAAAAGACTTCGAGGCAACGCTCGGTGGAAAGAACAGCCGAACGACCCCCGACCCGAACGGCAGAACGAAGATCCCCCCATGGGGCCAAGCGATGATAATCCACCCCACCAATAGAAGGCTCCACGCCAACAGCTCAATGGAACGCTGGAGGACATCCACGATGCCGCAAGTCAGTCGTGCACTTTGGGGAACTCCAATATTGGGGGGCCTCAAATCACCAAAGCCCATCCATCAGATGAGACGGATTTAGGTAGAAAAGAAGTGTGGACCCCAGCAGCTGGTTAGCCGCCTTCGAAGAGTAACTTTATCACCAGGCTCCAGAAAGAAATGGATGAACGAATCAAAGGACTGAAGGCCCAAATGCCCAAAGAGATGGCGAGAGAATTTACTACATCAATAGTAAAAACCCCTTTCACAGATGAGATGGAATGGGTCGCAAGACCCAAGAAATTCATGATGCCCAAGTTCATCAAATTCAATAGGACTGGAGATCCCCTCCAGCACCTCAACCTCAACCATTATTCTCAGGAAATGACACTAGAGGCTCACAATGATCTATTCATGTGCAAAATATTTCCATCTAGCCTGAAGGGGGTGGCCCTAAAGTGGTTCAAGAATTGCCCATGCAAATCGATCCCAAAATTTGAATCACTATGCGTCGCGTTCTTGGCCCAGTATTGTGGAAATAAAAAACAAAAGAAAACCATTGCTAATCTCTTTACAATTCGGCAGATGAAGGGAGAAGGCCTGCAAACCTTCCTTAGCCGATTCAACATGGAATCTTCGGGCATACCAGATTGCAATCAAGACACAGCCATAAAAGCGTTTAAGATAGCCATGGTGCAAGAATCACGTTTTCATTCTTCTCTGGTGGAGAAAACCCCAACTAACATGTCAAAGCTGAATTCACGGGCACAAAACTACATCAGACTTGAAGAAAATAAAGTAACTAGGTAGCAGAAAGTGACACTGGTCATAGTAGAGAATCGACCGAAAGAGCGATTGAGCACCCCGTGGGCCCATCGGGATCCCCCGACTATTGAGGGACGAGCCCCTGAAAAGAAATTTCGAACAACCGAAAGGGTCACACCGCTCAAAGTAACACTGGCCAGACTGTACCAAGAGACTAAGGCAAGAAACATCTTCCAGATCCCATCACCAATCCGACAACCAATAGAGCAAAGAGACCAGAATCAACACTGTGCATTCCATAGTGATTTCGGCCACCTAACCAATGATTATAAGAGCTTGAAAAGACAGGTGGAAGCATTAATAGCCAAGGGCGAGTTAACCGAATACTTAATTACCCCGGGGCAACAAAGGCAGCAAGATTGTGCCTGAGTAATTCCAAAGGCCGAGTTAGAGAGCCATCCTATCCGAGTAATTAACACAATTCATGGCCGTCCGGAAGAAGACGAGCAATCGGGAAATTCTTACAGGATCCAGCACAAACAAGCCCATAAGCTGCGAAGGATTGGGGAAATCAATACCATCGACTGTAAACCTAATCCAGCACAGGTTTCTTTTCATAAAGGGGATCTTAGAAGGGTGCAACACCCGCACGAAGACCCATTAGTAGTTAGTCTACTAGTGGCTAATTGCCTGGTTAGACGAGTACTGATTGACCCCGGCAGTAGTGCTAATATCATGATAAAGTGGACGTTCGATCAGTTAAAATTGGCTACAGACTAGATTCGTCCCACTAAAAGTCCTTTGGTAGGATTCGATGGAAGAAGAGTGGAGCCTACAGGTGTGATCACGCTATCAGTGATTGCTGCTAAAAGATCTCTGAAAGAGAACTTCGTGATTGTGGATATTCACCCGACCTACAATTTGCTAATGGGTCGAGGATGGATCCACCGCATGGAAGGAGCCCCATCAACCCTGCACTAAGTCATGAGATGTATAAGCTCGAATGGCCAAGAGGTCATCAAAATCTGGGGAGACCAGGTAACAGCAAAGGAGTGCTATCGCACGACGGTTTACCCTTCCGAAAAGGACAAGAAATTGCTGAAATAGCAATTACCGAGCTCTTCCCCTCCAAAAGAGATGGAGGAACTGGAAGAAGTGCATCTTACTGTAGAACCCCTAGAAGCCATGCAGATAGTCGCAGGGGACGAGCGTAAGCTGACCTACATAGGGACTCTCTATTTAGTTCAGGAGAAGAAGGAACTGGTAGAAATCCTAAGGAAAAACGCAGACATCTTCGCTTAGAATCACTGCGACATACCGGGAATTGACACATGGATGGCCTGTCACAGCTTGAATGTGGACCCCAGCCACCATCCGGTGAAATAAAAGCAAAGAAGGTTTGCCTCCGAAAGGAACATAATCATTGCTAAAGAAGTCAATCGACTTTTAGAAGCAGGGTTCATCAGAGAAGTCCAGTATCCTCAATGGTTGTCAAATGTGGTGGTTGTCCAAAAAAAGAATGGTAAATGGCAAGTATGCATTGATTTCACTAATCTGAATAAAGTGTGCCCAAAAGATAGCTTCCCACTCCCTAAGATCGATCAGATGGTAGATGCTACAACCGAATATGAAAAACTGACTTTCCTTGATGCTTACTCGGGCTACAACCAAATCCCGATGAACCCTTCGGACGAAGAAAAAACTTCTTTCATCGAATAGGGGACCTATTGCTACAAGGTAATGCCCTTCGGGCTAAAAAATGCAAGAGCAACTTATCAAAGGCTGATCAACAAAATGTTCGAAGAGTAGATCTGCCGAATGGTCAAAGCTTACATAGATGATATGGTGGTGAAAAGCAAAGTTAGAAAGATCATCGGCAACACCTACAGAATGTGTTTGATACTCTTAGGAAACATAGAATGATGTTAAACCCAGCAAAATGTTCGTTCGGAGTGTCCTCGGGACAGTTCCTTGGTCACCTGGTGAGCAAAAGGGGAATAAAGGCAAGTCCCACTTAGTTGGCAAAATTGCTACAGAGTCAAGAGCCCCGAACCGTGAGGGAAGTCCAAATCCTCACCGGGAGAGTAGCGGCTCTTAGCCGTTTTATATCCAGACTATCAGATAAGTGCAAACCGTTCTTTAATGCAATCAGATCTAAAAAATGAGATATCTGGGGGGCAGAGCAGAGAGAAGCTCTCGTGAAACTAAAGGAATACATGAAAAGTCCCCTAATTCTATCTGCTCCAAAACCCGAAGAGCCGTTGTACCTCTACTTAGCAGTATTTCAGTCAGCAACCAGCTCAGCCTTAGTAAGAGAAGTGGGAAAGAAGCAACACCTGGTTTATTCCAGCAAGGCCATGACTGACACAGAAAGCTGGTACTCAATGGCAGAAAAAATTATCCTTGCTTTAATTCAAGCTAAAAGGAAACTCCGACACCATTTTGAGGCACATCTGATAGTAGGTCCCACGATACATCCTGTCAAAGCAATTCTCAGTAAACCAGACATCTCAGGTCAGATCACCAAATGGGTAATTGAATTAAGCTCCTTTGACATCCGATAGGAATCGCACAACACCAAAAAGGGGTAAGTGTTGCGGATTTTCTCTTAGACATTGACCCAGGGGAAGAATAGCAAACCACGGAAGAACCTTGCTGGGAATTATTCGTCGATGGTTCTTCGAGTCAAAACGAAGCCGGAGCAAGAGTAGAGATAAGAACCCCCGAAGGGACCAGAATCCAACAGTCAGTCCGACTAGAGTTTTCGGTTACAAATAATAAAGCTGAATATGCGGCACTGTTGGCAGGGCTCAAATTGGCCAAGGAACTCCAAGTAAGGCACCTCAAAGCGTATAGCGATTCGCAGCTCATCACGAGGCAGGTGACTGGAGAGTACACCACCAGAGAGGGTAGAATGAATGCATACCGAGAAGAAGTTGAAAAAATGACAAAGTACTTTGATACAATCGAATTTCAGCCAATCCCTAGGGAAGAAAACCCGATAGCTGATCGTTTGGCGAAAACAGCATCCTTAGCGGACGAGTCACTCACCAGAGTCGTCCCCATTGATGTCCTAGAAACACCGAGCATCACAAGGGGAGTGCAAGTGTTGGCCATCCCATGGGAACCAAGCTGGATAGATCCAATATTGGCCTACCTTGAGAGAGGAGAACTCCCCAATTCTAAGGAAGCGGCCCGGCAGCTAAGGATAAAAGCTGCCAAATATTCTATGGTAGGAGGACAGCTCTTCAGATGATCGTATTCCGGACCCACCTCAAATGTCTGACCCCAACGGAGTCCCGAGAAGTTATAAAACAGATACATGAAGGGGGGTGCGGGAATCATTCTGGGGGCAGGTCATTGGCTCATAAAGCTCTCACACAAGTTTATTTTTGGCCCTATATGGCAAGGGAAGCAGAAGAATACTCTCACAGATGTGACAAGTGCCAAAGGTATGCCCCCTTCATCCATCTACCCCCAAAAGAAATACACACCATGAGCGGCCCATGGCCATTCGCGCAATAGGGAATAGACGTGGTAGGACCCCTACCAATGGCGGTATCACAGAAAAGGTACACCTTATTAGCCATTGATTATTTCACTAAATGGGTAGAAGCAGAGGCATATGCGAGTGTAACTAATGTCCAAGTGAAAAAATTTATTTGGAACAACCTGATATGCAGATTCGGAATCCCAAAATCCATCATCATGGACAATGGGCAGAATCTAGATAATCAATACACTCAACGTTTCTTCGACAAGTACGGTATCAATCAGAAAATGTCAGCTGCATACCACCACCAAGGCAGTGGGTAAGCGGAGATAACCAACAGAACGATCTTTGCCTGTATCAAAAAGAAGCTTGAAGATAAAAAAGGGAAGTGGTTAGAAGAATTGCCAAATGTCCTATGGGCATAAAGAACCACCCCGAGACGTCCCACTGGTGAAACCCCTTTCTCTCTAGCTTACGGCACCGAGGCTGTGATCCTAACCGAAGTAGTGGTGCCCACCATCTGAAGCTTACCTTGGAACCAGGAGTCAAATAATCAGCTTCTAGAACACAGCCTAGATCTATTGGAAGGAAAAAGGGAAGCCGCAGCCATCCGGCTAGCAACCTACCAGCAGAAGATAACAAATAATTATAACAAAAGGGTCAGAAGGAGAAGCTTCAATCCGGGAGATCTGGTGCTCCTAAAATCAGAAAAGTACGTCAGCAAGTTGGAACCTAACTGGGAAGGGCCATACTGAATATCAGATGTGATTAGAAAAGGAGCTTACAGACTTCGACACTTAGATGGCACAGAAATAACCAAGCCGAGGAATGCAATGAACCTGAAAAGGTACTTTCAATAAAGTAAATCGTACAATGCTTTCCAGTACTCTACTTTTTGAATAAATAAAGCTACTGACAGCCTCTTTTCAAAATGTCCCACATCGGATAAAAATAAAACTTCTGACTATTATTTAAAGTGGAATAACACGAGATCTAAACAGTGGAGGGGACCCCCTGATGGTAGGCAACCCATAACGGGACCCACCATCAGGGGTCTCCACTTCACACTTTTTATCTTTTGTCTTACCACAAAAAAGGTTTTATCACCTACGAGAAATGATGTCCCACATCGCTCAAAAAGTGGAATCTAACCCTTTTCTTTTAAGGATCAACACTTAAGTGCCTATCAGTGTGTGGGACCTATTGAAAATGGGACCCCACTTGCGACACTAAAGTGCCCCATTGTCAGAGGTCTCATACACTCCCCCCCACATATTTTCCCCTTTTTAAGAAAGTACGGTCCCACATCGACAAAAAAGGAAAAGAATCCCTTATTATTATAATATAACCTGCCGGTATACAATCAGCGGGTGAGGGACCTAAATTACGAGGCCTATGGATAGTCTCAGCTCATTATCAGAGGGGGTCCGTAATGTATGGTCTTCCTCACTTTCTTTTGGGATAGATCACTTCTTTTCAAATCCCTATCTCACTTTAAATAGAAAATGGGTTTTCTATAAGACAGAAATCGTTTATATTCTAAACGTCAGCAAGGGAACACCCACATAAAGAAGGCCCTATAAAAAGGGGTTCAGCACAAGGACTTCCCACTCAAGACGGACTTATGAACGGGCTCGACTGGATAAACCTCTCAAGTCCCAAAAAAGCCGAACGGCTTTAAGAGCCGATTGCAAAATAGGCGAAGGCCCCAAGAGCCTAACGCCCGAACGGGCTTGACTGGATAAACCGCTCAAGTCTAAAAAAGCCGAACGGCCCCAAGAGCCGATTGCAAAATAGGCAAAGGCCCCAAGAGCCTAACACCCGAATGGGTTTGACCGGATAAACCGCTCAAGTCCAAAAAAGCCGGACGGCCCCAAGAGCCGATCGCAAAATAGGTGAAGACCCTAAGAGCCGATCGCAAAATAGGCAAAGGCCCCAAGAGCCTAACGCTCGAACGGGCTTGACCGGATAAACCACTTAAGTCCAAAAAAGCCAAACTGCCCCAAGAGCCGATCGGAAAATAGGCGAAGGCCCTAAGAGCCTAACCCCCGAACGGGCTTGACCGGATAAACCACTCAAGTCCAAAAAAGCCGAACGGCCCTAAGAGCCGATGGCAAAATAGGCGAAGGCCCCAAGAGCTTAATGCCCATATGGGCTTGACCGGATAAACCGCTTAAATCCAAAAAAGCCGAACGGCCCCAAGAGCTGATCGCAAAATAGGCGAAGGCCCCAAGAGCCTGACGCCCGAACGGGCTTGACCGGATAAACCGCTAGAGTCCAAAAAAGCCGAACGGCCCCAAGAGCTGATCGCAAAATAGGCGAAGGCCCCAAGAGCCTGACGCCCGAACGGGCTTGACCGGATAAACCGCTAGAGTCCAAAAAAGCCGAACGGCCCCAAGAGTCGATTGCAAAATAGGCGAAGGCCCCAAGAGCCTAACGCTCGAACAGGCTTGACAAGATAAACCGCTCAAGTCCAAAAAAACAAAACGGCCTCAAGAGTCGATCGCAAAATAGGCGAAGGCCCCAAGAGCCTAACGCCTGAACGGGCTTGACCGGATAAATCGCTTAAGTCCAAAAAAGCTGAATGGCCCCAAGAGCCGATCGCAAAATAGGTGAAGGCCCTAAAAGCCCAATGCCTGAATAGGCTTGACTGGATAAACCGCTCAAGTCCAAAAAAGCCGGACTGCCACAAGGGCCGATCACAAAATAGGCGAAGGCCCCAAGAGCCTAACGCCCGAACGGGCTTAACCGGATAAACCACTCAAGTCTAAAAAAGTCGAACGGCCTAAGAGCCAATCGCAAAATAGGCGAAGGCCTCAAGAGCCTAACCCGCAAACGGGCTTGACCGGATAAACCACTCTAGTTCAAAAAAAAGCCGAACAGCCCTAAGAGCCGATCGCAAGATAGGTGAAGGCCTCAAGAGCCTAATGCCCGAACGGGCTTGACCAAATAAACTGCTCAAGTTCAAAAATACCGAACGGCCCGAAGAGCCAATCGCTAATAGGCAAAAAATGCCTAACGCCTGAACGTTAATTACAAAGCAGACAAATACATAAAACCACAAGCAATAATGTAAGCAAAAGCAATCCCAAAGACTGTCAAAAGAAAACCTTCATGTTCTTACAAAAAAGTGAGGATTTTTACAAAAGAGGCAGGGCATACCCAACACCTCTAAAAAAAAAGAGAAAAAAAAAGAAAAAGAGGAAACTACGTAGGATCAGCATCAGGCATAGCTCCACCTTCCGCATTGAACCTCTGCGTGAACGCATCAACCAACTCTACTCTGGAAGGAATAGAAGAAGGGGTATCGAGTGACAAGGCAGGTAACCCCTGAGAACCCGAAGGGTAATGGAGAGGAGGCAGAACCTCGCCAGACATCTCACCTTTCAGCAGACCAGCAAACTCTATCTCTCTAGGGCCAGCCGAAAGCTCGGCATACTCACCTGCAACCAAGAGCCCCTGTTCGGCGTCATGCTCGCCAGCATCACCATAATCTCTCTCCTCAAAGGGAAACTTCCCCTGAGCAAAACCAAGCCTAAAGCCTTTGGCATAACGGAGATTCACAATCTAGGAAAAACGGTTAAACATCTCCAAACCCCCATTCTTGCAGGTTTGAATAAAAAGTTTGCCTTCCCAAGCTGCAGGTCAAGCTCAGCAGCTTTGTCCTCAAGCTCCCAAGCTCTTTTGCCGAAATACTCAATTGACTTCAGCTGCTGAGCTTTTTCCCTCTTCTCCTCAGCGAGAGAAGCCTCCAAAGCGCTTACCCTCTTCTGAAGGGCAGCAGACTGGTTCACATGAAGGGAGTCAGCTGAGAGCTTCTTCATAAGAGCAAACATCAAGAAAGAGCTCTGCGCAAAAGTAGCATGGAATTAAAAAAAAAAAAAAAAAAAAAAAAAACGGAATAGGGGGAAGAGAAAAAGGTTATTGTTAATCACTAATTGACTCTAGAGGGGGGGTGAATAGAGTCAATGGCCAATTTTTGCAATTTATAAAATATTAAATCTAACAAACTGTTAAGCACAGAGAAATTGAAATATTCAAGTCAAGGTCCCCCTAGAGACTTCCCAAACTCACTAGAGCTTCTCCTTAATGGTGGAGAGCAAACCTTCAATTGAAGCAAGACCTTGCTTCTCTTCCTTGCTAAGAGAACACCCAACTCTTAGGCTTTCTTTTGGGTCATACCAGCCCTTTTACAATAACTTGGAATAGAAATGAATTATACAATAAATCTCTCAAAGATAGAAGTACACAATTCTGGTCACGACTATATTAAAGATGAATATATATATGAAGCTCAGAATTACTACAGTGGAATGAAATGTAAGCGAGGAAATGAAAGCAGAGGAAATGAAAACTCAACGAATGCTTCTTTAATGCTTTTGAAGAATGGTAGAATGCTCTTTGTAATGGTGTAATTTATGATCCAGACCAACCTCTGTATTTATAGATAAATAATGGTCAATATAGCTATTGCAGGTGGTTGGGGAATAATAAATGAAAAAGTTTTCGTTGTAGATCAAAACCCTAGAAGGAGCCGGCTCTTGTAAACAAGAGGAAGTGGCTCCCTAGCCTTGAGAGCCGGCTCTCCGTTGCATGGAGACGGCTCCCAGCCTCTGAGAGCTTGCTCCCCATTTTGGGAGCCTGCTCTTTGGATGGAAACTTCATTTTTCATTGAAAAATAGCTTACAGGAATGTTGAGAGCCATCTCTATTTTTATGGAGCCTTCTCTAATTTTGTAGAGCCTTCTCTAATTTTCTTGAGCTTTCTCTACTTTTGTAGAGCCTTCTCTACTTTCAGTAGGAGACTTAAAATCAATTCCAGTATGATGTGAGGCTCATGTGTGAATGTGTTCAAAAACCTAATGAGCGAAATTTTATGTTCTTTGAAAAATAAAATGAGAATAATATGCATGAATTGTAATTTTGAGCTTCAAAATATATTGAAATGAACTTTGACATTAAACCTTAAGCTCTCACCATCCTATCTACCCTTTTCTTTATTTCTTGACCATGATCGTTTAAGCTTGATGAAGATTTGCTGAAGAGCTTGAATAATCTTTGAAGTCCGAGTTTTTCTTTAATTTCTTACACCTTGAGGCTTCCTTGAATCCATTGCTTAAGTATTTGGAATGCTTGGAATGGATCTTCTAGCTCAAAATTGAGAATTGAATATTGATCAACTGTATGTCACTCAATGAAAACATTAGTACTTAAACATCATTAATGGTTTGTAATCATCAAAACATAAGATTGACCTTTAGATAAAATCCTAAGGCCAACAATCTCCCCCTTTTTGATGATGACAAAATATTGATGTGTTTATTGTCAAAGTGGAGTGCATTTGAAAGAATGCTCCCCCTATCAATAAGCATATCTAGAATATCATATCATGCTTGATTCTAAAATAGATATTTTGAACATCTAGGAGCATTTCACAGACATTTTTACACGTCTCCCCCTGTCAATATGCCTCTATCAAGATATAAATAAAAAAGCAATAGAGTAGACACATAAGCATAATAACACATCGTTCTCCCCCTTTGTCATCTCAAAAAGGTGGGGGGGAAAGAAAAAAATATCGGCTAGATCATGAAATATCAGAGAAAAAGAAAATAAGGGGCAAATGTATAACAAATATTTCATTTTATAACATAGCAGAATTCAATACATAAACATAGTTGGTAAAAAACATAGTTGGTAAAACACAGCTAAAAAGATGCTTCTCAAAAGCAGATAAGGCAAATAAGGCACAAAAATAGGTTTGAAACGGATGGATACTGTTCTAAGGAGAGGAAGGTCCATATTGGTTTCAAAATTTTGCAAAATCCTCATTAAGATGAACAATTGCCATGTGCATTTCGTCAAGTTGAGTTTATTGCTTTTCAAGAGTGGCTTGGTTTTAATGAGTGCCTTTGAGAATTTCCAACAAGAGGGCACGATTGGTACGATTTTCAACTGGAACTTCCTCATTTTCATCATCGTCATCACTTTCATGTTCGTCTTCATCCCCATCATCAACATCCTCAGCCTCTTCTCTTCTAGCTCTTGCCTCTTTAAACCTTCGTTGCCTAGGATAAAACCACACTCCATTGGAATCCCTTTTTAGCCCCATTGACGCAAGATTTGAGGCAGTGAAAATGTGTCTTGGCTCTGGTTTGACTGCTTCACGACTATCAAGTAGAACCTTCTTAGCCATAAATATGTGAGTGAGAACCATGGCATAATATAGAAAGACCTTTTTCTTTCTTTTGCATGTAAGTAGGTGATGAAATATTATGTATGCAAGATCAAAGTGCTTGCCATTTAAGACACACCAAATAAGAAAGACGTCCATGTGGGAAACTTTGGATCGACTGTCGGATTTGGGAAGAATATAGTACATGATGATCTTGTGAATCAATCGGGCTTCCATAGTTAATTGCTTGGTGTTGACCTCTTTGGTATTGGTTACATTGGAATCAAAACTCATTTGCCGAATAGCCGTGAGTTTGTCAGAACCTTGTCCTTTAAACCAGTTGAAATGAGAATAGAATTGAATTCCATTCATAGGGGGCAGGTGAAGGATTCAAGCAATGCTGTTTGTATCAAGGTGAAAATATATTCCAACCACATAGCAGTTAAGTTTTTCTTCTCCAGGCATTTCTTCAAGATGAATGTAGAATAACATTACTAATTTTGGATAGTATCCTTCATTCATCCCAACAAATGATCCAAGGCCAATTGCATCAAACAATCTATAGGTGTTGAGATGAAGATCATTGCAAATTGTGTCAGACAACACCATTGTTGTGGCCACTTTTCTATACTGAAAGAATTTGTTATATATGCTTTTGTATGTGGGGTTTTTATATAGCATGGTGGCAGAGATTTGAAGTGGAGGAGGATTTTGTTCACTAGGGTCTGATTCATCATTATGTTGAGTAGACCGTTTTTGTCCACGAGAAGGATTCTTTCTACGTGAGGATGAAGCCGTGGACATTTCTAGAAATTAAACTGAAATTACAGAAGGAATTCTCTGAATAAAAATCCAATTTAAAAGACAATGAAAATTTCAAGTCCTAAATTAGTTTAGACCGAAGATTAATATTAGAATTAATAAAATAAATTGAACCAATGAAAAGGCCCTGTTAAAATTGTACATTCAGTCAGAATATTGAGTGCAAGGGGAAATTTATGCTTGAAAAACTCCCAATATTATTTTTAGCCAAATAGACTAGGATTTTGAGATGATAAAATCAATTCTAGAAGTACATTCATAGTAAACTGACAATTTAAAGCATAGATTCATAGAGCAAACCCAAAATGTGTTCAAATTACTACATGACATTTCTAGGGTTTTGAGGGTTTGACAAAGATGAGTTGGATAAAGAGGCAAAGAGATAATTATGCTCAAATAATATTGACTGGGAACATCAAAAGGCATGAATAAAAGAGGATAAGTTAATAATTCTTACCATAAGGGATGAACTTATCATTCGTAAGAGGGAGAGAGAGATTAGATGTTTGGGTAAATTTAGTGAATGAATGATATATTAGAGGGAATGAATATAGAAATTAAAGACTGAAGATTCAGTTAAAGTGCATGAACACAGTAAATTTAGAGTTGATTAGATGAGGGACACTTACTTGTGAAAAAGCCCAAGAAGGATGAAAGGATGCCTCTTGCCGAGATGCTCTCTGGAGAATTTCTGAATTGATGCAATCTTAAGAACAGAGAGGAAATGCCGAGACAAAGCAATTTCTAGTATTAATGATGGAGCCGGCTCATAAGTGTATAGAGCTGGCTCGAGTATGTTGCTGGAGAGATGCCGAGAGTAGTGGAATGGCAGCAATGTGAGAGCCGGCTCACATGTTTATAGAGCCGGCTCAATGAAATTTTATGGATCCAGCTCTTAGAAATTTAGAACCGGCTCTTTGCCAATGTTTGATGGCAGCCGACTCATTGAAAAAAAAACTTGAGATGCCAAAATGAAATAAAAGCATAAATGATTGAGCCGGCTCTTGTTTTATTTAGGAGATGGCTCTTAAGTATTTTTAGAGACGACTCAAGTATTTTTGGAGCCGACTCTTTTGGGCTTTTGAAAGATGCCGAAAGTGGATTGTTTAGAAGCATTTTAGGAGCCGGCTCTTCCTTTTTGTTGAGCAGGCTCAATTTTCTACAGAGGAGATCTCGAGATTTGGAAGAAAATGGCACTGAAGGAGCCGGCTCTACCTTTTTCTAGAGACGGCTCTTCCTATTCCAATTTTGTATGCAGGTTGGGGAGCCGGCTCTTGTTTTTATAGAGCAAGCTCTTTCTTAAAATTTTTGAGATCCCGAGAGCAAGCAATTTGATATCATCTGTGGAGACTGCTCTGCCTTGTGTAGAGACAGCTCTTTTTCTTCAAAGAGACGACTCTTTTTCTGAATGGAGCTGGCTCTGCTGCTGCTTTGCTTTACTGTTATATTTCTTCTTCTGAGCACATTCTAATTTCCCTTCTAAGCAAACAAAATCTATCTTTTTGGAGTGGTTTTGTAAAAATATCGGCTAATTGTTTTTCCGTATTGATAAACATAAGTTCAATGTCGCCCTTAGAGACATGATCCCTAAGAAAGTGGTATCTAATTTCTATATGCTTTGTCCTAGAATGCTGAATCGGATTTTTTGAAATATAAATTGCACTTGTATTATCACACATTATAGGAACATGATCAAAATGAAGTCCAAATGCTTTAAGTTGCTTAATGTAAAGCGTTTGAGTACAACAACTACCGGCTGCAATATACTCGGCTTCTGCCGTTGATAAATCTACAGAGTTTTGTTTCTTACTGGACCAAGATACCAGTGATTGTCCAATGAAGTGACAAGTCCCGCTAGTGCTTTTTCTATCAACTTTGCATCCTCCAAAGTCAGCATCTGAGTATTCAACAAGTTCAAATGATGTATGTTTAGGATACCAAAGACCTAAGAATGTAGTATAACTTAAATAGCAAAAGATGCGTTTAACGGCACATAGATGAGATTCTTTAGGGCAAGATTGAAAACGAGCACATAAGCATACACTAAACATGATGTCTGATCTACTTGCGGTTAAATATAAGAGGCTACCAACCATACCTCTATATTTTTTAATATCCACATTAATGCTCTTTTCATCTTTGTCAAGTTTCAAAGATGAGCTCATTGGAGTATTGGCATGTTTGACTTCCTCCAAGCCAAATTTCTTTAGCAAATCCTTAACATACTTAGATTGGCAAACAAAAATACCATCAAGTGTTTGTTTGATTTACAACCCTAAGAAGAAGGTTAGTTCACCCATCATGCTCATTTTAAATTCATTTTGCATACAAGAGGCAAACTTTTCACATAATACACTATTGGTTGATCCAAAGATAATATCATCAACGTAAATTTGAATGACCAACAAGTTGCAATCAATGGTTTTAGTGAAAAGAGTATTGTCAATTTTTCCTCGAATGAACCCATTAGCAAGTAGAAAACCACTTAGTCTTTCATACCAAGATCTTGGAGCTTGTTTCAAACCATACAATGCCTTTGTCAATTTGAAAACATGGTTTGGACAATTATAGCTTCCAAATCCAGGTGGTTGTTCAACATACACTTCTTCTTCAATGAAGCCATTTAAGAAATCACTTTTTACATCCATTTGATATAACTTAAAGTTTTTATGAGATGCAAATGCAAGGAGCATTCTTATAACTTCAAGTCGAGTTACGGGGGCAAAGGTTTCCTCATAATCAATTCCTTCTCTTAATTATAAACTTGAGCAACAAGCCTTGCCTTATTTCTCATAATTGTTCCCGATTTATCTTTTTTATTTCTAAACACCCACTTTGTGCCAATGACAGTTTTATCTTTAGGTCTTGGAACCAAATGCCAAACTTCATTTCTTTCAAATTGATTAAGTTCTTCTTGCGTAGCCAAGAGCCAAGATTCATCATTTTTGGCTTCAAGAATATTCTTTTGTTCAAGTTGGGAAACAAAAGCTATATAGTTGCAAACATTACTTATTTGAGATCTAGTGCTTACTCCTTTAGATGGATCACCAATAATTTGATTTATTGGATGATTAGACACTTGCTTCTAAGCCTTAGGAAGAATATCTTCATGAGAGTGACTATCTTTTGGAACATCTTTGGAGTGATCTTCAATATATAAACCATTTAAATCAAGATTTTCAATGTTCTTTTCAATCTCAATCACATCTTCATTATCATCCAATGAGCACCTAAGAGGGGGTAATGGTGATTTATCAAATACAACGTGTATAGATTCCACAACCACTAGTGTTCTTCTGTTAAACACTCTAAATGCTTTGCTACAAGATGAATATCCTAGAAAAATACCTTCATCCGATTAGGTTCAAATTTTCCTAGACTATTTTTGTCATTCAACACGAAGCATTTACACCCCAAAACTTTAAAGTATCCAATATTTGGCTTCCTTTTGTTCCAAAGTTCATAAGGAGTCTTATTAAGAAGTTTTCTAATGATGACTCTATTTATGACATAGCATGAGGTACTAACGGCTTCGACCCATAGAGTTCTAGGAGATTTATGTTCATTTAACATAGTCCCAGCCATTTCTTGGAGAGACCTATTTTTCCTTTCAACAACTCCATTTTATTGAAGAGTTCTAGGAGCCGAAAGATTATGATTGTATCCATTTTCATCATAAAATATTTCTACATCTTGGTTATCGAACTCTCTTCCTTTATCACTTCTAATGGACTTAATCTTACACTCTTTCTCGTTCTCGACTCTCTTACAAAATTTAGCAAAGATTGCATGAGCCTCATTTTTGTGTGTAAGGAAAAATACCCAAGAGAATCTAGAGTAATCATCAACAATGACAAATGCATAGAGTTTTCCACCAAGACTAGCAATTCTCTCCGGACCGAATAAGTCCATATGAATTAATTCAAGTGGTCTTGTTGTTGTTATGTCCTTTTTCCTTTTAAATGATGTCTTGATTTGCTTGCCTATTTGGCATGCGCTATAAGTTTTATCTTTAGAAAAATTAGTCTTTGGGAGGCCTTTGACTAATTCATTTCTAGATAGTTTTGAAATCAAATCCATACTAGCATGACCTAACTTTCTATGCCACAACCAACTATTTTTATTTGAGGATACAAGGCACTTGACATCTTGATCATGTAATTCACACAAAAGCAAAGTGTACACATTACCATTTCTTAGAGCATAAAAAACTTCATTATTATCCTTTTTGATAATGCATTTATCCGATTTAAACAAAACATCATGTCCTTTATCACATAGTTGGCTAATACTAAATAAGTTGTGTTTTAAGCCTTTAACAAGTAAAATGTCATCAATAGATAAGGAAGAGGAGATACCAATAGTTCCAATGCCAATGACCTTGCCTTTTGAATTGTCGTCGAATGTAACATTTCCTCCTTTGTGAGGTTTGATGGAGCGAAATTTTGATTGATCTCCCATCATATGTCTTGAGCATCCACTATCAAGGAACCATTTGTCCTTGGATGAATATGAAGACTTCACGCAAACCTACAAAATGAATTTGAGTAATCTTCTTTTGGTACCCACATTCTTTTGGGTCCATGAGAGTTAGGAAGAAGCACATAAATCCCTTTAACAACCCAAACTTCTTTTGTCCTACATGGCCTAATAGGACAATGATTGATCTTATGTCCTACCTTTTTACAATAATTACATGTTAGACAAAAGGCGGAATTTTTAACAAAGTACTTTGTTCAAGGGTTTTCTCCTTTTCAATAAATAGGAATCTTTGTTGTGAGGATGAATCCAAGCCCATCCTTAGCATAAGCATTTCGTTGCTTTCTAAGAATGATGCCTAAATTCTCTACCTTTTGTGAATTTGGCTAAGGTTTCAACTTGATCCTCAATAATGACTTTCAGTGATTCATTTTCAGAAATTAACTCAATTGAGGCCGCTTCTTTAGCTAATTCTTTTTCCTTTTTCAAAGTTTCATTTTCAAGTTGAGATTTTTCAAGGTTTTGAGAGATGATAAGCTTTTCTCTTCTAAGGCTAGCACACTTTTGAACCATTTTGCCTAATTCATTATGTAATTTTTTAAAAACATCTAGCAAATAGTTATGTGCATCAACTAATTCATCATACGAAGTTTCTAAATCAAATGAGTCATGATTAGAATTTACCTCATCTTCATCGGCCATGAGACAAAGATGGACCAATTTATTAAGTTCATTGTCACTTTCGGATCCATTTGAATCATCATCTTCCCATGTAGCTCGCATGGCTTTGCCTTTCTTTTTTCCTTTCCTTTTCATTTTTGTAGGCATAACAATCGGATTTGAAATGCCCCGGTTTTCCACAATGAAAACATGTAGGTGCTTCTCTTTTTCCTTGCTCACTTGATAAACCATTTCTTTTGATGTTGTTACTCTTTGGAACTTTTTGCATTTGAAGGAATCTTCTCACGGTCTTAGTAATAAGAGCAACTTCTTCTTCTTCTTCATCATTAGGAGCTTTATCAATTGTGACTTCTTTGGTAGTAGCTTGAAGAGCTATATCCTTCTTTTGAGCTTCTTTGTCTTCATCTCTATCATTCATCTCTAACTCATAGGCCATTAATGAACCAATGAGTTCATCTATGGGGAGTGTATTGAGATCTTTAGCCTCTTGGATGGCGGCCTTCTTGGCTTCCCAATTTTTAGGCAAAGACCTAAGAATTTTTCTCACATTGTCGGACGATGTACATGATCTTCCAAGAGCCTTCAAAGGATTCACAATGTTAGTAAAACGAGAATACATTTCATTAATAGTTTCTCTGTTGTTCATGGTGAAAAGTTCATATTTATAGACAAGCATATTCATTTTGGATTCCTTAACATGACTAGTTCCTACATAGGTAACTTCAAGTTTATCCCAAATTTCTTTGGCCATTTTGCAATCCGAAATTCTATTTAATTCGTCTTTGCTTAAGGCACAATAGAGATTAGTGATGGCCTTAACATTACATTGTACAAACCTACGGTCATTGAGGGTCCATTCAATATCAGGTGTTGGAACAGTTTCACCATTTACTATTTTGGTTAGAACATGGTCTCCTTTTTCTGTGGCTTTCCAAACATCTATATCTACACCTCTTAGGAATGCTCTCATTTTGATCTTCCAATAGTTGCAGTCATTTCCATCAAACCAAGGAGGTCTATTATTAGATTGACCTTCTTGATGAAAATTTGTATTGGCCCTGGTCGTTCTCTAAGATGGTTAAATCTTTTTCTAGAGATTAGGCTCTGATACCAATTGGTAGTCACTAATTGACTCTAGAGGGGGGGTGAATAAAGTTAATGGCCAATTTTTGCAATTTATAAAATATTAAATCTAACAAACTGTTAAGCACAGAGAAATTGAAATATTCAAGCAGTATATGGCACAAGTATAAGAGAGATATAGAGATGAGAGATTGCAAACTATGACTCGGCGATTTAGCGAGGTTCGAAAACTCATACTCCTCGGCTCAAGGTCCCCCTTAAGACTTCCCAAATTCACTAGAGCTTCTCCTTAATGGTGGAGAACAAACCTTCAATTGAAGCAAGATCTTGTTTCTCTTTCTTACTAAGAGAACACCCTTCTCCTAGGTTTTCTTTTGGGTCACACCAACCCTTTTACAGTAACTTAGAATAGAAATGAATTGTATAATAAATCTCTCAAAGATAGAAGTACACAGTTCTGCTCACAACTATAGTAAAAATGAATATATATATGAAGCTCAGAATTACTACAGTGGAATGAAATGTAAGCGAGGAAATGAAAGCAGATGAAATGAAAGCTCAACGAATGCTTCTTTAATGCTTTTGAAGAATGGTAGAATGCTCTTTGTAATGGTGTAATTTATAATCCAGACCAACCTCTGTATTTATAGATAAACAATGGTCAATATAGCTATTGTAGGTGGTTGGGAAACAATAAATGAAAAAGTTTCTGTTGTAGTTCAAAACCCTAGAAGGAGCCGGCTCTTGTAAACAAGAGGAGGCGGCTCCCTAGCCTTGAGAGCTGGCTTTCCATTGCATGGAGACGGCTCCCAGCCTCTGAGAGCCTGCTCCCTATTTTGGGAGCCTGCTCTTTGGAAGGAAACTTTATTTTTCGTTGAAAAATAGCTTACAGGAGTGTTGAGAGCCATCTCTATTTTTGTGGAGCCTTCTCTATTTGAAATAGAGCCTTCTCTAATTTTGTAGAGCCTTTTCTATTTGAAATAGAGCCTTCTCTAATTTTCCTGAGCCTTCTCTACTTTTGTAGAGACTTTTCTACTTTCAGTATGAGACTTAAAATCAATTCCAGTATGATGTGAGGCTCATGTGTGAATGTGTTCAAAAACCTAATGAGCTAAATTTTATGTTCTTTGAAAAATGAAATGAGAATAATATGCATGAATTGTAATTTTTAGCTTCAAAATATATTCAACTGAACTTTGACATTAAACCTTAAGCTCTCACCATCCTATCTACCCTTTTCTTCATTTCTTGACCATAATCGTTTAGCTTTGATGAAGATTTACTGAAGAGCTTGAATAATCTTTGAAGTCCGAGTTTTTCTTTAATTTCTTGCACCTTGAGGATTCCTTGAATCCATTGCTTAAGTATTTGGAATGCTTGGAATGGATCTTCTAGCTCAACATTGAGAATTGAATATTGATCAACTGTATGTCACTTAATGAAAACATTAGTACTTAAACATCATTAATGGTTTGTAATCATCAAAACATAAGATTGGCCTTTAGATAAAATCCTTAGGCCAACAGTTACTTCCATTATGGATTTGGAAGCAAGGGACAACAAATCATCAACGCTCATCTGTTGTTGTAAAATTTCATCTCTGGGAGTCCACATCCCTCTAGCCAAACCCATCAACATTTCCCGGTGTTCGGCTCCAGAGTCGCCAATGGTGATGGGGGACCCATCAGACTTTATCATTTCGGGGAACCACTTCTCAGTAGACCCCGCAAAATCAACCCCAGTGACATCAGCAGCGCTAGGAATCAAAGCACTTTTTCCTTCGAAGGCCCCAACCATTAACTTGGGACGCTTCGAAGAAGAATCATCCTTTGCTGATGGACGCTTAGTCCCCGACTGGGCCCCTTTTTGCTTTTGAGAGGGAGAAAGCCTGCCCGCCTAGACAAGAAGGTTCTTCCTTTCTTGTAACAACTTAGCAGCCGCCTCCCTCTCCTTCTTCGTTATACGGGGTTTTGGAGGAGGAAGTTCAATCACTAATTGAGAAAGGGTAAGGGGAACAAGTGCTAAGATAGCCTCAGAGTCGGAAGTGTCAAGGTCAATGGGCTCTTCAGGATTTAAAGCAATTATTGGAGGATCTCTCGAGATCACCTTTAGAATAGAAGAGGAGAGAAGAGTCTTAACAGAAGGAACGTCGCTCCAAACTCTCTCCTACAAGATGACAATCTGCAAATTTCGAAGAGAAAAAGTCAGTTTCGTGACCTAGGAAGTCATATATACAACAAAAATACTTTACGACGCAAACAAAGCAAGAAGACTCGCCTGAATCATCAAAGGTGGGGACAGATGGGGCATGAAAGCTCGATCGGACGAATAAATCCTGAACGGAAGAAGACCACCACTCCCCTCCGACTTTAACAATTTTGTACTTCCACTATTTGTCAGAGGTATTAAGATGAGAGAAGAGAGTTCTACCCAGTCTAGAGTGAAGGTGAAACCTACCCTCACCTCCTTTCAACCTATCAAGCGAGTAGCAAAATAGAAGATCGGCAAGATTCAAGGTTAAACCTCGAACCTTGTTCAGAGCAAGAAGACAGGAGAAAATATGAAAGAAATTAGGGTTAACCTACAGAGGAGCCAAATTCAACACTGACAAAACCCGAAGATAAAAAGGGTTCAAGGGGAATCGAATGGCGGGAAAATGCAAAGCCGAGAAAAACATTTCGCCCTCCTCCAAACCCTCACCTATACTAAAGTTTAAATCATGGTCATACTCCTCAAGGGTAACGTCATAAGGAACATGATTCTTCTTTCTCAACTGAGAAATCGAAAAAGACTTCCTTTCTACATCATCTGTAGGGAGGATTATGGGACCCTTAGCATAATCGCTCAGACTCGCAGCCACAGTTCCTGACTCAGAATCAGACATGTGAACACTACGAGTTTGTTCACTACTTTCTTGACTTATTATATAAGAAAGATGGAATGAAAAGAAGACTAACCTCGGCGGATGGAATGAGATGTCGAAGTAGCTAACAATTAGGTTCTCACTAAAACTCTGGAACAAAATCATAGATGTAGATACCCAAATCATGAAAGCGCAGTATATAAGCTGAAAAGGGCGGATAGCAGAGGGGCAAACACAAAGTCCCAGAATCGACAGCATGAACAGTAATGATCAGCCGTAACAGCCGCGAAAAATTCTCCACTTCCCGAAAACGGTTACAATTCCTTTTATGAATCATATTCATAAAAAGGAATTGGGGGCAAATTGTGGAGGGAAAAAAATCACACCAATCGCAAAATAACACGTGGCGACAAAAGGCAGCCCGCAAAAAGGCTAAAAGCTCATAATAAGACAAAAGCCTAACGAAGGAAGGCCTATTTAAAATAGAAGCAGAATAAACAGGCCTAATTCTGACAAGGCCCAAACTCCATAACGCCCGTAATAATGTCAGATACACGATCTGTAGGCATAAATTACCCACGTTTGGGAAAAAAAGCCAAGAAACGGCTCCATATAAATTCCTAAGCTAAAAAACACTTACAAATAGAGCCTGAACAAAGGTAAAAGGGGGGAGACTCTGAATATAATCACTATCTCAAAGATTTACTTGTTCCCTTCTTAATTTTTACTGTGTGCTTTCTATAGTCGATCCCTATAGGTGTTCAGGTGTAAAAAATTGCACCCACAATGATTCTGTCGGATTGGATTATAATCCTCCCACTACATCAATGTACCGATGCAGGAATATGTGTACTAGATGATGCCTACGCACCAATAGGGAATTCATATATAATTCTTAATCTTTATAATAAGTGCGTTCATATGTGGTACATTTGGTACTCATACCATATTCTCTAACATTATGCTACTAGTATATGATTCATAATATGATCCTCCTATAGATAAACAGTGAGTGTAAGCAATCAACTTTTATCATTGAAATCATAAAATAATCTAACCTAGTGCCTTTAGAGTGGCCATCAAATCAAGCATACCTATAATCTGCTTCCAACTTACTTGTTCATATCAAGCGCACATGTGCAAGATTACCCCATATGTGCATGTGATTCAAACTAAGATTTAGTTAAAAACACAGCTCAAAAGGTATCCTTGAGATAGACTAAGATGGAATATAGTTCATAATGCGCATCGATACCGTTAAGGCTAAACTCTAAAATGAAAGAGATAATGTAGCATAACTGATCACAGATCTAACCATGTTAAATAGAATTATGTTATCCTATTGAACACCTCAATTCATTTAGCGTTAATTACAGAAAACCGGTACACAACACCCTCATTAATCATATAGTCTTTGCACTATCCCAAGAGATACTCATATCCAGGATCAAATCGAAGTGTTTTGATAAGTTTACCTTATCTGTGCTTCACGTCAGTCTTGACACTCTCGAAATATACCAAAAGTTTAAGACTTGTGTCGCATCAGGTAAATGTATCCAAAACGTGATGGTCATAAGACTACACATGTATGTGTGTATCAACTCCAATTGTTCTTTATGTCTATTTTATTTGGCTGATTAAAGCTCTTAGGGTTATCTATCCTTCAATACAAGATTCACAAGTTGGTTTAGGCTCCCTTGCCTCACTAGGTAATAAATCTTCTTTGACCAATCTTTGAATCTCATTTTGACTGATTATAACCCAATAATATACACTAAAAATACAATAAGTCAGGAGTAATAAATACTCTTTAACATTCAATCTAGAAGATGCAACATTAATTTATACATCCTGTAAATATTATGAGCTTGTAATTATAGTATATTAACCATCTTTCAATGCATCAAAAGTAATCGCACATCTAATCAATTTTATAAAAGCGGTTTTACCAAAAGTAACAGCACAGTTTTTATAAACCAAAAGTGAAACAAGAATGAGATTGCGTCTAACATTTGTGTATAAAGATAGTTCTCTAATACTAATATCCACATACTCTCTAATTTCAGATGTAATACTCCCACTGACTTAGCTATAACCTTGGCATCAAGTCAAAAGACAAATATATATCCATATGGCTCCAGGATTCCTGAAATCCTGGCAACGAATTGTAAACATGTTTAGTGGCTCTATAATCAATCCATCAGGAATTAATAGATACAACCACATAACATGGCTCAATGATTAAATATATATTTTCCTATGCCACGTCATTGCTTAGACAGTTCATCCTTAAGTGTATTAGTTGGCAGCAAAAGAAACAGTTTCCTTCGCCCTTAACTTACGCTGTCTTATTTCCTTTAACCTTTTGGATCCCCATGTTTTGTACTAGCCTAGTCCTATTGTCATCCTTCTTCTTTTCCTTTGCCCTTCGACTTGGGCCTAGAAGAAGATGGTATAGACTAGGTTAGATTGATAGGAATGCCCATACTATTTGATTATCACTTCATATGTTGCCAACTATATAAGAATATCAGTGAGTGTGAACTCAAACTGGCTCCTTATTTAGTTCACTCTAAAAGAGTCGAACGAGTTTGGTAATAAGGCAATAATCATGTCAACTTGAAACTTACTACCCAAGTCAGCCCTATTGACCTCTAGTTAATTTTTAATAATAATAATAAAAAACAATCATTTTCAAAATTCAATCTTTTGCTGGAGTTCCTTAGGTTATCTTGACGGTATTCAAATCTGACATAGTACTAAGGCATGCACTCTTAATCTCACCAAAACATCTCATTGACATTTAACATGATGCTTGAAGAAAATAAAATAATGCGAATGTTAGCTTTGGAGTGTATTCGAGATAAACTCTAGAATATTGGACCAAGTCATATCATTTGCCTTATTTCACTTATTAAAAGCATTAATATCAAATTAGGTATCTTAGAGTAAAAGAAAATTAGGTATGGAAGTAGTAAACACATTTTGTACCCTTACGTTGTGAGTAAAATATATAAGCTTCTTTTCTAGTCTGTATAAATAAGGTCCAATTACATTGAATATGTTCGTGAGCAGATTAAATGGATTAGACATAATTAATCTGAATATAAATGCATTCATACAATAAATAAGGTGAATTATTAATATTATCATGTATATTTAAAATTCAAATGAGTTTATCAACCACATAGTATAATAAATATCAATAGAATAAGAATTCAATATCACTATTGATAAATAATCCCTTTTAATTAATGTGAATCCCTCAACTTCGTAGCTTAATAAATCACACAATCAATACATCAATAACTTATCCTGATGGAGAAGTTCATTATTACTATTGTTGAGGTTCATTTGTTATTAGGCGAGCACTTCCATTAAAAAAATAATATGTGGGTCCCTTAACCACTGCATGAAAAATCGAATAACCAATACACCAATAAATTATTCGGTTGGCGAGGTTCATTATTGCTATTGGCAAGCAAATCCCATCATCTCCATATCTTATAAGACAATGCTTTGTCTATCTATATGAAATGATTCCCGATTATGTTTAGCCTTTCTAAAATCACCTAGTGTAGACTACTCCGTTGAGGAGTTAACACTATTGATTTTAAATTGAATGTATAACGTTATTAATGCTCCAACGAAAAATAAAACATTAAATATCTTGTCATTATAATCTTGACTCTTTAAATCACGCGTAGGGCCTTATTTTTAAAGATCTAATTATAATGAACATTTAATATTTTTATTTTTATGAGACAACCATTCTTGTAATATTAAGGCTCTCAAATCACGTGTTAGGCCTTATTTTTGAAGATCTAATTACAATGGTTATAATAACGAAGGCCATAGGGTAAAGTATAAAATCCCCCACTCCCACTCAATTTTTAATCATTAATAATTAGGGTTTTAAATTTATTCATTTACATGATATAATGCATGCAAAATGCTTTGATTTTAATCCAATTAAATTTAGAAAATATCTAGACTTTTAAATGATTCACAAATATTTAATTTGAGGCACACTTTAAAAAATAATTTACAAAATAATTTTTCGCTTCCCTTTTAGTACCCTCTAATTAATTAGTAATCAAATCCAATTAATTTTCATAATTTAATTAATATAAATCAAGCCATTTAAATACATATCATGGATCCAATGCATGAATAATAATTAATTAACAATTATCTATTCCATACATTTCATACATCACATAAATAAATAAATGACAAAATAAATAAATGAAATGGCCAATGGATTTAGCTTTTAACATTAAAAACTAAATAATTACTAAGTGTTATAATTATTGCACCCCATTAAACTCCCACTATCTTTAAATAATGGAGAATAATATTAAAATCCATTTTAGGGCAATAATTTACTCTTTAAGGAACAAAAATGTGACGACCCTGGTTTTTTAGGCTAGCGTGTCTTGTGATGAACCGAAGATTGACCTGATAACGGATCCGATAAGCGAAAGCGAAAATAGAAAACAAGACTCTAAGAAGTCAAAGTGACCTTCCATGAGGTTGTGGAACTCAATGAGAACTGATGCGGAATCAAAAGGTCAAAAATATGACAAATAAGCCCCTAGGGGCAAAATAGTTATTTTTGAAAAATATGGATTCGGGTGACACCGAGCACACCGCTGGAAAGACAGCGAAAAATTAACAAATCTAGACTCAAGAATCACTTGATTCAGAGTCCGGATGAAGAAGATATGAAACTCCAAAGTTACATAAAAACCAACTTTTGGGTTTCAAAACAGTGCGGCAAGGGTAATTGACAAGGGGTAAAATGGTCCTTTTAGACAAAATTTGATGCAACTGAGCATACCGATAGATAAACTAGGAAAATTTAATGAATCTAAACTCAAGAATCACTTGATTCGGAGTCCGGATGAAGAAGATATGAAACGTCAAAGTTTCAAAAAAACCAACCTTTGAGTTTAAAATCAGTGTGGCAAGGGTACTTTACAAAGGGTAAAATAGTCTTTTCAGATAGAATTAGATGCAACCGTGAATACGTTGGATAGACAAGAAAAAAATAATAAACTTAGACTCAAAAATCACTTGATTTGGAGTCGAGATGAAGAAGATATGAAGCCTCAAAGTTTCAAAAAATTAGACTTATTTTCCGGGTGAGAAATCTGGGCAGGAATAGTGTTTTAACAGCAAGCACCAATTAAATTTTTTTCCAGAACCGAGGCTAAAAACGGACCCTTAAACGAGTTTTTCTGGAAAAATACGAAGAAGAAACCCCCCTTAAAATCACGTTTTCTACCCGAATATGCAGAAGAAACCAAAAAAAAATACGATGTAAAGTCCCTAAAATGCCCCTTGAACAGCCTAGGTCAAGATGGACCCAAAAAGCTGCTAGAAGCATTTTTTTTTCCAAAAACAGCCAGAACAGAGAGTAAAAACGGGCTAGTAGATGAATTTTTCTGGAAAAACACAAAGAAGAAACCCCCCTCAAAATTAAGCTTTCTACGTGACTTGCGAGAGAATTCAAAAAAAACGCAATGTAGAATGCCCGAAATGCTCCTCCATGTAATCTAGTCATGGAGGTCAGAAAAGCTGCTAAAAAAAAACAGAAAGCTGAACTTTACGATCGATTTCCGGCACCAAGACGACATTTTCTGGAAAAACACAAAAAAGAAACCCCCCCTAAAATCACGTTTTCTATTCAACCATGTTGAAAGAAGGAAATAAAACTGAATTAAAAAGTCTAGAATGCCCCTAAATTAGAATATGCAACAAAAACGCAAAATGAATTCGTAAGAGGCTCAAAACACAAATGATGAGGTTTTGCCCGGAAACGACTATGCACGCAAACGCAACTTACCAATTTAGACGCGCTACAATGGTCCATGGCTTAAAAATATAGCCGATGCAAAATCCGACCCCCCAACGAGCAAAAAGGTAAAAATGGATTTGGAATGGAAAACATGGAATCAAAAAATGTAAAATGGAGTCAAATGACCGTTTGGCCCTTGACCACACTTCATACAAGATTAATAAGACCTTATGAAAGAATGAAAATGGAATTCCCACACCCGATGCAACCATGGTGAAGCAATGACTTGCGATTTTTCAAGGTTTTCATAATATTTCATGAAGTTAAAAAGTTGTATAGAATACAATACACATATCATTGACCTCTGGCCTCATCTCATACATGTCAAATACATTGAAAGGAGTGCACTTATGTACACATTACATATATGGAATCAAATATACATATTTTGACATATAAATGCACAAAATGACATTTCATGCTAACATTTGCATGAAATGGAAACTTGAAAGCTACACGACATCCAAGGAATGCTAGGCTTCACCAACCAAGTCTTCGTACCTGAAATATGCCCCAGTATCGTTGTGGTGAGTAACAAAAAGCTACTAATAGGAGATGAGCATGCATCGACCTAGCATTTTAAAACTTTATCACCTTAAGGTGAAGCATGTTAAAGGAGTTCATGCCACCTAACGTCTATGTCCAAGTGAGACTCGGGAAGCATCCTAAGCTACCTTAGAGTCTAAGCAACAAGAATCATGATATACATACGTGTTTGAAACGAATCATGGTTAGGATAATCTAAAGAACATGACAAGAAGAATGATTAAGCATAGATTAACATAAATTGCATTTTTAATACAATTGAACTAGGACTAGAGTAATCCATATAACATGACAAAAGCATATTTGAATACAAGTTAACAAGAATCACATTATCCATGTAATTCAACAACAAAAGAGCATATTATACAATGCAACAAGGTATAAGTTCTCAAAGCCATCAACTTAAAATCTAAAGCACAAAATAATAATGGTGGTTCATGCCACCTAACTTCTAAGTTCTAAATGAATCAATATGATTAATCCTAAGCTTTGTTAGAACTTCAAAACACAATTTTCAATATCGATGCAATTTAATCAACATTGGAACTTCCAATACAACGCATAAAGCACAATTTCGCAAAGTTAACATCATGTAACTTAAAATGGAACGACAGATAAGGAACAACAAGTTACAACATCATCTAGCTATCAACTTGAAAATGAAATGCGAAGTCAAACAAAGTGGATACTCGGACGTCACGCCGGATCAGACTGACAACATAGTTACTTTAGGGTTAGTAGCCCATGGGTAACCTCCCTATGTGCGCACTAGACTATATAGAGAGACTATCCCCCGTACTAGAACCACGTCCTAGCCATAGTCAAAAACGACATCCCCAACTTTCCAAAATCAACAAGTTGTGCAACAACGCATATATCAATAGGAATATGCAAGATAATCAACTATCTACTAAGCACAACCAAATTTTGGAAACCTATACAATACATGCTCTAAATCCACAACTAATATGATATGATGATTGTCGAGTCTTTAGTGTGCGATTCGTTACATGCTATGCATGAAAGATGTTAAACACGAAGTGTGCAAATCATTACACAAGGTAACAATATATTCAATAAGGAAAACATATTCTCATGAATACCAACATAGCAACTATGTTATTCAATGTTCAAAACATAACCAAATGAATATACAACAAGTCTAAGTCCATGATTTGAATATAGAAACGACTTTCAAATATAATTAAATCCATGGCTCAATTCGATAGAATTTATTTAAATAAAAATAATTAAATTCCCTAAATTCTAATTCAATTCCAAATAACCTTAAATTAATACATATTAAAGAACATGGCATGGTCATCACCTATATCCATTCTAAAACTCAACTAGGTTATCGGAACAACAAAGTAGAACTCTAATTAAATCAGGCTAATTTAATTACCAATGTTCTAAAGCAACTTCAAATGGTCCACAATTAATATATACTAGTAAACAAGTCATGGCCAATACAAATATCAAGTTAAAATCTTAATTAAGCTAATGGGACCACACAATAGATTTTAATTAATTCTTTTAATTAAAATCTCTAGATTTTCAAACTTAACCAAATGCTCTCAATTTAATATATCTTAGAGAACATGCCGAGGACTAATGTAATATTACATTACAAGTTTATTTCATGCAAGTTACACCTATGTAAATTAAACTTTCACTAAAGTTAAATATAAAAAAAAGGTTGCAATTCTCAATCAATTAATCCCAATTTAATATATGTGAACAACCACACCAAAGCTTAATTTTCTAGCATGCCACAATTCAATTCCAAGTTGTATATCACCATGAGGATTAAATCTTAAACACGGAAATTAATTAAATGAAAGGTTTCAAAACCTCACCGAATATTCTAAATCAAATATATGTGAAGTTATATGGCATGTAGATCAAGAATATCAAGTCGGAATTCAAATGGAGTGAATAGTGCACTCGGGGCAAATTAATTAATCAAATTAATTAATAATTACTAATTTTCAAAACACCTTCAATTACTTTCAAATTCAACTATGTTGGAGAGCATGCTAAGGCCTAATTTAATATGCTAACACATATTGATTTTAAGCTAGTTAAGGCCATATGATTTAATATTTTATTCAAGATAAATATTAAATAAAATCTTTAATACTTGTTCAAATTCCCTCAATTTAATATATGTCAATGACCATATTATAGAGCATTATATTACCATGCTACATGTTTAAAACAAGTCATAAGCAACCGGGAAAATCAAATCCAATACAAGAAAATTAAATAATAAAATCTCTAGATTTCATATTTAAGCATGCAATCAAGTTGTATAAGCATCAATAGCATGTTATATGACAAGAATTAAACCTAAAACACCTCCTACCTCAATTTGGGATGAAAATCCCAAATCCCCACCGAATTGAAACGGCTCCGAATCCGACGAAACTCCTAGGTTTTGTCGGGGACTACACGATCTATATGAATCTCCAAAAAGCTCCTTGAAAATCCAAACTTGGCCAAAAATGGTTTCTAATAAGGGGTAATGGTCGAGCACGACGAGGCGAACAACAAATGCTAAGGCCGAATGATTTCTACCAAGGAAATCAAGTGGAGGAGAAGAAAGAGTGAGGGCATCCCCTTGGGGTCCCATGGCTGCCAGCCAAGAGGGGGAAGAAGGTCTGAAAATCTGATTTTAAAAATTAGGGCAACCTGTTTATAGAAATCTCAAAAATTGCCCCGAAAGGGCCCCGCCGGGTCCGGAAAAGTGTATTTTGAGCAAATGCGCTCAAACGGCAAAACTTCGTGAACAAAAAAGATTTAAAATGAGAAAATATGAACAACAGAAGAAATAGTGTCAAAAACTGAGTCCCGAGCAGAAAGTTATGCCCTGAACAAGATCGGCAGCAACCGGGTCTAGAAACTCTGAAACTGGGGAAATATGACCAGAAGGAAATTCCAAGTGTCCACAACTCGACGAAATGTGAAAATGAATCCCGTACGAGGATCCAGGCTCCAGACGAGGCATTTTGCAATAACTTTCGTTAATTACACAGTGGCCCCTACAAAAAGGGTTAACTGCGAAACCGCCCCAGAATGAAAATATCTTCCAAAAGATATTTTCTTAGATACCCCTGAAATAAAATATCTTCAAAAGATATTTACGAAAAACACCCCAAGAAATGAAAAAGATTATCAAGAATTGTGCATCCATGCCCCTGTAGACACCGGGAGCAACCAGAGTACTTTCTTGTAAAAGTAAAGATACGTATTTTGAGAAAATCACTCAAGATGAAGTTACGTGAAGTCAAAAACCAACTCCAAGCATGAGAAGTGAGGTTGTGCCAAAAACTAACAAACGGAGATAAGACAGAATAGGGAAATGGACGAAATAGCGCATAGTGTCGAAAAACGAAAAATGCGAAAATGACTCGGTCCTCAGAGGAAGTTGTCAATCCACAGAAAAGAGTCTCAGGAACCAATTCCGAGCACTCGAGATGACACTAAGCGACACAAAATAGAGCTTAGAAAAGAAAATTAAACGAAAAAAATTCATTCGTAAAATTTCAGGGAAAAGGAAAGGAAGGCAAATGACCGGGTCGTTACAACCTACCCTCCTTAAAGGAATTTCGTCCCCGAAATTAGGAACATTCCAGAGAGAACAGAATAATGACCGAACAAAAGGTCAAATCAAAGGACAGCTCACAACGCACTGAAGGACAAATCCTGAAGTCTAAAGGTCAACTGAAGGAACGCGAAACCATGAACTGAGACAACACCTCATACGAATCGGCATGTTAACTCAACGTCAACCACCGAGAGAATCCCAAGACAATAAAACGTCAAAATGCGGTGAAAGAAGAGAGTGGCAAGGCAGTACGAACAGCAACCAGAACCCGCCCACACTTACTCGTCAGTAAGGTAGCATGACAGTATAAGGCATTAGTTCATAACGTGCCCTAGAAGGGAACTTTTTGATACAAATGACATCAATGTCAGAAATGATCATTACCAAAAGCACTATAGGAACCAGGCACCTGAGAGAGTTGGGGTAGCTAATCCCAAAACTCTGACAACAATGACACTGGCACCATTACGCTTAAGGCCTTAGATCTAGAAGCCACGAAGGAAAAGGAAATGAAACGGTGCCTCCCTGGCCCACGTCTCACTCCACCAAACAAGAATTGCGATTCTACACTCATATGAGCCTTACTCGCATTGACTGTTAGAATAGACAAGAAGGTTCCCTACATGGGTCCTTACGGAATGAATTTCTCCTATCCAAGAAAGAAACTCATGAAACAAAAATATGCCATCCAAAGGATACGACAGATCCTAAGAGACACTGTCAAAACCAAACATAAAAGTGAACAGCTAGCATGCATCATAGCAATGAACTATCTACTCAAGGTGCCACATAAGTAAACATGTCAAACAAAGATGCTTTTAAACACATAAGTATATAAGTATAGAAAATATGTCATCACACCGAGCATGTTATCAAACGAAGCACGTAAACATGTTATAATACCAAAACGTGTTATCATAGACATATAAATAAATCAAGGTATACCAATAAAAGCATGATATGCACCCAAAACCCGTCGTCCTAAGGTTTTCGAACCTAAGAGCTCTGATACCACCTGTGACGACCTTGGTTTTTTAGGCCAGCGTGTCCTGTGATGAACCGAAGATTGGCCGGATAACGGATCCGATAAGCGAAAGCGAAAATAGAAAACAAGACTCCAAGAAGTCAAAGTGACCTTCCATGAGATCGTGGAACTCAATGAGAACTGATGCGGAAGCAAGAGGTCAAAAATATGACAAATAAGCCCCCAGGGGCAAAATAGTCATTTTTGAAAAATGTGGATTCGAATGCCACTAAGCACACCGCTGGAAAGACAGTGAAAAATTAACAAATCTCGACTCAAGAATCACTTGATTTAGAGTCCGGATGAAGAAGATATGAAACTCCAAAGTTTCGTAAAAACCAACTTTCGAGTTTCAAAACAGTGCGGCAATGGTAATTGACAAGGGGTAAAATGGTGTTTTTAGATAAAATTGGATGCAACTGAGCATGCCGATAGATAGACTAGGAAAAATTAATGAATCTAGACTCAAGAATCACTTGATTCGGAGTCCGGATGAAGAAGATATGGAATGTCAAAGTTTAAAAAAAACCAACCTTTGAGTTTAAAATCAGCGCGGCAAGGGTACTTTACAAAGGGTAAAATAGTCTTTTCAGATAGAATTAGATGCAACCGTGAATACCGTTGGATAGACAAGAAAAAAACTAATAAACTTAAGACTCAAAAATCACTTGATTTAGAGTCGGGACGAAGAAGATATGAAGCCTCAAAGTTTCAAAAATTTAGACCTATTTTCTGGGTAAGAAATCTGGGCAGGAATAGTGTTTCAACAGCAAGCACCAATTAAATTTTTTTCTAGAACAGAGGCTAAAAACGGACCCTTAAACGAGTTTTTCTGGAAAAATACGAAGAAGAAACCCCCCTTAAAATCACGTTTTCTACCCGACTATGCAGAAGAAACCAAAAAACAATACGATGTAAAGTCCCTAAAATGCCCCTTGAACAGCCTAGGTCAAGATGGAACCAAAAAGCTACTACAAGCATTTTTTTTCCAGAAACAGCCAGAACAGAGAGTAAAAATGGGTTAGTAGATGAATTTTTCTGGAAAAACACAAAGAAGAAACCCCCTCAAAATTGAGTTTTCTACGTGACTCGTGAGAGAATTAAAAAAAAAACACAATGTAGAATGCCCGAAATGCCCCTCCATGAAATCTGGTCATGGAGGTCCAAAAAGCTGCTAAAAAAACAGAAAGCTGAACTTTGCGATCGATTTCCGGCACCAAGACGACATTTTCTGGAAAAATACAAAAAATAAACCCCCCTAAAATCATGTTTTCTATTCAACTATGTTGAAAGAAGGAAATAAAACTGAATTAAAAAGTCTAGAATGCCCTTAAATCAGAATATGCAACAAAAACGCAAAATGAATTCGTAGGAGGCTCAAAACACAAACGATGAGGTTTTGCCCGGAAACAACTATGCACGCAAACGTAACTTACTAATTTAGATGCACTACAATGGTCCATGGCTTAAAAATATAGCCGATGCAAAATCCAACCCCCCAACGGGCAAAAAGGCAAAAATGGACTTGGAATGGAAAACATGGAATCCAAAAATGTAAAATGGAGTCAAATGACTATTTGGCCCTTGGCCACACTTCATACAAGATTAATAAGACCCTATGAAAGAATGAAAATGGAATTCCCACACCCGATGCAACCATGGTGAAGCAATGACTTGTGATTTTTCAAGATTTTCATAATATTTCATGAAGTTAAAAAGTTGTATAGAATACAATACACATGTCATTGACCTCCGGCCTCATCTCATACATGTCAAATACATTGAAAGGAGTGCACTTATGTACACATTACATACATGGAATCAAATATACATATTTTGACATATAAGTCTACAAAATGACATTTCATGCTAACATTTGCATGAAATGAAAACTTGAAAGCTACACGACATCCAAGGAATGCTAGGCTTCATGAACCAAGTCTTCGTACCTGAAATATGCTCCAGTATCGTAGGGGTGAGTAACATAAAGCTACTCGTAGGAGATGAGCATGCATCGACCTAGCATTTTACAACTTTATCACCTTAAGGTGAAGCATGTTAAAGGGGTTCATGCCACCTAACGTCTATGTTCAAGTGAGACTCGGGGAGCATCTTAACCTACCTTAGAGTCTAAGCAACAAGAATCATGATATACATACGTGTATGAAATGAATCATGGTTGGGATAATCTAAAGAACACGACAAAAAGAATGCTTGAGCATAGATTAACATGAATTGCATTTTCAATACAATTGAACTAGGTCTAGAGTAATCCATATAACATGACAAAAGCATATTTGAATACAAGTTAACAAGAATCACATTATCCATGCAATTCAACAACAAAATAGCATGTTATACAATGCAATAAGGTATAAGTTCTCAAAGCCATCAACTTAAAATCTAAAGCACAAAATAAAATGGTGGTTCATGCCACCTAACATCTAAGTTCTAAATGAATCAATAGGATCAATCCTAAGCTTTGTTAGAACGTCAAAACACAATTTTCAATATCGATGCAATTTAACCAACATTGGAACTTCCAATACAACGCATAAAGCACAATTTCGCAAAGTTAACATCATGTAACTTAAAATGGAACGACAAATAAGGAACAACAAGTTACAACATCATCTAGTTATCAACTTGAAAATGAAATGCGAAGTCAAACAAAGTGGATACTCGGACGTCACGCCGGATCAGACCGACAACATAGTTACTTTAGGGTTACTAGCCTATGGGTAACCTCCCTATGTGTGCACTAGACTATATAGAAAGACTATCCCCCGTACTGGAACCACGTCCTATCCATAGTCAAACAACGACATCCCCAAGCTTTCAAAATCAACAAGTTGTGCAACAACGCATATATCAACCAGAATATGCAAGATAATCAATTATCTACTAAGCATAACCAAATTTGGAAACCTATACAATACATGCTCTAAATCCACAATTAATATGATATGATGAATGTCGAATCTTCAGTGTGCGATTAGTTACACGCTATGCATGAAAGATGTTAAACACGAAGTATGCAAATCATTACACAAGGCAACAATATATTCAATAAGGAAAACATATTCTCATGAATACCAACATAGCAACTATGTTATCCAATGTTCAAAACAGAACCAAATGAATATACAACAAGTCTAAGTCCATGATTTGAATATAGAAACGACTTTCCAACACAATTAAATCTATGGCTCAATTCGATAGAATTTATTTAAATAAAAATAATTAAATTCCCTTGATTCTAATTCAATTCCAAATAACCTCAAATTAATATATATTAAAGAACATGGCATGGTCATCATCTATATCCATTCTAAAACTCAATTAGGTTATTAGAACAACAAAGTAGAACTCTAATTAAATCATGCTAATTTAATTACCAAAGTTCTAAAGCAACTTCAAATGGTCCACAATTAATATATACTAGTAAATAAGTCATGGCCAATACAAATATCAAGTTAAAATCTTAATTAAGCTAATGGGACCGCAAAATAGATTTTAATTAATTCTTTTAATTAAAATCTCTAGATTTTCAAACTTAACCAAATGCTCTCAATTTAATATATCTTAGAGAACATGCCGAGGACTAATGTAATATTACATTACAAGTTTATTTCATGCAAGTTACACCTATGTAAATTAAACTTTCACTAAAGTTAAATATAAAAAAAAGGTTGCAATTCTCAATCAATTAATCCCAATTTAATATATGTGAACAACCACACCAAAGCTTAATTTTCTAGCATGCCACAATTCAATTCCAAGTTGTATATCACCATGAGGATTAAATCTTAAACAAGGAAATTAATTAAATGAAAGGTTTCAAAACCTCACCGAATATTCTAAATCAAATATATGTGAAGCAATATGGCATGTAGATCAAGAATATCAAGTCGGAATTCAAATAGAGTGAATAGTGCACTCGGGGCAAATTAATTAATCAAATTAATTAATAATTACTAATTTTCAAAACACCCCCAATTACTTTCAAATTCAACTATGTTGGAGAGCATACTAAGGCCTAATTTAATATGCTAACACATATTGATTTTAAGCTAGTTAAGGCCATATGATTTAATATTTTATTCAAGATAAATATTAAATAAAATCTTTAATACTTGTTCAATTTCCCTCAATTTAATATATGTCAATGACCATATTATAAAGCATTATATTACAATGCTACATGTTTAAAACAAGTCATAAGCAACCGAAAAAATCAAATCCAATATAAGAAAATTAAATAATAAAATCTCTAGATTTCATATTTAAGCATGCAATCAAGTTGTATAAGCATCAATAGCATGTTATATGACAAGAATTAAACCTATAACACCTCCTACCTCAATTTGGGATGAAAATCTCAAATCCCCACCGAATTGAAACGACTCCGAATCCGACGAAACTCCTAGGTTTTGTCGGGGACAACACGATCTATGTGAATCTCCAAGAAGCCCCATGAAAATTCAAACTTAGCCTCAAACCCAAACTCAAAACTTGGCCAAAAATGGTTTCTAATAAGGGGTAATGGTAGAGCACGACAAGGCGAACAACAAATGCTAAGGCCGAATGATTTCTACCAAGGAAATCAAGTGGAGGAGAAGAAAGAGTGAAGGCAGCCCCTTAGGCTCCCATGGCTTCCGCCAAGAGGAGGAAGAAGGTCTGAAAATCGGATTTTAAAAATTAGGGCAACCTATTTATAGAAATCTCAAAAAGTGCCCTGAAAAGGCCCCGCCGGGTCCGAAAAAGTGAATTTTGAGCAAACGCGCTCAAACAGCAAAACTCCATGAACAAAAAAGATTTAAAATGAGAAAATATGAATGATGGAAGAAACGGTGTCAAAAACTGAGTCGCGATCAGAAAGTTATGCCCTGAACAAGTTCGGCAGCAATTGGGTCCAGAAACTCTGAAATTGGGGAAATATGACCAGAAGAAAATTCCAAGAGTCCACGACTCGACGAAATGTGAAAATGAATCACGTACAAGGATCCAAGCTCTAGAAAAGGCATTTTGCAATAACTTTCGTTAATTGCACAATGGCCCCTATAAAAGGGGTTAACTGCAAAAATCGCCCCAGAATGAAAATATCTTCCAAAAGATATTTTCTTATATACCCCTGAAATAAAATATCTTCAAAAGATATTTACGAAAAACACCCCAAGAAATGAAAAAGATTCTAAAGAATTGTGCATCCATGCCCCTGTAGACGCCGGGAGCAACCAGAGTACTTTCTTGCAAAAATAAAGATACGTATTTCGAGAAAACCACTCACGATGAAGGCACGTGAAGTCAAAAACCAGCTCCGAGCATGAGAAGTGAGGTTGTGCCAAAAACTGACAAACGGAGATACGACAGAATAGGAAAAAGGATGAAATAGCGTATAGTGTTGAAAAACGAAAAATGTGAAATGACTCAGTCCTTAGAGGAAGTTGTCAATCCACAGAAAAGAGTCTCAGGAACCAATTCCAAGCACTCGAGATGACACTAAGTGACACGAAATAGAGCTCAGAAAGGAAAATTAAAAGAAAAAAATTCATTCGTAAAATTTCAGGAAAAAGGAAAGGAAGGCAAATGACCGGGTCGTTACAAAAAATAATACGAAATAATTATAAAATTAAGCTTGGACATGTATCGTAGGGTCCTATGCACCTCGAGTAGTCAAAACAATGTCCCAGTAAGTCCCACGCACCTACAAGCACTGCCCACGCACTTGGAGAATGAGCAGCGCGTGCTCACGCGCCACCACGCGCTTGGGGAGTAATCCAGCTTATGGCACGTGCTGCCACGTTCTTGGCAAAGCTTGCATTACTGGCGCGTGATCTTCACGCGCCAGCTAGTTGGGTGTGCCTTGGGCGCACCATATCCCTGCTGCACCGGATGAAATCATCCTCTAATCTTAATCATATGGCTCCTAGTGCGCGCGCATGTGGAGCGCGCCGCACTGGATCAGCCACCCCTATCTCAGGGCATGCCCTCGCCCCCGGTGACTCTCCGGTGGCTGGAAAATCAACGAAAATTCTAGAAAATAATTTAAAAAATTCCAGAAATTATAATTTGGCCCAAAAAATTCAAGAAAAATTCTTAAAAATTCTGAAAAATTCCTAAAACCAAATTAAACCCTCTTGGACCTTTTTGAAGCTTCATAGCATCATTTAATGAATATTACATGGCTTTAAATAAATTTTACAATTTGAAATATAATGAAAAAAAAAAAAAAATTACATCATTGAACTTTCAAATGGCTAAAACAAAGCCTTAATTACATTCATCTAAAGATAAAATTATATTAAACCTATAAACTTCATCCATGGCCCGAACATACAGCATCATTCATTCACAATTATGCATATATCATCATCATGTATTAATATATATCAACATATTAACTTATACATCAACATACATCAATAAATATATATATATATGCATATATAATTTGGATCCATGAATGTAATGACCCGGTCTTTTTCCTTCCTTTCTTTTCTCAGATTTTCACGGATATATTTTTTTCTGTTGATCTTTTCCTTTCTGAGTTCAGTTTCTCATCGCTTAGTGTCATCTCGAGTGCTCTGGAATGATTTATGATACTCTTTTCTTTGGATTAACAACTTCCTTTGAGGACCGAGTCATTTTCACATTTTTCATTTTTCGACGCTATTTACTTTTCGTCCTTTTCCCAATTTCGTCCTTTTCCCTATTTTGTCTTTTCCCCATTTGTCACTTTGTTGGCATAACCTCACTTCTTGTGTTCGGAGTTGGTTTTAGACTTTACATATCTTCATTCTAAGTGGTTTCCACGAAATACGTATCTTTACTTTTGTAAGAAAGTACTATGGTTGCTCCCGGTGTCCATAGGGGCATGGATGCATAGTTTTTCAGAATCTTTTTCTTTTTTTTGGGTATTTTTCGTAAATATCTTTTGAAGATAATTTATTTCAGAGGTTTTTCAGAAAATATTTTTAGAAGATATTTTCACGACTGGGGCATTAGTGCAGTTTTCACTTTTCGGAGTGACCATTGTGCAATTAACGAAAGTTATTGCAAAAATACCTCGTCTGGAGCCTGGATCCTCGTACAGGATTCACTATCACATTTCGTCGAATCGTGTACTCTTAGAATTCCGTTCTAGTCATTTTTCTCCAGTTTCAGAGTTTTTGACCCAGTTGCCACCGAACTTGTTCGGGGTATATCTCTCTGCTCGGGACTCAATTTTCGATGCAATTTCCTCCGTTGTTTATGTTTTCTCATTTTGAATCTTTTTCATTCACGGAGTTTCACCGTTTGAGCGCGTTTGCTCAAAATCCACTTTTTTGGACCCGGAGGGGCCCATTCGGGGCACTTTTTGAGATTTTTTATAAATAGGGGACTTAAAGAAGAAAAGTCAGATTTTTATCATCTTCCTCCTCCTCTTGCCAGCAGCCATGGGAGCTCCTTGGGCTGCCACCTTTTCTTCTTCTCCTCCACTTGATTTCCTAAGTGAAAAGTCTTCGGCCTTCACGTTTATTGTTCCCCTCGACAAGCTCTACCTTTCTCCCTTATTAGAATCCATTTCTGACCATTTCTTGAGTTTGGCTTTGAAGTCAAGTTGTGATTTTCATGGGGCTTCCTTCTGATTCTTATTCATCGTGCTGTCCCCGACAAAACCCTTCGGTATCGTCGGATTCGGAGCACCTTTATTTTTGTGGACTTTTGAGATTTTCATCTCAAATTGAGGTAGGGAATGTTTTAGGGTTTTATATATGTTGTATGGAGTCTTTTCCATGATTATACAACTTGTATGCATGCTTTTGTTTAAGTCCTATAATTTAATTTAATTAATTTCTATGGTTAGAATTTAATTCTCATGATGGTGTATAACTTAGAATTAAATTGTGGCATGCTAGAAAGTTTGGATTTAATATGTTTGTTAACATATTTTAAATTGAAATTAATTGAATAAGAATTGTACTTTTTATTTAATATTTTTCTTTTGTGAAAAATTAATTCTCATGGTCATACCTTACATGAAATGAACTTGTAATATGCTTTTAAATTAAGTCTTGGCATGTTCCTTAACATACTCTAATTTGAGAGCATTTGGATAAGTATAAAAATCTAGAGATTTTAATTAAAATGATTAATTAAAATTCATTTAATGGTTCCATTGGCCTAATTAAGTTTTTAACTTGATATTTGTGATAACTATTACTTGTATACTAGCATATATTAATTTGGGACCATTTGATATTATTTTAGAATTTAGGGATTTAATTATCATGTTTTAATTAAATTCCATTCTATTGATCCAATTACCTAAGTAAGCTTTTGATTTGATTCATGTAATTAATAAGTTATGTTGTTTAACATGTGTTAATTACAGTTCATTTGATTGAGATATGAAATTTAGAGAAATTAATTAGGTTATATAATTAATTTATGTTTCTATTGCATTATTGATTAAATCATGTGTTTAACATTGATATTATATTTGAAGCATGATTTTAGACTTGTAATGGATTTATACGATTATATTTCAATATTGAATTATATTGTTATAGCGTGTAACGAATCACACACTGAAGATTTGACATGTGATGTTGTTATAGCGTGCAACGAATCGCGCTCTGAAGATTCAACATTGTCATCCTATAGTCGTTGTGGATTTAGAGCATGTATTGTATGGTTTCGACCTACTTGTGCATAGAATGTAGTTTCGTGCTGTATATATATTTTTCGTATATAAGTAGTTAACTTATTTATTTTGGAGTCACTTGGGACATAGTTACTATAACATGGCTAAAGTTTGGCTCTAGTGCGGGGGGTATGAGTTCTCCCTGTCGAGAAAGTGCACACTAAGGGTGGTATTACCAGCTGGTTAGTGCCCATAATAGCCATTTAGGTCTCGGCAGAATTCCGAGCTTAGATGTCCAAGTATTCCAGTATTTGATTTCGCACTTTTAGATTTCTAGTTGATAACCTAGAGAATCTATGTCTTGACGTGTGGTATTAGAAATTCTAATTATACTAAATTGCTATATTTACTTGATTTCGTATTTTAGATTTCAAGTTGATAACTTTAAGAATCTATATCTAGTTGTTTTTTATAGCTTGCATCTTTGTTGGTTAAATTGCATAGATATTGTGATTTGCGTCTTGTTGTTCAAATGTAGCTTAGGAATGATCCAATAGATTCAACTGGAACATGGACATTAGGTGGTATGACCCACTTTTGTCGTTTTTGTATATTAGATTTCAAGTTGATGACTTTGAGAATCTGTATCTTGTTACTTTGGATAGCATGCTCCTATGTTATTTGAATTACATGAATGATATGTTTTATGCTAAAAATGATCTTAGGCAGCTTAGGATGCTCCCTGAGTCTCACCTTTGACATAGACGCTAGGTGGAATGAACCACGATGTTTAATGTAAAACGTTAGGTCGATGAATGCTCATTTCCTATGAGTAGCTTTATGTTGCTCACCCCAAAGTTACTGTGGCATATTTCAGGTACAGGATACAAGATTGGAGATTTACATTTGATTTTGATAAATTGCAGAATGGAAGTTTCTTTAGAAGCATTCTTGTTCACATACAAATGTTCGCATGTTTAAGTTTTGCTTATGAAATGTAATTTTTCTAACTTAGAGGTTTGACATGTCAAATGTTATAAATGAATTCTAATAAGGCCATAGGCCATTTCAACATGTTTAAAAATGTTATTTTACACTTGCGTGTATGTTCACATCATCACACACTTACATACAATTCAATTTGATCATGCAATGGGGGATCCAATTGAGCCTTAGGGACTTCTTTTCATTTTTGGTGCATAATCGGTTCATTTTTGCATTTTCAACGTGTTTCGGTCGACCGGTAGCTTGTTTCGGTAGACTGATGGCCTTTGAATTTCAATTGAACATTAAAAGTCCAATTCCAGTAGCCTTTTTCAGTTTCGAGCCACAAACCGGTCGATCGGTTTGTCATTTTGGTCGACCGAAATGAACGCTCTTTTCCTTCTTTTTCCTGGCTCATTTCAGCAGACCGAAGCTCTATTTCGGTCAACCGAAATGGAGCCTCTCATTTCGGCGGACCGAAGCTCTATTTCGGTCGACCGAAATGGAGCTGCTTTGTAGGTTTTGTTTGGTTGATTGTTTCTTCAGTCCTTTATTGCTTTATTCCTTCCTTCTAGATTTTATTAATCTTGTGTAAGCCATTTAGTGGTGTTCTTGGTTTAGTTTGAACTAGATTTTGACCTTTTGGTTGTTATTGGTGCCATAGTGTAATGACCCTGTCATTTCCTTCATTTCTTTTTTCTCAGATTTTCAGGTATATTTTTTTTCTGTTGTTCTTTTCCCTTCTGAGTTCGATTTCTTGTCACTTAGTGTTGTCTTGAGTGCTCTGGAATGATTTCCGAGACTCTTTTCTTTGGATTGACAACTTCCTTTAAGGACCGAGTCATTTTCACATTTTTCGTTTTTCGACACTATTCACTTTTCGTCCTTTTCCATATTTCGTCTTTTTCCCTATTTTGTCTTTTCCCTATTTGTCACTTTTTGGCATAACCTCACTTTTCGTGCTCGGAGTTAGTTTTTGACTTCACATATCTTCATTCTAAGTGGTTTCCACGAAATACGTATCTATACTTTTGTAGAAAATTATTCTGGTTGCTCCCGGTGTCCATAGGGGCATGGATGCACAGTTCTTCAGAATTTTTTTCATTTCTTGGGGTGTTTTTCATAAATATCTTTTGAAGATATTTTATTTTTGGAGTCTTTAAGAAAATATTTTTGGAAGATATTTTTATTCTGGGCCATTAGTGTAGTTTTCACTTTTTGGAGGGGCCATTATGCAATTAATGAAAGTTATTGTAAAAATGCCTCATTTTGAGCCTGGATCCTCGTACGAGATTCATTTTTACATTTTTTCAAGTTGTGTACTCTTAGAATTTCTTTCTGGTCATTTTTCTCCAGTTTTAGAGTTTCTAGCCCAGGTTGCCGCTGAACTTGTTCGGGGCATATCTCTCGGGACTCAGTTTTCAATGCTGTTTCTTTAGTTGTTCATATTTTCTCATTTTGAATCTTTTTCGTTCACGGAGTTTTGCCGTTTGAGCGCGTCTGCTCAAATTTTACTTTTCCGGACCCGGTGGGGCCCTTTCGAGGCACTTTTTGAGATTTTCTATAAATAGGGGGACTTAAAGTCAAAAAAGTCATCTTCTCCCCGCTCCATGCACGACCAGAACCTGCTATGGCAGCCCAAGGGGAGCTGCCACCCTTCTCCTCTCATTTAAACGTCCTTCCCTTTGTTATAAAGTCATAGTGCCTTCGTGTTTTGTGCTTGTCTTGACTACGCGCTTCTTTCCCCCTTATTAGAACCCATTTTTGGCCAATTTTTGAGTTCGGGTTTGAGGTCAAGTTAGGATTTTGGTAGGTCCTCTTTGGAGTTTAATGTTCACGGCGTTGTCCCTGACAAAACCCCAAAGTATTGTCGGATTCGGAGCCGTTTCATTTTGGTGGCTTTTGAGATTTTCTTCTGAAATTGAGGTAGGGGATGTTTTAGGATTATATATGTGTTATAATTGAGTGTTTCCCATGATTATACAACTTATATGCATGCTTTTGTTCATAATATAGAATTTAATTTAATTATTTTCTATGTTTAAGATTTAATTCTCATGATGATATTCAATTTAGAATTAAATTATGGCATGCTAGTAAATTAGGCTTTGGTATGTTTGTTAACATATATTAAATTGGAAGTATTTGATAAAGAATTGCACTTTTTATTTAATAATTATTTTTTGTGAAAGTTTAATTATCATGGACGTACCTTACATGGAATTAACTTGTGATAGGCTATTAAATTAAGTCTTGGCATGTTCTTTAACATACTGTAATATGAGAGCATTTCGATGAGTATGAAAATCTAGAGATTTTAATTAAAATGATTAATTAAAATCTATTTTAAAGGTTCATTGGTTTAATTAAGCTTTTAACTTGATATTTGTGACAACTAGGGCTTGTATACTAGTATATGTTAATTTGGGAACATTTGATGTTGTTTTAGAATTTAGGGATTTGACTATCATGGTTTAATTAAATTCCATCTTATTGTTTTAATGGCATAAATATGTTTTTGAATTGGTATATGCAATGACCATGCTATGTTGTTTAACATGTGTTAATTAGGGACCATTTGGTTGAGATTTGACACTCATAGAAATTAATTAATTTACTTGATTAATTTCCGTTTCTATTGCATTAATGATTTAATCATGAATTTGGCATTGGAAGTATATTTAAATCATGATTTTGGACTTGTATTAGATTCTTCAGTTTATGTTTTCAATAATGAATTATATTGTTATAGCGTGTAACGAATCGCACACTGAAGATTCGACATGTGATGTTATTATAGTGTGTAACGAATCGCGCTCTGAAGATTCGACATTTGTCATCCTATAGTAGTCGTGGATTTAGAGCATGAGCTGTGTGGTTACAACCTACTTGTGCATGGAATGTAGTTTCATGCTTTATATATATTTCGTATATAAGTTGTAAACTTATTTATTTTGGAGTTAGTTAGGACATTGTTACTACGATATGGCTAGAGTTTGGCTCTAGTGTGGGAGGTATGAGTTCTTCCTGTCAAGATAGTGCGCACTAGGGGTGGTATTACTAGCGGGTTAGTGCCCGTAATAGCCGTTGAGGTCTTGGCAAAATTCCGAGCTTAGATGTCCAAGTATTCCACTATTTGATTTCGCACTTTTATATTTTTAGTTGATAACCTAGAGAATCTATGTCTCGATGTGTGGTATTAGAAATTCTAATTATACTAAATTGCTATATTTAGTTGATTTCGCACTTTTAGATTTCTAGTTGATAACCTAGGGAATCTATGTCTTGATGTGTGGTATTAGAAATTCTAATTATACTAAATTGCTATATTTAGTTGATTTCGAACTTTTAGATTTCAAGTTGATAACTTTGAGAATCTATATCTTGTTGCTTTGTATAGCATGCTTCCATGTTAGTTAAATTGCATAGATATTGTGATTCGTGTTTTATTGTTCAAATGTGACTTAGGAATGATCCTATAGATTCATTTGGAACATTGACGTTAGGCGGCATGACTCACCTTTGTTGTTTTTGTATATTAGATTTCAAGTTGATGACTTTGAGAATCTATATCATGTTGCTTTGTATAGCATGCTCCTATGTTGTTTGAATTGCATGGATGATGTGATTTGTGCTAGAAATGATCTAGGGTAACTTAGGATACTCCTTGAGTCTCATCTTGACATAAACGTTAGGTGGCATGAGCCCCTTTGACATGTTTCACCTTAAGGTGATAAAATTGTAAAATGCTAGGTCAATGCATGCTCATTTCCTACGAGCAGCTTTATGTTACTCACCCCAAAGTTACTGTGGCATATTTTAGGTATAGGAATCAAGGTTGAGATTCTCATTATGCTCGGATGATTTGTGGACTTGAAGGTTCCATTCTTGTAAAGGTTGGCTTGAAATGCCATTTGTAGCCTTATTTGTCAAATGTGTATATTTGATTTTAAACTTGTAATGTGTGCTTAAGCACACTTTTTGATTCTCATTTTATGTATATGATATAAGGCCGGGCCAAATTTCATTTGAAGTCCATGTTTATTCATACTGGTTGTATTTTGCCTTTAATGAGAATATGTGAAAAAGGCATGTGTTTTAGTATGTTATTTTGCACCGGAGTGTGCTTTATGTATGAAATTCATTATCTAGCATTCATTTAATATATATGAGGTGTGGCCAAGGGCCAAACACCGTTTAGTTTTCATTTTTGCATTTTAGTTCACATATTGCATTTTTGGGCTAAAATAGTATAAACCGAGCCTTTAAGGGTTCTTTTTCAAATCGGGTGGTGTAAAGTGTATTCTGGAACCTCCACTATGTCTCATTCATCTTGTATGAAGTGTGGCCAAGGGCCAAACGGTCATTTGAAACCATTTCCAAATTTTGGTTTCCATATTTCCCATTTCAAGTTCATTTTCGCCTTTTTGGCCGTCAGGGGGTTGGATTTTGACTCGGCCATTTCTGGGAGCCACAGACCATTCCCGCATGCTCAAAATCATCATTTACGTTTGTGTGTATAATCGTTTTCAAGAAAAACCCTTTCCTTTGTGATTTGAGCCTCCTACGAACTTATTTTAAAATTTTCTTGCATAATCTGATTTTAGGGCCTTTTGGGGTTTTCCTTCAAAAAATAAAGTCCAATCTTCACACGGTCACTTAGAAAATGTGATTTTAGGGGGGTTTTCTTCTTTGTATTTTTCCAGAAAATGTCGTCTTGGTACTAGAAATCCCTCGTGAAGTTTCAGCTTCCAGTTTTCATTTTAGCAGCTTTTTAGCTCTCTTGACCAGATTTCTTTGGAGGGCGTTTTGGCCATTTTGCAGCGAGTTTTTTTTCATTTTCTCTCATGAGTGTGGGTAGAAAATTTGATTTCAGGAGGGGTTTCTTTTTCGTATTTTTCCAGAAAAATTCATCTTCTAGCCCGTTTCTGCTCTCAGATCCTATAGCAGCTTTTTGCCTCTTGTCCAGTTCTGATCTAGGGGCATTTTGAGGATTTCACAGTGAATTTTTTTCGTTTCCCTCCCCGCTGTCGGGTAGAAAACTCGATTTTAGGGGGGGTTCTTCTTTGTGTTTTTCCAGAAAAACTCGTTTCGACCTCCGTTTCAAGCCTCAGTTCTGGATACTCAATTTTTTCTTCTTGCTGTCATCTTGGGCATGCCATTGGGCGCTGGCATGGGCGCCGGTGGGCTCGCGCATGGGCGCCAAGCATGCCATGGCTTTCGTCGGGCCACCGCAACGTCTCAACTTCAAACCCTCGTTTCTCCCTCGTCCGGACTCCAAATCGAGTGAACTTTTTTTTGAACTTGACTAATTTTTCGCTGCCTTTCCAACAGTGTGCTCAGTTGCACCCGGATCTTCCTAAATAATTACCAGTTTACCCTTTTTGCTTTAAGTGCTCATTTTTCTTCGTTATGCCGTTTCTCCTTCGTCCGGACTCCAAATCATGCGATTCTTGAGTCCATATTGATTAGTTTTTCATTGTCCTTCCAGTGGTGTGCTCGGTGGCACCCGAGTCCATTGTTTTCAGAAATGACTATTTTGCCCCTGGGGGCTTATTTGTCATATTTTCGATTTTTTGCTTCTGCATCAGTTCTCATTGAGTTCCATGACCTCATGGAAGGTCACTTTGACTTCTTAGAGTCTTATTTTCTATTTTTGCTTCCGCATTCGGATCCGTTATCGGGTCAATCTTCGGTTTATCACAGGACGCATTGGCTTGAAAAACCAAGGCTGTTACAGGTGGTATCAGAGCTCCTAGGTTTGAACACCTTGGACGACTTGTTTTGGGTGCATATCACATTTTTGTTGCTATGTTATACTTGTACATATGCTATTTGTTAACATGTTTCAGTATTATAATATGTTTACGTGCTTCTTGATAACATGCTTGGTTTGATAACCTGTCTACATGCTTAATTGACAAATTGTTTTGAATCTTACTTAATTCGTTTTAGCATGTTGTGTATGCTTATCTGCTTTAGCATGACTGTATGTTGTATACATTTCCTTACTTCTTGTTTCGTGCGTTCATGGCGTGAGTTGCATTCGATCATAATAACTCGTGTTATTATTGATCTTGTTTCCTTTTGGGCCATCGTGTTAGGGTTCTGGTAGAATCCTGTAGAGTTCCCACCAAACTCGTTGGCATCTTGGTTTGGGGGATGTTTCCTTTCCTCGTGATGAGTGATTGGACTCATCTAGGTTCGGTTGTACGTTTTATGTGTGGTGTCTTTAGAGAGGCATTGCATTCATTCTTTTGATTTTACGAACTTGCCATTTGTGTGATCACTTTTACATGTTTGTAAGCCCCATTATTTTTGGGCATGTATTAGAAATATGTTTAGGATATGTGATTATGTGGTAGTTTGTGTGAGGATGTATATGATACGTTTTCTTATACTGTATCTGTTTATCATGTTTGTGCTGTTGGTGGTGTATAGCACGTTGCTATTTATTTAACCTTTATGTGATAGGTGGTTTATTTGGTTTACCTTATGTGTATAGTGCTTAGCACTACAATATTATTTGATTTATGTCATTTAAATTTTGCGAGCATATACTATGTGAGTATTTGGTTTATATTATTTCATCTTTCCTGTACTTATGTTAGGGTTTTGTGACCTTGGATGTCGTATTTTGCTAAAATTGCATATATGTATTTTGTTTAAAAGCATATATATATTTTTGTGAAGCAAATTCATCATGAAACTATTTGAAATCCTTGTTATGGTTTTTCCTACTGTCTCACCCCCTACAGTTTCAGGTACCGAGGATGAACTTGGATTGATAGTAGCGGGCTAGGTGGAAGAGTTGGTGTTGAGGATTATTTATTTATTTTAAAGATGTTGTATTATTTATTTGAGGAAATTGATTTGTATCAATATAAAATGATATTTTCTTTTTGAGATCCTGGGTGTAATACTGATGTATTTGGATTTTAATAAATCGAGGAATTTATTTAGAAAAATTCAGGGCGTTACACATAGGGTACCATTTGACCCTTTTCATGTTAGTTTTCACTTCCAGTTATTTCCTTGAGCTTCGTGACTTCATGGAAGGTCACATTGGTGTATTGGGGATGGTTTACATCTCTATAGACTTTGGATTTATCTTTTACTTTCGTATTTCGGATCCATTATCGAGTCAACTTTCGGTTCATCACTGACGCACCGGGTTGAAAAACTTGGGCCGTCACAAGTGGTATCAGAGCTCCTAGGTTCGAAAACCTTAGGACGATGGGTTTTGGGTGCATATCATGCTTGTGTTGCCATGCTCTATGTATTTATATGCTTTATGATAACATTTTTTGGTCTAATAACATGTTTATGTGCTTATGTGCTACATATGGTATGCCATTTGTTTAGCATGATTTAAATTCTATGTAAAGAGTATGACATATGATGTATGCTAGATCTGATTTGTATATGCATTATTATTTTGCATATTTGGCAGGACTTGGGATTAGTCATGGGGGATTAGTCATGGGATGTTTGAGTTGAGATTGAGTCGTTTGGTGAGTTTTTCACTTAGTACAATGGTCGATGCATTTGGTTTTGTTTAGGCACTCTTCTTTGAGGTTGTTAGTGATTGTCCACTTGGTTTTATGGTAGCGTAGGTAGTGAGACACCTTTTGTTTAGGCTCTCGTGAGTTGAGTCATTTGGCATTGCCATAGTGCTGGATTTGTTGGTTTTGAGCCATGATGAGGTTATGGGCCTCTTAGGATCCTTGCTTGTTCGGGATGATTCCTCTGGGATTGCAATTTTCGTGGGCGGGTACATTGTGGGCGGGTGCATGGCACTGTCATGCTACCGTACTAGCTAGCTACAAGTGCAGTTCAGATGGAATCAGTATTGGTTTTATTTTGATAGGCGTCCTCCTTATGATCGATGATGATGATTGTTGTTTTGGGGGTCAGTCGTAGTGATTTATTTGGTTGTTATTGATATGGTTATAGTTACCATTTCTTTGAGTTTTCCTTGCGTGATGATGCTTTTGGGATCAAGTCGATTGATTGATGCTTTGGGTAGAGAGAGTATTGTAGTGTTAGTATCACTTGTAGTGTTACCTTTAGATTCGGAGATGGATTGTTAGAGTCTTACCATTGTGGCAAGAGCTCACATTTGTTTTGAGATAGTTTGTTGTCGCATTGGTTTTTAGAGTCAATTTATGGCTAGGACTGGTCCTTCATTTCACCTAGACACTCTAGGACACGATGTCCATAGGGTTCATTGTTGCATCATTTTTATCTTATGCAGTTTCATTTACTTCCATGTTAGTAGTAAGATTTATGTTATTGTGATGTGTGAGTAGGTGGAGGTCTATCCACATTTGCCTTCTTATTGTGTGGCATTAGCATGCCTTCCTTATATACTCAGAGATGCCATGTTATTATATTTTAGTGACATGATTTTGTGCTTACGTGGAGACGTGCTGCATGTACCCTTGATTTTATTTATGTGAGTAGATTTTCCTTCTTGGTACTTGCATTTCTTGTTATTTGTATGACTTCTAGGTTTAGTTTTCCCTTTTTGCTCTCTGTTTATAGTTGTTGTGTTGACATTTGTGGGAGAATAGGGTTTCTCCTCTTTTCTTGGTTCAAGTAAGGAACTTCACAAGGAGTGAGTCTCTCCTTTTCATTGCGTTGTGCATAGCTTTGGGGGTTGGCTGGTCCTTAAGGACCAATATCGTTGTCTTGAGTCCTTGGTGAGGATTTGATGGATTTTGGTCGACTTACTTCCATGTAGGGGGTGAAGTCTTTGACCTTGTTGTCTTTCATTTCAGAGATGAAGTCGTGGTGTTGTCTTTCTTAGGACTGGTGGTTCCTTTCCTTCGTGTCTTCCCTTGGGGAGTTTTGCCGTGGTTGTTGACAGGTTGTGGTGCTCTGAGTGAGTGGATTGGTGTGAGATCATTTTTACAAGGACATATGTCCATATCACTGAGGAATTGTTTGATCTGTGAGGTGAGCTCAATGCTCTTTTGAGGATGTCTTTTGGAGACTTGCTTTAGTTTTGGAGATCTAGATGTGGTTGACTCTTAGGAAAAGTTTTGGAGGATCGCTGTTGGATATGGCTTGTTTATGGAGTTTTCTCATCTTAGTTATGGCTAGGCGTAGTTTTGAGGAATCGTAGTTCCAGTGATTGTTTATGGATTGAAATTGAGGAATTTTGATTTAACTTGGTGTTGCCAAGTACGATTTTGAAAGACTCATTTGGTGATTTTAATTGTCGAGATATTGATGTATGTGCCACGTGGTGGACTTGTATTTTGAGGATTTAGTTATCCAAGATAGGAATGTGGATCCAATCTTTGAATTAAGGTGATTCGTCTCGTAGTTGATCTGTTTCAGGGAGATATGTAGGACTTTCAAAGAAATATCTTGTAATGAGGTTCATTTTGATTTCTGGAGGTTTTGATTTGCTTTTCAGGTTTTAGATTCTCGATTGATGTTGTTGGTAATAGCATTTTGAGACATTAGAGATGTTGGTTTTGCTGTATTGAGGATTTAGGGCCTTAAGCATAATGTTGCCTATGACATTGTTGTCAGAGTTTAGGATTGGCCGGGATGGTCCAGAACATCTTTGGATATTCCAACTCTCACAGATGCCTGGTTCCCATATTGCCTTTGGCCATAATCATTTTGCGACATTGATGTCATTTGTATCGAGAGTTTCATGGGTAGACCTAGTGGGGGGCAGGTTATGAACTAGTGCCTTCTACTGTTATGCTATCGTACAAAGTTGTGTGTTGTGGGTGGGTGCTAGTTGCCGTCGATGCTACCTTACTGACGAGTAAGTGTGGGCGGGCACTAGGTACTGTCATTGCTACCACACATTTGAGTAAGCCGTGGGTGGGTCCTAGTCGCTATTCATACTGCCATGTCATCTTTGTTCGGTACCTTGTTTTGATACGTAGTTATCTTGGAGTTCTTTTGGTGATTATTTTTGGATCGGTATGATAGTTCATCTGGAGGGATACTTACGGTTATTTTTTTCCATTCTTTTGTCTAGCCTTGGGTTCTGTGTATGAGTTCTAACTTATCATGTGGCCATGTGGTCACTTTTCTTCTGAGAGGTTGTCTTGTCATGAGCAAATGGGTGCAAATAACACTGGTTTGTGGATTCTCTTTCAATTTTGAAGTCGTTGGTGTAGCGTGTTGTGTGGGATACTCGGAGATGTACTCCGTAGTTATCCTGGTTTCGCCTTTTGTTTTCTTAGGGCAGGATTTCGGGGACGAAATCCCTTTAAGGTGGGAAGGTTGTAATGACCCGGGCTTTTTCCTTCCTTTCTTTTCTTAGATTTTCACGGATATTTTTTTTCCATTGATCTTTTCCTTTTTGAGTTCAGTTTCTCGTCGCTTAGTGTTGTCTCGAGTGCTCTGGAATGATTTCTGAGACTCTTTTCTTTGAATTGACAACTTCCTTTGAGGACCGAGTCATTTCCACATTTTTCTTTTTTCGACACTATTCACTTTTCGTCCTTTTCCCTATTTTGTCTTTTCCCCATTTGTCACTTTATTGGCATAACCTCACTTCTTGTGTTTGGAGTTGGTTTTTGACTTCACATATCTTCATTCTAAGTGGTTTCCACGAAATACGTATCTTTACCTTTGTAAGAAAGTACTCTGGTTGCTCCCGGTGTCCATAGGGGCATGGATGCATAGTTTTTCAGAATCTTTTTCTTTTCTTGGGGTGTTTTTAGAAAATATCTTTTGAAGATATTTTATTTTAGAGGTTTTTAAGAAAATATTTTTGGAAGATATTTTCATTCTGGGGCATTAGTGCAGTTTTCACTTTTTGGAGGGGCCATTGTGCAATTAACGAAAGTTATTGCAAAAATACCTCGTCTGGAGCCTAGATCCTTGTACGGGATTCATTTTCACATTTCGTCGAATCGTGTACTCTTAGAATTTCGTTTTGGTCATTTTTTTTCCAGTTTCAGAGTTTCTGACCCCGGTTGCCGCCGAACTTGTTCGGGGCATATTTCTCTGCTCGAGACTCAGTTTTCAATGCCATTTCTTCCGTTGTTCATGTTTTCTCATTTTGAATCTTTTTTGTTCATGGAGTTTCACCGTTTGAGCGTGTCTGCTAAAAATCCACTTTTCTGGACCCAGCGGGGCACTTTTTGAGATTTTCTATAAATAGGGGACTTAAAGAAGAAAAGTCAGATTTTGATCATCTTCCTCCCCCTCTTGGCCGGTAGCCATGGGAGCTCCTTGGGCTGCCACCGTTTCTTCTTCTCCTCCACTTGATTTCCTAAGTGAAAAGTCTTCGGCATTCACGTTTATTGTTCCCCTCGACGAGCTCTACCTTTCCCCTTTATTAGAATCCATTTCTGACCATTTCTTGGGTTCGGATTTGAAGTCAAGTTGTGATTTTCATGGGGCTTCCTTCGGATTCTTGTTCATCGTGTTGTCCCCGACAAAACCTTCGGTATCGTCAGATTCGGAGCACCTTTATTTCGGTAGACTTTTGAGATTTTCATCTCAAATTGAGGCAGGGGATGTTTTAGGATTTTATATGTGTTGTATGGAGCATTTTCCATGATTATACAACTTGTATGCATGCTTTTGTTTAAGTCCTATAATTTAATTTAATTAATTTCTATGGTTAGAATTTAATTCTCATGATGATGTATAACTTAGAATTAAATTATGGCATGCTAGAAAGTTTGGATTTAATATGTTTGTTAACGTATATTAAATTTAAATTAATTGAATAAGAATTGCACATTTTATTTAATATTTTTCTTTGTGAAAGATTAATTCCCATGGTCATACCTTACATGAAATGAGCTTGTAATATGCTTTTAAATTAAGTCTTGGCATGTTCCTTAACATACTCTAATCTGAGAGCATTTGGATAAGTATAAAAATCTAGAGATTTTAATTAAAATGATTAATTAAAATCCATTTAATTGTTCCATTAGCCTAATTAAGTTTTTAACTTGATATTTGTGATGACTATGGCTTGTATACTAGTATATATTAATTTGGGACCATTTGATGTTGTTTTAGAATTTAGGGATTTAATTATCATGTTTTAATTAAATTCCATCCTATTGATCCAATGACCTAAGTAAGCTTTTGATTTGATTCACGTAATGAATAAGTTATGTTGTTTAACATGTGTTAATTACAGTTCATTTGATTGAGATATGAAACTTAGAGAAATTAATTAGGTTATAGAATTAATTTCTGTTTCTATTGCATTATTGATTAAATCATGCGTTTAACATTGATATTTTGTTTGAAGCATGATTTTAGACTTGTAATTGATTTATGCGATTATGTTTCAATATTGAATTATATTGTTATAGTGTGTAACGAATCGCACACTGAAGATTCGACATGTGATGTTATTAACGCGCGTACCAAATCGCACTCTGAAGATTTGACATTGTCATCCTATAGTAGTTGTGGATTTAGAGCATGTATTGTATGGTTTCGACCTACTTGTGCATGGAATGTAGTTTCGTGCTGTATATATATTTTTCGTATATAAGTTGTTAACTTATTTATTTTGGAGTCACTTGGGACATGATTACTATAACATGGCTAGAGTTTAGCTCGAGTGTGGGAGGTATGAGTTCTCCCAGTCGAGATAGTGCGCACTAGGGGTGGTATTACCAGTGGGTTAGTGCCCGTAATAGCCGTTGAGGTCTCGGCAGAATTCTGAGCTTAGATGTCCAAGTATTCCACTATTTGATTTCGCACTTTTAGATTTCTAGTTGATAACCTAGAGAATCTATGTCTTGACGTGTGGTATTAGAAATTCTAATTATACTAAACTGCTATATTTAGTTGATTTTGTATTAGATTTCAAGTTAATAACTTTGAGAATCTATATCTAGTTGCTTTTTATAGCATGCATCTATCTTGGTTAAATTGCATAAATATTGTGATTTGCATCTTGTTGTTCAAATGTAACTTAGGAATGATCTTATAGATTCAACTAGAACATGGACGTTAGGTGGCATGACCCACTTTTGTTGTTTTTGTATATTAGATTTCAAGTTGATGACTTTAAGAATCTGTATCTTGTTACTTTTGATAGCATGCTCCTATGTTGTTTGAATTGCATGAATGATGTGTTTTATGCTAGAAATGATCTTAGGAAGCTTAGGATGCTCCCCAAGTCTCACATTTGACATAGATGCTAGGTGGAATGAACCACGATGTTTAAATCATGCAAACATGTAAAACGTTAGGTCGATGAATGCTCATTTCCTACAAGTAGGTTTATGTTGCTCACCCCAAAGTTACTGGGGCATATTTTAGGTACAGGATACAAGATTAAAGATTTGCACTTGCTTTGGGTGAATTGCAGAATGGAAGTTTCTTTAGAAGCATTCTTGTTCACATGAAAGTGCTCGCATGTTTAAGTTTTGCCTATGAAATGTAATTTTTCTAACTTGGAGGTTTGACATGTCGAATGTTATAAATGAATTGTAATAAGGCCATAGGCCATTTCAGCATATTTAAAAATGTTATTTTACACTTGCGTGTTTGTTCACATCATCACACACTTGCATACAATTCAATTTGATCATGCAATGGGGGATCCGATTGAGCCTTAGGGACTTCCTTTCATTTTTGGTGCATAATAGGTTCATTTTTGCATTTTCAACCTGTTTCAGTCGACTGGTAACTTATTTTGGTCGACCGATGGCCTTTGAATTTCAATTGAACAGTAAAATTCCAATTCCAGTAGCCTTTTTCAGTTTCGAGCCACAAACCGATCGACCGGTTTGTCATTTCGGTCGACCAAAATAAAGGCTCTTTTCCTTCTTTTTCCTGGCTCATTTTGACGAACTGAAGCTCTATTTCAGTTGACCGAAATGGAGCTGCTTTGTAGGTTTTGTTTGGTTGATTGTTTCTTCTGGCCTTTATTGCTTCATTCCTTCCTACTAGATTTTATTAATTTTGTGTAGGCCATTTAGTGGTGTTATTGGTTTAGTTTGAACTAGATTTTGTCCCTTTGGTTGTCATTGGTGCCATAGGGTACCATTTGACCCTTTTCAGGCTAATTTTTACTTCCGGTTATTTCCTTGAGCTCCGTGACTTCATGGAAGGTCACATTGGTGTCTTGGGGATGGTTTACATCTCTATAGATTTTGGATTTATCTTTTGCTTCTGCATTTCGGATCCATTATCGGGTCAACTTTTGGTTCATCATTGATGAACCAGGTTGAAAAACTTGGGCCGTCACAATGAATGATGATTTTGATAAAAAAAATATGATCTCTAGTAATGAATCAAACCATGCTCTGATAGCACTATTAGGAAACGTACAAATTTTAAAAACTTTTTGAGGGATTTTCATACATAGATCTTGATTCATCACATCGAGACAAGTTTTATAAAAAAATAAAATATGATGATGTATCATTCAATAAATAGATTGAATACTTACATCAAGGTTTGGGTAAACCTTAGATCTCTCCTCTAAAGTGAATGTTCTCACTTATTGTAGATTCCTTTGCTAGATGCTTTCTCTTTGAATCTACATCTTCTTAGTAATGATTTTGCCTTTAGGAATCACTCATAAGCCTCCATGAATGACCTTGGAAAAATAGGCTTGTGGGAGCCTCCATTAGATGATAACACTAACCCTAAAAATCTAGAGAGAGAAATATTTTCTTGTCCTCTCAAAGTCCCAACTAAAATATATATGAACCCATGTATATATAGGCAAAATAAAGATAAGGAAAGTAAACAATAAATCATTCTCAATCTCTAATTCACATATCTCAAATCTAATAGGATTCCAATATCAAGTTGGGCTAGAAGTGAGAATCCTTTGGACTTATTATTTTATTAGCTACAATGAATTAATAATTGGCCCAGTCCATGGACCCAATTAAATTAATTCATTAATTAATTTCTGCTCCACTAAAAGAAATTAATTGAATTATAATTAAATAATAAATAACCTCTAAGTCAATGTTGCACTTTGATCCCTCTATGCATAATTAGTTATCGGATAAATAAAGTCATCAATCCGATTACATAATTAATATATTTATTTTGGTACCTTTGATTATTTCTGGCTCGATCACAATAAAATATTTGTTTGATAAAAATAATAATTTAAATAAATAAATATATAATAAATTATTTTGTCTAAAAACACACGAAGACCTTCGAATTTACTTTGTGATCAGCCATAATCAATATAAAATAAATACAAGTAGTAATGATGCAAATATTGAAAATATGACTCTCTAACTATTAATTATATAATCACCCAAAGTGCCGGTCTAAGGATTCCGAAGATTCCGCCGAACAAATCAAAGTAATTACTAATTAATAAAAGAGTCTATACTTGTGTCATGCTTAAGAGTCAAATACCATGACAGTGATAGGGAACAATTGCATACTACGGCTCTCGCAATATATCTCAACCTAACGTGGATCCAGTTTAAGTCTTAGTTCATAATATCCATCCATAATTACCGACTATAAACAATTTATGATTACTATATATATTCATGTATTGATTGCCATCACATATATATAAAAATATTTCTTGTAATCAAATGAACACTATCAATTTCATAATGAATCGAAACATAATACATTGAATTCACCAATTATATAAATCATAAATATTTCAAATATGTCAGGAACATATGTCACTATAATCCACATAGGAATTTGCTATGCCAGGGTACAAAAATCCCAACAGAATCTCCTTCTAGCAGCCAGCCAAAGGATAAGGCTGTGTTTGGGTATGTGATGTTTGAACCACACCACTTTATGCCAAGGAAAGTTTGGGGATGGAGGGTTGAAAAAAACAACTGTATGTGCCATTGTAAAGATCTTTATAGGGCTAGGTAACCATTCAATGCAATCTGGCTCTGCAGAGGGCTGGGGTAATTCATGTAACTGTGAGATAAAGCTTTTTGTTTGGAAAAAGTTGTGCAGCTGGATTGAGTTTGGATGAACCCAATGGTGGTTGGAAATTAGGCTATCAGCTAGGCTATTGTTATCTAGTTAAAGAATTTCCACACCATTAAGACTCAATTGCTGCACAATTGCCCCATTAGGTAGCCAATAGTCTAACCATAAACTAGTATCTTTACCAGCCCCAATCTTGTGCCTTATCAGTCCCCTTGCCATGGATCTTAACCCAAGAAGCTTCCTCCAAAAGCCTAAGCTCAGTCCAGAAACCTTCACTGACTAGAAATTCTTTGTTTCGATGAGGAACTACATGAAATTAGGGTTTTAGGGACAGTCGAAACTGTCCCTAAAAGCTAGAAATCTGTCTCTAAAAGTCAAATTGGTCCATCACTAAAAGTAGCGCGACAAAAGAGCTTTAGGGACAGTTAAGTTTGACCGTAACAAATACTTTGACCTTTAGGAATAGTTCTTACTGTCCGAAATAACACCGTCCCTAAAACTTATTAAGGATGGTATAAACTATCCCTAATAAGATACGAATTAGGGACAGTTACTGGGATTGTCCCCAATACATAGAGGATTAGGGACGGAGAGACAGTCCCTAATACGTTAATTTTAATTATTATTATTGCATTAGGGACGGATGGACTGTCCCTAATACATGATTTTTTTTAATTATAATTATTGTATTAGGGACAGGTAGACTGTACCTAATACTTTATTTATTTATTATATGCTTGATTTGTGGGTTTAATCATTTTGAATACATGCAAAACATAAACAAAATAGATCCACAATAACATTCAAAAAGATATTACTAGCCATAAAACAAAATACATCCACAATACATATTCAAGATCCATAAAATCTCCAGTTTTCTAAACAAAAACTAAAACTGCTAACCAGTTTTCTAAACAAAAACTAAAACCATTTGTATATTTCTTTCCTCAGCAATTTCGGCCCTTTTCTTAGAAGCCTCGTCACATGATGAGGAGGCACGTTGAAGCTTTGGAGCCACAAAACCATGTCCAAATCCACGGCTATATCCCTTCCTTATGCCTATTTGGTTTTGCACTATCTCAACATCATTTATGGTTGGACTCGTACCATCAGAATTTTGAGAATTTTGTGCAGCCTTTTCTTTCATTACATCCTGCAAAATATTTAAGTTCACTATCAAATTGAAAGAATATGGCATAGGAATAAATCATGTGTACGCTAGAATATTAATCTCAATGGAGAAAAAAAAAATGCTTATTTTCAAAATGGAAGGATGAGTACACGTCAATGACAAACTGTATATCATGTGTGGAAAGAAAGAGATAACATAATAAAAAGATTACAATACCCCTAAATACACATTTAATGGAGCATCTCAGTTTCTGGAAATTTCAACAGGTGTTTCTCCAATGGTCAAGGCATCAACCCAGCAGACAATTTTTCTAACTGGAAGCATGAAGAACAATAAATAAAAATATGTCATATCTAAACATGCATATATCGTTGTGTATATAAATATATGAACAATTGTGAATATTGAAAGATTGTCACTAACACGTAATGTGCAACTAATCATTGGGACCCTTAGCCCAACTACAAAACTAATCATATTTCAATTTTGATGCTCGAAATGATAACAAGCAGCAACCATAGTATAATAATAAAGAATCATCACCATCTGCATATAATATTTCAATTGGCCATGACACATTTATAAGCTCCAATCCTATGGAGCAAAAAGAATAAAATGACTACATACCGAACAAAATACATGTTAGCAAGTGGTTTCTTCAATTAAATTACTCAGGCAGGAGCTACATAAAAAGCCTGCTTGGTATGTAGCCTGTGGTGCAAAAGAAGTGATTTTCTACAAGAGAGAATCCTGAGAATGGAGTATTTTATCTAGAATGAATTACATTTGCTTCGTGCTAGTATATGATAAAACAGAGAATATGGATGTATATATCAAACATAAATTCCATGTCCATAAATATCCAGCAATCTTTACCAAAAACTACTAAAAGAAGAAAGGGCAGGAAAAAAAAAAAAAAAAAAAAAAAAAAGGACAAACAACATTTGATTCTACGCGGCATTATAAATAATTCACCACCCCCATCAATTACAGCACAATACACCAATTCAAAGTTCAAAAGATGTACACATTAATACCTAATAATCTTTACCCTCTACAAACTTTGATTTATTTCTTATCTGAAAAAGGTTATTTTAACTTATAGATCTATAAAGAAATGCCAAATAATAGAAAAAGTAAGCTAGTAAAACATATCCAAAATTAGGAGATCATGCAACATCTTTGCAACCCTTGATTTCAGTTTCACACATGGTTGCTAGTTATTGAGTTTGATATTTGTTTTGAAAAAAACATGTTCAAGAAATGCACCTGGAGTAATTAAGATGTCTTTTGAGACGATCTGCAAATTTGAATGTATCGACTTCGAATCAAGAGGTTGTGGAGAAATAATTATTGGTCTGGCAAATGAATGCAATCCACACTAAGAACACTCTTACAGTAAATTACTTTTTACTATCATAAAATAACCCCCATTTGTTATGTACAATAGTATAAGTTTGGAATTTATGTCCAATACTTTCAATTTATCTTCAAAATATAAAGATGAAATTAATACGTAGTACTAATATAACTCAATCTAGATTTCCTTTTGTGAATAATTTACAGTGATTTCAGTTTCACACATAGTTGCTAGTTATCGAGTACGATATTTGTTTTGAAAAAAACATTTTGAAGAAGTGCACGGGTGGAGCAATTAAAATGTCTTTTGAGGTGAATTGTAAATTTGAACGTATTGACTTCGATTCAAGAGGCTGTAGAGATATAATTATTGGTCTGACAAATGAATGCAATCCACATAAAGAACATTCTCACAGTAAATTACTTTTTACTATCATAAAATAACCCTCATTTGTTATGTACAATAGTATAAGTTCGAAATTTATGACAGTCACTTCACATAAATAGTATCAAATGTTACCTAAATATCCCTATTAACTCCTTCCCATGCTTTCAATTTATCTTTAAGATATAAAGATGAAATTAATACTAATATAACTCAAGTCAGGATTTCCTTTTATGAATAATTTACAGCGTTTCAGAAGTAATGAATATGAATACAACCTTGATGGAGTAATTGAATCCATGTTCCAGATATTTGACTTGTACATTTATAAAAAGATGAAAAACATGTGCATTAAAGATGATAGACCAATTTACAATGTCTTTAGCATTATTAATACTATGGAAAATAAAAAATTTAGAGATTGACAAACTGTCATATGCACAATATATACATGTTCCTCCAATTTGTATAAAATATGATGGGCTTTTACTTCAAATTTTAATCATATATATATATATATATACATATAAGAGAAATAGATATTACCATGAACACTTTGATAGTGAACACTTTGATGGTGAAGCTTAAAGCTTTCAATACTGGGAAAGAATTGTCCACATGCTGGGCAAGGAAATGTAGTAGTCCTAGGAGATGGGAACCAATAATTTCATTTCAATTTATAATCATAACAATTAATTAGTAAAAACAATAGAAATTATTAAAAAGGGCTTTAATATATATATATATATATATATATATATATATATATATATATATATATACAAATTATAGACATACATTATATATATATATATATATATATTACCTGCTAGGATCAATGATCATGTGACATTTATAACACCCAGAGAAGTGCCAAATAATAGAAAAAGTAAAGCTAGCAAAACATATCCTAAATTAGCAGATCAAGCAACAATTTTGCAACCATTGATTTCAGTTTCACACATCAAAGATAGCAAGGGAACCATAAGCATTCAATGTTTCACAATAACAAGAACCATAAAGACATATAACCCAAAAAGAAAATCACTAAGATTAGCAGTTCAACAGGAAATTAAAGACTGTTGAATCCCCCAATGGTAAGACCAGAACCTTATCATTTTCCCCTGCCAATTGTTGAACCCCAATGGTAAATTTTCATAAGCAATTCTACACAATATTGCCAAATAGTTTGATGGTAAATTGGCTGATGTTGATCCAATGGTTAACAAGAGACTGGCAATTGGGCTTTACTAATTCTATTAAACATTTGAGAAAATTTTCAAATAAATTCTGGCCTTCATATTTTGCTACTGATCAGGACATCAATAAATCGGGAAAGAGAATGTATATAATTTTGTATATCATGTGTTGAAAGAAAGAGATAACAGAATTTTTAAAAATAAATCCTTACCTCCGCTACAGATAATGAACAATGTGATCAATACAATTCGATTGAAGCAGCTGATTTGTGTTAAAAAGTGTAATTGCCCTTTGCTAAAGAAATTATTGCAGCAAAGATGGGAACACAAGCTGCAATGATGAGCAGAATTAGCAAATGATTGATACAACATTAGCAACCACATCTTGTTCATCCTCAGAATAAAACAACAACAGGACTTTCTGAACCATTATTCAAACATTCCAGGTACCAGAGTTAGCCCTCCAATTTTATTCTAAAAATTGCAAACATTTTGTTTCCATAAAAATAATAGAATATAAGTTTTGAATATTCAGTGATAGATTGACAGTGTTTGTTATATTGGTTTGTGTTAGGAATCTCTATTGTGGTTCAAATTATCCACTGCATAGCTTTTGAGTTTGCTTGGAATTCCCGATATGCACCTTCCCTCTTGCTAAGTCTTATCTATCTCCACTCTTTCTCATCCATCTCTATTCTGACCCTCAACCTTTGTTTCATACTCATTTCCTTCACATATTTGAAAAAACTCTTGCCACCTCCAGTTCAACCCAAAGTTTCTTGAATCACAGCATTCTTTCATTTAATCTAGAAATTTTAGAATTCCTCATGGGTTTTTGTGTGCTAGTTCTTGAATTAGTTGTCAAGAATTCCAAGTTCTACCAAAACTTTTCTTGCCAAAAAATTTCAGAAAATTTTAATGCTTCGATATGCAATGTTTTGGTCAAACATTGTACATGGAAGATTTCTTGCTGGACTCAGTCAAATGCTGGTCTGCCTTCACAAGGGTTCTTGAAACAATTTGGATTAATTGGATGTCTTTCCTCATTACTTCGACAGACTGTTTAGACCATTCATTGCTTCCGCACATAGCTGAACTATTTTCACTCATCTTATTCCCAATTGGCCGGTGATACATGCACTTAACTTCTCATAGACATTCATTATCTTATTCCCAATTGGTGGTACACACATTAGTGTATCAATTTGTATAATTAATGTTTCATCTTTTTCTAGAACCTTCCATATCGTACCGACCCTATCATATGCTTTTTCTATGTTAATAAACTGATATATGCATAAATTTTTCTTCTCTTGTAATTTCTTCATTAATCGACTCAGTAGAAAAGTAGCTTCCACCTTTAATCTCTCAATCATAAACTAAATTCATTTATAAGTTTTCTACCACGATATAACTTTGAATATCATGTTTAATTCATATAGGAACAAGGGTACTTTTTTCCATAAACCAGTCATCCTCCTAGTTTGTAAAAGCTGATAATCAGTCCTAGAATTAATCAGACCAACCACATCAATATCACATAATTAGATTACTAGGAAAATTATCAAAAAAATAAAACAAAAATAAAAAATACAGCCTGTTGAGCAGGTATTGGTAACACAACATCAGGTGTTATTACTTCAAATCTGATACCATTAAATACTTTCCTTAACTACCAAAGCTGCAAGTATAATTCTGCAAATGTGACTTTTTTCCTAAATTGAACACAATACAACAAACAAAATAGAAATAGAACCCAAGATTCAAATTATGTCAAAGTGATTTCATAGTCTAACAAGCACATAATAGAGTTTTTTAACAAGCACATAACAGAGTTTTTTAACAAGCACATAACAAGTCAAACTTGTGATATCTCAAACCTATATTTCCCACACCGATTCAGAATCAGACCACAAGCCGACTCCAGATTTGTAATTTGCCCCTTCGATTATTAGGCCTTCTGCAATTTCTAAACCCTACAACATATATTTGCATAAAAAAAACTAGGGTGAGGATCATTAAACCAAAATGGGTTATATGAATGTCAAATCGAAGATGGGGGTTCTCTGAAAATCGAAGAAAGAGGAATAATCCCTAAAATTTTGAAAAAATAAAAATATTTTACTTGAAGAGTAAGAGTTGATGTTGGAACAATTGGGTCATTCAGCCAGTGCTGCTGGAAGAGGGCGGAAGAGGGTGGAAGAGCCTCAATCTTCTGTGAGGGTGGAAGAGCTTCAGTCTTCTACGAGGGTGGAAGAGGTGGAAGAGGGAGTGAGGGCTTGAGGTGGGTTGGAACTGATGATAGTATATGGATTGGATGTAATGTTATTAAACCATGTAGTTTTTCAGTATTTTATTAAATAAAATAATTTTTCTCTTACAAATGCGCCAAACAAGGAATTAAGCACTAAGTTTTGCCATACAATTTTTTGTGCAATTGGGGATGGGCCATTTAAGTTTTTAGGGATAATCTGAAGGACTGTGCCAAAAAAGTAGTTTTTAGGGACACTCTGTTTGGCTGCGCCAAAAAAAAAAAAAGGTTTTAGGGACAGTCTTTTAAGACTGTGCCTCAAAAAGAAGGTTTTAGGGATAGTGTTAAAGACTGTACCTAAAACCCGAATTTCTTGTAGGTAGCTAAGTGTCCAAGTCACAAAAAGACTGTCTTTCTTCGAACATAAATTCCAAATGTGTTTCAAATTGGCAACCCTATTGGCTAATTCCAAGTTAGGAAATCCAGTCCACCATTAGCTTTAGGCCTGTAGATAGCTTGCCAAGCTACCTTAGCTCCTTTATTTTTCATATCCACCCCAGTCCAGAAGAAACTTCTAAGAATTTGGTTGATTTGCTCTATGACCTTCTTTGGTAAGATAAAGGCTTGGGACCAGTAAGCTTGTATTGAATAAAGCACAGACTTAACAAGAACAGCTCTACCTGCATAAGACAGGAATCTAGAAGTCCAACTACCTACCCTTGCAGTAATTTTCTCCACTAGGGTTTGATAGTCCCTAGCTTTGATTGAGGTAGAAGATAGAGGTAACCTTAGGTAGGTAACCGGCAGTGAACCAGCTTCAAATTGTAGAAGTTGTAAATTTTATATAACAGCTTTTTGGTTCTATTATAGGTCAATTTTTCTTTAATGGAGTGTTTGTAACCGTTTGTTACACTACGTCATCGTTGCAACTGTTGCAATGAATAATTTCTCCTTTAGGACAGCTCCAAATCATAGCTAAAGATTTTTATGTAGTATATATTCACCTCATGCATTTTCATGCATAAGATGGGAGCTAGTATGGATGCATCAAGCATAGTTTTATGCCAACTAATTAAATAACAAAGATCTTGAAGATAAGAAAGTTAGGTGTATTTATTATGTGGTATATTTGAAACAACCCACAACCATATATACTTTTTCTTGAAAATTTTCAATTTTTTGGTTGGGGTATTTAATAAATGATCAAATGTTGCATATTTTAGCACCTAAGTTAGGGTAGTTTAGTCCATTCATCTATCTTACTTTATCATTTTAGTTCTAATTTGTGTTTTTGTCTATATCAGGTCAATAAAGTTAAAATGGGCTAAAAACATTCTATTAAAGCCTTTTAGTAGTCAAGTAGAAAATCTGGAAAAAGTTTAAAAATTGCCCTGGAGCATTTACGATCGATTACAAGCCACGTCATCGTTAGCAGCCACGTTAGCAATGGATAAGGCTACCACATCATCGTTTGTTCAATTCACGATCGATCGTAGACAAGTGCGATTGTCCGCAATGCCACATCAGTGCCAGCTCAACGGATAAGATTGCCAGTTGTCAAGATGAGACTGCCACGTTAGCTACAATCGATCGCAGTTATCCATGACTGATCACAAAATTCCATGATCGATCACAACTCTGCTGGCAGTAAGCTGTTTTATTCCCGACTTCGCCCAATCTTCACCTACCAAGTGGATACGAGATTAAATCATTTAGGGGCCTATTTTTTGACTTATTTTGCTCTCTTAGGAGCTTGTATATAAGGCAAAATGAACCATTTGTTAGGGGTTCACTCATTAGTTAACTTTAGACATTAGAATTCTCTTTCTAGAATTAGGGTTTTTGTGAAAAGAGAAGGCAAAATCATCATCATCTCTAGGGTTTCTACCAAGAAGACCAATGGGAAGAAGATGAAACCATGTTTGAGGATTGCCCTTAAGGTTCCATGACCACATCTACCTCCTCCATGAGTGGCTAAACACCATCTTAGGGCTTGGGTAAGCCCTAAGCTTATTCGTTAAACCCTAGCTCTTTGTCTTTTTGGGGAATCTATTGTTGTAATGAATACTATAGCCTTGTGAATATATGAATCTTGATTTTTCCATGATTGTATCTATGGTTGAATGATTCCTATTAATTCTTTAGATTAATTACTTGTCCATGTGTAATTAGTTGAGGATTACATCTTCACACTAGTTTTCCTAAGTTAATTGCATGTCTATGTGTGGTTGATTGAGAATCTAGTGATGGTTATGCATGGATTTCATTAAATACACTTGTTGATTAATTGGATGGGTTATGCTTATGCTTGATAGATTGTACTACGTCTTTAGTTTAATTGTTTTAATTTCACTATCTTAGTTTAATTGTAATGTAAATGTATTTCAATTCCTAGATAGGTAGACATTAATCTATGCTTGAATTTGATAATCCATGCTTATTGATGCAAGTTGTATGATTCTCTAGATTAATGTGTATTATAATTGTGGATTAATTGAATAGTTTATGCTTAGACTTGATGAGTTGTGCTACATCCTAGTTTACTTGTTGTTAAGTGGACAATTCATGCTTGTATCTGATATCCATGCTCATTGTTGCAATTGGTAGCACATATTTGGGTTACAACATTATTGTTTCCCCAGTTAGATGAATGTTAGTGATTTAGTGACAAGCTTAGTGGTGATTCCTATGCCCTAAGACTTCTCTCCTATTTTTACAACTCTACTCTTTTAGCTTTAAATTGTCCTACATTGCATTTTTTAATTCATCATTAGTTTAATTAAATCAAACCAAAGTATCTTTCGATCTCTTGACCTACTAATCCAAGTTTAATTCCAAATACTATGTTCGATCTCTTGGGACGATACCTTCTCACTTCATACTACATAGTATAAGTGTTTAGTGGTTTTATAAATTTTAATCCGTGATGCCCACTATGCACTATTTCTAAATCTTTCAAAATGACACTAATTTATTGCACACCCAAGGAAGCAATCAGTATTTAGTGGAAATATCCTGCAGTAATGTAGATTTTCCCATGATGATCAAGTAGCAAATTAACAATATCATTATTAAAACAAATTATGTACATTAGAATTACATTCTACCAAGTCTACATATGGTTGAGCTGAATTTAGTCACCAATGCAAAAATTAGATAAGCATGCACTAGTTGAATAGCATCACAAGAAGTGCATATTACATAAAGTGTCAAGTGGTGTCCATATGATCTTTTTTCTACTCTTTCTTGTGTTTTTTTTCTTGAAAATACATGTTTGGTTAGTGTCTTTTAAGCCTGCTCTTTATTGTATTTGACTGAGGTATGTTTATCCTATGACTGTTGTTAACAACAAGATATAGGAATGCTTTTGTTTTCTATATGCATTTCTTTTGTTTTATTAAGTTATGTGGATATAACCAGACACGCTAAGTTAGGTGATGAAACCTATTAACCTATCCTATTTTTGTTTAAAACAAAACACGCGGGATTAGGTGAATAACCAATTGATCTATCACGTTATTAAGATAAGATACACCCTATTTGTTCTATCATGCTAAGAAAACAATGATACGTATATTGACATGTTGAAGATGAAAACCTATTGATCTATTATGTTATAGATAACAGGATACGTCCTAAGTTTACTGACACCAGAGTTCATTTGACAAGAAGAGGTTGAGGATTTGGTGGTCTAAGTATGGAATGAATCTGTTAGTGGAAATCCTTTACACAAGTTACAGAAGAAGCTTAGAGGTATCAAACTTGCTCTTAGTGCATGGAATAAGAAGAAGGGTAAGGTTTCTGAACAGGTACAAATTGTAACTGAGGAGTTGCATAAGGTTCAAATGGATTTTCTTAATGATCCATTGAATCAGCTTTTGATTTCCAAGGAAAGGGATGCAAGTTTGAAGTTTCAATCTACTTTGGATTTAGAAGAAATTCTGTTGTGTCAGAAATCGAGGGTAAAATAACTTAAAGAAGGGGACAAGTGTTCTAGTTATTTTCATAGCATGGTCAAACAACAAAGATGTTATAATTCCATAACTTATTTGAAGCATCCTGATGGGACAATTTCTTCTGATCCTGAAGTTCTTAAAGACTGGTTAGTTAAATATTATGAAGATTTATATACTGCTACAGCTTCTGTTTTGACAGAGATTACTCCTCATAGGAAAATTTTACAAATTGAAGAGTGTTAGGAGCTTGATAAAGATGTTACAGCTGAGGAAATAAAAGGGTTGTGATGGCTTTTAGTCCAAACAAAGCCCCTGGTCCGAATGGGTTTCCAGCCAGGTTTTTTCCAAAAATATTGGCATATTGTAGGTATTGACTTGATTAGTGCTATTCTGTTCTATTTCAATGAGGTGGTAATGCCTAGGGGAATTAATTCTACCTTCCTTGGCCTGATTCCAAAGCTTAATTATGGTGATAAATTAGAGAATTACAGACTTATTGCATTATGCAATCTTAGTTATAAAATTATTTCATCAGACTACCTCACACCAAAAGAGTACGTGAAGCCTCGGGAGGTCAATCCTTGGAAAGTAGAAGGAAATCAAGTGAAGGTTATCCATGCAATACACGGGAGGTCAGAAGACGACCAAGAGTCGAAAGAGGTGTACCAATCCAGACTGAGGATAGCCCACAAGCTAAGGAAGCTATCCTCGGTAAATACTATCACTTCAGGCAGTATCAGTATTGGGTTCGGTAATGGAGATTTATCCCGAGTTTAGCTTCCTTACGAGGATCCGTTGGTCATCAATCTTCTAGTGGCAAATTATATGATCAAAAGAGTATTGGTAGATCCAGGTAGCAGTGCTAATATTATCACAAAGGCTATCTTTGAGCAATTGGAGATCCCATCATTATTAATTCAACCCACCTCTAGTCCTTTGATGGGGTTCGATGGCACAAAGGTGGACCCCATTGGGGTAATTAATCTGTCCATCACTGCAGCAAAAAGGACATTAAAGGAGAACTTTATTCTAACAGACATCCACCCTTTTTATAATCTCATTATGGGAAGAGGTTGGATACACTGAATAAACGGGGTTCCGTCCAGCCTTCATCAGGTGATGCTATACTTGTCTCCAATTGGTAAGGAGGTTATTAATCTTTGGGGAGATCAGGTCACTACCAAAGAATGCTACATGCTGACACTGAATGAAGCAAAGAAGATGATCAAGCAGTCCCAACCAGTTACTATCCCTAAAGGTACTTCCAAATAGCAATTACTGAGCCATTTACCCAAGTATTTGAAAGCAAAGGAGGAAGCCGAAGCTATAAAGCCTACCAAGGAATCTCTCGAAACCATCGAAGTTGTCCTCGACGATCTTCGAAAAATCACTTATATGGGCTCTTCCCCCACAGTCGAAGAGAAAGAAGCGTTAGTTGATGTCATTCGACGGAACACAGATGCGTTTGCCTTAGATCATTCGGACATGGTAGGAATCAACCCTTCAATCTCATGCCATAGCCTGAAGGTGGATCCGACGTTCAAACCAGTTAAGCAAAGACACAGAAGGTTCGCTCCTGAGCGCAATCAAATCACTGCTGAAGAAGTAAGCAAACTGCATCAAGCAGGCTTCATTCGAGAAGTACACTATCCACAATGGTTCTCGAACGCAGTGGTAGTTCAGAAGAAGAATGGAAAATAGAAAGTGTGCATAGATTTTACCAATCTCAATAAGGCTTGCCCTAAGGATAGCTTTCCACTACCCAAGATAGATCAGATGGTCGACGCTACCACTGGCTATGAGAGACTCACATTCCTCGATGCGTATTCTAGGTATAACCAGATCCCCATGAATCTAGAGGATAAAGAGAAAACTGCCTTCATAACAGAAAAAGGCACATACTACTACAAAGTCATGCCCTTCGGACTCAAGAATGCTGGGGCAACTTACTAACATCTCGTTAACAAGATCTTTGATAAGATGCTGGGGAGGACAATCAAAACCTTCATCGATGACATGGTGGTTAAAAGTGTGAAGAAGGAGGAATATCCCAAGCACCTCCAGGAAGTCTTTGACACTTTGAGAAGATATAACATGAAGCTAAATCCTTTCAAGTGTTCCTTCACAGTCTCTTCAGGAAAGTTTCTTGGCCATATTGTTAACAAGAGAGGGATAGAGGTAAGCTCAACTCAGGCTCAGGCCCTTATACAGAATCAGGAACCAAAAACTCGCAGGGAAGTATAGGTGCTGATTGGCCGAAATGTAGCTCTCAACCATTTCATATCTCAGTTATCCAACAAATGTAAACCGTTTTTTGATGTAATAAAATCCAAGAACAAGGATATATGGGGACCTTAACAACAAATAGCTCTCAAATAATTGAAGTGCTACATAGCTAAACCTCTAATTCTGTCTGCTCCAAAGCTTGGTGAAACTCTCATCATGTACTTAGCAATCTCTGGCATAGCCACAAGTGCCGTACTGATTAGAGAAGAAGGAAAGAATCTGTACTCAGTTTTCTACACAAGTAAGATGATGATAGATACTGAGACATAGTACAGCAAGGTAGAGAAGATCATACTAGCGCTGGTGTATGCAAAAAGGAAGCTTCGGCACTATTTTGAGTCTTAAAGCATCGTTGTCTTAACCAACTACCCCATGCGAGTTATTTTTTCCAAGCCAGACTTATCTGGAAGAATAACTAAGTAGGTAATTGAACTCAATTCCTTCGATATATCTTATGAGGCAAAGGTGTCACACAAAGGCCAGGCATTGGCCAACTTCCTCTTTGAGTATGAAGATAAGCCCGAAGAGCCAGACCCTCCCAAACCACAATGAAAGCTTCGGGTAGATGGTTCCTCGAACTTGACTAGTGCTGGGGCCAGAATCGTTATCATAACCCCTAAAGGCACCAAGCTGCAGCAGTCAATCCGTCTGACTTTTCCTACCACTAACAACAAAGCCGAGTATGAGGCCTTGCTCGCGGGGCTCTGGTTGGCAAACCAGCTCCAGGTAAGGTGTCTAAAGGTGTTTAGTGACTCCCAACTTATTGTGAATCAGGTGACAGGCAAATATCAGCCCAAAGAAGAAAGAATGAAAGCATACAAGGAGGCTATAGAGAGTGTTACACGTAGATTCGATCAAATCGAATCCCACCAAGTACCTCATGAGGAGAACTTTGAAGCAGATTAACTGGCTACAGCGGCATCTTCCTTAGACAAAGATTTGGTCCGGATAGTGCCAATAGACATCTTGGATGAACCTAGTATAAGTCCTCGGCAGGAGATAATGGTGATCTCGGGCATTCCACGAGAACTATGCTGGATGGATCCGTTAGAAGCTTACCTCAAGCATTAAACCTGTCTGAACCAGAAAATCAAGGCAAGGAAACTTATGTTCATCATAGCCAAATATTCTATTATCAATAATCAATTGTACAGGAAGTCATTCTCAGGTCTTTACCTGAAGTACTTAAGTCCCACTGAGGCCTTTGTAATACTAAAGCAAATTCATGACGGGGATTATGGCAACCACTCTAGCTGCAGGTCGCTGGCACATAAGGTCTTAACTCAAGGTTACTTCTGGCCATACCTGGCTCGGAATGCTGAGGAATATGCCAGGAGATGCGACAAATGCCAGCAACATGGCCCAATGAAACATCAGCCTGCTGAGGACTTACACGCAATGGCTCGCATAATGGGGAATTGATATGGTCAGACCTTTGCCCAAAGCTATGGAACAAAATGAATACGTATTGTTAGCTATAGATTACTTCACAAAGTGGGTAAAGGCAGAAGCTTATTCAAGCGTGACCCATGAGCAAGTAAAGAGTTTTCTATGGAACAATATAATCTGTCGATTCAGAGTGCCGAAGGTTATCATGATGGACAATGGTAAGAATTTGGACAATATAAGTACAAGAAAGTTCTTCGCCAAGCATGGGATCAAACAGAAGTTAGCCGCGGTTAGTCATCCACAAGGGAATGGGCAGGCCTAAATAACTAACCAAACCATCTTCAGCTATCTGAAGAAAAAGTTAGAGCAGTTTAACTCAAAATAGTACGAAAATCTTCCTAAGGTACTTTGGGCATGTCGAACCACCCCACGGCGACCAATGGGGGAAAGCCCCTTTGCAATAGCCTAAGGGTCCGAGGCTGTTATCCCCACCGAGTCAGCGATACCTACTCTTTAAACACATTTGTTGCTCGAGGGGAACAATGATCAATAGCTTGAGCATAGCCTCGACCTTTTAGAAGAAAAGAGGGATGTTGCAGCAATTAGGCTCGCTTCATATCAACAACAGTTGCGTAACAGTTATAACAAGTGCATCAGGTTCAGAAGCTTTGTGGTAAACGATTGGGTGCTGAAGTAAGAAATAACCCACGTAAAGAAATTACAACCTAATTAGATCGAACCCTTCAAACTCATAGAAGTAGTAGGGAAAGGAGCCTACCGGTTAGCCGGAGCTAATAGGCGTCCAATTGTACATCCATGGAACGTAATACACCTCAAAGGTACTATCAGTAGACAATATAGTCCATTTGCTTTTCTTTTATAAAAAGACAATATGTTTGTCTTTCTACAAATATGGCCACTTATGGGCCCATATAATAAAAGATTCTTATTAAGCTATACCTCTTTGCACCTTTTTTCTTTTCTGTTGATATTACAACAAAAGAAAGATATTATGACAACAAAAGAAAGAAGTTACGGCAAACGAAGCTATATTTTTTTCACTTTTTGGTTATATTTTTGTCCCACATCGATAGTCTATCATTCCGTAAGTCCTTTTACATAGGCGCAGACTTTAGCATGAACGTATATTGCAACGAGTGCCCATTAGAAATTAAGGCATGTATTTAGGCCATATATCCAAAGGACACTCTTTGCAATATTTTCTCTAATTTTTGGACACAAAGCACAATGCTGTGTAGCTTAAGGCATATGTTTTGTTATGGTATCACATCACTTAGACATAGCTTTAAACTTCCCTTTATATAAGGAACAGTGAAATTATTTGGGTGAATTGCAAAAAGGGCCTGCTGGTAATTAATAGTTCCAGCGGGCATTCTTTGGAATAATTTTCTCTTTTTAACAAAAACCTAAATTATTTAGCCCAAAATACAAATCCTACTTTTCTCCCACATCGAATTGAAATAAAGGTGGGGATAATTAATATAAGCAGTAGTTATAAAAAGCAAATGCCAAGGAAGGGGTGACCGTGAAATAAAGGGTCCCAACCAAACGCTTGGGAATCTGGCTAGGTCACTGTCACTCTTTTACTTGGCCTTTTCTCATTTTTGAATCCTTGGACCCGCGAGTCTGAGGACATCAACAACATTCCTCTGAAGCGAGAAGCTGAAGATACTACATGCCTCAGACCACAACTGTCCGGCACAAAATAGTTCCTCTCAGGCTTATAGCCAAGGAACCACATGCCTCGGATCACAAGAGTCTGGCACAATACAATTCCTCTCAGGCTCATAGCCGAGGATCTACCTACTTTGGACCCCAAGTGTACGGCACAATACAGTTCCTCTCAGGCTCATAGCCAACGAACCACATACCTCAGACCTCAAGTGTCCGGCATAATACAATTCCTCTTAGGCTCATAGCCAAGGAACCACATGCCTTGGACCACAAGTGTTTGACACAATACAGTTCCTCTCAGGCTTATAGCCGAGAAACCACCTATTTCAGACCCCAAGTGTCTGGCACAATACAATTCCTCTCAGGCTCATAGTTGAGGAACCACATACCTCGGACCACAAGTGTCCAGTACAATATAGTTCCTCTCTGGCTCATAGCCGAGAAACCACATGCCTCGGATTGTAAGTGTCCGGGACAATACAATTCCTCTCGCGCTCATAGCCAAGGAACCACATGCCTCGGATCACAAGTGTCTGGCACAATATAATTCCTCTCAGGCTCATAGCCGAGGAACCACATGCTTCAGACCACAAGTGTTCGGCACAATATAATTCCTCTCAGGCTCATAGCTGAGGAACTACATATTGGACCACAAGAGTCCATCATAATACAATTCCTCATAGTCTCATAGCCGAGGAATTTACCACTTTAAATGCTTTGAGTCTGAAGTTACATCAATAGATCTGAACCCAAGTGGGGGCAAATACTCTTTATGGCTGTCACACCTGCAGGCCCTTATATGTGGCCTAGCAGTGTATGGCCCATGAGAAGTTTTGTCCTATATCAAAAATAAATGAAAAACGTGGATGCAATAGATAATGCAATCCCACACTTATCGATTGCCAAGAAAGGTGCCTCTTGATAAATAGGTCTTTAAGCATAATCGCTCAGTCAGAGACCAATATATCAAGGGACCCTCTTTCTTGAGCCTATTCTTTTCAAAATCTTCAGATCATGATGATATGAATGCTATACTAGAAATTTGGTAATTTGAAGCCATCAACGCATTCCTCTAAGACAAGGAACTTCACACTTCAGACACAAGGAATCTGAATACAAGTAAATTGGCAAAACCCAGATGAATAAGCAAAAACCTAAATAGAGGTTGCTATATTCTTTGACATTTTATTCTTAGAATCAATGAGTTTGATTAAGACAATTGCTAAGTCAAGTAAGTAATTTGTCATACATCGAAAAAGTATACGAAAGAATGAGTATTGATACACCTACTCCACATGGGTTAAGGCCAAGATGGGTTCCCATGATGGTTAGATCACTAAATGGTAGAAAACTCCTCAGTTAGTGACTAAACTATCATGGGAACTCCCTTCTTACCATCTTATCTGTTTTTGCCTTGGACTATAAGAAGTCCAAAGTTTCCAGAGAAAATGAATCTTTTTCAAAGGCATGAAAAATTACTCAGTAAGTATGTTGATGAGCGCTAAAAAGTGCGCATTTAAACCCCTTAAGCTCAAGTATTCTAGGACCTTTATCTATTTTATTTTCTCGTTTTAGACTAATTTCATGTTACCCTTTTCAGGCACTTATCCCCAAAATAAGTTAATCTAACTGAATTAGAGCATAAAAGATGCAATCTCCAGCTCAATCGGAGAAAGGAGCAAAGTGGAAGCAAAGAGGTGGAAAGTAGCATTCTTCGATCGATCATTCCAAGCTTTGATCGATCTTACAGTGATTGTTCCAACAAGGCTAAGATGGATCGAGCCTTTTGTCATTTTCCTCACTAAAATACCTTCTTCGCTCGATCCAACAATTCTCTAATCGATCGAGCACCCTTGATCTTATCCCCACCTACCATTTTTGTCTTTTTCTTAAAATATCCCAAAAATATCTCAGATTTGTCTTATTCCAAAAAGGTGCCGTCATAGTTCGATTGATCTAACCATCCTTATGATCGATCGAACCTCCTTAAGTGTGAGAAAAATCGAGTTCCAGCCAATTAAAAGGTGTGCTCGTGGTGCAATCATTTAGAGGTCCTAGTGCACGAGGTCTGACCATTGGGTGTGACATTTGAGCTACCAATATAAGGATTTTGAGCCATTTTACACATATACACAAGAGAGTTAAAGGAGTCTAGAGATTGGAGAGACATACACCATTTGGGAGTGCTTCCACTTATTTTAATCATGGAGATGGCCCTTGAGGCTTGGATGATAACATTAATGAGTGGCTAAACCATTCTCTTGGGGCTAGAGTTAGCCTTAAGCATGCCTCTTAGACTTTGATGTTTTGTAATTAATGGGGATTAGTGTTGTAATTTTTGTCTTGACCTTTGATATATATATAAATCTTGTTTATACTATAATTTATGTGGTTTAATACTTCCAACTGACCATTTCATTTTATTCATATGTCTATGTATGGTAGAATAGATGTTCATGTGTTTGTCTCTAGATTTTGTGATATTGATGCATGTCTATGTGTGTTGATGCTATGAATCTTGTGATGGTCAAGGCATTGTGCTTTAATGGAATACTCTTGTGATTTACTTGATGGTTCATACTCATTTCTTGATGGATTGTGCCTCTTCCTTAGTTTAATTTTCACGTCCCTAGCTCAGTTGTAGTGTAGTTGCCTTACTTTCTTAGATGGGAGGACAATCCATGCTTGTTGTTTGATGTTTCATGCTTATGAATGTAAATAGTATATTTCTATAATTTTAATGATGTGTATTGATTGTGGACTTAAGGAAGGACTAATGACTTAGTTTGATATGTTGTGCTATTCACTAGTTTGTTTAGATAATGTATACTTAATTAGTCATCCATGCTTATTGATTCAATCAATGACACATAATAGTATTGCAACACATAATCCCCCTCATTCATACACATTGAGTGTCTAGGAAGGTGATGTTTAGTGGTGACCTCTAAGTCCCAAGATCTCCTTCTTTTTCTCTGCACTTTACTTAATTTAGTTATTTCAATTATTTTACCTTGCATTCACTTAGTTAAAATTGTAGTTTAATTAACCAATCAAACCACCTTTTGATCACTCGACCTACTAATCCGACCTTGTTTCCAAGTAAAATTACGCTTCCAATCCCTTGGGACGATCCCTACTCACCCTAACTATATTTTTAGTTAGGAGTGGTAGTGGCATTTCATAAATTTAAACTTGGCCCACTACACTTTTGCATGCTTTGGTTTTAGGCGACACCAAGTTTGGCACTATTGCCGAGGATTAGGCAATGCCGTACTTTGGAAACAACTAGGAATTAGTACTCTTTTGATCGTGTCTTTACTTTATTTTTATTTTGATTACTTATTGTGTTTGTTCTTGATTGGCTAGGTACATTGAGCTAAGAGAAGTAAAGCAAAAGGAGTCAAAGCAAAGGAGAAAGCCAAGTGAAGCTAACCAAGAGCATAAAAAGCTCAAAAATAAAAAAATTGCAAAGCAGAACAAGGTAAAGCAAAAATTGGAAAATAATTTAAAGTTGCTTAAGGACCTTTTGTGAGCCTTTTCTAACTCAATCTCTAGTCAAATCGTGAGCCCATTTGGAGGCAAGTCTTTAATTTCTTAGATAGATCGTGAGCCCACGTGGAGGCAATTTTTATTTTACTTGTATCTTTTTGAAAGAATGGGAGTATTGGTACATCGTATGTGGAGATTTGTTGCGGAGGCGAAGTGATTGCTACTTACTTGATTACTTGTTATTTGTTTTGTTAGTGCATGCATGGTCGTAGATCATTAAATCCTACTATTGTCCCACTTGATTTGAATATGGAATCTATTGTTTATAGGGGAAGAAGTAAGTTGAACGACTCCATTTCATCAATGGAGGGGCAACATGAGGACCATGTGGAGGACCTTGGTTACATAGACCAACAAGGCATCCTCCACCCTAATGTGCATTATGACAACATTCAAGTCCCATTAGGCATGCCAAGACCATTCATTCCACCACAACAACAAGGCAAAGTTCCATTGGGAATGCGTCAGCCAATTTTTGCTCCACCTCCCACAGTTCAAGTTAATTATGGTGCTCGTTTAGCACCACCGGTTGTGAACCCCCCCCCCCCCCCCCCCCAAATTGCTTTGCGTGATCATTATGTTCCAAATAAATATAATGCACTGACGTGCATTCAATTACCCCCATTTAGAGCTCACCATTATGAAAATAAACCGCAAACTATTCAAATGATTCCTAACTATCATGGACTTCCAAATGAAGAACCTTACAAGCATCTTGATGAGTTTCTTGAAGTGTGTTCCACCGTGAAATACACGGACATACCGAAAGAGGTTTTGAGACTCAAACTCTTTCCTTTTACCCTTAAAGATAAAGCAAAATATTGGATCAACAATGTAAGGAATTTTTCAATAACCTCTTGGATAGAAATGCAATAAGAGTTCTTGAAAAAGTACTATCCAGTATCGAAGACCAATGTTATGAGAACTTCCATTCATGAATTTTCTCAAGGGGATGGGGAATTATTTCATGAGGCATGGGAAAGATTTAATGATTTGCTTAGGAAGTGTCCACATCATGACATTCCTAAGTGGCAGTTAGTCCAATATGTTTTTGAAAGTTTGTCGGATAACCACAAAGGAATGGTAGATGCATCCATGGGAGGTTCTTATCTTGATAAGCATAAAGATGATGTTTGGCATTTGTATAAAAGTATGAGTGAAAATTCCATGCATCGATCGTTTTCATAAAAAATGGTAGAATTCTAGGTGGAAGGAAGAATGTCGGCTTGTATCAAGTTGACAATTCCAATGACATAGCCGCCGAAGTCAAGTATTTATCTCAAAGGTTTGATCAATTTTTGATCAACCAAAATTCGGTGAATCAAGTGTCTTCCTCCCCTAATCATGTTCATCATCCATCACATGAATCTTGCATGACTTGCTCTAGTGTCTTACATTCTACTTCCAATTGTCCACATAGACATGTGCAAAGTGAGAACCATGAACAAGTAAATGCTACATTTGTCAACCAAGGGAATAATCCCTATGGCACACATTATAATGCTGAGTGGAGGAACCATCCAAACATCTCTTGGAAAAGCTAAGGGGAACCCCCCCCCCCCCCCAAGGTGGTTTTCAAGGCAAGTATGTTCCACCTCTAATGCAAAGCCAAGGTTCCCAAGGTTATAGATTATCTTTTCAATTGTCACATGGAAACCAATTTTCAAATTCTCATTTTCCTAATCAATCATCTTACTCTCAAGGAAATTCTAGGAGTCCTGCTTTTGAGGAAAAAGTGTTGACCGCTTGGGCACTTTAGAGGCAAACACTCAATTGTTTCATTCCCATTACCAATTTATTGCTAAGCTAGAAACCCCAGTCGGCCAAATAGCTAGTACTTTGAATGTTAGAGAAAAAAGGAAAATGCCTTTAAATACCCCACCAAAGCAATAATTTGTTTTAGAGACTAACCCCTTATCGGAAGGTCACACAATTGAACATGTTAATGCGGTGACAACCTTGAGAAGTGGAAAAATTGTCGATAATCAAATTGGTTTCCAAAATAAAGAGAGTGAACTGGTGCAACCAAAAGTTGACACCTGTCCCGTTTCACATTTTATTCCTCCTTCATTACATGTGCATGATCATTCTGCTGAGAAAATGGTGAAAAATGATTTGAAAAATCCTTGTGTTAAACATATTGTAAAACAAGATTTTTAAAAGATTTTAAGCCAAAGGCTCCATTTTCGAATGCCTTAAAAGGATGTAATTCTCTTGAAAAGCAAAAGACCAAAGTAAATGAAATCATTGAAGTGTTTAGGCAAGTGAAGATCAATCTTCCCCTCTTGGATGTAATTAGACAAATTCTGGCATATGCCAAATTCTTGAAAGATCTTTGCCCCCAAAAGAGGAAGAACAAGAGCCAAGCACCAAACAAAGTTGTCTTGACCGAGCAAGTAAGTTCTATTTTGTAACACAACACTCTCCCAAAATTTAAGGACCCCTGCTTACCTACTACTTCATGCATTATTGGTGACCATGTCATTAACCGGGCTCTTCTAGATTTAGGAGCAAGTGTTAACCTTCTTTCATAATCGGTATATGTTCAATTGGGCTTAGGAGATTTAAAACCGACGTCGGTAGTTTTGTAACTTACCGATCGATCTATCAAAAAGCCCCGGGGTAATATTGAGGATGTTTTGATTAAAATTGATAAATTTTTCTTCTCAGTTGATTTCGTTTTCATTGACATGGAACCTGTTATCCCTTAGCCGTTCCTTCTTGGCAACCGTAAATGGCAACATAAACTATAGGATGGGGATAATGAAAATTTCATTTGGCCATATGAAAGTGAAGTTGAACATATTCAATCCAACCCCGAATTCAATGGATAAACATGAAGATGTGTGTCTTATGGAAAAGTGTCTTGACAATGGATTTGAAAAAGCTGAGTCTTTACTTTAAAATGGAATTTCAAAAGGTCTATCTTCAAACTTGATTTGAAAGGATGTTGTTTTAAAAACAAAATTTGAAAGGGCATGGAAGCACAAGAGTTGCATCAACAAAGTACCATCAATCTCTTTTGAATTAAATCCAACGAGTTTCCTAGGGAACAATTTGTTGGGTGGAATTTAAAATGTCATTCACCCTATTAAGAAAGGGATGCATAACAAGATTTTTGATCCAGGCTAAAAGAGCCCAACATCTTGCTAGAGTCGTTAAAGACTAGTGCATTTCGTAGGGTTTGATAACCCTACTCCTCCCCCATTTCTATTTTACATTTCTTTTCTTGTGTCGTCTAGATATCTTTTGGCATCATACACATTATTTGAGACTTTGATAGGGAATGCTTGTAATTTCATTTCCAAATTAGGCATTTAGTGCTTGTTCGATCGATCTGAGAAAGGTTAGACCGATCGAACACTCATCCCTACATACTCCCATCTCTCTGTCCCATCATTCAAAAATCTCTGCATATTTCATCACTCTGTGTATCGTGCGAACTCTCTTGATGATCAATCTGAGTATTCCAAGATCAATTTAGCTTTCCTTCTAATCGATCTGTGTTCCATACTTAGAAATTTTTTTGAAAAATGCCTCTCTGTGTATCGTTCGAAGATCCATGCAGGTTTTTACCTGTTTGATCGATCAAATTTTGATCTATCAATCTCTGATCGATCTTTGCACTCCTGTTTGACTTTGACTTTCACAATTTCAAATTTTAAATTTCAAAAAAATAAAAAATAAAAAAATAATAATAATTAAAATTAAAATTAAAAATATATATAATAATATATATATATATATATAAAATAAAACTTTAATTTAATTTATTTTTTTCTTTTTATTATTATTCCCATTTTTTCAAAAATCCAAAAATATTTTCAATTTCCAAAAATTCAAAAACTTTCAAAAAATGTTTTGTCGTTCTGCGAGCTCGATCGATCTTTGTTCCTTTATGATCGATCTGTGTTTGATCGATCTTCCCAACTATGTGATCGATCTGGAATGTCGAAAATCAATTTTTTTTTTTAAAAATGACCCAAGGGTCACTTGGATCGATTTCAACATCGATCTCAGACCCTCTTTCTCTCCCACCGCTGTTCATCCATCTTCCCTACCTCTGGCGAACTTCCGGCGACATTCTCAGAGCTTTAAACTCCATTTCTCGATCCCGATCTCTTCTCTATCTCTCGGACCACTTCTCTCCTTTGTTTTGGTGAGTTTTTCACTTTATTTTTCATTTTCAAGCTTAAATCAAGTGTTTTTCATGATGCAATAATTAGATCTAAGCTTTCATGTTGATTCGTTACCATTTTTGAAGCTTCGGCACAGGTATATATATATATGTATGCATATATTTGGATATATTTTTTAATATATTTTGATTCCGATTCTTATTTCGGAGGTCACATGCCGATTTAAGTGACTAATCTTGCTTTGTTGAGGTATAGAGGGGCCCATGAACATATTCGAATGCCCCCGTGAAGTCCATGTCATAGATCTATGACTGTTCATGTTTTTTCACAAGTTTGATCGATCACACTAGTGCTCTGATCGATCAGAGCAAGATCAATCTCAACCATGTCTTGATTGATCCAACTTGGATTGATCTCATCTTTTTTATGATCGATCGAGCTTCACTGCTTTGTATATTGATACCCCTGCACCATTGTTCGTGTTCATGCTAGTTTATTTTTGCCCAATGCCTCTGTTTTCCACATTGGATGCATTCCATACTTATAACGTTTAGCATGTTTCACTTATTTGAACATTCAATGCCTATACTTGGCTGCATTATCACTTGCATAGATTCATGTGATTTAGTCTGAGTTATTTGTCTTAACTTAACCAACATGTTTCTATCTGTGTGCTTTCAATTCTATATCTCATATACTATTCCTGTTACTAACTACAATTGCAAGTATTTCTTTCTTTTGCAGACTATGGCTGTAGTCAAGACTACTGCCCGGTGGCAATATGAGTGCAGAGTGAGGCAGCGTGTAGAGGATCCTGAGGAGCCAGTTGCAGCTCAATCCAAGTTCTCCTCCTTTTCTGCATCCGCTTCCTCATCTTCTTCATCCGCTGAGGAGGCTAAGCATACGTTATCTCCTTCACCACCACCATCACAGCCCTGCTTGGTCCGAGATAGACCCACCAGGAGATATTCGTGCCTTTTAGTGGTGCATGAGTCCATTTTAGATGATACAATCTTCTCCTAGTCAATTCTGACCAAGGCGGCCTATGATGAGATTGACCGACGCCATTTTTCACCTATCTTAGCCCCGGTGGCCAATCCGGTTTACCCGCGGCTAGTCTGGTTGTTCTACCAAAACCTCCGACTGGCCCCAAGTAACCTGGCCGAGTTGCGGACCACCATTGACAGCCACACTATCCGCATTACAGTTTAGACACTAGCTACAGCTTCCCAGTGTCCACATGTCTGTCCTCCTAATGTTGATTACCCTATTCTCTGGAGGCCATTTGATGCAGACATGGCCGTAGCTTTGACTAGCCCTGCTAGTGCTGGTGAGACATTTACCACCAGGACTCACTTACCCGATGACCTATGGTTCTTCGATTCGGTGTTATTCCGAAATGTATTAATGGCAGGGCATAAGATTCAGAGGCATTTCGATTATCTAGCAACCTTTTATGCGTTTTACACCAGCCATTGGTTCTCAGTTCCTGCACTCTATTAGAGTGTTATGATGAAACTCTACACAGATTATATCAATAAGACCAAGCCCAAGAGGGGCAAGTTCCTCCCCTTCGTTCACTTGATCACACAGATTCTTCAGGACCAGCACTATCCTTTTCACCAGGACGAGCGTCCTAAGACGGGGGCTTGCCACTTCGGTAAGAAGGACTGGAATAAGAGCTACAATACTCTTATCAAGAGTCTAGAGGACGAGGTCATCTTGGAAGCTGAGGAGGCAGAGTTGGCAGAGATGGAGGAGGCAGCTGAGGCACCGGAGACAGCAAAGGCAGCAGCAGCAGCAGATGATCCAGTAAATGCACCGGCGGCTACAGATGCACACATGGAGATAGATTTGGAGCAGCAGCCTCCAGAGGAGTCACCACATCATTCTTCGGTACAGTCACCGTTACATTCACAGGAGCAGAGCCAGGACGTGCATCAGTCTCCTGATTTAGTCATTCCTGACACTCCAACTCAAACACCCGGCTTGGGAGAGCGTATCTAGACCTTGGAGGATACGGTAATCTCCCTTCGAGCAGATGTGGCCTCTCTCAGCACTGACGCGATTACTCTCCATGCTGACGTCCTGACTGCGCTGCAGAGTATTTCCAGAGACATCCGCAGTTCATGCCCTGCCCAACCGACCTCTTCTGCCTGACATTTCTCTCTCTTTATCATTTATATATATCTGTGATCTTTGCCTATTACTTTAACAATATGATACTATTACTATATTTTTGCGGCCAATCTATTGGCCCATATACTTTAATGTACCCTACACTATTTTATTCTATTCTCTATGCATGTTATTTTTGGATGTCAAATTGTTATATTGATATATCTCTTGTGATTGAGTCCATTATCAGGTACATCCCAATGACTTCAGTGAAAGAGAGTGTTGCCCAATTTTTTAGGACCACCTTTACCTCTTTCACTTTACTTCACCCTTTTGTTTTCTGATGAGGTTTTATCCCAGTGCCATCTTTTCAGGACTACAGTTAATCCTAAGTTTGGGGGGGTTACACCACCCACTTCAGATACTTATGTCCTGACCATCCTCTGCTAAAGCCGCATTGGTATACTCTTTCTTTTTGTTCTCTTTGCACATTGAAGACACTGTGCCATTTAAGCTTGGGGGTAATGTGTAATGTGTGTTCTTTGCAGTGTCTGTTTTTAATTCAACATTTAGAGCATGACTTGTGTATTTGAGGGAGTTTCTATGATTGGTCCATGACTAGTTATGATTTTGATCTTTTGAGGACTATATTGCTTAGATTTTAAAAATTGCTTGACTTGAGAGTCCAATACTCCTTGTATGCCTTGTGGATGTCATTTAGGAGAAATTGATATCTTGCTTACATTTGTGGTCCACATTATCCTGATTTTATGATTGTTTTGAGATTCAATCTAGGATTTTACACTAGCATAGGCGCACATGCTTTGTTGATTATTGATTTGGTTATATCCTAATTGGGCTAGTAGTGCATTGAAAACTTTAATTCTTAATAAAGGTGGATAACAAACCCTTTTCATTGAGTAGCCGGGATTTTAGCCTCATCAAGCACTGAATTCTCGCGCCAAAAGGTGGAGGGCCCAAACTCTAGGTTAATAACTGTTTATACTTAAAAAAAAAAAAAAAAAAAAAAAAAAAAGAAAAAAAAAAAGAAAAAGTTGCAAAAGTAATAAAAAAGTGAGGACTTCTCTTAAAAGGTGAGAAGTGGGAAATGATTAGATGGAGGTTGTTTTGATTTGTAGCCTACTCGATTTGAGCTTGTAAGTCCTTATGGGTGTTTAAACACCTAATGCCCTAAAGTCATCCAGTTTGGGAGTCATTGACCTAATGCTGGACCTCATGGATCGCTAGAAAGCTTAATAGATCAACACATTACACTATGCTTCCATCTTTGATCCTTAGGGCTAAAAAAAAAAAAAAAAAACGAGTGAAAATAATAAGCACACCTAGATGAGTAAAGCTTTAATAAAAGGTCCACTCTTTGTCTTGATGATCGATACTAGATTTGTGTGCTATTTTGAGGGTAAGGATATGATCAATTCTTTAGTTGGCTTAGATAGCAACGTATTTGATGCCGGTTCACTATAAAAGGATTCTAGAGTTGTTTTGATTTGCATGGTCATTTTGTTGATGTGTAGAGGACTATACTTGCTTGCTTGATGTTGAGATTTTGGGAGATTACTTAGAAATGGTTGAAAATTTGCATACTTGAGGTAGTTTTCTCCCAATACTTGTTTGGAATATTGGTGCCTCTTTAGTGAGAAAAAGCTTAATGTTTGTGGGTATCATTTCTGGAAACCCTCACGAGACTTCACTCATCCAGTAGGGGTAACCTAGGGTTTTAAAAGGCTTGTTGCATGTGCTAAATGCAATTGTGTTCCCGACGAAAATGGCGTTATCCATTTATTACTTTCTAATTCATAGTTTTTTAGTTGTTCATTTCATTCATTTACTTTGTAGTTCATTACTAGGGACTAGTAATATTTAAGTTTGAGCTTGTGATAAGCGCTGAAAAGTACGCATTTAAACTCCTTAAGCTCGAGTATTCTAGGACATTTATCTATCTTATTTTCCCGTTTTAAACTAATTTCATGTTATTGCCCTTTTCAGGCACTTATCCCCAAAATAAGTTAATCCAGCTAAATTGGAGCATATAAGATGCAATCTCCAGCTCAATAGGAGAAAGGAGCAAAGTGGAAGCAAATAGGTGAAAAGTAGCACTCTTCGATCAATCATTCCAAGCTTCGATCGATCACACAGTGATCGTTCCAACAAGGCTAAGATGGATCGAGCCTTTTGTCATTTTCCTCACTAAAATACCTTCTTCGATCGATCCAATAATTCTCTGATCAATCGAACACCCTTGATCTTATCCCCACCTACCACTTTTGTCTTTTTCCCAAAATATCCTAAAAATATCTGAGATTTGTCTTATTACAAAAAGGTGCCACCATAGTTCAATCGATCGAACCACCTCAACTGCGAGAAAAATAGAGTTCCAACCAATTAAAAGGTGTGCTCGTGGTGCAATCATTTGGAGGTCCTAGTGCACGAGGTCTGACCATTGGGTGTGACACTTGAGCTACTTATATAAGGATTTTGAGCCATTTTACACAAAGGAGACAATCTTGGAGAGAAAGGAAGACAATACACAAGAGAGTTGGAGGAGTCTAGAGATTGGAAAGACACACACCATTTGGGAGTGCTTCCACTCATTTCAATCATGGAGATAGCCCTTGAGGGTTGGATGACAACATCAATGAGTGGCCTCTTGGGGCTAGAGCTAGCCCTAACCATGTCTCCTACACTTTGATGTTTTGTAATTAATGGGGATTATTGTTGTAATTCTTATCTTGACCTTTGATATATATATATAAATCTTATTTATACTATGATTTGTGTGGTTTAATACTTCCAATTAACCATTTCATTCTATTCATATGTCTATGTATGCTATAATAGATGTTCATGTGTTTATCTCTAGATTTTGTGATGTTGATGCATGTCTATGTGTGTTGATGCTATGAATTTAGTGATGGTCAAGGCATGATGCTTTAATGGAATACTCTTGTGATTTTTTTGATGGTTCATGCTCATTTCTTGATGGATTGTGCCTCTTCCTTAGTTTAATTTTCATGTCCCTAGCTTAGTTGTAATGTAGTTGCATTACTTTCTTAGATGGGAGGACAATCCATGCTTGTGGTTTGATGTTCCATGCTTATGAATGCAAATACTATATTTCTCTAATTTTAATGTTGTGTATTGATTATGGACTTAAGGAATGAATAATGGCTTAGTTTGATATATTGTGCTATTCACTAGTTTGTTTAGACAATTTATACTTAATTAGTCATCCATGGTTTTTGATTCAATCAATGACACACAATAGTATTGCAACACATAATCCCCCTCATTCATTACACATTGAGTGTCTAGGAAGGTGATGTTTAGTGCTGACCTCTAAGTTCCAAGATCTCTCTCTTATTCTCTACAATTTACTTAATTTAGTTATTTGAATTGCTTTACCTTGCATTCACTTAATTAAAATTGTAGTTTAATTAACCAATCAAACCACCTTTTGATTACTCAACCTACTAATCCGACCTTGTTTCCAAGTAAAAGTACGCTTCCAATCCCTTGGGACGATTCCTACTCACCCTAACTATATTTTTAGTTGGAAGTGGTAGTGGCATTTCATAAATTTAAACTTGGCACACTACACTTTTGCATGCTTTGGTTTTAGGAGACACTATATATGCAACTCAGAAACATTCATAGATATACAAGTTTTCAAAACTAAATATAAAAATTATAACAATTTCTGTCTACAAGAAAAATATATGTTCCGGAGCAAATATTATACAAGTTCACTTCCTCTTGGGGTCAAAAGAAGCAAAATCAAAAGCGTCCACCACATTCGGACTTGAGGCTGGAGGAGTTAATGGGTTTGAAGATGGATGAGCTGACGAACTTGGAGCTGGATGGTTCTCTTAGTGAGACTTCACCATCTTAACGAACAACACCTCAGCTTCTTGGGCCTGTGGACCCTGAGCGTAAGGGAAGGACACTTCCATGTCAGCATCAAAAGCTTCTGGGTCCTTCAGCTTGTCGCCTGAGCCATGGTTGAAGCCGAACCTGAAGGCCTTTGCACTTGATAAGTGTACCAAGGTGGAGTAGCATCCTTATATCTGTTTCCCAACAGTGATGCAGGTGCCAATTGCATCCTTTAAATGTTGGTTCTCTGCCTCCAATGCCTCCACCTTGGCTTCAGATGCTACCAAGTGATTTTTGTAAACATCCCTCGCCTCAAAGTCTATCTTTACATTCAGAGCTGCATTAGAAGCCTTCTTCTCAGCATTGGCAAGGTCCCTTTCCGATTTTTTGATATAAAGAGACTGAACCTCAACAGTGGTGCACAGGGCCATAGTGTGGTATAGGCTCTGCACAATCAACAATAACAATAACAGGGTAAGTAGAGTGAAAAGAAAGCTAAGGAGCTAATAACGAAGGGAAAAGAATAAACCTCCACAGCACGAACTAGAACAAAAGGAAGAATCTGGTTTAACCCCATGTTGCCCATAATTTCTTTGTCTTTGGGCAACCATACTCCCCGTATAACTGCCAGCGCTGCAGAAGGGTCTATAACAACTGAATCCCCAGAGTGAAAGATTGATTTATCTGCCCTAGAAAAGGTAAGCCTCTAAGGCTCACCTTTCTTAGCCAAGACAAAGACCCTCACCTCCTCCTCAGGGTCAGCTTCTCCAGTTTTCTTACCTTTACTTTTTGAGGGAGTAACTCCCTTGGCTTTTGCTGTTGAAGAAGGGTTCAGTTTCGTTTTCTTTTGCAAATGAGCTTCCTCAACCTGTTTCTCCTGCTCAGTAGAGCGTACAATGGCAATAGGCTCTTTTTCTATAGCTCTCTTTTTAAGGGTTTTAACCCTCTTCTTCTCTTCTTCAGTCAATGGAAAGCTGTCAAAGAAGGGGAGTGCCAAATCCATTATGTTAGCTGCTGTAGCGCTGAAGGCGATTTCCTTGAGATTGGTTGAAGAAAATAACTCCTCAACTTTAAGGGGTTTATTCCAAACTTGTTTTTTGGGAAAAACAAGCCTCTTCTTAGCTACAAAGGAGGGGAAGGTTGCTGAAAAAACACCAAGAAATTCATAAGTACGAAGAAAGATTAAGACTCGACATGGGAAGCAACCAGAACACTTGTCATGAAGGGAGGGAAAACGTTCTATACCTAACTTCCCAAATTTGCGTGGGATTGGGAGTTTACTCGATTAAGACACAACCTAGTTCCCTTTAATGATTATCATCCCCTCTTTCCATTTCTTGTCGGAATTAGGAAGGTCCGTACATATCTTCTGTTGAAGAAAGGAAGTAAAAGAAAAATGGCCAGGCTCGGTCCCATGCCTGGAGATGGTGTAGGTAATCAATAGGTCAGCAAGAGTCAAGTCAAGACTCTTTAGCCTTCGGCGGACCAAAAATGGCGAGACTATACGAAGAAAGTTAGGGTTTACTTGAAGGGGGGCAAGACCTAACTTATTGAAGACTAAGTGATAGAAGGGGTGAAGAGGAAATCAAAGAGCATTAAGGTGCTTAACTGATAAGAGCAATTCATTCTCTCCGACGCCCTCGCCAGAACTAAAATCAGCCTTCTTGGGGTATTCAACAATTTCCGCCCCTTTAGGAATCTCAAATTCCTCCATTACGGAGTCAATGGTGAACTTGATACGCCGAATAGACATAATCATCTTTCTTTCTTCTTTTGTGAAAACACCATCTGACCTAAAAGTAGATACTTCCACTTGGGGTGAAGAATCATCCATCTGAATGATTGAATCATTTGCAGATTCGAGGGGTTCAGAAAACCTAGGAGGAGAAATTCTAAGAAGAATGGGCGATGACGAGGGTGTGGATTCAGAATACATAATTTCTATGTGACTGTGAGTGGGTGAAGAGCTCATGATACGAAGGAAATCAGAGAAGTAGATGAGTGACTAACCTGGAATCACGTGGAAGCAATGAGCACAATGAATGCAGGGAAGCCAAAAGCAAGTTGCAAAGAAACCCTTTAGTCAGAATGTTAATGGTCGTTCCTCAAAACCGCCTCTTACTAAATTGGCAACCGTACAACTTTAATTTCCTTTTAATTAGGAGCCGTAGTAAAATTAAAAAAGGAATTGGGGGCAAAGTGTGGAGGGAAAAATCCCCCTCCAATAAAAGCCAGCCACGTAGCCACGACAAAGCTTAATTTACATAAGTCCCTTGGATACGACACCCTTACAAGTAAACCTTATGTGCAAAGATTTGTACACTTGCGAATGGTAATACTCCATTATCTCTCTTCAGCTAACCGTTATGTTAATCGGTTCAAATCTCAACAAGCTGGCCTTATCCATAAGCATGCCTGTAATTTCCCCGGCTAGAGTTTGATTTAGCACCAAACACTATATATATATATAGGATTAGAACTTTCCAAACTCCAAGCTTATTAGGCTGCGCACTTCTAGATAAAAGTTGTTACATCAGTTTTTTCACCTTTTGATAAGATCATTCAAAATTGGGATGACAAGAATTTATAAGTTTTGAAATTCTTTTACTTACTGACCATTTTTTTAAAACATAAGAGATATCTAGATCTTGTTTGATTCTTCTCTATCTCTTTTTCTTTATCTCTAACTCAAGAGAATGAGAGACCCAATTTGAAAAAGTCCGGAATTTGAATGCCTAGCTGCAGATCATGCTTATAAATTTAGGTTTTCGTGGACTCTCCTAGCATAAGCAAAAGTCGAACAACCAACGCTGCAAGGTGTGCAGTTTCGGGTCGAGAAGGAGGACTGCTCCAAGCATCCGAAGAAACCATGATGAGAACACGAGCGCCCACGATGATTGATTTTAGCTGATTCGGGTAAGAGAACCGATTCAAGAACTCGGCTAATGAGCAGCCGGGCGAGAAGTTGCAAGATGGTGACTCTTAGTTGTCATCTCCAACATTTTTTTTTTTTTTTTTTTTTTGGTATAGGACAAACATGGAGGCTTCCAAACAAACTTCTCAAATATGCTACCTAACTGGGTGAAATGCACTTCATCAAATTGACGCAATTCAATCGCCGAATTAGTGCAAGACTAACGCAGGTAACTAAGACCCTCTTCTTTTTTCTTTTTCTTTGTTTTCAATCTGGTTTCTTTAAGTTCAAGTTGTTATCTGCAGCTTGGCTAAATAACTCCAGGACTTGCTTTAACTCCTTCTCTGCAGATGTTTGCAAACCCATTTTGAGGACTTGCATGATATGTGTGTGTGTGTGTGTGTGTGTGTATATATATATATATATAGCTTCTTTGTAAACCCACCTGTTAAAGCAATCCCGGCCACCTAGTAGAAACGTAACAAACTGCCATCTTTGCAATTTTATTTATATATATATTTTTCACTGTTTGTCATGCATTTTGACTTTTGATCTTTAAATGTTACAACTCACATTTTGGTGCTGGAGAAGTGGTTGCTCACATTTTGGTGCTGGAGAAGTAATAGGTAAGCCACTGTATATATGTTCTTGTAGCATTTTATTTATTTATTTATTATTATTATTTTAGGCCTGCCGTGGTACCCGTTTTGATTTTGTTTCTAATGTCCACCACAGTTCACATTTTGGTGCGGAGAAGTAGTTGACCGGATGGGATCGGTTTGGAGTTAACATCCCACCACAATTCATATTTTGGTGCTGGAGAAGTAGTTGACCAAATAGGATCGACTTGGAGTGGACATCCTACCACAGTTCGCATCAACAAAGGTATGCAAATTTATATATATATTACTATGGGCAATTTTATTATTATTATTATATATATATATTAATACCCATCAGCTTTGTCTGGCATTGTTTCTTTGATTTTAATACTCATCATTTGATTTTGTAATCATCATCTCTTAAGGGCATTTTTATTTTTATAATTATTTTTTTTAATACCTATCGGCTCTATTGGGCACTGTTTCTTTGATTTTTTTATAACTATCAGCTCTCAAGGGCATTTTTTTTTTTTAAAATATCCATCGGCTCTGTCGGGCACTGTTTCTTTGATTTTAATACCCATAATTTGATTTTATAACTATCTGTTCTCAAGGGCATTTTTTTTTTTTCTTCATAATACCCATTAGCTTTGTCGGGCACTATTTCTTTAATTTTAATACCGATCATTTGATTTTGTAATCATCAGCTCTCAAGGGCATTTTTTTTTTAATACCCATCAGCTCTGTCAGGCATTGTTGTTTTGATTTTAATACCCATCATTTGATTTTGTAATCATCAACTTATAAGGGCAAATTTATTTATTTTTTTTTATTTTTTTATTTTTTTATTTTCTTATTTTACCCATTAGCTCTGTTGGGCATTGTTGTTTTGATTTTAATACCCATCATTTGATTTTGTAATCATCAGCTCTCAAGGGCATTTTTTTTTTTTAATACCCATCAGTTCTGTCGGGCACTGTTGTTTTGATTTTAATACCCATCATTTGATTTTGTAATTTGTAATCATAAGCTTATAAGGCGATTTTTTTTTTTTTTTTTTTTTTTAAATACCTATCAGCTCTATCGGGCATTGTTTCTTTGATTTTAGTATCCACCATTTGATTTTGTAAACATCATAATTTTTTATATGACCATCAAATTATCACTTATTTCTTTTGATGAGTCATAATTGTATTTTTATTTGTGTGTGTGTGTATATATATATACATATAACCAATGTCACATCTCTTGTATTTTCAGCTATCGGCTTCTTAACTCTAGTGCATCAACCATGGTGTTTTTTAAATGCTTCAAGAAGAGAACCCTAACCATCATTGAAAGGGAAGGTGACCCTCAAGAAAAAGGAACAACATTAGATGTGGGTACAACATTTATCGGCAATTCCTCTCTGTATTTGCCAAGGTCATCGTCAGATGCTCAATATTTCATATCCCAATGGTCAAGGGTGTCCTCATGCAAGCTCACTAATCTCGGATTTAATGAGAATAATGAGAATATATCCATGGCAGAGGCATTGATATTGGATTCAGCACTCCATAAAAAGGCTGATAAACTAGAACAATTTGCACTTTTGGGACATAAAGTGCATGCTAATGAGGTAGAGTGGAGTAATGCTTTGAAAGTTTTAGCAGAGTTGTCATATACTAAAGGATATTTTGAGTGGACAGAGGACATTCTAGGTCACCATAACAATTTCCTAAGAAAGGGGATAACATTATTTGAAGCCATATTTGCCTCATTGTTCTCATATAATCACCACGGACCCGTGCTCAAAGCTTTCCTTGAGTCTTGTTGCCCTTCGACTAATACCCTCCATTGTTCAGTCGGAGAACTTTCCATTTCCTTTCGAGATTTACGTATGTTGGGTGGTCTCCTTTTTGGTGAAAATTTTTATGATGAGGTTGTCCCTGATGCAGTCAAACTATCTACTATAAGAGAAAATGGAACTTTATTACTCCCTTTTAGTTGCCAATATTTATTCCTAGCCTTTCATAGGCTCTACAAAAAATGTAAAGTGGACCGTGTAGTAAAAAATCTGATTGGGTGAATTATTGGTTTAAAGGTACCATAAGGCATAAGAAGATACCTCCGAGAAGGGTAGCGAGGAACAAAACTCAATGTCCGAAAGAGATTTACAACCCTTCTGGAGTGATTCCACCGCCTAAAGCTCTTTCAACTCGAGAGGATGACGTTCTTAACAATCTTGGGGTGGAACAAGAAGTGAAAGAAAAGACTAATTTAGCTGTATTTTTGGCGTGTTGGATATCCAAATTTGTTTTACCTGCCAATCCCAGTAATATGTGATGAGCGTTGAATATTGCATATTCGAGCCCCTAAATATACGTATATTAAGACCTAAAGTGATACTTTTATCCAGTTTTAGACTGATTTATGTTTATTTCGTGTTTGTTGGTACTTTCCCAAAGAGCAAGTTAAAATCGTGATTTTATGATGAAAAGACTGATATTGAAGCTTACAGGGCCGTTGCCTGTCATCTAATGCAAGCTTGGAGTAAAAATGATGAGAATTTGGACCTACTTTAGTATTTTAGGTATAACTTTTTACTCAAAACTTCAAATTGAGCAAGCTCAGCGGCTCTGGAAAGAAGATTCAAAGCCCGATGTTTTTGTCTCTAATATCCATCTCCAAATTCGCACTCTAAATAGGTTAAAATTGCTTGGGCTCGAGCCCTATTCTTGAAAGTCGAGCCCTTTATTAGGTACCAAAAGCTCGAACTTTAGGTACCAAAAGCTCGAGCCTTAACCCAAAAATCAAGGATTGAGCACCATAGAGGGGGATCGAGCACTATTAAAAGGAAAAACCCAAAAATATTCTAAGTGTTAATGGAAAAGACATTTCGAAAAATATTGGAAGAAATTTGGCTAAGTATAGAAGTAGGGATCGAGCACCATTCCTGAAAGCTCGAGCCCTGTACCAATATGATTTGGCCTGAGGTATTTAAAGTTGCCAGCATGATTGCAGAAGAGGAAAAGTTTTGTCTTTTGGTTCCAGTTCTTGCCAATATCTATAAGGGTTTGAATGATATGATTTCTTCACCCGAACCTGGGAATTTTAACACTGTATTTCCAACACATTATGTGTACGGGTCCATAGCTGAATACTTCAAGACCCATTTTTTAGCTCCAAATTCTAATTTCTCACCTCGAATGACCATTTATTCAGGGGAAGGGTCAGTGACACATTTTGAGGAGTTAGAGGCACAAGATTTGTTTAGATTCTGTAAAGGTGTTGACTTATCTCGCTTGTCCAAACAGTTTCCTCAAAGAAAGCTTCTAATTGATGATGGGAATTTAAGTCCTTCAAATTTCGAGTGTATGGCTACCCTTCGTTCAAATTACTTGACGTTATGCCATGGGAACCGTTTCATTATCGAGCCTTATAGTCCTCACAGGTTCAGCAGACAATTTGGGTATCACTAGGATGTTCCTAGAAAGCTAAAAGAAGATATCCATAATGGTACCTTAGAAGTGATTTCAAAATATTGGAAATTGTCCATGCGATTTCGCACGTAGTCTAAAAATGTTAGTTCCATTAAAATCAAGCTTTCAGAAATTTTTAGCTTCCGAAAATTATGTTAAGTGGTGGTCTCGTATGCATGTAGACCCATTTGCAGAAAAGAGAGCTTCCTCGGAACAGATCGAACGCGTAATTTCTATCGAAAAGCAGCCAGCCAAGGTTAGAAAAGTCATTATTAGCAGGCCAAGTCAAATTTTCCATCTACACCAGCACCGAGAGATGAAAACGCTGGGAATTGATTGGAGGTGACCAAAGAACTTCTGTCATTAGTAAAAACTCATTCTCGACGTCAGTTAGTAGTGGATTCAGATGAGGACAAGGAAGACGATAATGTAGATTGTAACTGGAAACATGTGTGGGACAAGACAAAAGATGTCGTTGTTCGTGACCCTATCGTAGTTCATCAAAATATGGACCGTTTGTTTGATGGGTGCCCAGCAGTTCACAACCTATACAGGTAACTTTTATTTTTATTATTATTATTATTATTATTATTATTATTATTATTTTCTTATTATTTATTGTCTTCCATCTTTTCTTTTTTTTTTCTTTTTTTTTTTTTTTTTTAAGACAAAAGGCAACGAAGGCTTTCTTGGAGAATACCTCATCCTTGTTACCGATCTTTTTTGTAGAGAAGAGTCTATTGATGGACCTTCTTCTTGGGACTAAGCATCTCGAAGAGGAAATAGTGCGATCATCCTTGATGAGGTGAATCATCCTATTTAGAATGTAGTGTCTCACGTGAGATAGTCCCAACCTCTAGCCTTGTTAATAGAGCAGGAGGTTCCAAGTCAGCCACCACAGAGGGTTGGTGAGGCATTTAAAGCGAGTGTTGAATCATTAGCTAAAAAACAACCCCTTGGGAATGTTCAGTCATTGCATCAAGTTGCGCCCTCTGAAGCTATTATACTGGACACAAAAGGTGTAATTTCTGAAGCAAAATGCATGGTGGCTACGCTATTTGAGGGTAAATTAAAAAATGCAATAGCAAATACCCTACTTTCGAAGATTCCGTCGCTCAGGCCACAGCTTGAAGAACTCTTTCACGGACTTTCTCTGCTTTCTGTGGATTTTTCCAAATTTCAAGAAAGGATTGAGACATACATTTAGTGTGCTGAAAAATATAATCAAATTCAATCTGAGTATGCTTATACCTTAACTAAGGAGACAAGCATTCAAAATTTGAATAATGTTGATTCTCTCCTTAGTGAGGTTCTTGCCTTAGATAATGCGGGCATGGAGTGTGTTCAGTCACTTCAAGAAGCTCTCATTAATGATGAGAAAGAAATTGAATGTTTGCGTGCTCGAATAGAGGAACGCAAAACTTCTATTGAGGAGACTAATGCAAGACTGCTTCAGAGAAAATGTGGTATTACAAGCCTTCGAGAAGAGCGACAAACAGTTGATGAGGCCCCTATTATCGCTATGAGAAATTTGAAGAGGCTGTTGAAGAAAGAACAAGACGAGATCTAAAAGCAATCTTGGTTGTCTTGATTTTATTTATTTATTTTATTTATTATTTATTTTATTTTTTGTTTTTGATCAATCATGTATTGGAATAATTCTCAGAAAATTGTCCTCTTGCATTTTGATAATAAAAATTTTATTTTTGTTTTTTTATCAAATAAAGAATCTTATTTATTTAACTGTTCACAGTTTAAACTCTTGCGGGCCAGGAGTAATACATTTGTTGTTGTTTTTTTATTTTTTATTTTTTATTTTATTTTAATGCTAATTGAACTTAGAATGCAGTTCTAAGCTGCCTACGTACCCTCAAAATAGGGATCAAGTCATGACGTAGTTCAATGAAAAGGAGTATTTTTTTATTTTTTTTTATGTATAATCATAGTTTTAACTCATGTGGGCTAGGAGTAATACAATTTTGGCTTATTTAATCAAGAGCATGGTGCCATCATGGGTAGTAACGCTTCAAGAACTTTCCATTAATGGGTCCAATCCTAACTCCATCTTCGTCGACGATCTTGTATGCGTCGTTGGTGTAGACTTCTCGAACTACGTACGGTCTATCCCATTTTGACAAAAACTTGTTGCCAATGCGGCGCTTCATGATAATAAGTCTATGTGATACCCCCAGATTTTCGGATACGGGGAGGATATTAAAAACAAATCGGCAATAATCGAACACATAATACAAATATGGTCAATAAGAATAAATAAAATGCTTAAAAGATAACTAAAATGATAATCCGACAATTCTTCAGAATAAACTTCCATTAATAAATTCCTCTGATACAAGTAATCCTCCAATTAAAATACAACTCGGGAATCCATAATATGTGGACCCCTGGAAAACCAAAACTGAATAATCAATGGTCTACAACTAGATACAGAAATCACAAAGGGAACTCCTATGTAGACAACCTAGAAGAATGACGTAGACCATCCCTGCTCAGCATGAATAATCCCTACTCCTGACGAATACTTGAAAAATATAATGGTGTGTAACGACCCGGTCATTTGCCTTCCTTTCCTTTTTCCTGAAATTTTACGAATGAATTTTTTTCGTTTAGTCTTCTTTTCTGAGCTCTGTTTCGTGTCGCTTAGTGTCATCTTGAGTGCTCGGAATTGGTTTCTAAGACTCTTTCATGTGAATTGACAACTTCCTTTGAGGACCGAGTCATTTTCGCATTTGGACACTATGCGCTATTTCGTTTTTTCCCTATTCTGTCATTTTCCCTATTTCGTCTTATCTCCGTTTGTCAGCTTTCGGCACAACCTCACTTTTTGTGCTCGGAGTTGGTTTTTGACTTCACGTGCCTACATCTTGAGTGGTTTTCTCGAAATACGTATCTTTACTTTTGCAAGAAAGTACTCTGGTTGCTCCCGGTGCCCACAGGGGCATGGATGCACAATTCTTTAGAATCTTTTTCATTTCTTGGGGTGTTTTTTGTAAATATCTTTTGAAGATATTTTATTTTAGGGGTATCTAAAAAAATATCTTTTGGAAGATATTTTCATTCTGGGGCAGTTTCGCAGTTAACCCTTTTTATAGGGGCCATTGTGCAATTAACGAAAGTTATTGCAAAAAGTCTCGCCTGGGGCCTGAATCCTCGTACAGGATTCATTTTCACATTTTGTCGAGTCGTGGACTCTTAGAATTTCCTTCTGGTCATTTTTTTCTAGTTTCAGGGTTTTTGGCCCCGGTTTGCGCCAAACTTGTTTTGGGCATAACTTTCTGCTCAGGACTCAGTTTTCAACACCGTTTCTTCCGTTGTTCATATTTTATCATTTTGAATCTTTTTTGTTCACAAAGTTTTGCCATTTGAGCACGTCTGCTCAAATTTTACTTTTTCGGACCCGACGGAGCCAGTTTGGAGCACTTTTTGAGATTTCTATAAAAGGGGGATGAGATATTTCATTTTTCATCTTCTCCGCTCTTCATGCACGACCTAGAGCTCCCATGGCAGCCCAAGGGGTCCTGCCATCTTCTCTCTCCTCTTTTGGTTCACTTTTCCTTGATGGAAAGTCTTCGGCCTTAACGTTTGTTGTTCCCCTCGCCGTGCTCTACCTTTTCTCCTTATTAGAATCAATTTTCGACAATTTTTCGAGTTTGGGTTTGGAGTCAAGTTGAGATTTTCACGGGGCTTCTTGCGGATTCTTGTTCACGGTGTTGTCCTCGACAAAACCTCTCTGTATCGTCGAATTCGGAGCACTTTTATTTTGGTGGGCCTTTGGGATTTTCATTTCAAATTGAGGTAGGAAATGTTTTAGGTTTAAATTCTTGTTATATAGCATGCTTGTGATGCTTATACTACTTGTTTGCATGATTAAATATAAAATCTAGAGATTTTATTATTTATTTTTCTTGTACGGGATCTAATTTTTTCGGTTGCTCATGACTTGGTTTAAACATGTAGCATAATTTTATATTGCCCCTTGATATGCTCATTGTCATGTATTAAAATTGGAACATTTGAATAAATATTAAAGATTTTATTTAATATTTATCTTAGGTGAAAGATTAATTCACATGGCCTTAATTAGCTTGAAATTTATATGTGTTAGCATATTATATTAAGCCTTAGCATGCTCTTCAACATAGTTGAATTTGAAAGTAATTGGAGGTGTTTAGAAAATTAGTAATTATTAATTAATTTGATTAATTAATTTGCCCCGAGTGCACTATTCACTCCATTTGAATTCCGACTTGATATTCTTGATCTACATGCCATATAGCTTCACATATATTTGATTTAGAATATTCGGTGAGGTTTTGAAACCTTTCATTTAATTAATTTTCTTGTTTAAGATTTAATTCTCATGGTGATATACAACTTGGAATTGAATTGTGGCATGCTAGAAAATTAAGCTTTGGTGTGATTGTTCACATATATTAAATTAGGATTAATTGCATGAGAATTGCAACCTTTATTTTATATTTAACTTTAGTGAAAGTTTAATTTACATAGGTGTAACTTGCATGAAATAAGCTTTTACATTAGTCCTTGGCATGTTCTCTAAGATATGTTAAATTGAGAGCATTTGGTTAAGTTTGAAAATCTAGATATTTTAATTAAAAGAATTAATTAAAATTTATTTTGTGGTCCCATTAGCTTCATTAAGGTTTTAACTTGATGTTTGTATTGGCCATGACTTGTTTACTAGTATATATTAATTTGTGACTATTTGAAGTTGTTTTAGAACCTTGGGATTTAAATTAGCATGATTTAATTAAAGTTCTACTTTGTTATTCTAACAACCTAATTGAGTTTTAGAATGGGTATAGGTGATGACCTTGCCATGTCCTTTAACATATGTTAAATTGAGGTTAATTGGAATTGAATCGGAATTTATAGAATTTAATTGTGTTTATCTATTTAAATTCTATCAATTTGCTCCATGATCTAGTTGTGTTTTAGAAGTGGTTTCTATATTCAAATCATGGACTTAGACTTGTTGTATATTCATTTGGTTATGTTTTGAACATTGGATAACATAGTTGCTATGTTTGTATTCATGAGAATATATTTTCCTTATTGAATATATTGTTGCCTTGTGTAATGATTTGCACACTTCGTATTTAACATCTTTCATGCATAGCGTGTAATGAATCGCACATTGAAGATTCGACATTCATTATATCATATTAGTTGTGGATTTAGAGCATGTATTGTATAGGTTTCCAAATTTAGTTGTGCTTAGTAGATAATTGATTATCTTGCATATTCCTGTTGATATATGCGTTGTTGCACAACTTGTTGATTTTAGAAACTTAGGGATGTTGTTGTTTGACTATGGCTAGGACGTGGTTCTAGTATAGGGGATAGTCCCTCTATATATGGTCTAGTGCGCACATAGGGAGGTTACCCATGGGCTAGTAACCCTAAAGTAACTATGTTGTCGGTCTGATCCGGCATGACGTTCGAGTATCCACTTTGTTTGATTTCGCATTTCATTTTCAAGTTGATAACTAGATGATGTTGTAACTTGTTGTTTCTTATTTGTCGTCCCATTTTAAGTTACATGATGTTAACTTTGCGAAATTGTGCTTTATGCGTTGTATTAGAAGTTCCAATGTTGGTTAAATTGCATCGATATTGAAAATTGTGTTTTGACGTTCTAACAAAGCTTAGGATTGATCCTATTGATTCATTTATAACTTCGACGTTAGGTGGCATGACCCACTTCTGTTGTTTTCGTGCTTTAGATTTCAAGTTGATAGCTTTAAGAAATTGTATTTTGTTGCCTTGTATAATATGCTTTTATGTGGTTAGATTGCATTGAAGGTGTAAATTGCGTTTTGATTGTTTAGCATGGCCTAGGATGATTCCTTAGACTTATTTAGAACATAGACGTTAGGTGACATGATCACTTTAGTTGTTTCTGTATTCGAGATTGCAAGTTAATACCTTTAAGAACCTATATCTTGTTGCTTTGTATAACGTGCTTCCATATTGTTTAAATGGCATAGATGATGTGATTTATGCTAGAAACACTCTAAGGTAGCTTAGGGTGCTCCCTGAGTCTCATTTCGATATAAACGTTAGGTGGCATGAACCCCTTTAACATGTTTCACCTTAAGGTGATAAATTTGTAAAATGCTAGGTCGATGCATGCTCAACTCCTACGAGTAGCTTTATGTTACTCACCCCTACGATACTGGGGCATATTTCAGGTACGAAAACTTGGTTCATGACGCCTAGCATTCCTTGGATGTCGTGTAGCTTTCAAGTTTCCATTTCATGCAAATGTTAGCATGAAATGTCATTTTGTAGACTTATAGGTCAAAATATGTATATTTGATTCCATGTATGTAATGTGTACATAAATGCACTCCTTTCAATGTATTTGATATGTATGAGATGAGGCTGGAGGCCAATGACATGTGTATTGTATTCTATACAACTTTTTAACTTCATGAAATATTATGAAAACCTTGAAAAATCACAAGTCATTGCTTCACCATGGTTACATCGGGTGTGGGAATTCCATTTTCATTCTTTCATAGGATCTTATTAATCTTGTATGAAGTGTGGCCAAGGGCCAAATGGTCATTTGATCCCGTTTTATATTTTTGGATTCCGAGTTTTCATTCCAAGTTCCATTTTTGCCTTTTTGCCCGTTGGGGGGTCGAATTTTGTATCGGTGGTATATTTAAGTCGTGGACCATTATAGCATGTCCAAATAGGTAAGTTACGTTTGCGTGCATGGTCGTTTCCGGGCAAAACCTTATCGTTTGTGTTTTGAGCCTCTTGTGAATTCATTTCGCATTTTTTTTGCATATTCTGATCTAGGGGCATTATGGACCTTTCACGGTGGTTTTTTTTTCTTCTATCAATATGGTTGAATAGAAAACATGATTTTAGGGGGGGTTTCTTTTTTGTGTTTTTCCAGAAAATGTCGTCTTGATATCGAAAATCGCTTACGAAGTTCAGTGCTCAGTTTTCCAACTTAACAGCTTTTTGGACCTCCATGACCAGATTTCATGGAGGGGCATTTCGGGCATTCTACATTGAGTTTTTTTTGAATTCTCTTATATGTCATGTAGAAAATTCAATTTTGAAGGGGGTTTCTTCTTTGTGTTTTTCTAGAAAAATTCATCTTCTAGCCCGTTTTCGCTCTCAATTGCAGACAGTCACTGTAGCAACTTTTAACCCTCTTGTTCAGTTCTGATCTAGGGGCATTTTGGGGATTTCACAGTGAGTTTTTTTTATTTCCGTTCTCGGGTAGAAAACTCGATTTTAGGGGGGGGGGGTTTCTTCTTCGTGTTTTTTCAAAAAAAATCGTCTTAACCTCCGTTTCAACCCTCAGTTCTGGGCAGATAAAAAAAAAAAATGTAGCAGCAGCCAAGGGCTGCCACCAGCCATGTCTTTGGGCGCCGGCATGCGCGCCGGTGGGCTCGCGCATGGGCGCCGTGTGCGCCATGGCCTTCGTCGGGCCGCCGCGCCGTTAACTCTTCTTTTGGGCTTTTCTCCTTCGTCCAGACTCCGATTCAAGTGAATTTTTTTTTGAACTTGACTAATTTTTCGCTGTCTTTCCAACGGTGTGCTCAGTTGCACCTAGTTCTTCCTGGATAATTACTAGTTTACCCTTTTGCCTTAAGTGCTCATTTTTTCTTCGTCATGCCGTTTCTCCTTCGCCCGGACTCCGAATCATGCTATTCTTGAGTCCATCTTGATTAGTTTTTCATTGTCCTTCCAGCGGTGTGCTCGGTGGCACCTGAATCTATAGTTTTTAGAAATGACTATTTTGCCCCTGGGGGCTTATTTATCATAGTTTCAATCTTTTACTTCCGCATCAGTTCTTGTTGAGTTCCACGACCTCATGGAAGGTCACTTTGACTTCTTAGAGTCTTGTTTTCTGTTTTCGCTTTCACATTCCGATCCGTTATCGGATCATCCTTACTGTTCATCACAGGACACGCTAGCCTAAAAACTAGGGTCGTCACATGGTGGGTTAGGCCCATGGTGTGCCCTTAGGTCAAGGTCGTATTAACACCCAAAATTGCAATGAAAGTGTGGCCAAGTTTAAATTTATAAAGTGTCACTACTAACTCTAACTACTAATATAGCTAGGGTGAGTAGGGATCGTCCCAAGGGATTGGGGGCTATGTTGATATCGAAACAAAGTCAGATTAGTAGGTCAAATGATCAAAAGATTATTTGTTTATTTAATTAAACTACAATGTAAATGAGTTTAATATAACGTAACTAATAGTAAATAAAAGGGTAGAGAACAAAAGAGAGAGGTCTTGGGATCTAGAGGTCACCACTAAACATCACCATTCTAGACACTCAATGTATAATGAATGAGGGGAAACATGTATTGCAATACAATAAGGTGTGATTGATTGAATCAACAAGCATGGATTGACTAATTAAGTATACATTGTCTAAACAACCTAGTGAATAGCATAATATATCAAACTAAGCCATTATTCCTTCCATTAAGCTCTCAATCAACACACTAACAAGTTAAAGAATTATACTACTTGCATTCATAAGTATGGAATATCAAACAACAAGTATGGATTGTCCACACATCTAAGAAAGTAAAGCAACTACACTACTTCTAAGCTAAAAACATGGAAATTAAACTAATTAAACTAGGGTAGAGGCACAATCCATCAAGAAATGAATATGAACCATCAAACAAACCACAAGAGTATTCTATTTAAGCACTATGCCTTGACAATCTCTAGATTCATTGCATTAATACACATAGACATGCATCAATATCAAAAAACCAAGAGATAAACACATTAACATCTACTCTAGCATACGTAGACATATGGATAGAATGAAATGATCAATTGGAAGTATTAATCAGCATAAATCATTATAAGAACAAGATTCATATATAAATCAAGTGTTAAGACAACATTACAACACAAATCCCCTCAAAATACAAAGCATTAAGGTCTAGAAGGCATGTTTAGGGCTAACTCTAGCCCCAAGAAGATGTTTAGCTACTCATTGATGTAGTCATCCAACCCTCAAGGGCTATCTCCACGGTAGAAATGCTCTTCTTCTGGATGAAAACCCTAGAAGAATGGAAGAACTCCCAAAATAGTGCATGTCTCTCTAAGCTTTAGCCTCCTCTCCAAGATGTATGATTCTAAGTTATGTTCTCTCAAGATATAAAGATATAATGTAAAAATGGTTAAAATCCTTTTATAGGTAGCTCAAGTGTGACACCCAATGGTTAGGTCTCGTGCACTAGGGTCCCCTTAATGATTGCACCATGAGCCATCTTTTAATGAGCTGGACTCTATTTTAATTCGGACTTGAGGAGTTTCAATCGATCGAGTTCAGATGAGATCGATCGAATTGTGGCCAGATCCATTGAATTTAGGCCAGATCGATCAATCCTTGGCGGCGCCTTTTTGGAATAACACAAATCTGAGATATTTTTGGGATATTTTAGGAAAAAGACAAAAGTGGTAGGTGAAGATAAGTTCAAGGAAGTTCGATTGATCTGAAAAAAGTTGGATCGATCGAAGATGAAAATTCTTTGAGGATAAGGACAAGGACTCTGATCCATCTTGGTGAGGTGAGATCGATCAATGTGAGATCGATCTAAAATATTCCTGATCAATCGAAGTTTGCTGACCACTTTGCTTCCACCTTACTCAATTCTTCCATTCAGCTTGAGATTGCTTCTTTTATGCTCGAATTTGGCTGAATTGACTTATTTTAGGGATAAGCACCTGAAAAGGGCAATAACATGAAATTAGTCTAAAACAGGAAAGTAAGATAGATAAAGGTCCTAGAATACTTGAGCTTAAGAGATTTAAATGCGCACCTTTCAGCGCTCATCACACCACCAAACGTAAATATTGTTAGTCCCTAGCAATGAACTACAAAGTAAAGAAATGAAATGAACATCTATACAACTATAAACTGCAAAGCAATAAATAGATAATGCTACTTTCGAGAACACGATTGCATTTAGCATATGCAACAAACCTTTTACACCCCTAGGTTACCCCTAGTGCACGAGTGAAGTCTTGTGAGGCTTTCCAGAAATGATACCCACAAGCATTAAGCTCATTCTCAGAAGAAAGGCACTAATATTGCAAACAAGTATTAGGAGAAAACTACCTCAAGTATGCAATTTTTCAATCATTTCCAAGCAATCTCCCAAAATCTCAATATCAAACAAGTAAATATGGTCCTCCACACATCAAGAAAATGATCATGCAAATCAAAACAACACTAAAATCCTTTTTGAGTGGACCGGCATCAAATATGTTGCTATCTTAGCCAACTAGAGAAATAATCACATCCTTACCCTCAAACTAGCACACAAATCTAGTATCGATCATCAAGATAAAGAGTAGACCTTTTATTAAAGCTTTATTGATCTACGTGCGCTTATTCTTTTCACTCATTTTTATTTTATTTTATATATATATATATATATATATATATATATATATATCCCTAAGGATCAAAGATGGAAACATAGTGCATGTGTTTATCTATTAAGCTTTCTAGCGATCCATGAGGTCGAACGTTAGGTCAATTACTCCCAAACCAGACGGCTTTAGGGCACTAGGTGTTTAAACACCCCTAAGGACTTACAAAATCAAATCAACTAGGTTACAAATCAAAACAACCTCCATATAATCATTTTCCACTTCTCACCTTTTGGGAGAAGTCCTCACTTTTATTGCTTTTTATTTTTTTATTTTTTTATTTTATTTTATTTTTTTTGTAAGTTCAATTATTAACCTAGAGTTTGGGCCTCCACCTTTCAGCGCGAGAAATTCAATGCTTGATGAGACTAGAATCCCGACTACTCAATGAAAAGGTTTTGTTATCCACCTTTATCAAAATGAAAGCTTTCAATGTACTATTAGCCCAATTGGGATATAACTAATTCAACAACCGACAAAGCATGTACCCCACAAATGAATGCTAGTGTGCGCCTGTGCTAGTGTAGAATCCTAGAGTGAATCTCAAAATAATCACAAAATTAGGATGATGTGGACCACAAGTGCAAGCAAGATATCAATAAGATATCAATCTTTTGAAAAATTTACTCCTAAATGGCATCCACAAGGCATACAAGGAGTATTGGACTCTCAAGTCAAGCAATTTTTAAATTTTTAGCCATATAGTCCTCAAAAGATCAAAATCACAACTAGTCATGGACCAATCATAGAAAATCCCTCAAACACACAAGTCATGCTCAAAATTTTGAATTGAAAGCAAACACTGCAATAACACCCATTACCCCCAAACTTAAACGGCACAGTGTCCTCAATGTGCAAAGAGAATAAAGGAAAGAGTATACCAGTGTAGCTAAGGCAAAGAATGGCCGAGACACAAGTATCCAAAGTGGGTGGTACAACCCCCCTAAACTTGGAATTGACTGTGGTCCTGAAAAGATGGCACTAAGATAAAAGCTGATAAGATAACAAAGGGGATAATAATAGTGCACAGTAGACATGCAAATATAAATGGGATAATAAATGAACTAAGGAGAGAGGAAAAATGATGGTCCTGAAAAATTTTGGGCAGTATTATCTCGTTGAAGTCAAGAACAGATAGATGTATCAATATAAGAATTTGACATCCAAGCATATTATGTAGAGAAAAATTATGTATAGTACATTATAGTATCAGGGCCAATAGACTACCACAAAAATAGCAGTATCAAAATAACAGTAATGTATCACAGATATATAAAATGATGAGAGTAAAGAGATAGAGATTAGGCAGAGGAAGTACGGCGAATGGGGCGTGATCCTCAGATATCTTTAGATAAATCCTACAGTGCAGCCATGACATCTGAGCAGAAAGTAGTCATGTCAGTGCTGAGAGAGACCACATCTGATCAAAGAGAGACAACCACGTCCTCCAAGGTCTGTATACGCTCTCCTAGGCCAGGTGATGGAACTGAAGGGTCAAGGATAATTGGATCATGAACTGGAGGTATATCCTGACCCTACTCTTGAGAATGTAATGGCGACCCTGCCGGAGAGTGACGTGGTGACTCTGCTGGAGGCTCTTGCTCTAAATCAATATCTATATATGCATCCACAGCTGCCGGTGGGTCTATTGGATCATGCTTTGCTGCTGCAGCTACTTGTGCAACTTCTTCCTCTATAGCCTCCTAAGCTGCCAAAATAGCCTCCTACTCTAAGCTCCTGATAAGAGCATTATAGCTCTTATTCCAATCCTTTTTGTCGTAGTGGCAAGCCCCTGACTCAGTATGCTCTTCCAGGTAAAAGGGATAGTGCTAGTCCTAGAGGATTTGTGTAATAAGATGTCCAAAGGGGAGAAAAGTGGCTCGCTTAGGCTTGGCCTTGCTGATATAGCTTGCGTATAACCTTATCATGATAGTCCAGATGAGTGCAAGAATAGAGAACTAATGCCCTGTATAGAAGGCGTAGAGGGCAGCTAGAAAGTCTAAGCGCCGCTGGATCTTATGGCCCGCCATAAATACGTTTCGGTACAAGACCGAATCAAAGAACCAAGATCATTGAGCAGATAAGTCCTCGTGGTGAATGTCTCACCATCACTATAGTGGCCAGTCAGGGCAACGGCCATATCTGCATCAGATGGCCGCCTGAGAATAGGATAATGAAAGCCGGGAGGGCAGATATACAGGCATCGAGAAGAAGTGGCCAATAACTCGACAGTGATGCGGATGATGTGGCCATCAATAGTAGTTCGCAGCTCCGATAGGTTACTCGGGGCCAACTGGAGGTTCCGGAAGAATAACTGGACGACCCTCGGGTAAACTGGATAAGTGATTAGAGCAAAAATGGCTAAAATTCCCCGCCGATCAATATCATCGAATGCCACCCAGGTCAGAACCGACAGGGAAAAGAAGGCAATGTCGAAGACTGACTTATTTGCCACCTGAAGGTGTGTATATCTCCTGCTTGGCCTGTCTCAGATCTGGCCTAACAATGTTAGTGGTGGTGAAGGAGGTGGTACATGCTCAACCTTATCAGAAGAAGATAATGTGGAAGCAAAAGACTGTAATCTGGTATCAGCTGATGAGGACTGAACTGTAGCTGGCTCTGGAGCTGGGTCCTGAGCATGGGAAGGCTCTGCAGGCTCCTCTATCTGCCGTCTCACTCTGCGCTTATACTGCCTACGGGCGACAGTCTTTACTCGAGCTATAGCCTGCAAAAAGAAAAGAAGACTTACAGATGAAGTCAATACAGGAATAAATAATTGAAGTACAATATATAAAACATGTATGTCAAGTAAGATAGATAACTCAGAAAAATTGACATGAATCTATGCAAGTTGTAATGCAGTTAGGTATAGACGATGAATAAGTGAAACATGCTAAATATAACAGAATAAAATGCACTCAATGTGGAAAACACAGGCATTGGGGAAATATAAGATAGCATGGAACACAAAAGATGGCATGTGAAGTGGATATGCAAATCTGTGATGTTCGATCGATCAGGAAAAAGATGAGATCGATCCAAGTTGGATCGATCAGGAATTGAGTGAGATCGATCTTTCTCTGATCAATTAGAGAAGAACGTGATCAATCGAACTCTACAAAAATAAAACAATCAATACAACATTAATATAAACTTAGGACATCCTCTACCTCCATTTAAGGTGAAATCTCAAATCCCCACCGAAAGAAAAGTGCTCAGAATTCGACGATACTCCTAGGTTATGTCAGGGACAACGAGGTGAGCATTAAACACCAAGGAAGTCACACCAAAATCTAAACTTGGCTTCAAACCTGAACTCAAAAATGGTCAAAAATGGATTCTAATAAGGGGGAAAGGAAAATCTCTCAAAGGCCTAAAAGAAACAATAAGGCCCTGCGGCATTTACCACGAAAGAAGAGGCCGAAAAAAGAAGAAGAAGAGTGGCAGCCATAGCTACCATGGCTGGCCAGCCAAGAGAGGGAGGAAGAAGAAGAAAAGTCTGCTTTTTCTTGTTTCACCTCCTATTTATAAAAAAACCATAAAAGTGTCCTAAACGGGTCCCGCCAAGTCCGGAAAAGTGGAATTTGAGCAGATGCTCTCAAACGACAAAACTCCATGATAAAAAAGAACTAAAATGAGAAAATATGAATAACAGAAGAAACGGCATTGAAAACCGAGACCTGAGCAAAAAGATATGCCCTGAACAAGTTCGGTGGCAATCGGGGTCAAAAACCCTAAAACTGGGAAAAAATGACCAGAAGGAAATTTGAAGGGTACAGAACTTAACAAAAAGTGAAAATGAATCCTGTACGAGGATCCAGGCTCAAAACGAGGTATTTTTGTAATAACTTTCATTAATTGCACAATGGCCCCTACAAAAAGGGTTAACTACAGTAATGACTCAGAATGAAAATATCTTCAAAAAATATTAACTTAAAAACCCTTGAAATAAAATATCTCCAAAGATATTTACGAAAAACACCCCAAGAAAAGAAAATGTTTCCAAAGAACTTTGCATTCACGCCCCTATGGACGCCGGGAGCAATTAAAGTACCTTTCTACAAAAGTAAAGATACGTATTTCATGGAAACCACATAGAATGAAGGTACGTGAAGTCAAAAACCAACTCTGAACACAAAAACTGAGGCTATGCTAGCAAAGTGACAAACAGGGAAAAGGACGAAAAGTGAATAGTGTAAAAAAACGAAAAATGTAGAAATGACACAGTCCTTTAAGGAAATTGTCAATCCAAACGAAAGAGTCTCGAAAACCATTCCTAAGCACTTGAGATGACACTAAGTGATGAGAAACCGAACTAAAAAAAGAACAGATCAGCGGAAAAGAAAAATATATATATTCGTGAAATTTGAGGAAAAGGAAATAAAGGAAAATGACCGGGTCATAACAACAAATGAACTTAAAGCATGAAAAATAAACTGAATAAGATGAAAAGGAGAGGTAGAGAATTTCATTACCCTACTTTGTTTGAAATTCTTGCTTCGTTCTTTAAGCTTTTGATGACCGGTGAACTTTTCTCTCAGAGTGTAGAGAGAGAGATATGAAGTGCATGAGTGTGTGTAGAGATTTAGTGTGTCTTCTTGGTGTTTTTGTGTGTGTATATATATGTGTGTGTGAGTGTATATATATATATATACATATACAGAGGGAGAGGGGGTATTTCTTGAGAAAGAGAGCACATTTTTTGAAGTTGGTATTTTTTCTAGACAAGGGGACCTTTGAAATGTGGGAAAATGGTCTCTATTTATAGGACAACGGAGGACCAAATGGAAATATTTCAAGGACCTAAATGTAATTTTCCAAAGAACAAAACGCAATTTCCATGGACTAGTTTGCAATTTCCTAAAAAGTACTTTTGATTCGACAGAGGAGATCAAAAGAGGCCAAGTGCATGGCTCCCTTTAATTTTCAAAATAAAGTCCTAAGGGCACATGAATCCATGTTTCCCCTATTATCTTTTTTTTTACTTTTTGAATTGCTCTCTCTCTTCGGTCATTTCCTCTTTTGCCCCTGTTTTCTAGAAATTGCATTTGAGTTCCATTTTCAAATTTGAGGCCATTTCTTGGGATTTTTTACTTCATGATGACCTCATAATGTTGATGTCGCATATTTTTTTTCTTTTGCAATTGCTGGAAATCCCTACACAATGCGGTTTTACCTGGGGGAAGAAAAATTAGGTCAAAATGGCCCCAGATCGGAACATGGTCAATATTATAATGGTTTCTAGGGTTTTTGGATGCTCTAAATCCAATGGTGATGTCCGTTTCTCCATTTGACCTTTTAGGAGAAAATTCAAACCTTGGAATTGATCAGTTGGTTCTTGCAATAGAGACTTGGTCAAAGGTGGGGCCGGCCTGGAAGGTAGGCAATATTATAGTGCTTTTCTAGGTTTTTTTTGACCTTATGAGCACAATGATGAGGTTTATGAGTGATTTTTACCATCGGTGTGAAAAGTCAAATTTGGAGTTGACCGCTCGGGCTCCACCGAAGGTTTTGGTCAAAGTGGGTGATGAAGTAAGGTGGAGACCTTGAGGAGATGTTTACCCTAGGGTTTTTTCATTCTCTGGACTCAATGGTGAAGTCTTTTTGCCATTTGGACAATCAGATCATAGAGTTTAGTGTAAACTGCTAATTTTGCCATTTTTAAGAAATTGGTGATTAGGTGATAGGAAGTGTGTGATGTGGTCAATCAAAGTGTTTTATGTCATTATGTAAGTGTAATGGTGAAGTCCAATGTCCAATCGGACGGTCTGATTGTCTGTTTTCAGTTTTCTATCGTATGAGAGCTCTACCGGGGAAATGGTCTAGGGAGATGGAAACGTCGTTCCTTCTTGATGTTCGAAATGTTGGTAGGTTGAAAGGGGAGGGCAAAAATGGGGTGTTTGTGTATGCCTTTTTTTTTTTTTTTTTTTTACTTTGCATGAGCAATGTTAAACAAATAAGTAGACAAAAACCATTTTTGCTATCGATGTAAAGGAGAGGCCGGGTATAGAGTGGTCCAGGCTGAATGTTATGACTCGGGAGATTGGTTGAGGACTTGTGAGTGTGCTTTGTAGGTAATGGATGAGTTTAGTAGTATTGTATGTAGGCGGGAGTTCTGGGGGGTCAAAGGATGAAAGAGGGATAATTTTACCCTAGGGACAACCACGTGGATCCATGCGGTTCTGGGTCCCTCTCTCACTTAAGTGTCTGAATGGCCACTTCTTAGCCATTTCAGCCAAGTGGAAAAGGAGAGAATGAGAAAGAAGAGGGGGAGAAGAGAAGAAGAAGGGAAGAATGAAGGAGCATACCTTAGTGATCTGACCTTGTGTTGTTTCTGCCTTAGCTATGGTCTTTCCTCGGTCCTCGTGGTCTTAATATGATCTCTTTTATACTCTTTCTTGTGTTTTATTCTTGAGAATACATGTTTAGTTAATGCCTTTCAAGCCTAATCTTTATTGTATTTGACTGAGGTATCCTTGTCCTATAACTATTATTAGCAATAAGATATAGGAATGCTTTCATTTTCTTTGTGCATTTCTTTTTTTTCTTTTTTCTTTTTTATTTATTTAATTTTTTTTATCAAGTTATGTGGATATAACAAGACATGCTAACTTAGGTGATGAAACCTATTGACCTATCCTGTTTTTATTTAAAACAAGACATGCGGGATTAAGTGAATAACCTATTGATCTATCATACTATTAAGATAAGATACACCCTATTTGTTATATCATGTTAAAAATACAATGATAGGCAGATTGATATGTTAAAGGTGAAAACCTATTCATCTATCATGTTGTAGATAACAAGATACGCCCTATTGATCTATCATGTTATGAAATTACACGCCTATTGATCTATTATGTTATGAAAATAATTACACGCCTATGGATCTATCATATTAAGCAAACAATGACACGCATGTTGATAAGTTAAAAAGAGAACATATTGATCTATCATATTGTATATAATAAGACACACAAGTTGATCTATCATGTTATAAAAAAAAAATGACATGCCAATTGATGCACTCCCACGAGGTATCAATATTTAGATGTCTATAAGTGGTAAATGAGACATCAATTTTTAAATTTATAAAACCACTAAACAACTTTACGTTAGTATAGCGAGTAGGGATCATCCCCTGGGATTATTATTAGCTTGGAATAAACTTAATATCAATGAGCATGAGATTGAAGAGATAGTGATTGGTTTGATTGAACTAATGATGATTTTAAACTATGAAAAGCATGTAAAATAAATTAGAGCTAAGGTGAACTTAGATTAAGGTAATAAGGAAAGAGGCTTAGGGGATGGATTACACCACTAAGCTCATGCAATTATACTAAATGTCTTCAATTAATGGGGAAAACAAATTGTAATAAGAATGTGGCTACAAACACACATCAATGTTTAAGAAGATAATACAAATTACAATGAATAAGCAAGAATTATCAAATTCAAGCATGAATTTGATACCTAACTGCAATTATTCTAATGTGTAGAACAACCCATCAAGACTAAGCATAATCTATCAAACTAAGAACAATTGTATCCAATAAAACCATACATGGCCATCACTAAGCACAATTATAAAAAGTACTCAATGTAGAGATCAATCCTCAATTCACTACACATAAGACAACATGTAATAAACATAGAGAATCAATTGAAAGAATTATCAATATAAACCTTGGTACAACCAAATTTGAATTCACAAGACCAAGCAAATTAATTACAATTCATAATCCCCAAAATTGAAAGACAAGAGGTTTAATTACACAGACTTAGGGCTCGTCGAAGCCCTAACTAAAGAACTAGCCACTTGTAACAACCGTGTCTTCTTTTTCCTTCTCCGATTTTTTGTCATTTTTATTTTTTATTTTATTTTATTATTCAATTATTTAATTGTTTAATTTATTCATTTTTCGCATTGCCTTAGGGTTTTTTTGCGCCCAAGGTAGGCTTCGGTGCTCAGAAATGATTTCCGGCACCACGTGCATTGCATTATATTATCTTTTGTAGTCTGCGTATGTCTTAATTTCATTGTAAAACATTCTCATTTATTTCCATTTTGTAGGGGTATGGATGCATAGTTTCTTCGAAAACATTTTTGTTTTACGGGGGGCTTTATGTAATTATTTTTTATCTTAGGGACTTTGTGCAAATATTCCTTGGGATATTTAGAGGAGGGACCTCTTTGTAGCTTTTGGGAATTAGGGACAAGTGTAACTTTTCCTTGGGGCCACTTGTCATCTTCTTGGTGGTGAGACTTGGAAGCTTGTTTAGGTGACAAGTGTTGGGTGTAAGTTCACCCACTTGTTGGCCTTGGTTTGGAACCCTTGTTAGCTTGGGATATTGATAAGTGTAGGTTTGTGATTAATCCTTAAGAGGGTGTTTCGGATGGTGACAAGTGGAGGATGGATATTCACCCACTTGTAGACTTTTGGTTGGTACACTTGTTAGCTTAGATTAGTGACAAATGTAGGCTTGAGATTAAGCCTTGTAGGGAGTCCTAGGATTGTGACAAGTGGAGGGTGGATGTGTGTGTGTGAGAGAGAGGTGGTGTTGGTGTGTGTGTGTTTGGCTATCAAGGCCATTTGCTTAGTGGGAAAAAATGTGATAATTGTCTTCCTCACTTGAACCACTATTGAAGGGCCTTGTAACCTCTTCCACCATTTTTGGATTTTGTCCCCTTTCCTAAGGAATTTAACCTTCCACCTTAAAGATCTTATTTTCCTATCTTCCATATCTAGGACACCTTTTTTTAGTTTTTCATTTTGGCCTTGTTTGTCTCGGATTTCAAAGGAACAAACCTCTGTTAAGGCAGTTTGAGAAAACCAGAAAACCTCTTCTCCATTTCTGAAATTCGACCCCCTTCCCTTGGGATTTTGGTGTTCTACCTTGAAGACAAAAGTTTCCTCTCTTTTTGATCTAGAACTGGTTTTCACAGATTTTCAATTTGAGTTCGGTTGCCTTGGATTCTAGAAATTCAATTCTCTAGTGTGGTAGGGGTTGTAGTATATTTATCCTCTTAGTGTTTTGATTGTTTTTGAGGTTTTCTATATATTATATACATGCTTGTTGAATTGTAGGATTGCATTTAGATCTAAATTCTATATCCTTGACTTAGGGTTTAATGATTCAAAGCATGTTAAGCATATATGTCATTTGGTAAGTAAATTGTTTCATTTACTAGATTTATAAATTCTAAAGATTTTCTTGTTGTAATAATGAAATCTTGTGGAATATTATTAATATTTACCGAGTGAGCTTATTACTATATTGTTGAGGACTTAGTGATTGTGGCTTACTATGGTGGTGAATTGATTTAACATGATAGGTGATATCATTGTTTTGTGTAACAAATCGCACATTGAAGATTTGACATTTTGTATGCCATTGTAAACATGAAACCCTAGGACATGGATTGTGTGGTTTTAACGCTACTTGTGCATGGAAGGTGGTTTCATTCATTATTTATTTGAGTATAATTTTTGTGCTTATTGTTGATTTTGGAAACACTTGGGGCATTGTTTATTTTGACGGCTAAAGTTTTGCTATAGTGCGTGATGAGCGCTAAAAAGTGTGCATTTAAACCCCTTAAGCTCGAGTATTCTAGGACTTTTATTTATCTTATTTTCCCAGTTTAGACTAATTTCATGTTATTGCCCTTTTTAGGTGCTTATCCCCAAAATAAGTCAATTCAGCCAAATTAGAGCATAAAAGAAGCAATCTCAAGCTGAATGGAAGAATGGATCAAAGTGGAAGCAAAATGGTGAAATCAGCCATCTTCGATCGATCAGGAATACTTTCCATCGATCTCACATTGATCGATCTCACTTTACCAAGATGGATCAGACCCCTTGTCCTTATCCTCAAAGAATTTCCATCTTCGATCAATCCAACTTTCATCAAATCGATCAAACTTCCTTAATCTTATCCCCACCTACCACTTTTGTCTTTTCCCCAAAATATCCCAAAAATATCTCAGATTTGTCTTATTCTAAAAGATGCCGCCATAGATTGATCGATCTGGGCTAACTTTGATGGATCTGGCCACGGTCCGATCGATCTTATCTAAATTCGATCGATCGAACCTCCTCAAGTTCGAAATTAAACAGAGTCCAGCTCATTAAAAGATGGCTCATGGTGCAATCATTGAAGGGACCCTAGTGCACGAGACCTGACCGTTGGGTGTGACACATGAACTTCTTATATAAGGATTTTAAGCCATTTTTACATCATAACTCATATATCTTCATATCTCAATAAAATCTCATATCACATATCTTGGAAAGGAGGCTAGAGCTTAGAGAGACGTACACTATTTTGGGAGATCTTCCATTCTTCTAGGGTTTCCATCAAGAAGAAGAGCATTTCTACCATGGAGATGGCCCTTGAGGGTTGGATGACTACATCAATGAGTGGCTAAACATCTTCTTAGGGCTAAAGTTAGCCCTAAGCATGCCATCTAGACTTTGAAGATTTGTATTTTGAGGGAATTTGTGTTATAATGTTGTCTTGACACTTGATTTATATATAAATCTTGTTCTTACAATGATTTGTGTTGATTAATACTTCTAATTGATCATTTAATTCTATTCATATGTCTATGTATGCTATAGTAGATGTTCATGTGTTTATCTCTTGGTTTTGTGATATTAATACATGTTTATGTGTATTGATGCTATGAATCTAGAGATTATCAAAGCATAGTGCTTAAATAGAATACTTTTGTAGTTTGTTTGATGGTTCATACTCATTTCTTGATGGATTGTGCCTCTACCTTAGTTTAATTAGTTTAATTTTCACGTCCTTAGCTTAGAAGTAGTGTAGTTGCTTTACTTTCTTAGATGTAAGGACAATCCATGCTTGTTGTTTGATGTTCTATACTTATGAATGCAAGTAGTATAATTCTCTAACTTGTTAGTGTGTTGATTGAGAGCGTAAAGGAAGGAATAATGGCTTAGTTTGATATATTATGCTATTCATTAGGTTATTTAGACATTGTATACTTAATTAGTCGATCCATGCTTGTTGATTTAATCAATCACACCTTATTGAATTGCAACACATGTTTCCCCTCATTCATTATACATTGAGTGTCTAAAATGGTGATGTTTAGTGGTGACCTTTAGATCCCAAGACCTCTCTCTCTTGTTCTCTACCCTTTTATTTACAATTGCTTAGTATTGAATTCATTTACATTGTAGTTTAATTAACCAAACAAACAATCTTTTGATCACTCGACCTACTAATCCGACTTTGTTTCCATATTAACATAGCCCCCAATCCCTTGGGACGATCCCTACTCACCCTCGCTATATTAGTAGTTAGAGGTAATAGTGGCTCTTTATAAATTTAAACTTGGCCACACTTTCATTGCAACTTTAGGTGTTAAAATGACTACGCCAAGACAACACACCAAGTTTTGGCGTCGTTGCCGGGGATTCATTTAGCAACGCCGTGTTTTGGAAACAATTAGGAATTAGTACTCTTTTGATCGTGTCTTTATTTACTTTATTTTTAGTTACTTATTGTGTTTATTCTTATTTGGCGAGGTGAATTGAGAAAGGAAGTTAAGCAAAGGAGAATTGAAAAGCAAAAGGGTAAGCTAAGCACAAAAAGGGCTAAAATCTGAAAATTGAAAAGATAAGCAGAAAAATTGAAAAATGAATTGAAGTTGCTTAAGGACCCTTTGTGAGATCTTTCTAACTCAATCTCTAGTTAAATTGTCGGCCCGCGTGGTGGTAAGTTTTTACATTCTTAGATAAATCGTGAGCCCGCGTGGAGGCAATTTACTTTTTGTTGCATATTGTTCAAGCATGGGATTATGGAATCATTGTATGTGGAGATTTATTGATTGATTTGTTGTGGGGTGAAGTGAGTGCTATTTGCTTGTTATTTGTTTTGCTAGTGCATGCATGGTCATAGGTCATTAAATCCTACTCTTGTCCCACTTAATTTCAATCTTGAATCCATTGTTCGTAATCCTAGGGGAAGAGGTAGTTCTCATCACTCCATTTCATAAATGGAGGAGGAACATGATGACCATGTGGAGGACCTTGGTCACATAAACTAACAAGGCATCCTCCACCCTAATGTGCATCATGACAACAATCAAGTACTATTAGGCATGCTTAAACCATTCATCCCACCACAACAACAAGGCCAAATTCCATTGAAAATGTCTTGGCTAATTTTTGTTCCACAACCTCCAATGGTTCAAGTTAATCACGGTGTTCGTTTAGCACCACCGATTAGGAATCTTCCCATTGCTTTGCGTGATCATTATGTCCCAAATGAATACAATGCACCGAAATGCATTCAATTGCCTCCATTTAGAGCACATCACTATGAGATTAAACCACAAACCATTCAAATGCTTCCTAACTATCATGGACTTCCAAATGAAGAACCGTATAAGCATTTGGATGAGTTTCTTGAAGTGTGTTCCACCGTGAAATACACAGATATGCCAGAAGAAGTGTTAAGACTCAAACTTTTTTCTTTTACCCTTAAGGACAAAGCAAAATATTGGTTCAACAATCTTAGGCCTTTTTTGATAACTTCTTGGGCAAAATGCAACAAGCGTTCTTGAAGAAGTACCACCCATTGTCAAAGACCAATGCTATGAGAACTTCCATTCATGAATTTTCTCAGGGGAAGGGGAACTGTTTCGTGAGGCATGGGAAAGATTTAATGATTTGTTTAGGAAGTGTCCACATCATGACATTCTTAAGTGGCAATTAGTCCAATACTTCTTCGAAAGTTTGCCAGATAATCAAAAAGGAATGGTAGATGCATCTATGGGTGGTTCTTACCTTGATAAACATGAGAATGATGTTTGGTAATTGTATGAAAGTATGAATGAAAATTCCATGCATAGAGCTTCGTCTTCTAAAAATGGTAGAATTCTAGGTAGAAGGAAGAATGTCGGCTTATATCAAGTTGACAATTTAAATGACATAGCTACCGAGGTGAAATCTTTAACTTAAAGGTTTGATCAATTTTTGGTCAACCACAATTTGGCAAATCAAGTGTCTTCCTCCCCTAATCATATTCATCATCATGGATCTAATGAATCTTGTATGACTTGTTCTAATGTCTTACATACTACTTCCAATTGTCCCCATGGACATGTGTAAAATGAACATCATGAACAAATTAATGCAGCATTTGTCAACCAAGGGAATAATACCTATGGCTCATACTACAATCCTGGATGGAGGAACCATACAAACTTTTCTTGGAAAATCTAAAGGGAAGGCTCAAACTCTCCCCAAGATGGTTTTCAAGGAAAGTATGTTCCACCTCCAATGCAAAACTAGGGTTCCCAAGGTTATAGATCTTTATTTCAATCATCACATGTAAACCAATTTTCTAATTCTCATTTTCCTAATTAATCATCTTATTCCCAAGGAAATTGTAGGAGTCCCACTTTTGAGGAGAAAGTGTTGACCGCTTTGGGCACTCCAGAGGCAAACACTCAATTACTTCATTCCCATTCTCAATCATTGCTAAGCTAGAAACCCAAGTCGGGCAAATAACTAGTACCTTAAATGTTAGAGAGAAAGGGAAGATGCCTCTAAATGCCCCCACCAAAGCAACAATTCGTTGTAGAAACCAATGAAGGTCACACAATTGAACATGTCAATGCGTAGACGACCTTGAGAAGTGGGGAAAATGTGGACAATCAAATTGGTGTTTCCAATGAAGAGAGTGAACCGGTGCAACCAAAATTTGATACCCGTCTCTTTTCACATTCTATTCCACCTTCATTGCATGTACATGATCATCTTTGTGAGAAAATGTTAAAAAATGATTTGAAAAGTGATTTGAATAATGATTTGAAGAATTCATGTGTTGAAAATGTTGTGACAAAAGATTTTGAAAAAAACTTTGAGCCAAAGGCTCCATTTCCGAACGCCTTGAAAGGGTCCATTTCTCGTGAAAAGCAAAAGACCAAAGTGAATAAAATCATTGAAGTGTTTAGGTAAGTGAAGATCAATCTTCCATTTTTGGATGCAATTAAACAAATTCCAGCTTATGCCAAGTTCTTGAAAGATCTTTGCACCCAAAAGAGGAAGAGCAAAAGCCAAGCACCAAAGAAAGTGGTCTTCACCGAGCAAGTAAGCTCCATCTTGCAACACAACACTCGCCCAAAGTTTAAGGACCCCGGTTCACCTACTACTTCTTGCATCATTGGTGACCATGTCATTAATCGGGCTCATTTAGACTTAGGAGCAAGTGTAAACTTTCTTCCATACTCGGTATATGTTAAATTGGGCTTAGGAGACCTAAAATCGACGTTAGTAGTGATAAGCGCCGAATATTGCATATTCAAGCGCCCTTATTTGCATTAGTTAAGTCCATTAGTTAATAATTATGCATAGTTTAGCTTTAACTGTTTGTTTTCATTTATTTTCAGGTTAGTTCCACCGAATGTAACTAAAGGAACAGTTTTGACAATCTTTTGAAGAATTAAAGTAAGCCGTTACTGGGGACTGTTTTGAGGCAAGTTTCTTGAGCCATTATGTGTATAAGTCTTGTAGCATCGTATTTTGAATGACGATCGTGTTGTCAGGCCAATCCAAAGTGGCTAAGGAGAAGACTGCATGCCATGAGCACAGGCCTCCGCGGGCCCCCGCTAAACATCCCAGTAGCATGCCTTCTGCCACGGGGCCATGCAGGTCTCGCGGGCCCCCGTTGCGCCACCGTGGGCGCCCGCCATTTTTTCCAGAGAGCTCCTTCGATTCCCAAGAACCCACGGGCACCCGCCAGACAGCAGACAAGTAGGCATGGGCTTCACTTTTCTTCACCAAATGTTATCCCTTAATTTAGGGGATTGCTTTAAATGGTCTTGGAGTTAGAGGACCACATATTTGGGGGCTAGATAGATACCTAAGGATATATATTAGAGGGTGGTTACATTGTAAAGGGGTATCACACATTTTAGCAAGTTTTTAGAGAGAGAAATATTAGAAGAGAGGATTTTTGTGTGGCTTGAAGGGCTGAGCTTGAAAATGGAAGAAGTCTCAAAGCTTCCTCCTTCCTCTTGTGCATCCATGGGTAACTAAACCTTCATCTGGGGAGGTGATGAAGCCCTTCCTTGTAAGCATGTTCTAGATTAATTTCTATTTTGGGGATAGTAATGTATAATTTTGGTCTTTCCATGACCTAGAGCTTCTCACTTGTTGTAATGGATTCTAATGTCTATAAATGGTTATTTTGAGTTAATTGTCTTGTCTTAGATGATTTCTTTTATTAACCATATTGCTTGTGTTTTTATAGTGACAATGAAAATAAGGTTGTGGAATGGTTTTAATGGCATGTTGATAGAGAGCCTTGATAGTCCATTGCTTAGGTAAACCCTTTGATGGTTTATACTTGATTCCTAACGTCATATGCTTTATCATTTGATTAAGGGCTTGATGATCTTTTGCTTAAGAAAGTATGCTTAATACTATACCCTAGTTTAGGTAGTTCAATTATATGAACTTTTGATGGATCATTCTTATTTTTGATTTAATGAACTACTTGACGATTATATGGTAACCATAGGTTGCTATATAATTCTTGACCATTATATATATTGTTTCTCCCCAATTTAGTTTTTTTCTAGCATGTGTAAAGGGTTGGAGTGGATTCATTTCCCTAGTCTTTTATTTTTGAATTTCTTTTCACTAAAGTTCTTGCAAGTTATTATTTTATGCATTTTAAATTCCTAAGTTTAGTGACAAACCAACAAACCTCTATATACCCTTTCATCATTCTAAAAGTGATTCTAGGTATCTTAGTTGCCATAAACTAGCAGTCCCAGTGGTTCGACTTACCCGACCAATAGCCCTATTTTTTAATGATTTGTACTATTGCAAAGGTTGATGTATAATTGTCATACCGATCAATTTTTGGCGCCGTTGCCGGGGACTACAAACGGTTTTACAACCGAGATTTTGGGATTACCTTTGATTTGATTGTTAATATTGTGTCTTGTGAATATTTTCTTGGATGGTTTTGATCATTGTGACATTTTAAGTGTTTGTGAGATTCTAGGTATTCAAGGCTTGCTGAGGGAAGCTAGCAAATTTATAAGTCTAGACGACTTCAGGTAAGTTTTTGAAGCTTTAGCTTCAAAGTTGTGAATATCTTGCATGTGTTTAGATTAGATTTAGTTAAGTTGTGAAGCCCTTGTCGAGGCTATTTATTGTTCTTTTCAATTGCAAGCATCGGTCCTTATCGTGGCCATTTACATTTCTGTCTTGATAATTGAGGAGAACGGGAACATCGTATGTGGAGGTTATGGTGATGCATTGTTGTCTTGATTGTGCTGTGAGTTGTTGATGTTTGGCCGTAGATCACTTTCCTTACCGACTCTTAACTCGCCAGTTGACATAAATTCACTTCAAAGGACTCTTAGAAGAAACCTTAGGGAATCTGCTAACATAAGAAGAATTGAACTTGAATTTAATACAATGGCTGAAAATGTTGGCGATGTCGGAAATAAGGGAATTAATAATGATAGGGCCGAAATTCCAAATGTGGTTCCCATGACTCTTCGGGACCACTTCATCCATACAACCTATGCGTCTCCCTCTTGCATAGTGATGCCAAATATCGAGGTAGCCCAATATGAGATCAAATCTAGCACCATCCAATTGCTTCCATCTTTTCAAGGCTTTGAAAATGAGGACCCCTATAAGCACCTTGATGAATTCCTTGAAATATGTTCTACCATCAAGCTGAGGGGCTTCCCTGACAATGCTCTCCATTTGCATCTCTTCCCATTCTCCTTAAAAGATAGGGCAAAATATTGGTTGAACTCCCTTGCTATAAATTCTATCACTACATGGGCTCAATTGCAACAAGAATTCTTAAAAAAATATTATCCAGTGAGTAAGACCAATCTAATGAGGTGTTCTATTCTTAGCTTTTCACAAAGCGATGGGGAACAACTTGATCGATGGTCGAAATCAATTATAAATCAACCCTCTTCGCAATAGCACGAATCATTGTAAAATAGGGCTATTAGACGGGTAAGTCGAACCACTGGGACTGCGCTAGTCTTAAGGCAACCTAAGTATCTAAGGTCATTTTAGAGTGATGAGGGGTTTATAAAGGGTTTGTGTGTTTGTCACTAAACTAAGAAATTAAAATGCATAAAACAATAGATTGCAATGAAATTGAAGAAGTGAGATACAAGTAGAAAAGACTAGGGAGATGAATCCACACTACACCCTAAGTATATGCTAGATTAGGTCTAAATTTGGGGATAAATAGCATATATGCAATGGTCAAGAAATATGAAGCAACTCCGTTGCTTAATAATCATCAAGAAGTTCACTTAATCAAAACAAGAATGATCCATCAAAAGCTACCATAGTTGAACTACTTAAACTAAGGTGTAGAATCAAATACACTATCTCAAGCAAAAAACCATCAAGCTTTCAATCAAATGGTGAAGCACATGAAGGTAGGAATCAAGTATAAACCATCAAAGGAGGTACCTAAGCAATGGAATATCAAGTTTCAAAATCAACATGCCTTGAAAAACATTCATAGTCTATATTTTCATTATCACTATGAAAATAAAAGCAATAAGATTGATCCAAGAATCATCAAAGATATGACAATGAACTTACATCAACCATTTACACATTAAAATTCATTACAAGAAGGAATATGCTCTTAGACTATGAAACTACCATACATTATACATTATAGTCCCCAAAAGTATAGCCTAATCTAGAACATAATCAAAAGAGGAGGCTTCATCACCTCCCTAGATGGAGGTTTAGCTCTCCATTGATACAAAAATGGAAGAAGAAGAAGAATAATACAACTTCATTTTCGAGCTCTACTGTAGCACTCAAGAACACTCTCTTCCTTGCTCTCTTCTCTCTCCTCTAATCTTGTAAGAATGAATGATAATCCTTTTTTTTTGTGGTCCTCCCTCTCTCTTATCAAGCTCAAGTCAAGGCTCTCTCCCCTCCAAGGAACACCTCCAACCACTTCATAAAGAAGGAAGATAGAATTGAGGAAACCAATGTGCAAGTGGCTGAAATTGAGCCATTTCCGAGTGCAATCTGCCAGAATTTCGAGCACTCGAAGGGTGGTCTCGAGCACTCTAAATTAGTGTAATGTGCAACATGCTCTTCTTGCTCAGCACTGACCTACTTTGATAAAACGGCTATAACTTTGTACCCCAAACTCCAAATGATGATCAGTTTGAAGATTTGGAGAGCTGATTCAGATCTTTAAAAACTTCATGTTTTGATGAAGACCGAATTCTTAAGTCTGGTTGGTCGAAAATGGGGAGAAAGGCAGCACTTCAGTGCTGCCAGGCAGTTCTGCGCACCTCTGGTAACAAGGCCATAACTCTCTGCTCCGAGCTCCGAATGACAAAATATTTGAAGATTTAGAAAGCTAATTCAGAGCTCTAAATCTTTCATGTTATGATGGAAGTCCAGTTCTTGAGTTTGCTAGGTCAAAATGGCAAGTAAAGTTCAGGATCCACTGCTGCTAGAAATTCAGCTTTGTGCCTTTTGATGGTCAAAACTCCACAAAGCATCCTTCTTGCTTCTTTTTGGCCAATGGACCTGAAAAAATACAAAAACATGCAAATGGAGATAATCTACATAAAATAATCAATTAATGGACTTTGTTAATGTAATTTAGGGCGCTTGAATATACAGTATTCGGTGCTTATCACAACTCCATGAGACTTGGGAAAGACTACAAGACCTCCTTAGGAAATGTCCGCACCACCTAATTCCAAAATGGCAATTGGTGCAAGCTTTCTATGCTGGTTTGACCGACACCCATAGATTCATGGTTGACTCATCATGTGGAGGGATGTTCATCTTTAAAAGTGCGGATGAGGCGTGGTGGGAGTCTATGTCGTCCTACACCAGAAGCTTGAGAGTGTGCATTAAGGCGAGGGCCAAATTTTACATTTATAGAAGCCACTACTACCTTCACTAAAAATATAGTTAGGGTGAGTAGGGATCGTTCCAAGGAATTGGAGTCGTACTAGCTTGTGGAATCGCAATTAGGGTTAGTAGGTCGAGTGATTAAACAAATGGTTGGTTGATTGATTAAACTAGAGAGCAAATTAAACTAAATAATTAAATGCAATAAGGAGTAAGTAAGAGAGACAGAGAGATCTTGGGGTTTAGAGGTCACCACCAAACAATGTTTTTCTACACCCTTAACAAGTGACTAATGAGGGAAATGTGTGTTGCAATATTGATGTGTGTGTGTGTTTGGTTGATTCAATTAGCAAGGGTGACCAATTAAGCATGCATTGTCTAATCAACATGTGAAAAGCACAATATATCTAGCAATTAAGTATATATTGTCTAAATAGTATGTGAAAAGCACAATATATCTAGTAAGTCATTAATCCTTTCATTAAGATCACAAGCCAAATACACTACAAGGTTAGAGACATATGCTACTTGCATTCAAAAGTATTGAACATCAAACAACAAGCATGGATTATCCTCTCATCTAACAACTATGCTACCACTACACTACAATTAAGCTAATAACATGAAATTAAACTAATTAAGCTAAGGGAGAGGCATAATCCATCAAGAAATGAGCATGGACCATCTAGAAAATTACAAGAGCATTCCTTTAAGCACAATGTTTTGACAATCTCTAGGTCTATAGCATTAATACACATAAACATGCATCAATAACACAAGAAATAGAGACAAACACATGAACATCTATTCTAGCATACATAAACATATGGATAGAATGAAATGATCAATTTGAAGCATTAAACCACATAAATTATTGAATAAACAAGATCTATATATATAAAAGTGCCAAAACATATATTACAACACTAATCCCTTAATAATACACAAAATCAAGATGTAGAAAGCAAGATTGGGGCGAACTCTAGCCCCAAGAGGATGTCTAGCCACTCATGGTAGTGTTTTTCCAACCCTCAAGGGCTAACTCCATGGTAGAGATTTGCTCATTGGTTGATGAAGAGTCTCTAATGGTGTCTCTAGCCTCCTCATCCTCTAAGCTTGCTCTCCAAGAGTACTTACAAGGTATGAGATGATATGATATGAGGTGATATGGTATGAGGTCCTCCCTTGTAAAAAGTAATCCTTATCCTTATATAGGTAGGTCAAAATGACACACAAAATGAGCTAGGGTCGTGCACAAAATATTCCCTAATGATTGGATAAAGGACAACTTTTAATGAGCTTGATATTTAACTTTTTCGCACTGGAGAAAGTTCGATCGAAAGGACAACTTTTAATGAGCTTGATATTTAACTTTTTCGCACTGGAGGAAGTTCGATCGATCGAACCTTGGACTTGGATCGATCGAACATGGTTGAGATCTATCGAACTAAAGTTGGATCGATCCTCAATGGTGGCACTTTTTGGATAAAGACAAATCTGAGATATTTTGAAGATATTTTTGGGAAAAGGACAAAAGTGGTTGGTAGGGAGGTATAACTAGATAAGATCAATCATTTAGATAAGGACAAGGCAGTTCAATCTATCGAAGAATGATGTTAGATTGATCGAACTTTTAAGGTCTCTGAAAATGTCATCATGGCTCTGATCCATCTTGAAGTGCTGAGATCGATCATATTGGATCGATCGAACTTTGATCTAAGATCGATCGAAGATATTGATTTCCACCTTTTTTTTTCCTTTTGCTTCCACTTGGCTCCTTTCTTTGATTCATCCCAGAATTGCTTCATTTCTGCTTTTATTTGGCTGAGTTAGCTTATTTTCGGGATAAGTGCCTGAAAATGGAAATAATACGAAATCAATCTAAAATGGTAAAGTAAGATAAATAAAGGTACTAGAATGCCTAAGCTTAAGGGGTTTAAATACACATTTTTCAGCGCTCATCACACCCCCAAACTTAAATATTACTAGTCCCTAGTAATGAACTAGAAAGTAAAGGAATGAAATGAACAACTATACAACTATAAACTAGAAAACAATAAATGGATAACGCCACTTTCGTACAGAACACGATTGCACTTAGCACATGCAATAAGCCTTTTAAACCCCTAGGTTACCCCTAGTGGACGAGTGAAGTCTCGTGAGGGTTTCCAGAAAGGATACCCACAAACATTAAGCTCATTCTTTGTAAAGAGACACCAATATTGCAAACAAGAATTGGGAGAAAACTACCTCAAGTATGCAAATTTTCAAACATTTTCGAGCGATCTCCCAAAATCTCAACATCAAGCAAGCAAATATGGTCCTCCACACATCAAGAAAATGATTATGCAAATCAAAACAACTCTAGAATCCTTTTTGAGTGGACCGGCATCAAATATGTTGCTATCTTAGCCAACTAAAGAATTAATCACATCCTTACCCTCAAACTAGCACACAAATCTAGTACCGATCATCAAGACAAAAAATGGACCTTTTATTAAAGCTTTATTGTTCTAGGTGCACTTATTCTTTTCACTCGTATATTTATTATTATTTTTTTTATAGGATCAAAGATGGAAGCATGGTGCAATGTGTTGATCTATTAAGCTTTCTAGCGATTCATAAGGTCGAGTGTTGGGTCAATGACTCCCAAACCAGACGGCTTTAGGGCACTAGGTGTTCAAACACCCCTACGGACTTATAATCTCAAATCATCTAGGCTACAAATCAAAACAACCTCCATCTAATCATTTCCCACTTCTTACCTTTTGGGAGAAATCCTCACTTTTTATTACTTTTGCTTTTGATCTTTTTTTTTTTTTTTTAATTCAATTATTAACCTAGAGTTTGGGCCCTCCACCTTTCAGCGCGAGAAGTTCAGTGCTTAATAAGGCTAGAATCCTGGCTACTTAGTGAAAAGGGGTTATTATCTACCTTTATCAAGAATGAAAGCTTTCAATGCACTACTAGTCCAATTGGGATATAACCAATTCAATAATCAACAAAGCATGTACCCCAAAAATGAATGCTAGTGTGCGCCTGTGCTAGTGTAGAATTTTAGAGTGAATCCCTAAACAATCACAAAATCAAGATGATGTGGACCACAAATGCAAACAAGATATCAATCTTTCGAAAAATTTACTCCTAAATGGCATCCATAAGGTACACAAGGAGTATTGGACTCTCAAGTCAAGCAATTTTTAAATTTTAAGCAATATAGTCCTCAAAAGATCAAAATCATAGCTAGATATGGACTAATCATAGAAAATCTCTCAAATACACAAGTCATGCTCAAATTTTGAATTTAAAAGCAAACACTGTAAAGTACACCATTACCCCCCCAAACTTAAACGACACAATGTCCTCAATGTGCAAAGAGAACAAAAGGAAAGTGTATACCGGCGCAATTAAGGCAAAGAATGGCTGGGACTGAAGTATCCAAAGTGGGTGGCATGGCCCCCCAAACTTGGGATTAACTGTGGTTTTAAAATTTGGCACTTGGACAAACTCATCAGATAACAAAAGGGATAATCAGTGTGTGACAGCCCAAGTTTTGAAAACCTGGTGCATTAGTGATGACCCAAAGATGACCCAATAACGGATCCAAAATGCGGAAGCGAAAGGTGAAACAACAGTCTCTAGAGATATAATGCGTCTCTAAGACACCAATATGACCCTCAATGAGGTCATAAAACCCAAAGGAAAACAAATGCGGAAGTGTCATTTCAAAACGGACAAAAAGGAACCTAGGGGAAAAATGGTCATTTTGTAAAAGTGGATTCAAGTGCTATCGAGCACACCGTTGGGAATACAATGAAAAATTAAACATAATGGACTCAAGAATTTCATTATTCGGAGTCCGGACGAAGGAGAAAGGTCAAAAACAAAAATGATGTCGTGGCGGCCCGAGGAGGACAGCCCATTGCTGCTGCAACTGAGAGTAAAAATGGGCATCTAAATGGACTTTTCTGGAAAAACTCAAAGAAAAAGCCCCCCCTAAAATCGATTTTCCTACCCCTTTCATGGACGAAAATAAAAAAAAATGTATTGTAAAATGCTCAGAATGCTCCCAAGAAAATCTGGTCAAGGGGGTAAAAATTTCTCCGAGCTGCTGCCCAAGGAAAAGGAAATAAGGCTTCGGGAGGTTTTTAAATTGTCTAAATTAAAAATGCAATCTTAAAATACGCCCACAAAACCCCTGGAAGTTTTGGATCGATTGTCACACTTTTAAAAAAAAAGTTGATGAATAGTACCAAGTACATTTGCACTAAAAATCTACAAAACCTGGCAGCAAGGATTTTTCGGATAAATATGGATTTTTGAGGGCCAAGATGGCATTTTCTGGAAAAACACAAAGAAGAAACCCCCCTCAAAATTGAGTTTTCTACATGACTCACGTGAAAAAATGAAAAAAATGCATTGTAAAATACCCGAAATGCCCCTGGAACAGAATAGGGTAAAACTCCCTAAAAATGCTACTTAGAGTTTTTATTTCATCAAAGATGGTGTTGTTTGCCAAAGTGAGTATGCAAGTTCATACAATATGATAAAATAGATGTACCAACATGGCCTAAAGCCTCTTTACATTCCATTAATAAGTTTTAGTATACAAAGCCTCCATTTCTCACAAATAAGCTACAATAGCAATACTTGAGTTTTAGAGGAAACATACTTGTAACCTTTCAAGTTAATGGCCCTTAGCCTCATGTCATACATGTAAAATGCATTAAAAGGAGTGTACTTATGTACACTTTAAATACGTAGAATCAAAGAATACAAGTTTGATACATAAAGCTACCAAACGATCCAAGGCAATGAAATCTTCAAGTCTTGAGTCTTGTACCTAAAATATGCCCCAGTATCGTAGGGGTGAGTAACATAAAGCTACTCGTAGGAGATGAGCATGTATCGACCTAGTATTTTATAATTTTATCCCCTTAAGGTGAAACATATCAAAGGGGTTCATGTCACCTAACGTCTATGTCAAAATGAGACTCAAGAAGCATCCTAAGCTACCTTAAAACATGTCTAGCATAATCACATTGTTCATGCAATTCAAACAACATGGAAACATGTTATACAAAGCAACAAGATATAGATTCTCAGAGTCTTCAACTTGAAATCCAAGATACGAAAACAACAAGAGTGGGTCATGCCACCTAACGTCTATATTCAAAGTGAATCTATAGGATCATTCCTAAACTACATTTGAACATCAAAACACAAATTATGATATCGATGCAATTTAACTAACATTGGAACTTCCAATACAACACTTAAAGCATGATTTCTCAATGTTAACATCTTGCAACTTAAAATGGGAAATCAAACAAAGAACAACAAGTTACGATATCATCTAGTTATCAACTTGAAATGAAATACGAAATCAAACAAAGTAGATACTCAGACGTCACGCCGGATCAAACCGACAACATAGTTACTTTAGGGTTACTAGCCCATGGGTAACCTCCCTATGTGCGCACTAGACTATATAGAGGGACAATCCTCAGTACTAGAACCAAGTCCTAGCTGTAGCCAACAACGACATCCCCAAGTTTCCAAAATCAACAAATTGTGCAACAACGTATATATATCAACATGTATATACAAGATATCAACCATTTACTAAGCATAACCCAAATTTTGGAAACATATACAATACATGCTCAAAGTCTGCAACTACTATGGCATGAAAGATGTCAAATACAAAGTGTGCAATTCCTTACACATAGCAACAATATATTCAATAAGGAAAAACATATTCTCATGAATATAAAAGTAACAACTATGTTATCCAATACTCAAAAGTAATCAAGTGAACATACACCAAATCCAAATCCATGATTTAAATATAAAAACAACTTCCAAAATGCAATTAAATTCATGGTGTAATAAAATAGAATTTAATTAGACATAAATAGTTAAATTCTCTAAATTCCAAGTTAATCCCAAATAACCTCAATTTAATATATATTGAAGGACATGTCATGTTCATCACATATATACCATCAAATGACAATTTAAGTGATTAAAGCACTTAAAACAAAATTAATCATGCTAATTAATTAATTTCCTCTAGATTTTTAAACAATTCCAAATGCCCTCAATTTCATCTATGTTAGAGAACATGCCAAGGCCTATTTAAATACCACATTACAACTTGATTTCATACTTGATATCACCATGTGAATGTAACTTTCACAAAAGATAAATATTAAATAAATTTTGTAATTCTTATCCAAATGCCCCAAATTTAATATATATTAATCAACATACTAAAACTTAATTTTCTAGAATGCCACAATTTAATTCCATGTTATAAACAAAGCCATATGAATTAAATCTCAAATATAGAAATTAATTAAATTAAAGTCTAAATATTAAACAAAACATGCTCACAAATTGTATATGGTGATATAACAATCAATACAACATAAATATAATCCTAAGACACCCCCTTCCTCAATTTGAGATGAAAATCTTAAAAGCCATCAAAACGAAACGGCTCCGAATCCAACGAAACTCCTACGTTTTGTCGGGGACAACACGATCTATATGAATCTCCAAGAAGCCCCATGAAAAACCAAACTTGGCCTAAACCCCAAACACAAAATTTGGTTAGAAATGGTTTCTAATAAGTGGTAATGGTAGAGCACGACGAGGCGAGCAACAAATACAAAGGCCTAAGGATTTTCACTTAGGAAAAGTAGGTTAAAGGAGGAGAGAGAAGATGGAAGCTCCATGGGCATCCATGGCTGCCTTTGGTCGTGCAAGGAGAGGAAGAAGAAGAAGAAAATCTGATTTTTCTTCTTTAAGGCACCTATTTATAGTAAATCACAAAAAGTGCCCCGAAAGGGCCCTGCCGAGTTCGGAAAAGTGGATTTTAAGGAAACGTGCTCAAACAAAAAAACTCCATGAACAAAAAAGATTCAAAATGAGAAAATATGAATAACAGAAGAAACGGCATCAAAAACCGAGTCCTGAACAGAAAGTTATACCCCGAACAAGTTCGGCGGCAACTAGGTCCAGAAACTCTGAAACTAGAGAAAAATGACCAGAACGGAATTTTATGAATTTACAAGTCAACAAAAAGTGAAAATGAATACCATACAAGGATCCAGGCTCCAGATGAGACATTTTGCAATAACTTTCGTTAATTACAAAACGGCCCCTACAAAAAGGGTTAACTGCGAAACTGCCCCAGAATAAAAATATCTTCCAAAAGATATTTTCTTAGATGCCCCTGAAATCAAATATCTTCAAAATATATTTATGAAAAACACCCCAAGAAATGAAATTAATTCCAAAGACTTATGCATCCATGCCCTTGTGGGCACCGGGAGCAACCAGAGTACTTTCTTGTAAAAGTAAAGATACGTATTTCATGAAAACCACTCACGATAAGGATACATGAAGTCAAAAACCAACTCCGAGCACAAGAAGTGAGGTTGTGCCAAAAATTGACAAACGAAGATAAGACGAAATAGGGAAAATGACATAATAGGGAAAAGACAAAATAGCGCATAGTGTCCAAAAACAAAAAATGCGAAAATGACTCAGTCCTCAAAGAAAGTTGTCAATTCACATGAAAGAGTCTCAGAAACCAATTCTGAGCACTTGAGATGATACTAAGCGACGAAAAACCATCCACAGAAAAGAAAAGACAACGAAAAAAATTTATTCGCAAAATTTGAGGAAAAAGGGAAAAGGACAAAAATGACCGGGTCATTACATAGTGTACAGTGGACATGCAAGTGTAAATGAAATAAAGTAGGGAGAGAGGTGTAAGGGTGGTCCTAAAAATTGTGTAGCATTCTCTCTCACTGTAGTCAGAGAGGTGTAAGGGTGGTCCTAAAAATTGTGTAGCATTCTCTCTCACTGTAGTCACTGTGATGCACCTGATGGAGTCAAACATATAGAGATAAGAATATAATAGATGACATCCATAGCAAAAACATATATAAGGAAAATAAAGTACTGGATACATCAAAAGATCAAAGCCGATAGACCGGCTGCAAATAATATAGAGTGACCAAAATGAAGTATAGAACACAGAGGTGTAGCATAAAAAGGTAGAAGAACTGGAAGTCTTAGGTGGACGAGGCAGTACGGGCAGGGCAAGCTCTACGGATATCGCGAGATAAATCTCAGAGTGCAGTCATGACATCCGTGCAGAATGTTGCAAAATCAGCTCTGTGGGCTACAGCATCGGTTCGAATGCAGCAGTATCTGCTCTGATAGCAACCACTGCATCCTCAAGAGCCTAAAAACGCTCTCCAAAGCCGGGGGTCTGACTAGGAGCCTCAGGTATGGATAAATCAGAAGAAAAATCTTGAGTCTGCTCCTCCTCGTGTACTAGCGACCCAGCTGGAGAGTGCTACTTTGCATCATCTACAGGTCACTCTAAATCAATATCTATATGCTCAGCAGCTGGACCTACTGGTACATAGTCCACTGCGGGATCTGCTGCTGCTGCTTCAGCTGCTGCCACTTCAGCTGCTGCCGCTTCAGCTGCTGCCTCTGCCTCCTCAACCTCGAGCTCCTCTGCAGCCACTACTGCGTGGTCCTACAGTCTAGTGATGATAGCATTGTAGCTCTTGTCCCAGTCCTACTTCCAGAAGTGACAGGAACCTTTCTCAGGGTGCTCCCGAGGATGAAAAAGGATAGCGCTGATCAATAAATATCTGGGTGATGAGGTGGCCAAAAGGGAAAGACTTAGCCTTTCTGGGCTTCGTCTTGCTGATATACTCATCGAAGAGCTTCCTCATCACGCTCCAGATGGGGGTGGGGATAGATACCCAATGGCCTGTATAAAATGCGTAGAGGGCTGTCAGATAGTCTCATTGCTGCTGAATCTTGTGCCCGGCCAAGTATATATTCTGAAAGAGAACGGAATCAAAGAACCATAGGTCATCTGGAAGAACGGTGCGGGTGGCGAAGGTCTCGCCATCGGCATGGTGACCTGTAAGAAATACTGCCATGTCGGCATAAGAAGGCCTGTATAACCTCGGATATAGCTCCTGTAGCTCCGAAGGGCATCAGTGTGGATAATGGCAAGAGCGAGCTAGTGAGTCTATAGTAATAGTAATCTAATGGCCATCTATAGTAGTAACCAGCTCTGCTGTGGTACGCGGGGACGGTCAGAGATTTTGGAAGAACATCTGTACTAGCCGCTGGTAGACTGGCTCAGTAACTGGGGTAAGAATAGCTGCAAGGCCCCTCTGGATAATATCATGGTAAGCTGATCGGGTTAGCACCAATCTAGAAAAGAAGTCTATTTCGAACATCGACTCATGGTCCACTGCCATATGCGCATATCTAGGCACGGGCCTATCACGCTCTCGAGCTGGTGGAACTGGCTGGTGTGGTGGAGATGGTAATGGTGAATGCTCAGCTCCAGCATGTGATGGAGATGGTGATGGTGTAAACGAAGGATAAGCTGCAAAAGTGGATGGAATATGATCATCCTCAGCCTCATGAGCAAGTGACTGAGGTGGAGTAGGCTGTAAGGGCTCCTCTTGTGCATGAAAGGGCTCTGCTGGCTCCTCTATCCTCGGTCGGATATGTCTCTGAGGCCCGTGTTGCCGCTTGGCAACAGTCTTGTGCTTAGTTATAGCCTAAAAAATAATTTAAAAACTTACAAGAGGAGTTAGTACCAGAATAAGGAATTTAAAAGCACAAAGTAGAAACATGCATGTCAAATAAGATAGACAAAACATATATGACATGAATCTATGCAAGTGACAGGATATGAAACATGTTAAACAATATAAGTATGAAATGCATCCAATGTGAAATATCACAGGCATTGGGCATATATGAGATAGCATGAACATAATACATGATGAATGAAGTATGTGTATGAGATCTGTGAAGTTCGATCGATCTCTCAAGATCGATCTGAGCTTGAAGTTCGATCAATCGAACTGTGCGAAGGTGAAAACTGAAAGGTCACAGATCTGTGACTTTGGAAGCATGGCCCACTTAGCATCAATCCTACTCACTTAGCATGGCCCATACTCCCATAATCAATTCAAAACTCAAAATATATAACCATATATACATATATATACACATAAATACAAACATACTTTAAGCTCATCAATGGTGGATTTCATCAACAATACATCCTAGATATATCATGTAGGCAACATGTATTGTCAAGTTGAAGCTTGAAATGACAAGGTGTGGCTCGGATCTTACCTCAAGTCACGAGAGAAGATGAGAGGAAGATGGAGATGAAAATCCAAGAGGAGAGAGAGAAAATCAAAGTTTGGATCTCGCCGGAGATTCGCCGGAGAAGATGATAATGATAGGTGACTGCAGTGGTGATGGGAATGAGGGACAAGGGTTTGGAGGGTTGGATCGATCTAATGAATCGATCTTGAGACCCTCCAGGTCTATTTTTAAAACTTTTCCCGATTAGTTCGATCGATCGAACTTTGATGGTCTCTCTTCAAAGTGTTTTTGGAATTTTTAAAATTTTTGAAAAATTAAAAACTAAAATTAAAATTGAAAAATAGAAAATATTTTTGGTTTTTTGAAAAATAAAATATTTTTGGATTTTTGAAATAAATAAAGTAAAATCCCCCCCCCCCCTTTTTTTTAATCATTGAATAAAATAAAGAAAATAAAATCTTTTGTGATTTTTGGAAAAATAAGATAAAATAAAATAAAATAAAAATATTTTTGAATTTTTGTTAAAATTATAAAGGCAAATAAAGTCAAACAAATGTCAAAATATAGAATTGAAGAACTGAGATCGATCTGAACAAAATGTTCGATCGATCAGACAGAGAGCAAAAATATACAGGTTTTTGGTTCAAAAATTTGGTTAAGTGTTGGAACTTGCAGATTGATCGAACTTTGAAGTTGGATTAATCAAAAAACTTCAGATTGATCTTGAAATGTTTTTGATCGATGAGACAGAGAGCTAAAATATGCAGGTTTTTGGTTCAAAAATTTGGCTAAGTGTTGGAGCACGAGATCGATCAAACTTTGAAGTTGGATCGATCTAAGGTCTTATGATCGATCTGAGAATAAGTTCAAACAATGGGACTGAGAGGTGATTTGGATGCAGATGGATGCAGGTCAAAATTTTTTCTAAATGTTGGATGCAGATGGAAGTTCGATCGATCGAACTCTCATTTGAGATTGATCAAACTTATGCAAAATGCTCAATCACAACATAAAAGTTCTTGCAATCCTAATCACAGTTCCTAGCAATGCATATAAACCAAAAACAAGAATCTAGACTTCGCAAGAAATGAAATTTAAGAGAGAAATAAGGGAGGAATAGGGTTTTGACACCCTACGAAATGTTTTGCTAGTCTTTAACGTCTCGAGCAAGACATTGGGCTCTTTTAGCCCGGATCAAAGATCTTGTAATGTATCCCCTTCTTGTTGGGGTGATAGTTGCTTTGAACTCCCCCTAACAAATGGTTCTTTGAAGAACTTGTTGGATTACGCTCAAAAGAAATTTTTGATCCCTTGTCAATGCAATCATAACCTTTAGGCTTCCATGCCCTTTCAAAGTAAGAATTTAAAACAAGACTTTTGAGAATGCAAAGTTGAAGATGATCCTTTGAAGTTTTGGTCTTACACAAAAGCTCACTTTCTTGACATTGAAAATCATGACATTTGTCTACAACATTAACCTCTCCTTCATATTTGTCAAATGAATTGGGTGTGGGATTAAAGATATTCAACTTCACCTTTATGTGGCCAAATGGATCTTCATTATCCCTATCCTACAATTGATGTTGGCATTAACGATTGCCAAAAAGGGACGGCCAAGGATAACGGGAATTTGGCTTTTAGGATTGGGGACCGGTTCCGTATCAATGACAACGAAATCAACGGGAAAGAAGAATTTGTCAATCTTAATCAATACATCCTCAATTATAACCCTAGGCTTCTTAATGGATCGGTCGGCAAGTTGTAAAACTACCGACGTCGGTTTCAATTCACCTAGGCCCAATTTGACATAAACCGAGTATGGAAGAAGGTTAACATTTGCTCCTAAGTCAAGAAGCACCCGATTAATGATATGATCACCAATAATGCATAAAGTAGTAGGTGAACCGGGGTCTTTAAACTTTGGTAAAGTGTTATGTTGCAAAATTGAGCTTACTTGCTCGGTCAAAACCACTTTTCATGGTGCTTGGTTCTTGTTCTTCCATTTTTGGGTGCACAAGTCTTTCAAGAATTTGGCATAAGCCAGAATTTGCTTGATTACATCCAAAAGTGGAAGATTGACTTTCACTTGCCTAAACATTTCCATGATTTCGTTGGTTTTTGCCTTTTGCTTGTCTTTTGAAATGGATCCTTTTAAGGCATCCGGAAATGGAACTTTTGGTTCAAAACTCTTTTCAAAATTTTTCTTTGGAGTCTCTTCAACACAAGAAGTTTTTAATCACTTTGTTTTAAATCATTTTTCAACAAAACCTTTTCAAATTCATTTTTCGGCAAATCTTTCTTCAAATCATTTTCAAAATCATTCTTCAAATCACATTTTGAGTTTTCTCATTCACAAGATCATGTATATGCAATGAAGGAGGAATGGGATGTGAAACGGGATGGGTGACAACTTGAGGTTACACCGGTTCACTCTCTTCATTGGACATTTCAACTTGATTGTCTACAATCTTACCACTCCGCAAGGTGGTCACCGCATTAACATGTTCAATGGTGTGGTCTTCCGATGAGGAATGGGTTTCCACAACACATTGTTGCTTAGGTGTGGCATTACTAGCATCTTTCCCTTTTCTTTAGCATTAAGAGTGCTTGTTATTTGCCCTACTTGGCTTTCTAGCTTCGCAATAGATTTAGAGTGGGAATAAAGCAATTGTGTGTTTGCCTCAAGAATGCCCAAAGCATTCAAAACTTTTTCTTCAAAGGCGGGACTTCTAGTATTTCCTTAGGAATAAGATTGGTTGGGAAAATGAGAGTTAGCAAATTGATTCCCTTGTGATTGGTAAGGTCTATAACCTTGGGATCCTTGTTTTAAAGTGGAGGTGGAATGTACTTCCCTTGAAAACCGCCTTGGGAAGGGTTTGAGCCCTCTCCTTGGTTTTTCCAAGAGAAATTCGGATGATTTCTCCAACTTGGATTATAATGAGTACCATAAGGATTGTTCCCTTGGTTCACAAAAGCTGCATTGACTTGTTCGTTAGGTTCATTTTGCACTTGTCCGTGAGGACAATGAGAAGTAAAATGAAGAACACTAAAACAAGTCATACATGTTTCATTTGATGCACGATGAGAATGGTTAGGGAAGGAAGATACTTAGTTTGCCAAGTTTTGGTTAATCAAAAATTGATCAAACTTTTGAGATAAAGACTTCATTTCGGCGGCTATTTTATTTGAGTGGTCGACTTGATGTAAGCCAGGACTCTTCCTACCTTATGAATTTCTACCATTCTTGGATGATAATGTTCTATGCAAAGAATTTTCACTCATGCTCTCATAAAGACGCCACACGTCATCCTCATGCCTATCAATGTATGAGCCACCCATGGAAGCATCAACCATGCCTTTGTAATTGTCCGATAAGCTCTTAAAGAAATATTGAACTAATTGCCATTTGGGCATGTCATGATGTGGACACTTCCTAAGCAATTTATTAATGCATTCCCATGCCTCATGAAACGTTTCTCCATCCCCACGTGAAAATTCCCGAATTGAGGTTCTCATAGCATTGGTCTTAGAAACCGGATAGTACTTCTTCAAGAACTCTTGTTGCATTTCTACCCAAGAAGTGATTGAAAAAGGCTTAAGATTGTTAAACCAATACTTTGCCTTGTCTTTTAAGGTGAATGGAAAAAGTTTGAGTCTTAAGACCTCTTCCGGCATGTCTGTATATTTTACGGTGGAACATACTTTTAAAAACTCATCCAAATGCTTGTAAGATTCTTCACTTCGAAGTCCATGATAGTTAGGAAGCATTTGAATGGTTTGTCGCTTAATTTCATAGTGATGTGCTCTAAATGGTGGCAATTGAATACATGTGGGTGCATTATATTCATTAGGCACATAGTGATCTCTTAAAGCAAGTGGAGGATTAACAATTTGAGGTGCAACGTGGGCACCTTGATTTTGATTTCCTTGAATGATGGGAGGTTGTGGAGCATACATTGGCCTTGGCATTCCAAATGGAACTTGGCCTTGTTATTATTATGGTTGGTGAATGAATGGCCTAGGCATGTCTAATGGTGCTTGCATGTTCTCATGGTGCACGTTTGGATAGAGGATACCATGTTGGTCTATGTGACCAAGGTCCTCTACATGCTCTTCGTTATGGCCTTCCATTGATGTAATGGATTGGGTAGAACTAGAACTTCCTCTTCCCCTAGGATTTCTAACTACGGATTCAAGATACAAATTAAGAGGGACAATAATTGGTCTTAGTGATCTACGACCGTGCATGCACAATGTAAAAACACATAAACACAATGAATGAACAAGCACTTCAACTTCACAACAATTCAATGAAACTTCCTCCACAAACACTTAACCCATACTCCTATACTTTAACAATAATGATGCAAAGAACAATTTAGAATGCCTCCACGCGGGCTCACGATTTATCTAAGAATTTAAAAACAAGCCTCCACGCGGGCCGACGATTTAACTAAGGGATTGAGTAAGAAAAAGCTCATAAAGGTCCTTTAGCACTTTAACTCCAAATTTATAGCTTAGCTTAACAATTTTTTTGAAATTTTTAGCTTTTTTCATGCTTGCTTAGCTCCTTTGCTTGGTGGCACCTTTGCTTGCCTCCTAGCTTAATGCTCCTTGTCAAAGATGAACAAACACAATAAGTAATCAAAAGAAAAATAAAAACAAAGTAAAGGCACGATCAAAAGAGTACTAATTCCTAATTGATTCCACAAATATGACGTTTCCTAATCCCTAGCAACGGCGCCAAAAACTTGGTGGGTGTCTATGTCGTCCTACACCACAAGCTTGAGAGTGTACATTAAGGCTAAGGCTAAGTTTTACATTTATAGAAGCCATTACTACCTTCACTAAAAATATAGTTAGGGTGAGTAGGGATCGTCCCAAGGGATTGGAGTCGTACTAGCTTGTGGAATCGTAATTAGGGTTAGTAGGTCGAGTGATCAAACAAATGGTTGGTTGATTGATAAACTAGAGAGCAAATTAAACTAAATAATTGAATGCAATAAGGAGTAAGTAAGAGAGAGAGAGAGATCTTAGGGTTTAGAGGTCACCACCAAACAATGCTTTTCTACACCCTTAAAAAGTGACTAATGAGGGAAATGTGTGTTACAATATTGATGTGTGTGTGTGTTTGGTTGATTCAATTAGTAAGGGTGACCAATTAAGCATACATTGTCTAATCAACATGTGAAAAGCACAATATATCTAGTGATTAAGTATATATTGTCTAAATAGCATGTGAAAAGCACAATACATCTAGCAAGTCATTAATCCTTTCATTAAGCTCACAAGCCAAATACACCACAAGGTTAAAGACATATGCTACTTGCATTCAAAAGCATGGAACATCAAACAACAAGCATTGATTGTCCTCCCATCTAACAACTATGCTACCACTACACTACAATTAAGCTAATGACATGAAATTAAACTAATTAAGCTAAGGGAGAGGCACAATCCATCAAGAAATGAGCACGAACCATCTAGAAAATTACAAGAACATTCCTTTAAGCATAATTTTTGACAATTTCTAGATCTATGGCATTAATACACATAGACATGCATCAATAACACAAGAAATAGAGACAAACACATGAACATCTATTCTAGTATACATAGACATATGGATAGAATAAAATGATCAATTGGAAGCATTAAACCACATAAATCATTGAATAAACAAGATCTATATATATATAAGTGCCAAAACATGTATTACAACACTAATCCCTCAATAATACACAAAATCAAGATGTAGAAAGCATGCTTGGGGCTAACTCTAGCCCAAGAGGATGTCTAGCCACTCATGGTAGTGCTTCTCCAACCCTCAAGGGCTAACGCCATGGTAGCGATTTGCTCCTTGGTTGATGAAAAGTCTCCAATGGTGTCTCTAGCCTCCTCCTCCTCTAAGCTTGATCTCCAAGAGTTCTTACAAGGTTAGAGATAATATGATATGAGGTGATATGGTATGAGGTCCTCCTTTGTAAAAAGTAATCCTTATCCTTATATAGGTAGGTCAAAATGACACACAAAATGAGCTGGGGTCGTGCACAAAATATTCCCCAATGATTGGATAAAGGACAACTTTTAATGAGCTGGAGATTTAACTTTTTCGCACTGGAGGAAGTTCGATCGATCGAACCTTGGACTTAGATCGATCGAACGTGGCTGAGATCTATCGAACTAGAGGTGGATCAATCCTCAATGGTGGCATTTTTTGGATAAAGACAAATCTAAGATATTTTGAAGATATTTTTGGGAAAAGGATAAAAGTGGTTGGTAGGGTGGTACAACTAGATAAGATCAATCATTTGGATAAGGACAAGGCAATTCGATCGATCGAATAATGATGTTGGATCGATCTAACTTTTAAGGTCTCTAAAAATTTCATCATGGCTCTGATCCATCTTGAAGTGCTGAGATCGATCATGTTGGATCGATCAAACTTTGATATGAGATCGATCGAAGATATTAATTTCCACCTTTTTCTTCCTTTTGCTTCTACATGGCTCCTTTCTTTGATTCATCCCAGAATTGCTTCATTTTTGCTCTTATTTGGCTGAGTTAGCTTATTTTCGGGATAAGTGCCTGAAAATGGAAATAATATGAAATTAATCTAAAACGGTAAAGTAAGATAGATAAAGGTACTAGAATGCCTAGGCTTAAGGGGTTTAAATACACACTTTTCAGCGTTCATCAGGGCGTGGACCTTACTAGAGAATTTGAGTAAGAATTCATTGCAACACAATTCTCGTAGGGCTCCAACCTCAACCAATGCCAAGAACACTAACCCTTGTCAACCAAAGACAATGAGGGAAGAATCATCTCAAGTGGATGCCATAGCCCATAAATTCTATCAATTGATGGCACCACATCTATCTCCTTCCTTGTCTCAAAATTCAGCTAGTGCGGTGTGTGCATCATGCACTAGTCCTTTCCATCTCTCGGAAGATTGTCCCACACCGGAACAATTTCCTAATCCCAGTCAAGAGCAAGCAAATGCAATATTCTCAAGGACCGAAAAAAATCTATATTCTAATACTTACAATCCGGGATGGAGAGATCATCCGAATTTCTCGTGGAGGCAAAAAGCCCCACAAAATTCACAATTTCAAAATCAAGGGCATCAAAATCAGCCCTCTTCTCAATTTCAAAATAGGCCATTTTAGGCCTCATCAAGCTGTCGTCCTCTGTATAATCCAAATGTCTTTAATCAACCTCTTACATTCCCAACTGATGAGATTTTAGCAGCAAACAAACAAATGATGGAATCTCTAAACAACCAAATGATGGACTCTAATAAGCAACTATTGACATCATTGTAGCCCACTCTCCAAATGGTTCATTCTCACGCTCAGTCTATTGCTAAACTTGAGAATCAAGTGGGGCAAATAGCCACTTCAATGAACTAACTTCTTCAAAGAGATAAGGGGAAGCTTCCCACTCAACCATTTGAGAATCCTAGAGGGATTCATGTGATTTACGAAACCCCTCCTCCGAGTGGGCCAACTCATGAACAAGTTCAAGTAATCACCACCCTTAGGAGTGGTCGAGTTGTGGACAACAAGGTTGATGGAAGTAACAATGACAAAGTTCTACCTCCCAAAAATCCAAATCTTCTCTATTCTAATCCAAAGTTCACTCTGGAAAATCAAAAGTCTAATGCTGAAAATTCCAAGTTTGTCAACCCAAATGTGGAGACGTCTTATGAGCCAAAGGCTTCGTTTCCTCAACGTCTCCAAAAGTCGACACATTTTGGGAACAAGAGTTACAAAATTCAAGACATGTGGGAAGTTTTCAAGCAAGTAAAGATCAACTTGCCTCTCTTGGATGCTATAAAGCAAATCCCTCCCTATGCAAAATTTCTTAAGGATTTGTGCACTCAAAAGCGCACTTCCAAAAATCATTTGCCAAAGAAGGTGAGATTAACTGAAAATGTGAGTGCAATCATTCAACACAGTGCTCCTCCAAAGTTTAAGGATCCAGGCGCCCCAACTATCTTTTGTGTCATTGGCGACAACAAGATAGAAAGGGCCCTCCTTGACTTAGGAGCTAGTGTAAATTTGATTCCATATTCAGTTTACTTATAGCTTAGGTTGGGGGATTTAAAGCCAATATCCATGGTCTTGCAGCTTACCGACAGATTGGTCAAGCACCCACGAGGCATTCTTGGGGATGTCATAATCAAAGTGGACAAATTCTACTTCCCAGTAGATTTTGTGGTTCTTGACACGAAACCGGTCCATGACCCAAAGAAGCATATTCTCGTGATCCTCCGTAGGCCATTTTTAGCTATGGCTAACGCTTCAATTAATTGCTGAACCAGGGTGATGGATATTGCCTTTTGAAATATGCAAGTTAAACTTCACATATTCCATGCGACGCAACATCCTTCCGAAGAGGATGATTGTTTCCTCATCGATGTGGTAGATGAAGTGGTCGAAGAATCTCTCCCCTTCATTCTAAGCAAAGATCCTTTGGAAACTTGCATGTCTCACTTTGACTTCTCAAACTTTGATATTGATCAATCAATCCAAGAAGTAAACTCTCTGCTTGACATTAATGCTATCATGAATTGTCCTCCTTGGAAGGTGCCAAAAGAACCACTTCCTCAGCTTTCCACCACTCCTCCGGTCCCTTCCTTGAAATCTCCACCACAACTTGAGCTAAAGCCACTCCCGGCCCACCTCAAGTATGTGTTTCTTGGTACGAGTAAAACCCCTTCCAATCATCATTGTTTCAGACCTTTCAAAGGACCAAGAAACCAACCTTTTAGCAGTGCTTCAAGCGCACAAAGAATCTATTGGCTGGGTGGTGGCTAATTTGAAAGGAATCGACCCTTTTATTTGTATGCATCGCATCCATATGGAGGAGGACGCTAAACCTTCGAGAGAGGTGCAACGCCGATTAAATCCCAACATGAAGGAAGTGGTCATGAAAGTAGTGATCAAGCTATTGGATGCAGGAATTATCTACCCCATCTCTGATAGCAAGTGGGTAAGCCACTGTGAAGTTGTCACCAAGAAGTCCGCCCTCACCGTCGTTAAAAATTCCTCGGGTGAGCTCATACTACAACGAACCACCACCGAGTGGCGTGTGTGCATTGACTACTGAAAACTCAATTCTACCACTAGGAAGGATCATTTTCCATTCCCATTCATTGATCAAATCCTAGAGAGGTTAGCCGGCCAAAGCTTCTATTATTTCCTTGATGGTTATTCCGGCTATAACCAAGTGGCAATTGATCCGTAAGATCAAGAGAAGACCACATTCACATGCCCCTTCGGAACCTTTGCTTATAGATGCATGCCTTTTGGGCTATGCAATGCACCGGCCACGTTCCAAAGATGCATATTGTCCATATTTTTGGATATGGTTGAAAAATTCTTAGAGGTGTTCATGGATGATTTTTTCGTCTTTGGGTCTTCCTTTGACTCGTGTCTCCACAATCTATCTCTTGTACTTCAAAGGTGCAAGGAAACAAATGTCATTCTAAGTTGGGAGAAAAGTCACTTTATAGTCCAAGAAGGCATTGTTTTAGGATATGTCATTTCAAAAAGGGGGATTGAGGTTGACAAAGACAAAGTTGAGTTAATCTCTAACCTTTCTCCTCCAAACTCGGTCCGTCAAATTCGTTCCTTCCTTGGACATGCCGGTTTCTATCGTCACTTCATCAAAGATTTTAGCAAAATCTCTCGGCCCTTGTGTAATCTTCTTGCCAAGGACGTTCCATTCAATTTTAATGAAGCTTGTATGGAAGCTTTTGTGAAACTTCGCACTCTTCTCTCATCCCCCCAATCATGAAACCACCTAATTGGTCTCTTCCATTTGAGATCATGTGTGATGCATCCGATTAAGCATTAGGTGCGGTTTTGGGCCAGCGTGTGGACAAACTTCCACATGTCATCTATTATGCTAGCAAAAATCTCTCCGATGCCCAACTTAATTACACCATCACTAAAAAAGAATTGTTAACTGTGGTGCATGCCTTGGATAAATTCCGCTATTATCTTCTTGGATCCAAGGTCATTGTCTTTTCGGATCATGCTGCCCTTAGGCACTTTCTTGCAAAGAAAGAGACCAAACCCCTCCTAATTCAATGGATACTCTTACTTCAAGAGTTTGACATTGAGATCCGGGACAAGAAGGGGACAGACAATGTTATCGCAGACCATCTCTCTCGTCTACTTATTGAAAAATCTTCTGAATTTGCTGCAGTTCGTGATTCTTCTCCAGATGAGCAACTATTTCAGATTTCCCATTCAAATCTCCCTTGGTTTGTGGATATTGTCAACTACCTTGCGGTAGGCAAAATTCCCTCCAATTGGTCAAAACAAGGAAGAGACTGTTTCTTCTCCCAAGTTAAGCATTTCTTTTTGGAAGATTCGGAATTGTTCAAGCACTGCTCGGATCAAATAATCCGGAGATGCATTCCCAACAATGAAACCACAAGTGTCCTAAATTTCTGCCACACTCTTGCTTGTGGGGGACACTTTAATGCCAAAAAGACTGCTGACAAAGTCCTTCAAAGTGGATTTTATTAGCCATCCTTGTTTTGGGATACCTACAACTTCTGTAAGTCATGTGAGTGATGTCAAAAGCTTAGCTTCATGTTTAAGCACCCGCAAAACGTGCCAGTGTGCTCAACAAATCCGCGAGGACCCACCGTGTCTCGCGGGCCCCCGCGAATCTCCCAAGTGCCCCTCGTCGCACCGCAAGCGCCCGCCGAGCGTTCGTGGGCGCCCGCGGATCCCCTCCGCTGTTGTTAAATGGGCTTCTAAGCCCATTTCCCCCCATATTATTTCATTTTAAACACTACCTCCTCTCAACTCTTGCCCCTAACTCTTCTCTTACCTTCTCTCCAACCTTCCATCTCTTTCCAATCTTTCCCTAACCCTCTCATTCATCCATCTCACCATTCATCCTCCCATCCCCCATCCCTCACTCTCTCATCGTTCAAGCATAAGGGGATTTTGTTCCTCCAAGTTGGGTATGTCTTTTTTCCCTCTCTTTTTCTTTTAAATTTTCGCATTAAGGAGGATGGGATTCTAGTTTTGGGAGATTGGTGATTGTTGGATGGTGATTGCATGCCATTTAAAGGTTGAAATTTTTGGGTTTTCAAGTTTCTAACCTCATTTTGCCCCTCTTCCTAATTCTTATGCACGTCAAGTGTTCGTAGAAATTCCCGAGCCAACTTTCCTCACTCCAATGGCTCCCAAAGTGGCTTCCAAGCGTGCCCGATCATCCGAGGGACCTTCCAATGTCCCTCCAACTCCAAATTGGGCGGAATGGCCAATTGTCCCCGAAGCAAAATTCAACATTGCCAATGATTTTAAACAAAAGCAAGAAACCGCATGGTTAGTCCACGAATTACGGACACGTGGCCTCGCATCACTTTTCAAACCACGCACTCATGCCTACTACCCGTGCGTGGTCCGTCTGTTCTATGCAAACCTGTTCCATTCATGTGCGGAACCTGACGTCATCAAAACCACCATTGATGGCGACGTTTATGAATTTGGCCTAGATGACCTTGCTATGGCCATGGATTGTCCATTGGCTTCACCGGTGGATGTGGCAGGCCTCCCTCTTTATGTTGACCCACCGGCTTAGCTTCCCTTGGCGGACACTGTGGGCGAAATTTATCACGATTAATTTACCAGTAATCGAACCACAAGCACTAATAAATCCTTCTTACCATGCCGGCTGTGGTTTCTTGATTCGGTCATAGCCAAGAACGTCCTTCCAGTGCCAGGCCACTCCGAGCGTAAGGGAGATTTTCTGAAAGCCCTCTACGCCGCTGAAAAGGAGTACTGGTTTTACGTCCCATAGCTTGTCTGGGACCAAATTCTCAAGATTTATAATAAGTTGATATTATTGAGGTCCAGCAGTGCCACCACCTGGGCATTTCCATTTCCATACCTTATCACCAGGTTGCTTAAAGATGCCGAGTTTAAAGCACCTCGTGGTGATAGTGGTTGGCTTCAACCTCGGGGTCTGGAAGTCCAGTACAGTTCAGCTTTAGACGTCCCGACAGGAATTGGAGGTGACTTGGATTGGGGTGCTCTAACCCCTCCTATGGCTCCGGCCCGTGAGGCCCCCGCTGCTCTAGCTGCCCCTATTACTCCGCCGTTATATGTCATAACCCGTGCTGATTATCTTGCCCTCAATGCTCATCTTGATGCATTTGATATACGTTTTGGCAATATAGAGGGCATCATTCAGAAAACTCAGGAGAGCCAGGAGGTTTTGCAAGCTATGCTCTAGACTTTGCTTGACCGAGCACCCGGCGCACTTGGCAGTTCCTCCACCACTCCAATGATGGAGTGATTCTATGCTTCTAGTCTTATTTTCCTTTTTAGTAGTAGATTTTAGACTTCCTTTGGGCCACGTTTGGCAATTGTTTTCTATCTTCTTTTGAACTTATAATTGCATCGCTTTTGCTACTTTGCATGGATTATAGTTTTTAGTTTAATAAATTGCAGTTATTTTCATTCATTTTGGATTCATATGATTCTTGCTTTGTATAGATGCTTTTGACAGGTTTTTACAACTGAGTTTGGGGGTATGCTCATGGAAGTCAAAAAGTGGCCTATTTTTACACCGCCACTCAATTCCTATTCAACTTGGTACTATTGTTCTTGTCGCACTCTTCTTTGTTCCTTATTTATCCTTTGTCTTCTCACATTGAGGACAATGTGACATTTAAGTTTGGGGGTGAATTACAATTGTTGCATTTTTGAGATAACATTTTTGCTTGCATGTCCATATCTTGATGCATGTAAGTTAGTAAAGTCATTTTGTTGGAAGCAATGATAGTGTAATCATGGAACTCATTGGAGATGGAAGCATATGTCTAAGACCTTGTGTATAGAGGCAAATGATATTTTTGAAAATAAAGAAAAATTTGTAATGACCATGTTGATTCTTATCAGTTTGTAGAACCGCGTCAATTAGATTTTCGTTGGATTTCAAACTCTTCTATGCTTCACATTGCATAGATGCACACCGTGAACCTAATTGTGAGGTATGCACCCCAATTGACCTTGATCATGACTCAGCTGATTTGAGGTGATGACCCTAATGAATGGATATCTTTGGCATGTTTTTATTTAAAAAAAAAAAAAAAAAAAAAAAACAAAGAGAAAAAAAAAATAAGCAAGCAATGATAATGACCAATTTAAGTTCGTAGCCTTTCCAACTCGAGTTATTAAGCCCTAAGAGTGTTGCTACACTTAACACCCTAAAGCCATCCGGTTTGGGAGTTGTTGGCCTAACACTTGCTACAAGGATTAGTTAGAAAGCTTAAGGGACTTAGACAATGCATGGTCATTCACAGAAGTTATAAATAAATAAATATGGTTCGTTAGAGTTCATAGTCTTTCCAACTCGAGCTATTAAGTCCTAGGAGTGTTTCTACACTTAGCACCCTAAAGCGATACTGTTGGGAGTTGTTGGCCTCGCACTTGCTACAAGGGTTGGTTAGAAAGCTTAAGGGACTTCGGCATTGCATGACCATAGTATGTAAATAAAATAAGCAACAAAAGTTGTATTGTGAATAAAGTCATGCTATAGGGATCCCATTTAGAAGGAAATTCAATGATTTGAAAGCTTGTGTTCCTGAGATTAGAAAAAGAGGGTAAAAGCCGTATATTGGGGATCCGGTTTACTTTCACTGAAGTTAGAGTCAATTCTATTTTAGAAATGACAATTGAAGTGTTCATATAGACTATGATGATTGATGCATAATAGTTAAAATGTGTTTGACCGCGTTGTATATCATGGCCACATATATGCAAGGTAGTCTGCCTAATAAGTTTGTCTCCAATTTTTAGTTGTTCTAAGTTACATTTGAGCTTTATAGATATTTTTGCACTTCATGATCGATGCATGTTGTCAGCATTCCATATGTTGTCATTTTTGTTAGGTTCTATATTTTGATTTTGCTATGGGACTAGCAAAATGTAAGTTTGGGGGTGTGATAAGCGCCGAATATTGCATATTCAAGTGCCCCTCTTTGCATTAGTTAATTCCATTGGTTGATAATAATGCATAGTTTAGCTTTAATTGTTTCTTTTCATTTATTTTAAGGTCAGTTCCCCCAAATGTAGCAAAAGGAACGATATTGACAATCTTTTGAAGAATTAAAGTAAGCCGTTGCTGGGGACTGTTTTGAGCCAAGTTTCTTGAGCCATCATGTGTATAAGTCTTGCCGCATCATATTCTGAATGACGATCGTGTCGTTAGGCCAATCCAAAGTGGCCAAGGAGAAGACAGCAAGCTATGAGCACAAGCCTCTGCGGGCGCCCGCCAAACATCCCAGTAGAATGCTTTTCACCGCAGGGACCCGCAGGTCTCCTAAACCCCTGCCAAGCCTCCGCGGGCGCCCGCCGCACCACCGCGGGTGCCCGCCATTTTGTCCAGAGAGCTCCTTCGATTCCCAAGAACCCACGGGCGCCCGCCAGACAACAGACAAGCAGGCATGGGCTTCACTTTTCTTCACTAAATGTTATCCTTAATTTAGGGGATTGCTCTAAATGGTCTTGGAGTTAGAGAACCACATATTTGGGGGTAGATGGATGGCTAAGGATATATATTAGAGGGTGGTTACATTGTAAAGGGGTATCACACATTTTGGCAAGTTTTTAGAGAGAGAAATATTATAAGAGAGGGTTTTTGTGTGGCTTGAAGGGCTGAGCTCGAAAATGGAAGAAGTCTCAAAGCTTCCTCCTTCCTCTAGTGCATCCATGGGTAACTAAACCTTCATCTAGGGAGGTGATGAAGCCCTCCCTTGTAAGCATGTTCTAGATTAATTTCTATTTTAGGGATAGTAATGTATAATTTTGGTCTTTCCATGACCTAGAGCTTCTCACTAGTTGTAATGGATTCTAATGTCTATAAATGGTTATTTTGAGTTAATTGTCTTGTCTTAGATGATTTCTTTTATTAACCATATTGCTTATGTTTTCATAGTGACAATGAAAATAAGGTTGTGGAATGGTTTTAATGGCATGTTGATAGAGAGCCTTGATAGTCCATTGCTTAGGTAATCCCTTTGATGGTTTATGCTTGATTCCTAACTTCATATGCTTCATCATTTGATTAAGGGCCTGATGATCTTTTGCTTAAGAGAGTATGCTTGATAATTCACCCTCGTTTAGGTAGTTCAATTATATGAACTTTTGATAGATCATTCTTGTTTTTGATTTAATGAACTTTTTGACAATTACATGGTAACCATAGGTTGCTATATAATTCTTGACCATTATATATATTGTTTCTCCCCAATTTAGTCTTTTCCGAGCATGTGTAAGGGGTTGGAGTGGATTCATTTCCCTAGTCTTCTATTTCTGAATTTCTTTTCACTAAAGTTCTTGCAAGTTATTGTTTTATGCATTTTAAATTCCTAAGTTTAGTGACAAACCAACAAACCTCTATATACCCTTTCATAAACAAGCCATAAACAAGCAGTCCCAGTGGTTCAACTTAGGTATCTTAGTTGCCATAAACAAGCAGTCCCAGTGGTTCAACTTACCTGACCAATAGCCCTATTTTACAATGATTTATACTATTGCAAAGGTTGATGTATAATTGTCATACCGATCAATTTTTGGCGCCGTTGTCGGGGACTACAAATGGTTTTGCAACTAAGGTTTTGGGACTACCTTTGATTTGATTGTTAATATTGTGTCTTGTGAATATTTTCTTACGTGGTTTTGATCATTATGACATTTTAAGTGTTTGTGAGATTCTAGATATTCAAGGCTTGCTGAGGGAAGCTAGCAAATTTGTTAGTCTAGACGACTTCAGGTAAGTTTTCGAAGCTCTAGTTTCAAGGTTGTGAATATCTTGCATGTGTTTAGATTAGATTTAGTTAAGTTGTGAAGCCCTTATCGAGGTTATTTATTGTTCTTTTCAATTGCAAGCATCGGTCCTTGTCGTGGCCATTTACATTTCTGTCTTGATAATTGAGGAGAACAGGAACATCGTATGTGGAGGTTATGGTGATGCATTGTTGTCTTGATTGTGTTGTGAGTTGTTGATGTTTGGTCGTAGATCGCTTTCCTTACCGACTCTTAACTCGCCAGTTGACATAAATTCACTTGGAAGGACTCTTAGAAGAAACCTTTGGGAATCTGCTAACATAAGAGGAATTGAACTTGAATTTAATACAATGGCTGAAAGTGTTGGAGATGTAAGAAATGAGGGAATTAATAATGATAGGGCCAAAATTCCAAATGTGGTTTCTATGACTCTTCGGGACCACTTCATCCCTACAACCTATGCTTCTCCCTCTTGCATAGTGATGCCAAATATCGAGGCAGCCCAATATGAGATCAAATCTAGCACCATCCAAATGCTTCCATCTTTTCATGGCTTTGAAAATGAGGACCCCTATAAGCACCTTGATGAATTCCTCGAAATATGTTCTACCATCAAGCTGAGGCGCTTCCCTGACAATGTTTTCCATTTGCATCTCTTCCCATTCTCCTTAAAAGATAGGGCAAAATATTGGTTGAACTCCCTTGCTCCAAATTACATCACAGTGCTCCTCCAAAGTATAAGGATCCGGGCGCCCTAACTATGTCGTATGTCATTGGCGACAACAAGATAGAAAGGGCCCTCCTTGACTTAGGAGCTAGTGTAAATTTGATTCCATATTCACTTTACTTACAGATTGGGTTGGGGATTTAAAGCCAACATCTGTGGTCTTGCAGCTTGCCGACAGATCGGTCAAGCATCCATGAGGCATTCTTGAGGATGTCATTATCAAAGTGGACAAATTCTACTTCCCTATAGATTTTGTGGTTCTTGACACGGAACCGGTCCATGACCCAAAGAAGCATATTCCCGTGATCCTCGATAGGCCATTTTTAGCTACAGCTAACGCTTCAATTAATTGCCGAACCGGGGTGATGGACATCGCCTTTGGAAATATGCAAGTCAAACTCCACATATTCCATGCGACGCAACATCCTTCGGAAAAGGATGATTGTTTCCTCATCGATGTGGTAGATGAAGTGGTCGAAGAATCTCTCCCCTTCATTATTAGTAAAGATCCTTTGGAAACTTGCATGTCTCACTTTGACTTCTCAAACTTTGATATTGATCAATCAATCCAAGAAGTAAACTCTCTGCTTGACATTAATGCTATCATGAATTGTCCTTCTTGGAAGGTACCAAAAGAACCACTTCCTCAGCTTTCCACCACTCCTCCGGTCCTTTCCTTAAAATCTCCACCACAACCTGAGCTAAAGCCGCTCCCGGCCTACCTCAAGTATGTGTTTCTTGGTGCGAGTAAAACCCTTCCAGTCATCATTGCTTCGGACCTTTCAAAGGACCAAGAAACCAGCCTTTTAGCGGTGCTCCAAGAGCACAAAGAAGCTATTGGCTGGGCAATGGCTGATTTGAAAGGAATCGACCCTTCTATTTGTATGCATCACATCCATATGGAGGAGGACGTTAAACCTTCGAGAGAGGTTCAGCGCCGATTTAATCATAACATGAAGGAAGTGGTCATAAAAGAAGTGATCAAGCAATTGGATGCAGGAATTATGTGATGACCCTGGTTTTTAGGCCAGCGTGTCCTGTGATGAACCGTAAGGATGATCCAATAATGGATCCGAATGCGGAAGCAAAAACAGAAAACAAGACTCTAAGAAGTCAAAGTGACCTTCCATGAGGTCGTGGAACTCAACAACAACTGATGCGGAAGTAAAAGATCGAAAATATGACAAATAAGCCCCCAGGGGTAAAATAGTCAATTCTGAAAACTATAGATTCGGGTGCCACCAAGCACACCGCTGGAAGGACAATGAAAAACTAATAAAGATGGATTCAAGAATCATATGATTCGGAGTCCGAACGAAGGAGAAATGGCATGACGAAGAAAAACGAGCACTTAAAGCAAAAAGGGTAAACTGGTAATTATCCAGGAAGAACTGGGTACAACCAAGCACACCGTTGGAAAGACAGCGAAAAATTAGTCAAGTTAAAAAAAAAAATTCACTTGAATCGGAGTCCGGATGAAGGAGAAAAGCCCAAAAGAAGAATTAACGTCGCGGTGGCCCGACGAGGGGCTATGGCGCACACGGCGCCAATGCGCGAGCCCACCGGCGTCCATGCCGGCGCCCAAGGACATGGCTGGTGGCAGCCCTTGGTTGCTGCTACATTTTTTTTGATCTGCCCAGAACTGAGGCTTGAAATGGAGGTCAAGATGAGTTTTTATGGAAAAACACGAAGAAGAAACCCCCCCTAAAATCGAGTTTTCTACCCAACAAAGTGGACGGAATCGAAAAAATTCACTGTAAAATCCCTAAAATGCCCCTAGATTAGAACTGAACAAGAGGGTCATAAAGCTGCTAAATGAAAACTGGAAGCTGAAATTTCATGAGGGATTTTCGGTACCAAGACGACCTTTTCTGGAAAAACACGAAAAAGAAACCCCCCCTAAAATCACGTTTTCTAAGCGACCATGCCAAAAGAAGAAAATAAACTTGAGGTGAAAGGTCCATAATGCCCCTAGATCAGAATATGCAAAAAAAATGCAAAATGACTTCACAAAAGGCTCAAAACACAAACGATGAGGTTTTGCCCGGAAACGACTATGCATGCAAACGTAACTTACCTATTTAGACGCGCTACAATGGTCCATGGCTTAAAAATATAGCCAATGCAAAATCCGACCCCCCAACGGGCAAAAAGGCAAAAATGGACTTGGAATGGAAAACATGGAATCCAAAAATGCAAAACGGGATCAAATGACCATTTGGCCCTTGGCTACACTTCATACAAGATTAATAAGACCCTATAAAAGAACGAAAATGGAATTCCCACACCCGATGCAACCGTGGTGAAGGAATGACTTGTGATTTTTCAAGAATTTCACAATATTTCATGAAGTTAAAAAGTTGCATAAAATACAATATACATGTCATTGGCCTCCGGCCTCATCTCATACATATCAAATACAATGAAAGGAGTGTACTTAAGTACACATTACATACATGGAATCAAATATACATATTTTAACATATAAGTCTACAAAATGACATTTCATGCTAACATTTGCATGAAATGGAAACTTGAAAGCTACTCGACATCCAAGCAATGCTAGGCTTCACGAACCAAGTCTTCGTACCTGAAATATGCCCCAGTATCGTAAGGGTGAGTAACATAAAGCTACTTGTAGGAGATGAGCATGCATCAACCTAGCATTTTACAAATTTATCACCTTAAGGTGAAACATGTTAAAGGGGCTCGTGCCACCTAACGTCTATGTCCAAGTGAGACTCGGGGAGCATCCTAAGCTACCTTAGAGTCTAAGCAACAAGAATCATGATATACATACGTGTATGAAACGAATCATGGTTGGGATAATCTAAAGAACAAGACAAGAATAATGCTTGAGCATATATTAACATGAATTACATTTTCAATACAATTGAACTAGGTCTAGAGTAATCCATACAACATAACAAAAGCATATTTGAATACAAGTTAACAAGAATCACATTATCCATGCAATTCAACAACAAAAGAGCATGTTATACAATGCAACAAGGTTTAAGTTCTCAAAGCCATCAACTTAGAATCTAAAGCACAGAATAACAGTAGTGGTTCATGCCACCTAACATCTATGTTATAAATGAACCAATAGGATCAATCCTAAGTTTTATTAGAACGTTAAAACACGATTTTCAATATCGATGCAATTTAACCAACATCGGAACTTCCAATACAATGCATAAAGCACAATTTCGCAAAGTTAACATCCTGTAACTTCAAATGGAAAGACAAATAAGAAACAACAAGTTACAACATCATCTAGTTATCAACTTGAAAATGAAATGCGAAATCAAACAAAGTGGATACTCGGACGTCACGCCGGATCAGACCGACAACATAGTTACTTTAGGGTTTTTAGCCCATGGGTAACCTCCCTATGTGCGCACTAGACTATATATAGAGGGACTATCCCCCGTACTAGAACCACGTCCTAGCCATAGTCAAACAACGACATCCCCAAGTTTCCAAAATCAACAAGTTATGCAACAACGCATATATCAACAGGAATATGCACGATAATCAACTATCTACTAAGCACAACCAAGTTTGGAAACCTATACAATACATGCTCTAAATCCACAACTAATATGATATGATGAATGTCGAATCTTCAGTGTGCGATTCGTTACACGCTATGCATGAAAGATGTTAAACACGAAGTGTGCAAATTGTTACACAACGCAACAATATATTCAATAAGGAAAACATATTCTCATGAATACAAATATAGCAACTATGTTATCCAATGTTCAAAACATAACCAAATGAATATAAAACAAGTCTAAGTCCATGATTTGAATATAGAAACCACTTCTAAAACACAACTAGATCATGGAACAAATTGATAGAATTTAAATAGATAAACACAATTAAATTCTCTAGATTCTGATCCAATTTCAAATAACCTCAATTTCATACATGTTAAAGGACATGGCATGGTCATCATCCATTCTAAAACTCAATTAGGTTGTTAGAACAACAAGGTAGATCTTTAATTAAATCATGCTAATTTAATTACCAAGGTTCTAAAGCAACTTCAAATGGTCCAAAATTAATATATACTAGTAAACAAGTCATGGCCAATACAAATATCAAGTTAAAATCTTAATTAAGCTAATGGGACCACAAAATAGATTTTAATTAATTCTTTTAATTAAAATCTCTAGATTTTCAAACTTAACCAAATGCTCTCAATTTAACATATCTTAAAGAATATGCCAAGGACTAATGTAATATCATATTACAAGTTTATTGCATTCAACCTCGGGGTCTGGAAGTCCAGCACAGTTCAGCTTAAGACATCCCGACAGGCTCAAATTGGAGGTGACTTGGATTGGGGTGCTCCAGCCCCTCTTATGGCTTCTGCCCCTGAGGCCCCCGCTGCTCCAGCTGCCCCTATTGCTCCGCCTTTAGATGTCATTACCCGTGCTGATTATCTTAACCTCAATGCTCGTCTTGATGCATTTGACATACGTTTGGGCAATATAGAGGGCGCCATTCAAAAAACTCAGGAGAGCCAGGAGGTTTTGCAGGCTATGCTCCAGACTTTGCTTGACCGAGCACCCAGCGCACCTGGCATTTCCTCCACCACTCTGATGATGGAGTGATTCTATGCTTCTAGTCTTATTTCCCTTTTCAGTAGTACTTTTTAGACTTCCTTTGGGCTGCGTTTGGTAAGTGCTTTTTATCTTCTTTTGAACTTACAACTGCATCGCTTTTGCTACTTCGCATGGATTATGGTTTTTAGTTGAATAAATTGTAGTTATTTTCATACATTTTGGATTCATATGATTCTTGTTGTGTATAGATGCTTTTGACAGTTTTTTACGACCAAGTTTGGGGGTATGCTCACGGAATTCACGAAGTGGCATATTTTAGCACTGCCACTCAATTCCTCTTCAACATGGTACTATTGTTCTTGTTGCACTCTTCTTTGTTCCTTATTTATCCTTTGTCTTCTCACATTGAGGACAATGTGACATTTAAGTTTGGGGGTGCATTGCAATTGTTGCATTTTTGAGATAACATTTTTGCTTGCCTGTCCATATCTTGATGCATGTAAGTTAGTAAAGTCATTTTGTTGGAAGCAATGATAGTGTAATCATGGAACTCATTGGAGATGGAAGCATATGTTTAAGACCTTGTGTATAGAGGCAAATAATATTTTTGATAATAAAGAAAAATTTGTAATGACCATGTTGATTCTTATCAGTTTGTATAACCACTTCAATTAGATTTTCGTTGGATTTCAAACTCTTCTATGCTTCACATTGCACAGATGCACACCGTGAACCTAATTGTGAGGTATGCACCCCAATTGACCTTGATCATGACTCAGCTGATTTGAGGTGATGACCCTAATGAATGGATATCTTTGGCATGTTTTTATAAAAAAAATATAATAAATAAAATAAATAAAAATAAAAATAAAAAGAGAGAAAAAATAAGCAATGATAATGACCAATTTGAGTTCGTAGCCTTTCCAACTCAAGTTATTAAGCCCTAGGAGTGTCTCTACACTTAACACCCTAAAGCCATCCGGTTTGGGAGTTGTTGGCCTAACACTTGCTACAAGGATTGGTTAGAAAGCTTAAGGGACTTAGACATTGCACGGTCATTCACAAAAGTTATAAATAAATAAATATGGTTCGTTGGAGTTCGTAGCCTTTCCAACTCGAGTTATTAAGCCCTAAGAGTGTTTCTACACTTAGTACCCTAAAGCGATCCGGTTTGGGAGTTATTGGCCTAACACTTGCTACAAAGGTTGGTTAGAAAGCTTAAGGGACTTCGGCATTGCACAACCATAGTATGTAAATAAAATAAGCAACAAAAGTTGTATTGTTAATAGTCATGCCTTAGGGATCCCATTTAGAAGGAAATTCAATGATTTGAAAGCTTGTGTTCCTGAGATTGGAAAAAGAGGGTAAAACCCGCATATTAGGGATCCGGTTCACTTTCACTGAAGTTAGAGTCAATTCTATTTTGGAAAAGACAATTGAAGTGTTTATATAGACTATGATGATTGATGCATAATAGTTGAAATGTGTTTCACTATGTTGTATATCGAGGCCTCATATATGCAAGGTAGTCTGCCTAATGAGTTTGTCTCCAATTTTCTGTTGTTCCAAGTTACATTTGAGCTTTGTAGATATTTTTGCACTTCATGATTGATGCATGTTGTCAGTATTCCATTTGTTGTCATTTTTGTTAGGTTCTATATTTTAATTTTGCTATGGGACTAGCAAAATGTAAGTTTGGGGGTGTGATAAGCGCCGAATATTGCATATTCAAGCGCCCTTAGTTGTATTAGTTAAGTCCATTAGTTGATAATAATGCATAGTTTAGCTTTAATTGTTTGTTTTCCTTTATTTTAATGTCAGTTCCCCCGAATGTAGCTAAAGGAACGATTTTGACAATCTTTTGAAGAACTAAAGTAAGCCGTTGTTGGGGACTGTTTTGAGCCATGTTTCTTAAGCCATCATGTATATAAGTCTTGCAGCATTGTATTCTGAATGACGATCATGTCGTCAAGCCAATCCAAAGTGGCCAAGGAGTAGACTACATGCCATGAGCACAGGCCTCCGCTGGTGCCTGCCGTGCCACCGCGGGCGGTAGCCAAACATCCCAGTAGCATGCCTTCCGCCGCGGGGCCCCGCTGAGCCTCCGCAGGCGCCTACCGTGCCACCGCGGGTGCCTGCTATTTTGTCCAGAGAGCACCTTTGATTCCCAAGAACCCGCGGGCGCCCGCCAGATAAAAAACAAGTAGGCATGGGCTTCACTTTTCTTCACCAAATGTTATCCCTTAATTTAGGGGATTGCTCTAAATGGTCTTGGAGTTAGAGGACCACATATTTGGGGGTAGATGGATGGCTAAGTAAAAATATATTAGAGGGTGGTTACATTGTAAAGGGGTATCACACATTTTAGCAAGTTTTTAGAGAGAGAAATATTAGAAGAAAGGGTTTTTGTGTGGCTTGAAGGGCTGAGCTCGAAAATGGAAGAAGTCTCAAAGCATCCTTCTTCCTCTGGTGCATCCATAGGTAACTAAACCTTCATCTAGGGAGGTGATGAAGCCCTCCCTTGTAAGCATGTTCTAGATTAATTTCTATTTTGGGGATAGTAATGTATAATTTTGGTTTTTCCATGACCTAGAGCTTCTCACTTGTTGTAATGGATTCTAATGTCTATAAATGGTTATTTTGAGTTAATTGTCTTGTCTTAGATTATTTCTTTTATTAACCATATTGCTTGTGTTTTTATAATGACAATGAAAATAAGGTTGTGGAATGGTTTTAATGGCATGTTGATAGAGAGCCTTGATAGTCCATTACTTAGGTAATCCCTTTGATGGTTTATGCTTGATTCCTAACTTCATATGCTTCATCATTTGATTAAGGGCCTGATGATCTTTTGCTTAAGAGAGTATGCTTGATAATACACCCTCGTTTAGGTAGTTCAATTATATGAACTTTTGATAGATCGTTCTTGTTTTTGATTTAATGAACTTCTTGACAATTACATGGTAACCATAGGTTGCTATATAATTCTTGACCATTATATATATTATTTATCCCCAATTTAGTCTTTTCCGAGCATGTGTAAGGGGTTGGAGTGGATTCATTTCCCTAGTCTTCTACTTCTGAATTTCTTTTCACTAAATTTCTTGCAAGTTATTGTTTTATGCATTTTAAATTCCTAAGTTTAGTGACAAAGCAACAAACCTCTATATACCCTTTCATCATTCTAAAAGTGATTCTAGGTATCTTAGTTGCCATAAACTAGCAGTCCCAGTGGTTCGACTTACCCAACCAATAGCCCTATTTTACAATGATTTGTACTATTGCAAAGGTTGATGTATAATTGTCATACCGATCAATTTCTGGCGCCATTGCTGGGGACTGCAAACGGTTTTGCAACCGAGGTTTTGGGATTACCTTTGGTTTGATTGTTAATATTGTGTCTTGTGAATATTTTCTTGTGTGGTTTTGATCATTGTGACATTTTAAGTGTTTGTGAGATTCTAGATATTCAAGACTTGCTGAGAAAAGCTAGCAAATTTGTAAGTCTAGACGACTTCAGGTAAGTTTTCGAAGCTCTAGTTTCAAAGTTGTGAATATCTTGCATATGTTTAGATTAAATTTAGTTAAGTTATGAAGCCCTTATCGAGGCTATTTATTGTTCTTTTCAATTACAAGCATCGGTCCTTGTCGTGGCCATTTACATTTCTGTCTTGATAATTAAGGAGAAGGGGAACATCGTATGTGGAGGTTATGGTGATGCATTGTTGTCTTGATTGTGTTGTGAGTTGTTGATGTTTGGCCGTAGATCACTTTCCTTACCGACTCTTAACTCGCCAGTGGACATAAATTCACTTGAAAGGACTCTTAAAAGAAACCTTAGGGAATCTGCAAACATAAGAGGAATTGAACTTGAATTTAATACAATGGCTGAAAATGTTGGAGATGTCAGAAATGAGGGAATTAATAATGATAGGGCTGAAATTCCAAATGTGGGTCCCATGACTCTTCGGGACCACTTCATCCCTACAACCTGTGCTTCTCCCTCTTGCATAGTGATGCCAAATATCGAGGCAGCCCAATATGAGATCAAACCTAGCACCATCCAAATGCTTCCATTTTTTCATGGCTTTGAAAATCAGGACCCCTATAAGCACCTTGATGAATTCCTTGAAATATGTTCTACCATCAAGCTGAGGTGCTTCCCTGACAATGCTCTCCATTTGCATCTCTTCCCATTCTCCTTAAAAGATAGGGCAAAATATTGGTTGAACTCCCTTGCTGCAAATTCCATCACTACATGGGCTCAATTGCAACAAGAATTCTTAAAAAAATATTATCCAGTGAGTAAGACCAATCTAATGAGGCATTCTATTCTTAGCTTTTCACAAGGCGATGGGGAACAACTCCATGAGACTTGGGAAAGACTACAAGACCTCCTTAGGAAATGTCCGCACCACCTAATTACAAAATGGCAATTGGTGCAAGCTCTCTATGTTGGTTTGACCGACACCCATAGATTCATGGTTGACTCATCATGTGGAGGGATGTTCATGTCTAAAAGTGCGGATGACGCATGGACATTACTAGAGAATTTGAGTGAGAATTCTTTGTAACACAATTCTCGTAGGGCTCCAACCTCAACCAATGCCAAGAACACCAACCCTTGTCAACCAAAGACAATGACGGAAGAATCATCTCAAGTGGATGCCTGTAACGACCCGAATTTCTCAAAGTCTTCAACTTGAAATCCAAAATACGAAAACAACAAGTGTGGGTCATGCCACCTAACGTCTATGTTCAAAATGAATCTATAAGGTCATTCCTAAACTACATTTGAACATCAAAACACAAATTATGATATCGATGCAATTTAACCAACAATGGAACTTCCAATACAGCGCATGAAGCATGCTTTCACAAAGCAACATCTTAAGCTCAAAATAGGAAATCAAATAAGGAACAACAAGTTAAGATATCTTCGAGTTATCAACTTGAAATGAAATACGAAATCAAACAAAGTGGATACTCGGACGTCACGCCAAATCAGACCAACAACATAGTTACTTTAGGGTTACTAGACTATGGGTAACCTCCCAATGTGCGCACTAGACTATATAGAGGGACAATCCCCCGTACTAGAACCAAGTCCTAGCCGTAGCCAAACAACGACATCCCCAAGTTTCCAAAATCAACAAATTGTGCAACAACATATATATATCAACATGTATATACAAGATATCAACTATTTACCAAGCACAATCCAAATTTTGGAAACTTATACAATACATGCTCAAAATTCACAACTACTATGGCATGTAAGATGTCAAATACAAAGTGTGCAATTCCTTGCACATAGCAACAATATATTCAATAAGGAAAAACATATTCTCATGATTATAAAGGTAACAACTATGTTATCAAATGCTCAAAAGTAATCAAGTGAACATACATCAAATCCAAATTCATGACTTAAATATAGAAACAACTTCCGAAATGCAATTAAATCCATGGAGTAATAAAGTAGAATTTAATTCAACATAAATAGTTAAATTCTCTAAATTCCAAGTTAATCCAAATAACCTCAATTTAATATATATTGAAAGACATGTCATGGTCATCATATATAAAACATCAAATGACAAGTTAAGTTATTAAAACACTTAAAACAAAATTAATCAAGCTAATTAATTAATTTCCTATACATTTTTAAACAATTCCAAATGCCCTCAATTTAATCTATGTTAGAGAACATGCCAACGCCTATTTAAATACCACATTACAACTTGATTTAATGATTGATACAACCATGTGAATTAAACTTTCACTAAAGATAAATATTAAATAAAAGTTATAATTCTAAATCAAATTATCCAAATTTAATATATGTTAACCAACATATCTAAGCATAATTTCCTAGTATGTTACAATTCAAATCAAAGTTATACATCATCATAAATTTTAAATCTTATACAAAGAAATAAAAATTACTAACTTTCTAAATTTGATACAAGGCATACATATATGTTGTATAATCATGGCAAACACAATACAACACACGAATCCTAAAACATTCCCTACCTCAATTGGGATGAAAATCCCAATTACCATTGAAATGAAATCGCCCCAAATTTTCGGTCCACAAAACAGATTTTTCAGCTTGCTACCTTCAACTTGTAAAATTCATAAAAAATTCAATTCTAACCCAAATTGAATGAATCCATAACCCAATGAAAACTTAAAAACTGTAATTTGATAATATCAATTTAGATTAACAAAACGTTTTCCCAATTGAAACAGTTTTAACCCACAACTTTGAAACAAATTCTGCCCAGAAAACACATTTTCAGCCTGTAGCTCCCAACTTTAAAAATTCATGAAAAATTCATTTGACATCCAAATTGGGCAAACCTAATTTATTTTGGAATTAAACATATGAGAGTGTAAAACTGGAAATTTAAGCCATGATCCAATGTCAAAAGGTTAGTGAAATAAATCATCTAAAAATATGTTTTCCAGTTGCAATAAAAACATGGACAACAGATAGTTTCGGATTTTTTAAAAAATTTAAAAATGCCCTAAAATCGTGAAAAAATTCTGGGTAGTGTGAAACCCATGGGGGAAGTTCCAGTAAAATTTCAAGGCAATTGGAGCACCACAGCTCCATATAAAAATTCATTTCCGGACCGAAAAGGAAAAGCTTCAAATTTCAAACAACTAGCTTGCAACTTCAAAAATTCATAACTAATTCATTTTAAATCCAAATTACATGAAACCAAAACTAAATGAAAGTTAATTGAGCATATTTTCATATTCTATATTTAATTTGACAAGATTAATTTCAAGTTAAAACAAGTTAAAGGCAAAATACAAGTCCATCTCTTCCATGCATGTAAAACACTCAATAATGATATAAAAATGCTTCAAAATAATAGATCAATACCTCACTAGAGAATTCAATCTCTAGATACCGAAGCAAATCTAGGAGTCAGGCTAGATCCTTCAAGGGTTTTGAAGAGGAGGACGAGGGGAACAAAAGTATTCCAAGCTTTATGGTCTAAAGTAAGTGGATGGGCCTCAAAGATCAAGGTCAGTGCCTAAGGCTTCAAGCTCCATCCATGGAGGCTAGGGTTTTCTTGTAAGGAAGAGAATGAAATAATGTGGTTAAGTGTGAGTGGAGGAAATAGAAATCCTCCACTCACTATGTGCTCTTACACCATGGTAAACACACACATCTATGGTCAATTGCACAAAAACCCTCCTTTAAAACCATAATCCCAAAGTGGCCCAAAGATATTTGCAAGACTAAATTGTGAACCTACACTTGTCACCAATCCATGGCTCCTTCCTAGGCTTAATCCCACACCTACACTTGTCAATCATCCAAGCCAACAAGTGCACCAATCCTAGGCCAACAAGTGGGTGAGTCCTCACCCTCCAAATGTCATCATCCAATGCATTAAAGTGTTTCCACACAAATGTCAACAAGTGGACCAATGAGAGTGTGACACTTATCACACTTTTCAAAAATTGTAAAAAGGTCCTTTTTGAAAATATCTTCCAAATTTGATTGCAAAATGGTCCCCAAGATGAAAAATAATTACTTTATTTATTTACACTAAAACCCCACAAGTTAAAAATAATTGTACTAAAGTATGCATTAATGCCCCTTTATGAAAGAAGTAAGCAATAAACATGCTTTTCTAGAAAAGTAAAAAACCACTATCATGGAAATCAAATATCATGAATGCATGCAAAACCGGAATCAAATCCGAGCACAAAAAGTGAGGCTGTGCTAGGAAAAAGGATAAACGAGAAAAAGACAAAATGTGAATAGTGTTCAGTAAAATAAAATATGGAAATGACACAATCCCCAAAAGAAGTTGTCAATCCAAGGAAAAGAGTCTCAGAAATCATTCCAGAGCACTCGAGACGACATCAAGTGATGAAAAACCGAACCCAAAAAGGAAAAGACAATGGAAAAAAAATATCCGTTAAAATCTAAGAAAAAGAAAAGGAAGAAAGATGACCGGATCATTACAACCTTCCCACCTTAAAGGGATTTTGTCCCCGTAATCTAGCCCCAACAAAACAAAAAGGCAAAACTAGGATAACTACGGAGTACATCTCTGAGTATCCCTCACAACATGCTACGAAAGCAATCCCAAAACTGAAGACAACATACAACCCCATGTCATTCGCACCCACGTGCTCACGGCAGGACAACCCCTCAAAAGAAAAGTGATTACATGGCCACACCACAAGTCGAAACTCACACAAAGAACTTAAGGCCAAACGAGGGAACGGAAGACAACAATCGAAAGCACCCCTCCTGACGAACCATCATAAGGAACCAAAAACAACCACCAACAGAACTCTAAGATATCCATGAATCAAATCAAAGTACTAAACAAAGACGACATGGCAGTATGAATAGCGACCAGAACCCGCCCACGACATACTCAAATGTGTGGTAGTAATGACAATTCCTGTTGTCCGCCCACACTTACTCGTCAGTAAGGTAGCATCGACGGCAACTAGCACCCGCCCACAGCACACAACTTGTACAGTAGCATGATAATACAAGGCACCAATTCATAACCTGCCCCCACTAGGTCTACCCATGAAACCTCTCGATACAAATGACTTTAATGTCAAAAATGATCATTACCAAAAGCACTACGGAAACCAACATTTTGTGAGAGTTGAGATATGGTCCAAAGATATCCGGCCGGACCATCCTAGCCAATCCCAAAACTCTGACAACAATGCCATAGGTACCGCTACGCTTAAGACCTTAAATCCTCAATACAAAAAGACCAACAATTTTAACATCTCAAAACACTACTATCAACAACATCAATTACGAATCCAAAGTCTGACAAACAAAACAGTATCTCCAAAATCCCAGATATCATCCTAAAATAAATCAACTATAAGACTACTCACCGTAATCAAAAATCGGATCAAAATCCCTATCACGGATAACTAGATCCCCGAAATATAAGTCCATGAAGTGGCATACACATCAAAATCTTGACAACCAAGGTCATAGAACGAGGCTCTCAAAATCGTACTTGACAACACCAAGCTAAATCAAAATTCCTCAATTTCGATCCATTTATAAACAACCACTGGAACTACGATTCCTCAAGGCCATGCCTAGTCATAACTAGGACGAGAAAACTCCATAAGCAAGCCATATCCAACAACGATCCTCCAAAACTCCTCCTAAGAGTCAACCACATCCAAGCCTCTAAAACTGGAACAAGTCTCTAAAAGACATTCTCAAAAGAGTATCGAGCTCACCTCACGAATCAAACAATCCTCAAAGATATGGACATAAGTCTCCGTAAAATGATCTCATACCAATCAACTCACTTGAGCACCACAACCGTCAACAACCACGACAGGAAATCCCCAAGGGAAGACACGAAAGAAAGGGGACCACCAGTCCTAAAAAGGACAACACCACGACTCCATCTCTGAAATGAAAGACAACAAAGTCAACGACTTCACCCCCTACATGGAAGTAAGTCGACCAAAATCTATCAAATCCTCACCAAGGACTCAAGACAACAACGATGATCCTCATGGACCAACCAACCCCAAAACAGTGCACAACGCAACGGAGGGAAGAGACTCACTCCTTGTGAAGTCCCTAACACGAACCAGCACAAAACCATTGTGGAAACCCGCATACAGACTACGTGCGACCAAGGGAAACGAATGGGAAAACCAAACCTGAAAGTCATGCATATGACAAGGAATGCAACTACCAGAAAGAAAATCTACTTACATAGATGAAAATCAAAAGCACATGTTGCACGTCTCCATATAAATACAAAAACATGTCATTAAAACGCAGTAACAACATGGTATCTCGAAGCATATAAGAAAAGCATGTTATTGCCACACAACAAGAAGGCAAACGTGGATAGACCTCCACCTACTTATGCATTACAATATTATAAATCATACTACTAACATGGTAGTAAATGAAACTACAGAAAACAAAAGTGATGCAATAATGAACCCTATGGACATCGTGTCCTAGAGTGCCTAGGTAAAAAGGAAGGACCAGTCCTAGCCATACACTGACTCCAAAAACCAATGCAACAACAACCTGTCTCAAAACAAATGTGAGCCCTTACCACAATGGTAAGACTCTTACAATCCATCTCTGAATCTAAGGGTGACACTACAAGTGACACTAACAATGCAATGCTCTCTCTACCCGAAGCATCTATCAATCCACTTGACCCCAAAAGCGTCATCACGCAAGGAGAACTTAAAGAAAATGGCAGCTCTAGCCATACAATCAGACAACCAAATCGATCACTACGACTGATCCCCAAAACAACCATCATCATTATCGATCAAAAGGACTATACCTGTCGGAACAAAACCCAACGCTGATTCCATTCAAACTGCACTTGTAGCTTGCCAGTATAGTAACATGACAGTGCCATACACCCGCCCATAACGTACCCGCCCACGAAAATTGCAATCTCAAAGGAACCTTTCAAAACAACCAAGGATCCTAAAAGGTCCAAAACCTAACCATGGCCTAAAATCAATAAATCCAGTACTACGGTTATGCCTAATGGCTCACCCCACGAAAGCCTAAACAAAAGGTGTCTCTCCACCTACCTCAAAACCAACTCTAGGTCAACAACAACCTAAACTACAATACAACCGTGACTATAATCACCATCAACCTCAACTCGAGCCTCAATGACCAATCTCATGTTATGCCAAATATGTAACACAGTTATGCATATACAAATCTGATCTAGAATACATCATATGTCATGCTCTTTACATAATAATTAAATCATGCTAAACAAATGGGATACCACATGTAGCACGTAAGCACATAAACATGTTATCAAACCAAAACATGTTATCATGAAGCATATAAACACATAGAACATGGCAACATAAGCATGATATACACCCAAAACCCGTCGTCCAAGGTATTCAAACCTATGAGCTCTGATACCACCTGTAACGACCCGAATTTCTCAAAGTCTTCAACTTGAAATCCAAAATACGAAAACAACAAGTGTGGGTCATGCCACCTAATGTCTATGTTCAAAATGAATCTATAAGGTCATTCCTAAACTACATTTGAACATCAAAACACAAATTATGATATCGATGCAATTTAACCAACAATAGAACTTCCAATACAATGCATGAAGCATGCTTTCACAAAGCTACATCTTAAGCTCAAAATAGGAAATCAAATAAGGAACAACAAGTTACGCTATCATCGAGTTATCAACTTGAAATGAAATACGAAATCAAGCAAAGTGGATATTCGGACGTCACGCCGGATCAGACCGACAACATAGTTACTTTAGGGTTACTAGCCCATGGGTAACCTCCCTATGTGTGCACTAGACTATATAGAGGGACAATCCCCCGTACTAGAACCAAGTCCTAGCCGTAGCCAAACAACGACATCCCCAAGTTTCCAAAATCAATAAATTGTGCAAAAACGTATATATATCAACATGTATATACAAGATATCAACTATTTACCAAGCACAATCCAAATTTTGGAAACTTATACAATACATGCTCAAAATTCACAACTACTTTGGCATGTAAGATGTCAAATACAAAGTGTGCAATTCCTTACACATAGCAACAATATATTCAATAAGGAAAAACATATTCTCATGATTATAAAAGTAACAACTATGTTATCCAATGCTCAAAAGTAATCAAGTGAACATACATCAAATCTAAATTCATGACTTAAATATAGAAACAACTTCCAAAATGCAATTAAATCCATGGAGTAATAAAGTAGAATTTAATTAAATATAAATAGTTAAATTCTCTAAATTCCAAGTTAATCAAAATAACCTCAATTTAATATATATTGAAAGACATGTCATGGTCATCATATATATAACATCAAATGACAAGTTAAGTGATTAAAACACTTAAGAAAAAATTAATCAAGATAATTAATTAATTTCCTCTAGATTTTTAAACAATTCCAAATGCCCTCAATTTAATCTATGTTAGAGAACATTCCAAGGCCTATTTAAATACCACATTAAAACTTGATTTAATGATTGATACAACCATGTGAATTAAACTTTCACTAAAGATAAATATTAAATAAAAGTTATAATTCTTAATCAAATTATCCAAATTTAATATATGTTAACCAACATATCTAAGCATAATTTCCTAGCATGTTACAATTCAAATCAAAGTTACACATCATCATAAATTTTAAATCTTATACAAAGAAATAAAAATTACTAACTTCCTAGATTTGATACAAGGCATACATATATGTTGTATAATCATGGTAAACACAAAATACAACACACAAATAATCCTAAAACATTCCCTACCTCAATTGGAAAGAAAATCCCAATTACCACCGAAATGAAATCGCCCCAAATTTTCAGTCTGCAAAATAGATTTTTCAGCTTGCTACCTTCAACTTGTAAAATTCAGAAAAAATTCAATTCTAACCCAAATTGAATGAATCCAAAGCCCAATGAAAGCTTAAACACTGTAATTTGATAATAGCAATTTATTTTAACAAAATATTTTCACAATTGAAACAGTTTTGACCCACAACTTTGAAACAAATTCTGCTTAGAAAACACATTTTCAGCCTGTAGCTTCCAACTTTGAAAATTCATGAAAAATTCATTTGACATCCAAATTGGGCAAACCTAATTTATTTTGGAATTAAACATATGAGAGTGTAAAACTGGAAATTTAAGTCATGATCCAATGTCAAAAGGTTAGTGAAATAAATCATCTAAAAATATGTTTTCCAGCTGCAATAAAAACATAGATAGTAGATAGTTTCGGACTTTTAAAAAAATTTAAAAATGCTCTAAAATCGTGAAAAAATTCTGAGTAGTGTTAAACCCATGGGGAAAGTTCTAGTAAAAATTCAAGGCAATTGAAGCACCACAGCTCCATCTAAAAATTCATTTTCGGACCGAAAAAAAAAAGCTTCAAATTTCCAGCAACTAGCTTGCAACTTCAAAAATTCATAACTAATTCATTTTAAATCCAAATTATATGAAACCAAAACTAAATGAAAGCTAATTGAGTATATTTTCATATTCTATATTTAATTTGACAAGATTAATTTCAAGTTAAAACAGTTTAAGGGTAAAATATAAGTCCTTCTCTTCCATGCATGTAAAACACTCAATAATGACATAAAAATACTTCAAAATAATAGATCAATAGCTCACTAGAGAATTAAATCTCTAGATACCAAAGCAAAATTAGGAGTTAGGCTAGATCCTTCAAGGGTTTTGAAGAGGAGGATAAGGGGAACAAAAGTATTCCAAGCTTTATGGTCTAAAGTAAGTGGAAGGGCCTCAAAGATCAAGGTCAATGCCTAAGGCTTCAAGCTCCATCCATGGAGGCTAGGGTTTTCTTGTAAGGAAGAGAATGAAATAATGTGGTTAAATGTGAGTGGAGGAAATTGAAATCCTCCACTCACTATGTGCTCTTACACCATGGTCAACACACACATTTATGGTCAATTGCACAAAAACCCTCATTTAAAACCACAATCCTAAAGTGGCCCAAAGATATTTGCAAGACTAAATTGTGAACCTACACTTGTCACCAATCCATGGCTCCTTCCTAGGCTTAATCTCACACCTACACTTGTCAACCATCTAAGCCAATAAGTGCACCAGTCCTAGGCCAACAAGTGGGTGAATCCTCACCCTCCAAATGTCATCATCCAATGCATTAAAGTGTTTCCACACAAATGTCAACAAGTAGATCAATGAGAGTGTGACACTTGTCACACTTTTCAAAAATTGCAAAAAGATCCTTTTTGAAAATATCTTCCAAATTTAATTACAAAATGGTCCCCAAGATGAAAAATAATTACTTTATTTAATTACACTAAAACCCTACAAGTTAAGAATAATTATACTAAAGTATGCATTAATGCCCCTTTATGAAAGAAGTAAGCAATCAACATGCTTTTCTAGAAAAGTAAAAATACCACTATCATGGAAATCAAATATCATGAATGCATGCAAAACTGGAATCAAATCCGAGCACAAAAAGTGAGGTTGTGCAAGGAAAAAGGATAAACGAGAAAAAGACAAAATGTGAATAGTGTTCGGAAAAATAAAATATGGAAATGACACAATCCCCAAAGGAAGTTGTCAATCCAAGGAAAAGAGTCTCAAAAATCATTCCAGAGCACTCAAGATGACATCAAGTGATGAAAAACCGAACCCAAAAAGGAAAAGACAACGGAAAAAAAAAATATCCGTTAAAATCTGAGAAAAAGAAAAGGAAGAAAAATGACCGGGTCATTACAACGCCATAGCCCATAAATTCTATCAATTGATGGCACCACATATATCTCCTTCCTTGTCTCAAAATTCAACTAGTGCGGTGTGTGCATCATGCACTTCTCCTTTCTATCTCTCAGAAGATTGTCCCACACCGGAACAATTTCGTAATCCCAATCAAGAGCAAGCAAATGCAATGTTCTCAAGGACCAGAAGTAATCCATATTCTAATACTTACAATCCGGGATGGAGAGATCATTCAAATTTCTCGTGGAGGCAAAAAGTCCCACAAAATTCACAATTTCAAAATCAAGGGCATCAAAATCAGCCCTCTTCTTAATTTCAAAATAGGCCATTTCAGGCCTCGTCAAGCTACCGTCCTCCGTATAATCCAAATGTCTCTAATCAACCTCCTGCGTTCCCAACTGATGAGATTTTGGCTGCAAACAAACAAATGATGGAATCTCTAAACAAGCAAATGATGGAATCCAATAAGCAACTATTGACATCATTGCAGTCCACTCTCTAAATGGTTCATTCTCACACTCTGTCTATTGCTAAACTTGAGAATCAAGTGGGGCAAATAGCCACTTCAATGAACCAACTTCTTCAAAGAGATAAGGGGAAGCTTCCCACTCAACCATTTGAGAATCCTAGAAGGATTCGTGTGATTAATGAAACCCCTCCTCCGAGTGGGCCAACTCATGAACAAGTTCAACAATCACCACGCTTAGGAGTGGTTGAGTTGTGGACAACAAAGTTGATGGAAGTAACAATGACAAAGTTCTTCCTCCTAAAAATCCAAATCTTCTCTCTTCTAATCCAAAGTTCACTCCGAAAAATCCAAAGTCTAATGCTAAAAATTCCAAGTTTGTCAACCCAAATATAGAGACGTCTTATAAGCCTAAGGCTCCGTTTCCTCAACGTCTCCAAGAGTCGCCACATTTTGGGAATAAGAGTTGCAAAATTTAAGACATGTGGGAAGTTTTCAAGCAAGTAAAGATCAACTTGCCTCTCTTGGATGCTATAAAGCAAATCCCTCCCTATGCAAAATTTCTCAAGGATTTGTGCACTCAAAAGCGCACTTCCAAAAATCATTTGCCAAAGAAGATGAGATTAACTGAAAATGTGAGTGCAATCATTCAACATAGTGCTCCTCCAAAGCATAAGGATCTGGGCGCCCTAACTATCTCGTGTGTCATTGGCGACAACAAGATAGAAAGGGCCCTCTTTGACTTAGGAGCTAATGTAAATTTGATTTCATATTCAGTTTACTTACAACTTGGGTTGGGGGATTTAAAGCCAACATCCGTGGTCTTGCAGCTTGCCAACAGATCGGTCAAGCACCCACGAGGCATTCTTGAGGATGTTAATATCAAAGTGGACAAATTCTACTTCCCAGTAGATTTTGTGGTTCTTAACACGGAACCGGTCCATGACCCAAAGAAACATATTCCCATGATCCTCGGTAGGCCATTTTTAGCTACGGCTAACGCTTTAATTAATTACCGAACCAGGGTGATGGATATCGCCTTTGGAAATATGCAAGTCAAACTCCACATATTCCATGTGACGCAACATCCTTTGAAGAGGATGATTGTATCCTCATCAATGTGGTAGATGAAGTGGTCGAAGAATCTCTCCCCTTCATTCTAAGCACAGATCCTTTGGAAACTTGCATGTCTCACTTTGACTTCTCAAACTTTGATATTAATCAATCAATCCAAGAAGTAAACTCTCTGCTTGACATTAATGCTATCATGAATTGTCCTCCTTAGAAGGTGCCAAAAGAGCCACTTCCTCAGCTTTCCACCACTCCTGCGGTCCCTTCCTTGAAATCTCCACCACAACTTGAGCTGAAACCACTCCCGGCCCACCTCAAGTATGTGTTTCTTAGTGTGAGTAAAACCTTTCCGGTCATTATTGCCTCAGACCTTTCAAAGGACCAAGAAACCAGCCTTTTAGCAGTGCTTCAAGAGCACAAAGAAGCTATTGGCTGGGCAGTGGTTGATTTGAAAGGAATCGACCCTTCTATTTATATGCATCGCATCCATATGGAGGAGGATGTTAAACCTTCGAGAGAGGTGCAGCGCCAATTGAATCCCAATATGAAGGAAGTGGTCATGAAAGAAGTGATCAAGCTATTGGATGCAGGAATTATCTACCCCATCTCTGATAGCAAGTGGGTAAGCCCCACTCAAGTCGTCCCCAAGAAGTTTGGCCTCATCGTCGTTAAAAATTCTGTGGGTGAGCTCATGCCATAACGAACCACCACCGGGTGGCGTGTGTGCATTGACTACCGAAAACTCAATTCTACCACTAGGAAGTATCATTTTCCACTCCCATTCATTGATCAAATCCTAGAGAGGTTAGTCAGCCAAAGCTTCTATTGTTTCCTTGATGGTTATTCCGGCTATAACCAAGTGGCAATTGATCTACAAGATCAAGAGAAGACCACATTCACATGCCCCTTTGGAACCTTTGCTTATAGACGCATGCCTTGTGGGCTATGCAATGCACCGGCCACGTTCCAAAGATGCATGATGTCCATATTTTCGGATATGGTTGAAAAATTCTTAGAGGTGTTCATAGACGATTTTTTCGTCTTTGGGTCCTCCTTTGACTCGTGTCTCCATAATATATCTCTTGTACTTCAAAGGTGCAAGGAAACAAATCTCATTCTAAGTTAGGAGAAAAGTCACTTTATGGTCCAAGAAGGCATTGTTTTAGGACATGTCATTTCAAAAAGGGGGATTAAGGTTGACAAATCCAAAGTTGAGTTAATCTCTAACCTCCCTCCTCCAAACTTGGTCCGTTAAATCCGTTCCTTCCTTGGACATGATGGTTTCTATCGTCGTTTCATCAAAGATTTTAGCAAAATCTCTCGGCCCTTGTGTAATCTTCTTGCCAAGGACGTTCCGTTCAATTTTAATGAAGCTTGTATGGAAGCTTTCGTGAAACTTTGCACTCTTCTCTCATCCGCCCCAATCATGAAACCGCCTAATTGGTCTCTTCCATTTGAGATCGTGTGTGATGCATCCAATTATGCATTAGGTGCAGTTTTGGGCCAGGGTGTGGACAAACTTCAACATGTCATCCATTATGCTAGCAAAACCTTCTCCGATGCCCAACTCAATTACACCACCACTAAAAAAGAATTGCTAACTGTGGTGTATGCCTTGGATAAATTCCACTTTTATCTTCTTAGATCCAAGGTCATTGTCTTTTTGGATCATGTTGCCCTTAGGCACTTGCTCGCAAAGAAAGAGACCAAACCCCGCCTAATTTGATGGATACTCTTACTTCAAGAGTTTGACATTGAGATCCGGGACAAGAAGGGGACAGACAATGTTGTCGTAGACTATCTCTCTCGTCTATTTATTAAAAAATCTTTTAAATTTGCTGCAGTCCGTGATTCTTTACCGGATGAGCAACTATTTCAGATTTCCCATTCAAATATCCCTTGGTTTGCGGATATTGTCAACTACCTTGCGGTAGGCAAAATTCCCTCCAATTGGTCAAAATAAGGAAGAGACCGTTTCTTCTCCCAAGTTAAGCATTTCTTTTGGGAAGATCCAGAATTGTTCAAGTACTGCACGGATCAAATCATCCAGAGATGCATTCCCAACAATGAAACCACAAGTGTCCTAAATTTCTGCCACACTCTTGCCTGCGGGGGACACTTTAGTGCCAAAAAGACCACTGACAAAGTCCTTCAAAGTGGATTTTATTGGTCATACTTGTCTCGGGATGCCTACAACTTCTGCAAGTCATGTGAGCGATGTCAAAAGGTTAGCTCCATGTCTAGAAGAGACATGATGCCCCTCACCCCCATCTTAATCATTGAAATTTTTGATGTGTGGCGGATCGACTTCATGGGACCATTTCCATCTTCTTATGACTATGAGTATATCCTTGTAGCGGTGGATTATGTTTCCAAATGGGTTGAAGCCGAGGCTACCAAAACCAATAATCATAAAGTTGTGATCAAATACATTTAATCCAATATTTTTAGTCGTTTTGGTACGCCCCGAGCAATCATCAGTGACAGTGGATCTCATTTTCGAAATCGTTACCTTAAATCCGTCCTCTCCATGTACTCTGTCATTCATAAGGTTACCACACCTTACCATCCTCAAACGAGTGGTCAAGTGGAAGTATCTAATAGGGAGATTAAGCATATCCTAGAAAAAACGGTTCGACCGGACTGTAAAGATTGGTCATTGAGACTAAACGATGCATTTTAGGCTTACCAGACAGCTTATAAGACACCCATTGGCATGTCGCCATATCGACTTGTCTTTGGTTAAGCCTGTCATCTCCCAGTTGAACTAGAGCACCGTGCTTATTGGGCCATAAAAAGGCTCAACTTTGATCTTAAATAAACTGGCTCTACTCGTAAATTGTAGCTCAATGAGCTTGAGGAAATTCGCATGGATGCATATAAAAGTGCCAAAATCTATAAGGCAAAGGCTAAAGCATTTCATGACAAGCACATTGTCAAAAATTCTTTGCCCCTGGACAGAAGGTTTGGCTTTTCAATTCTAGATTGAGACTCTTTCCCGGTAAACTCTGTTCACGATGGGATGGTCCATATATCATCACTTCCGTCTTTCCTCATGGTGCAATCCAACTCCAAGATCCTACTGATGGATCTCTCTCCATAGTTAACGGCTAATGGCTTAAGCCTTATGTTGATGGCATAGTCTCGACCTAAAAAGTCAAGAAAGTCCTATTGACGGACCTAATTTATGAGGACTAATGCGCCATGCAATCTTGGGTCGTCTAGCTATCGACATTAAATTTAGCACTCATGGGAAGCAATTCTTCCATCTTCCAAGCTTCCCTCTTCCACGTGTTAATTACCAAGAAATTTCTAGGAGGTCACAAAGTTTGACCAAAATGTGCATGCTTCTGGAATTGTTTCATCGGGCATTCCGGCGGTCACATTTGGTTTTCTTCATCATTTCCAGGTCTTTGTTCAACTTCTGGAAATATTCAAGGTCATATGGGCATGTCTCCCGTCTTATCCAAGGTTCTTATAGTACTTGAATCTTATGGCCGTTGCTTGTGAATTTGTCCTATTCTATCTAATTTCATGCGGTTACCAAGATCTCCAACGCATTTCCGTCCATATTGGAAGTTCATGTTATCAAGTTCGGGCCGTGCAAAGTTGAGTTATGCTGCACAAGGCAGCATCACAAGAGGCCCTGCGAGCGCCCACCGCGCCACCGCGGGCGCCCGCGAAACGTGCCAGTGTGCTCAACAAATTCGCGGGGCCCTGCCGTATCTCGCGGGCCCACACGAATCTCCCTAGCGCCCCTCGTCACACCGCGGGCGGCCGCGGATCCCCTTCGCTGTTGTTAAATGGGCTTCCAAGCCCAATTCCCCCTATTTTATTTCATTTTAAACCCTACCTCCTCTCAACTCTCACCCCTAACTCTTCTCTTGCCTTCTCTCTAACCTTCCATCTCCTTCCAATCTTTCCCTAACCCTCTTATTCATCCATCTCACCGTTCATCCTCCCATCCCCCATCCCTCACTCTCTCATCATTCAAGCATAAAGGGATTTTGTTCCTCCAAGTTGGGTATGTCTTTTTTTCCATTCTTTTTCTTTTAAATTTTCGTATTAAGGAGGATGGGATTCTAGTTGTAGGGGATTGGTGATTATTGGATGGTGATTGCATGTCATTTACAGGTTGAAATTTTTGGGTTTTTAAGTTTCTAACCTCATTTTGTCCCTCGTCCTAATTCTTATACACGCCAGGTGTTCGTAGAAATTCCTGAGCCAACTTTCCTTACTCCAATGGCTCCCAAAGTGGCTTCTAAGCGTGCTCGATCATCCGAGGGACCTTCCAATGTCCCTCCAACTCCAAATTGGGTAGAATGGCCAATTGTCCCCAAAGCAAAATTCAGCATTACCAATGATTTTGAACAAAATTAAGAAACCGTATGGTCAGTCCACGAATTATGGGCACGTGGCCTCGCATCGCTTTTCAAACCACGCGCTCATGCCTACTACCCGTGCGTGGTTCGTCTGTTCTATGTAAACCTATTCCATTCATGTGTGGAACCTAATGTCATCAAAACCACCATTGATGGCGACGTTTATGAATTTGGCCTGGATGACCTTGCTATGTCCATGGATTGTCCATTGGCTTCGCCGATGGATGCGGCAAGCCTCCCTCTTTATGTTGACCCACCGTCTCAGCTTCCCTTGGCAAACATTGTGGGCGAAATTTGTCACGGTCAATTTACCGGCAATCGAACCACAAGCACCAATAAATCCTACTTACCATGCCGACTGTGGTTTTTTGATTCGGTCCTAGCCAAGAACGTCCTTCCCGTGCCAGGCCACTCCGAGCGTAAGGGGGATTTTCTGAAAGCCCTCTACGCCGCTGAAAAGGAGTACTGGTTTTGTGTCCCACAGCTTGTCTGGGACCAAATTCTCAAGATTTATAATGAGTTGATCTTGGTAAGGTCCAGTAGTTCCACCACCTAGTATTTCCATTTCCATACCTTATCACTGGGTTACTCAAAGATGCCGAGTTTAAAGTACCTAGTGGTGAGGCGAAAGAAAAGACAGTGGCTGACTTCAACCTCGGGGTCTGGAAGTCCAGCACAGTTCAGCTTAAGACGTCCTGACAGGATCGAATTGGAGGTGACTTGGATTGGGGTGCTCCAGCCCCTCTTATGGCTCCGGCCCCTGAGGCCCCCGCTGCTCTAGCTGCCCCTATTGCTCCGCCGTTAGATTTCATGACCCGTGCTGATTATCTTGCCCTCAATGCTCATCTTGATGCATTTGACATATGTTTTTGGCAATATAGATGGCGTCATCCAGAAAACTCAAGAGAGCCAGAAGGTTTTGCAGGCTATGCTCCAGACTTTGCTTGACCGAGCACCCGGTGCACCTGGCGGTTCCTCCACCACTCCGATGATGGAGTGATTCTATGCTTCTAGTCCCTTTTCAGTAGTACTTTTTAGACTTCCATTGGGCTGCGTTTGGCAAGTGCTTTCTATCTTCTTTTGAACTTAAAACTGCATCATTTTTGCTACTTTGCATGGATTATAGTTTTAGTTAAATAAATTACAGTTATTTTCATTCATTTTGGATTCATATGATTCTTACTGTGTATATATGCTTTTGACAAGTTTTTGCAACCAGGTTTGGGGGTATGCTAATGGAATTCACGAAGTGGCCTATTTTAACACCGCCACTCAATTCCTCTTCAACTTAGCAGTATTGTTCTTGTTGCACTCTTCTTTGTTCCTTATTTATCATTTGTCTTCTCACATTGAGGACAATGTGACATTTAAGTTTAGGGGTGCATTGTAATTGTTGTATTTTTTAGATAACATTTTTGCTTGCATGCCCATATCTTGATGCATGTAAGTTAGTAAAGTCATTTTGTTGGAAGCACTGATAGTGTAATCTTGGAACTCATTAGAGATGGAAGCATATGTTTAAGACCTTGTGTATAGAGGCAAATAATATTTTTGAAAATAAAGAAAAATTTGTAATGACCATGTTGATTCTTATCAGTTTGTATAACCGCTTCAATTAGATTTTTGTTGGATTTCAAACTCTTCTATGCTTCACATTGCACAGATGTACACCGTGAACCTAATTGTGAGGTATGCACCCCAATTAACCTTAACCATTTCTCAGCTGATTTGAGGTGATGACCCTAATGAATGGATATCTTTAGCATGTTTTTATTGTAAAATAAAAAAGAAAAAAAGAAAAAAAAAATTAAGCAATGATAATGACCAGTTTGAGTTCATAGCCTTTCCAACTCGAGTTATTAAGCCCTACGAGTATCTCTACACTTAACACCCTAAAGCCATCTGGTTTGGGAGTTGTTGGCCTAACACTTTCTACAAGTGTTGGTTTGAAAGCTAGAGGGACTTCGGCATTGCACAACCATAGTATGTAAATAAAATAAGCAACAAAAGTTGTATTGTGAATAAAGTCATGCCTTAGGGATCCCATTTAGAAGGAAATTCAATGATTTGAAAGCTTGTGTTCCTAAGATTCGAAAAAGAGGGTAAAAGCCACATATTGGGGATCCAGTTCACTTTCACTGAAGTTAGAGTCAATTCTATTTTAGAAATGACAATTGAAGTGTTTATATAGACTATGATGATTGATGCATAATAGTTGAAATGTGTTTAACCATGTTGTATATCAAGGCCTCATATATGTAAGGTAGTCTGCCTAATGAGTTTGTCTCTAATTTTCTGTTGTTCCAAGTAACATTTAAGTTTTGTAGATATTTTTGCACTTCATAATTGATGCATGTTGTCAGCATTCCATATGTTATCATTTTTGTTAGGTTCTATATTTTGATTTTGCTATGGGACTAGCAAAATGTAAGTTTGGGGTTGTAATAAGCGCCGAATATTGCATATTCAAGTGCCCTTATTTGCATTAGTTAAGTCCATTAGTTGATAATAATGCATAGTTTAGCTTTAATTGTTTGTTTTCATTTATTTTCAGGTCAGTTCCCCCGAATGTAGCTAAAGGAATGGTTTTGACAATCTTTTGAAGAATTAAAGTAAGCCGTTGCTGGGGACTGTTTTGAGCCAAGTTTCTTGAGCAATCATGTGTATAAGTCTTGCAGCATCGTATTCTGAATGACGATCGTGTCGTCAGGCCAATCCAAAGTGGACAAGGAGAAGACTGCATGCCATGAGCACAGGCCTCCGCGGGCGCCCGCCAAACATCCCAGTAGCATGCCTTCTGCCACGGGGCCCCGCAGGTCTCACGGGCCCCCGCCGAGCCTCCGCGGGCGCCCGCCACGCCACCGCGGCACCCGCCACTTTGTCCAGTGAGCTCCTTCGATTCCCAAGAACCTGCGGGTGCCCACCCTGCCCCCACGAGCGCCTGCCGGACAGTAGACAAGCAGGCATGGGCTTCACTTTTCTTCACCAAATGTTATCCCTTAATTCAGGGGATTGCTCTAAATGGTCTTAGAGTTAAAGGACCACATATTTGGGGGTAGATGGATGTCTAAGTATATATACTAGAGGGTGGTTACATTGTAAAGAGGTATCACACATTTTAGCAAGTTTTTAGAGAGAGAAATATTAGAAGAGAGGGTTTTTGTGTGGCTTGAAGGGCTAAGCTCAAAAATGGAAGAAGTCTCAAAGCTTCCTCCTTCCTCTAGTGCATCCATGGGTAACTAAACCTTCATCTAGGGAGGTGATGAAGCCCTCCCTTGTAAGCATGTTCTAGATTAATTTCTATTTTGGGGATAATAATGTATAATTTTGGTCTTTCTATGACCTGGAGCTTCTCCGGCGAGTCTCCGGCGACTTTCCACAAGCTTCAAAACTCTTCTTCGCTTCAAATCTTCTCATTCTCTCTCGGTTTCCACTTCTCTTATTGATTTTTGGTAAGTTTTGAGTTGTATTTTTATTTTTGAACTTCAATCTATATGTTCCTGATGTTGCCATGTTTAGATCTAGGGTTGCCATGTTCCATTGTTGCCGTTTTTGATCTTCAAAGCATGTGATATATATGTATATATATATATATATATATACATATTTGTATATATTTGATTTCGATTTTATTTTCGGGGGTCACGTGGCTATATAAATGACCAATCTTGATGTGTTGAAGTGTAGAGGGACCCACAAGCTTGCTTAGGTGCCCCCCGTGTTGTCCATGTCACAAATCTGTGACTTTTCATATTTTTGCAGAGTTTGATCGATCACATTTTTCTCTGATCGATCAGAGAAAGATCGACCTCACTCAATTCCTGATCGATCCAACTTGGATCGATCTCATCCTTTCATGATCGATCGAACATCACAGATTTGGATATCTACTTCACATGCTATCTTATATTTGCCTAATGCCTGTGTTTTCTATATTGGGTGTATTTTATTCTATCATATTTAGCATATTTCACTTATTCATTGTCTATACCTGGCTGCATTACAACTTGCATAGATTCATGTCAATTATTCTGAGTTGTCTATCTTACTTGATATACATGTTTCTATATATTATACTTCAATTCTTTATTCTTGTACTGACTTTATCTACAAGTTTTCTTTTCTTTTTGCAAGCCATGGCTCGAGTAAAAACTGTCGCCCATAGGCAGTATGAGCGCAGAGTGAGACAGTGGATAGAGGAGCCCATAGAGCCTTCCCATGCTCAAGACCTAAATCCGGAGCCAGTTACAGCTCAGTCCTCATCAGCCGATACCAGACTACAGTCTTCTACTTCTGCATCATCTTCTTCTGATGAGGCTGAGCATGTACCACCTCCTTTACCACCACCAGCACTGCCAGGCCAGATCTGAGACTGACCTAGCAGGAGATATACACACCTTCAGGTGGTGCATGAGTCGGTATTCGACATTGCCTTCTTTTCCCGGTCGGTTCTGACCCGGGCGACATTTGATGATATTGACCGGCGGGACATTTCAGCTATTTTTACTCCAGTCACTTATCTAGTTTACCCAAGGCTCGTCCGGTTGTTCTTCTAGAACCTCCAACCGGCCCTGAGTAACCTATCAGAGTTGCGGACTACAATTGATGGCTACCTCATCTACATCATTGTTGAGTCATTGGCCACTTCCTCTCGATGCCCATATGTCTACCCTCCCAGCCTTCATTATCTTATTCTTAGGCGACCATCTGACGTAGATATGGTTGTTACACTGACTGGCCATTATAATGATGGCGAGACATTCGCCACGAAGACTTATCTGGCCGATGATCTTTGGTTCTTCGATTCGGTCATGTGTCAAAACGTATTTATGGTGGGCCATAAGATCTAGCGGCACTCAGATTTTCTTGTAGCCCTCTACGCCTTCTATATAGGCCATTGGTTCTACGTTCCTGCACTCATTTGGAGTGTCATGATGAGATTATATGCAAGCTACATCAGCAAGGCCTAGGCGAGCCACTTTCCTCCCCTTTAGACATCTTATTACTCAGATCCTCCGAGATCAGCACTACCTTTTCCATCCGGCGGAGCATACTGAGTCAGGGGCTTGCCACTATGACTAGAAGGATTGGAATAAGAGCTATAATGCTCTTATCAAGAGCTTAGAGTAGGAGGCCATCTTAACAGCAGAGGAAGCTACAGAGGCAAAAATGGCAGAGCTGGTAGCAATAGCGGTAGATGATCCAGCAGACCCACCGGTGGCTGCAGACATGCATATAAACATTGATTTAGAGCGAGAGCCTCCAGAGGAGTCACCACATCACTCTCCAGCAGGGTCGCCATTACACTCTCAGGAGCAGGGTCAGGATATACCACAGTTTCATGATCCAGTTATCCCTGACGCTCTAGTTTCGACACCTGGCCTAAGAGAGTGTATACAGACTTTAGAGGACGTGGTTGTCTCTCTTCGGTCAGATGTGGCCTCCCTCAGCACTGATGTGACTACTCTCCACATAGACGTCTTGGCTGCACTGCAAGATTTATCCAGAGATATCCGAGGATTATACCTCGCTCGCCCTACTTCCTCTGCCGGATCTCTATACCTTTCTTTCATCTTTTTATATATATCTGTGATACCTGCTATTTTTTTATACTGTTATGATATTTTTGCGGCCAGACTGTTGACCCTAATGTTGTGATGTACTGTACATTATTTTTCTCTTTCTATGCATGTTATGTTTGGATGTCAGGATTTTATATTGATACATCTATCTGATTGACTCCATTATCAGATGCATTCCAATGACTTCAGTAAGAGAGTGCTGCCTAAAATTTTTCAGGACCATCATTTTTCCTCTCTCCTTAGTTCATTTATTATCCTATTTACACTTGTATGTCCACTATGCACTGTTATTATCCCTTTTGTTATTTGATCAGCTTTTATTCCAATGCCATCTTTTCAGGACCGCAGTCAATCCCAAGTTTTGGGGGGTTATACCACCCACTTTGGATACTTGTGTCCCGACCATTCTTTGCCTTAGCTACACTGGTATAGTCTTTCTTTTGTTCTCTTTACACATTGAGAACACTATATCGTTTAAGTTTGGGGGTAATATGTGTTATTTTCTGTGTTTGCTTTTAGTTTAAAATTTTGAGCATGACTTGTGTATTTGAGGGATTTTCTATAATTGGTCCATGACTAGCTATGATTTTGATCTTTTGAGGACTATAATGCTTAAAATTTAAAAATTGCTTGACTTGAGAGTCCAATACTCCTTGTATGCCTTGCGGATGCCATTTAGGACTAAATTTTTCGAAAGATTGATATCTTGCTTGCACTTGTGGTCGACATCATCCTAATTTTGTGATTGTTTTGAGATTTACTCTAGGATTCTACACTAGCACAGGTGCACACTAGCATTCATTTATGGGGTACATTCTTTGTTGACTATTGAATTGGTTATATCCCAATTGGGCTAGTAGTGCAATGAAAGCTTTTATTTTGATAAAGGTGGATAACAAACCCTTTTCATTGAGTAGCCGAGATTCTAGCCTCATCAAGCACTGAATTTCTCGAGCCCAAACTATAGGTTAAAAATTGAATGTGATCCAAAAAAAAAAAAGGAAGTTGCAAAAGCAATAAATGTGAGGACTTCTCCCAAAAGGTGAGAAATGGGAAATGATTAGATGGAGGTTATTTTGATTTGTACCCTAGTTGATTTGAGCTTGTAAGTCCTTAGGGGTGTTTGAACACCTAATGCCCTAAAGTCGTCTGGTTTGGGAGTCATTGACCTAACGTTCGACCTCATGGATCGCTAGAAAGCTTCATAGATCAACATATTGCACTATGCTTCCATCTTTAATCCTTAGGATTAGAAGGAAAAAAAAAAATGAGTGAAAAGAATAAGAGCACCTAGATGAATAAAGCTTTAATAAAAGGTCCACTCTTTGTCTTGATGATCAGTACTAAATTTGTGTGCTAGTTTGAGGGTAAGGATGTGATCATTTATTTAGTTGGCTTAGATAATAACATATTTGATGCCGGTCCACTCAAAAAGGATTCTATAGTTGTTTTAATTTGCATGATCATTTTCTTGATGTGTGAAAGACTATACTTGCTTACTTAACGTTGAAATTTTGGGAGATTACTTGGAAAGGGTTGAAAATTTGCATACTTGAGGTAGTTTTCTCCCAATGCTTGTTTGCAATATTGGTGCCTCTTTTGAGAGAATGAGCTTAATGTTTGTGGGTATCATTTCTGAAAACTCTCACGAGACTTCACTTATCCACTAAAGGTAACCTAGGGATTTAAAAGGCTTGTTGCATATACTAAATGCAATCGTGTTCCCTACAAAAGTGGCATTATCCATTTATTACTTTCTAGTTAATACTTATATAGATGTTCATTTCATTCCTTTACTTTGTATTTCATTGCTAGGGACTAGCAACATTTAAGTTTGGGGGTGTGATGAGCGCTAAAAAGTGCGCATTTAAACCCCTTAAGCTCAAGTATTCTATGACCTTTATCTATCTTATTTTCCCGTTTAAGACTAATTTTATGTTATTGCCTTTTTTAGGTACTTATCCCTAAAATAAGTCAATTTAGCCAAATTAGAGCATAAAAGAAACAATCTCAAGCTGAATGGAAGAATGGAGCAAAGTGGAAGCAAAGTGGTGGAAATCAGCCATCTTCGATCGATCAGGAATACTTTCGATCGATCTCACCTCACCATGATGGATCAGACCCCTTGTCCTTATCCTCAAAGAATTTTCAGCTTCGATCGATCCAACTTTCTTTAAATCGATTGAACTTCTTTGATCTTATCCCCTCCTACCACTTTTATCTTTTTCCCAAAATATCCCAAAAATATCTCAGATTTGTCTTATTCCAAAAAGGCACTGCCATAGATTGATCGATCTGGCCTAACTTCGATGGATCTGGCCATGGTTCGATCGATCTCATCTGAATTCGATTGATCGAACCTCCTCAAGACCGAAATTAAATAGAGTCAAGCTCATTAAAAGATGGCTCATAGTGTAATCATTGAAGGGACCCTAGTGCACGAGACCTGACCATTGGGTGTGACACTTGAGCTTCCTATATAAGTATTTTGAGCCATTTTTACATCATAACTCATATATCTTCATATCTCAATAGAATCTCATATCACATAACTTGGAGAGGAGGCTAGAGCTTAGAGAGACATACACTATTTTGGGAGTTCTTCCATTCTTCTAGGGTTTTCATCAAGAAGAAGAGCATTTCTACCATCGAGATGGCCCTTGAGGGTTAGATGACTAGATCAATGAGTGGCTAAACATCTTCTTGGGGCTAGAGTTAGCCCTAAGCATGCCATCTAGACTTTGATGCTTTGTATTTTGAGAGAATTTGTGTTATAATGTTGTCTTGACACTTGATTTATATATGAATCTTGTTCTTACAATGATTTATGTTGATTAATACTTTCAATTGATCATTTCATTATCTCCGTATGTCTATGTATGCTAGAGTAGATGTTCATGTGTTTATCTCTTGGTTTTGTGATATTGATGCATGTCTATATGTATTGATGCTATGAATCTAGAGATTATCAAGGCATAGTGCTTAAATAAAATACTTTTGTGGTTTATTTGATGGTTCATACTCATTTCTTGATGGATTGTGCCTCTATCTTAGTTTAATTAGTTTAATTTTCATGTCTTTGGCTTAGAAGTAGTGTAATTGCTTTACTTTCTTAGATGTGAGGACAATCCATGCTTGTTGTTTGATATTCCATACTTATGAATGGAAGTAGTATAATTCTTTAACTTGTTAGTGTGTTGATTAAGAGCTTAAAGGAAGGAATAATGGCTTAGTTTGATATATTGTGCTATTCATTAGGTTGTTTAGACAATGTATACTTAATTAGTCAATCCATACTTGTTGATTCAATCAATCACACCTCATTGTATTGCAACACATGTTTCCCCTTATTTATTATACATTGAGTGTCTAGAATGGTGATGTTTAGTGGTGACTTCTAGATCTCAAGACCTCTCTCTCTTGTTCTCTACCCTTTTTATTTACTTCAATTGCTTAGTATTGAATTCATCTACATTGTAGTTTAATTAACCAAATAAACAATCTTTTGATCACTCGACCTGTTAATCCGACTTTGTTTCCATATTAGCATATCCCCTAATCCCTTGGGATGATCCCTACTCACCCTAGTTATATTAGTAGTTAGAGGTAGTAGTGGCTCTTTATAAATTTAAACTTGGCCACACTTTCATTGCAACTTTGGGTGTTAACATGACTACGGTAAGACAACACACCAGTGCGGGAGGTACGAGTTCTCCCCATAGAATGCGCACTAGGTTGTTCCTTGTGGGCTAGTAACCCAAAATCACTAAACATCTTGGTTAAATTCTGGGAGTCTATGTCCAAGATATTCCACTACTTAATTTCGCATTCAATTCCAAGTTGTTAATCGTTAATTACTTGTAACTTTTGATTTGGTGCTTGAGTTTACAATATCGTTTAGTATACTTGCGCATTGTGTATTCATTCAATTACTTAATGTAGCTTGAGATGATCCCTTAGTTCACCTTGCAACTTAGACGTTAGTAGGAATGATCCCAATGTATTCATCTATATTGAACTTACATGATATTTGAAACTTTAGGGTATACGCATGCTCATTATCCTACATAATAACTTGTTTACTCACCCTAGTTGTTTCAGAGTTTTTCAGGTAAGAAGACCTTGTTTTGGGATGCACAACATCCCTAGATTGGCTTGGTAACAATTGGATATCTTTTGTGTACATTAACATGCACTTGTTTAACATATCTCTTTTGGTTATATTTTTGTATACCATGGATGTATGGTATTTAGAAGCTTGAATAGCTTCCTTTGACATGTATAAATGTAATTAAGTACCTTACTTTAATGTTTTTTCAACATATATGTAATTTGGCTATGGGCCAACCTCTTTTGATAAATTAAATGCAAGATGAAATTTCAACATGTTGTTATCTTCATGACCTATTTTATCTTGGGGGCATTTTGGGCATTTCATGTTGTGTTTTTATTTGGGTTTTGATCATAGTTGATTAAAAAACTCATTTTAAGGGGGGTGGGGTTGCTTCACAATGTTTTTCCAAAAATGTCCTTTTTGGCATCGAAAAACTCTCGTTTTTGACAAATTGCATAGTTGCAGCATCTCTGTGTCTGCAGACGGCAATCGATCGCAGGGGCACTTTTTCATCCTTCGCCAAATTTAGTGATCTATTGCAAGGGTGGCGATCGATTGCACCGGGAGCGCTTCCTTTTCAAAATTTGATTTTTAGCAACTGTTCATGAATCATGGGTTCTGCAATCGATCACAGAATTCCACGATTGATCGCAGTTGCACCTGGGGGCATTTAAATATTCAGTTTTTCTTTAAAACTTCGAGATTTCATATCTCTTCTTGAGTCTAAATTTATTAATTTTTTATTTTCTTTCCAATGGTGTGCATGGAAGCACCTGTTTCAATTTTAAAAGACCATTTTACCTTTGGGGTTCACTTTGTCTAATTTTAAAAATCTAACTTCCGCCTTGTTTTATTTTCGCTTCCGCATTTGGGATTCATTATCGAGTCAGTTTTGGGTCACTCGCTGAGGCTCCAGGTTTTGAAAACTTGGTTCATCACACCACTCATGGAGAAGGAAGATGTTATCTTGGTAGTCACAATTGATCTCCAAGCTTGGATTCATCTTGTTCTTCTTCTTCCTTGAGAAAAACCCTAAAGATAAAGAGTAGATCTAGAAATCCCCAAATTCTCTGTTATCCTCGAAATTCCAACCTATTTGCAAATGGGCTTAATCTTGTATTTATAGATGATTTTTGAAAGTCAAAATGAGCCAAGCCTAGTACATTCAAGTTAGAAAAATCTCGTGCACCATGGCTCCTTGCAATTGAAGCCCAAAAAATGAACTTTAAATGATTCTGCCCAAAGCATGATCGATCCTATTTTTCCTATGATCAATCTTATTTTTCCCATGATCGATCATGAATTCCATCGTAGGATTAATCGTAAATTCCATGATCAATCGTACACTCTACTTTTGACTTTTTGGTGCTTTTATATTATTTTAGTTTTTTCACTTAGTAGAATTAAATCTTATAGCTCTAGAACACAAGATGCGTTTTACTCTATTGATACCATTAAATGAATATTGGATTAAGGAGTAGTGAACAAGGATAAATATTTTCGAACACAATAATCATTCTTATGAAAAAATAACAAATATTTTCAGCCATTAGAAAAAAGGGTTTTGTATTACCCAAAATAAAAATTTGCCTACTTGTATGATTCAAAAATTTTAGGATCAGGGATGGGAAAAAAAGGTGAGACTCTTGAGGAAGGATTAGACCAAGCTACTCGACCGAAAAGCGACCCAACTATTCAAAAAATGGCTGATCTAATGGTGATAAATCTTCTAATTATAAAAATAGTGAACCTGGTCAATCCATTAGTAGATTAGCCTGTATAATATGTTGGTGAAGTTGATGTAGTTATTTAGTATTAAATCTCAAAAAAAAAAAAAAATTAGTTATGAAATTCGTGCATAGAAAATTTGAAACCAAGGTATTCTTCATTCTAATCGATCTCAACACATTTTACTCCTACAATTTTTCCTAGTACAAAGAATTCCTTTTTTCTTGGATAGAAAAGTTTCTAGTCATTGTTGGATAGATTTTCAGTGGACTTGATAAATCCATGGCTATGAGCTTGCACTACAAGGAGTGTGGGTAGCTAAATATGAAGGCAAATTGGTGGAGTTTGGGTTTGATCTACAAGTGAAAAGTAATGTTTGCAAATATAGGATAAGGTAGATGAAGATGTCATAAACTATCGAATCCAACCAAGTGAATTGACTGGATGTGTTATTCCATTTTCATTAATTTTTTTGGTGTAGAAATCCAATAGCAAAACTTTTTAGTGCACAATAGAAAAAGATGGGTCTGGGTACACGTGTTCTGTCTTCAAAGAGTATTTTGTCCATAAATCTAAGAAGTTTTAGCAGAACCAAAAATTAGAAGTTGAGTTACATTGATATTATTCTCAATTTCATATCTAATTTTAATTCTTAAATTTGTTCAAATCCTCTTTAAGCTGTGCTTAACTTCAAAAAGTGAAAACTAAAAATATTTTCCACATCTATCTTTTAAAACTAATTTTACTCTAAAATCATTAGTCATTCTAATTGATCATGCTGTCATAAATAATTCTAGGGTTATCCTATAATAATGAAAAGAAAGGGAAAGAGAGAGAGAGAGAGAGAGAAAGGGTGAGTACCTGAAAATACAACTGTGAGACAGCGATGAGGTGATGCCGAAACAACCCAGTAGAAGTATACTAGTTTGAGGTAGACCGTGACAAGGGAGGGAAATGGCGGACAGGATGATGATGAGAGAGGCGCTGAAGCAAACGAAGATATTTTGTTTTCCTTTTTTTTTCTTTTTTTTCTTTTTGTGTTCTATTTGGTTGTTTTCTCTTTATTATCATTTTTTTTGGTAATATTTTTATCGTAACATCGTTCCATTCTTCGTCTCACTAAAGAATTATCCATTTAAAAAACATACCTTTTTGCACTACAGCATGACCCCTTTACAGCAGAGGATCCTAGTCGTTCCATTTTTCCGTCTCTATCCATTTTAAAAACATACCTTTTTGCACTATAACATGACCCATTTACAACAGAGGATCTTAGTCCTCTTCACTAATGGCATTTGTTGAATCACAGTATGTTCCACTTACTGTTAATGTGCAACACATACAACTTTTCTTGCCAGCCTATCAATTAGCATCATATCCATAATGATAGATTTCACTACAGATCGATTATTTGAGAATAATTTTTATAAGAAAATCGTAGACCTCATCCTACCAAATAAAAAAAATAAAAAAAATTGGAAACTTCAACTATATATGTGAGTTTTGGATACGGTGCTTTTACAGGGAAAAATGGTACAAGAAAAATCAAAATCTTGTAGTGCAAAAAGTAAGAAATTAAGAATAACAAAACCATTATTTTCTTTTATTTTCTTTTTCTTTTTTTGGCAAGCAATTACAAAACCATCTTGTAGACGCAACTTACAACCACTTTTTGGGCATGTGGTGGAAATATAATGCACAATATTTTTACCTGGAATTGCATAGAACATTTTCAATCAATATTGTTAAATTAGAGTAGGTTCTCCCTCAATTAAACTTAATATGTTTGCTTTAAAACCTCATACAAAATTTTAAAAGTAGTGCCAAAAAAAAATTAAGTATATAATACTATTATTAGTATTTTATATAGAGAGGACAATTATGTACATATGTATGACAAATTTCATTCATCATCCATAAAAAATCTAATAACAATGTTGATGGGTAGCTTCAACTTCTTCACTTTGCTTTAATCCCTATCCTCTTTAAGGAAGGGATGGGTTCCACTTCGGACGTGTGGGTGTGTGTTTACTTTATAATTCATCAAAAAAAAAAAAAGCTCAGATTTTCAACAAGAGTTGAAGAACAAAGAGATTAGAAGGTGGTGCTGGTGGTGATGATAGTGGTGATTATTACCCTCCTTCTCCATCCGCTAGTGGAGATGAAGAAAATCATCTACTGAGTACGGTGGCCTAAGCAGACTGGTGGTGTGGCAAACCTCCATCTGTCCCAACAGAGTAAAATGGAATATCACCAAAAGCTAATTCTACAATTGTATTGATGCACTGTTGATCCAAAAGTTGTGGCTTAATTATTTTGTGGATGATAGCAAGTGTAATCACTATACATGCTACAAAAGCATTGATGAGCATTGAATATTGCATATTTGAGCCCCTAAATATGTGTATGTTAAGACCCTAAGTGATATTTATTTGCTTTTGTAAGTACTTCCCCAAAGAAAAGGATAAAATCGTGACTCTGAAAACTTAAAGACTATTATGGAGGCTTATGGAGTTGTCCCTAATATTTGAAGCAATTTTGGAGTCGAACAGGTGATACTGGAGAAATTCAAGTGCAAAAGTTCGAGCACAAGTTTACTAGCTCGAGCATAAAGTGGAATAAAGCAAGAAAAGTCGCTAAGGCAAAAATGCTTGAGCATAGAATTCTCTGCTAAAGCAGAATACCAAGGTGCTCTATCCTTTTCTAAAGAGCTCGAGCATAAACTCCCATAGGAAGATAAAAAGATACTTTGAAAGTTTCAATTACCAGAGCTCGAGCAATTCTTGTAGTGCTCGAGCACCATCTCACTTGGAAGATGAAAAGTTACGTCAGAAGTCCAAGACCCAAAATGCTTGAGCCTTTTCCCAAAAGCTTGAGCAAAATTCTAAAAAACTCGAGCAAAAGATTCTCTGCTCGAGCACTCCAGCCAAGGTGATTGAGCACCATGATGAAAAAGTCCAAAAATATTCTCAATGTTGATCAAAAAGATGATTCGGAAATTAATTGAAGAAACTTGGCTAAGTATGGGATTCCTGCTCGAGCCTTTCCCAAAAAGCTTGAGCACAAGCAGAAAAGCTCGAACACAAGATTCTCTACTCGAGCATTTTCTCTTCAGGCAGACTTTTTAAGTGCGGGATTAATTTTAATTAAGTCCCATTAAGTGGATAGAAGTCAGTTACTTCTATAAAAGGATGTAAAAGGCCACATAAAACTTCTTCTCTTTTGCAATAATTCTAGATCTAGTGGCGGCTTTTAGAGTTTTTGGAGTTTCTCTAAAGAACTGAAGGCGAAGATCCACAGAAGAGAAGTGCAGTCCATGATGATAGATTTACACCAACAAAGATGATATCCTTCATCGTCATGAGTAACTAAATCCCTCTTAGGGCATTGATGTAACCCGAATCCGATTACTATGGTTTGATTGTTCTAAACTTTGGGATTTTCATTATTAATATATAATTGACTGCATGATTTTGAGCAATTGACTTAAATCTTCTAAGCAATTGGGATTTTAATTAAATAAAATTGGTTTTTGATAAATTAATACATTGTCTTAGATTTAATTCTTCTAAAATTAAAGTCGACCTATTCTTATTGTGCGAGATTGTGGGCTAAGGACTTCTCGGACAATAAGAATAGAGATTATGTAATGGTGCGTAAACTATTTTTGTGAATGAATGTTTTCATAATCTATGCTTAAGGAAGATGGATTATACTACAAAATTAGTTAGAAGTAAGTAGGTAGATAATTCGTGCCAACCAAATATAGGTTATCATTAATAAACATTCATGATTTATCTTTCTTTAAATTGAATTAAATGAATGTTATTGATTTTAATTCCAAGTTCTAGATAAACATTGAAATCCTAAGGTTGAGACAATTGACCATAGTATGAGGTTCGTGGTGAAGTCAAGCCTTAAGATCTTCTCTCACTGATATCAATCCTTTTACTTAGTTTAATTTTTGTTCATGCTAGTGAATTGCAACACAACAAACACAAATTTGCTTTTCAATTAAAATAGTAATTAATTAAAAACTTGATAAACCACCATAGTCCCTGAGGTTCAACACCCTCTAAGTAGCCCTATCCTAAAAGGATTCGTACTATTGCGAGTGGTAAAATAAAAATACACATCAAGCAGACAACTCATCTATAGTCATTAAAGCATCAAATTTAGTAGCAAACATTGCAGAAAGAGTAGCACAAGATCGGTGATAGTGCATCTGCCACTATATTTGCTTTCAATAGGTGGTACTGTATATAGAAATGGTAATCTTTCACAAACTACAACCATCTGCGCAGTCTCATATTCAGCTCCCTCTACGTGAAAAGATATTGCAAACTTTTGTGATCACTGAATAGTCTGAAGGACTCTCCCAACATATAATGCCTCCAAATGTGTAAGGCAAATACCACAGCTACTAACTCTAAATCGTAAGTAAGATAATTAAGCTCACGAGACTTAAGCTTATCATGCCCATAATGTGATACCTCTCAATTCCAGAACACGGGTCAATCAAGTCCGTGCATGACACTGAGGGAATATCAAACAATTAAGGTAATAAATAGTGCGCATCGTCGCGTGAGACTCCCAAACCAAACGGCTTTAGGGCATTAGGTGTTTAAACACCCCTAAGGACTTACAAGCTCAAATCGACTAGGCTACAAATCAAGACAACCTCCATCTAATCATTTCCCACTTCCCACCTTTCGGGAGAAGTCCTCACTTTTTTTATTACTTTTACAGCCTTTTTTTTTTTTTTTCAAGTTAATAACCTAGACTTTGTGCCCTCCACCTTTCAACGCGAGAAATTCAGTGCTTGATAAGGCTAGAATCCCGGCTACTTAGTGAAAAGGGTTTGTTATCTACCTTTATCAAGAATGAAAGTTTTCAATGCACTACTAGCTCAATTAGGATATAACCAAATCAATGATCAAAGAGAAGGCTAAGGAATTGACTAGAAAAATGAAAAATGAAAAATAAAAAATGCAAGAAATATGCAAAGTGGGTGCTAAGTTTAACGTCTCTAGCAAGACGGAATGCCACTTTGAAAGATTGGATTATTATTATTTTTTGACCTGTGATCGATTAAAGAATGATCGATCAAACTTAGATCGTGATGCGCACAAATGTGTACCACTTAAAAATACCACTTATAACAATAACACATTCACCATTGTAGATTAATGCTATATAGTAAGGGGTTGTCGAACCACAAGGATTGCTAGTTTATGGCAAACAGAATTATAAAATTACTTCCTAGTTTGATAATAAAGATGATAATTCGATTGGTTTGTCACTTAACCTACGAATTAAAATTTCATAAAACAGTAAATAATGTGATTAGAATGGATTGAACTTATAAAGAGAAGGCTAGGGAATTGACTTCACCTCAACCTCATAAACATGGTAAATTGCACTCAACTTGGGGATAGACAATTATATATATAAAATGATGTGTAGAATTATAAAACTACCACAACATTGTCAAGAAGATCATACATTTCAACATGGTTCATCTTCCTTAAGCATAACATATATAAATGCTCAATTACATGCCAATATAACTGTTCCATAAATTCTTTCCCATTGTCACTATAGGAAATCAAGTGTATAATTGTGCAACCAAATGAATAAAATTATATATTCAAATGATAATCAAATACATCAATTCAATGTAAACACTTCTAATTTATGAAACTAAATATATACAATAAAAATCCCCAAATTAAAATATAATCTAACACATGTTTACTTGGTCTAGGTTGCATCAACTCCCTAGAAAGGGATTTAGCCTCTCATGGATATGGCAGCAACATCCAGGATTGAAGAAGAGAAGAAAATCCCCTCTCTCACCATTATTGCAAAGCTTAGGCTCAAGAACCCTAAAAATCCTCTCTCACAATATCACTTCCAAAACAAAAACTAACTGACTTTCTTCGAGCCTTTCTCCCTCTTTTATCCTTACGTGAGTTTCAAAATACAAAAATCTCTTTTAAAATTTGAATTTTCACTCAAGATAGAACAAAATCGAACTTAATTAAAATGGGGGCCCGTGGTCTCGTGTCCGGACATGAAGACTGGTGTCCGGACGCGAGGCCCTAATGGTGTCTTCATATCCAGACGCGAGGCCCTAATGGTTTGGCATCCAGATGCCAACACTTGCGTCCGGACGTAAGCTACTGAAAGGTGGCGTCCAGACGTTAATTCTTGCGTCCAAACACCAGGCATGCTCCTTTGGCTTCTTCTTCTTTCTTTAGCTCTGGTTGCATCCATCACATCTTCATGTCATTTATCTTTGTTAATCATTTGATATGTAGGCCCGATAGGAATTGTGCTTCAAAAACCCTTAAAACCTTATTCATATTCCTTTTTAGTAATAAGACCTGCAAAAACACAAAAACATAAAAATGTAGTTAATCTATATACACAGATCAAATAATTGACTTAACTAATGCAATTAAGGGCGCTTAAATATGCAATATTTGATGTTTATCAGATCGATCCAAAACCTAAAAACCTACAGAAAGCGTCGAATGATACAAAGAGAGATGATTTTTCAGAGATCAAAAAATTTTCTAAGTATAGAACACAAATCGATCAAAAAGGAAATTTGATCGATCGAGAAAACTTGGATCGATCAGGGAAAAAGTTTGAACGATACATAGAGAGATGAAATATGTAGAGAATCATTGCACGATGGAACTGAGAGATGAGAGTATGCATAGATGATGTTCGATCGATCGAACTTCTTTTATGATCGATCGAACAGGCAAGAATCCTTGTATTTTCCAATGCACAACTAATCCAATCAAGTTGATGATGATGGAGACACAGAGAATGCATGATATCAAAGGAGAATCAAATTGAACTTGCCTTGATAACATTAAATGCATCACTATATCTATTAATAGATATGATCCACCAAGAGGGCGGCTTCCGTATGTCTTTGAAAAACTTACCTCTCAATGTAAGGCTTCAACTATTATCCATTCACTTTAAATGTAGTTCCATCTTTCAAGCTTTATATTTCAATCGCCCCATGGGGTGCAACAGAAATGATCTTTTATGGGCCTTCCCATTTGGTTTTTAACTTCCCAAGAAAGAGTTTTAATCTAGAGTTGAAGAACCATGCTTTTTGACTGGGTTCAAAAGATTTAATCACAATGTGTTTGCCATGAAAAGTTTTAGTTCTCTCTTTGTAGAGTTTGGCATTATCATAAGCATTGTGTCTCAACTCTTCCAACTCATTTAATTGAAATAAATTATTCTCTCTGGCTTTGTTAAGGTCAAGATTGAGCTTTTTAACTGCCCACATAGCCTTGTGTTCTAGCTCAACCGAAAGATGATAAGGTTTTCTATATACAAGTCTATAAGGAGACATGCCAATGGGAGTCTTATATGCCGTCCGGTAAGCTCACAAAGTATCATTCAATTTACGTGACCAATCTTTCCAGGTTGTGTTTACTGTTTTCTCAAGAATTTGTTTTATTTCCCGGTTTGACACTTCTACGTGTCCACTTGTTTAAGGATGGTAGGGGTGGCAACTTTATGAGTAGCGGAGTACTTAAGAAATAATTGCTTCAAGAATTGATTACAAAAATGCTTTCCTCTATCACTTATCATTGCTCTTGGTATGCCAAAACGAGTGAAAATATTAGACTTGATGAATTGAACAACCACGGAGTGGTCATTTGTTTTGGTAGCACAAGCTTCCACCCACTTAGAAACATAATCAACGGTAAGTAAAATGTATTTAAATCCATAAGATATAGGAAAAGGGCCCATGAAATCAATACCCCAAATATCAAAGATTTCAGCAACAAGAATATTTGTTAAGGGCATCATGTCTCTTCTAGACATTAACCCCATCTTTTGACATCTCTCACACTCCTTGCAAAAATTATAGGCATCTCTATCGATAGTGGGCCAAAATAGCTCACTTTCAAGAACCTTCAAGGCGGTCTTCTTTGCACTAAAATGCCCACCACATGCAAGGGTATGGCAAAACATAAGGACACTTGAAATTTCACTCTTTGGAATGCATCTTCTCATTATTTGATCTGGACAATATCAAAATAAGACAGGATCTTCCTAATAGTAATTCTGAATGTTGGCAAAGAAACGATTCTTCTCATGCCTTGACCAATTAGTTAGAAGCTTGCCAATTACCAGAAAATTCACAATGTCGGCAAACTAAGGCATTTATCCATTAGAAATTCAGAAGAGTTGTTCATCCGGAAATAAATCACGAATTGGTGGATTTGGGGAAGATTCTACCATTAACCTCGAAAGGTGATCGGCAACCACATTTTCAGTGCCTTTCTTATCCTTAATCTTGAAATCAAATTCTTGGAAAAGTAAAATCCATCTTATCAAACGGGGTTTTGTTTCTTTCTTGGTCAAAAGATGCGTCAAAGTAGCATGATCAGAATAAACAATGACTTTAGACCCTAAGAGATAGGACCAAATTTTATCAAGAGCATACACTATGGCAAGTAATTCTTTCTCGGTAGTAGAGTAATTCAATTGAGCTCCCGAGAAGTCTTGGTTGCATAGTATACGGCGCATGGAAGTTTTCCTACTCTTTGTCTTAAAATTGCTCCCATGGCATAATCAGAAGCATCACACATGATTTTAAATGGTAAGGACCAATTGGGAGGTTGCATAATAGGGGCAGATGACAATAAATCATGAAGTGTGTGAAAAGCATCTAGGCATACTTAATCAAAGACAAAAGGAGTCTCCTTGGCGAGAAGGTTGCACAAGGGTTTAGCAATTTTGCTAAAGTCTTTGATGAAATGGCGATAGAAGCCAGCATGACCTACAAAGGAGCGAACTTCTCTCACCATAGAAGGTGGAGGTAACTCAGAGATAAGCTTAACTTTTTGCTTTATCAACCTCAATACCTCTTTTAGAAATGACATGTCCTAAAATAATCCGCTCTTGAACAATGAAATGGCTCTTTTCCCAACTAAGAACGAGATTTGTTTCGCGATATCTTTTAAGCACCAAAAATAGATTTTTAAGGCATGCATCAAATCAAGACCCAAAAACTGAAAAATCATCCATAAACCTCTCGATACTCTTCCACTATGTCCAAGAAAATTGACATCATACACCTTTGGAATGTGGCTGGAGTATTGCACAAACCAAATGGCATCCGTTTATAGGCAAATGTGCCAAAAAGGACAAGTAAATGTGGTTTTCTCTTAGTCTAAAGGGTCAAGGGCTACTTGATTGTAACCCGAGTATCCATCAAGAAAACAACAGTATTGTTGCCTAGCTAATCTTTCTAGAATTTGGTCAATAAATGGCAAAGGAAAGTGATCTTTTCTAGTGATAGCATTTAAGTTTCGGTAGTCAATGCATACACGCCATGAATTAGCGGTACGCTTAGAAATTGCCTCACCATTTGAATTTTCAATCACCCTAATTCCCGACTTCTTGGGGACCACTTGGGTTGGACTCACCCATTTACTATCAGAGATTAGATAAATGATACATGCATCCAAGAGCTTTACGACTTCCTTTTTCACCACTTCTTTCATGTTTAGATTCAATCTCCTTTGGCCATCTCTAAAAGGTTTTGCATCCTCTTCCATAAGAATGCGATGCATGCAAATGGAAGGGTCAATTCCCTTTAGATCCGCCACACTCCATCCAATAGCTTCCTTATTTTCGTTAAGCACATTTAAAATATCATTCTCTTGGTCCTCTTCAAGACTTGAAGAAATGATGATCGGAAAAATCTCTTTTGGGCCTAAGAAGGCATACTTAAGATTGGAAGGAAGAATTTTAAGCTCAAGAGTGGGTAAGGAGACTAAAGATGGGACCGGTGGAGTGCTAGAAAGTGGAGGAAGAGGTTCTTTTGGAGTTTGCCATGGTGGAGAATCCAAGCTTGCAATGGATTCCATTAAATTGCTTACTTCACTTATTTGATCCCTCACTATCAAAGCCACAATTACCATACATTTCAAGAAGACAAGATGTAAGAGGATCCTGGGAAAGGAGAGATGAAAGATTATCCTCGGTTGGCTTTTTCATAATCATGGAAGGAGTGGACTCCTCCACAACTTCATCCAAGACATCTATGAGACAACACTCGTCTTCATCGATAGGATGTCAACTTACATTGAAAACATTAAGCTTAACCATCATGTTACCAAAAGAAAGGTCTATTACCCCGGATCTACAATTAATGGTTGCATTTGCAGTGGTAATAAATGGCCTTCCTAAGATGATTGGGATGTGGTTGGTAGGGTTGGCAACCAGTTCGATGTTAAGAACCACAAAATCAACAGAAAAATAAAACTTGTCAACCTTGATGAGTATGTCCTCAACCATGCCCCTAGGTGTTTTGATGGATCTATCGGCTAATTAAAGCACCACCGAGGTTGGCTTCAATTCATTCAAACCTAATTGGATATACACGGAGTAAGGAATCAAATTAACACTCGTTCCTAAGTCAAGAAGAGCTCTATGAACCTCATGGTTTCCAATCACACATTAAATGGTCAGAGCACTGGGATCTTTAAACTTAGGTGGAGTGTTATGTTGAATGATGGAATTCACTAGCTCCGTGAGGAAGACTTTTTTAGGGTCTTATCCCTTGTTCTTTCTCTTTTGAGTACAAGGGTCTTTAAAAAAAAATTGCATAAGGCGGAATTTGCCTAATTGCATCCAAGAGAGGAAGGTTTATGTTAACTTATTTAAACACTTCTATCATGTCATAAATTTTTCCTTCTTGCCTCCCAAAAGGCAAAATCTCTCTCAAAGCATAAGGAAATGGAGCTTTTGGCTCATAAGATTTTGCTACTTAGGGAGATGATGAAGAAGGTTGAGAATTCTTAATGGGAATATGTTCTTCTAAGGAAGTAGGAATAGGATTGGAAACGGGATGGGTGCTAACCGTGGGTTGCACCAGTTCACTATCTTCACTTGGTTTTTAAACTCTATTGTCAATTTGCTTACCACTTCTTAAAGTGGTAACGGCTTGCACTTGCTCTTGGGAAAGACACCCCGATTTAGGGTTTGCCTCCACAAAATATTGGGCCTTTGGGTTTCTTTCAGGTTGGCTTAGTACTTTACCAATTTCTCTCACATTCAATGCATTAGCTATCATCCCAATTTGGGATTCAAGCTTTGATATCGATTGAGAATGAGAATGCAACATTTTAATGTTAATTTCTAAACTACCTAAAGCCGCCAAAACCTTATCTTCAAATGTGGAATCACTAGAAAGTGCATGAGGATGATGAGAGCTAATTTGAGAATTATAAGCTTGAGGAAAAGAATAATGATTCATTCTTTGATGATAAGAAGAAGATGAAACAAATCCTTGAGAACCTTTATTTCTTTGATGAGGAGGAACATATCAACTTTGGAAATTTTTAGCTTGAAAAGGATTTGAATGTTCACTCCATACTGGAACATAAACATTTGAATGAGGGTGAGCAAATGTAGCATTGACTTCTTCATAGTGTTCATCAAGCATATGTCCATGGGGACAATTGGAAGTAGTATGTAACATACTTGAGCATGTCATTCAAGGCTCATAAGAATGGTGAAGATGATGATTATGAAGAGGGTATAATTGAGTTTTCAGTTTTTAACTCAACAAAAATTAATTAAGTCTTTTAGTAAGAGTTTTGACCTCGGCAACAATCTCTATCGAGCTTTCAATTTGACACACTTTCAAAATTTTCTTTTTTTCAATAGAGGCATGACTCAACCGAGAAGTGTGAGATTTATGCAATGCATTTTCACTCATTTTTTCAAAAAGTTGCCAAACATCATCTTTATGTTTCCCAAAATACGAACCTCCACAAGATGTATCAACTATGTCCTTGTGATTGGTGGATAAGCTTTCATAGAAATATTGAACCACTTGTCATTTTGGAATGCCATGGTATGGACATTTCCTTAGCAAGTCATTCAATCTTTCCCAAGCTTCATGCAAAAGTTCTCCTTCCCCGTGAGAAAATTCTTTAATGGCGGTTCTCATTGAATTGGTCAAACTTACGGGGTAAAATTTTTTCAAAAATTCATTTTGCATTTGTATCCAAGAAGTTATTAAATTTGCCTCCAAATTGTTGAACCAATGTTTCACCTTATTTTTAAGAGTAAAGGGGAAAAGGAGTAACCTAAGAACTTCCTCCGGGACATTTATGTATTTTACGGTGGAGTATATTTCAGGAAATTCATCAAGATGCTTATATGGTTCCTCATCATTTAAGACATAGAAAAGTGGACACATTTGAATGGTCTCGGGCTTAATTTCATATTGATCAGCCCCAAAACTAGGAAGCACAATACAAGTCGGTGCATGGTAGTTATGGAAATTGTAATGATCATGAAGGATTATTAGAGGAATTGGAGCTTGAGCTTCGGGAGGAATTTGGTTAAAAGGAGGATGTTCCATGAAATTCGGGTCCAAGTAACCAAGATGACCCTCTCGATTTTCCATTAGAATGGTTAAGATGAAGGATTGGCTCGAACTACACAAAATTCAAACAACACAACAACAAAATTAACAAAAGCAAGCACTTCTCCTTCGCAACAAGTCAATCAACAAACCTCCCCATACATTGTTCCCGTACTCCCATGCTTTGAACAATATGCAACAAAAGTAAATTACCTCCACGCGGGCTCACGATTTATCTATGAAATTAAAAATATGCCACCACGCGGGTCGACGATTTAACTAGAAAGAGAGTTAGAAAAGCTCACAAAGGGTCCTTAAGCAACTTCAAATTGTTTTTTATTTTTTTTTTCTTTGCCTTACTTTGCTTTGCAAATTTTTTATTTTATTTTTATTTTTAGCTTTTTATGATTTTGCTTAGCTTAACTGGGCTTGCTTCTTTGCTTTTGAATTTCCCTTTGCTTCACTCCCTTGGCTCAATTCACATAGCCAATCAAGGACAAACACAATAAGTAACTAAAGTAAAATAAAATAAAGACACAATCAAAAGAGTACTAATTCCTAATTGTTTCCAAAATACGACATTGCCTATCCAATCCTCGGCAACGGCGCCAAAACTTGGGCGCGTCGTCGCGTACGCAACAAATTGCACTAAAAAGTGTGTAGTGTGGCCAAGTTTAAATTTATAGAATGCCACTACCACTACTAACTAAAAGATAGCTAGAGTGAGTAGGGATCGTCCCAAGGGATTGAGAACGGTATTTGGTTTAGAAACAATGTTGGATTAGTAGGTCGAGTGATCAAGAGATGGTTTGATTGGTTAATTAAACTACAATTTAAACTAAATAAAAGCAATGTAAAACAACTACTAGAGTAAGTAAGGTGTGGAGAATAAGAGAGAGGTCTTGGGACCTAGAGTTCACCACTAAGCACTACCTTCCTAGACATTCAATGTTTGATGGATTAAGGGGAAATATGTGTCATAAATGAAAGTGTGTGCCGTTGATTAAAATAATAGCATGGATGACCAAGTAAGCATACATTGTCTAGCCAATCTAGTGAATAGTATAACATATCAAATTAAACCATTAATCCTTCCATAAACCCACAATCAATGCACACTTAACAAATTAGAGAAATATAATACTTGCATTCATAAGCATGGAACATCAAACAACAAGAATGAATTATCCACCTATCTAATAAAGTAAGACAACTACACTACAATTAAGCTAGTGACATGAAAATTAAACTAATTAAACTAAGGACGTGGCACTATCCATCAAGAAATGAGTATGAACCATCAAAAAAACCTCAAGAGTATTCCATTTAAGCACCATGCCTTGACCATCACTAGATTCATAATATCAGCACACATAGACATGCATCAATGTCACAAAACCTAGAGATAAACACCTGAACATCTATTTTAGCATACATAGACATATGAATAGAATTAAATGATCAATTAGAAGTATTAAACTACACAAATCATTGTAGAAATAAGATTTATATATATCAAATGTCAAGACAGGAAATACAACACTAATCCCCATTAATTATAAAACATCAAAGTTTAGGAGGCATGCTTAGGGCGATCTCTAGCCCCAGGAAGATGTTTAGCCACTCATTGATGTTGTCATCCAACCCTTAAGGGCTATCTCCATGGTAGAAATGATATTCTTCTTCTTGGTGGAAACCCTAGATGAGTGGAAGAACTTTCCCCAAATGGTGTATGTATCTCTCTAATCTCTAGCCTCTCACCTCTATCTAACCAACCTCCTACTCAAAATAGCCAAAATCCTTATATAGGCATGTGACCACCCTGGATTTTTTAACCTAGTGTGTCTGTGATGACCCAAAGCGGATCCAGAATGTGGAAGCAAGAAACAAGACAATGGTCTCCCAAGGCACAACACACCTCTAAGACCCTAAAATGACCTTCTATGAGGTCACGGAACCCAAGGGAATAAAGTGCGGAAACAAAAGATCGAAAAAATATTAAGCCCCTAGGGGCAAAATAGTCATTTTTAAAAATATAGATTCAAGTGCTACCAAGCACACCACTAGAAATACAATGAAAAACTAATCATGGACTCAAGAATCACATGATTCAGAGTCCGGACGAAGAAGAAATGGCAAAACAAAGAAAAACGAGCACTTAAGGCTAAAAGGGTAAACTGGTAATTATTCAGGAATATCTGAGTACAACCGAGCACACTGTTGGAAAGGCAACAAAAAATTAACAAAGATAGACTCAAGAATCACTTGATTGGGAGTCTAGATGGCAAAGATATCAAGTCTTGAAGTCAAAGGAAGGGAAACCCCATCCCGGTTCGAACTAATAACTAACACAACCTCACTAAAATATAAATATCTTGAGGTAAAAATGAAATTTGAAGCTAAAATTAGTACCATTGGAAAGCTTACTTTGACGCGGTCTATTTAGACTTAAGAATGGACCAATTCGGAGTTAAAACAAAGAAGTTACGTCAGATTGAAGTTGGAAGACCAAAGCTGGACCTTCAAACAGGATCTAGAGGACTTGAACCAGTTCAACATTCTTGAACCGGTTCAACATGGATAGAATGTCCATGCTTGACCAAAAATTGACTCTTGAACCGGTTCAACATTCTTGAACCGGTTCAACCTTGACAGAAACAGTAGAAAAATAGAAAAATGAGTTTACAACGCGGTTTTTGAGACCAAGATGGCATTTTTCAGAAAAATGTCATGAAGAAACACCCCCTTAAAATCACATTTCCTATGCGATAAAGTCAAGAATGGAATTTATTTCCCAAATGAAATCCCCAAAATTCCCTTGAATCAACATTTGTGAGAAAAATGTGAAATGAGTCCGTAGGAGGCTCATTTCACCAACGAATGAGTTTTTCATGAAAACGATCATGCACACAGACATAAATAGTGATTTTGAGTGTGCGGGAATGGTCTACAGCTTCCGGAAATGGCCGAGTCAAAATCCGACCCCTCGAAGGCCAAAAAGTCTAAAATAAACTTGAAATGGGAAAAATGAAAACCGAAATTATAAAATGGTTTCAAATGACCGTTTGACCCTTGGCCACACTTCATACATGATTAATGAGATCCTATGAAAGAATAAAAACGGAATTCCCACACCCGATGCAAACATGGTGAAGCAATAACTTTGCATTTTTCAATATTTCCATAATATTTCAAGAAGTCAAAAGTTACATAGGATATAAAATACATGTCATTGGCCTCCGGCCTCATCTCATACATGTCAAATACAATACAAAAGGTGTACTTATGCACACATTACATATATGAAATCAAATATATACATTTTGATATAAAAGGCTACAAGTGGCATTTCAAGCCAACCTTTACAAAAATTAAAACCTTCAAGTCTACAATCATCCAAGCAATGATGAACATCACGAACCAAGTCTTCGTACTTGAACAAAATCCCCTGTAACTTCAGGGTGAGTAAATAAGTTTACTCGTAGGGAATGAGCATGCATAGACTCAATTTCTTTATAGATTTTTACATTAACTTGAAACAATACAAAAGGGTCATGCCACCTAACGTCTATGTCAAGGTGAAAATCAGGGAGCATCCTAAGCTACCTTAGAGTATAAATCAACAAGAATCATGATATATAGACATATATGAAATGAATTAAGGTTGGAATAATCCAAAGAGCATGATAAGAAGGATACTTGAATAGAGATCAACATGAATTGCATTATCAATACAATTAAGCAAGGTTTGGAATAATTCATACAACACGATGAGAAGAATACTCGATGTAAATTAATAAGAATTACATTATCAATGCAATTAACATGATTGGGACCTTCCAATTAACACAACAAGAGTTATACATAAAATCAAGAACAAGGCATAATATCTATACATTTAAACAAGGATGGAACAAGGATGGAATATTCCATAAAACACGAAAAGGCAAGTATACGAGACATGAGTATACTAAATGGAATCTAGATACAAGAAACAAGTGCACAGTTTCAAGTATGCTAAATGAGGTCTAAATACACGAAGTAATTATAATGTCTATGCCATCAAACAAGGTAGGAAATACTCTATACATCATAACAAGGTTCTTAGATCTTCAAGAGATAATCACTTGAAATCTAAGGGTTTAAAGATTTTGCATGTTGATATAAATCAGTGCATGTGGTCCAAGCCACCTAGAATCTAAGTCATGTTACATGTATAGGATCATTCATAAGTCACGATAGCATAAAGTAACATGAAACGAGATAACTAAGAAAATTAACAAGATTGAAACAATTCAATTAACACGACAAGGAAAAGGTGTGAAATCAAAGATAATGCATAATATCTATGCAATTAAACGAGAATGGAACATTCCACACAACACGACAAGTTTAATACATGAAATTAAGAACAAGGCATAATATCTATGCAAGTAAACAAGATTGGAACATTCCAATTAACACGATAAGAGTTATACATGAAATCAAGAACAAGGCATAATATCTATGCAAGTAAACAAGATTGGAACATTCCAATTAACACGAAAAGGTCTTAAATCTTTAAGGAATACAACACTTGAAATTTAAGGAGTGAAATCACGGATGAAGCATAAAATCTATGCAATTTACAAGATTTGAGCGTTTCACATAACATGACAAGTTTTAAATCTTCAAGGAATAGCAACTTGAAATTTAAAGAGTGAAATCAACCAATATGGATACTCGGATATCGCCCGGATTAAAACCGTACTCTTGGGATCACTTTAGGGCTACTAACCCATGGGTACCTTCCCCTAGTGCGCACTATAATATAGGGAGCTCTCTATCTCTCGTACAATAACCAAGTCCTAGCTATGTCAATGCTTGATTGATATCCCAAGTTCCAAAATCAACAAGTTATGCAAGTCAAGATGGTACCAAGATACAAGTAATGCATTAACCACATTTCATGCACAACCAAGATTTTGGAAACACATAAGTCATGCCCTAAGTTCTCAACTATAATAGCATGTGAAATGCCAAGAAATCATAGTGTGTATCTATATAGTCTACAACCAAGATATATAGCAATGGAATCCATTGATGTAAATATGCCACAAGTGTAAGATTAATTATCTAATTGTTTACTAAACAACGCATGAGTAATTAAACCATTCCAAGATAAGGGTGTAAGTTCATTAACTACAATAATGAAGCTTAGTTGTAACAAGTCATGCTACATGATAAAAAATAAAAAATAAAAAAGGCAAAAGCCCCATAAAATACAAGTCCAATTCATTAGAACACTAAGTAGAAATTAAATAACTTAATTAATTAATTTCTCTAGAAATCAAAGTTTTCTAAAAATTCTCAAAATAACATATGTGAATGTCCATTCCATGGTGATTGCAAATATCACATCAATTTCACAAAGTGAGCAAGATATAATAATGTGGAATTTAATTAATTTAAATTAATTAAATCTCTATATTTCAAAAGTTATTCAAATGATCCCAAATAAATATATAACAAGGATTAAGTTATGGCCATGCCATATATCAAGTTTAAAATAGAATACAAACAAAACACAATTAACTAGAATTTAAATCAAATTAAATTTATTAAATCTTTAGATTTGAAAACTCATTCAAATGGCTCCAAATAATTATATAACAAAGATCAAGTCATGACCATGCCATATATCAAGTCTAAAATAATTTATATGCAAGTTACAATTAATCATTAATTTCACAAATTAATAAAAGACATGCATACAACTTGTATTTCATACAAAAGCAAGTAAAACCACTTGGAAAATAAATTAAAACACCCCCTACCTTACAAAAGGATTGTTCCTCTTGAATCCAAGGCAAATCAACACAAAATGGCAAACCTTTCAAGGGTTATGAAGAGGAGAGTGAGAGAAACAAAAAGTATTCCCAAGGTTTTGTGACGGCCCAAGTTTTTCAACCCGGTGCGTCAATGATGATCCGAAAGTTGATCCGATAACAGATCCAAAATGCGGAAGCAAAAGATAAAACCAAAGTCCATAGAGATAAAAATCATCCCTAAGACACCAATGTGACCTTCCATGAAGTCATGGAACTCAAAGAAAGTAAAAGCGGAAATAAAGGTCAAAACGGGCAAAATCTATTAACCAAGGGGCAAAATGGTCAATTCATAAATAAAAAGAGAAACTTGACTCTAAACAAGTCAAAAAAAGGTGAATACAACCTAATCTAGTCATTTCACAACATCCCAAGAGGTTCCAAGAACATTAGCCAAGAATCCCACAAAAATGCCATTTCCCGGTTTAAGTGAAAACTGACACTACCTCGCTAAAAAATTAATAACTCCCACTTTGATTTGAATTAGAGAATGTTATAGGTACCATTGGAAATCTGACTCAAAATACTTGAGTTTAGGCTCAATAATCACCCCATTTGGATTAGAAATGAAGAAGATATGACCGTTTGAAATCAGAACATCAGTGTTGAAAGAAAACTAAAGAAGCAGCTAAATGGGGGCGATTTCGGTAGACCGAACTAGAGTTTTGGACGACCGAACTGGGCAAAAACTTCTCTAAAAACATATTTTTGAGGAGAGGTTGTTTCGGTAGACTGAAATAAGCCATCGGTCGACCAAACTGGGCCAAATGGTGAAAATGGCTACTGAAATGAGTGTTTTACTTTTCATTGAAGTTTTCTAAAGCCATCGGTCGACCGAACTAGCATTTCGGATGACCAAAATGACTTGAAAAGCAACTGTAATACCTGCTATATGCCAAAAACATTAAGGTATCCCCTCATGAATTAGTTCAAAAACAAAGGTTTTAAGCTATGTAAGCATGCTAACAAATGTACTTTAAGTATTGAAGTGTGTTACAATGGCCCATTGCCTCATACATATCAACAATTACAATAATTTCATATGCCAAACCTCCAAAGTTGATAAAAATACATTTTTAAACAAAATATGGCGCCAATTGAGTACAAGTGCTAAATTAAACATGTTTGACCCCTAGCCTCATGTCATACATATCAAATAGGTCCCAAATAGTGTATCTAAGTACACTTTACATATAATAAGGCAAAAAGAGCATATTTAACCTAACTAAGTGTTGCAACCTCAAAAGTAAAACTTAATCATGCTAACACTTGCATGTGAACAAGAATACTTTAAAAGAAACTTCAAATCTCCAAACCACCCAAGGCAAGTGCAAATCTCCGAATCTTGAATCATGTACCTGAACAATACCCCCAGTAACTTCGGGGTGAGTAAACAAGTTTACTCGTAGGAAATAAGCATGCATCGACTCGATTTCTTACAGATTTTTACATTAACATGAAACAATTCAAAAGGGTCATGCCACTTAATGTCTATGTCAATGGTGAGACTCATGGAGCATCCTAAGCTATTTTAGATCATTTCTAGAATAAAACACATCCTTCATGCAATTTAGACAACATAAAAGAATGTTATACAAAGCAACAAGATATAAATTCTCAAAGTTATCGACAAGACATAGTAACGTCTATGTTCCAAATAAATCTATAGGATCATTCCTAAGCTACATTTGAACAATACAACATAATGTACTTAACAACATCAAAGTTTACAGTGATTCGTCAAAAATCATAAAACATAAATGTACTTAACAACATCAAAAGCATGCTATGATTCATTCAAAATCATGATGTATAAATGTACTTAACAACATTAAATCGCCAATAACCAAAACCACAAGTCATAATTAAACATTGGTTGTCAACTTGGAATTGAATGCAAAATCAAATAGTGGAAGACTTGGACATCACGTCTCGGATTGAACCAAGATCAAAATAGTTATTCTGGGCATTAACCTACTTGGAAGACCACCCTAGTGAGCACTATCTCAAATGGGGAGAACTCATACCTCCCGCACTAGAGCCAAACTCTAGCCATATCACAGTAACAATATCCCAAGTGACTCTAAAATCAACAAATAAGTTCAAAACTTATACATACTTAATTAATGCACAAAACCACCTTCCATGCACAAATAAGTTAAAGCCACACAATCCATACCTTAGAGTTTCAATTCTAAAATGGCATAAATAATGTCAAGTTTTTACTATGATACAATGTAGAAAACAATATCATCTACTTAACAACTTAAATCATTTCTTCCATGGCCAACTTTAAACATTAATTCGACGACATTGTAGCAAGAAGTTTACAAGGCTAATAATACCAATAATCCACAAGAATCTCATATTACTACTACATAGTAACAAGTTAGCAATTTAACTCCCAATAGTGCACAATAAGCATTCCATATTCATAATGCTATGAAAACACAAGTCAACAATATATTCATATTAGAAGCATGTTCTCATGGATACAAATTTAACAACAATGTTCTTCAATGCTTAAAACATAATCAAGTGAATACGCAACAATTCCAAATCCATTATCGTAACATAGAAACAACTTCTAAAACATGATTAAGTCCATGGAACAATTAGATAGGATTTAATTAAAAAATAATTAAATTCTCTAGATTTCAAATAAATTCCAAATAACCTCAATTTAATATATGTTAAGGGACATAGCATGGTTATCAACAATATCAAGTTAAAAATCCAATTAAGTGACTACAACACTTAAAATGAAATTAATTAATCCTCTAGATTTTAAATCAATTCCAAATTTTTCCAAATTTACATATGTTAAGGAACATACTAATGCCTAATTTAATATCACATTACAAGTCAATTTCATGCTAGTTACGACCTTGTGTATTAAATTTCACTAAAGAAAAATATTAAATAAAAGTTTCAATACTTATTCAAATGTCCTCAATTTAATATATGATAATAAGCATATCATGGCCTAATTTAATAACATGCCACAATTTGATTCCAAGCTATAGACAATCATATAAATTAACTCTTATACAAAGAAATAATCAAATTAAATTTCTAGATTATGAACAAAAACATGCATAAAAGTTGTATAAGTATCAATAGCATGCAAGACAACAAAAAATTGAAACTATAACACCCCCTACCTCAATTTAAGATGAAATCTCAAATCCCCACCAAAATGAAACCTCTCTGAATCTGACGAAACTTCTAGGTTTTGTCGGGGACAACACGGTGAACAAGAATCCCAAGGAAGCCCCATCAAAATCACAACTTGACCTCAAACCCGAACTCAAAAAATAGCCAAAAATGGATTCTAATAAGGGGAAAAGATGCGTGTAGTCGAGGCGAGCACAAAACACTAAGGCACTACGACTTTTCACTAAAGGGAGAAGCTTCAAAAGAGGAGAGAGAATGTGGCATTCCTATGGTCTTTCATAGCTATCAGCCAAGAGGGAGGAAGAAGATAGAAAAAGTGATTTTTCACTTTAAGACATTCTATTTATAGCAAAACCCCCTAAAAGTGTCCCGAAAGGGTCCTGCTAGGTCTGGAAAAGTGGAATTTTAGTAGACGCACTCAAACGGCAAAACTCTATGAATGAAAAAGAACCAAAATGAAAAAATATGAATAACGGAAGAAACAGCGTCGAAAACTGAGTCTCGAGCAAAGAGATATACCCCAAACAAGTTTGGCGGCAATTGGGGTCAGAAACCCTAAAACTGGAGAAAAACAACTAGAAGAAAATTCTAAGAGTACACGACTCGACAAAAAGAGAAAATGAATCCCATTCGAGAATCTAGGCTCAAAAAGAGGCATTTAGCAATAACTTTCATTAATTGCACAACGACCTCTCCAAAAAGTGAAAACTACACAACTGACCCAAAATAAAAATATCTTCCAAAAATATTTTCTAAAAAATCCCTAAAATAAAATATCTTCAAAAGATATTTATGAAAAACACCCCAATAAAAGAAAATGTTTCTGAAGAACTATGCATCCATGCCCTTGTGGACACTGAGAGCACAGAGTACCTTTCTATAAAAGTAAAGATACGTATTTTGTGGAAACCACTTAGAATGAAGATATGCGAAGTTAAAAACCAACTTCGAACACAAAAAGTGAGGTTATGCCAACAAAGTGACAAACGGGGAAAAAGACAAAATAGGAAAAAGCACGAAAAGTGCATAGTATCTGAAAAATGAAAATGTGGAAATGACACAGAACTTAAAGGAAGTTGTTAATCCAAGGAAAAGAGTTTCGAAAATCATTCCAGAGCACTTGAGATGACACTAAGTGACAAGAAACTGAACTCAGAAAGAAAAAGATCAATGGAAAAAAAACATTCGTGAAAATCTGAGAAAAAGGAAAGGAATGGAAATGACCAGGTTATTACAACCTATCCTCCTTAAAATGATTTTGTCCCCGAAATCAGGAACAAACAAAAGAGAACGGAACAAGCTCAAGGCAAGATCAAACCAGAGGACATACCATAAGGTGCGAAAAGACAACTCTAAAAGCCTGAAGATCATCCAAAGGAATGCAAAAACCAAGAACTGAGTGACACTCCCCAAACGAATTGGCAAATCAACTTAAAGTCAATCACCGAAAGAATCCTACGACAATGACTAGTCGAATCAAGATAGATGGCTAAGAATGATATGGCAGTACGAACAATGACCAGAACCCGCCCACACTTACTCGTCAGTAAGGTAGCATGACAGTATAAGGCACTAGTTCATAACATGCCCTTATCAGATGAACTAGAAATAAACTTTTTGATACAAATGACATCAATGTCGAGAATGATCATTACCAAAAGTAGTACGAAGACCAGGCATCTGTGAGAGTTGGGGTAGCTAATCCCAAAACTCTAACAACAATGTCACTAGCACTGTTACGCTTAAGGCCTTAGATCCCTAACGTTGGCGTACCTAACGACCCCCACATCTGAAAATGCTACAACAACAACACCAGTCACGAATCCATAGCCTAAAAAGTGTATGCCCTCAAGCCAATGGATTGGACCCACAAAATCGAAAACCTATGCACCAATCTGAAGTAGACCTACCGTAAGCCTACATACAGGAAACAAAATGCTAGGTCAAAATCCCTATAATGGATAGCTAAAATCCTCAAAACACAAGTCTACTACGTAGCTCACTCATGACAATCCCGACAACTAAGGTCATGAAACCCCAACATAAGTGCAGGAAAGACGAAACAGTATAAACCAAATACTCACATAGTGCATACTCACAAAAATTAAATGACATAAATCAAATAATATCATAGTACTAAGCATAATACACATAAGGTAAACCAAATAAACCACTTATCACATAGAGTTAAACAAATAGCGACGCGCTATACACCACTAACGGCACAAACATGGTAAGCAGATATTGTATAAGCGATCGTATCATATACATCCTCATACAACTACCACATAGTCACATATCCTAAACATGTTTCTAAGGCATGCCCGAAAACAATGGAGCTCAAAAACATGCAAAAGTGATCATACAAATGACAAGTTCGCAAAATCAAAAGAAATGAATGGAATGCCTCTTAAAAGACACCATGCAGAGAACGCAACATAAAACCTGGATGAGTCTAATCTCTCACTACGAGGAAATGAACCATCCCCCAAACCAAGATGCCAATGAGTTCAATAGGAACTCTACAAGATTCTACCAGAACCCTTGCACAATGCCGCAAGTCTCCAAGGACAAAGGAGAGTAATTAATTGCACCTGCGCAATTATTACACGAAACCACTCACATCCCAACTCTAGCTCATAAGAGCTGTCCAAGGCAACACAAGAAGGATCCTAGGTCAACACACCTACCCAAATCCTGAAACTATCATCCGAAGAAAATAAGACACGAGAACCTCGCCCTGAGGCTCACAAAGTAACTCCCGACTCCTAAGGAAAGGATTCGAGTCAATCCTGACTCATCATCCCATGACGCTAGAAATAAGGACCTCAATGACATCATGATGCCAAGACCACTAGGAAGTCCTAAGAGATGACACTGGCACCTCTAACTCCACCATGACCACATCATGAAGAGATAAAAGAAAATGAGACGAAACGGTGCCCCCGTGGTCCACATCTCATCTCGCCAAACGGAGACTACAACCCTACGTTCACCTAAGCCCTAACAAGAAGAGTCTCCGTGAGTCAAGACTGTGACGCTATATGCGTGAAAAGGAAACGAGATCAATAATAACACGAGTTATTATGATCGAATACAACTCGCTCAGTGAATGCATTAAATAAGTAGAACGTCAATGCATGCAACATACAGCCATGAATAAGCAGAATAGCATATACAACATGCTAAATAGATAATGAAAACTTTTAGGTACTTAAACACAAGAAAAGTTTTACTCACCCCGAAGTTACTGGGGATTTGTTTCAGGTACGAAGGCTTGCTTCGTGATGCTCATCATTCCTTGGATGACATGTAGTTTTTAAATTTCCATTTATGCAAACATTAGCATGAAATGTCATTTTGTAGTCTTGTATATCAAAACTTGTATCTTTGATTCCATATATGTAAAGTGTATATAAGTACACTCTTTTCAATGTATTTAACATGTATAAGATGAGGCCGGAGGCCAATGACATGTATCTTGTACTTTATGCACTTTCGTTTTCAAGGTTTACTAAGGAAATAATGGAAAATGTTAAGTCTTTGCTTCACCATGTTTGCATCGGGTGTGGAAATTTCATTTTTATTTTTCCATAGGGTCTTATTAATCATGTATGAAGTGTGGCCAAGGGCCAAATGGTAATTTAAAGCCATTTCATAATTTTAAATTTCAAAATTTTCATTTCTTTTGCATTTTCGCCTTTTTGGCCGTTGGGGGGTCGAATTTTGCATCGGCGGTATTTTTAAGCCATGGACCACTGTAGCACATCCTAATAGGTAAGTTACATTTGCGTACATGATCATTTTCAAGAAAAACCTCATCCTTGGTGATTTGAGCCTCCTATGGACTCATTTTGCATTTTTTTTACATAATCTGATTTTAGGGCATTTTGGGGTTTTCCTTCGAGAAATAAATTTTGGTCTTCACATGGTCACTTAGAAAACGTGATTTTGGAGGGGGGGGGGGTTTCTTCTTCGTGTTTTTCCAGAAAATGTAGTCTTGGTACCGGAAATCCCTCGCGAAGTTCAGTTTTCAGTTTTGCATTTTAGCAGCTTTTTAACGCTCATGACCTGATTTCATAGAGGGGCATTCTAGGTATTTTAGAATGTGTTATTTTCATTTTATTTTGAGTAGCCGGTTAGAAAACTCAATTTTAGGGGGGGTTTCTTTTTTGTGTTTTTCCAGAAAAATTCGTTTGGTAGCCCGTTTTTGATCTCAGATGTGGATAGTTACTGTAGCAGCTTTTTGCCCTCTTGTCTAGTTCTGATCTAGGGGCATTTTGAGAATTTCGCAGTGTGTCTTTTTCATTTCCTTCCGCATAGTCGAATAGAAAACTCAATTTTAAGGGGTGTTTCTTCTTTGTGTTTTTCCAGAAAAATTCGTTTCGGACCTCGTTTCGGCCTCAGTTTTGGCTGAATTGTTTTCTTTCCTAGCATGTCATGGTGCTTGTCGGTGTGCTCGTGAGGTGCTCTTCTCGACGTCGTGACGTCAACTTTTGTTTTCGCTCGTTCTCCTTCGTCCAAACTCCAAATCGAGTGAACTTTTTTTTGAACTTGACTAATTTTTCGCTGTCTTTCCAATGGTTTGCTTGGTTGCACCTGAATTTTCCTGGATAATTACCAGTTTACCCTTTTGCCTTAAGCGCTCATTTTTCTTCGTCATGCAGTTTCTCCTTCGTCCAGACTCCGAATCATGCGATTCTTGAGTCCATCTTGATTAGTTTTTTGTTTTCTTTCCAGAGGTGTACTTGATGTCACCTGAATCCATAGTTTCAAAAAATTACCATTTTGCCCTTGGGGGCTTATTTGTCGTATTTTCGATCTTTTGCTTCCGCATCAGTTCTCATTGAGTTCTACGACCTCATGGAAGGTCACTTTAACTTCTTAAAGTCTTATTTTCTGTTTTTGCTTTCACATTTCGGATCCGTTATCAGATCATCCTTTCGGTTCATCACTGATGCAATGGCCTAAAAACCAGGGCCGTCACAGAGGATGTCATTCGCTCATAGTTTCCAGAAATAACGGAAGAACGTAAGGGCAAATTCTGAGAACGAAATTCCTTTTGTTAGGGGGGAAGAATGTAATACCCCTAATTTTTAAAAGAATAGTCTCGGTATTTAATTATTTATTTTAATTATATTTTTAATTATTTATTTGATTTTGTGGCTGTATGATTATATGCTTATTTGTTTTAAATTTCTTATGTGACTTATGTGATTTAATGGAGTGCTTGTGTGGTTGATGAATTGGGTGTTTTGCTTGCTTAAATGATGTATGGGTTTAATTGTAATTAGTTGTTAGGATTAAATATTGTATTTTAATTGTTTTATTTTATTTTATATTTTAAAAGGAGATGGATTTGGATAGTAGTAATGACCAACCCAAAGGGTCATATGGACTACTTGGATAGGAGGTTTGATGGGTATAGATTGATTACCTATGGATATTGGTATACATATATATGGACATATAATATATATATATATAAGGATAGTATTATTATTATTATTATTAATATTAATATTTGTATTAATATTAATATTAATATATATCGATAGTTGTATAAAAAGATATATTTATAAATAAGGAGGTCAGGACTATTGTTATTACTACTATTATTTTTGGTAGTATTAATAATAATATTTGATGGAAAGTTAGTATATATATATATATGTATATAGTTATATATTATATACATATGTATATTACGTATATAGTTGTTAGTATTATTACTTTTATTATTTTTCTTTCTTCTTTTATATCAGACTTAGTTTGCATATATGATTAAGGTTAATATTAGCTTTTATATACATATTGCATAAGTCTGTGAAAGGGTTTCAAGAACCCTATTCACGTCACAGTAGTGGCAGAGAGAAAGAGACGAAAATAGAGAGAGAGGAAGCTAGGGTTTTAGCCAGAATTAAAGGCTGAACCAAGGAAGGAAGGATTAGGGCTTGCTCGTGGGTTGAACCAAGAGGAACAGAGGGTCTTGACGACAACCAGAGATCGCCAAAAAACCTAAGGAGAAGATGGTTAAAGGTTACAAACCGAAACCTTAAAGCCAAGTTCTTCTCCTACTCTCTCCCTTAAATTCATATTCTATGCATGCCTAAGTTAATTCCAGGAGTAATCAGATAATAAATTGATCTTTTATGCATGCTTAATTAGAATTAAAACTGAGTTTATATGCACATATAGTGGGTCTCTGTTTGGATTGTAGTACAGTAGAACTTCTTTGTGGGCCTAACCCACCATTATTTTTTAGGTGTTCGTTAGGAGTAGAGGTTGTTCGTGCTGAGCAGGGATCAATCTACTTCACTCTTTCGGATTATCTACATAGGATTTCCTTTATGTTTCAATGTTCTGATGTAAACAGTTGTTACTGTCACTTATTCAGTTGGGATTTTCTAGGGGTTCACATTGTATGGATTCCCGAGTTGTATTTCTATTAGAGGATTGAATGTATCAGAATATTTTATTATTTATGAAAATTTATTCTGATAATTTTATTAATGAATTATCATTTTAGTTTCTTTCAGTAATTTATCTATTCTTAGTTATCATATTTGTATTCCGTGGCGATTATTGCCGATTTGTTTTTGATATCCTCGGCTATTTAGGCGTGGGCCTGGCCAACCAGCATTCAGAAATCTGAGGGTATCACAATTCCTTACATTTGTGTGAAAGATTCTGGTAGAACTAGCGAACTAAGCGAGGATGAACCACGTAATGACATGGCTAGAATGAAAATGGAATGTGAAAATGGAATGTAGTGAAAATATATAGTGAAAAGTGGGTTTGGCCCAAAAATCTAGGCATTAGCGTCCTGACGCATCGGGCTCTATCTGGATGCCAAATGCCAAGGCACGCGATGTGCGCTACCTTAGCCTTGCTGTGGCATAGGGCTTCCAGATGCAAATTTGGCTTGGGACTAGTTTTTTATTCCGGCCATTTGGAGGCTGAGACGGCATCTAAAAATTCCAGGAACACTTGGACATGATGTACTACTACTGGAACACCCTCTGGAACAGTCAGAATCAAAAATGGACGTGTTCCGAGAAAACCCAATTTTTTGCGTTTCGGAAAAATTTTGCTCCCAAGTGCATTGGCGTTCGAACGCTATAAGGGGCATCCGAATGCAATTTTGTTAATTTGCTGGTTTTTTATTTTTTTTAATTTGTAGCCCGAGACGAACCCGAAAAATTTCAAAATTTTCAGCAGAGTCTATATAATGCCTGAGACACCTAGTATGACTAATGGAATGAGAATCGAAGCACTTTTGCGAAAGCACTAATTTTGAGGATCATTCTTAGGCAATTTTTGGTTTTTTTTTTTAGAAGAAGAGAGGAAGAGAAAAATATATTAGGATGTTGGATGCTCCCTAATAGTGTGACTAAATTTAACATCAAAAGCTTGACGAGATGGGAATCTCCACTAGTCTTTATATATCGGATTCGTCAAGAGGATGGTTTCCACATTTCCAATGCACAACTTATCTCTCTCATAGGGTTACAAACTTGGATCAAAGCTCGGTGAAGGGATGAAATAAGCCAGTTTGGTCCTGAGAGTTTCAAGTATGTCCCACAATCTTAGATTTTTCGTTTTCAAACTCAAGTTATTAGGTTGCTTGTGAGATGTTAACAACGCTCCTTCAAAATTCAACCCTTGAACCTCCATGAGAGGGTTATTTCCTTTATCACATATATCTAGCGGTTCAACTTTAAGGTTCACGGATTCAAATAGAGGAGTGAGAGGAGATTCATTTTCCCAAGAGAGGGATTCATTTGGTGATGCCTACCGAGAAGATTACAAAGTTGGATGAATATCAAGCTCTAAATTTTCTTTCCAACTAGATTCTTTGACAATAACCTCTTCAAATTTATCATGAATTTTCTGAGCTTTAAGTACATCTTGACTTAGAATGAATGGGAGAGATTATTCGACCCATTCATCTGACATGTCAAGAGAAAAGCATTCAGTTTCATCCAGAGGATGTTGAGATGCATTAAAGATGTTTAGCTTAACCTTCATATTTCCAAAATAAATATCTATCACCCCGATCCGACAATTAATTAAAGCAGTAGCCATGGCTAAGAAAAACCGACCAAGGATCACGGGAATGTGTCTTTTGGAATTGTGGACCGGTTCAGTATTTAGAACCAAGAAGTCTACCGGGAAGTAGAACTTGTCCACCTTGATGATTACATCCACAATGATACCACGAGGTTGCTTGACGGATCTATCCACAAGTTGTAAGATAATCAAAGTGTGTTTTAGTTCTCCCAAGCTAAGTTGCAAGTAAACTGAATAAGGGATCAGATTTACACTCTTTCCTAAGTCAAAGAGGGCCTTTTCAATCTCGTTGTCTCCAATGACACACGAAATTGTCAAGGCACCCAGATCCTTAAACTTTAGAGGTGTATTGTGTTGAATAATAGCACTCACCTATTCAGTTAACCTCACCATGTTTGGAATATTACTTTTGGAAATGCATTTTTGAGTACACAAATCCTTAAGAAATTTAGCATAGGTTGGAATTTGTTTAATGGCATCAAGAAGAGGAATGTTAATCTTTACTTGCCTAAAAACTTCCAACATATCCTGAATTTTATCGCCCCTGTTCCCAAAGTGTGTGGACTCTCTGAGACGTTGAGGATAAGGAGCCTTGGGCTCATAAGATGTCTCAACACTTGGGATTGGTGAATTTGGAATTTTTAGATTGATTTTCAGATTTTTGGGAGGATGACTTGAATTCTTAGGAGCAAGAATTTCAGTCTCTTCTCTAACCTTGTTATCCACAACTCTTCCACTCCGAAGTGTGGTGATTGCATAGACTTGTTCATGATGTTGTCCACTCGGATGAGGGAGTTCATCAATCACAAATTCCCTTTCGGGTTTACCACGATTTGAGCTAGAAGTTTACCCACATCCTTTTTATAAAGTTGATTCATAGAAGTAGCCAATTGTCCCAGTTGGGTTTCAATTTTGGCTATTGATTGGAAATGAGTATTAACCAATTGCACAATTAATTACATGCCATTAAGGGCAGCCATGATTTTCTTATTGGTGTTTAATATCTCATCCAATTGGGATGGGTGAAGAGGAGCAGAATTTGGACTTGAAGAGCTTTGATTGTATTAGGGAGGACCATAGCTTGTAGAAGCTTGGGATGGCTGGTTCATGGGTTGAGCATTGAAATGCTGAATTTTGTGGGGCTAGTTATATTAATGAAAAATTTGATGTATTCGAATACAGATTATGTCCAGGACGAGAGAACATGGCATTGGCCTGCTATTGCATACCTCCAGAAAATTGCTCCGGTGTGGGGCAATTTTTTCAAGATGAAAAGTTATTATGCAAGATACACACATAGCACTTGATGAAGAATTTTGAGAAGATGAGAGATGTGGTCCCACTAGCTGAAAAAATTCGTGTGTTATGGCAACCACTTGAGATAATTCTTCCCTTAGAGTCTGTGGTTGGCACGGATTTGAGGGTTTTCTAACACTAGAAGTAGGAGCTCTACGAGAATTATGTTAAATAGAATTATCACTCCTGTTCTCAAGCAAAATCCATGCTTCATCTGCATTTTTGGACTTGAACATGCCCCCACAAGAAAATCGATTAATTATCTATGTGGTTCGGTTAAACCATCATAGAAAGATTGCACCAATTGCCATTTTGTAATTTGGTGGTGCAAACACATCCTAAGAAGATCTTAGAATCTTTCTCACGTCTCATAGAATTGTTCCCCATCTATTTAGGAGAAGCTAAGAATGGAACGGCGCATTTAATTGGTTTTACCCACAGGATTGTACTTTTTGAGAAATTTTTGTTACAATTGGGCCATGTAGTGATGGAATTTACAACAAGGGAGTTTAACCAATATTTTCCCTTGTCTTTTAGAGAGAATGGGAAAAGAGGCATATGAAGTGCTTATTAAGGAAAGTCCCTTATCCTGATGGTAGAGCAGATTTCTAAACACTCATCAAGATGTTTGTAAGGGTCCTATTTATCAAACCCATGATAAGATGGAAGCATTTGGATTGTGCTAGATTTGATTTCATAATGATGGGCATCGATATTAGGCATGACGATGCAAGATGGAGATTTATATATTGATGGAATAAAATGGTCCCTAAGAGTCCTGGGTGCTATATTTTCATTAACAATTTCAGCATTATCGACTCTAACATTTTCAACCTTAACATGTTCTAAATTTTCAGCCATGTTGTTAACTTCAGTTTCAAATTCTCTTAAATTTATGGGATCTTTAAGGTTCCTTTTTTGTTATCTTAGAGTTCATTCTAATGAAGTTATGTCAACTTGTTCTTCAATGATTGGCAATGTTAAAGACCGACGACCTAACATCAACTAACATGCATCCATATAAAGCAATTAATACCAAAAATTCAAGTACAACAAAATTCAACTTAAAATGCTAACCAAATTCTTTGAATTTCCAGAATTTTTTGGATTTTTCAACACTTGTTCAGTCACCTCAAAGCAGCCCCTTTTCTTCAAATCTGCACTTAAACACTTGGCAAATAAATAAAAAATAGAAAAAGTATATACAAAAATTATATTTACGAACAAACTTAATTTAATTTTTGAAATTTTTTATTACAAAACCGTTTGCAATCCCAGCAATGGCGCCAAAAATTGATGCAGGTCCAAGCGGTGCACCAATTTTAAAACCACCGACTAGCACAAATTCCCTTAAAAAGTGGCTAAGTAGGGGTATCGATCCACAAAGATTGCGAAGCTTATGATAATCAGATTTCAAATACTAATTTCAAGCTTATAATTGTCCCAAGATGGTTTGAAAAGTTGTTTGTTTGTTTGTCACTTAGCATAAAATTAAATCAGAATGAAATAAAATTCAAAATTGAACTAACAAATAAGAAAGGCTAGGGAATTGAGTTCACCGAAACCTCATAAACATGCTACATTGTATATAATTTGGGGAAAGTTGTTACATGTAACTAAAAAGCATAGAAATATAAAACAACTACAACAATTTTCCAAAAAATCATGCAATCCAAGATTAAGTATAACCCATCTGTGGTTGGCATGGCTCATCCACCTAAACTAGGGTGTGGTATGAGCCATCAGATGTGACCCGAGCATCTGCAAAAAATAATGCACAGCACTTTGAGTTTGGAAATTAGTGTCAAGTAGGCATCATACTTTAAATTTATAAACCGCTTAACACTATACTATATAGTATGAGTGAGAAGGGATCGTCCCAAGAGATTATACGTGTTGAAATTTTAACTTCAACATTCAATTAATTAAAATGCAAGTAAAATAAACTAAGTTGAGATAGGGATTTAAGAGATGAGAAGTCAGGTTTTGCGACATAGGAATCGCCACCAAGCTCGTTCACTAAACCACACATTTTCAACTAATTGGAGAAAACATTCTTGTAATCTAGATGTGACTACCAATTGCAATATTAAGTATGGACCATCAAATTCAACTATGAATAGCCTACCTAACCAACAATTAAACTAAGTGTAGAACAACCCATCAATCCTAAGCAGGACCCATCAAACTAGTAACAATTATAACCCACGTCAATCTAGAGAATCGTGGAATTTGCAAAAATAAGCCATAGAATATCAAATCAAGTATAGATTGTCTACCTAACTACAAGCATAAATTAAATTGTAGAATAACCCATCAAATTAATTGACAAATCCATTCAATGAAAACCATGTATAGCCATCACTAGATTCTCAATCAACCACACATAGACATACAATTAATATAGAAAAACTAGTGTAGAGATCAATTCTCAAATAATCACACATAAGACAACATGTAATCACATAGAGAATCAATAGAAAGAATGAATGCATAGAAATCAAAAGAGAACCCAAAATTCATTAAATTCACAAGGCTAAAACACTAATCACAATATATTATTCCCCAAAAAGTATGAAAGAGATAGAGGTCTAGATTACAAACATGGGGCTCATCCAGGCTCCAAGGAGAAGTCTAGCTAATCATGGAGAAGGTGGGTGTGATCTTAGAACCCTCAAGGGCAATCCCTAAACATGGCTCCATCTTCTTCCTCTTTTTCTTTGTTAAATTCTAGAGAGAGAAAGTGTATAGATGTTGAGATGTGTTCTTGGTGCCTCCACTCTTCTCTTTTCTTCTAACCCTAATCTCAAACTATTCTAGAGAGAGAAACTAACTATTACAATATAAAATTAAAATTAATAATTAAAGACTCTTTACAATTGGTTTAATTCCCCCTTTATACAAGCTTCTTAGAGTAGTAAACAAGTCAAAAAATAAGCCTTTAAAATAAGCTTCTTAGGTGGAGTTTGGGCCAACACAGGGTTAAAACAACTCACTGCTAGCGTATTCTCGATTGATCCAAAATATCATCGATTGGTCAAGAATTCTTTAATCGATCCAAGTCTCCTGGTAGCAAAATTCTACATTTTTCTGAAACTTTTCGGAACTCTAAGCTTAACTCCAAAAAGGCTGTAATGGACTATTTTTAGCCCGTTTGAACCTTATTGACCTGAAATGGACAAAAACATAAAATTAGTACTAAAACTGAAAAATAAAGATAGATGAATGGACTAAAATGCCCTAGCTTAGGTGCTAAAATGTGCAACATTTGAGCACTTATGATGCCCCCAAACTTAGATATTGCAAGTCCCTAGCAATGAACTACAAAGAAAAGAAATAAATAAACAACTATACAACTATAAACTAGAAAGCAATAATAGGATAACACCACTTTCATAGGGAACACGGTTGCATTTAGCGTATGCAACAAGCCTTTTAAACCCCTAGGTTACCCCCAGTGGACGAGTAAAGTCTCGCGAGGGTTTCCAGAAATGATACCCACAAACATTAAGCTCTTTTTGTGATGTTTCTGTTTTTCGCCATTTTTCTGGAATTTTCTGTTTTTTCAAAGGCATTTTTGTCTTTTCTTGTTTTACGTGCCGAACACCGTGGGGTATGCCGAGTATGTCTAAGAGTTGGTTGGGGCATTCCATTGAGTTCATGACTCTTAAAAATGCACCGGTTGCCATTTCGGCATTTTTCTTTTTTTCGAGCCGGAAAGTCCCGGGTGGGACCCGCTACTAGAATTGTCGCGTACGGAGGTTTTGTTTGAGTCCATTTGCATCTCATTCATTTTATTTAATATGTTTCATGTGGTTATTATATGGTTTGTATTCATATATAATTGTGGTGGGGGAGAAAAGTCAAAAAGGTGGATATTTTAGTGGTGGGACCCACCACTTAATTCTTTAGTGGCCAAGAGGCCACACTTTGGCCTTAAATTCTCTCTCTCCCTGGCACTAGCTCTCTCTCCCTTATTTCTTTTCATTTTTCTTTTCTTTTTCCTTCAAAGCTTCCATCTTTGATTACTCCTCAACCGTTAGGAGTTTGATTGTGCCGTTTGTGGAAAACAGAGAGCTTGTTGAGATCTACACATCGATGTAAGCAATTCACCATTTGCCCAACCATAGGATTTTTTAAATTAGGGCTTTAGATTGGGAGATTTTGCATTCTTGAAAGTAGAGGTGTTTAATTCACAATTTTTTAGACTTTTTGTGAATTACTTCTTCATGAATTGTGTTATAACATGCTTAATTTGTATATATTTCATGAAATATTCGTTATATGTTGTACATGGGATGTGATTATGTGTTAGATGGTATATAATGAAGAACCATGTTTAAGTGATGATAAATTTCATGCTTACTGTGTTTAAGTACTGAATTTTGTGATTTAGAAGCATGATGTACATTTCTATGAATTCTCTATAAGGCATGTATATCATGGATATTTGACTTGCAAAGAATGGAATTCCTTATTGGCATGATATTGAGAAGCATGAAGCATCTATGCACACATTGGGAAATAAATGGGATTATGGTTTTGAAATAAAAAGGGGTTTTTGGAAAAAGTTTTGATGAAAGGGTTTACGAAATCCGGCCACCTAGGAGTTGCCTAGGGACCGCGGCGTTTGTGAGGCCTAGAGGGGACTAGGGAGATCGCCCTAGCGTGGTTCCAAATGACGCCATGGAATTGCCATGGGTCAGGGACAGTTAGTCAATCCTCCTCTCGTGCTGCCATGGAGTTGTCATGGGATGGGTTTCACTAACTACTTAGAAATGATGATATAAAAGGTTTTGGAAATAGAGAGCGACATTGCATGACATTGCATCCCATTTCACGGCATATTCATTCTTGACTTAGGTTATTGATGTTGCTAGTGTGGTTATTTTATCCCCGGAATGGTATGATCTCAATTTCTTTATTCCTATTCATTGTATGGATTCACGGGGTCTTAAAAGATGTGCCTTAGGCACCTCCTACTGAGCTTATGCTCACCCCTTCATATTAACATTTTTTAGGTCACAGAAAGGAGGTGGTGGATGACAATCCATCACAAGCATGAAGGATTAGAAGTGTGTTTGCAACCATTTTTGTAGTCTTGTGCCATTTTTGCAAAGCATCATTTTGAAATGTATTTAAGTTTGTTTAGCAAGGCCTTGTAAAATAACTAAGTACTCTTGACCCTATTTGGATGTAATTTGAGCAAATTGTAAAGACCATGTATATTTACTTTTATGAATATGAAGTTGCATTTGCAGTATATTATTGATATTTTTATCCACGGAACTTAGTATGTCATGTTATAGGGTGCTAGAGCAGGTTTTAATCAATTTCATAGTCCCTACCAAAGTTTTCTTCATTTTTAGCATTCACAGCAAATTCAGTAGCAGATTCACAGCTCGAGTTACTATTTGGGCCACAACCGGTCAACCAGAATGGCCACTTCGGCCGATCGGTACAGACTTCATTTTGGCCGACCGAAGCACCATTTCGGTCGAGGAACAAAGTGCCACAAACAGCTTTATTTGGTCGACCAAATGAAGCTGTTTGTGACACTTCGTTCCTCCTCTTGTATGTTTAATTCTTGAGCCTTGAAAAGTTACTTAAAGCCTTTTTGGGACATATTTAAGGCATAATGATGATGTGTTGAAATTAAACATGATGTGATTGACTTAGGTGACCTTGGGTTCGGGTCGTTAAACTTTCTCCCTAAAGAGGCACCACTATACAAAATAAGCATTGGGAGAAAACTACCTCAAGTACTAATTTTTCAACCATCTCTAAGCAACTCTCCAAAATTTCAACAAGAAGTAAGCAAATATGGTCCTCCACACATTAAAAGAATGATCATGTAAATCAAAACAACTCTAGAATCCATTTTTAAGTGAACCGGTATCAAATATGCTGTTATCTTAGCCAACTAATGAAATGGTCACATCCAGCCTCAAGCTAGCACACAAATCTAGTACCGATCATCAAGACAAAGAGTGAACCTTTTATTAAAGTTTTATTTGACTAGGTGGACTTATTATTTTTACTCGATATATTTTTTTTTTTTAAAGGATCAAAGATGAAAGTATGGTGCAAGGTAGTGATCTTTTAAGCTTTCTAGAAGATTCATGAGGCGAGCATTAGGTCAATGACTCCCAAATCAGATGGCTTTAAGGCACTAGGTGTAGAGACACCCCTAAGGACTTATAAGCTCAAATCAACTAGGTTACAAATCAAAACAACCTCCATCTAATCATTTCCTACTCCTCACCCTTGGTAAGAAGTCCTCACTTTATTTGCTTTTGTAACTTTCTTTTTTTTTATTCTTTTTTTTTTTTTTTTTTGTATTTTTAACTTAAAGTTTAGGCCCTTCACCTTTCAGCGCAAGAAATTCAATGCTTGATGAGGCTAGAATCCCGGCTACTTAGTGAAAAGGGTTTGTTATCCACCTTTGTCAAGAATGAAAGATTTCAATGCACTACTAGCTCAATTGAGATATAACCAAATCAATGATCAACAAAGCATGTACCCCACAAATGAATGCTAGTGTACGCCTGTGCTAGTGTAGAACTCTAGAGTGAATCTCAAAGCAATCTCACAAATATGATAATGTGGACTACAAAAACAAGTAAGATGTCAATCTTTTTGAAAAAATTTGCCCTAAAATGACTTCCAAAAGACATACAAGGAGTATTGAACTCACAAGTTAAACAATTTTTAAATTCTAAGTATCATGGCCCTCAAAATATCAAAATCATCGCAAACATCGATTTCAAGTCTTAATCATGCATTTAAAGATCAAAACTTTAAGTAGAATGCAACAAAGTCACCTTACCCCCAAACTTAACCACTCATTTTCCTCAATGTGCAATGAGAACAATGGAAAAGATGGAAAGAATATACCGTGATGGCAAAGACATGAAGCTCAGTAGTGATCCATTAGGAAAAAGTGCACCCCCCATACTTGGAATCAACAACCTACTTGAATAACCATACTAGCAAACTCACATCAAATATCACAATGGGATAAAGATAAGTAAACAAGCATTCTATGGCAATATAGCACGAGATGAAAGAGATATATGAGATCAAGCCCTAGATAAAACATGAAAGTAGCATGAGTACACACATAAGGGCACAATGGTGAAATATTTTTTTATTTTTCTTTTTATGAAAACGTGTAAAGAAACAAAATAAAAGAAAAATAAAAAATGAAAATGAAAGTAAACGTGCAATATACACAAAATAGAAGACACAATGTGTTGTGGGTGCTAAGTTTAACGTCTCGAGGAAGACGAAATGCTACTTTGAAATATATGTGTATATATATATATATAGATATTTTTAGACATAACAAGTATGTACAAATACAAAAATAAAATAAACAAATAAATGTGTAAGGAATGAAAATGCAAGGAAATAAAGGATGCAAAGAATTTTTTTATATATATTTTTTTAATTTTTTATTTTTTGGAACGGTGCTTCGATCGATCAAGAAAATTCTCGATTAATTGAGAATTCTATAAAGGATGCCCTGGGCTGTGAAAATTTTTGACGTGGTTAGCGATCGATCGAAAGAAGTTTCGATCTATCGACAACCTTTTTGATCGATCGTGATAAGCGTTGATCGATTGAGAAAGTCTTCGATCGATCGAACTAGCTCTGGGCAGAAAAAAAATTTGGAAATTTTTTTTTTTTTTTTATGCCTAAGATGCATGAAATTCAATGAAGCTCAATGGAACATATCTAGATGCCACAAGAAGTGAAAAATAAAAAGAAATGGGGGAGGAATAGAGTTGTGAAACTTTACGAAGAACTAGTATTTAACGTCTCTAGCAAGATGTTAGTTCGACTCACTAGTCAAAAGTGTCAAAAATTGGAAATGAATTATCTTTATTAACCATCTTTTCAATTTTCTCATTTAATGCGTCACTTATAACAATGAAATCATCCTCCAAAAGAATGACTTGAAAAGAAATGAAATAGATGATTTTGTTCCTTTCATCCACGGTCTTGAAAATAAAATCAATAATGGTTGGCTTTACCTTATTTTTATGCTCTTGAAGTATATTCAAAGAATCACTTCCTTTGTGAATTGGCAAGTCAATGTCTTTCAAAGACTCATTTGGAATATCAAGAAACACCTTCTCTTCATCTTTTTTCTCTTCCTCAAAAATCACCATCTCCTAACCTTTCAAGTTAGCTAAGGAGTCCATTAGAGAGTTCATTTCATTTTTGGAGCTTTCAAGGTCAAAACCACAATTTTTATACATTTCAAAAACGCATATCTTAAGAGGGTCTTTGGAGATACTAAAAGGAAGGCTCTCTTCAACAAGTTCCACCGTCTCCTATCCTATCTCTATAATGGTCAACATTTCCTCACTCTCTAAAGTATAAAAGGCCGGAATCAAATCACGATCAAAATAAGGAAAATATGTTGGTCCTAAGTCCCTTAAGCATTGTTTGCCTCTTTAATGTCAAAAATCTGAGTGGCAGTGGTTTCAAAGGGCTTCTTCATTGTCAAAGTTGCTTGAAATAAGTCTCAAGGATAGTGTGATCATTTTCTAATCAGTGACTTATCCCTCATAACTGTCTTAATGTATTTATCACAATTCATCTATCTGTTCTTGCTTAATTTGTTGAGAATTGTGTGGATTCAGTTCAGGTAAATTGTCACAAATGATTCCAGGGGTAGCATTGTCATTTCTTAGTTGTATTCAACATATACACGTATGTTTTAGATGCTGCATTGCACTGGATTGACCTAAGTGAATCAGCATTGTCACCGATATAGTTTCAGGACTTTTCTTAGCTAAGAAGTTAAAAATCTGTTGCAAGGGTAGTTTAGTCATTTCTTACTATGCTTATTAGTGTGACACGTTTCAGTGGTCCTAAAGTAAGTGAATATGCAATAATATTGCATTTCTTGGAGGCTAAGTCTCGAGCTGAATGGAATTTACAGCATTGTGGTGTTTGTGTGTATTTCAGTGTGCATAGGGACAAAATTGCTGAGGTGGCCTTCTATAATTGGCTCTTGCTCTTGAAAATATCTGCATTATACTGTTTCAATGATTGGCTTAAGGTGACAGGTGTATTCTGTGGATGTATGAAGGTCTGTGCACTTTGTGAGTCCATATATATATGCTGTTATAACATTTTTAGGGCTTAAGCCTTGTGAAAGAGGAGTGACATTGAACTGCAACCTGATCTATCTCAAGAGCCCTGATTGAACAAGTTTTTTTAAAGTTTTTGGTGATGATTCAAGTCAGAAAAACCTACTGATTCAAGCTATGTGATTACTTTAGCAGAGATAATGATGCTGATGTTGATTTTACTACTGCAAGGGCTGAACTGAGTATTGATTTTTTGTTCCAAGGTGCTGAGGTCTTTCCTGAGTGTTGTCACAGGTATAAATCACCTTTTTACACTTGCTCAGTACTAAGCTATTGTTGAAATCATGCTGAAATCAAAAATGGAAAGTGAGCTCATCGGTCTTACTTAATTTTTTGATAAATTCTTGGATTCAAGCACTGATTGGTTTTGCCTTGCTATATTATAAGATTTTGATCTTCTAGCAAGTGTATTTTGATGAATCTAGTATGTTGAAGTTGGTTTTGTGATAGAATTATGGTCTGCTGGAATTCTCAGTATTCAACCCTAAGTTCTAAACAATGTGTTTGCTGAAACAAGGGGTGTCTTAATTCTATATGTTTATCTCATGCTATACTTCAGTGATGAAAAGTTATGAACATGAGTACTACAGCGAATGAAGACTGAGTATGATGCTTTTGAATTAATCTCGAGGAGGAAATTCCCATTTTACCCCTCAAGATATAATTGCTGAAAATTGTTGTTATGAAGTGGTAATCTGAGATACTGAGTTGTCAGTCTTATTTCAATTGAAGAAAGGATTTGTGATTGTTGTTTTACATTTGTTATAATGTATTTGGTGAGCTTAGAGAGCTTGTTTGGTCTTAGCAGGGTTGTCTAGGATAGAGGGAGTGTGTGTATACACTTTGTTGAGCTAGTGTGTGAAGTGAAGTGTGTGAAAGCTAGTGTCCACTTCTGATACAAGGGTGTGTGCAAAGAGTGAGACAGTTGAGTGTGTAATAGCTTACTTACAACGAGTGGATGCTTGCATTGGCTGAGGCCAAGACTTAAGGTTTTTCCTAATTGAGAGGTTTCCTTGTAAAACCTGTTGCATTGCTGTTTATACTTGTTTTGTGTTATCTTCCAGCTTTATTTAAAAATGATTTAACCAATTCACCCCCCCCCCCCTCTTGGTCCAACAAAATCCTCATAAGTCATGTTGTGCTTTATTGGATTAGCCACTAAGTCATTTGCCACTTCCTCCTCTATACAAGATAGAATGTTATGCATTAGCTCACTTATCTCATCCTCATTATTCTCCTCATCCTCATCTATCTAAATTGAAATTCTTGCCATTTGTTCATTTGCCTCTTCGTCTTCCTCTTAACGAGAAAGAATACTTGCAATTTGCTTAACTTGAGCTTCTAACTTGGCTAAAGTTTGAGAATGAGAATTAATAAGTTGAGTTTGTGAAATATGGGACATCAAGTAAAGCTAACACTTTTTTTTGAAACCCGGGTGAATAAGGTGATGGAGGTTGTTTTTTATAAAATGGTGGGGGAGGGTAATAGGCATAAGAACGATTAAAAGAGTGATCGAGTCGATAATAAAATGATGCATGTTGAACATTTGACTCAATCTCATAAGGATTAAAATATGATGGAGGGGCATAAGGTGAAGGGAAGAAATCCCCCCCCCCCCCCCCCGGCCCCCAAACTTGGATCAAATAGTGGCTCCATTCACATTAAAAATCCAAATGCAAGAAAAAAATTTGACCTCCACACGGACCGATGCTTGGACTTAATATAAAGTAATGAAATCAGCCTCAACAAGTGTTATCACAAGCATACAAAGAAGTACACAATTACAATGCAAGAGTTCCAAGAATTGCTCACAAAGGTCCTTAAGCAACTTCAAATTCCAATGTTAGCTTTAAGCTTCAATGATTGCTTTAAGATCCAATGTTTGCCTTCCTTGTAGTCAAGTACCTAATTGAACAAATAATATCAAAATTGAGAAAAGAATATACAATGGAAAATAAAACAAAAGTAGAAGCAATCAAATGAACACTATTGTCTAGTCTAATTCCAATAAAATCGTTAATCCCCGGCAACAGCGTCAAAATTATGATGCGACCAGAGCGTGTGCACAAAATAATGCTCAACATTTTGAGTTTGGAAATTAGTGTCAAGTGGGCATCATACTTTAAATTTATAAACCGCTTAACACCTATACTATGTAGTATAAGTGAGAAGGGATCCTTCCAAGAGATTATATGTGTTGAAATTTTAACTTCGACTCTAATGTATCAAAAGATTGCAAAGGAAGGTTAGATTATTGATTAAACTAAGATTCATTTAATTAAAATGCAAGTAAAATAAAACTAAGTTGAGATATGAATTTAAGAGATGAGAAGTGAGGTTTTTGGACATAAGAATCGCCACCAAGCTCGTTCACCAAACCACACACTTTCAACTAATTGGGGAAAGCATTCTTGTAATCTAGATGTGACTACCAATTGCAATATTTAGTATGGACCATCAAATTCAAGTATAAATTGCCTACCTAACCAATAATTAAACTAAGTGTAGAATAACCCATCAATCCTAAGCATGACCCATCAAACTAGTACAATCATAACACATATTAATCTAGAGAATCATGGAATTTGCAATACTAAGCCATTGAATATCAAATCAAGTATATATTGTCTACCTAACTACAAGTATGAATTAAATTGTTGAACAACCCATCAAGAATAAGCATAACTCATCAAATTAATTGATAAATCCATTCAATGAAAACCTTGCATAGCCATCACTAGATTCTTAATCAACCATACATAGACATGCAATTAATATAGAAAAACTAGTGTAGAGATCAATTCCCAAATAATCACACATAAGACAGCATGTAATCACATAGAGAATCAATAGAAAGAATTAATCCATAGAAATCAAAGGAGAACCCAAGATTAATTAAATTCACAAGGCTAAAACACTAATCACAAGATATTATTCACCAAAAAATATGAAAGAGATAGAGGTTTAGATTATAAACTTAGGGCTCATCCAAGCCCCAGGAAAAGTCTAGCCAATCATAGAGAAGGTGGGTGTGATCTTGAAGCCCTCAAGGGCAATCCCCAAACATGGCTCCATCTTCTTCCTCTTTTTCTTTGTTGAATTCTAGAAAGAGAAAGTGTGTAGATCTTGAGATGTGTTCTTGGTGCCTCCACTCTTCTCTTTTCTTCTAACCCTAATCTCAAACTTTTCTAGAGTGAGGAACTAACTATTACAATGTAAAAATAAAAATAATAATTAAAAACCCTTTACAATTGGTTTAATTCCCCCTTTATACAAGCTTCTTAAAGTAGTGAACAAGTCAAAAAATAAGCCTTTAAGATATACAATCCCACAACCATGTGGTAGGTGTAGTTTAGGCCAACACGGGAATAAAACAGCTCACTGCCAGTGTATTCTCGATTGATCCAAAATATCTTCGATCGATCGAGAATTCTTCGATCGATCCAAGTCTCCAGGTGGCGAAAGTCTGCATTTTTTTGAAACTTTCCGGAACTCTATGCTCGACTCCAAAAAGGCTGTAATGGACCATTTTTAGCCCGTTTGAACCTTATTGACCTGAAATAGACAAAAACATAAATTAGTACTAAAACGGAAAAATAAAGATAGATGAATGGACTAAATTGCCCTAGCTTAGGTGCTAAAATGTGTTTCCTAGGCATAGCCTATCAAGGTCTTGAATTTGCAAGTTTAGCACATGAAATTCAATTATCTAGCATAAACTATCTTTGGTTGGCATGAATCATCTACCTAACTATATTAATCTGACCAAAAGTCAAAATTAGAGAAAGTGACCTTTTGCCCTTTTTTCTCTCTACTGTAGGCGATTTCTTCTAGGGTTAAAAGTTTTTTTCGAGGACGTTCTCTATGGAGGAGGGGTAACCCTCCTCTCTAGCGGGTAGCGTTACACTTGCAATTACCCCACAACCTAGTCGTCCATCGTGGAGTTCATTGCTCTTGAATTCTACTACTACGGGATTCACTCCCCTAACGTATTATAGTGAGAGTCATGGAAAAGAGATTGTTATTATTGAGGATGAAGATATTGTCGAAGAACTAAAGTATTGGAACAATTCTGTGGTATGTTATGTCCTTGGTAGCAAACCTTACTATCCTTACTTTAAAGCATACGTGCATAAATAGTGGCATAAGGACTCGGTGGTTGTTTCAATGAAGCATGGCTTTTTTCAGGTAAGATTTCCATCTAAAGAGGATTTGATGAATGTGTTAGCGAGATTCCATACTTTTCAAGGGCGTGCCATCATTGTGAAAAAATGGCACAAGAGTATACAGTTGGAAAGAGATATTAGTCACAGTTCCTATCTGGATGAAGGTATGTGATCTGCTGGTGCATGTACGGAATGGAACTTCTATTTCAAAAATTGTATCTAATATTGCCAAACATATGTACATGGAGGATGTGATTCAAAGTAGGGAAAAAGGTTTGTATGTTCGTGTTCTAGCCGAGATGGAGGTTGATGGTGTGTTTCCAGAAACGATACAATCTAGATTGCATGGATTGCCATGTAAAGTGAAAGTGGAATATAAATGGACACCCCAAGTATGTAAGTTTTGTAAGAAAATGGATCATGTGGAAGCTTTATGTCCATTGAACAAAGTTAAACCTAAGCCTAAGGAGCAGTGGGTGGTCAAGAATAAGAATGGTGATCAAAAGGTTATGGATTTGACTAAGTTACCAGTTGTGGAAATTCCAAATGATGTTCAAGATGAAGAGGAAGGTTTCACAGTGCAGAGAAAATCAAAAGGGAAAACAAAGGTGGGACAACAAGTAACTCAAACTCCGGTTATATCAGTCAATGCATTTCAAGTGCTTGAGGAAAGTGCTGAGATAGATGAGGTTCTAGAGATTGTGGAAACTGAGAAGCAAGGTCTTGTAGAAGAGAAGCATCTAGAAGTGGATAGTCAAGAGAGGGTTTGTGAACCGAATATTGTGCTTAATGCCACTGATACACAGGATATGGTTCCAGAAACTCAAGGGGTCCTTATTGATAGTTTGAAAGATGGAATTAAGGAGAGTTGTGAGGAGGTTCCAGTCTCTCCTAGAGGTGGAACTCCTTCTTCAAAGAAGCAAAAAAAGAAAAATAGAAAGAAGGAGGTGGAGGTGGAAGCTAGTATGAGAATTACAAGAGGAATGTTGGCTGGTGGGAATGTTCTACCAAACTTGGTTTCTCAATGATAGGGCTTTGGAATATAAGAGGGCTCAATAGACAAGCAATGCAAAAGGAAGTTATGGCTTGGTTGAGTAGTTCCTTTATTTTTTTATGTGGTCTGGTAGAGACCAGAGTTTCAATTACAAAGTTCAAGAGTATTACATATAGGATAAGGAATAACTGGGATTGGACTAACAACTATAATGCTGATAGTGGTGGCCGTATATGGTGTGGTTGGGATCCCATAAAGATTGAGGTTACAATAATTATATCTAAGCATCATATGATTCTATTACAGGTGGTGATTCGAGGAACTGTTACAAAGTTCTTTATTTCCTTTGTTTATGCAAAAAATACTGATGGAGAGAGGAAGCAGCTATGGAAGGATTTAGAGGATTCTGTCCAGTGGATTGATGGACCTTGGTTACTATTGGGGGATTGGAATGTTGTTAGGTACAATAATGAAAAGAAGGGAGGTAGAAGACATGCACCCAGAGTTTTTGCTAGTTTTAATAATACAATTGATAAATTGTACTTAACTAATATGCCCACAGCCAATAGTGTTTTTACCTGGTGCAACAAGAGATACAGCAATAGAAGGATTTATGCTAAATTAGATAAAGGTTTAATGAATGAAGATTGGGCTCTTACTTATCCAGATTTGTACGTATTATTAACACCTCCTTTGACCTCAGATCATTGGGGATTATGTGTTAAAGTGCCTGTGAACATTGCCTCAGGTCCTAAACCTTTTAGGTTTTTGTTGATCTGGAATAAGCAACCTGTTGTCAAGGACTTGGTAGCTGCTTCTTGGGGTAAACAATTTAAGGGTGAGCCAATTGCAAAATTAATGGTCAAGTTAAAGCTTTGTAAACAAGCTGTGAAACAGTGGAACATAGAGAAATTTGGATCAGTTTATGCTGAAGTGATATCATGCAGAAAGAAGTTAGCTGAGATTCAAGGTGTTTTGGCTGATGACCCAATGAATGAGGATGTTATACACAAAGAGGATGTATGTAGATTAAATTTGGAATTGGCAGTTTCAAATGAAAATATTGTTCTCTCTCAGAAATCAAGGATTAGATGGGTGAAAGATCAAGATAGATGTACTAAGTTCTTTTTTCAGAAAATTAAGCAGCATAGGGCAAATAGTAATATGACAGCATTGTAAGAGGGAGGAACTACTATTACTGATCCTAATGTTATTAGCCAGAGGTTTGTTGAGTATTTTCAAAGAGCTTGTGCAGGAGGGTGTAGAGAGTTATAGGTTCCAGAGCAGAAATATATTAGAAAAACTATTGATCTTGAGGAGAGTACCTTGTTGCAGGCTGTAGTTACAAAAGAAGAAGTGAAGAGCACTATTTTTGCAATGGGAGCTGATAGAGCACCAGGTCCTGATGGATTTTCTGCTAGGTTTTTTCAGCAATATTGGAGTATTGTGGGTGATGATTTTACAAAGGCAGTTATGCAGTTTTTTCATAATCCAGTCTTCGGGAAGGGGGTCAATAGTACATTTATCACTTTGATTAAGAAGAAGAAGGATGCTATTATGGTTGAGGACTACAGGCCTATATCTCTCTGCAATGTTTTTTATAAAGTGGTAGCTAAGATCCTTGCTAATAGACTTGCTACGGTTTTAAGCAAAATTGTAGGAAATGAACAAACAGCTTTCATCTAAGGTCGAAGGATCCAAGACAATATTATTATTGCTAATGAGTTGATGAAAGGGTTTGGGGCTAAGAGGGCTAAAGCTACGCTAGCGTGGAAAATTGATTTGAGGAAAGCCTATAACACAGTGTAGTGGCCATTTTTGTTTGAGTTGCTGAAGTTGTTTAGCTTTAGTGCTCAATGGATTACTTGGGTTAAAGAATGTGTATCATCTATGTGGTATTCTATTCTTGTTAATGGATCTCCTCAAGGATACTTTCAACCTGAAAGGGGGTTAAGGCAGGGATGCCCCTTGTCTCCATTGTTATTCACTCTTGTTATTGAATACTTCTCTGGTATGATGGAGTGGGAAACAAAGAAAGGTAAAGTGATTCCATCTCAAGCTGCAGTTAAAGCCAGAATTCCAATTACTCATAAATTCTTTGCTGATGATCTCTTAATTGTGGTGCAAGCAAATATGGCCAGTGTTTTAACATTGAAAAAACTTCTACTTCAATTTAAAAAAACCTCTAGCCTTGCTATTAGTAAAGAGAAATCTGAAGTATATTTAACTAGAACAGTGAAGAGAAGGAAATCTATTCTGTGAATTCTTGGCTGTAAGGAGGGGAAGTTGCCTTTTACCTGTCTTGGTTTACCTATTTCTGACAAAAAGCTTAGAAGGGCAGATTGTTTAAATCTGGTTGATAAGGTCATTGTTGTTACAGCTAGATGGAATGGGTTGCATATTTCAATGGCAGGTAGAGTTGAGTTGAGTAGGGCTGTCATCATTCCTATGGTGTAGTACTAGACTTCAGTATTCTCTCTTCCTGCTACAGTCTCAAGTGTTATTAAGAGAAGAATGAGGAATTTTATTTGGGGACATGTTGAAAATAAAAAGAAAATTCATGGTATTTCGTGGAAGAATAACACTGTGCCTAAGAAGGAAGGTGGTTTGGGGTTGAGAAGGATTGAGGACATTGACATTGCTACAAAGATATGTCTGGTGTGGGATTTCCTTCTATCTAAGGATATAATATGGGTTGCTTGGTTTAGAAATTGTTACTTGAAGAGGGCTTCATACTGGTCTGTGGTTGTTAAAAGCACTTCATCAACAGTATGGAGGAGTATTGTTGCTGTCAGAGATATTATTAAGGTGAATTACAGATTCAAGATTGGCAATGGAGAGAATACTAAAGTCTTCATGGATCCATGATGTGATGGGAAGTATTTGAGTGACATTTATAATCATATGATGTTGGGGGCTTTGAGTAGAGATAAGACTATCTGTATGAGCAGCTTCATTACTAATGGGCAATGGGATGAGGATAAATTGAGCACTACAACTCAGGACATGATTCAGCTTTTCAAAAATCAAGTTATTGCCGGAGGGGATGATAAGTTACAATGGATAACACCTTTTGGTTTCAATGTCGCTTGGGAAGCAAGTAGAGTGAAATATCAAGAGGTGGTGTGGGCTGATTTGTGCTGGAATGGTGGCCGTCCTAGATGGTCAGTTCATGCAATTTTGGTTATGCATAAGGCACTTATTTCACAAGTGTTCTTACAAAAGAGTGGAGTTATATTGGCTTCAAGGTGCTACCTATGCTACAAAGAGGTGAAAACAATGGATCATTTAGTTTGTTGTTGTGAGTATACATGGAAGGTCTGGAGCTTCTTATCTCAGGTGTGTTCATGGAACTTGCAAAAGGTTAATGTGGTGTAAGATTTGGTGGATCAGTTTAATCAGGATTTCCAAAGGAAAGATGTCAGGAAAATGGCCAGAGTTTGCTTCACAACTACTTTATATTTTCTTTGGTGGGAAAGGAATAATAGATTACATGATAATTTTGTTAGACAGGCTGAAAATCTAGCTAAATGTATTTTTTGGGAAGTGATTGATGTGTTGGGGGTTAACCTTCAAGACTTCTTTTAATTTCCTTGCTTGCTAGATTGTGTGGTTTAGTCCTTATTTAGGACTTTTTGTTTTGTTTTAGTGAGGGTATGCCCTTACTTGAATCTTTGTACTATATTGTTGAATTTATTATACTCCTTCATTTAGGAAAAAAAAAAAAAAGAAAAGAAAAAACTACATTAATCTAAGGTGTCATGGTCCATTTTCCCTTGGCATAATCTATCTTAATTCTTTACATGACATGCCCATAAAACCATTTCACGAATTCCATTCTTAATGTCACTTTAAGAATATCAAGGGCATAAATATGGAAACATGATTCTAAGACAAGAATTTCATAGTAGACATACTTATATATTATGAATTCAGTACAAATCATACATCAATATAATGTGAAAATACAAATTTCAATATGACTTTTCATCTTATTCATGAAATCTGTTACATACAACATTGTTTCCCCAAATTAAAATACAAGAATTACATGTTTAAATTGATCAAGGCTACCTTAATCCCCTAAAAGGAGATTTAGCTCATCCTGGTAGTGGTTGAAGCTCCAATGGTTGAAGAGATGATAAGTGCTCAAATATTGCACATTTTAGCACCTAAGTTAGGGTATTTAGTCCATTCATCTATCTTACTTTCCCGTTTTAGTTCTAATTTGTGTTTTTATCTATTTCAGGTTAATAAGGTTCAAACAGGCTAAAAAAAAAAAACATATTAGCTCCTTTTTGGAGTCAAGAAGAAAATCCAGAAAAAGTAAAAAAAACTACACTGGACAGTCTTCGATCGATCAAAGGAGTTCTCGATTGGTCGACAAGATCTTCAATCGATCGAAGTGAAAGCGGTGCCAGCTCAGCAATCTGGTTAAGGCCAAGAAGATATTTTTAATGCCAGGTCAACTTCGATCGATCAAAGATGGCTTCGACTTCGAAGATCCTGTTGGCAGTAAGCTATTTTATTCCCGAGCACGTCCGAACTCCACCAACTTTTGTAGTTACGGGATTAGACCAATGAAATGCCTATTTTCTGACTTATAACCTACTCAAAGAGGCTTGTATTTAAATAGAATTGGACCATTTTGTTAAGGTTCCAACTTTTGTTCCCAACTTTAGCTAAAAATAGTATAGCGCTTAGATAATTTTCTCTCTCTAGATTAGGGTTTTGGAGACCAAAGCAAGAGGAAGAAGATGGTGCCTACATTGAAGAAAGCCCTTGAGGGTTGGATAACAACAACCATGAATGGCTAGATCCTTCTCTTGGACCAGAGATAGCCCCTAGGCTTGCCTCCTAAATCTTAGTACTTTGTAATTTTTGGGGATTTATGTTGTAAATACTATTTTGACCTATAATTATATATAAATCTTGAGTTTCTACATGATTTGTTTGGATTAATTCTTCCAATTGATATTTTAATTCTATTCATATGTCTACGTATGTTAAAATGAATGGCTATATGCTTACACTAGATTTTATCAGTTTAATGCATGTCTAAGTGTATTAGAATTGTAAATCTAGTGATGGTCAAGGCATGGTGCTTAATTGGCTATTCTTGTGGTTTATTTAATGGATTATACTTATTTCTTGATGGCTTGTGCAACCTTCTTAGCTTAATTAGTTTAATTTCCTTGTCATTAGTATAATTATAGTGTAGTTGCTTTAAATTCCTAGATAGGTAGATAATCCATACGTACTGTTTGATGATCCATGCTTATAAGTGCAAGTAGTACATTTCTCTAGATTTTTGTATGCATTAAGTATGGCTTTATTGAATAGTTAATGGCTTAATTTGATAGGTTGTACTACTCACTAGTTGTAGCACACACACCGATAAACATCAAATATTTCATATTTAAGCACCCTTAATTGCATTAGTTAAGCCCATTATTTGATCTGTTTATATAGATTAACTACATTTTTATGTGTTGTGTTTTTGCTGGTCTTATTGCTAAAAAGGAATAAGAATAAAGTTTTAAAGGGTTTCGAAGCACAAGTCATATCAGGCCTACATTTCAAGTGATCATCAAAGAGAAATGACATGAAGAGGTGATAGATGTAACCGGAGCTAAAGAGGGAAGTCTATGTCAGAGCAGCATGCCTGGCGTCCGGACACCATCTTCCAGAAGCTCACATCCAGATGCCCATTTTGACGTCCGGACGCTAAACCATCAGGGCCTCGTGTCCGGATGCCAGTCTTCGCGTCCAGACGTGAGACCACGGACCCCATTTTCTTTAAGTCCAATTTTGTCTATCCTGAGATGTAATTTCAAATTTTAAATGAGAGATTTTGTATTTTGAATAGACGGGAGGATAAAGAGGGGGAAAAGGCTGAAGGAGTCTATCTCGCTTTTGTTTTGGAAAAGAGACAAAGAAAGAGAAGGATTTTTAGGGTTCTTGGAGTGGCTTGCAAAGATGGTGGGTGAGGGAATTCTATTCTCTTCTTCAATCCTGGAGGGTGTTGCCATATTCATGAGAGGCTAAATCTCTTTTCTAGGGAGTTGATGTAACCTAGACCAAGTAAACGTGGTTTGATTTGTATTTCAATTTGGGGATTTTTATTGTATATATTAGTTTCATAAATTAGAAGTATTTACATTGACTTGATGTTCTTTACATTAAATTAATGCATGTGTTTATCATATGAATATATATTTGTGTTGATTTGTTATCTTATCTTAAAAATCATATTGATACAAGTATTACACTTGATTTCCTATAGTGACAATGGGAAAGAATTTATGAAATGGTTATATTGGCATGAAATTAAGAATTTATATAGGTTATACCTAAGAAAGATGGACCATACTACACCCTTAGATTAATGTAGTTAGGTAGATGCTCCATACCAACTGAAGATAGTCTATGATATTTAATTGATTTCATGTGCTACAGCATACTATTGAAGGACCTTGATAGGCCATGCCTAGGGAAGATGGTTCATACCATAATCTAGTTTAGGTGGATGAACCATGCTAACCAAAGATGGGTTATGCTTAGGCCTGAATGTATGATCTTCTTGATGATGTTGTGGTAGTTTTATGCTCCGACACATCATTATATATATACAAGTGTCAATCCCCAAGCTGAGTACAAGTTCTATATGTTTATAAGGTTGAGATGAAGTCAATTCCCTAGCATTTTCTTTATAAGTTCAATCCATCCTTTTTACATATTTACTATTTTCTGAAAGTTAAATTCGTAGGTTAAATGTCAAACCAATCGATTTATCATTTCTTTTATCAAATAGATGAAGTAGTTTTATAATTCTGTTTGCCATAAACTAGTAATCCTTGTGGTTCGACAACCCCCTGCTCTAGCATTAATCTGCAATGATGAATGTGTTATTGTTATAAGTGGTATTTTTAAGTGGTACACAATTGTGCGCATCAACTTTTTGGCGCCGTTGCCGGGGATTGCATACGGTTTTGTAATCAGAATTTAAAAATTGCTTCATTATTTCATTGTATTTATCTTTTCACGTTTTTGATGTTTTTGTGTTCGTAGGGACTAAAGACTTTCCAAAAGATTTAATTGCGAAATTTGAAGTCTTAAGGACTTTGGGTAAGTTTTTAAAGCTCCTAGTTATATTTTGTTGGGTCCTTGTCGAGGCTATTGCAAATTTATTATGTTATTCAGAGCATAGGTCCTTGTCATGGCTAATTTAATTTGTTTTAATTATTGTTGAATTGAGGAGAAAGGGATCAATGTATGTGGATGTATTAGTGAAGGGTTGTTGTGATTGTTGTGTTTGATGGTTGATGGTAGATCGTAGATCATTGTCTTTACTACATCTTGAGGAACTAATTGATATCACTTTACTTGAAAGAACTCTTAGGCAGCAAAGAAGGAACCTTAAGGATCCTGAAATTTTAAGAGAACTTGAAATTGAAGTAGATAAAATGGCTAATGAACATGATAATCTCGGAAATCCTAATGCTGAAAATGAAAATTTAGCACCAATGACTCTTAGGGACCATTTTGTACCCTCTACATACATATCTCCATCATGTATTGTCATACCTAATGTTGAGGCTAATCATTATGAGATCAAATCTACCACAATTCAAATGCTTCCAACATATCATGGGTTTGATAATGAGGATCTTTATAAACATCTTGATGAGTTTTTGGAAATCTGCTCCACCATCAAGATGAAGGATTTTCCCCAAGATGCACTTCATATACTTCTCTTCCCATTCTCTTTGAAAGATATAGCAAAATATTAGTTGAACTCTTTTGTTGCTAATTCCATCACTTCATGGGTCCAATTGCAACAAGAATTTCTTAAAAAGTATTATCCTATGAGTAAAACCAATCAAATGCATCGTTCTATTCTTAGTTTTTCCCAAATTGATGGGGAAATATTCTATGAGACGTGGGAGAGACTTCAAGATTTTCTGAGGAAGCGTCTGCACCACTAAATTCCAAAATGGCAATTGGTGCAAGCCTTCTATGATGGTTTGACAGAACCACATAAGTAATTAATTGATTCTTCATGTGAGGGGATGTTTACGTCCAAAAATCCAGATGATGCATGGACTCTACTTGAGAACATAAGCGAAAATTCTATGCAACATGGTTCTTATAGAGCTTCTACATCTAGTGTGGTTAAACCCTTAAATCCTTGTCAACCATGGACTCTTAGGGAAGAATCTTCTCAAGTGGATGCCATAACTCACAAAGTTTTTCAACTTGTGGCACCACATCTCTCATTTTCTCAAAATTCTTCATCAAGCGCTATGTGTGTACATTGCACAAGTACTTTTCATAATGCGGAAGATTGCCCCACACCGGAGCAATTTTCTGAAAGTATGCCAAAACGGGCAAATGCCATGTTCTCTCGCCCTGGAAATAATCCTTATTCCAATAAATACAATCTAGGTTGGAGAGATCATCCAAATTTCTCGTGGAGGCAACAAGCCCCACAAAATTAATCATTTCAAAGTTATGGGCAATCAAATCAATCTAATTCTCAATCCATGAACCAGCCATTTCAAGCTTCTTCAAACTATCGTCCTCCTTCCTACAATGCAAATTTTTCTAATCCGAATCATTTTCCTCCGCAACAGTCTCAATTGGATGAGCTAGTAATTTCCAATAAGCAGATAATGGCTACTCTTAGTGGTTTGCAATCAACTGTGCAATTGGTTAATACTCACTCTTAATCAATAGCCAATATTGAAACCCAAATAGGACAAATGGCTAATTCAATAAATCAGCTTCACAAGAAAGACACAAGAAAACTTCCAGCTCAACCTGTGGTGAACCCGAAAGGGCAGTATATGATTGATGAGATCACTCCTCCGAGTGGATCAAATCTTAAGCAAGTTCAAGCAATCACCACACTTCGGAGTGGAAGAGTTGTGGACAACAAGGTTGATGAAAAAGTTGAAATTCTTGCTCCCAATGATTCAACTTCTTTATCCAAAAATCTGAAAACTAGTCCAAAAATTCCAAATCCGCCAATCCAAAATGTTGAGACATCTTATAAGCCTAAGGCTCCTTTTCCTCAATGCCTCATAAAGTCCACACATTTTGGGAAAAAAGGCGATAAAATTCAGGATATGTTTAAAGTCTTTAAGCAAGTAAAGATCAACATTCCTCTCTTTGACGCCATTAAGCAAATTCCACCGTATGCAAAATTTCTAAAAGATTTATGTACTCAAAAACGCATTTCTAAGAGCAATATTCCAAAGAAGGTGAGGTTAACTAAGCAAGCAAGTGCTATCATTCAACATAATACATCTCCAAAGTTTAAGGATCCGGGTGCCCCGAAAATCTCGTATGTCATTGGAGACAATGAGATAGAAAAGGCCCTCCTTGACTTAGGATCAAGTGTATATCTGATTCCTTACTCAATATACTTGCAACTTGGCTAAGGAGAACTCAAATCCACTTCGGTTGTCCTGCAACTTACGGATAGATCTGTAAAGCAACCTTATGGTATCATTGAAGATGTATTCATCAAGGTGGAGAATTTCTACTTCCCAGTAGGCTTTGTGGTTCTAGATACAGAACTAGTCTATAATCCAATAAAACATATTCCTGTAATCTTTGGTCGGCCTTTCTTAGCTACAACTAATGCTTCAATTAATTACCGAACTGAGGTGATGGATATTTCTTTTGGAAATATGAAGGTAAAGCTTAACATTTTTAGTGCTTATAAACATCCTAAAGGGGAATATGAGTGTTTCTCTCTTGACATCATTGATGAAATGGTAGAAGAATCTCTCCCATTTATTTTAGGTCAAGATCCTCTTGAAACTTGCTTGGCTCATTTTGACTTTGAAAATTATGAAATGGATCAATCCATTTGTGAAGTCAACACTTTGTTTGAATCCAATGTAATCTCGGACTTTCCTCCTTGGAAAGTACCAAAGGAACCTCTTCCATTAATTTCCAACACTCCTCCTATCCCTTCATTGAAATCTCCACCTCAACTTGAGTTAAAGCCGCTTCCGGTCAATCTCAAGTATGTATTTCTTGGTGTAAACAAAACTCTTCCGGTCATCATTGCATCGAATCTTTCAAAAGATCAAGAAAGCAGCCTTTTAGTAGTGCTACAAGAGTACAAAGAAGCTATTGGTTGGTCGGTGGCTGATTTAAAAGGAATTGGTCTTTCCATTTGTATGCACCGCATTCTTTTAGAGGAAGAAGCTAAACCTTCCCGAGAGGTGCAGTGTCGATTGAATCCAAACATGAAGGAGGTTGTCATGAAAGAGGTAATCAAGCTATTAGATACGGAAATCATTTACCCCATCTCAGATAGCAAGTGGGTAAGTCCCACTCAAGTTGTTCCAAAGAAGTTTGGCCTCACTATTGTTGAAAATTCAGCGGGAGAACTCTTACCACAACGTACTACCACTGGTTGGCGTGTGTACGTTGATTACAGAAAATTAAACTCTACAACTAGGAAAGATCATTTTTCACTCGCTTTCATTGATCAAATCCTAGAGAGGTTAGCTGATCAAAGTTACTATTGTTTTCTTGATGGTTATTGGGGTAATAACCAAGTGGCTGTAGATCCTCAAGATCAAGAGAAGACCACATTCACTTGTCCTTTTGGAACTTTTGTTTATCGTCGCATACCCTTTGGGTTATGTAATGCGCCGACCACTTTTCAAAGATAAATGATGTCAATATTTTCTGATATGGTTGAAAAATTTCTTGAAGTATTCATGGATGATTTTTCTATCTTTGGATCTTCTTTTGACTCTTATCTCCATAATCTATCACTCGTACTTCAAAGATGCAAATAAACCAATTTGATTTTAAGTTGGGAAAAGAGTCACTTCATGGTGCAAGAAGGGATTGTCCTGGGACACATTATCTCTAAAAGAGGGATCGAGGTCGATAAGGCAAAAGTTGAATTAATTCATAGCCTTCCTCCTCCCTCTTTAGTTAGACAAATTCAATCCTTTCTTGGTCATGCAGGATTTTACTGCCGTTTCATTAAAGATTTTAGTAAGATATCTCAGCCTTTAAGCCACCTTCTTGAAAAGGACACTAACTTTAACTTTGATGAAGCATGTTTGGAAGCTTTTAAGAAACTCCATTCGCTACTCTCTTCTGTCCTAATCATGAAACCACCAAACTGGTCTCTCCCCTTTGAGATCACGTGTGATGCATCTGATTATGCATTAGGTGCTATTTTGGGCCAGCGTGTGGATAAAACTCCCATGCTATTTACTATGCTAGCAAGACTCTGTCAGATGCTCAAATAAATTATACAACAACTAAGAAAGAACTGCTAGTAGTTGTTTATGCCTTGAATAAATTTCGTTCATAACTTCTTGGCTCCAAGGTCATCATTTTCACGGATTATGCCGCCTTAAGACATCTACTTGTGAAGAAACAGACCAAACCTCGACTCATTCGTTGGACACTCTTACTCCAAGAGTTCAATATTGAGATTAAGGACAAGAAAGGAACTGATAATGTAGTTGCAAACCATCTTTCTCGGCTTCTTATTGAGAACACTTCTGATTTTTATCTAGTTTATGACTCCTTTCAGGATGAGTAACTGTTCCAGATTTCTCATAAGCCGCTTCCTTGGTTTGTTGACATTGTCAACTATCTTGCGGTTGGAAAAATTCCATCAAAATGGTCTAAGCAAGAGAAAGACCGGTTCTTCTCTCAAATCAAAAATTTCTTTTGGGAAGACCCGGAATTGTTCAAGTACTGCCCGGATCAAATAATTCGGCGATGTATTCTAGAATCCGAAGTCCAAAACATCTTGAAATTCTACCACACTCTTGAAGGTGGAGGACATTTTAATTCCAAAAAGACTTCATCTAAAGTCCTTCAGAGTGGATTTTATTGGCATTCATTATTCAAGGATGCTTATAACTTTTACAAGTCTTGTACGCGATGTCAAAATCTTGGAGCCATGTCAAAAAGGGACATGATGCCATTGAACTCCATTTTAATCATCGAAATCTTTGATGTCTGGGGAAAAGATTTTATGGGACCATTTCCATCTTCATATGGTTATTTTTACATTCTCCTAGCAGTGGATAATGTATCTAAGTGGTTAGAAGCTAAGGCAACCATAACTAAAGACCATACTGCAGTGGTCCAGTTTATTCAAAAAAACATATTCAGTCGTTTTGGCACACCTCGAGCATTCTTGAGTGATGGAGGATCTCATTTTTACAATCATTATCTTCGATTTGTTCTCCTTAAATACTCTTCCAGTCATAAGGTTGCCACGCCTTACCATCCTTAATCAAGTGAACAAGTGGAAGTTTCCAATCGGGAAATCAAGCATATTCTCGAAAAAACGGTTCGACCGAATCGCAAAGATTGGTCATTACGACTTAACGATGCGCTTTGGGCCTACTGAACTGCTTTTAAGACGCCAATTGGAATGTCACCATACTAGATTGTTTACGGTAAGGCATGTCATCTTCCGGTTGAATTAGAGCGTCGTGCATTTTGGGCCATAAAGCAGTTTAATTTTAATCTTGATCAGGCCGGCTCTAATAGAAAATTGCAGCTCAATGAGCTAGAAGAAATATGGAATGCTTATGAAAATGCAAAAATTTATAAAACAAAGACTAAAGCACTCCATAACAAACATATCATTAAGAAGTCTTTTGTTTCAGGTCAAAAGGTTTGGCATTTCAATTCCAGATTGTAACTTTTCCCAGGAAAGCTTCGATCACGCTGGGAAGGTCCTTTTTTTATTACTTCTGTATTCTCTTATGGTGCAGTTGAGCTAAAAGACCCAAAGAATGGGAATCTTTTTAAGGTCAATGGTCAGCGGCTTAAGCCTTACATTGATAACCTAGTGTTAGTCGGATATGTGGATTCTATTATCTTGACGGATCCAATTTATGAGGACTAGAAGGATTCCCATACTGTCTAGCTATCGACATTAAATTTAGCATTCCAAGGAAGCAATCCTTTCTATTCTAAGCTTCCTTCTCTACTTGTTACCATGAACCAAAAATTCTCTACAAATGGCTAAATTGAATATCCACTTCACATTCTTCGAGAATCATTTATATGTCCATTCAAGTGGCCATAGTGGGTTTCTATAGTCATTCAAAGGTTTGGTAACATTTTTGGATGTCTTTGATCAACAAGTCATAAAAGTTACAGAAGCACTCGCGTCCGGACGGCATCCCTTGCATCCGAAAGCCAATCATCGCCTCATCTCGCATCGGACACCACATATGGCATCCGGACACCACCACCTGGAAGCACTCGCGTTCGGACGCCATCACCGGCGTCCGGACACCAACACCTAATACTTCTTGCATCCAGAAGCCACCACCGACGTCCGGACTCCATTCTACCACCATCACCCTCCAGCACACAACAATCAATCATCAAGAGCCCCACTACAGTCCACGTCTAGACGCCATGGCTTGCGTCCGGACGTGAAGGCCCATAAAGCAACCCGAGCCCAGCTCAAGTTTTATAAATTTCATCATTTCATTCCCCTCATTCACAACCTACACCTCTCACCTTCTAACCCTACCTTCCCCACCCTCTAAAACTTGTTCTTTATCTCTCTCAATCTCCATTATTCATCAAATCATCCTCTTCTATCATCATAATTCAATCAAACAGGGCAAGGTTTCATTCTCCAAATTGAGGTAAGTTCTTCTCTCTTTAATCTTTCAATTCTAGAATAGTTCATAGAGATGACGGTTAGAACTTAATCTTATGGGAAATTGATTTTTTTTTTAAGCGAGGAAAAGTTGTGTTTTCATTCTAGATCTATGCTTGTTAGATTCAAATCTTCACAAGTGTTCTTTACTTTTCAGTCTTGCACACCATGTGTTCGACAAAAGTCCTGAACCAAATTATTTCACTTACATGTCTTCTTCTTCCGCTTCTAAGTGTCCTCGCATATCAAAAAGTTCTTCTAAGGAAATTACTGATCCGGATTGGTCTAAATGGCCTCTTCAATTTGAAACTACATTTGATGTTAGGAATGTCTTTCGTAGAAGTGCTGATACAGACTGCGCAGTCAAAAATTTTAGGAAATGGGGACTGGCATCCATTTTTCAGCCATGTCATAATGTGGTTCATCCTCGTTTGGTTCGTCAGTTTTACCAAAATCTTTCGTACAAACTATAGAAGCCCACTAAGCTTTTCACTGAAATTGATGGCACCATGTTTTCGGTTACATTAGAAGATATTACAGTTGCATGTGGATATCCAATCAACTCACCAGTCGATATGGACGGTCAACCTCTCTTTGCTTCTCTACCAGATATTATTGATTTATTGAATGACTTAACCGATGTTTTGAAAGAAGTAACACATAGCAATTTAAAAAGTTTAGATAGCACTTCACCTAAAAGATCTATTGTTCCACCCCGGATTTGGTTCATTGTGGTTTTACCGGCTACGAATGTTTTTCCGATTGGGAAACCTACAACAAATAACAGTGTTCTTTTGGATTATCTCTTTTCAGCAGAGAATGAATTTTGATTTTCAGTTCCCACTTTGATTATGAATCAAATCTTGAAGGTTTATAACAAATTGATTGTCCGCAAAAAAGAAAGCTTTATGACTTGGTCATTTCCGTTTCCTTATCTCATCACGAAATTGATTAAGAACCAAGGTTTGGGGATTCCATGTAATGAGAAGCGAGAAACTATAAAGAAGGTTTACAATTTCAAAGATTAGAAGGAGTAACTTCTTGCTCGAACTATTGAAATCAATGAATGATCATGCTCCTAAAGGAGCAAACACTTCACCCTCTAAGGTGAACTGATTCTATCTTTAGTTTTATTTAGTTCATGTTATTTACTTTTATTTTGTGTGCTTTAAATAATTTTACGATTTGGGCCATGTTTGGCATGACATTTGTGAGTGCACTTTTTGATGTGCACATATTTTAATTTTCTTTCCAAGTTTTGAATAAAGCATGACGTGGTACTTTATATTTATATCTTTATATATGTCAATGCTTTTATGCTTGGTGTATAGTTTTCTGAACAGATTACTAAGTCCAAGTTTGGGGGAAGAAATTTCGTTGTTTCACTACAAATGGTTGCACAGAAGTCACTGTTTCGCACTTGGTAGTTTCTCTCTTTTTACACTTCTATGCATGCTTAGTTTCTATACTTATTTTCATACATTGAGGACAATGTATCATTTAAGTTTGGGGGTGTTGAGAGTTGGCAAATTGTCATTGTTTATTTACATTAAAAATAAAAAAATAAAATAAAATAAAAATAAAAATAAAAAACTGCATGTTTAGGCAAATGACTTTTGGTGTTGTTGGAACTAAGTTTTGGGGGGGGGGGGAATTTATGTGATTAATACAGCATGTATGCTTATATAGGATATTAATAAATGATTGAAAGTTGTCAGCATGATTGTTCAAATGAAAAAGGTCCATTGCATAATTTAAATGTTTTATTTTGGAGTCTTTCATCCCTAAGTGACTTCATAATGCATAGTGAGCATATCGAAAATTGCATTCCCTTCCTTGTGGTTTTACTTAATTGACTCCCTGAATTAGTAAATCGGATGAATGAAATAATCCTTGGTATATAAAAAAAAATAAATAAATAAATAAAATGAATAAAACTACATTCTTTCAACACGTCAACTGATTAAAAAGAAAGACAAAGAAAGAATGTAAGACGTATGATTAGTTTGAGTTTGTAGCCTAGCCATTTTGAGTTATTACGCCCTTAGGAGTGTCTGTACACTTAACGCCCTAAAACCATCTGGTTTGGGAGTCGTTGGCTCAACGCTTGTTACATTGGGTGGTTAGAGAACTTAAGGAACTTAGACATTGCACATGGTCATATATTAAAAAAAAAAAAAAAAAAAAAAAAAAAAAAAAAAAAAAAGAACAACAACAACAACAACAACAACAACAACAATAAAATGTGTTCAAATAAATGTATGCCTTGGATTATAATTTCAAAAGATAGATTAAGGATGGGAAAATGATGAATGAGCTATAAAGGGTTAAAAGTGCTTTCTTAAAGAAAATCTAATTTCGGTTCACTTCTAAGGATCTTAAGATGAAATTCTATTATAAATGAGATGCTGAAGATCATGTATGTGGACTAGTCTGTGGATGCATGAGGGCTGGGAATTGAATATTATTTTAAGATATCATTGTATGCATACTTGTTGTAGTCTTCTTGATAGAGTTTTTCTCCAAAGTCATATTTTTCAATGTACACTAGAATGAGCCTTGTTACTTAGTGTTTGTGGGTATCATTTCTGGTAAACCCTCACGAGACTTCACTCATCCTCTAGAGATACCTAGGGGTTTAAAAGGCTTGTCGCATATGCTAAATACCATCGTCACTTCCACAAAAGAGGAGAAATCTGTGTTTCAATTTTGTTTTGCTAAGGGACTAGCAAAATGAAAGTTTAGGGTTTGATAAGCGTCAAATATTTCATATTTAAGCGCCCTTAATTGCATTACTTAAGCCCATTATTTGATCTGTTTATATAGATTAACTACATTTTTAAATTTTTGTGTTTTTGCAGGTCTTATTGCTAAAAAGGAATATGAATAAAGTTTTAAAGAGTTTCGAAGCACAAGTCATATCAGGCCTACATTTCAAGTGATCATCAAAAAGAAATGACATGAAAAGGCGATGGATGTAACCGGAGCTAAAGAGGGAAGTCTGTGTCAGAGTAGTATGCCTGGCGTCCGAACGTAAGAACTGGTGTCCAGATGCCATCTTCCAGAAGCTCGCGTCCGGACGCTCATTTTGGCGTCCGGACGCCAAACCATCAGGGCATCGCGCCCGGACGCCAGTCTTCGCGTCCGGACGTGAGACCACGGCCCCCATTTTCTTTAAGTCCGATTTTGTCTATCCTGAGATGTAATTTCAAATTTTAAATGAGAAATATTTTAAATTGACGGGAGGATAAAGAGGGGGAAAAGGCTTAAGGAGTCTATCGCATTTTGTATTGGAAAAGAGATAGAGAGTGAAGGATTTTTAGGGTTCTTAGAGTGGCTTGCAAAGATGGTGGGAGAAGGAATTCTATTGTCTTCTTCAATCCTGGAGGGTGTAGCCATATTCATGAGAGGCTAAATCCCTTTTCTAGGAAGTTGATGTAACCTAGACCAAGTAAACATGGTTTGATTTGTATTTCTATTTAGGGATTTTTACTGTAAATATTAGTTTCATAAATTAGAAGTATTTACATTGACTTGATGTTCTTTACATTAAATTGTTGCATGTGTTTATCATATGAATATATATTTGTGTTGATTTGTTATCTTGTCTTAGAAATCATATTGGTACAAGTATTACACTTGATTTCTTATAGTAACAATGGGAAAGAATTTATGGAATGGTTATATTGGCATGAAATTAAGCATTTATATAGGTTATACCTAAGAAAGATGGACTATATTACACCCTTAGATTAATGTAGTTAGGTAGATGGTCCATACCAACTGAAGATAGTCTATGATATTTAATTAATTTCATATGCTGCAACATACATTAAAGGACCTTAATAGGCCATGCCTAGGGAAGATGGTCCATACCATAATCTAGTTTAGGTGGATGAACCATGCTAACCAAAGATGGGTTATGCTTAGTCCTGAATGTATAATCTTCTTGACGATGTTTTGGTAGTTTTATGCTCCTACACATCATTATATATATATAAGTGTCAATCCCTAAGTTGAGTACAAGTTCTACATGTTTATGAGGTTGAGGTGAAGTCAATTCCCTAGCCTTTTCTTTATAAGTTCAATCCATCCTTTTTATAGTATTTACTGTTTTCTGAAAGTTAAATTCGTAAGTTAAGTGACAAACTAATCGATTTATCATTTCTTTTATCAAATAGAGGAAGCAGTTTTATAATTCTATTTGCCATAAACTAGCAATCCTTGTGGTTCGACAACCCCCTACTCTAGCATTAATCTGCAATGATGAATGTGCTATTGTTATAAGCAGTATTTTTAAGTAGTACACATTTGTGCGCATCACACACTTGTTTTATAACATGGAATCCCCCTAAATTGACAAATGCTAAATGTTTAGTGAGGTGAAGCTTAGTGGTGAACTCTATACCCCAAGACTTTTCTCTCATTCTCTACACCTTAATTTTTAGATTGCTCTTTAATTTGCATGTTTTTAATTAAATCATTAGCTTAATTCAACCAACCAAACCTCTCTTTTATCATTCGACCTACTAACCCGAATTTGATTCCATAATACCTTGCAAATCCCTTGGGACGATCCCTACTCACTTTGTGCTACGTTAGTACTATAAGTAGTAGTGGTTTTTATAAATTTAAACTTGACCTCAAAGGTTACTTGAACCAGTCTCACACTTACACATTTTGGCATATGCAAACGACCTTGTCAAGAGGAATGCTCCATCTTCAGCTCCATAGCAGCTCCTCTCAAGAACCCTAACTATTGAGCACATTCTCTCTCTAGAAGTATATCCAATTTTGAATATGAAATGATATATGATATGTGTTACGACATAGAGAAATGTATATAACCCTCTCTACCAGAATCAGTCAAAATCCTCCTCAAAGATCGTGCATTGAAGTTGGAGAAGAGAGAGAAAAATAACTGAAATTTTAAATCAGTCATTAATTCGCAGGTTGGCGTTCGAACGTTGGGTGTCAAACTGGCTATCAAGGCGCACGCTGGTGCTGGTGTGCAGGCCTATGGCACTTGGCGTCTGGACGCAAAGCTGGGCGTCCGAGTGCTAATTTGCTTAGCTACTGGAATTTATTTCAAATTGCTATTGCAATTGTTAGCCCCTGTCTATAATGGGTGTTCGGACAACAAGAATGGCCTTAGAAATTACATCCAGACGCCAAGCCTTGTTCTTCAAGGTTGACTTCTTCTTTCTTTCACTTAATTCTATTTTGTCGGTTTCCATCGCTCGTCATATACCTTGTTCATTAAAAGCCCATTAAAACCCGCTTCTACGCCATTTTGGAAATAAGTCTTGAAAATAAACAATACACAACAAAGCCTGTAAACTAAACTATGCAAATAAACTAAATAAACTAAACTATGCAAATAAGGGTGCTTGAATATGTAATATTCGGCGTTTATCAATAAATACAATAACAAACTGATCCAGATAAGCCCTGAAGACTCTGTTTATCAAGTCTATAAAGATAGATGGCGCATTAGTCAACCCAAAAGGCATGACTCGAAACTCATAAGATCTATATCTAGTGAGAAAGGTTGTCTTAGGAACATCTTGCTCCCTAACTCGAAGCTGATGATAGCCAGATCGCAAATCAATCTTGGAGAAATAAGTAGTTCCCCTCAATTGATTAAATAGGTCATCGATCTTAGGCAAAGGATACTTGTTATGAATAATAACCTTATTCAACTCTTTGTAATCTATACACAGGCGTAGTGAACCATCCTTTTTCTTTATGAACAAAATTGGTGCTCCCTAAGGTGAAGTACTCCTGGGAATGAAGCCCTAACTAAGTAATTACTGGATTTCATCCTTCAGCTCTCGCATCTCCATTGGTGCCATCCTGTATGGTACCTTTACCAATAGGTGTAGTGTCTGGAACTAAGTCTATCACAAAGTCTATCTCTCGACTCGATGGTAACCCTGGAATCTCTTGAAATATATCTAAAAATTCGTGTACAATTGGTATACTATCCAATGCTACAGTAGTCTCCTTCTCAGATTCCTCCTTAATATACAATAAATGAGTGCAAGATCCCCTATTAGAATGTGGCATAACAATGACATACATATCCTGACCTGGTATAGCAAACACACTAGACCTATCATAACAATTAACCTGCGCATGGAAGTGAGATAACCAATCCATCCTTAGTATCACATCATAAGAATGCAAGTCCAGGACCAATAAATTGGCTAGCAATCTAAGTCTACCAATATCTAGTGTCACAAGCCCAACACTTTGATATAAAATAAAAGTATCATCTATAGGTGTAGCTATGCTATGAGGTCGGTCACATAACTGCATAGTCATCCCAGATATTATAACAAAAGAACTAGAGACGAATGAATATGTAGCACCCATATCAAATAAAACACGACCATATTAACCTTATATAGGAAACATACCCTCAATAGCCTGAGGTGCCTGAACGTCATGTGGCATGTGGTTATACACTTTGCCATAATGTAATTGCTGCAATTCCTGTCCCTGTGGTGGTGGTGGCACCGATAAAGTCGAGAATGTCTATCCCTGAATGCATGGCATTTGTGGAGCATGTAAAGGAAATGGTAGCCGTTGTCATTGCAGCACATGTTGTCCCTACATAGCCTTGGGACACCTCTTAGCTGTGTGCCTAAGCTCTCCACAACCATTGTAATTACCCTAGAAAACAAACTATTTTTTCTGCTGGTTACCCAAAGGCTAACCTGTACTGTCGGTGTTGCCCCATTTTGCTGTCTCTGAGTAGAAGTCACATCTCTCTGAGCATTTGTATTACCCTTGTGCTTCTTCCAAGACTGCTATCCCTGAGATCTTTTCATGTCATTGTGTCTATGACCGTTACCATTGCCTTTCTTAGTGGTCTAACTAACAGAGTCTTTGTCACCCTACTTCTTACCTCTGAGCTACTTATACTCTCTCCTCATCTGACAATGTTATAGTGCTGTGTCAACTACCTGAGAGTAAGTAATGTAGGCTAGACGACCTATGATAACTTGCATAATAGGCCAGATTAACCCATTAACAAAGCAAGTGCGCTTCTTCTCCTCGGTATTCACCTCATTTGGAGCAAAAAGTGGTAACTAGTAAACTGCTGCTTAAACTCCGCCACAGTACTGTCCCCCTACTGTAAATCAAGGAACTCTTTCTTCTTTATAGTTCTGACTGCGTAAGGAAAATACTTCTCATTGAAGCAAGCCTGGAACTGATCATATATCAGAGAAGTCCTCATCAGTGAAGAGTATTTCCCACAAGCTTAAACGTAGCAAGCATGTGTTTTTAGACATCAGTCCCTTCACCCATGTGAAGATGACGCTCAATGTTCTTCTTTCACTAGTATACTGCCTTCATATCGGTGGACCCCCTTTGTGAAAATACTACTGACCTTATCCCAAGTGTTAGGCTAAACACTGGTATAGGTACATATACCTACCGAATAGGTGGCTGATTCTAAAGTGCAACTGTTATTCCTGCAGCTACTGCCTGAGCGATAATATAAGCCATCTGAGGAGGATACTTTGGATCATTGTCCTGGTTATGGACCTGATCCTAAGTTCCTGATGCTTTTGATCCTCCTCCTAAAATTAAGGCAATTGTTGCTCATCCACAACCTGCTGACGACGTCGACGATTTTAATGTCTAAGGGTCGTTCTCCTCTGCTGCCTCTCCCGTCTTCTTTTAACGTTAACCATTCTGTTAATATAGAAAGATAGACTTCTATATGATTATAACGGACCATAAAGGAATACAATAAATCTTAAACTTAAGCTCTAAGTAAAAGACTACACAATGTGGAAGTCTTATAACAAAATAACCCTAGAGACACTTGAACCCTAAAGCATTTTGATACCGATTGTGATACCCCCTGATTTCCAGGCCGTGGGTTGATTAAGTCCAAGCCCAAAACCTAGGGGATATCGAATAATTAATATTTTAAATTAAACACAAAATACAAAAAGATAGATAAATAAAGAATTAATATCGCTGAAAGAAAAACTAATAAATAAATAAAATAATATCCCCTGAATAAAATCCTTTAATCCTCAAAGATAAATAAAAATCTCCAAAGAATAATCCTCCAAAAGAATACAGCTCGGGAATTCTCAAACATGGACCCCTAATAAAATCCCATAACTGAAAAATAAATAAATGTCTAATACCTTAAATAACTAATCCAAAGATAAAATCATGTGTCAATGACACCGGAAGAGTGATGATGCCAAGTCTCTGATCTACACGAACAACTGTTAATCCTGCTAGTAAGGACGATCTTAAAAAATATAACAATGGTGGGTCAAAACCCACAACAAGTCCTTTTTACGACAACCCAAACAAAGACCTGAAGAAACTACACATCTATAACTAACTCATGCAATAGCTACATAGTCGATACATATAAGTATACACACTAAAGACTTTCACTGGACTAAGGCAAACTCAACCGTATAGTGAGTATCTCATACAAATCGCACACAAAGGTGGTCTCGAGTCTTCCTTCTACTAGAACACACACATCCCTAAATCCAGTTACCCATCTTAACTGGCAATATATGCCTTCATCCTAACCATTTATCACAAGACCTCAAGCTTGTATCATGGTACACATAATATCACTATAGATCTAACTAACCATATCCTGATAATGGTAAACAAACAATAACCATAATAGCCATATCCTAACAATGGGCTGGAAGTTATATAAAATATATATATAATAGCCATTTCCCAACAATGACATGTCATCCATATCCTAACAATGGTTTAATATAGAATGAGTCTAAACTTATTAGCCAGCTCATCCACATAATATAATACAAAGCCATATCCTGACAATGGCATGACCTAAAACCACATCCTTACAATGGTTATCAAATAATCCAACATATATATATATCATGTTCAAGATCCTAAAATACAGATATGCAATTGATTAAAATCATATCATATCCTAATAGCAAATAACATATAGTTTCATGTCATTAAATCACATGAACGACTTATAATTTATTTAAAGCTTCCTACAACATTTATCTCACATAAACTGAATCTTATACATGCTGTTATTTTATATTTACACCAAATTAAGTGTTCTCCACACATATCTCATACTAAACATTTAACCTCAATTTTTAAAACAAATTAAAAGATTAAATTATCCACTTCATTAAATAAATTCAAAATACATGCATCGCTATATTCATACCTATTTAAATTCATATATCATCATACCTAAGTCCCTATTTAGCGTTCAGGACCTTATATAATCAATTCAGGGTCAATTTTAGCATTTTTATCAAAAATTCCCGAATGGTGCTCGAGCACACTCCCAAGTGTGTTCGAGCATTGTTTCCCAGAAAGGTGTGCTCGAGCACTATTGTAATACCCCTATTTAAAATGCTTTTTACTTTAGATTTAATTTAAATTAGTTGGTTAATTATTTATTTTATTTGCTTTAGGGTTTTAACTTGTTTGTCATTAATTTTTCAAGGTTTTAATTATTTATTTTATTCAGCTTATTTATCTACGTGGCAATTTGAATTGTTTGTGCATTTATTTTAGGATTTTATTTGTTTGTAATTTAAATGCTAAGTATTTAGTGTTATTTTATTTATTTTTATTTTTATTTTTTATCTAGCTGGTTAATTGACTTGTTTCGTGGAGTTTTTATTTATGTGTTAGTTAAATGTCATTATTTAGTAGAAATTCTTTAGTAAAGTTTAAATTATTCATTTAGTATAAATTCTTTGGTAAATTTTAAATATATAAATATAAATTATATTAATGAATCTATATATATATGTTTACATATAAAGGTATATAATTTGTTAGTGGAATTATTTAGTTATTATATTATTAACTATATAATGACTATTTATTTAACCATTAAATGTCACACGTTGCTGTGTAACTTTAGTTGTTATTAGGATTAGTTTTTATTGGTGAGTTGTGATTAGTGGTGTTGTGCTGGGCCTGTTAGTGTATAGGTTAGAAATAGGTTTAGTTCAATCACATTATATATATGTAGGTTATGTTCTGGCAGAACTAGGAGTTACGAAACAAAAGAAAAAAAAAAACTGAGTGGCGGCCAGAGAAAAAGCCGAGAGAAAGAGGGAGAAAAGAGAGGAAAGAGGGAGAAAGAAAAGGGAGATTTGTGAGACTGGAGCAGTAAGGGTAGTTAACGGCGACCCGAAAGCCACCGGCGTCAAGGGAAAATCAGAAAAGAATGGTGTAGAGTTTCGACCCGAAACTCTAAAGGCAAGTCTTTGTTCTATTCATCCTCCTTGGTTCGTAATAGATCCATCCTTAGAATGATTTTAGGAAAGTAAATCTAAGATTAATTGAATAATTTACAGGCTTTGAACGGACCAAAACAATGAGGACTAGGTGTATATGTATAAATACACACACCTGATTATAGTTATGTTTTATGATTTTTCCTTGATGCATTCAAGGATATTAGAACCTATTATGGGCTGTTGGGACATGCTAGGACATAATTGCAAATCTTAGAAATTTAATTTTGGAGTTTTAGAGCAGCAAGGAAGAAACCGACTTCTTCTCGGCCTTCTCCACTCACTGGCTTCTTTTTTTTTTTTCTTTCTTTCTTTCTTTCTTTTTTCTTTCATTGGGTCTTTTGCGAGATTTTGTGACAACAAAGGAATGAGTCTCTAGGTCGTGCAAAAAATCATTGGCAATACAGGTTTAAATAGGACAGTTGAATGTTTTGTGGTCTATACTATTTTTATATAGCATGTGTATATCTTTTGTTAATCTTCCATGAGATTTTATAATTCAAACAAGCACCAATTTTGTATATACACTGTATGGTAAATTAGTATTTCGTTTTCATGTGGCATCATTATTAATTACTGTGATATTATAGATTATATGCAAGCACTAATTTGTATTATTTTATTTATATAATGTGTGATATTTTAATATCATGCTATGGCCTAGTATTGCAAAGTCATAACATAGACATAGATTACTTTTTTTGTTGACAGTAGTAGTTATTTGCTTAGTAACCATTTTAATGATACTAAGTTAGTATAAACTGTAATAGGGTTTATTTGTATACATGTATAAGGGAAGACCATTATCAGGATATGGTCTTCGAAGCACCATTGTTAGGATATGGCTTGCTGATACATACATGGACTGGCTAATAAGCCTAGACCATACGTTTTGTCATACCATTGTCAGGATATGGTTATGACCTTAAATTGTGCCATTGTCAGGATATGGCTATAATTACTTACATAAAAATATTTTAATTGGTTACCATAATACGAGCTTGAGATTTCGGGATCGCTAGTTAGGGTTGGCATATATTACCAGATAAGATGAGTAGCTGGTTATAAGAATGCGTGTGCCCTGGTAGAAGAGGTACTCATGACCACCTTGTGTGCGCTTGCATGAGACCTACTATCCAGTTGAGGCTGTCTTAGGATCTGGTGAAAGTCTATAGTGTGTATACTTATGTATATTGACTTACGTAGTTATTGCATGAGTCGGACTAGGATGTATCGTTTCTCGAGTCTCTGTTTGGGATGTAGTAAAAAGGGCTTGTTCGTGGGTTTTGACCCACCTTTATTGTTATCTTTTTAGGTCCTCGGCAGTTCCAGACATAGAGTCAGTTCGTGCAGAGCAGAGACCAGACTTTATCACTCTTCCGGTGTCATTGACATAGGACCTCCACTATGTTTTATTATTATTTATTATTTTGAGTTAGAAATTTATTTATTTTGTCTTTAGTTGGGATTTTGATTAGGGGTCCACACCGTATGGATTCCCAGTTGTACTTTGGAGGTTTTATTCCTATACTAAGAGTTTATTGGAGATTATTATATCAGAGGATTTATTATTTAATGATTAATTTAGATTTCCCTTTCAGCGTTATTTATTTAGTTAATTATTATTCCTCTTGTGTTCTGCTGTGACGACCTTGGTTTTTAGACTAGTGTGTCCTGTGATGAACCGAAAGGATGATCCGATAACGAATCTGAAATGCGGAAGCGAAAACAGAAAATAAGACTCTAAGAAGTCAAAGTGACCTTCCATGAGGTCGTGGAACTCAATGAGAACTGATGCGGAAGTAAAAGATCAAAAATATAACAAATAAGCCCCCAGGGGCAAAATAGTTATTTCTGAAAATATAAAATCGGGTGCTACCGAGCACACCATTGGAAAGATAGCGAAAAATTAATAAATCTAGACTCAAGAATCACTTGATTCAGAGTCCGAATGAAGAAGATATGAAACTCCAAAGTTTCATAAAAATTTAACTTTCGGGTTTCAAAACAGTGTGGCAAGGGTAATTGACAAGGGATAAAATGGTCTTTTTAGACAAAACTGGATACAACTAAGTATACCGATAGATAGACCAGGAAAAATTAATGAATCTAGACTCAAGAATCACTTGATTCGGAGTCCGGATGAAGAAGATATGAAACGTCAAAGTTTCAAAAAAACCAACCTTTGAGTTTAAAATCAGTGCGGCAGGGTACTTTATAAGGGGTAAAATAGTCTTTTCAGATAGAATTGGATGCAACCGTGCATACCGTTAGATAGACAAGCAAAAACTAATAAACTTAGACTCAAAAATCACTTGATTTGGAGTTGGGACGAAGAAGATATGAAGCCTCAAAGTTTAAAAAAAAACAATTTTTTGGGTTTCATGCATGTGCAGGGTCTGCACAGATTTTCGGACTTCAAATGTGGTTTTGAGGGCTTAAACTACAATTTTTGGCAAAAAGTTATGAACAAACAACACTCACCCCCCCCCTTCTAAAATCATGTTTTCTACATGACCATGTCAAGAGAAGATTTTATTCTCCAAGTGAAATACCCGAAATGCCCCTAAGATCAGAACATTTTCTGGAAAAACCTGAAACGCACCAGGTTCCCAGATCTGCGAGTAGTTTTCGACATCAAAACGATTTGTTTTGCAAAAACACAAAGAAGAAACCCCCCCTCAAAATTGAGTTTTCTACATGATTCATAAAATATTTTTAAAAAAATGCAATGTAGAATGCCCGAAATGCCCCTCCATGAAATCTGGTCATGGAGGTCCAAAAAGCTGCTAAAAAAAAACAGAAAGCTGAACTTTATGATAGATTTCCGGCACCAAGACGACATTTTCTGGAAAAACATGAAAAAGAAACCCCCCCCCCCTAAAATCACGTTTTCTAAGTGACCATATGAAGACCGGAATTTATTTCCCGAAGGAAAACCCCAGAATGCCCTAAAATCAGATTATGCAACAAAAGTGCAAAATGAATCCATAGGAGGCTCATTTCACCAAAGGAGAAGGTTTGCCCGGAAACGACTATGCACGCAAACGTAACTTACCTATTAGGACGTGCTACAATAGTCCATGGCTTAAAAATACCACCGATGCAAAATTTGACCCCCCAACGGCCAAAAAGGCAAAAATGAACTAGAAATGGGAAATTTGAAAACTAAAATTAGGAAATTGTTTCAAATGACCGTTTGGCCCTTGGCCACACTTCATATAAGATAAATGAGAGCTAGTGGAGGTGCTAGAACACACTTTACACCACCTGATTTGAAAATGAACCCTTAAAGGCTCGGTTTCTACAATTTTAGCCTAAAAATGAAATATGTGAACTAAAATGCAAAAATAAAAACTAAATGGTGTTTGGCCCTTGGCCACACCTCACATATGGCAAATGAATGTTAAATGATGAATTACATACACAATGCACACACCGGTGCGAAAATGACATATTGAAACCCAAGTTTTCATGTTTTTCTCATTAAAGGCAAAATTCTACATTTTTGAATATACATGGATTACAATGAAAATAGTGTGCTTATGCACACTTTACACATATGGAATCAAAGAATACAAGTTTTATCAAAATAAACAAAAGTAAACATGATATGCTAACATGTGCATATTTAATGTCATCAAAAATACTTCAAGACTTGTAGCATGTCTAAGAGAGTTGTGTATCCTACAACAAAGCTTCTTTACCTGCAAAACACCCAGTAACTTCGGGGTGAGTAAACAAGACTAACAAGTTTATTCGTAGGGGATGAGCATGCATCGACTCGATTTCTTTAGAGATTTTTAGGACTAACATAATATAATTCAAAAGGAATCATGCCACTTAACGTCTAAGTCAAAGATTAGACTCAGGGATCATCCTAAGCTACCATAGAGTATAAGCAACAAGAATCATAATATATATACATATATGAAACAAGTCAAGGTTGGGATAATCCAAGAACACAATAAGAAGGATGCTAGAATACAAGGATCGCATTATTCAATGCAATTAACATGATTGGGAGTGATACATGAAATCAAGAACAAGGCATAATATCTATGCAATTAACAAGATTGGAGTATTCCAATTAACACGATGGAAGTAATACAAGAAATCAATGACAAGGCTTAATATCTATGCAACTAAGCAAGGATGGAATATTCCATGAAACACGAAAAGAGTTATACATGAAATTAAGAACAAGGCATAGTGTCTATGCATTTAAACAAGGATAGAATACTCCACATAACACAAAAAGAGTCTTAAATCTTCAAGCAATACAACACTTGAAATTTAAGGAGTTAAATCACGAATGAAGCATAAAATCTATGCAATGAGACAAGATTGGAGCATTTCACATACACGACAAGTTTAAATCTTCAAGGAATAGCAACTTGGAATTTAAAGAGTGAAATCAACCAATGTGGAAACTTGGATATCGTCCGGATTAAAACCATATTTTTGAGATCACTTTAGGGCTACTAACCCATGGGTACCTTTCCCCTAGTGCGCACTATAGTGTAGGAGGACATTCCCCCGTACTAGAAGCAATCCTAGCCATGTCAATTCTTGATTGATATCCCAAGTCCCAAAATCAACAAGTTGTACAAACCAAAATAGTATCAAAATACTAGAAATGCATTAACCACGTCTCATGCACAACCAAGATTTTGGAACACACAAGTCATGCCCTAAGTTCATCAACTATCATGGCATGTGAAATGTCAAGAAATCACAGTGTGCATCTATATAGATTAGAACCAAGATATATATAGTACATGGAATCCATTGATGTAAATATACCACAAGTATAAGATTAATGATTTAATTTTTACTAAACAACACATGTGTAATTAAATCATTCCAAGACAAATATGCATGTTCATTAAGTACTTTAACGAAACCAAGATACAAGGGGTTACGATGCTTGATAAAAGGATACAAGTCTATGATTTACAAGTCAAATTCACAAATTTAACAAGAGTTCAATTTCAAGGCATGATTAACTCGATAGAAGCATTAAAATGGAATTTAATCTACTTAAAGGATTAAATTATCAAGATTTCAAGGTGAGTCAAAATGTTCTATGAACAAGTTATTTCAAGGGTCATGTTAAGGCCAAGTTCATTGTCAAGTTACAAGTTCATTACATACAAGATGCAACCATGTGAATTAAATTCCATACAAGGGAATTAATTAAATATAAGTTTCAACACTTATCCAGTTATGCTCAATGTAATACACGTGAAGAAACTTATCAAGGAAATCATGAATACAAGGTTAGAAACTTAATCTAGCTCATGGAACCATTGAATGGATTTTAATTAATTCATTTAATTAAAGTCTCTAGATTTTAAAAGTCATCCAAATGACCTCAAATTAAAGTATGTTATACAACATGTCAAGACTCGTTTTAAAACCATGATACAAGTAAGTTCTAAGCAAGATACTACCTTGAGTATTAAACTTTAATACTAGAAATATAATAATTGAAAAGTTCTAAAAACCTAATCAAATATTTTAGATTTAATATATGTGAAGCTACATGGCATGTAAATCATGAATGTCAAGTCGGAATTCCAATGGGGTGAATAGTATACCCGGAATAAATTAATTAATCAAATAATTAATTATTCTCTAGATTTTAAAACATCACCATTTACTCTCAAATTAATCTATGTTGAAGAGCATGCTAAGACCTAATATAATATGCTATCACATGTTGATTTAAAGCTAGATAAGGCCACATGATTTAATATTTTATTCAAGATAAATATTAAATAAAATCTTCATTTCTTGTCCAAATAATCTAGATTTAATATATGTCAATCAACATATCAAGGGGTAATATTTTATCATACCACATGATTAAACAAAGTCATGGACAATCGGGAAAATTAAGTTCTTCACAAGAAAAATAAGTAATGAAATCTCTAGATTTTGAAATCTAAGCATGTAATCAAGTTGTATAAGCATCACAAGTATGTAATATAGCAAGAATTTAAATTATAACACCCCCTACCTCAATTTGAGATGAAAACCTCAAATCCCCACTAAAAAAAAAGTGTCCCGAATTCGTCGAAACCGAAGGGTTTTGTTGGGGACAACACGACCTACATGAATCCGAAGGAAGCCCCATGAAAATCACAACTTGACTTCGAACCCAAACTCAAGAAATGGTCAGAAATGAATTCTAATAAGGGGGAATGATAGAACACGTCGAGGGGAACAATAAATATAAAGGCCGAAGGATTTCTACCAAGGAAATCAAGTAGAGGAAAATGAGAAAGGGTGGCAGCCAGGAGCTCCCATGGCTGCCTACCAAGAGGTGGAGAAGATGAGTGAAAATTTGATTTTTCACTTTAAGTCCTCCTATTTATAGTAAGTCTCAAAAAGTGCCCCGAAAGGGCCCCGTCGAATCCGAAAAAGTGGAATTTGAGCAAACGTGCTTAAACGGAAAAATTCCGTGAACAAAAAAAATTCAAAATGAGAAAATATGAATAATAGAAGAAACAACATTGAAAACCGAGTCCCGACCAAAGAGATATGCCCCGAACAAGTTCGGCGGCAACTGGGTCCAGAAACTCTGAAACTGGAGAAAAACGACCAGAAGGAAATCCCAAGAGTCCATGACTCTACGAAATGTGAAAATAAATCCCGCACGAGGATCCAGGCTCCAGACGAGATATTTTGTAATAACTTTCGTTAATTACACAATGGCCCCTACAAAAAGGGTTATTTGCGAAACTACCCCAGAATGAAAATATCTTCCAAAAGATATTTTCTTAGATACCCCTGAAATAAAATATCTTCAAAAGATATTTATGAAAAACACCCCAAGAATTGAAAAAGATTCTGAGGAATTGTGCATCTATGCCCCTATAGATAACGGGAGCAACCAGAGTACTTTCTTGCAAAAGTAAAGATATGTACTTCGAGGAAACCACTCAACATGAAGGCACGTGAAGTCAAAAACTAACTCCGAGCATGAAAAGTGAGGTTTTGCCAAACAAGTGACAAATGGGGAAAATACAGAATAGGGAAAAAGACGAAACAGGGAAAAAGACGAAAGGCGCATTGTGTCCGAAAAGTGAAAATACGAAAATGACTCGGTCCTCAAAGGAAGTTGTCAATTCACATGAAAGAGTCTCAGAAACCAATTCCGAGCACTCGAGATGACACTAAGCGACACGAAACAGAGCTCAGAAAAGAAAATTAAACAAAAAAAATTAATTCGTAAAATTTTAGAAAAAAGGAAAGGGAGGCAAATAACTGGGTCATTACATCTGTGCTTGTTTATTATTGATTGGTTGATATCCCCTGACTTTGTACGCGGACCTGATCAACCCGTATTCCGAAATTAGGGGGTATCACAACTGTTTTGTGAAACAGCCTGAGAAACCCCATTTTAAGCCATGTTCTCCATTATTAAGGGTCCAACAACATGTTACTAAGTCCCATCAACACCCAAGAACGAAATCACATCATTATAGCATATAGAAATCCATTAAAAATTAGATCTAAGCTATGAATTTATCAATTCATACAACAAGAACAACTATGAACATAAACCCATAAAAACCTATGTTTTAGATCAATTCAAACATGGATTCAGATTTTAATAATCCTTTAAACATCCCTAAAGTTATACTAGAGACATATAGATCACGAATTTAAGGGAGAAGTGTAGAACAGAGAACTTGCCTTAAACTTTTGGATTGAAAGCTAAACTTCTTCTTCTCTAATGGTCCTTCTTCTTCTTTTTCCTCCTCTCTCTTCCTCTTTTTCTCTCTACTTTCTCTTTTTGTCTTTCTAGATCTACTCTATATGTATATATATAGATAAATATATACTACATATGTTCTAACCATAACATACGTTTGATAACCTAAAACTAGGTAACTAATATAATAAATAATTATTTTTAATGAAAATAATATATATATATATATATATATATATATATATATATATATAACTACTAATCCTCATGGGTCATTATCCAACCCATTTAGGATCCCACTCAAATAGTCTAAGACCCATCTAGTTGGTTTATGGGCTAAACCCAATTAAATCACACAAGTACCAATAGATAAATACATGGCCAATAGATTACATCACAAACAAATTTACTATTTAAATCCACATAATCAATTAAACAATTAAATAATCGATTAAATATAATTAATTAAACACTACGCTCTTATGGTAGCAGATTCTACTACATCTATCACATATTTTAATAATTTTATTTCTAAGGAACCATCTAGAACTTCTGAACAATCAGGTTCAAAGTTTTTGATGGAAATTCTTGCCAATCATGATAGACAATGCTATGAATAATTTAGAATTGGAAAGCCTATTTTTAAAAAACTTTGTGAAATTTTGGAGGAAAAGTACGATGAATTGAAAAGTAGTCCAGAAATTGGCGTGCATGAGCAAGTAGCTATATTTTTAATGACTATAGGACACACTGTAATTAACCGAATGATTCAAAAACGTTTTCAACATTTAGGTGAAATTGTAAGTAGACATTTTACAGATGTGTTAGTTGCAGTCGACATTTTACAGATGTGTTAGTTGCAGTCATAAAGATGTCTATGGATTTTATAAACCTCTTAATCCTGATTTTAAAAGTTCCTAAATACATTTGCGAGAATCGAAAATACTGGCCACAATTTAAGGTAATTCTTTATAGAATTTTATTAATTTAATTTAATATTATTAATTGTATAATAATTAACTATTTATCGGTTGTTAGGATTGTATAGGAGCAATTGATGGGACACATATTCAAACTGTTATCCCCGAAGATAAGAAAGTTCCATACATATGAAGGAAAGGGTATTGTACTTAAAATGTGATGGTCGTATGTGACTTGAATATGCTATTTACATTTGCTTAGCTGATTGGGAGGGAGCAGCTCATGACACTTGCATTCTTTTGGAGGTAACTAAGAAATCAAACTTGAATTTTTCAAAACCCCCAGGAGGTTCGTGTATATACTAATTCTATCTAAGTTATTCTTTCTATTCTTGAAAAAAAAAAGTATTTAATATTTCATTAGTTATTTGACTTTGTATGAAATAACATCTTCTAAAATTTTACTTTCTTAGATAAATATTGTCTAGTTGATGGAGGATGTTCGAACAGGAAATGATATTTAGCACCTTACAAGAGAGAGCGATTCCATTTTTCAGATCTTCATTGTGGAAGTCAGTCAAGGGGCCCTAATAAGTTCTTCAATCAGGCTCACTTTATCTCTGAGAATGGTTATCAAAAGAACTTTGGTGTTTGGAAAGCAAAATGGCAGATTCAATCACGATTGCCTAGTTTTAGTTTTCTAAAACAAGTTGCCATTGTTATCTCATCCATGTCTATTCATAATTTTATAAGATTGACAACTATTGTTGACGAGGATGTTTAGCACTATGATGAGAATTTGGATTTAGCACCTGATGAAGATAGAGAATAATAATGATGAAGATGGGAATAATAATGATGAACATTCATATGATATGTACACTAACGATGACAATGAGATGGGATTGTTCGTGACCATATAGCTTTTGAATTATATAATTGTTAGATATTTAATTTTTAATAAATTCTGACTTGTACCTTTTTTTTTTTTTAAAAAAAAAAAAAAAACTATAATACAATTATGCTATTTTGACGAGTATTATGATTATTAATTGTGGTTGAACTGTGTAGTTTTATTTGATGAAGTGTTGTCTATATTGCAAATCTTAATATGAATGAATTTGCTTATTTTATTACTAGAAACTCCCAAATCAGATACAAATGAATTTATCATTTAAATATGTTTAATTCATTTATCTTTTAGCACTAAATACAAATATTATATAATAAACAAAATATGTAAAAAAAAAAATCATTGCAAGTTGATATTCATATAATTATTAAACTCAATGAAATTTTAAAATATTTAAATTAGGAAATTAACACATGTTTATTAGTCTAGGGTTAATAAAGTAAAATTAATAATAAAAATATTTTCACCAATATTATTATCAAACAAATTTAAAAGAGTTTTAAGTATAAAAAGGGCAATATATTACCAACTACATATCTGTTTTTTATTGACAGCATGGCAGCTCTACTACCAAAAAAGACGCTTTTATCATCCTAAGAGCAATCACTTTGGGTTTTTGTTTGCTTGAATATATATATATATATATTAAAACCAAAAAAAAAAAAAATTCCTGGCGGGCCACACGGGACGACTCTGTCTGTAAACAGAAATGTGCTGTCGTTGGTCAGTCCACACCCAAGAGACGTTGCAGTTGTGCGAGCCATCAGTTCCTTGGCCCATTAACTGCTTGTGTGCGTGTATAACAAAGACAATTCTCTTCATCAAAAACCTTTTCATGAACGCTTTTCTATTTGCTCTTCCATGTTTTTGATGATGAGAGGTTGCGTACGACTCTCGAATTTAACGACATCTCTTAGAAAAGGGAAATTGGGATCAGGGTTTTGGGGAAGGAGGTGGATTTCGATGGAAGAGCATCCGAGAAGAAAGAGATTCGCAGCCTTGTGGGGCAATGGTGATTATGGGAGGTTGGGTCTTGGAAGCGTGGAGTCCCAATGGCGTCCTGCGTTTTGCTCTGCGTTCGATGACCAAACCCTTCGCGACATTGCTTGTGGTGGAGCTCACACCCTCTTCTTAACAGGTTTCTTTTGAGTTGCTGCTGCTTTGTTTTAATTTTGTTTAGGTTTTTTGGATATGCAAATTGAATTTATTGTTTTGTGGGTTGAATTGGAAGCCAATACATTGGTTGCTTGATTATTGTTTTTATTGATTGAAATCTATTGGAAATGCTGATCAAATTGACTAGTTTTTGGTTGCTTCAGGCTAATCATTTGTAATTTTATGTATCAAACAAATGAGTTGGTTGATTAATTTTTATCTCCAAGAAATAAATGGAACATGCATTAGCAAAAGTTTTCCATGAAGTTAGGCTATTCCCTCATATGAAGCTGCCATGGCACAGAAACCATAAGCACAACACTATCTACAAGCTCGAAATACTTGAGCAAGACAAGTGAATATTGCAACAAAAATTTAATAATGGCTAGGAATTTCCTGCACGTTTTCTTTTTCTTTTTTTCCTACTCATGCACTAGCAGGATTTGATGCTTCAACTACTGCTCCTTCAAAATATCTCATATTCTTTAACATTCACCCATCCACAAATTAGCTCAGACACACCGGTTTCAAACTCTCAGAATCCTCTCAACTGCACACATGATACACCTGCAAAGACAATCTACAAAACAATTTAAACACAGCTGTCACCCCCCTTACTCCACGTGGCAAAATTCATAAAAGTGCACGTGAATATGAGAATCCACCATACACCATTCCAAATCTAATGATCATGATTTTTTTTTTTTTCTATTTCAAAATTTCCAAAACAAATTTTCTCAATAATCAACTCCACAATCAATAATAGAACCAAGTAGAGAAAATGGCTTCCTAAATAGCCTTATTACATCTCCATCGCGTTCGCAAAATCCCATAGCTATATACAAGAAATGATGTAAATGAAATGACAACAACAGTAATGAAAATGCTGTTACCAATTTTGTCAAGGCATGTAATGAGCTAGACAAGCCAGTAAGTAAACAGACATGTTCCTAATCTGAGGTTAAAGGTTCAAATTATTTAAATATTCATTAACAGTCCAATAATATTTAATAGACTATCAATGCACTAAGGGATTTTTTTTTTTTTTTTTTTGCAGCTTTGTTAATCTTATAGTTGTTAAAGGCTCAAGGTGAACTAAGGTACCAAAGGTCTCCTGGAGTTTAGCCGTAAGGTACAAGGCGCGTGGGTCTAACTCAAGCAAGAATCAAGTTGCTTAGAACATGTAAACTTTATCATATGCCTTGGCGATATCTAACTTCAAAAATCTAATATGGCATTGCAAATAATTAACACCTACCACGGTTATTATAAATCCTGAACATGATATATCATATATTCACAACAAGAATTATTGAGTGCATTTACTGGGAAAAAAGAAAGTTATTGAGCGCAGAAAAAATTATGCAGCAGTCAGCATTGTAGACAAAAACTAGATTCCTAAAAAAAAATAACAATTGTTCAAATATAAAATACCATGACATAAAGATTCTCATCATATCAATTTTAAATATATAAAAGTACATCTATATATAAAAAAAAAAAACGTATATCTATATTAAACAACAAATTTTTTTGTGAATATATCTTGTTGTGAACAAAGCAAAAAAAAATCTATAGGAATTTGTTTTCATCTCTCAGCACCCTATCATATGTTTTTTCCTGAGTCCATAAAGACCATATGTAGATTTTTTGCTTATGCATACACTCTTCAACTATCTGACTTATTAAGTAAATAGCCTTTATTGTGGATCTCACTGGCATAATTTCAAATTGGTTATTAGACACCGAGATTTCCTTTCTTAATCTTTGACTCTTTGCTCTATCATCATTTGCCATAGTTTCATTGTATAACTCATTAATTTAATTCCTTGATAATTGTTGCAATTTTGTATATCCCCTTTGTTTTTGTAAATAGGTACTATAGTGCTTTTCCTTTCACTTATTTGGCATTATTCCTTCTTTTAGAATTTTGTTTAAATAAATTTGTTAGGCACCTAATTTTGCTAACATTCTCCATGCTTATATGGGTATGTTATCCGGTTCAACCTCTTTATTCCTTCCTATCATTTCAAGTGTGTCTTCTACTTCCTTATTGTTAATTTTATATACCATTCCTGTATTAAATTCATTACTTTCCACCTCTTCTCTAGGGTACTTCTCAATAAGAAGGTGTTGAAAGTAATTTTATTCATCTATCTAATATGTCTTTATCTTTTACTAATATTTTATGTTCTACATCCTTAATACATCTAATTGCCTGTCTTTAGTTGATTTATCTCTACTTTTTGCTAAATTATTGACCGTCTACTTCACATCTGGAGTAGTTGCCACTATGGCTTTGATACCAATTGTTGGGAATAAATCTCCCAAGATCTGTCAAAACAAATATGCAATAGCAACAAAGAAAAATAAGTTGGAAATAACACACATAAAACAGAGCAAAATTTACGTGGTTTGGCAGATTGAAAGATTGACTTACTTTTATTCAAACTACGAGATTACAGATCTCAGAAAATTACTAAGAGGTATTCTACACTTACTCAAAAAAAAAAAAAAAAAAAAAAAAAACTCTTCTCAAAGGAATACTCCTTGGCCCTCACACACTCACTGATGTCTCAAACCACCCCACCCCCCCCCCCCCCCCCCCCCCCCCCCAACACACACACACACACACACACAACGCAACTCTCCAGTTACTCAACACATATTTATAGCTGAGTTTCACCACCTTAGCTTTCAGTGTATGCTTTGTTTATAGGACATTTAATGTGCTCGCACATACATTTCTTTTTCTGCGATGTGCATACACACACTTCACACATTGCACACCTTCTTTTTCTCACGCGATCATTACACTTTTTTTTTTTTACACCACCAGCGCAGTCATTCAAATCTTTTTTTATTTCGTTTTGCTGTTGGGTGGACCCCACCACCTTAAAATAACACCCAACATATATATATATATATATATATATATATATATATATTATATCACTACACACACCTAGTTCTCAGATTCTAAACCCGTAGAATCACCTAGGTTATCTCAGATCCAGTCCTCAAACTCTATTGTTGTTGATCTATGAATCATTCATCGTGCGATCCATTTCTTTTGTGATTGATCTTTTCTGCTCGTTTTCTAACCTAATTGATCTTTGTTTGTGTGGTTTTGGGTTTTGATCTCCTTTGTAGTTATGATTAATCAACACTTGCCGGTATAACTCACCATCTAATGCAATATGCCTAGATGATGAAAAATAAAGAAAAGCTGATCTATATTTTCTATATGCACTCTAAGTACAGAGTATGCTCTTTTATATTGTTTTTTTAACACATAAGGGTGTTTATATAGCCTTCAAATAAGAGACAATTGGGGTTTTAGTGTTTAAAACCAATTAGGAAACTGTATTTCGTAGGTTCTATTGATCCACTTGATTGTTTGATTGATTTTCAGTATGGTTTGATTGGTCGGGTTACATAGAATGGAATGATAATGGATTGATCGATCAAAACCCTAATTCATTAAAAACACAATTTTTTTTTTGATAATAATTAAAAACACAATTTTAAATCTTAAAAATTATTTAAAGAATTTAATAATGTATGCATGCATTCTAACGATGATAAATGGTTTGAATGCTTAAAATGAAATTTAAATGGTGAGTTAGGTATTTGAGAGTGTGAATTTACCTTTTCTTCCTTGTTACAGTCTTCAAATCATCTTCAAAGTCCTTGGATCATGACGTAACATATAACCGTAACTATCTTGACTAAAATTCAAAAGTAAACAAAATAAAATTTAAAGTACAATTTTTTTTAGCTTCTGTTATGAAATTTGCCGATACCAAGTCCTAATGATCTAACATATTTAATGTGAGATTTAATAAATGGTTGAACTTTTCAAAGTTTTATGTTTTGTTGGTACAATGGTAAAAGCTTGGGTTGGCAAGGATGCGGTTGGACTCTTTGACAGCCACTTATTGTCATAGAATGCAGAGGTTAAGCGTGTACCTTGTATGCTCGTCCTAGTGTCCTGGATTGTTGGGATTGCCAAGATGGCTTCTTTAGTGTCCCCTGTAATTGTGTAGATCAGAAATTTTATTATTAAAACCTATATTATTGAATAAATGGTTACTAATTTTTGAATATGTTTCTTTTCTCTCCAAAAAGCTTGTGTCTTTATCATGTAGCTATGCAGTATGTGCCAAATAGAGTGTGCTATGCTCTATATTACTTTCTTCAATCAGCATGTGGTCAAGAATAGACGTGGCTATAATTTGTCATACTTTTGGACACATTTCATGGGTGATATCTCCTGAAGAATATGGCTTTATTACTTAAATTAACTTTTTAAGCTTGAATCTGAAATATATATATAAGAAGTTTTTTGTTTTTGTTTTTGATGATCCTTGCTAATATAGTACCATGAATATGCATTTTTGTTTATATGATGAACTATATGTTGTTTCCATACTTTTGGCATCTTCTAATAACCTCCTAAAACCTATTCTTTAGCTTTGGATTTGTAGCTCTAATCTTTTAAATTCTTGATGAGTTTTGAAAATATCAGCTGCATTGAAAATGCTCATAAATTTGTCCTTCTGTTTTACAGAAACTGGCTGTGTTTATGCCACTGGTCTCAATGATTTTGGACAGCTAGGCGTATCAGTCGATAAAAGTTACACAACTGTATGCTATCTCGACCTTATTGTATTGTTGTCATTCTTTCTATCTTTTGCTTCTCTAGTTGCACAATGACATATTTGTTGAGTTTTTCAGCATCATGGTTTCCCTTATTATTGTTTTTATATTTTTCTTTCTGTGTGTGTGTGTTTTTTAAATCTCGTGCTTTTCTTATTTATTGTGTAAATAGGTGATTTGCTTTGCATTTGGAACTATTGAATTGGTTGCTACATAGAGATAGTCATTTCGGGGACCAAATTCTGTTATGACAAACGCAACGAACCCAAGATAAAATCAAGAATCACGACAGAAAAGTAAACACACCACACAAAGAACACAAAGATTTATACGTGGTTCGGCAACAACCTACGTCCATGGTTGAGATCCGGTGAAAGTCTTCACTGTGTGTGAAATTGGAGATTACAAGCTTTCAGCCCCTCACTCTGTTTCTGTACAAATTTCAGGGTCTCTCCCTTCCACCACTCCAAATCCTAAGCGCCCTTATATATTGGGCTACAAGAGACTAATTAGGGTCCACGACCCATGAGCAAAAAATGGGTCAAAATTTTCCCACCCGGCCCCAAATTCGGGCCACAACATCACAAATTCTTTAGGGTTTGATGTTCTATTTTAAGGACCGATTATGTGCCGAATGCTTTTTTTGACTGGTCATCTTTTTTTGCCTTTCTTTCTGGATACTTTCTGCTTTATTATTACTTTTGGTTATTATATTCGAATTTGAAAATTTGTATGACATTTTCTTCCCTTCGTGGCTATATGAACACATGTATAAACCATGATTTTACATAGTACACACCTGTGTCCCATTTGATAAAATTATGAGTAAAGTTGTCCCTCCAACCTTTTGTTGTGACTTGTGAGTATACCTAAAAGGATTGCCTTTTCATATGCTGAGAGGTGCAGATGATGGTGTATATATTTGATTCAGTTGAACAATAATGGGAAAAGTAAATACAGGAAGTTATTTGTGTTGTCCCGGTCCTTGCGCTCTGTTTTTATGTAGGTTCTATTTTTATTTATTGGGAAGTTGTAATACTGACGAGTCTATGTCATTTATGAAAACATGGACGCATTATAGACCAATTCTTCCTAATGTCACAAAATTTTCTTTTGTATTCTGAAAATTGAGCATGATCCAGACCACAAACTTCCAATAATGTCTAATTAGAGTGACCGTTGCCCAGTGTTGGTCACATTAATCCTGGATGCGAGTCTAATTCTGTTCCTGAGTGACTAAAGGTCAATCCAAAGTTGAAAATTTTAACAACTTTTTGTTGAATAATACGACTTTAATATAAATTTAGCTGATAGCAGAAGAGTGTTACATACAATGGTAAAAGCTCAGGCTATCAGGTGTGAGAATGTTGGTTTTTAGTCAAGAGTAGTCACTTCGTGTTAAAAAATGCCAAAGATATAACGCAGTCCATCCCTCCTGGCACTCCTCGTAGGTAGGATTGATGCTGGGTAATAATGATGTTGTTTAAACAAGAGCATCACACATTAGCTAACTTGGTTTTATGAGGTTTGGTGAATGGAACTATTTTCAGGTTTGGTGAATGGAACTATTTTCCCTCAATGCTTATAAATAGGAATTTTAATTTTTAAAATATTTTAAAATGTTTATTTTATTGTAGTTGTGAAAATCACAGTGAGACCAAATTTCTAGTGAAGATCTATTATTTGATTGGTAGTCATTTTTTCACTTCATATATTTCTTGAAAGCCACTTATTATTATTATTTTTGATAAGTAATAATTGAAATAAAAAGGCGTTTAAGAGGGGAACACATCCTTTAAACAAGAGTGGAACTGGAGTTTAAGGCCCTAAAGAAGCCAAAAAAATAATTAAATCTTCAGGAGAAGAACAAGATTTCCTCTTCACATAACTGAAAAGAGAGCGTATGATGTGAAGTTTCAGAATCGCAGTGGACGATTCTTTCCCTTCGAACATTCTACTATTCCTCTCCTTCCAAATGCACCACCAGACACAATGTGGTACAACTCTCCAATAATCGCGAACAACGCTACTCACACGGCATCCTCTCCAAATACGAATCAAATCCTTAGGATAACGAGGCATAACCCAACGCATACTAAACAGACAAAAGATAAGATTCTAACAATCACTCGCCATAGGATAATGCATGAGAATGTGAGCAACTGACTCACCATCTTGTTTGCAAAGGCAACACCAGTTAACGAGACAATTGCCCCTTTCCTTAAATTATCAATCGTTAGGATCTTACTCCATATAGCGGTCCAAACAAAGAATGCCACCCTAGTTAGAGCCATAGAACGCCAGATAGTCTTCCACGGAAAATCAACGATATCAAAATCAGAAAGACATAATAATAAGGATCGAACTTCGAAGCGACCATGGGAAGAGGGAATCCATGTCATGTCGTCACTACCTCTGCCAACTACCTCCTGTCAATACAGCAAATCCAGAAAAATACATACCTTGTGCACCTCCCAATCCTGAAAAGAGTGTCGAAAGTGCACGTCCCACGTAATCCCACTGCTATTAAGCTGATAACAGTTGGCTACATAGGCATATTTATAAACTGCAATACTGTATAACCTAGGAAATAAACAAGATAAAGGCCTGTCTCCACACCAAAGATCCTCCCAAAAGCATACACATCTGCCATCACGAACTTTAAATCTGATATGAGTAGAAAAAGCGTCCCATCCCTTCCTAATGAATTTCCACGCCCCAACTCCTCCCACGAGAGAAATCGGACGAGTAGACCAACCACCACTCTCTTCCCCATAACGGCATGAGATAAGCCTTCGCCAAGGGCGATGTCTTTCCCTCCCGTACCTCCACAGCCATTTTCCCAGAAGAGCTTGGTTAAAGGGGACCAGTCTTCTGAAACCAAGACCACCAAACTTCATTGCCTTGCAGACTTGTTCCCAATTGACAAGGTGATACTTAAATTCGTCTCCTTTTCCACCCCAAAGGAAATCCCTTTGAATTTTTTCAATCCTAGTAGCAACAGTGCTTGGAATTTGGAACATAGATATAAAATATGTGGGAAGGCTCGATAAAGTGCTCTTTATAAGCGTAACTTCCCCCCCCTTGGACAAGTATTGCTTTTTCCATCTCTTCGCATACCTATCAATCACAGGGTCCCAACTCCCCACCGTTCTAGAGGAAACCCCTAAAGGCAAACCCAAATACGGAATTGGAAAAGAACTCACCCTACACCCAAGGATTGCCGCTAAAGATGAGATATCCTGAACATCTCCAACCGGAACTAATGCATGAAGGATGTATCTACGCTTGAGCCTCCAAAGGTGAAGCACATGATCAGCCATTTGATCCCACGTAAACCAGTTTCCCTATCTTAGAGACTTAGATTCAATCAGATTATAAATAAAAATACCTAAATGATAAGATTTTCACAAAGGCCACAACTCCTTTCTGTCCAGGCTTTAAGTTATGTTGGTTTGCATTTGTCATGGTGTTAATAGATAACTCTGTGATGTAAGTTGTCTCTGGGGAATTGTGCTGTGTGTTCTGTTTGTACCAATTAATTTTGGTCAAAATTCTTTGTACTGCTCTTTAAAGCTGATTTTGTTTTAACTCACAATGCGATACTATCATTGTAATTACCTATGTATACTTACCTACATGGCCATTTTCTACATTGAAGTTGGAGTTCCAGCTTAGATTATTTTATTAGCCTCTTGTATTGCTTTTACAGGAGCCACTTGAAGTTTCTGGACTTCCCAAAGAAATTATAAAAATTTCAGCTGGTTATCATCACTCATCGGCTATTACAGGTTAGTAGTTGATACCTCACTAGATGTTCATTTATTTTTATTTTGTTTCTGTGAAATATAATGTGTTGAACTACAATCCAAATGATGAATGCTTCGTATGGATGGAAGTCGGTAAATCCGATATTATATAAATTTGTACCTAAATTCTTTCGCTTTGTAGTGTAAAATGATCTTTATACCAGTGGTTTAAAATGTGTGCAGTTTTCTGCCTCTGAAAGCTCAGTGATTTTAAGTCTATTTTAACAATTATACCTCTTTCACCTTGGTGTATTTACTTATTTGTTACATCTCTTAATATTTTGTGGCCTACTATCATAGGAGGGTGTTATGACAAACACCGTGAACCAAGAAGAAATCAAGAATCACAACACAAAAGTAAACATGCCAGACACAAAGAACACAAAGGTTTACGTGGTCTGGCAAAGCCTATGTCCACAATGAAGATCCATCAAAAGATTTCACTATGAGAAAAACAGGAGATTACAAGTTTCAACCCCCAAACCTTAGCTCTCTCTTTCTCACTCTCTTTCCTTCGATTTTCAGTGTGCTTTCGTTATCCCACTCAAAACACCATTATATACCGGGTTACATGATAGAACTAAAAGGGTCCATGAGCCGCTAGAGAAAAACTGGTAAAAAATGACTTGGTCAAAACAGGGTTGCATTGTGACCCTGGCCAAAACAAAATTCGGGCCACAACTTAACAGAGGGCATGCTTCCTCTCATTCTTATATGATGTTCATTAGAAAATGATGTGGTGTGTGTATAGAATTAAAATGTAGATTTTTGTTTTTAAAAGTTAGTAGTGTTCTACAAATGGCCCTTCCATCACTTTGAGAACACAATGTGGGTTTTTTGACATATCGTAAGAGTCGATCTGTGTGAAAATTATCTAATTAGAATTTCTTTTTTCTGTTTATCAGTATTGATGATTTAATAGAGGAATCAGTGGAGGAAAATCTTTCAGTAATTGATGTTGTTTCCTATTATTGAAGATTTGGTGTTACTAAAGAAATCAGTGGAGAAAAATCATCCTTGTTTCCTATTTTCTAATACTTTCCATTCTCATAATTTCTTCTCCTATATAAAGGAGTCTCCATCATTGTATTATGTATGAATTGAGAGAGTATTATAAAAGTGATGTAGCCCTTTGGGCTCTTTGTGTCGTAGATGTAGGCCCTAGTGGCCGAACCACGTAATATCTATGTGTTTATTTATCTATTCGCTTCCGTTTTATGCTTTATAACACGGTATTAGAGCTTAATTTCTCTTCCTAGGGTTAGACCCCTATTTTGGGGTATTCCCTTAGCATCTGAGCTGTTGCTAAGGGATTCTCAGTGCTATTTGTGACTTATTTGGGCTGCCAGTTTGTTTGGCAGTAATGTTCTTCGCTTTTGCCGTGTCTTCGGCAGTTTTATTAACTTGTTTGGGCTGTTGGTGTGTTTAGTAGCATTTTTTTTCGTCTTCTCTCTTCTTTCTTCATCATTCACACAATGATGAAATTGGGCATTCATGTTCATCACAATGGCAAGTTGGGCATTCATGCTCCAACTTGAGGTGGAGTATTGACGATTTAATGGAGGAATCAGTGGAGGAAAATCTTTCAGTAATTGATATTGTTTCCTATTATTAAAGATTTGGTGTTACTAGAGGAATCAGTGGAGAAAAATCCTCCTTGTTTCCTAGTTTCTAATTCTTTCCATTCTCATTATTTCTTCTCCTATATAAAGGAGCCTCCACCATTGTATTGTATATGAATTGAGAGAGTATTATAAAAGTGATGTAGCCCTTTGGGCTCTTTATGCCGTGGATGTAGGCCCTAGTGGCTGAATCATGTAATATCTTGTGTTTATTTGTATAGTTGCTTCCGTTTTATGCTTTACTATAGTTAACAGTAGTCACTATCAACTTCTTTCTATAAATCTCATATTTTCAAGTATGTAGCATTAATAATTTATAGACATATATATATATATATATATTTGTTGTATTTTTTCTTTGGGGTCGGGTATCAAAATGATTGATGTCTTTTAGGTTTATCATCTTTTTCAAGTGCTAACTTGTGGTCTTGTTCTTGTTCTTCTTTTTATATTTTATTATTTATGTAATAATTGTTTCATTATGCCTTTGGGAATGTTTGTATTTTCACTTCACTAACCTTATAATAATAAGTGCTTTTTCTTGTAGTGGACGGGGAACTCTATATGTGGGGGAAGAACTCGAGTGGGCAGCTTGGCCTTGGAAAAAGTAACTTTGCCTGTACCTCATATAAATTGCTTTATAGGTGACTATATAGTTTTATTGATTTTTCCCTCGCTGATATTTTGGATTGCCTTAATGGTTGTGAAATAGATATAACTACAATATCTTGAATTTTTTATTTACCCATACATAGGATATCCATCCCCATCTTAACGATATTTTCCTGTACTAACTAATCAATTCTGGGCTCTCCTTCCTATTTCTAGTAAAGAAAATGTTGTTTTGAATTTTGTTGATTTGTCTCAATTGTAAATGATTATCCATGGATTTATTTAGATTGTATAATTAAGGATTAATGTGAATGAATTGTAAACGATCCTGTTGGGGCACTTCGATTGATTGATGGACAATCAAAGGGCATTGGATGCATTTCGATCAATCAACCATAAAAATGACTAAAAACCAGTTCCTTTTCAAACTGAAACTGTAAAACCCAATATCTCTTCTACAGTTCTACCCTTTATTGTTTATGAATTCCTTACCATCTTAGAAAGCCTAAGAGATATAGTTGAGAGATTTATAGAGCATTATTTTGAGATTAGAGCGCTTGCATATTTTACTTCCATTCATCATTTTTCATTAGATTGGTGAGTTTTATAAATGAGTGTTGACAACTTAATGTTGCTGAGCAAAATTGAAGATCAACACCAACTTTTGAACCATCTGAGATTGTTTGGAAACTGGACCAGTTGAGTGAAGTACTATTGAAGTAGCGAATTACTTGAGGAGTGAAATTTGTTGACGGAGCGGATTGTGTGCCTGAAGACTCTGAGTATGAGTTTGGTGGATAAGTCAGTGTAAAGAGCTAAGTAGGGGTTCTGGGGTATTTGATCTGTTAACTAAGTGTAATATCTCTTTCTTATAGTGGATTTGATCTGATTTTACCATGTCCCGTATATTTTTTCTTGTGGTTTTTCCGCTTAAAAATCTCATGTTCATTGTGCTTACTTTTAGTTTACTTTATACTGCCTATGATTGAATGTTTCATGATATTGACATGATGGAGTGATTGATAGGTTGATTTTGATATACTTGGTTGGTTTAAACTTTAATTTATTGGTTAATTCAGTCAGAATTTTATTAAGCAGTGAGATTAGTTTAACTATTATCAAAACCTCTTCACCCCCAGACCCCCTTTAGGTCTAGATCATGGACCCGAGTCTAGGGATTCGATCCTTACCCTGTCAATTGATAACCAAATTACCCTTGAAGGCTTGAACATAACATTGATTTCCTTTGTCAGCCTTGGGAGTTAACAAATACTGTTCAAGCATTGTTTTCCTCCGTCGGCCTTGGGAGTTAACAAACACTAACTAACTTTGAGAATCTCTAAACTAGTTTTGCATTTGAATTTGCATTCCTTAAGCTCAGAACATAGCATTGATTTACACTAGTTTCTCCTCCTGCTTGACAACCCATTCAGTGGTTGTCTTCTTCTTCCGCACATTCAGAGGACATTTAGCCTTAGCGTGATCAATTGCATGAAATTTCTTCCAATCACTCACCTCACAAGTCTTCCCATTCACGTTTATAAGAATTGATTCTAGGAGTTCTTTGTGGACATCAACCTCATAGCTTTTTCAAAGCTCCCTCACTCCTGTGATATTAAGTAATGAGGCTAAGTGAATTTAGAGCATACCTTCGAAATAGTCAGGGCATTCCTACAATGGATTGGAAGATCAATGATTTGAATCCAAATAGGAACATAACCTATAACGGCCCTCACCATGCCCAACACAATATTGTCCGCTTTTGCCCCTAAACTAGGGACTTCTCAGTCACCCATCCTGGTACTACTCCAGGTTAAGCATGCCTAACTTCGGAGTTCTGATAGATTCACGGACATCACGGCTTTAAAACGCATTGTGTCATATAAGGGTAATGAATCTACATATAACACTTTATTCTTCCACAACTAGGTGATGTGGGAATTGTGAGCACACGTAGCTAGCACCAGAGCCTTGCCTCTCACATGTTTGCACTCGCCCACCGAGCCTCACAATTCCACACCCCTTGGGAGCCCGATGTCCCCGTCGGCACACTTCCGACTGGTCAGGCTTTGATACCATTTGTAACGGCCCTCACCCTACCCGACGCAATATAGTCTGCTTTTGGCTCCCCCAAACCAGAGACTTTCCAGGAGGTCACCCATTCTGGTACTATTCCAGGTTAAGCACACTTAACTCCGGAGTTTTGATAGGTTCACGGCTGTCACAATTTTAAAATGCATTGTGTCATAGAAGGGTAATGAACCGGATCATTGGCCAACCTTGGTATGCATGAACTCTTCTAGGAATGGTATCAACATCTTCCTGGTTCTCTAATCTGACATTAAAAGAAGCCCTTCGGCAATGAAAGCAGCTTGAACTTTCCCGCATTCACCAAACCCTATTCAGAAGACTTTTGGAGGGTAACACCTTTGTGTGTTTGGTGTTGTTTGTGGACAGAAAGGAATAGGAGATCCTTTTATGGCAATGACTCCGATTGGTGCACTTAAATTCTGTATTTTTTGCACTATTTTATGTTGGGTTTTGGGGAGAAATTGTAAATCCATGGCGGAGATAGTTGATTTTTTGTCCTCTTTGAGAGTTTAGTGGCTTTTTTTTTGTTCTTGTGTAGTTCTTTTTGGGATGCATTCCCTGTTTGAACGATAATAATACCTTTTGTCCAGAAAATATCCAAAAATTGAATGACGCTCGCACTCAACTTCCTATCCACATCTTCATCTGAAATGTGTATCATTTCCTTGTTTTTGCTCTCCTTGATAAACGTCGAGTTCTCCAAGCATTGTTGTGTTCCTTCATAAAAAAGACTATGCCAAGAGGTTCCCGGTAAAGAGGCTGCATGGGTCATACCAGCTGCCTTTGGAGGAGGTCTGTACCTCCTACATAATCAGAGAAAACCCAGCCTTCCTCACCGGAACCCTTTTCCTTGCTGAAAAGTTGCTGACATTGATAATAAATAGTATCACCCTAGTTATTGTGTTTGCTGTAACTTTTCGTTACATTGCTTATGATTGAATGTTTGATAATATTGCCATGATGTGTTGATTGATTAATTCATTTTTGATATAATGGGTTAGTTTAAACTTTAATTTGTTAGTAATTAAGTTAGAATTTTAGAAAGTAGTTAAATTAGTTAAAAGTCATTAGGACCTATTCACCCCCTCTAGGTCTAGATCACAATCCTTGCGCATACTCTCTATCAGAGTGTAGAGTTTCAGTCCTTACCTTATCACTATAACATGATTTTTATTAGTGATGTCATCTTTTTGACTTATTCCTCAAATCTGGGAACAGAATAGTTATTCAATTTTATTTATTTTTGTTGTAAAATAGTCTATGGAATCCCTACATTGTATATCATCAGATTGTTTATTGCATGAAAACATTGGTTTTGTTGCTAATAATATCATCTCTGTGGCTGACCTTGGGTTTATTTTTGTTTTGTACTAATTCACAGGAGCAGCAAAAGTAGTTCCTACGCCAAGTAAAGTTGAATGCTTGGATGGGGTCACCATCAAAACAGTTGCTTTGGGTTGTGAACACTCTATTGCTGTTACAGGTTTTAAATTGAAATACCACTTGCCTCCATATATCTGTCTTGTTGTTTTTCTTATAACTGTTTTAGTTTTGACTACTTGCAAGGGCTTTTTGTTACTAATGCTAGGGGTATGACCCTTATTTTGCTATATTGGTTGTTAATATATATATATTCTTTTTTTGCCAGAAAGAGGTGAGGCCTTAAGTTGGGGTGGAGGAGGGTCAGGAAGACTTGGTCATGAACTTGAATCAAGCCTTTTGGGGATTTTAAGAACTACCAGGTTCTATTTGATTGTTTTACTTCTGCAGGAACACATTTTTTTAATTTGAATTTGAGCGAAGTAGGATATAGTATTATGTGCCTATCCTCCACATTTTCAGCCATTATTTCTCTTATATAAGTTAGGAGAAGTGTGTCAACTCTTATTTATAACAAATCAAGGGGTATCTAAATACTTGTACTTAGAATGTATATTGAACTCTACGTATGATAGTTACTTTTGTCATGGTTTAGTCATTCAGGATATGGAAAGCCTCCTGATGAGGGTTCCCAACTAAGATGAACTTATCATAACCTAGCTACATATTGTGCAATCTGTTTGATAGACTCCATATTGAAAATTAAATTTACTCACACTGGAAGTTTCCTCTTAATTCACTCCTTAGATATCCTTTGCGTATGGCACTGTAAATAGTTGATAATTGTTGAAAGAGAGAGAAAAATAGAATATATGAAAACGTATATATTATTGAGTGAGTAATACAATAATACAATGGTGTTTATATAGGAGAAGCTGCGGGAGTAGTTGAGTGGAGAACAAGTAAACCCTATACATGGTAATTCTATATATGGTAATGAGGGGTAGGTGAAGGCGGCTACAAAAATACAGAAAACCCTAATATACAATGTAATCTAACTGTACACGTGTGACAATGCATACAATACTGTACAACACTCCCCCTCAAGCTGGAGAGTAAATGTCAATAACTCCTAGCTTGTTACATATGGAATCGAGTTCTTGGGAAGCGCCTTAGTGAAGATGTCTGCCACCTGTCTACCAGAAGGAACAAAAGGTGTAACGATCTCATTCGAGTCAACTTTAGATCGAATGAAATGGCAATCTACTTCAATGTGTTTGGTCCTCTCATGCTAGACTAGATTGCTAGTAATATGTAGTTTCCTGATTGTCACAATGGTGGACTGAAATCCCAAGTTCCTGTAAAATAGTTTTCAACCATGTAAGTTCACATGCAGTGTGTGCCATGGCATGATACTCTGCTTCAGCACTGGAACGAGCCACAACTGACTGTTTATTACTCCTCTAAGTTACTAAATTTCCTCCTATGAAGGTGCAGTAACCCGTGGTGGACCGTCTATCAGAAAGAGAACCAACCCAATTTGCATTTGTGTATCCCTCAATCCGAAGATGTTCAGAAGATCAATAAAGCAGACCACTTCTCGGAGCACCCTTGAGATACTTCATGATGCGTACAACTGCCTCCATGATGTGTACAACTGCCTCCATGTGAGGTACTCGAGAACTAGTCATGAACTGGGTCACAACACTGACTGCATAGGAGATGTCTGGATGAGTGATTGTGAGGTAAATAAGCTTACCTACAAGTCTCCGATACATCTCCGGATCATCGAGTGGGTCACCATCATCCACCTTAAGTTTTACATTAGTCTTTATGTGTGTAGCTACAAGTTTCAAACCAAGATATCCAGTATCCTGTAAGAGATCAAGAGTATACTTCCGCTGAGAAAGACTATGCCTTGCTTCGATGGAGCCACCTTAATTCCTAGAAAATACCGAAGTTTGCCTAAATCCTTAGTGAGCTAGAACTCAAGTGATGGATTAGAACTTGTATCCCATCTCTATCAGTGCCGGTGATAACGATATTATCTACATACACCACAATAATTACAATACCACGTTTCGTGTTCTTAAAAAGGAGAGAGTGATCAGCCTGGCTTTTGGTCATAGCATGAGCTACCACAGCTTTACTGAACTTATCAAACCATGCACGAGGGGACTGTTTGAGGCCATAGATAGACTTCTTGAGATGACACACACACTCCCATCTTAGACTCAAACCCAGGTGGTTGAGCCATGTAGATTGTCTCAGTAAGGTCACCGTGCAGAAAGGCATTTTTAACTTCAAGTTGATGAAGTGGCCAGTCTAGATTAGTTGTAAGAGAGATTACCACACGAAATGAATTTAGTTTGGCTGCAGGAGAGAACATCTCAATATAATCAAGGCCATAAGTCTGAGTGTAGCCTTCAGCAACAAGTCGAGCTTTAAGACGGTCAACTGTACGATCAGGCTTCTGTGTAATAGTGAAATCCCAACGACAATAAAGTAACAAGGTCCCAAGTATGATTCAATTTTAAAGCGTTTATTTCTTCTTCCATAGCTTTCCTCCATTGTGGATGAGAAAGTGCCTCCTTGTAGGACTTAGAAAGAGCAATAGAGGATAATGACAAAGAAAAAGCTTGTCATAGGATCATAGGATCCCTTTGTTGTTTCTGGGACATGTTCCCCTTTTGAAGGTTTTTTGAATGAATTTGCTTAATTATCAAAAAAAAAAAAAAAAAAAAAAAAAAATGACAGAAAAAGATTAAAAGGAGGAGTATAATTTATTATATGATACAAAATTGGGGATAAGGTGATTGGTAAAAGAACGTTTACCTTTCCGAACAACAATAGGTTGATCAAGATCATAGTCCGGAGAGATGGAAGAATCTCCAGGCGTTGAAGTGACTGGTGGAAGTGGCAAGGCTGGGCTTACTTCTTCAGTCGTTGGAATATGATTAACTACTCTTTTCCATCAACGAGCATAGACACGAAGAGCTGGTGGGATGTCAAAAAAAAAAAGAAAAAAAAAAATTGGAGTTGGAAGAACAGAGTCTTGAAGAACAGAGTCCTCCAAACGACTGCCTTCCTGGGAATAATAAGGAACATTCTCAAACAAAGTTACATCTGCACACAAATTGTTTACGAAGAGTTGTACTGTAACATTTATATCCCTTTTGAGTGCGAGAATAACCTAAGAAAATACATTTGTGAGCACGAGGATCAAGTTTGTCTCGTCCCGGGTTTAGATTATAAATAAAACAGACACACCCAAACACCTTTGGAGGAATGGAAAAAGGGTTTTTGTCAGAAAACATCATTTGGAAGGGTGATTTTCCTTGAAGGACCCTATAAGGCATGTGGTTTAAAAGGTAAGCAACAACCAAAACTGCATCTGGCTAAAACTGTTTTGGAACATGCATTTGAATTATTAAGGCACAATGCTAGCTAGGAGTGGTCCTGAAAATTCAATTAAAAAATGATCAATTTTAAGTTAATTGTCATTTATAGTTACTAGTAAAAACAACGTGCGATGCACGTGATCAAAAGTTATTTTATAATTTTCATTCAATTATAAATTGAATGAAAATTAAGGGATTTATAAAACTGATGAAAAAGTGAGACCCGAAGTGCGGAAGGTACCAATTCCATGAACAAGTGATTTGGCACCATTCTTTATAGTAACAACCGATGGTGAGAAAACATGAGAAATATCAGAAAGAAGAGATGGGTTACCTGTCATGTGATCGGATGCCCCTAAATCAATGATCCAATGTGCAGAAGATGAAGCATGGAGACACGTATTACCTGAAGTAACGATAGTAGCGGCGGAGGAGGGCTGATTTGCACGCTCACGCTTTACTAGAGAATCATACTTAGCTTTGGAGAGAACAACTTGTTCATTCGCAGGAGTGGGAGTAGTCAACTTCGAAGCCGAAGCTTGATTAGCCCAAACTGGCTTGCCATGAAGTGCCCAACAGAAGTCAACAGAGTGATTGTTTCGGCCACAATGAATACACTTCTTGCTGTTGCGACCCCCTTTACTGCCATGAGTACCACAACCTGGTTTAGAAGGACCTCTGCCCTCTCGTCTTCCACGGAAAGTATCGTGTCGCTCAGTAGGAAGTAGGAACAAGAAGAGCAGATTGGTTGTCCTTCTCAATCACAGGGGCATGAATAGATGCTCTTCGAACTCGAGCAGAAGTCTCACTAGTTGTGGGTATCTCCTTGCCGAACAAAATCTGCGAACTGATCGGAGCGAGTTCGGGTTTAAGTCCAGATAAAAATTTTGCCACCCGAAACTCCTCCCTATGCTGTTTTTGTTGTTCTATGTCTGTAGTCAATGGTTTGTAGACATTTAATTCTTCCCACATACCCTTCAATTTTGAGTAATAATCTTTAACATAACGATCTCCCTGTTGGAGATTAAAAATATCATGGTACAATTGATAAATACGAGAAATATTCTTCTCTGAAGAATACATGTCCCTAATATTTTTCCAGATATCTTTGGCAGACTCTAGGAATGACACGTTGTTGAAGATCTCAGGCTCCAAGCTGTTCTATAACCAAGTCATAATATGAGCATCTTCTTTCTCCCAAGCCTTAATAATCTTTTCATCACTGGTGGGTTTGGTTGATTTAAGATAGGACAGTTTTCCTCGAGCCCGTAAGAACACCTCTACGGCTTGAGACTATTGAAGGTAGTTTGATCCTTTTAGTTTGGTGCTGGTGATTGACCAAGAAGATGAGATTCCTTAGTATTCATAACAAAAGCTGCTGAACAAATGAGATATAGTAGCGAGAGGAAGCCGAGATAAGAGAACCAAGATCAAGCCGAGATGAACCTGTGAGAAATTATCGTGGAGGGTTCCGAGAGAGATTGCCAAGACGAGAACCGAGATCACCGAGGAGAGAACGCCGAGAAGAGATTGTTGAGAGAAAGCCGAGATGGAATTAAGATCGTAGTATGAGTAAGGCTGAAAAAAAAAAAAAAATTAAAGAGGGATCGATTTCCGCTCTGATACCATGTTGAAAGAGAGAGAAATAGAATATATGAAAACGTATATTTTATTGAGTGAGTAATACAATAATACAATGGTGTTTATATAGGAGAAGTTACGGGAGTAGGTGAGGGGAGGACAAGTAAACCCTATACATGGTAATTCTATATACGTTAACGAGGAGTAGGTGAAGGCTGCTACAAAATACAGAAAACCCTATACGTGGTGATTCTATATATATTGTAATGAGGGGTAGGTGAAGGTGGCTACGGAATACAAACAACCCTAATACTCAATGTAATCTAACTGTACACGTGTGACCACTCATATAATACTGTATAAAAATAATTAAATGTGAACAACTAATTTGGGCCATAAAAGAAGGGCAATTACCTTATATCCCATTAAGAGATCTTCACAAATCCAAAATCAGTTTTTGCTCTTGTTAACAACCATCTACTCTAAAAGCTTAAGCTGTTAGAGAGGGTGTAGCTTTAATATTGAAATCCTCTAACACACCACCTCACGTGTGGCTTTTTTCTGGTACAATGCGTGTTTCAATATTTATAAGGGTGATGGTGAGGTTTGTACTCAGGACCTTGCCTGCTTTGATGCCTACTTTGATACCATGTCAACAACCATATACTTTAAAAGATTAAGCAGTTAGAGAGGGTGTAACTTTAGTATTTATATCTTCTAACAACTCTTACATATTAACTTAAAATTACCATGCTTTCAGAAATGAATTAAAAAAATAAAAAAAATCATTTGTTAATTTTTGGGACTTCTCTTCTGTTGATTAAAGGAGCAACCAATTTTGTATTTCAGACAAGGATATTGTATTCTAAGTAAGAAACGTAATTTGACTGCCATTGTAAGTTGTTACACATTCTAGATCTTGTGGTGTACCATGTACCCATTTATCTTCCACTTATGATGCTGTCTGGACTCCAAGTTATATCAATTCCAATTGTAGTAGGATACTGCCATTTTATCCATTTTTTGCTTTTTGATCACTGATACTAGATTTGTTTCTTCTACAATTTTATGAACATCATCCTCTCTCTCTCTCTCTCAATGCAAGGTTTGTGTAAAATCACTAAGCATTTGTTGACTGCTTCACTTACTGAAATATTATCATAACATGAGGTAGTTTAAGTATAATTCTGTTATAGTTTCACAGAAATCCAATTTCTTGTGGAGTTTAGCACATTATCTTTTCTTATCTTGCAGAATATAACATCCTAACTACAGTTTGTTTCATACTAAATTACTAATTACATTTTTTATGCAGTGAATACACACCAAGGCTTATTAAGAAACTTGAGGGAGTCAAGGTACTCTCTGAGTGTAGAAATTTCTTTTTTCTGCTTCATAAAGGATTTGTCAATAGAACTGATTCATTTTACTGTTGGTGCCTGTGGCTCCATTTTTCATGTGAATACAGGTCAAAAGTGTTGCTGCTGGCATGCTGCATTCTGCATGCATTGATGGTGTTTTTTTGATCTTTTCTGTTGTAGATTTATTTTCCTAGGTATGACTTTTAAGGCTTTATTTAATTTTCTGCTTTATTACTTTGACTTTGACTAAATTTTGCAGGAAATGGTTCTCTATTTATATTTGGGGAAAGAGCGGTGGAGAAATTGGTATGTCATGTTTTAACAATGCTTTGATAATCACACAGAGATTGTCGACCAACTTTGGTCATTTCTTGCAATCTAGCTGATTAGTGATATCTTCAAATTGGAAAATATATAGGGCTTTGGGGAAGCAAACAATGTGACAACACCATCTATGATAAGCAAACTGCCATTTTCCGAAGAAGTTGCTTGTGGTGGTTATCACTCATGTGTTATTACAAGTAACTCTTTTTCTCATTTAAATAATTGATCTTTTTGTTTGTTTTAATTTTTTTTATTTTTTTATTTTTTAATTTTTATATCTTTATGAATATTATGAGAATATTAAGAGTGACTAGTTGTAACGAATTCTAGATTGGAAAAGCCTTAACAACTTTGTGTAGAAGCAGTATGTGGTTGTGTGAAATTAACTTACTCTTGAGTTCTAAGATGATCTGAAGATCCATTTGAGCTTAACTGCTAGATTCTGAAGGATGCTGGAATGAATACTTTCTTCACCACTGCCTAGCAAGAAAATAAAACACAAAAGGTTCTGGGAGGGTATATCACAGTGTCAGTGTTTTCCTTTTTCAGTGGACCTGTGCAGAAGCATTAATTGGCCAACCATCTGTGTTGTAAACTATCATGGTTCCTTTTCTTTGTCGATCCAGATTTTCCATGACACTTTATTTTGGAACCTCGTCCTCTGATAAAAAAAGTCATCAAGAAGCTAAATAAAACCCCTTCTTTATGTAAAAAATAATAATATTATTGAAAAATTAAAAAGGTGAATGTACAAGAATGACAAGCAACTTGTCCACCATGGAGATGCCAAGAAATAAAAGGTGAAAAACAGTAGTTCACATCTGGAATAAAACAAACCGCCCCAAAGAAAGTGGCACAAGACTATGAGGGGTAAAATTCCTCTGAACTGCTGAAGCCTTGCAGCTTTCTTTCTGCTGAGGAATCTGCCTCCATATTAGCCAATTGAAGAGTCCAGTAGAAATTCACCTCTACTAATATAGCAAAGTAAATGCATTGCCCAGGTGGCTTGGGATTGTTGGATTTTGTTGTGGGGTTTGTTTGGGGTTCAGTGGGTTATGCCCAGGTCTTGCAGAGGCTTGGAGAGGTTGTACAGTGCGGGACCCAAATTTGTGATTTCTGGAGGGTTACGCCTTTGTGCGTCTAGTGGTGTCTATGGTTTGAAAGAAATAGGAGACCCTTCGAAGGAAAGGAGAATCCTATTGGGACGTTAAAGTTCTCCATTATTAGTACCCTTTTTTGTTGGGTCCTAGGGAGAAATTGTAAATCCATGGATGAAATTGTAGATTTTTTCGGACTCGTTGAGGGTTTAGAGGCCCTATTTGGCCTTGTGTAGCTTTTGAGGGACGCGTTCCTCTTTTCAACGCTGTTAATACAGTCTTTACTTATCAATATATATATATATATATATATATATATATATATATATATATCTAAAGCAAAGTTAAAATCTCCTGAAGGAAATTCCTGCACTTCCAAAGCCGTATGTTCAATCTTCTCATCCTATGCATAAGGACTGAGGAATCACCTTTACCTTGAAGACTTGTTAATGCCAACACATAAGCTTCTTGAAGACCTTGTAAACTCAAGGTTTCAGCTTTTACCAACATACCTATTTCCAGTTGGCTTAGAATAAGAAAAGGGGTACTTTGTTATCTACCAAGACTACTATGGTACCTACAATTTTAAATTGTCCTAGATTGTGAGTTTTGGCCTTTCTTTAGGAGGAACTCTTCATAAACATGATTTCACCATTACTAGCTTTTTAAAAGAACAAACTGAAGCCCAGTCATGGAAGATTAGACAAAAAGGAAACACAGTCAAAACTTTGCTAGTAGAAGCCCAAAGAGAGGAGAGCCAGAAGATTTAATCCCCACAAAGTATTGTTGCCTTGGATTTATTTATCATAAAATATTTTAGCATTTCTCTTGCCTAGTTTACATGGACTTGGATAGATATGGGATTGATTTGTATGTTTCTAAGCGTCAAATTTGTCAAATCTCAAATGGACACTAGGCACACTAAATATTCATGCCTTTTCCTTTATTTTAAGAAATAAAAATTTGTTTTTATATAGGGTAAACTATACTTGCTATGATGTCCCACATCCCTTGGGAGGGAGAGGTTGTTGGCACTTATATCTGTGGATGCTTCTTAATTGTGTAGGCGCGTTTTGAAAACCGTGAGCGTAGAGAGTGCAAACAGACAATATCTACATAGGGTGGGGCAGGTCATGACACTTACCTCCCTTGAGGTTTGCTGTAATTACTAGGACCTCCCCTCTTGTTTTAAAATAGCATTAACCTCCTTGACAAACATAGTGTTGTATTAGTTTCCCCACTCTATTAACGGTCAACACCAGCCAACTATGGTTTTTGCTGATGTCGTCATAATGAAAATTTAAAATTCCAGTTTCGCCCTTGTCAAGCATGTAAAGATATTTTTATCCATAGTAAACTATCTAAAACTACCTAGATACCGTTATTTTAGCAACATTAGATGGAAGGAAATGCCCTTTACCTGTTCAATACAAGAGAAACATATATCACACAACTTGATCAGCTCTTTTCTCTATATTACACATCCTCATCTTTCTTTCCCTCTCTATATATACACAAATTTAAAGGTCTTCAACATCTTTTCACTTCTGCATTGAAAATCTCTTGTTGGAGCATTATTTTTCTTTGAATTCGCTGGAGCATTATTCCTTCACCATTTTGTTCACTTTCTCAATTGGAAAACTCTTGCTGTAGTATTAGTACTCGACAATTATTTTTCTTTATCTTTGTGCCTATCAAAGCCCTAAGACTCTGCTCATGCCATTAATGAAGACCGATGCCCTTAGCCTATGAAAGAGCCTAGTGAATCAAAGACCAATATTCACTGGGTTAAACGTATACCCAAATCCCCAAAAATATTTGTCATGTTTCTCTCACTTCTGTATCCCATCTTAGTTCTCTCACCCATATTTTCTCTGTGTGTGTGTGCACGTGTGTGTGTGTCATCTCTTAGAGAGATTTTAATGGGTGGTTTGCTTTCTATTTGTGGTTTATGAACAAATGGGTGTGTAGATGCCGATGTATCAGCCAAACTGAAGGAGAGATGGGGATGTGAAGTATGAGGTGGGCATGTAGAGCATGTGCTAGATTTCGAAACCACTGTGAAAGATGGGAAATTGGGTGGCAAAGTTGTGTTGGTTTGTGGCGGTGCCATTAAGAAGAAATTAGATTTGAAGAAGACAATTGAAGAGCTTCACTTGATCAAAAATTTATAGGTATTCTCATCAGTTCTCTCTCTCATCTTAATTTCTCTCATATCCAAGTATATAGATATACAGTGTATATATGAGATTGTATATACTTGTGTGTCTGTGATAGTTTATATATATATATATATATATATATATATATATAGGTAATAAGTTTTATGAAGTTGGTTCAGTCCAAGTCGCAACCTGAAAAATATTTGACCTGTTTTTGTCTTTCGTGTCATGGACACTGTTCTAGTATTCTTATGTGACGAAAGTTGAAAGCTAAATTTTAGAGAGAGAAAAAATTGATTGTATATTATTTCATATATCAAAGGATGATTACAATAGATATATATCATGTTCTTTAGAACATAAAATAAGGAAAATGGTAGGTGAAGGTGGTTGGTGAGTGCAGTGCAAGAAATGAATTTGGACATATCGTGTGTCTAGTTGACACTGAGCTATATTCATGACACTCCCCCTCAAGCTGGAGAGTAGATGTGAACGACTCCCAACTTGCTGCAGATAAAATCGATAGCATGCTTGGGAAGAGCTTTAGCAAAGATATTTGCCAACTGATTACCAGACGATATAATCATACGAATGAAGTCACAATTTCTTTGGAAGGACCAACACGCCAGTGGCCTAGTGGTATCAGACTCCTACTTCCCAAAGGGAGGTCAAGGGTTCAAGCCTCGGTTGAGGCATGTGTGTATGAGTACTAACTAGGAAAAAAAAAAAAATCTTTGGAAGTCACCTTAGAACGAATGAAATGGCAATCAACTTCAATATGTTTGGTTCGCTCATTGAAAACCGTGTGAATAGCTATCTAGTTATCACAATAGAGAAGAGATGTCTTGAACAGAAAACCCGAACTCTTATAATAGAGTTCTCAACCAAGTTAGTTCATAGGAAGTATGAGCCATTGCACGGTACTCAGCTTTAGCACTAGACCGCGCTACAACCGACTGCTTCTTACTTTTCCAAGTGACTAGATTGCCTCCTATAAAAGTACAGTAACCAGTCGTTGATCGCTTATCTGAAGGTGAACCTACCCAATCAGAATCAGTATAACCCTCGATGCGCAGATGTCCAGACGACTGCTAGAGAAGACCACGACCTAGAGCTCCTTTGAAATACTTAAGAATCCGTATAACCGTGTCCATGTGAGGGACTTGTGGTCTGGCCATAAATTGACTCATAATAATATCTGGTCGAGTAATAGTTAGGTAAATCAGCTTGCCTACAAGCCACCTATACATATCTGGATCATCAACCAAGTCACCAACATCAGGGAATAGTTTCAGATTAGTCTCCATGGGTGTTGCTGCAGGCTTAGAGCCAATATAACCTGTATCCCTTAAGATGTCAAAAATATATTTTCTCTAAGATAAACAAATGCCTTTCTTTGATCTTGCAACCTCATACCAAGAAAATAATGGAGCTTGCCCAAATCTTTAGTGAGAAAATTCGAACCCAAATGATGGATCAAGGTCTGAATCCCTGTCCTGTCACTCCCAGTACTGATGATACCATCCACATAGACCACCAAAATTACAATGCCACAATTTGTCTTTTTAAAGAAAATCGAATTACCAGCCTGACTTCTAGTCATGCCATAAGCAACCACTACCTTGCTAAATTTATCAAACCATGCACGAGGTGGCTGTTTGAGTCCATAAATAGATTTCGATGACAAACACACTCCCCCTTGGACTCAAACCCAGGAGGTTGAGCCATGTATATTGCCTCAGTAAGATCGCCATGTAGAAAAACATTTTTGACATCGAGTTGATGGATAGGCCAGTCAAGATTTGTAGCAAGAGCGATAATTATGCGAATATAGTTCAGATTAGCCACATGGGAAAAAGTTCCAGTATAGTTAATACCATAGGTCTGGGTGAAACCCTTAGCAACAAGGCGAGCCTTTAAACGATCAATAGTGCCGTCAAAATTTTGTTTCACTGTGAAAACCCAACGACAACCAACAACATGAGCACCTGCAGGCTTTGGAAGTAAATCCCAAGTATGATTCAATTGTAAGGCATGCATTTCCTATTCCATAGCTTTCTGCTAGCCAGGGTGGGAAAGAGCCTTCCTGTATGCTTAGGAACAGTAATAGATGACAAAGATAAAGAGAGAACTTGAAAAATGGGTGACAAATGATCATAAGAAACAAAATGAGAGATAGGGTGATCAGTGCAAACCCATCTACCTTTGCAAAATGCGATGGGAAGATCAAGATCAAACTCAAAAGGCGGATCTTTAGGTGCTGAGGAAAATGGTGGAGGTTGCAAGGAAGGCTCTACCCATTCAACCGTTGGGCAGGTGGCACAAAAGGTTCATCCTGGGCAGCAAGAGTAAGAGAGCTATTTCTGCGACGTCGCCGAGTATAAACTCTAAGAGCAGGAGGAATACCAAGAACTGGACATGGTAGAATAGTATCTTGAAAAATAGGTTCATTCATTTGACTGACTGCCTTAGAATAATATGGAACATGCTCAAAGAATGTTACATCGGTACACACAAAATGTTTTCTAAGAAAAGGGTTGTAGCATCTATATCCTTTTTGAGTGCAAGAATGGCCCAAAAATATGCATTTGTGATATCGAGGATCAAGTTTGTCCCATTTTGGATTTAAATTATGTACAAAACAAACGCACCCAAAAACTTTTGGAGGAAGAGAAAAGGGGTTTTTATCAGGAAACATCATCTGAAAAGGTGATTTTCCTTTGAGGTCCTGAGATGGCATTCTATTCAATAGATATGTTGCAGTAAGAACCGCGTCTCCCCAAAAATGTTTAGGTACATTCATTTCAATCATTAGAGTTTGAGCAATTGCAAGAATGTGTCCATTATTTCTTTCAGCAATCCCATTTTGTTGGGGAGTATCAACACAAGAAATTTGATGGGTGATATCTCCGAACTCAAGAAATTGCTGAAAGAGAGAATCTTTATATACAACAGCATTATTAGTACGAAGAATATGTAACTTAGCATTCAATTGATTAGTGATCTCAGCTTAAAAAGAACACTAATATTTACCAATAAAGGAAACAAAATAACGGGCACAAGCCAATCCAGTTGTTCGACCTGGACCCCAAAGATCAGAGTGAACAAGTTCAAAAGGGCATAAACTAGGTCCATCAGTCCTAAGTTTAAAAGAAACCCTATGATGCTTGCTAAGTTCACATGTTTCACAGTTAAAACTAGAAAAATTAAATAAGGAAGGAACCAAATGCCGAAGACTATTAGACGAAGGATGCCCGAGTTGACAATGCCACTGATATGGAGAAGTAGAGGTATGGAGTGCAGATGAAATAGGACAATAAGACGGATGAAAGTAGTAGAACCCATCCTTTTCAAAGCCCCCACCAATTATCCTCTTTGTCTTTAGATCCTGAAAGACACAATGAGTAGGATAGAATATTCTTGAGCAATTTAGGGCGGAGGTAAGTTTAGGAACTGATAATAATTTTTTTGATATGTAGTTTAGGAACTGACAACAAATTAAAGGGAAATTGGTTTAGATATGAGGCAAAAGAGAAGGTTAGACTAGAGGTACGAATGGTACCAAGTCCGTGGACTATAGACTTGGTACCATTAGCTATCGTAACATAAGAGGGAGAAGACATACGAGAAATATCAGAGAAAAGAGAGGGGTTACCTGTCATATGATTGGAGGCTCCAGAATCAATTATCCAAGGTGTATCGAGTGAAGAATGAAGACAAGTGTTACTTGAGTCAACAAAAATGGCTGTGGAAGTGGATAGAGGATTAGCACGCTTGACAATTGAATCATACTCAGCCTTGGAGATAAGAAACTGTTCCTCAGTAGCAGGATTAGTGCACTCCTCTTCATCCACAACCTGATTTTCCCATGCAGGCTTGCCGTGAAGTTTCCAACAATGATCAACACATGGTTAGTACGGCCACAATGTGTACATGTCCTCCCATGATGAATGCCTTGGCTAGGGTGTGAAGGACTACGGCCCTCTTGGCTATCTCGTGAAGGATCAGATTGAAGGTAGTTGGTACCTTTCATTTTGGTAGTAGTTGTAGAACCGAAAGAGAGAGTCTGTTTTTTTCGATTTTGCACCCATGATAGTAGAGGTGAGACAATCTGAGTACAAGTAAGAAAAACTATTGAATTTTGAGCATGAAATCAAGAAGAAAGGGACAACTGACTTTTGAACATTAAATCAAGAAGAAATGTCTCTCTCTCTCTCTCTCTCTTTATTATTATTATTTTTTGTTTATGAACCCAGGGTTCTATGTCATCTCTATCCAAATGATAGAGAGGAGAACAGCAAAGTGCAGAAGTTGACTATACTAAAAAAAAGAGAGAAAGAAACTGAGAAGAAGAAAGAAGGGGGGGGGGGGGGGGGGGTGGGAGGAGCTTACGCTAGGTGCTAGGTCTCTAACATTAGCCTTGAAGCTCTAATGCCAAGATGAAAGTTGAAAGCTAAATTTTAGAGAGAATAATTGACTGTATATTATTTCATATATCAAAAGGATGGTTACAATAGATATATATAATGTTGTCTAGAACATAAAATAAGGAAAATGGTAGGTGAAGGTGGTTGGTGAATGCAGTGCAAGAAATGAATTTGGACATATTGCGTGTCTAGGTAAATACACCATGCGTAAAATATGAAAGCGGTAATCATGCCCCTAATTAAGGAAAAGTTGACTCTGAGTTGTATTCACGACATCTTGTAACCCAATATATTAGGGCGCTTGGGGTTTGGTGTGTGTAAATAGAGAACACTGAGAACCGCAGGAAAGAAAGAGAGAGAGAGAGAGCATGCTAGGGTTTGGGGACTAAAACTTGTAATCTCATGTTTTTGCATGGTGAAATTATTGCTAGCAAGTTTGGGGAAATCAGTGGTGGGTGGTGTTCTCTTGAGGGGCGTGGTCCTAGGGGTGTGGGGGTTTGGACTTGCATTCGAAAGGGATGGGACGTTTTTCGTAATCACGTTCGCTTTAGGATCAGGGATGGTAGGAGGATCAGATTTTGGGAGGACCTTTGGTGTGGGGATCTTCCCCTTGCTCTTTCTTTCCCTCGGCTTTACAGGATTGCTTCTGACAGGCAGGCCTTGGTGGTTGACTGTTATCACCTTGATTACGGAAGACTAACTTGGGACGTTCAGTTTAGGAGACATTTTCAAGATTGGGAAATTGAGGAGGTCACTTGTTTTTTGGAGTTACTGTATCGTCAAGTGATCTCTCATGAGGAGGCTGATTGTTGGTTTTGGAGTCCACACTCTCAGGGTCGTTTCGAGGTGAGATCCTTTTTCAGGTGCCTTTCTGATGGGGAGGGTGGCACTTTCCCTTGGAAGGCTATTTGGCGTTCCAAGGCTCCCCTTAAGGTGGCCTTTTTTGCTTGGATGTCTGTCTTAGGTTGGATTTTAACCCAGGATAATTTGAGGAGGAGAATGTAGGTGGTTATCAATCGCTATTACTTGTGTCGTTGTGATGAGGAGACAGTGGATCACCTTCTGTTGCATTGCAGTATGGCCAGAGATTGTTGGGATTTGATGATTGGGTTGTTTGGGATTCCTTGGGTTATGCGCTGTTCCTCTAGAGGGTTGATTGAGGCTTGGAGAGGTGTCTCTGTTGGGGCGCTCATCCGGGATGCTTGGAGGGCTACCCCTCTTTGTGTTTGGTGGTGCATTTGGCTTGAGAGGAATCGAAGATACTTCGATGACAAGGAGAAACCCATTTCTATGCTTAAGTTTTCTATTATTTCTACTCTCTTTTGTTGGGTCTCAGGGAGAGATTATCGTTCTGTTGAGGAGATTGTTATGTTTTTGGCCTCTTTGAAGGCTTGAGGCTCTTTTTGGTTTTTTCTTCTTGTATCCTTGGGTTTCACTCCCCTTTGAGCGCTTTTTTATAAAATTCTTACTTATCAAAAAAAAAAAAAAAAAAAATCATTCGCTGGATCTTCACTTTGGACATTGGCTTATGCCGAACCACTTAAATCTTTGTGTTCTTTGTTTGTGGTATGTTTATTTTTCTGTCGTGATTCTTGATTTGTTCTTGGTTCGCGGCGTTTGTCGTAACAAATTGGTATCAGAGCTTTTGGTTCGAAGCTGGGATGGCGACCAAGTTTCTGGAAATAGGTAAGTTCAACGGCAGAAATGATTTCAACATGTGGAAGGATGTATTGCTAGAAAAGATTAAGGACAAAGATGAGATTATTGAGAAAGCACACAGTGCGATTATGTTGTGCTTGAGTGACAAAGTTTTGCGAGAAGATTTGGAAAGACTACGCTGGATGAGTTTTGGAACAAGTTGGAGGCCTAGTACATGATGAAATCTTTTGCAAACCGCTTGTATCTAAAGAAGCGGTTATTCACTCTTTAGATGTATGAAGGTTCGTCTCTGAAAGACTATCTTGACAAATCATCATAGAATTGGATAATATTGATGTTAAATTATCGGATGAGGATCAAGCTATTATTGTGTTGTGTTCTCTACCACCCCTTGTACGAGAACTTTGTCGATACGATGATGTATGGAAGAACTGTGTTGTCTATGGAAGACGTGAAGACTTTGAATTCTATGAACTTGTAGAGAAGGGTGTTTGAGAGCAAATTAGAAGGTTCTTTGACAGAGGGTTTGGTTGTTAGAGGGAGAATGAATCAGAAGGGAGGGTTTGGCAGTAGAGGCCATTCCAAGTATAAGGACAAAACGAAGGTGCTGAGATGATGCACCATTCACAAGGCAGGCACTTCAGGAAAGACTGTCCGGAGTGTAAGAAGGGAAAGGGAAAATTCTCTAAAGCCGGTGAAGTGGCTGTTGCAGTGGGTAATGGAAGAAACACAAGAGGAATATGTAAAAGCTTGAATGAGAATAATCATTCATTCACAGCTTTAGTATTTATATACTAAAAGAGCACGTGCTAATATTACAAGAAAGGAAACTTAATAAAATCATTGCGGATTCTATGCCTAGACATATGAGTAAATAAAGTCAAATTTCATTGTTGGGCAATAGTGTAATTAGTTATAAGAGTTAGGGTTATAATGTAAATAGCCAATACTTGTAAATTTAAATATTCCAAAAGATTTTGGGTTCTCTGTAACGAGAGAACATCCAAATTACTTTTACTTATAAAAAAAAATAGAACATCCAAATTACTTTCTCTCTCTCTTATTCATAACATGGTATCAGAGCTGCGATCCAATCCCTAGACTGCAATTGCAAAAGAGGGTTTCCGCCGTCATACCTAGGGTTGCTTTCGTCATGCCTTTGTCCTTATCATCACTCTGTGCAGTCGTCATCTTCACTATGTGTTGGTAGTCCCTGATCTTCTTCTAGTTACTGAATTGTTATGTCTAGGATTTTGGGGAAAACGACGACTGTACTGGTTGAATTGTTCTCTCACCCTACTGTGAAGAATCTGGGTTAACCTGATTCAATCAAGTTTCTCAAATCAGGTTAAGATCTGACCCTTATTTTCAGACCCGACTGAAGCAGGTGGGTTCTGAGATCAGTTCTGGTTGATTTTTCTGGTCAGTTTAACTCATTGGAGGCTTGTTCAGGCTGTTTTTCTTTGCTGTCTGCTGTTTGGCTTCACAATCAGTTTGGTCTTGTACTGTCTCTCCTCAGTTCCTCTTTTTCATTCTCAGCTTCTCCTATTTTCTTCCCAGCAAGTTCCTACATCTGTTTCTGGACTCATGGCAGAGCCTAATAATATTAATATATATATATATTTTTAGTTGGTACTCACACACACATGCTTCCACTGAGGCTCGAACCCCTGACCTCCCTTTGGGAAGTAGGTGCCTGGTACCGCTAGGCCACTGCCCTGTTGGTTAATATTAATATATATTTTTTATATAAATATTAAAATAAATTCTGCTACTGGTACTGATCATGTTGGAATGCATATTACTATGGTTAAATTGAGTAAGACCAACTACTTGTTATGGGCTCAGGCTTTGAAGATATCCTTAGGAGCTAGAAGGAAATTAAAATATATCACGAATGATCCTCCAGACAAAACTGATAAAGAGTGATGATTGGGAAACTGAAAATTACACGTTTATGTCGTGGTTGTGGAATAGTATGGAGCCTTCAATTGCTGCTAGTTTTATGTTCGTTAACACAGCCAAGGAAATTTGGGATGCTGTCAAAGAAACTTATTCTATGGACAAAAACTTTTCAAGAATATACTCTTTGTATGAGAAGACGTATCTTTTTCGACAAGAGGGAAAGAGTATAGGTGAATATTTTAGTGCTTTCAAAGGACTTTTGGATGAGTTAAATCAATATTACCCACTGAGTACTCATCTTAACGTTCTTAAATGACAATGTAAGGAATTTTATGTTTCAATTTTTCTTGCTGGTTTGGATGCTGATCTCCAGAATATTCTTAATCAAATTCTTGCTAGTGATGGAGGACTCCCATCTTTGGGTAATGTTTATGCCGATTACACCGAGTTGCTGAATCATTTCTTCAAAATCAGTTGGAAGAGAAAATTCAGATTTGTTGACCTCATCTGGTAGTCAAACTTCTACAAGGGGTTGTGGTACTTTCAGTGGTAACCGTGGCTATGGAGGTAACATGGGTGGTACATGAGGACATGGTGGTCATGATTGTGGTAGACGTGGTCGTGGGTAGAGAAGCACGTCATTGTGGATTATTGTAATGGAACTAATCATAACATTGATGCTTGTTGTGATTTATATGGAAAACCAGCTTGGGAAAATCAAGTAACTACATCTTCTGAGGGTATTTCTTCTCATTTCTTAGTTGGGAAAGATCATTCGGCTTTCGGTGATTCCATCTCTCAACCAAGTTCCTATTCTGGTAACACTGTCACGCTTTCCTGTGAGGAGTCGAGTGCCCTTGTCAAAAAGACACAAAATCAAACTACCAATGATGTTGGAACATTTGCTCACTCAGGTAATATTGCATGCTTTTTCGATTTACAGTCTACATCGTCTCCATTGCTTATTGACTTGGGGGCATCTTCGCATATGACTGGTAAGGATTCATTGTTTACCACCTTATACAAGTCTAATTCTACATCCTCTGTTATTTTGGCTGATGGTAATACTCGTCCAATTGTTGGTCAGAATACCATTAGACCTACTTCTTCCATTTCATTATCCTCTGTGCAACTTGTTCCCCAACTTCCTTTATCTATTATCTGTGATTAAAATAACTATAGCACTTAACTGTTCCGTAATCTTTTATCCTTCTTATTGTGTCTTTCAGGACCTCAAAATGAAGAAGATGATTGGTGGAGTTCATGAACGAAATGGTCTCTATTACTTCGACTGTGATTGTCCTACTCGTCGTGTGGCTCTTCACTCGAGGGTATCTACCCACCAATGACACTACTGACTTGGTCATCCTTCATTGAAGTATTTGAAGTCTGCATTATCTTTTCTTGAGCCAGTGTCTACTTTAGAATCCAAGGCTTGTGAATTAGGCAAGCATCGTAGAGTTTCCTTTTGAGTTAGTTGATGAACCAAGAAGGGGGTGAATTGGTTCGTTTATAAGTCTTCTTTCAACACTAAGTCAATTTTCAGATTCAATATATGTGATGAAGGCTGTTTGCAATTACTGATAATGGCTCACACAATCAACCACAAATGCACATTGACTTTACAAGAAAACCCCCTCTCAATAGGGATCAAAAACCTTAGTTCCTGGCCTCTGCCAGTGCAAATCCACTAGTTGTAATGTAAGAAGAAACATACTCAGCTGTCTCACTCTCTGTACACACCCTAGCTCACATACAAGTGCACACAACACTCCCCCTGTCCTAAGCAACCTTGCTTGGACCCTATAAGCTCTCACAGCTTACCAAATACAATTTAAAAGATGCAATACAACAATACTCAAGTGATGACACAAGATAAGAATGACTGCATAGCTCAAAGTATTAAACAACAACAACAAAGCTTCATTATGCAGAATCTGTGGTCTGAGGGGTAAAATTGAAAATTCGTATCAACACAGACCAGGATTTGGTTTCTTCAGCCTTATATCTTCAATATACACATGCTCAGATGCTTATCACAACGATACTTGCATGGTATAGCAATGACAGTACACAAACAGGCCTATTTTCTACATAAAACCCTAATAGTAATGCTCCAAGGTACCGAAATCTGTCTTGGTCAATTTCCTGGATATGGCTCAACTTGAACAGCCTCAAATCAGATATATAATCATGCTTAAATGATATACAATCAACTCACAGTAAGAGATCAAGTATATATGCTCAGATTAGAAGCTTAAACCAGTAAACAGACACTTAACTGAGGTTTGAGATATCAAAATCTACTGCAGCAATAAAACAGACACAAACATGATTTCTGCAGATATATAGTAGTGAAATAAACTTGCCTCAACCCCAAGGAACCTCAGAAATGGCCTCAAGCTTGGATTGGCCCTCTAAACCAGCCTTCTGCACAAGCAATCCAGCTCCACACAGCCTTATACATCATCTTCAAATACACTCACTCATTGTATGTATCTCTGAGTTGAATTAGCTCACAAATTGTTTCAAAACTTCAGGAAATGGTTATTGTTCCTAGTGTCTCGAGTATGTCACAATGAAGCTTGTTAGTGTGCTTACTGGTTACACATGGCTTGGAGGCTCATTTGCTATAACAGTGTATATATAGGATACATTGAGCTGAAATCCTACCCTAAAGAGGAATTCTGACATTCTCTGGGTGGAGGGACCACAATGCCCCTGCCACCTTTGCAGATTTGTCCTTTAGTGCACCAACAATTTGACAGCACATATGTATATATGTATATGTGTGTGTGTGTATCTATATATATATATATATATCATTATAAATACAATATAGAAGAAAAAAGAGAGAATTATGTAAAGACTTGAATGAGACGAATCACTCATTCATAGCTATAGTATTTATAGATAAAAAAAACACATGCTCATATTACAAGAAATAAAACTAAATCAAATCTAAATCAAATCACAGCATATTCTAAGGCATATTCTATGGCATATTCTATAGTATAATCAAATCTCTACTAATATGGTAAGTCATTCCATAAATCGTGGCTATCATATATGCTTAACGTATGCATAATCAAATCTCTACTAATATGGTAAGTCATTTCATAAATCGTGGCTATTATATATGCTAACACTCCCCTTCAAAGTTGTTGCGTGGATAACTGAAACGCCCAACTTGGACAATGCATTCTCAAACACAATCTTGCTAATGCCCTTTGTAAGAATGTCTGCAAGCTGTTGAGAGCTTGTGACAAATGGAATGCAAATTTGACCAGAGATGATCTTTTCTCGAATGAAGTGACGGTCCACCTCTATATGCTTAGTCCTGTCATGCTGAACGGGATTTGCTGCTATGCTAATGGCAAACTTGTTGTCGCAGTGCAAACTTGTTGTCGCAGTAGAGTGAGAATGGAAGCGACACTGGAAGGCACAAGTCTGTCATCAAGGTTTTCAGCCATAGCAACTCACATATCCCAAGAGCCATAACTCTATACTTTACCTCTACACTAAATCGAGAGACAACATCCCGCTTCTTACTGCGCCAAGTAACCAAGTTACCACCAATAGTGGTACAATAACCCGAAGTTGACCTTTTAATAGAAACTGATCCTGCATAATCAGCATCTGTCCAAGCCTCAACACGTAAGTCACCATGATTGGCAAATAAAATACCAAGGCCTGGACACCCTTTTAAGTAGTGAAGGATCCGAATAGCTGCATCAAGTTGAGGGGTACGAGGAGAGTGCATGAATTGACTCACGACACTCACGGCATAAGTAATGTTAGGTCGAGTTTTGGATAAATAGATGAGAGCTTCCCCACAAGTTGTTGATACTGACCAACATCAACCCGAACTGCAATAGCAGAACGATCAACAAAAGCAACACCTTATGGATGAGTCTGACGACTCTCATCTGACAACACATAGGAGTATGCATCATCAAGAGTAGGGAATAAAGATAAGCCCAATAAATGAACACGGGCATACTCAAACTTGTCGTTCAACCCGACAAGAAACTGAAACACTCGATTCTTCTCCACAATCCCTGCATATAAAACTGCATCATCTGGATCATTTCAAGAGTGGAAGGAATCATAATATGACAACTCATCCCAAATAGTACGAAGCTCGGCGATGTAACCTGAAACTGTCAAGTCACCTTGAAAAATCTCGGTGATATCTCTCCCCAATTTTAAAATCCGTGCATTATTCTGCATCTGAGAACAAGAATAAGTGCGTTGAACTTATTCTGTAACGGGTTCCCTTGGAAGGCTGTATGTAGGACTTCACCTCCACTTAAGGTGGCTTTTTTCACGTGGACAGCAGTGCTTGGTAGCACTCCTACTCTGGATAATCTCATGAAAAGATGACAAATAACAGTTAATTGGTGTTGCATGTGTAAGAAGGCGGGAGAGTCGTTTAATCATCTCTTGTTACATTGTAGAGTGGCAGTAGATGTTTGGAGTTTGGTTTTGAATGTATTTAGGGTGGAATGGGTAGTGTCGAGTAATACGATTGATATGTTAGAAGCTTGGAGAGGGAGACGGGTGGAGAGTCGGGTCAAGAAGGTGTGAGGGTTGCACCTCTTTGTATTTGGTGGGGGTTGTGGCACGAGAGGAATAAGTGATCTTTCGAAGGGCAGGAGTCGCCAGTGTGGGTTATCAAGGCGAATATTTTGTATTCTTTTTATTCTTGGGTTAATGGGAAGAATTTCCCATCTGTAGATAGTTTATTGGATTTTGTTGACAACTTATCGTTGTAATGCTGCATTTTATGTTTCTTGTTTGCTTTGTTAAGGGTTTGCTCCCCTCTGAGTGCATTTGTTAATACATTTTTACTTATAAAAAAGAAATACACATTGTTATCCAATAAAACTGTTTGGGAATACACATATAGTCATACAAATACTTCATTGCTTTAATACATAATGGTCACAACGGGTACAACATTATAACGTGAAACCCATACAAAACATCTCGAACTATATCCTGCCCCAAGGATTCACATACTAACCATCATCAGTATCACCCAAATCTGGATGGACTTGTCGGCACAGGTGAATCAGATATTGCACAAAACTCACGGGTAGCCCTCGTTACAACCAGAATAATAGTGTATAGGCATCGACCTAACCTCATAGGTATCCCCCGTTACACAAAACAATCACAGGTAACCCCCCGTTACAAACTCATTGGTATCCCCCATTACAACACCAAACTCACATGTATCCCCCGTTACGACACAACACACAAAACTCACTGGTAACAACACGACAAGACTCACAGATAACAATATGACACGACTCACAGATAACAATACGACACGAGTCACAGGTGTCCCCCATTACAACACAAAACGACTCACTGGTGTCCCCCTATTACAACTCGACACGACTTACAGGTATCCCCCGTTACAACACTGTCACGGGTAACCCCCTGTTACAAAACTCACAGGTATCCCCTGTTATGAAACTCATAGGTATCCCCCGTTACAACAAGAATTAATCATAGTAATGTCTCATCTCCTCTGTGGAGAGTCCCTCTTCATGTGGCCCGGCTAACCACACCGAAAACAAACTCCGGAACTAGGTCTGTTAAGAGGACACTCCACCTTGCGGTGTTCCGACTGCTTACAATGATAACACACCACACTTGTCCTAGAGGACTCTAAAGACGCACCAACAATAGGAGTAGTACATGCCGTCCGCTGCTCCTGAGAAAATAATGAAGCACCTCTGTGCCTCTTCCTGCCTTGGCTTTCGGAAGAAGTACCCGCACTCATACCTCGTTCCTGAGAACCCACAATACCACTCTTTTCTTGCCAATCTTTGGCTTCTGCCTCTGCTATCAGTGCTCTCGTAACCGCCTCTGAATAACTCTTTAACCCCAAAAGCGTCACCCATAGCCTAATGGAATGATTTAGGCTGTACGCAAACCGCCATGTCTTCTCCTCCTCGTTCCCTAGCACATCTGTAGCAAAACATGAAAGAGAAGTGAACTTGTTCTCATACTCTGTCACCGACATGTCACCTTGTTTAAGCCCGTCAAATTGCATCCTCAATTCCTGTCTCTTAGTCTGCTGGAAATACTTATCAAAGAAAAGATTTTTGAAAGTATCCCAACTCATACTGTCGATATTGTGCGTGCTAGTCACGGTCTTCCACCATACTTCCGCGTTGCCAACAAACTTATACATGGCTAATGTGACCGTCAATCGATCATCGGGTACAACAATTGCCCTGAAATGCTTTTCAACTTGTTTTAACCACTCATCCGCAACTAGCGGGTCTGGACCTCCCTCAAATGCTACTTTCAGGAGTTTGTCAAATTGAATAAGGTACCGAAGATTCCGCTCCATCTCTGTCTCCTGTGGCTAAATAGCCGGTTGTGGTACCACTTGAGAAGCTGTGGTACTCACTAAATTCTGAAAAGCTGAGGCTACAGTCCTTGCTAATAGAACATTATCCACCGGTACTTGTGGATTATCACCCACGTCTCTATCTCGACCCTGTCCCAATGAAACTCTATCTGGTTGGGATGGCCCTTCACCCACTAGCTCTCCAACTCCATTTGGATCCATCTCTTCACGTAGTCCTCAAGCGCGGTACTACAAAAGCAGCTATACAATCAAAACAAGAATACATCCACGAGCTATGATACTCACACTATCCGTTTGATAGGAACTAGAACATTTATAAACATAGGAATGATCAAATTCCTCACATATGTGGGTTAGAACCCTCCGTAACCCAACACACAGCACTGCTACGAACGTTCAAACCCGTCAACAACGAAACAAGCTAGTCATACAAACATCCACTCCCTAGTGGATGAACGACCACAATGTAAACCTAAATGTGCAACTATGTCCCAAAACAGGATCATATCTATAATGCTCAAATAGACGCCGTCACATTATATAGTACATGCTTTCATAGATAGTATACACTTAACAAGTAAACATGTAACAAATCAAGCACGTTTTAGACCTTTTCTAACTTTGTCTCCTACCATAATGTTTCATCCTCTTTATCTTGTTTTTTTATCAAAAATGTCTGCTACTTTTGTTCGCAAGACTTTGTAGGATGCTCTTTGTAATTCGGATTGGCGCAAAGCCATGGTAGATGAAATGGATGCCCTGCACCGTAATCGGACTTGGGATCTTGTTCCCTTACCTTCAGGCTCCAAAACGGTTGGTTGTAAGTTAGTCTATACTATTAAATACCTTCACGATGGGTCTATTGAGCGGTTAAAGGCTCGTCTGGTGGCAAAAGGGTACACTCAGACTTATGGCATTGACTATGATGAGACCTTTTCTCTTGTTGCTAAGATTTCTTCTATTTGGGTACTTATTTCCATTGCTACCAATTGTCACTGGCCGTTGTTTCAATTGGATGTCAAGAATGCCTTCTTGCATGGTGACTTAGTTGAAGAAGTTTATATGGAGCAACCACCTGGGTTTGTTGCTCAGGGGGAGTACCGTCACACTGCTTGTCGCCTTAAAAAGCCCTGTATGGATTGAAACAATCTCCATGGGCTTGGTTTGGAAAATTCTCTAAGGCGGCATTAGAATTTGGTCTTAACAGATGCCAAACTGATCATTCAGTATTTCACCAGTGCACTAAAGCTGGCTTCATTTTTCTTATGGTGTATGTATATGATATTGTGATCACGGGTGATGATTCTGAAGGCATTGCTAAGTTGAAGTTGTTTCTGCAAAATCAATTCCATACTAAAGACTTGGGTAAACTTAGGTATTTCTTGGGTATTGAAGTTGCTAGATTCAGGAAGGGTACAAGTTTATCTCAACTCAAATATGTGTTGGACTTATTAGAAGAAACATGTATGTTGGCTGGTTGTCCAGTTGATGCTCCTATGGATTCAATTACAAAACTTGTGTCTGATGAGGGTGATCTATTTAATGACCCGGGCAGATTTCGTTGCCTTGTTGGGTAATTAATTTATCTCACTATCACTCAACTTGATATTTCATATGCAGTTAGTGTTGTAAGTCAGTTCATGGGAGCTCCTAGAATGCCACATTGGGTTGCTGTTCTTCGGATTATTCGATATCTCAAGCAAGCTCCAGGTTTTGGGTTACTATATAAATCAAATGGTCATCTCAGGGTGGAAGGTTTTTCAGATGCTGACTGGGCTGGTTCTCCTTCTGACAGGAGATCTACTACAGGCTACTGCACATTTGTAGGAGGAAATCTTGTTACATGGAAAAGTAAAAAGCAAACGGTGGTAGCTCGATCTAGTGTTGAAGCTGAGTACAGGGTAATGGCCCATACCACTAGTGAGTTGACTTGGATACAACATTTTCTAAAAGAACTTGGGTTGACAGTTGAAACTCCTACTCCATTGTTCTGTGGTAATCAAGCAGCTGTTCACATTGCATCAAATCCTGTGTTTCATGAGAGGACCAAACATATTGAAGTAGATTGTCTCTTCATTCGGGGGAAAATATTAAGTGGGAGCATCTCTACTCCATTTGTGAAGTCTGAAGATCAAAATTAGCTGATATGTTTACCAAAGCATTGTGTCATAATCAGTTAAGGACTATCTGTTCCAAGCTTGGATTATTTGATATATACTCTCCAGCTTGAGGGGTAGTGTTAGAATATTTTGGGTCATTATGTAATTACATATAGTTGGTAGGGTCATTGTGTAATTAGCTTAGTCTTGTATCTTTATATAAGCCACTGTTGGCTTAGGGTTTTGTATGTATGAAATACACATTGTGTAGCCACCATGTTCTCTCTCTCTCTCTCCCTCTCTCTCTCATTAGTTTGAACAGCCATAAAGAGATTAATTCACATTTATAGCATGTTTCAAACATTAAAATATTATCTAGTATGTATATAGCCAAAAACATCAAAACTACATATAGGAAAAATATCGGATCCATCACATAGCCCATTTAATAGCATGTCTTTGCAATTCATTCACAAAACTAACATATAATCACATCAATTCATCAATTAGACAAAACCCATGCATAAGCCAAAGCCTTAGAGTCAAATCATTCAATTTAAACATCAAATTGATATGCTAAAAGGGGGCAAAAACATACAATTAACTACCAAATTCAAGGAATTTGACAATTAGACAACTACCTCTTTAGATGCTAAAAGCCCTAATTTCGAAATTCATCAAAGCCATCTAAATCCAACTTTGCTCCTATCAAATCGAAGCTCTCGACGGCTCTCTGACTTTGCCTTCTACGGCTTGAACAATTTCCAAGTGGATAGAGAGAGATCTAAGCTTAAAGCTTTGAAAGAAAAGAAAAAGAAAAAGAAAGTGTTGCAGAGAAAGAGAGAATTGGCACAGGAAAAAAGGGAGGAGGAAAATGGTCAGGTAATGACCTTGTGGTCATTACAATGACCAAAACAACTGTAGGCCCCACAGGTCAAAATATTTTCTTTCATCTTTTTTATATATATGTACATACACTTATCACACCACAACCACATGTCTAAATGCATAGTCACATAAATATGCAACAAATAATAATGCATGAAATGCAATGGCCTCGAAAAATAATCCTTATGCACAACAAATCCGGTCACGGGTCCTACCCGGGACCTCCCGACCCGAAAAACAGAAAAATGTTGAAATGGCCAACAATGTATTTCTAAGAGTATTGACTCAGAGAAATGCTCTAACTAACTCTCGGAACTCAGCCTGTAACCTCAAGGTGTCTGACACGCAAAACGGGGCGAAAAGAAAATAATCCCGAAAAATCAAAAAATCCTTGAAAATGAAAAATAGTAAAAATGGGAAATATTACAGAAATGGTCTGCGGAGACATTGTTGGTTGTTTACGGTCTGAGGAGATGATTGGTTGTTTATAGTCTGAGGAGACATTTTTTTTATTTGTTGATCGGCACTTCATTTGAGAGAAAATCATCGCTAGTTAGATTTGTACTCCATTTGTTACAAGCTCTCAACAGTTTGCAAACATTCTTACAACGTCAGCAAGATTATGTTTGAGAATGCATTATCCAAGTTGGGCATTTCAGATATCCACGCACCAACTTGAGGGGGAGTGTTAGCAGATATGATAGCCACGATTTATGAAATGACTTAATGTATTAGCAAAGATTTGATTATGCTATAGAATATGTTGTGATTTGATTTAGTTTCTTTTCTTGTAATATGAGCATGTGCTCTCTTTTTATCTACTAAAGCTGTGAATTAGTGATTTATCTCATTCAAGCCTTTACATATTATATATCTCATTCAAGCCCTTACACAATTCTGAAATAGATCCTGCATAATCAAGTTGCCACCAATAGTAGTATAGTAGCTAGAAGTTGGCCTCCTATCTGAAATTGATTCTGCATAATCAGCATCTGTCTAGGTCTCAACCTGTAAGTGACCATGATTTGCAAACAAAATACTGTGGCCTGGACATCCCTTTAGGTAGTGAAGGATCCCAATAGCTGCATCAAGGTGAGGGGTGCATGAATTAGGGATGACAATTTCTCCCGACCCAGCGGATTTCAACCCCCTCCCAATGGAAAGGATATGGGAAGCCATTTTACCTCGTGGGGGCTGGTATGGAGTTCTAAAACAAAACCCGAGTCTGGTCGGGTCAGTATCAGGTAGAATACCACCCCACCCTGATTACATAATACCCTTAACCATCCTTTTGTTCTCCATATATATATCATATAAGATATTTAAATATTAAACGTAGATTAAAGTACGAGACCCATATTATATAATAAGATATTTAGTATTTCATCCCTGTTGTTTCTGTCATCTTGGTTCCTTGTATTATGTAAATCCAAGAATGGCATACTGATATTTGCATGTAATCTACTGTTTGCTTTACTTTATAGGTGGTGGAGAACTGTACACATGGGGCTCAAATGAGAATGGCTGTCTTGGTATCGGGTATCTTCCTTGTAAACACTTCATCTCAAAAGGCACAGCTTGCAGAATTTTAATTTTAAGCTGTTTAGTTACGATGTGTGCTCATAAGAATTTGATATGTTCATTCATGATCAATTTTTCAGCTGTACATATGTTACTCATTTTCCTGAAAGAGTTGAAGGTCCATTCTTGAAACATCCTGTTTGCAAGGTGTGTAACACTCTTCGTTCCATATGTTTCTTGTGGACAGTTAATAAATATGATCCTATGGAACGCCTGTAGGAGTGTTTTTGAAGTGATTACTTTTTCTGCTTCCTAAAACACTCTTTACTGTAATAGAATGTCATAAAACAGACAGAGATCATAAAAGCTGTAAATATGCCATTGAGTAGAGATAGAGACCCTGACCCAAATTGTCCAGTCATTTACTGCTTGTATTGCTTTGATAGGTATCTTGTGGTTGGAAGCATACATCAGCAATTTCTGGTAAGAATGTTTTCAGACCAAACCCACTTAGATGTTATTGTTATTTTCTATATTGTATTTCCTCATTTTCTCGACATAGAATTAACTTTTCGGATCTTCAAGAGTAGTTATTGGATATTATATTGGAGCTATGTTTTCGAAGGCATATGAGGGTAATCTTTTGGGCTTGTGACTTTGTTTTGTTTACCCTATATTACTTCTTTAAATCTGCATGTTATTAATTTAAATCTTCCATCATTTTTTATCCCCGATTGATTTACTTTATATTTTAAAAGAGTATTATAAATTAAATCTCGAGTGTTTTTCTTTCTTTCTTTCTTTTTTGTAAGTTTATGTTTACAGCATTGGCTTGAGGTTAGAGATAATTTGTTTGGGATATATATTTTTGTATCCCCTCCTTAAAAATAATAAAATAAAATATATAGGAAAATATAACATTTTTTAAAAGATCCCTCTAGATTTCCTTTGTTATAGGATATGATAAAATTTAGCAATTGTGAACTTTCTGAAAAGAAAAAGAATGAAATTCACCTGATTTTCTCTCATATAAACATAAACTGAAAGATTGAAGTTTATTCTAGTTCTCATGGCACCACTCACATAGGGTTCCTAAATAGTTCCAGGAGAAAAAAGGTGTCTGTAAAAAGCTTAAGAGCTATATTTGATGAAATATATAAACCAGAACCTTAGAAGTTTAAAATAAATAATACAAGTCTTTTGCTTCTTTCAAAGGAGTGAAAACCATGACCTTAGTTATTTGACAAAGAAAAGAGCTTATAATTCTGATATTTTTAGAGCATCGTACACTTTACTTATACGAGGGTTTCTTGTGTTGGTGATTTTATTGTACAAAGCCATATCAAGTTGTACTTTTGTTTTCTCTAGTCTTGTTCAAGAAGAGCTTCAAAGAACATGATGATCATCAAGAAAAGTTGAACTCACAAACAATTAGTGGACACAATGAAATGCATGTGAGCTATGAAGCACATATACTTTTACAAGGAGGTTGTACCCATATCGTTTCCATGTTGGATTGTGACACTCTTTGGATACCTGCAGATACATATATGATACTTCCTAAACATATCCATAATTTATTTATTTTTTTGATCACGCATTTGATACTTCTCAAATACTTATTGCCACGTATCCGATACTTTTCAAATACTTTTGAACACATATTTAACAATCTCGAACATTATAATGTGATGCAAAGCAAGTGGTAGACGACTATTTTCAAATAGTTGAACATCCTAAGAAGACGTGTCTGAGTTTCCATTAGTAGGAGCAGCTGATAATGTCATCAGATTTCGTGATTGTTTTTTGGGTCATGAGTCAGTTATAAGTGTCAAATCTGTCTTTATTTAATGTGTAAGATATTATTATCATTTTGGTTTTATTTTATAAGTCATGTACCTTTTAAGTGAGTCATGTGATCACTTAAGGATTGTTTTGTCATTTAAGCATCTTTATTTTTCCGGACAGAATTTTATCTGTTAGATTATATTTATATGAAGTACTAGGATTAATCCTTGCTAGGGCATCCCTCGTCTCTTATTAAAAGGTTGTTTGAAGTTGTATTAATAGGCGATTTCAAGATCGAAAAGAATCTGTATATTGCCGTACAAAGAATGGTTTACAATGCTTTAGTTAAATAGGAAATACAAGGAGCTAAAAAAAGGAAACTACAGGCTGTAACAGGAAACTACAGGCTGTGACTATAGGCTGTAAATACAAGCTGTACACTAACAGAATTTCCTAATCTTAGTCATTGACTATCTATATTTACACGCCTATCATATCCCCTAAAATCTGGTCTTATTAAAACTGAATATCTCTTTTTCAACACTCCCCCTCAAGCTGGCTTGTAGATTTCTTCCATAGCTAGCTTGCTTCTTAAAACTTCAAACTATCTCTTGTGTAGTCCTTTGGTAAGGATGTCTGCAGCTTGTTCAGTAGTAGAGACATAAGGAATGCAAATCATACTATAGTCAAGCTTTTCCTCTATAAAGTGTTTGTCAACTTCCACGTTTGGTTTTGTCGTGGAGGATTGGATTATGAGCAATTGAAATGGCAGCCTTGTTGTCACAGTAGACTCTCATTAGAGGAGAAACAGTAACCTTCAAATCTTCAAGGAGTCTTTTTAACCACATAGCTTCGCAAATCCCATGGGCGAGTGCTCTGAACTTGGCTTCTGCACTACTCCTCACTACTACATTTTGTTTCTTGCTTCGCCACGTGACTAAGTTTCCTCCAACGCAGGTGCAATATCCTGAGGTAGATCGTCTATCAACTATACTATCAGCCCAATCAGCATCTGTGTACACCTCCACTTGCAAATGACCTTGTTTCTTGAACATAAGTCCTTTACCTGGTGAGCCCTTTAAGTACCTCAAAATCATATACACTGCTTCAAAGTGTTCCTGTCCAAGAGAGTGCATGAACTGACTCACCATACTGTCTGCAAATGCTATATCTTGGCGTGTGTGAGATAAGTAAATTAGTCTTCCCACTAATCTCTGATATCTTTCACGATCAACCATGTTCTCGGGTTCGGCAGCTTCTAACTTCAGGTTGACTTCAATTAGAGTGTCAACAGCTTTACACCCGAGTAGTCCTGTCTCATTAAGCAAATCAAGTACATATTTTTGTTGATTCACAAAAATCCTTCTCTTGACCTGGCAAATTCCATTCCAAGGAAGTATTTTAATGCTCCCAGATCTTTGACTTCAAAATCTTTAGCAAGTTTCTTCTTCAATCTAGTCAACTCTTCAATGTCATCACCTGTCAAAATTATATCATCCACATACACAATTAAAACGGCAATTTTCCCTTCCTTACCGTGTTTGTAGAACATGGTATGGTCTGCTGGACTCTGATGATACCCATAACTCTTCATAGCTTTTCCAAAGCTTTCAGACCACGCTCTTGGAGACTGTTTCAAACCGTACAGGGATTTTTTTGAGTTTACAGACTTTGCTCTGACCGTGTTTTCCTTCGAACGCAGGTGGCAAGCTCATAAACACTTCTTCTTCCAAGTCTCCATGTCTCTTGGTAATCAATGCCGTACGTTTGCGTAAAACCTTTCGCCACAAGTCTTGCCTTGTACCTTTCCACACTACCATCAGCTTTACACTTAATAGTGAAAACCCATTTACACCCAACAGTTTTCTTTCCTTTGGGCAAGTCAATTATCTCCCACGTTCCACTCCTTTTAAGAGCATTCATCTCCTCTAACACTGCTGATTTCCAATTCGGATCATCTAGTGCTTCCTGAATGTTTCTTGGAACAAACAAGTGAGAAATATTTGAAGTAAAGACCCTATGTTTATGGGAAAGTTTATCATAAGACAAGTATTTGGCAATGGGATGCTGGGTGCAGGTTCGGATTCCTTTTCAAACAGCTATAGGGATATCAAGATCTACAAGAACTTGGCTAGGTGACTCTGTACGATCAGAAATAGTAGGGACAACTGCAGGCTAGTTAGGATTTAGAGTACCTTGAGTGTTCAGGGAGTCATTGCTCGGGACCTCTGATTGGCCTTGCTCAGGTACAATAGTAGGCTCTCTACTCTTTTGATGAGTCTTTTTCCTGTTATAAACCAGAAGCTCAGGATTCGGTTTTTTTGGAATCGTTTGGTAGGATTTCTCCCCCTGGTGGAGATACAGTAAGGCTTGGCAGATTAGGACTAGGAGGCCCCGGGTTTCCTGATTCTAGAACATCATTTCCCTGTTTAAAAAGATCAGTGTTCGGAGTCATAGAGTGTGAGACAATAGTTTTAGGTAAGGGAATATCAGTAGAAATCTTCCAAAAATTTTCTTCACCCTCTTTCTCCCCCTGAAGAAAAGTTTTCTGAAAATAAGGATGATTTTCTAGAAAAAAGACATCCATATTGATAAACATTTTTTTTTTTTGTTTTCGGATTGAAGCATTTGTACCCCTTTTTATTCGGGGCATACCCAACAAATACATATTTTTCAGCCCAAGGATCCAATTTAGACCGAAGTCTACTAGGTAAATGGACAAAGACAGTGCACACAAATACTTTCAAAGGCAGGTTGGAATAAATCTGAGTTTCAGGAAAAGATTTTTTAAAGCTTTCAAGGGGTGTAAAATAGTTAAGAACACGAGTAGGTATCCTGTTAATCAAATATGTTGTTAAAACAGCTTCACCCCACAAATACTTAGGAACATTCATTGAAAACATGATGGCATGAGAAACTTCAAGTAAATGTTTATTCTTTCTTTCAGCAATTCTGTTTTGTTGGGGCGTGTCAACACAAGTGGATTGGTGAAAAATTCATTTTTCTTTTAAAAAACTTCCTAAAACTTCATTAAAGTATTCGGTGTCGTTATCAGTATGAAGAATGCCAATTTTTGTTTGAAATTGATTTTCAATCATCATATAAAAATCCTTGAATAATTTTTCAACCTCATATTTTTCATTCATTAAATACACCCAACACAAACGTGTATGATCATCAATAAAAGTCACAAACCATTTTTTTCCAGAAAGAATTGTGATCCTAGAAGGGCCCCAAACATCACTATGGATTAAATAAAATGGTTTTGATGTTTGGTAAGGTTTGGGAGAATACGTAGTACGATGACTCTTTGATAAAAAACAATTCTCACAATAAAAAGATGAACAATCCAATCCTTTAAACAAAGTAGGAAATAATTTTTTAAGATAAGGGAAACTAGGATGCCCTAGTCTAAAATGCCATAGCATTATTTTGCTCTCTAACAGGGATAGAACGAAAATTACTCAGACCTTGAGCCTTTTTATTACTTAATATATCATCTTCAAAATAGTAGAGACCATCTATCATCTTAGCACTGCCAATCGTCTTCCCCAAGCTCTGGTCCAGAAATTCACAATAGGATTTAAAAAAGATAACACGACAATTAGAGTCTTTGGACAATTTACTAACTGATAAAAGGTTATAAGCAAGCTTAGGGACATGAAGGACAGACTTAAGATCAATAATTTTTGAAAGTTTTACCAAACCTTTACCTGCAATAGGAGAATAAGAACCATCGGCTATTCTAATTTTTTTAGAGCCAGAACAGGGTGAATAAGTTTGAAATAAATGAGAAAAACTTGTCATATGGTCAGAAGCCCTTGAATCAATGATCCATGGGGTAACACTGGAATTTGAACGACAAGATAAGGCCTTCGGGTTGTTACCTGTTTGAGCAAGGGAAGCATTAGGAGTACCAGATGAGGAATTAAATTTCAGCAATTTTAAAAGATGATCCATCTGTTCTTTGCTGAAGGGAAGTGCCTCGGCTTCATGACCTGATGGGGCTCGGTTGAATCTGCCTTCCTGGTTGAATCTGCCTTCCTGCTTACTCTTCCAATTCGCTGGTTTACCATGAATTTTCTAGCAGGTTTCACGGGTATGGCGAGGCTTGTTGCAGTGGTCACACCAAAGACGGGGCTTTTCATCATGTTTCCTGCCAATATTCGCTTCAGATGCGACCAGGGCAGAGGTCTCAACAGCACCATTTGATAACTTTTTTCCAAGCATGACCAGCTTGCGACTTTCCTCTCTTCGAACCTCAGATAAGACTTCACCGATTAAAGGCAGGGCCTGTCGTCCAATTATTCTGCCTCTCACTTCATCAAACTCGACATTGAGTCCAATGAGAAACTTGAAGATGCGGATGTCTTCCACCTTCCTTTTGTAATGGTTGCAATCTTCTAGCGATTTCCACTCATAATCGCTGAACAAATCAAGGTCCTGCCACAAACGTTTTAGAGAGTTGAAATATTTTGTAACACTGTTATCTCCTTGATGGATCTCTCCGAGTTTCAGCGTTAGTTCATAGACTTGAGACTGATTTCCCAGGTTTGAATACATCTGGTTGACATTGTCCCAGAGTTCTTTTGCTGTGTGGTAACACATATAATTAGAACTGATGTCCTTCTCCATAGAATTCACCAACCAGGTCATCACCATCGAATTCTCTGCATCCCAGGTCAAGTAGGATGGATCTTCAGGTTTCGGTTCCTTCTTTTCTCCCGCCAGGTTGCCGATTTTGCCTCTGCCTCGGATGTACATCCGCACGAACTGGGACCAGCGAAGGAAGTTTTCACCGTTCAGCCGAATTGTGGTAATCTGGACCGAGTGTGTCTGAGAGTTTTGGACTTGGGACTCAGAGGTCTTGGTCTTGGACTCAGGTACGTCATCAAACATGGTGATTAGGGTTGTTTGGAAGAGAGAAAAAAAAGAGACGGCTAGGGGTTTTTTTTTCCCAGAAGAATCGGTAAGATGCTCTGATACCAAATAGGTGATTTCAAGATTGAAAAGAATATGTATATTGCCGTACAAAGAATGGTTTACAATGCTTTAGTTAAATAGGAAATACAAGGAGCTAAAAAAAGGAAACTACAGGCTGTGACTACAGGCTGTACACTAACAGAATTTCCTAATCTTAGTCATTGACTATCTATATTTACACGCCTATCATATCCCCTAAAATCTGGTCTTATTAAAACCGAATATCTCTTTTTCAACAGTATTCATCAGCCTTTTACGTATTATCAATATATCTATTATGTTGTAGTAGCTTTTTACCTCTCCCTTTCTTTGGGATTGAGTTGTGGGTGTTTAAGCTATTCGTTAGCTTAATCTAGCTCTCCGTTTTCCCTTCTTATCGAATTTTCTTTTCTTTCATAGTTGATTGCATTAGTTGGTATTAGAGCCACGTTTCGATCCAGTGGTTTTGTGTTGGGTTATTACATCTTTCTCTTTAGGTTTTGCAACATGCCACCAAGGAAAAGAAACCAACCTCGCGGACCTGCCTTCAACCTGATCAAGGCGCAAGCAACAGTTGATCAACAACAAGTGCTTGCTATGATAGAAGATCTAAGAAGACAGATTGAAGCTTTAGTCCTGCGCGTGTCGCAAACCCAGCCCTTTCTCACGATGGCATCGAATCTGAGGAGGAGGACAATCTAGAAGAGGAATTTGTTAATCCTTTTCGCAGAAACACAGTACCCAGACCAACACCTATTCCATTTGAAGAAAGACGTTGGGATGGTGGTTTCAAGGTGGAAATTCCAGAATTTGCAGGAGACCTGAATGGAAAAGGTTTCATTGATTGGTTATCTAATGTGGAAAGAGTCTTTGACCTGAGCAAAAAGGTGAAATTGGTTGCAGTGAAACTAAGAGGAAGAGCATCAACTTGGTGGGATCAGAGGGAAACCCAAGATTGTTGATTGGGAAAAGATGCGAAAGAAGCTAAGGGAGACTTTTCTTCCTTACAACTATACCCAGTCAATGTTTCAAAGGCTGCACAATTGTCTGAGGAACAAAAGGTTGCATGGTATATAGGAGGATCACGAGATAACTTGCAGGATATATTGAACCAACAACATATTTGGAATGTTTCTGAAGAGTATCAGTGTGCCAAGGCTGCAGAAACTTAGCAAGCAAGAGGTACACACAAAGCACCAAATAACCAAGTTAATTCTTATCGAGCTACTACTTCTATGGGGCAATCTCAAAGTGGCAGCAATGCAGCATCTATTGCTAAATTGCAGCCCAGCAGAGCAGGAATTAAATGCTTTAAATGGTGAATGTCAAAAAGCAAATAGTTGGGAAGGAAAACAACTTATTATGGAAGATGAAAAGAAGAACCACAAGAAGAAGATGAAACTATTTATGATGATGGTGACAAGGATGCTGTTGTCAGAGGAGACACGTGGCTTTCTCTTGTGATGCGAAAGGCCTTTATAGCACCATGACAAGAAGATCTTGAGGATTGGCAATATTTTCCAAACCACTTGTACCATTGGTGGTCGTGTTTGCAAGCTGATCATAGATAGTGGATGTCATGCCCCAAATTCTAGAAACCTGGTGCATGAGAAAGGAAAGATTACCTGGCTCTAATCCAAGTCCCAAGCGCGGAAGTAAATATGAAATGGTCATTCTTCGTGATTAACCATGAAGGTTCAATTAGCCTGAAACTAGTCCATATATGACGAGTACAACTTTGGAGTGAATACTAAGCCATCATATTGAATAGAAACTTGCATGACAACATACATCCTTATGGTAAATGGCTAACTAGACCTCATTACATCATTTTACAACACATATGAAATGAAATGAAATGAAAAAGAGTGGAAATAGCGTTAAAACTCCAAAAGATGGCATTGAGTTCCTATGCCATTTCCATCTTCAAAATTACACATACTCATGTCACAAAATGGTACATCACTCGTTCAAGTTTAACAAAAGCCTACAACTAGCATATTGAATATCATCAAAGAATGTCCAAAAACTTCATCAAGATACACCAAGCTAAGAATGAGGTGTGTCCTCCAAAGCGGACCCTTTTCCTGAAAAATTAAGGGGTGAGCAAATATGCCCAATACGAAAGAATGGTATACGAATAAGCTACATTATGTGGACCCTACAATCACAATAGTATGCTAGGCTATGCAAAATGGGTCATGCTCCCTAACATCTATGATCTGGGAACATGATAGGCATCATCCCTAGACTAGCACATATACATCAACATGCTTTCAACAAGGAAATGAACCTATTCCATCACAAGTAAGCATATGCAAAATGATGAAATATAAAAATACCACAAGTTGCAATTATAGTCCAAATAATCAACTTGACAAATAGAGTTCAAAATCAACAAGCCGGGATACCTCGTAACTCACACACACCTGCCCGAACATGTGCTTAAGCCCATGCCATAATTGTCATTCCCGAGCTATTAACCCGCCGGTGACATACCGATAGGCCAATTTGTGGGGATTTCCAGCCCTGAGGGCCATGCTCTTTCTCCTTAAATACCCAAGTATATCCCAAAAATCACAAATAATCCACAAGATAATACACATACCAAAATGCCACTTTAAGCACCTCACAAGTGCACGTGAGTAATATTCCAAGCAAATCGTGCCCTAGTATACTACTACTGTCACGACATGCTCTCCCATTCAAATGGCATCAATTCCAACATAAAACAGAATTTATATACATAATGATAGTTCTGTATACTCATGCTTCCAACGAATCTAAATCAACAAGAATATCAACATTTGCCATAATAACACATAACCAACCACAAGGTATACTCCATATAAAAATACTACACATAAGTACACATATGCATCATGTTAAATTCCTATACTCATGCTAGTATTTCCATTCCACAATTTAAACATGAAACACATCATTTGCAGCCATGAAACCTTCATGTCATCACACATACACCATAACATACTTGCACTAACATGCTATAAACCCACACAAGCATGCTTCACATACCCTTATGCCCATAAAATGCAAAGAATCATAGATTAAATGTATAACAAACCCCCTACCCCAAGTATAAACAAAAACCAGAATTTCCAGAAACAAAGAAATGCACCAAATGGAAAACTAAAATCATAGGAATACTCCTCTTGTCAAGCTCTACAACTTCTCCAACTATGGCTCCTCCAAAATCCAAGTGGAAGGTGATGATATAGGCCTTAGAAAACTAGATCTAAAAGTGAAAATGAAAAGGAAAGGGGGAGAGGAAGCTGCCTGCCAGAAAAAGAGAGTAGAAATATGCTCTTTCTCTCTCTTTCATCATATATATATATATATTAGGTACTTTATGACTTAAGTCAAGTATTCCGCTCACCTTAATAACTTACTACAAGAAGAGCTATGCTGATTGAAGGAGGGGACTTTTGTCTTTTGAGGTGGGAGATCATGTATTTCTCAAGGTCGCCCCACGCAAAGGATTGATGCGTTTTGGGCGGTGTGGCAAGCTGTCACCTAGGTTCATTGGGCCTTTTGAGATCTTGGAATGCGTTGACGAGGTTGCTTATTGCTTGGCGCTACTGCCACAGTTGGAGAGGGTTCATGTTATGAAAAAAGGATTGAATAGGAGTTTATGAGAACAAAGAGAAAATTAATGACAAGAAAATAAAATAGGCACACACAAATGAGACAAGGATTTATACGTGGTTCACTCTCACAAATAGGGTTATGTCCACGGGCGATAATGATTCGTATCACTATAAAGAAGAAGATTACAAACTGAAGAACGTTTTGGTTCTTCCCCACAATAATCTCTCTTCTCACATCACTAACTCACTCACAAAGAAGACTCATACAACATTCTCATAAAATACCCAAATAGTATATGGTTTACACAGAGAAAAACCCACCCAAAGACAAGCTTCAACTGTCACTTGAAGATTGCACACGAAAAAGGATTTTGTCACACACACAAAACCAATATACTCACTTGATCCGAATATTGTCTCTTGCTCGGATACTTTTCATCGAATTAGTGCAAGGCTATTTATAGCCAAAAATATACTTGGTGTCCAAGTATATTACAAAGCTTCCTTCAGAAGCCAAATAGTACTTGCTGCCTAAGAATTTCAAAGCTTCCTTTGGAAGCTTCATCATCAAAATTCTGTAGCCAATAGATTTTTGCCATGTCATAAATGAATTTTAGACAAATTTTTAACAAATCTCCACCTTGACTAAAATTCTCCACCTTGGCAAAAATTTCGAATGAGCCACAAATGTCAACAAAACTCTATCTTTGGCAAAATTTCTCTACCTTAGCACTAAGACAACATCATAAAGAGTCTTTCTTCAACACAATGTGAGTAATAACGCCATCATAATCTCTAACACAAAACAAATTAATAAAGAATTTTAGTTAAGTTTGAGTCCTCCTCAAACTTAACCCTCGGGCTCTCATTCTTCAACCCATGCGTGTCTTGCGCAACCACAAGCATATCTCTAGTATTTCTGTCAAACTATAAGTTCTTACCCTCTAAAAATCTAAGTTTGACATCTCCTTCAGCAACCTTCTCCAACCGCCCACTAACCACCGGTTGGTAATGAAAAGTCATCTTCTCACCCTTGTGGAGAATAGGACGTCCTTGACTTTTTCTCACAGCTCTATTGTGACCAACTACTTGCCTCCCACACATCTTAATGGCGCTCGAATGGACTATATCATTGCCACCAAGATTATTGCAAGTTAATATCACATCTGTCCTCATGGGATTGCCTCCCTGTAAGGACTGCTGCAATTTCGGTTGCCATCTGAAAACGGATTTCATCATCCCATTCTAGATAATCGTGTAGAGGATGTTAGAATTCATGACTCACATTTCCATTGTTTCAGGTAGGGACTTTAAGTATGCAGGCTATTTTTGGAAAACACTTTGGGCATCTTTGGGCACTAGTTTGAAATTTTCCTTGGCATTTTGTCCTGACAAAAAAATTGAGGCTGTTAATCATGGTATAGGAAAGTTGGTTAGTTATCTTGTAAGAGTGCCCTTAAACACTTCGGACTTTTTGTTCTCCGTTGTGTAGTTTGCATATAATAGCTTGGTTAATTGGTTTGCTGGAAGTTGCTCTTTTGGGATTATACCTCTGATTTTCCTTCACCATACCATTGACTTTATTTTGTTACCTCTACATCCTTGTTCATTTAAAATCTCTGATTCCTTTGTCGAGTATGTCCATGAGCTTCATGCCGATATAAGACGACAAATGATTTTGAGTAATAAAAATTATGAATTTATTGCATATCATGTTAGGAATCAGAAGTTCATTATAGGAGATTATGTTTTTATTTGTGCATCACCACAACCTTATAACTCCTTTGAGACTTTGCAAGCCCAAATCACTCGATATCTTTACATCACTTCCAATTATAGACCTTGTGCATATTTATTTGACTTGACATCGGAAAATAGTATTAGTCCAATTTTTTATGTGGAGTATTTGATGCCTAACCAAGGTACCTATGAGCCTCTTGAGTTGTTAGTTTGTGCTTCTACATGTGGAATTACACTTTCTTCAGCAGCAACACTTGACCTCCTTTTATGTCAACTATGGCATTTGAATTCAATTAAGGATGTTATTGACAGTCAGAGTGAGTCACAATGGATGTATTATTCGGCTTCAGATGATTCATGGATTACAGAAGAGTCTTGCCGCGTTGATCCGACCTATTTCGAGCAGTGCTTTTCGCTTTACTCTTCGGGGAAGAGTTCTTCTCAGCCAAGGAGAATTAAAGGGGAACGAGCTACAATGATTTTCATGGATGATGAGTCGCACGTGTTCAAGCTCTACTTTTGGAAAAGGGGAAAAAAAGATAGAATTAGGGGATTTAGTAAATTAGGGTTTTATGTATGCTTATGGTTCTTTTTAGTAATGTTTTAATTTTAAGGATATTTTAGGATTTTATTATATAGGGTTTTGTTATTATTTTTCCTATATAAAGGCTCCTTTGTAATATGAGAATTCAGTTTTTGAGAAATTAAATATTATTGTTGAGTTTGCGAACTCCCTATGTGTCTCTTCTTCTTGTTGTTCTTAATCCCTCTATCTCTCTATCATACCTCCTTCAATCTGATTATCATCCCTATTCTTCTGTATTCTCACCTACTTTGTTTAGCCTCATCTTATCTTCTCATTCTCATCACCTTCTTTCTTTCTAGTTACTATAAGTTACTACATGTACTACGTCACCACTCTTGAGTACCACACATCAATGAACAAACAAGCCTCGCCCCACTTTTTCTTCCCCCGACTTGAGAACTCTCTGAGCTTCCATCTCCGACGGCAATCTGAATATAAGAAGTCCATCTGGCAAAACAGTAACCATCACCCCACAAGAGATCTTCCAAGCTTTAGAAGCCCACTCCTCAATCCTTTGCAAGCTACCCACCTCTCTGTCAAAACCCCTAACCAAGCAAAATCTCAGCGTAGCCTCACGGATTGCTGTACTGTGACTGTCCACCCTAAATGTGTGACCTTTGCTTGTTGTTTCAGTTTCGATGGATCCATCAACGGAAAGGCGAGGAAGGTTTGTCATATCGAGAAACGTTCTTGCATCAGAAGGACATAGGTTGTGTTATCCACATATGTGTTTCATGTTTAAATTGTGGAATGAAAATACTAGCATGAGTATAGGAATTTAATGTGATGTATATGTGTACTTACGTGTAGAATTTTGTATGGAGTATACCTTGTGGTTGGTTATGTGTTATCATGGAAAATGTTGAGATTCTTGTTAATTTAGATTCGTTGGAAGCATAAGTATATAGAGCTACTTAAATTGGTGCATACCAAGTGTTTGATGAAATGTCCAAATGAGGTACTTATGTATATAAATTTTGTTTTAAGTTTGAATTGATGCAATTTGCATTGGAGAGTGTTGAGAGAGAGATTGTATGAAAATGTATATATTATTGAGTGAGTAATACACAATAATACAATGGTGTTTATATAGGAGAAGCCACGAGTGTAGGTGAGTGGAGAACAAGTAAACCCTATACATGGTAATTCTATATATGGTAATGTGGGGTAGGTGAAGGCGGCTACAGAATACAGAAAATGTAAATGTCAATAACTCCCAACTTGCTACACATGGGATCAATAGAGTTCTTGGGAAGCGCTTTAGTGAAGATGTCTGCAAGCTATCTGCCAGAAGGAACAAAAGGTGTAACAATTTCATTCGAGTCAACTTTAGATCGAATGAAATGGCAATCTACTTCAATGTGTTTAGTCCTCTCGTGGTAGACTATATTGCTAGCAATATGAATAGCTGTCTGTGTTATGACAAACGCAACGAACCCAAGATAAAATCAAGAATCATGACGAAAAGTAAACACACCACACAAAGAACACAAAGATTTATACGTGGTTCGGCAACAACCAACGTCCATGGTTGAGATCCGGCGAAAGTCTTCACTATATGTAAAATCGAGGATTACAAGTTTTCAGTCCCTCACTCTGTTTCTGTACGAATTTCAGAGTCTCTCTCTTACACCACTCCAAACCCTAAACGCCTTTATATATCGGGCTACAAGAGACTAATTAGGGTCCATACAAAGCTCATCCAACTGGTTGTCAGGTTGCGTTACCTGGCACCAAATTTGGGCCACAACATCACGGCTTGATTGTCACAATGGAGATGAATTGGGTACTGAACTAAATTCCCAAGTTCTTGTAAAAAGAGTTTTCAGCCAAGTAAGTTTACAGGCAGTGTGCGCCATGGCACGATACTCTGCTTCAACACTGGAATGAGCCACAACTGACTGTTTCTTACTCCTCCAAGTTACTATATTTCCTCCTATGAAGGTGCAGTAACCCGTGGTGGATCATCGATCAGGAGGAGAACTGGCCGAATCTGCATTTGTGTATTCCTCAATCTGAAGATGTCCAGAAGATCGATAAAGCAGACCATGTCTTGGAACACGAGATACTTCAAGTTGTAAATAACTGCCTCCATGTGAAGTACCTGAGGACTAGTCATGAACTGGCTCACAACAATGACTGCATAAGAGATGTCTGGATGAGTGATTTTGAGGTAAATAAGTTTACGTACAAGTCTCCGGTACATCTCTGGATCATCGAGTGGGTCACTATCACCCACCTTAAGTTTTACATTAGTCTCCATGGGTGTAGCTACAGGTTTCAAACCAAGAGTATACTTCTGTTGAGAAAGACTAATGCCTTGCTTCGACCGAGCCACCTCAATTTCTAGAAAATACCGAATTTTGCCCAAATCCTTAGTAAAGAAGCTAGAAGTCAAGTGATGGATTAGAACTTGTATCGATATCATCTACATACACCACAAGAATCACAATCCCATGATTTGTTTTCTTATAAAAGAGAGAGTGATCAGCCTGACTTTTGGTCATACCATGAGCTACCACTCCTTTACTGAACTTATCAAACCATGCACGAGGGGACTGTTTGAGGCCATAGATATACTTCTTGAGATGACACACACACTCCCCCTTAGACTCAAACCTAGGTGGTTAAGCCATATAAATTGTCTCAGTAAGGTTACCGTGTAGAAAGGCATTTTTAACATCAAGTTGATGAAGTTGTTAGTCTAGAATAGCTGCAAGAGAGATTATCACACGAACATAATTCAGTTTGGCACAGGAGAGAACGTCTTAGTATAATCAAGGCCATAAGTCTTAGTGTAGCCTTTAGCAACAAGTCGAGCTTTGAGACAGTCAACAATACCATCGAGCTTCTGTTTAATAGTAAAAACTCAATGACAACTGACAGCCTGAGTATCAACAGGCTTAGGAAAAAGGTCCCAAGTATGATTCAATTTTAAAGAGTTTATTTCTTCTTCCATAGCTTTCCTCCACCCTGGATGAGAAAGTGCCTCCCTATAGGACTTACAAAGAGCAATAGAGGATAATGACAATGAAAAAGCTTAAAAGGAGGAGGACAATTTATTATATGATACAAAATTGGAGATAGGGTGATTGGTACAAGACCGTTTGCCTTTTTGAACAACAATAGGTTGATCAAGATCAGAGTTCAAAGAGATGGAAGAATCTCCAGGCATTGAAGCGACTGGTGGAAGTGGCAAGGTTGGGTTTACTACTTCAGTCTTTGGAACCTGATTAACTACTCTTTTCCGGCGAAGAGCATAGATACGAAGAGCTGGTGGGATGTCAAAATCAAAAACTGGAGTTGGAAGAACTGACTCTTGAAGAACAAGGTCCTCCCAACGATTGCCTTCCTGGGAATAATAAGGAACATCCTCAAAGAAAGTTACATCTGCACACACAAATTGTTTACGAAGAGTTGGACTGCAACATTTATATCCCTTTTGAGTGCGAGAATTATCAGAGGTATTAGAGGAGGTGATCTGCATACAAAAATTAGATGATTTGATGAGATGTAAGATAGCTTATAGTTAGGGATTCCATTCCAATTTAGATGATTTACATTAGTTTTTCATTAGTTTAGTATATTCCTCCAGTTAGGGATTCCACATTTCAGGTCTCACTTTTTCATTAGTTTGATATATTCCTCAATTTTCATTCAATTTATTGTCAGTTCGCAAAATCATATCAAATTTAAATTGTGCAATTACTCTTTCTCCTTCCTGTTGTGTGTTTCAGGATCTCAAGACGAAGAAGACGATTGGTGGGGGGTTTGAGAAGGTTGGTCTTTACTGCTTCCAGCCAACTGCTGCTCCGACAGCTCTACATTCCACCTCCTCTTCAGCTTACTAGTGGCATTGCTGCCTTGGACATCCCTCTTTAAATAGTCTTCGAGCCTTAGTCCCTTCTTTAGTTGATTTTGCAAAGTTTAATTGTACTACTTGCAAACTTAGTACATTCGGATGTTTGGGGCCAGCTTGTACTACTGATTTATTTGGTGCTCTTATTTTGTGTCATTTATTAATGATTAGTCACGTTTAACTTGGGTTTTCATTCTTAAAGATAGATCTCAAGTATTCTCTATTTTTCAATCCTTTTATGCTGAAATTCAAAATCAGTTTGATGCAAAATTACTTGTTCTTAGAACTGACAATGCCCTTGAATATACACTTCATGCTTTTCAAAAGTTTCTTGAGTCGAGGGGCATTATCCATCAAACATCTTGTATTGATACCCCTCAACAAAATGGAGTTGCTGAACGGAAGAATGGCCCACTCCTAGCTATCGCTCATGCCTTAATAATTCATATGCATGTTCCAAAACATTTTTGGGCAAATGCAGTTCTGGTTGCTGCTTATCTTTTAAACCGCATGCCTTCTAAGGTCCTTTAAGGAAAATCACCCTTCCAAATGATGTTTTCTGACAAAAACCCTTTTTCCATTCCTCCAAAGGTGTTTGGGTGTGTTTGTTTTATTTATAATCTAAGCCCGAGACGAGACAAACTTGATCCTCGTGCTCACAAATGTATTTTCTTAGGTTATTCTCGCATTCGAAAGGGATATAAATGTTACAGTCCAACTCTTTGTAAACAATTTGTGTGTGCAAATGTAACTTTCTTTGAGGATGTTCCTTATTATTCCCATGAAGGCAGTCGTTTAGAGGATTCTATTCTTCAAGAGTCTGTTCTTCCAACTCTAGTTTTTTATTATGACATTTCACCAGCTCTTCTTGTCTAATGCCCGTCGCTGGAAAAGAGTAGTTAATCATGCTCTAATAATTGAAGTAGTAAACCCAGCCTTGCCACTTCCACCAGTCGCTTCAACGCCTGGAGATTCTTCCATCTCTCCGGACTTTGATCTTGATCAACCTATTGCTGTTTGGAAAGGTAAACGGTCTTGTACCAATCACCCTATCTCTAATTTTGTATCGTATAATAAATTGTCTTCTTCCTTTCAAGCTTTTTCTTTGTTATTATCCTCTATTGCTCTTCCTAAGTCCACAGGGATGCACTTTCTCATCCAGGGTGGAGGAAAGCTATGGAAGAAGAAATAAACACTTTAAAATTGAATTATACTTGGGACCTTGTTCCTAACCCTTTTGATACTCAGGTTATTGGTTGTCGTTGGGTTTTTACGGTTAAACAAAAGCTTGATGGTACTGTTTGTCGTCTCAAAACTCGATTTGTTGCTAAAGGCTACACTCAGACTTATGCCTTTGATTATACTAAGACATTCTCTCCTGTGGCTAAATTGAATTTTGTTCGTGTAATAATCTCTCTTGCAGCTAATCTAGACTGGCCACTTTATCAACTTGATGTAAAAATTACCTTTCTGCACGGTGACCTTACTGAGACAGTCTATATGACTCAATCACCTGGGTTTGTGTCTAAGGGGGGAGTGTGTGCCATCTCAAGAAGTCTATCTATGGCCTCAAACAGTCCCCTCGTGCATGGTTTGATAAGTTCAGTAAAGCAATGGTAGCTCATGGTATGACCAGAAGCCAGGCTGACCACTCTCTCGGTTTTAAGAAAACGAAACGTGGTATTGTGATTCTTGTGGTGTACGTAGATGATATCATTATCACCAGCAGTCACAAAGATGGGATACAAGTTCTAATCCATCACTTGAGTTCTAGCTTCTTAACTAAGGATTTAGGCAAACTTCAGTACTTTCTAGGAATTGACGTGGCTCGGTCAAAGTAAGGCATTAGTCTTTCTCAGCAGCAGTGATAAAGATGGGGATACAAGTTCTAATCCATCATTGGATATCTTGGTTTGAAACCTGTAGCTACACCTATGGAGACTAATGTAAAACTTAAGGTGGATGATGGTGACCCACTCGATGATCCATTGATGTATTGGAGACCTCTTGGTAAACTTATTTTCCTCACAATCACTCGTCCAGACATCTCCTATACAGTTATTGTTGTGAGTCAATTCATGACCAGTCCTCGGGTACCTCACATGGAGACAGTTGTACCCCTCTTGAAGTATCTCAACGGTGCTCCGGGCTGTGGTTTGCTTTATCGATCTTATCGACATCTTCGGATTGAAGGATACACAAATGCAGATTAACTGGTTCTCCTTCTGATCGATGGTCCACCATGGGTTACTGCACCTTCATAGGAGGAAATCTAGTAACTTGGAGGAGTAAGAATTAGTCAGTTGAGCCTCGTTCCAGTGTTGAAGTAGAGTATCGTGCCATGGCACTAACTTACTTGGTTGAAAACTCTTTTATAGCAACTTGGGATTTTAGTCCAGTACCCAATCCCTATCCATTGTGACAATCAGGCAGCTATTCATATTGCTAGCAATCCAATCTACCATGAGACGACTAAACACATTGAAGTAGATTGCCATTTTATTCAATCTAAAGTTGACTCGAATGAGATTGTTACACATATTGTTCCTTCTGGTAGGCAGCTGGCAAACATCTTCACTAAGGCGCTTCGTAAGAACTCTATTGATTCCATATGTAGCAAGCTAGGAGTTATTGACATTTACTCTCCAGCTTGAGGGGGAGTATTGTACAGTATTGTATGAGTTGTCACAAATGTACAGTTAGTATTGTATGAGTTGTCGCCTACCCCTCATTACCATATATAGAATTACTGTGTATAGGGTTTACTTGTTTTCCTATATAAACACTATTGTATTATCGTATTACTTACTCAATAAGATATACGTTTTCATATATTCTCTTTCTCTCTCTCTCTTTCAACAAATTTCATTTTTGTCTAAATTCTCTACCACAATCTTAATCAGGTTTAATATTTTATTAGTCAACATTAAGGTCATATGTAATCAAGTATCTCTTTAACATTAATCCTCTAATTAGCATTCTCACTCAGACATTTATGAGTAATTCCTCATCATGTTGTCAATTCTCAAATGACATACAAATATACTTTAATTCAAAGCTCAAAATTGGCGACATATTTATAATCAAATCATCAAACAAAATAATGCAAAAATACTTTTGAGAATTGCACAATACGGAATTGGTCTTAAATTGTCTCAGTTAGGATGACCTTAGTTTGCTATTTTGCTTCTTTTTAATTTCATCTGATTCTAGTTAAGTTCAAAGCAATAATTAAGAAAACAAAATAAAAGTGAGAAACATAGAAGAGATTACAACTTACGTGAAAAACTGCAGCGACGAAAAACTACGGAAACTATGCCATCTCAGAGGAACAATCCACTATGTAGAGAAAGAGTACAACGATTTCATTGCCTTCGAAACTGCTCTCCATTAGTTGCCAATTTCAGTGAATACAAAATAAACTTTTCGTTGGTTTACCTCTAATGCTTAGTGCCCTCCAGCTCCATTGCCTTAGGAATTACCAGCAACATTGATCAACATCTGCGCAATCACCTCACGATAATTTTCTTCTCACAGTTATCAAATGACTTGTTCCTTCTATTACCATGTGTGAGGAATATAACTGATCTGCCGCTCTGATCGCTTTCACAGACGCTCAATTTCAGACACTTGCCAACTGTTGGCGGGAGAAAAATTAGATAAATTTAACCTTAGTTACTCACACACACATACATGCACATACATATATTGTATCCTTATCGTTGTCTTATTCTATACAACTGAGTGAGTGTGACGGCCCAAGTTTTACAAAACCCGGTGCGTCAACGAGTAACCCAACCTGAAAAGTGACCCGATAACGGATCCAAACTTCGGAAGCTAAAACAAAATGGTCAAATGGTGCCTTCGGACGCCAATGACACTCAACAAGGCATGATCTAGTTCAAACTAGACCATGTTCGTCATAAAACGACTCATACAAGGTCAAAAATGCAAAACATATGCATCAACATGGCATTGACATGCCAAGTCAAATCAACCAAACAAGGTCAACAGACAGCAGCATTTTGGTTGTCCGAAATGTCGTTTCGGTCGACTGAAATGAGCCAAAAAGGAGAACACACTCCGGTCGTTCGAAATGACAAACCGGTCGACCGGTTGTGGCTCAAAAAGAAAGAAGGCTACTGGAATTGGCCTCACACTATTCCAAATAGCTACCGGCTGTCCAAAATGATACTTCGGTTGACCGAAATAGCTCGAGAAACTGTTAAACATTCAGCTATGCACCAGAAAATGCAAGGTACCTCTTAAGTCTCATTTTACCCTCATACATAAGTCAAAAACTGAAATTTAAAGAAGTATGAGTATGTGAACATATCAACAAATGTTAAATACATATTAAAACGTGTTACAATGGCTCGCGGCCTCATTACATGTCAAACATCCAAAAGTGGAAACCATACATCCATAGTTGCAAAAAAACTACAAACAAACATGCTAAACATTTTACATGTGAACAAAAGAGTGTGTCCGTGGCACAATATCCAAAAAGAAGTCAAGGGCTTTAACCATCCATGAAAGGAACTTCTTTACCTGAAAAAGGCCCAATCAACTAGGGTGAGCAACCAAGTTACTCGTAGGAAGAAGAGCATACGTATACCCTAAAGTTTTAAATGTCTTGCAAGTTCAATATAGACGAATACGAGGGATCATTCCACCTAACGTCTAAGTTGCAAGGTGAACTAAAGGGTCATCTCAAGCTACATTAGGCAATTGATATGAAATACACAATGCACAAGTATACTAAGCAATATCGAAACCACTAGCATCAAATCACAGCTACAAGTAATTAACGATTAACAACTTGGAATTGAATGTGAAATCAAACAGGAAAAACTAGGACATGTGATCTCGGTTTTAGTCAAGACCTTACAAGTTGTTCCGGGCCATTACAACCCACAAGGTACTACCTGGTGCGCACATTTGTGGGGAACTCATACCTCCCGCACTAAAGCCAAACTTTAGCCATCACATAAAATATGTCCTCACAGGCTTTCCAAAATCAACAAGTTCAGAACTCATACTCAAATAACAATGCACGAAACCACCTTCCATGCACAATGCACCAGTAGGGTGAAAACACGAACCATGTCCTAGGGTTTCATGTCTACGATGGCATTTGAAATGTCAAATCTTCAATGTGCGATTTGCTACACATAAAATGGTATATTAAATGTCAACTAAATCAAGTTACCATCATGTAAGCCACAAATACTGAATATACCACAATCTAGTAATAAGCTCCCAAGGTAAACATTAGTGATATTCTACAAGAGTTCATCATCACAACAAGATAAATCTCTAGAATTAGTAATCAACTAAATTGACAATACACTTTATATAAGATATATATATAAGCTACACATGCTTGAATCCTCAAAACTTAAGTCAAGTATATAGAATCATTATCTAAATGCAATCCTATAACACAACAAGCATGTATACAATATGTATAAAACTTCAAATTCAATTAAAACACAAAGAGGATAAACATACTACAACCTCTACCTCACTAAAGGATTCTTCCTCTAAAATCCAAGGCAAACAAAGGCAAAATGTAAAACTATGCAAAACTGTTGTAGAGGAGGAAGAGGGGAAGCTTTTGTCTTCTAAGACTTAAGCCCAAAGGTGAGTGGAAAGGGGGTCAAAACAAGAGAATGGAGGCTAGGGTTCAAGCTTCCAACAATGGTGGCTAAGTGGAAAATCACATCTATTCCCTAACTTTGGCTTTGTTAGCTAAACACACACACACACCAACACAACCTCTCTCACACGCACACACATCCACACCCTCCACTTGTCACTAATCTAGGCCTCCTCACAAGATGAAATCCTAAGCTAACACTTGTCACAATCCTAAGCCTCTTTACAAGGTTTAATCACATGCCTACACTTGTCACAATCTTAAGTCAGCAAGTGCACCAACCAAAGGCCAACAAGTGGGTGAGTCCTCACCCAACACTTGTCATCCAATAAGGCTTCCAAGTGTCTCCACCACAAAGTCAACAAGTGGCTCCATGAGAGTGTGACACTTGTCACACTTTCCATAAAATGCAAAATGGTCCTTCTCCAAAATATCTTCCAAAATAAATTGCAAAAAGGTTCTCAAGACAAAAATAATTTCAAAAGCATAATTACACAAAACACCCAAAAGTGTGAAAATGTTTCCGAAGAAACTATGCATCCATACCCCTACAAGGTAAAAAGACAAGCTAGCGTGCTTTTCTACAAAAGTAAAGCTATGCATTTCATGAAAATCAAATGAGATGAATTCACATGGAGTCGGAAATCAATTCCGAGCACAAAACCGAACTCAAAACCCTACCTCGGGTCTCCAAACCCTAAGGTTGCACGAAAAAGAAAAATGCTGGAAAAAAGGAAGGAAAATGACAGGGTCATTACATTGAGATCAGTTATCTTGATTCATCAGCTACAAATTTTATGTTGTAACAATAGAATATTATATTAGCTTACTATAAAGTAGTTTTGTTATATATAAAGAAGCAGCCTTGTCCATGACGCTCTCACCATTGTGGTGTCTAGGGAGGGTGAGATGTATACAACCTTAGCTCCACATGTAGAGAGGTTGTTTCCTTTATTGAACCCATGACCTCCAAGTTGCAATGGATTAACCTGCTGTTGTGCCAATGCCCATCCTCAGTTTTGTTATATATAAATGTATTATAATTGTATATATAAGATTACATTCCTTTGGTGTGCCATTGTCATGTCCTTACCCTACTTTTCTAGTTTTTATTTTTTCTGTGTATCTTCTGTATCTTGTCTCAGTGTCCATGCTTCATAGCCAGCCATACTCCACATTTATTGCAACTGTACCGACCACTAGATACTGAACAGAATGAGAGTACATATGAGGAGTGTGATAGAGTCAGTACCCATAATGGGATATCTCCTCTTTTTTTATGTAATTACAATGAATTTATAGTGGAAGTACATAATTGCCATCCAACTTAACCCATAAAATGTTACTATTTAATAGTCTTCCTCATTTACTTATTTCCTTGAATTTTCTTTGATCACTTGTGCCCCTCATCTACTGCACTCCTTCCTCCCGTCACTGCTATACATCTTGTGGATGTTAGGATCCTCGGGGATGTTAAGGCCTTCTTCTATTTGCTGAGGTCCTTGTGGGGCTAAATTCTCCTCTCTTCATAAATATGCGAGTCAAAAGTGACAATTTCATTTTGAATGTCCTGTCCAGTAATTCAATCCTGATAAAGCAGAGAGAGAGAGAGAGAGAGAGAGAGGGAGAGGAAGGGGGGGGGGGGGGGGGGGGGGAGAGAAAGACAGGCAGAGAGAGAGAGAGAGAGAGAACTTTATTTCCTCTCTTCAATCTGGGCATGTCTAAAAGGACTCCTTCCATAGTCAACCTCCATGATTTTATTTTATTTTGTTTCTCTGCTAACAACTTTTCAATTTATTTTAGTAACATGTCCGTTTTGTTGAAATGAATAGGTGAAATGATACATAACCATTGTTTTACCCTTGTGATGTAACTTCTATTGTTACCTTTCGCCCGGGGGCGGGGAAGAAACTTACTTCTAAAGTGATATAAATATTTCTTTGTTATTATTCTAGTCTAATGACCTGCATTGAATTGCTGCTTCCAGAAGGCAATATTTACACATGGGGCTGGGGAGGCTCGCATGGAACTTTTTCCGAAGATGGACATTCTTCTGGAGGACAATTGGTTTGCTTCCATATCTCTCAAATAGTTCTTTTGTTTTTCTTTTTCTATCCAACTCCTAAAGTTAAATAGCTTGATTTGGTCAAAATAGATGTGAAATATTGAGAAACTGTTAGACTACTTGGGAATGGTTTATGGCATGAATATCCCCATCCATTGTTAATAAACAGTGATAGAATTTTAAATTTCCATTATGCCTAATTATGTATAACCAGAACGATTGTAATGGTTGTGGTATACTTATGAGGTTCTTTTACCCAAGCATGCCATTTTCCATAATTTTATTGACTTCGTTCTTCAGATGGTATTTCTCATAATTATACTAAAAGATGTTTAGAGCAACAGGGTTCCTTGATCCTTTCAGACCTTAAATGTTAATTTTTCGGCCTGTAAAGGCCCGGAACCATTGATTGATAAACTTATGCAAAAAATTAATTGATCTGATTATTGGTGAACTATTATATAAACTTAGTTAAGTAGAATGGCACATAGTTTGAACTACCTTGTTCAAAGGACTTCCCTAATCAAAACATAGATTGAATACAGACGCATCGTTCTTGTCCTGAATGGGACATGGATGTCTGTGTAGTACATAAAAAAATCATATACAATGAAACAATTTTTTGTTTCTACTGCTTGCTTGTTTTGCCCATTGGCTCTATCATGGATCATTATTTTTCTTCAGAAGTATGCTTTCATTGAGAAAAAGGCACAAAGGCCAACAATACATCAAACAAAAGGGGCATACACCTTGAAACTATTAAATCTATGGAGCCCTCAATGCCACCAGAGAAAAAGGAACCGGAAATGGGCCAAAACCAAATAATCAAAGCACAAAAACATTTCACATCTGTACTGACTAACAGAAAGGAAAACAAACAGTCCACTTATAGCAAGTGTAAAACTCCAGCATCCTAGTGCAGTAAATATGAATCCCTTTAGCATCGCTGTTACCACTGTGGCGTATGAAAATCTGCAGAAGATGAACACTGCACCAGCATCAAAACAAAATCCCATTCCTGCAAATGTTTGCAGGTAACATGAGTAACCACATATCCATAATAATACTAAAGTTCATCAAACACGAGTCTATCTGGTAACATGGTCAGCTTACCTAGTAGTATGATTCCAGAACTGCCTTATCATAGGAAAAACCAAAACCAGAGCATTGAGACTGCATAAATCTAGCGGTCAATATTGATAGCAGAAGCAATTTTTAAAGGTAATACCAGCTGCACAAGGCACCATACTGCAGAATTGTGTAGCATAGGAATCAGAGTAACCACAGTAATCCATTAAGATTTTTAAGATTGAGTAGTGTAGGAATATAAAGGTCCTGGAAGTGAGGTATTTGCAAGGATGACTTAAGGTGTAGAAAGGAAAAGAAGGGATGTGAGGGTAGGGGAGAGAACTCAGGCAAAGGAATAAATGAGCAAGTAGGGAGAGTGGCAGAGTCTCCAGGTTGTAAGTTCTGAATGAGCCCGTCACGTCACTGCAGTGCTATTTATCGAGCTCTTGGCACATGTCAAGCACGTTTCAGTGTACAGGCATCTGCCATGTGACAGCGTATTAAAATGCCACGTCCCTCATTTATTCTCCTGGCCAAGACGTGAGTGACTCATCTACCTGAGTCGCGGATCAAGGACCCGCTTCCACTTCGCCTGAGCAGCCCCTTGTTCAATCCGCCATGCCTCAAGAACCCCTTTCCCCGCCCGCTCTCCTCATGAGTGGTGTGCACCATACTTAGAGCTCCCGAGTACGGACACTTTGCGTGCAAATGCTAGTGCCAAGGGTCACATACACCTCCTGGTATTACCCTTGCCATTACAACTACCATATTGGGCCTGTATCGCCTCATTCCTTGTGTTTCCTGGTAGTTGGCAACCTCGGACTATATGATTTGATCACGCGCCCCAGTGACATGTGCCGTTAATATTTAGCATGCCATAACCCATAGTCCTATCCCATCCAACATAGATCTGCCAGTGGTTCTCCCGATACCCTAGGTTTTGCTAAGCCTAAACTCAACGCTGATTGCATTACCTTCTTTCCATCCTGGGTGGGTGTTTGCCTATGCAATCTAGTTTGCCTATCCATATTAAGCTTATACCTTCTCCAGGTGCCCGAGCGAGCACCGTCTGCTCTTCTATTAAAAGTGGTGTCATACGCCAAAATGGGATACCTAGGTGGGTGCCACATGACACCCGCTCACTTTAAGCTCTAAGGGGTTCATGGGCGGGTGTCATGTGGCACTCGCCACTTTAAGTGGGCAAGTGGTACTTGCCATTATTTTTGTATGGGAGAGTGCACTTGCCCATTATTTTGTATGGAAGTGAGCAATGACACTTGCCTATTATTTTCTATGGACAAGTGGGCAAACGAACACTTGCCCATTATTTTGTATGGGCAAGTGGGTAAGCGGATGTCACTTGTCCATTATTTTGTATGGACAAATGGGCAAGCGGATTACACTTGGCCGTTAGTTTTGTATAGGCAAGTGAGCAAGTGGACAAGTGGATGGCAGTAGCCCATTATTTGTATGGGCAAGTGGAGAGTGGGCAGTTGCCCATTATTTTGTATGGGAAAGTGGGCGATGTATGGGCGAGTGGCCAAGTACATGACACTTGCACATTATTTTGTATGTACAAGTGGGCAAGCAGATGGCACTTGCCCATTATTTTGTATGGGTGAGTCCCATGTGTGGTACTCGCCCAAAAAGGTGTGGCACCTGCGTACTTTAAGAACTTAGTGTCCCAAATTGGGACACCATTCGTTTTGGCTAGGGGAGGTGCCACATGGCACCTGCCTGTTTTGATTTTTCCCCTCTTTTCATACACATATATACCTTTGTTGTCAGGGGCTTATTTGTTATTACTTATAGAATGTTGGGTGCTTATATGTAATTTTTGAAACTTGTTAGTATAAATAGAATGTGGTTGAATGATGAAAGTATTTTTTCATTCTGTCTCTCTTTCCCCATCTCTCTCTTTTTCTCTCATCCTCTTTCTTCTCTTTTTCTTCTTCTTCTTATACTTGACTCTTAATTTGATTATTTTTTAAAGTCAACATGGTATCAGAGCATGGTTTGTAAAGCTCTAGGTGTGTAATTGGAACCATAGGGCAAGTTTGTATAAACCTTACTGGGTGTGAAGGGTTTCGGACCTGTTTTTGATCGATTGCAGTCTCGATCGGTGTTTTTTTCATGTTCACATAGTTCTGCAATATCGGCTTTTTCTTTATCGTTCACAATTCTGGTATGGTCTACTTTGTTGCTTTCTAGAGCTTTTTCTTCATTGTTGATGAGAATATTTTGGAACATCATAAGTTTAACTCAAAAACTCTCATTTTCTTTCAAAGATTCAATCTTTATACATTAAAAAGGTCTAGTGACTTAAAAGGTATATTGATTGAGGTATTTTCATAAATGCCTCCATTTCCACCTCTTAACTTCGCTAAGACAGGTACCTCTCATTCAGCACATCAGGTTTCCACATTATCTGGTGGACCACCTTGAATTATTGATTCAGGAGCCACTGATCACATGACTAGTATGACATCTGATTTTTCTTCGTATAATTTATGTTCTGGTAAGGATAAGGTTAGGGTGGTTGATGGCACCTTCACCTCCTTTGCGGGGAAGGGCACTGTTTCTGTCTCTCCTAATCTTTACCTTATCCTCTGTTCTTCATGTCCAAGAGTTTACCAATAACATCCATTTTTTTTTTTTTTTATAAGTAAATATATATTGAAAAGCGTTCAGAAGGGGAACACATCCCACAAAACAATAAGACCTAATAGGGCCTTTAAACTCTCAAAGAGTCCACAAAATCAACAATCTCATCCATGGATTTACAATTTCTCCCAAAAACCTAACAAAAAAGAGTATTAGTAATGGAGAATTTTAGCGCGCCAATAGGGGTCTCCTTTCCTTCAAAAGATCATCTATTTCTTTCAAGCCAAAAGCATCACCAAACACATAGAGGTGTGACCTTCCAGAAGTCGCAAGCTTGGCCCCCACTATATAACCTCTCCAAGCCTCAACCAAACCTCTGGAAGACCTGGGCATAGCCCACTGAACCCCAAACAAAGTCAACATCAAAGTCCAACAGTCCCAAGGAACTTGGCAATCCAAAAGAAGATGATAAACTATTTCCTGATTTCTCAATCACATGCAACAACAATTGACCACAACATGTCTCTTCCTCTTAAGATTATCCTGGCTCAAGATCTTCCCCAAAACCGATGTCCAAGTAAAGAAAGCCACTTTGAAAGGAGCCCTAGAATGCCAAATAGCATTCCACGGGAATGCTTCCCCTGGAGCCTCTGCAAGACACCCAAAGAAAGATCGAACCTCAAAGCAACCTTGGGGAGATGGAATCCACACCACAGAATCAGGAATTCCGTCCACAATATCCTATCCTGGTGATACAATAACTCTAAAAAGCCAATAGCCTCCTCAATCTCCCAAATCCTGAAAGTTCCTCACAAAATGCACATCCCAAGACGTTCTCCCACTATCAAGGTGATAGTAGTTAAACACCAAAGCATGTTTGTCCATGGCAATCCTGAAGAGTCTGGAAACAAAAGGGCAAGAGGACGCTCATCACACCAAATATCCTCCCAAAATCGAATCCAGCTACCATCCCTAACTCGAAACCTGATGTGTTTAGAAAATTCATCCCAACCCTTCCGAATGAATTTCTAAACACCAACACCACCTGGGAACACCATCTGCCAAAATCCTCCCCAAATCTACTCACTGTGTGTTTCAAAACTTAGACACGAGAAAGACGATTTGAAGTGGACGTGATGACAATGGCTTGTATTTGCTGAACACGAGGCCAACTTCTTATTATGTTGCAAATCAATCTAGTGTTAGGAATAGTAATGTCAATAAAGATCTGTTAATGCGATGGCATAATAGACTTGGTCATTTACCTCATCCTGTTTTGAAGCATGTGCTTCCCCAATTTGCCTCATTGGAATCTTTTGGTTAAATTGTGAAACATGTTTTCTTGCTAAACAATGTCGTGTTTCTTATCCTACTAGTATTAATAAAAGTACAGCTCCTTTGTAGCTTGTTCACCCTGATGTGTGGGGTCCTGGATTTACTCCTTCGTTACTTGGTTTTCGTTACTTTGTTGTGTTTGTTGATGACTTTAGTCGATATACTTGGATTTATCTTATGAAAACCAAAGATGAAGTTCATTCCATTTTTAAAACCTTTCATAAGATGATATGTACTCAGTTTGGTTGTCCCCTCAAAATCCTTTGATCTGATAATGGAGGAGAGTTTATGTATAGTGGTCTTGCCTCATTTTTTGTTGAAAACGGGATTGTCAATCAAACCTCCTATGTCGATACACCACAACAGAACGGTGTAGCTGAACGAAAATACCGTCATATTACGGAGGTGACCCATTCTCTTTTAATTGGGATGGGAAGACCTATAAGTTATTGGGCTCACCTTAACAGCTACATACCTTATCAATCGCATGCCTTCTAAGGCTCTTGGCTATCAATCCCCTTTCTCTATCTTACACCATCACACTGTCTTGTTTACTATCCCTCCGAAAGTGTTTGGTTGTGTTTGTTATGTTCATATTCATCATCGCAAGGACAAAATGGATCCTAAGGCAATCTGATGTGTCTTTCTTGGATACTTAGCCACTCAGAAAGGGTATTGGTGTTATAACCTTACCACTCGTTGTCAGTTTGTCTCCATGGATGTTACATTCTTTGAGTTTGTTCCTGTTTCTTTTCACAGCTCGGGATTCTGTACGGGGGGAGACAACTATACTAGTAGAGAATCCGTTGTCCATTCAGAGGGAATGTCCCCTTCCTTTGCCTATTCCCATTCGAGGGGAGCTTCTTATTGGGGTGCCTATGTCTAATCCTCCTAACAGGAGGAAAAGCAGCCAATTGTCTACACTGGGAGGGAAAAACAAGTCATTGGCTCACCCCAGGACCAAGAAGTCTCCCTCGATCCAGGTAATTCGTCAGTTGACATTGATACTCTTGATTCTTTTCCCCTGTTGATCTTGATGTTTCTATTGCCTATCGTAAGGGTGTTCATTGTTGTACAAAACATTCCATATCAGTTTATATCCTATAATGCCTCATCTCCAACATATCTGTTCCTTCTAGTGTTTCAGATGCTCTCAGTCAAACTCCACGGAACGAAGTCATGCTTGAAGTGATGAAAGCCCTTGAGAAGAATGGTACTTGGGATATTGTTCCATTACATAGGGGAAAGAAACCAATAGGCTGCAAATGAGTTTACACAATAAAGTATTATGCAGATAGAACAATTGGGAGATATAAAGCCCAATTAGTTGCAAAGGGCTTCACTCAATACCTATGAGATTGATTATCTGGAAACATTTGCTCTTGTTGCCAAGATGAACTCTATACGTGTCCTTCTTTCTTTAACAGCTAATTTAAATTGGCCTTTACATCAACTGGATGTAACGAATGCTTTCCTTCATGGTGACTTGGAGGAAGAGGTGTATATGACTATGCCACTAGGGTTTAAGCTTGCCAATGGTCAGAATTTAGTGTGCAAGCTAAATAAAGCCTTATATGATTTAAAACAGTCATCACGTGCTTGGTTTGAGAGGTTCAACACTGCTGTGAAAAGAGTAGGGCGCACAGAGTCAGATATATCATACTTTTTTCATCAAGAAGCACTAGGGCTGCACCACTGCCCTTATTTTATATGTTGATGATGTTGTTATCACTGGAAATGATCTAGAAGAGATTCATCGAACAAAGTTATTCTTCGGGATAGAGTTCGAGGTTAAAGACCTTGGATCCTTGAGATACTTTCTTGGCATCGAGGTGTGTAGATCTTCTGAGTTGCACAATACGGAATGGTTGTGGAATATAATATGGATTAGCAACCTAGAGGGGGTGGATAGGTTCAACTTGCTCTTTTATTCGATTTTTGCTTAAATTAGATTTACGGAATAAAAGGAAATAAATCAAATCACAAAGCAAAAATAAATGCAAGTAAAGTTAGAGTGACACCGGATTTTAGCGAGAAAACCAATTGGAAAACCTCGAGGTTTTGTGCGCTATCCCAAGCGTAAAAAGATCCACCATGTATGAAGCAAAGTACACCGAACTTTGACTCAGGCTCACATCCCTTCACTCTACCAAGACCCAACTTACTGAGCACCCTTGACTTTGCAACTCCCCCGTCCAACAGCTCTCGATTTCAAACTTACTCCTTGAACCCTGTAAAAGGATTGCTGGTAGATCAACATCACTTCGCAAAGCGCCTTGACCACTCCAAAGTGTGATCTAAACACATTTCTTCTTCAAATCTGAATTTGTTGTAGAAGGAATTAATTATGCTTTTCGGAATCTCTGAATCTTTAATTATACTCCAATTCTGATGAGATCGAGAACAACACTCCTAAATCACTCGTGTTTATGCATGTGCCCTCAAAAATAAATCAGAAAAATCAGATTGATTTTCTGAATAAAAATCTCGCAAAGATTGCTCTTAATTAAATCATAATTTTGTATGCAAAAAGCCGTGAAATCCTAAGTGAGAAAACATGTTTTTATAGACTTTTGAAAACCTAATTGTACTTGGAAAACAAGTCAGTTTCATGCATAATTAATTTGGTAAAAGTCTATGCACAATAGGATGCCAAAACAGATCAGGAAACTAAGTTGCCAAAACTGTTTGAAGACTTTTTTTTTTTTTTTCCTAAATGGGTTGTTTTTATATACAAAAGAGAATGTAGTACAAGTGCATAAGGAGGTATACCTCCTTTTACAGTTCAAGAGCTAGTATAAGCCCACTTCCAGTACAAATTGGAGAACAAAACATAGTACAATAACATAAAACAATTAAAACACAAGTAAAAAATCATTTGAGGTAAGTCAAAACTTCCCAAACTATAGTCTTAGCAACATATGCAGCCTGATCTTTACATCCATCATGAAGCACAGCATTTCTAGCAGTCCAAATCTTCCAAACAGTAGTTGCAAACATAGCACTCAAAATCTTTGTCTTGACAGATAACTGTTTGAAGACTTTGAATTGGTTTAAAGTGGTTGAACCGGTTCAAGTTGGCCAGTAAGTTTTCGAAGAATATAATTTTTGACACTTGAACCGATTCAGGGTGGTTGAACCCGTTCAAGTTGGCCAGACTTGAAAAACACCAATTCTGAAATTCCAAAGTGTCCTCACACACTCTCTTACCTTCCTAAATCGTTGTTATCATCATCCTAGAGTGTATCGAAGTATGAACACGATCACTTCTTCAATTCCACTTCTCATTTTGATTCTTGACAAATCGAACCGAAAATTTACAACTCAATCGGATTCGTTTTGACAATGAAATATGCCAATTACAAATTTATATCTCACAATCTACCCCTTTGGCAATTTCGTGACAAAACCCCTAAGACAACAAGTAATCTACTCAAGCAGAAAAAGTAAATTACAATGATTGTTCAAAAATAGACAAAAACCGGAATTCTTCTTGAACCATACGAAGCTTCATCAGTTGTAGTTTTCTCCCATTGTAATTTGAACATCTGCTCAACAAAACTACTCGTGAAGCTTAATTAAGAAAGATAAACAACATATATCAATATGAATATATCAATGTATATGTCTCCCCCTCAATTCTAGAAACTCTCCCTTTTTGTTAAAATTGACAAATAAAGCTTATCAAGAAAGGAAAAAAATAATAAGAGAGAATTAACATAAAGAGAGACAAAAATATCATCTATGTATAAGATATAGCAAGAAGCTCAAAAATATGATGATGTATGGTAGCAAGGGAACAAAAGAGAAATATCCAAGATAACATATGTTCCATTTACAAAATAAATAGAACCAATCATGCTCAAAATCACATATGATATCTCCCCCTTAAACATGAAGTACCTCTTCTCCATTTTTGTAAGAATTTAACAAACCATGCATAAAAAGAAGAAAAGAACAAATTGAGAGAGAATATCCATATGCAGTTAAAAATGAAAATTCCTAATGAAAACTAAGAGGTAAATCTTTTTGGATTTTTCAATTTTTTATTTTTTTATTTTTCTGATATTTGAAATCCATGAATTTCAAGTATATATTAGATCCAAAAATTTCTGAAGAATTTAAGAGAATTTAACAACACGAAATATTTAGACACCACAAATTATTCAGTCAAATCAATTCTCAAACATGCAATCATAATATGAAATTCAACTTGCAATTTCTATAAAAATTTAGAAATTTGCCTAGCAAGTTCATATGTGTGTGTGCGCAGTCCAACCTCATCAAATTTCAATCAAATCACATTGATCAACTGTCTAAACCATATTGATTGAAAAGCATCAAGATAAAATTGTTTTGAGCAAATTTTTCTAAGCAAGTTGGCTTTCACTCTAAAGAATAGACAGTAATTCCCTAGTTCGACTTGTCTCCTCCTTTCTTTTTACTCAATTAGCTTATCTTCAAAGTCTAGTAGGAATTTTCAACCTAATCTCAATGGGTAGCCTTTTCCTTAGTCAAGATTTTCAGCATTCTTTTGATTTTTCTTTTCCTTTTATGCTAAAAAATTTAATTTTATTTTAATTTTTAAACAATAACATTTATAGCTTTTATGAGCAATATGACCTAGTCAACTTCACAATGATTTTCAATTAAATTTTCTTAGAGTTAGACTAGTGCACATGAAAAATATGAACTCAAGAGACTCATATTTATAAATAAATAAACAAAGCAAACAGTCTTTCAACATATAGATTGCACATCAAGGAACCTTTTTCATCAAATAATCATGTGTCCCAATTTGCATTTAAAAATAATGAATTCAAAAGAAATAATTATCACTCATGTATTGACAAGAAGAACATGATTATCACTTTCTCATGAAAACAAAAAAAAATAACCTAAATCCCAAACTACAAGATATGGTCCAATGGAAACAAGATATTCATCAAAGCATAGTTCATGACCATAAAACCTCTTTAGGACTTAGTTAGGGGGGTTTTCACCAATAGATCTAATAGGAACAAGTCCCATACCATCAACAGGCATATAATTAATCAAGTCTTCCTTTTTGATCCACACAGTCTTTACATTCAACTTTTGAAGAGACTTTTCAATTCCAACCTTTTTCTTGTTTGAATAATTCTTAGCATTAGAATTTTTGGGTTGATTCACATAATTTTGCTTTTTAGCATGAACCCTATTCTTAGCATAAGAACCATAAGTATGAAATTCAGAAAAAGTTTCTCGTCTCTTCCTATAGCAATAATATTGGCTATGTCCATTCCTACCACAATAAGTACAATGCAAAATAGTAGGCACATAAGACATATTAGCATGTGATGAATCAACAACCTTAAATTTATTTTTAGGCACATTCAAGTTATTAGGTTTCACAAAAACAGTTTCACCCTAATTACTAGATGAAGCCTCATTAAAACCTAAGCCAGTTTTGTCATTCACATTTTTGCCAATATTAATCATCTCATCAAGTTTAACCTGCCCAGAAGTAAATCCAATCAATTTCTCTTGTGACTTTTTCAATTCAATTTCAAGAAATCCCAATTTAGAAATAAGAGATTCTTTTGCAGAATTAACTTGACTTAATTTCTCTTGTGACTTTTTCAATTCAATTTCAAGAAATCCCAATTTAGAAACAAGAGATTCTTTTGCAGAATTAATTTGACTTACCTCACTTTCTAGGAACCTTACCTTTCCTTGAAGATCTTCAATCTCTTTCTGTTTCTATTCACTTTCCTTCTTCAGTGCATTTCTTTGTTTTTCAACTTCTTCCAATGCTTTACCTTGCTTATTGAAGTCTTTGTTTGTTTGAACATATGTAACATACAATTCATTGAAGGTTTTACCATAATTCTCCTTTGTTGCTTCCTTGTAAAAATCTTAATCATTTGGTTTTGCTATGTCTTCAAAATCCGAGTCATCTGTATCAGACAAAGAAAATCTTTTAGAAGCATCATTATTCACAATAGCAACAAAAGTAAGAGAATTATCATTATGATGAGAAGAAATATCATCCGAAAAAAAAAGCATCATTATCCCTAGAAACTGAAAATTTCATTGCTTTTCCCTTATGTTTATCTTTGGACTCTTTCCTAGCAACAAAGTTATTTTTAGGACTTGGACAAACTATTGATGTATGACCTATACCACCACACGTCCAACATTTAATTTTAGTTTCTTTAGACTCTTCTTCCCTCCTTTTATCTTGTCTCTCACTTCCCTTAGATGAAGACTCACTATTCCTAAACCTCGACTCTCCCCTTTTCTTAAGTGCATTCATCTTTTTAGACTTCATCAAATTTCTGAACTTCCTAGTGATGAGAGCAATCTCTTCATCAAACTCGCTATCATATTTAACCTCAGACTTTGAAGCTTTTAGGGCTAAGTCTTTAGGTTTTTGGGAATTTCCATAGTACTTCATCTCATAGTTCTTAATATGACCTACAACCTCATCAACTTGCATGGTATTAATGTTTTGAGTTGCTTGCAGTGTTTCAACTTTGATTCTGAACCTTTATGGCAAAGATCGAAGGTATTTCTTGTTAATTTTCTTATCTATTACTTTCTTTCCTAGGTTTCGAAGGCTAGACACAATATGGTTGAGTTTCATGTAAAACTTAGAAAAGGTTTCATCTTCTTCCATCTTAAGATTTTCAAATTGAAACACAAGATCTCAGTCTTTGAAGATTTGACTTCATCTGTACCCTCATGGGTAAGTTGAAGTCCCATGCTTCCTTTGCAATTTTACGATGAGCAATACGAGTGAATTCAAATTGGACAACATCTTTGAATAAAGAAAATAAGGCTTTAGTGTTTCCCTCTTGAGCATCATTCTCAACTTGGGTCCACTTGGACTCTTCCTTTTCAGTGGTAACACCATCCTTTGTGACTGTAGGTTTTTTATAACCTTTTTCAATGGCAGCCCAAACATATTTACCTTAAGTCATAAGAAAAGCTGTCATGTTAGGTTTCCAAAAAGCATAGTTGTCAGCATCAAACAAAGGAGTATGTTGAATAGATCCACCTTCCCTAAGAACGTTATCCATATCAAATTTTTGAAAACAAAAACAGAATTTTATTTTATTTTTTTAAAATATTCCACAAGGAACAACTCAATGTATAGAGGATGGGTCTGATACCAATTGTGAGTTGCAAAATGCGGAATGGTTGTGGCATATAATATGGATTAGCAACCTAGAGGGGGTGAATAGGTTCAACTTGCTCTTTTATCTGATTTTTGCTTAAATTAAATTTACGGAATAAAAGTAAATAAATTAAACCACAAAGCAAAAATAAATGCAAGTAAAGTTAAAGTGACACCGGATTTTAGGGAGGAAACCAATTAGAAAACCTCGAGGTTTTGTGCATTATCCCAAGCATAAAAAGATCCACTATGTATGAAGCAAAGTACATCAAACTTTGACTCAGCCTCACACCCCTCACTCTACCAAGACCCAACTTGTTGAACACCCCTTATTTTGCGACTCCCCTGTCCAATAGCTCTCGACTTTAGACTTACTCTTTGAACCTTGTAGAAGGATTGCCAGTAGATCAACAACACTTCGCAAAGCACCTTGACCCCTTCAAAGTGTGATCTAAACACCTTTCTTCTTCAAATCTAAATTTGTTGTAGAAGGAATTAATTATGCTTTTTAGAATCTTTGAATCTTCAACTATACTCCAATTCCGATGAGATAGAGAACAACACTCCTAAATCACTCTTATGTTTGTGCGTGCACTCTCAAAAATAAAATCAAATTGATTTTCTGAATAAAAATCTCACAAATATTGCTCTCAATTAAATAAGAATTTTCTATGCAAAAAGCCGTGAAATCCTAAGTGAGAAAACCTGTTTTTATAGACTTTTGAAAACCTAATTGTACTTGGAAAACAAGTCAATTTCATGCATAATTAATGTGGTAAAAGTCTATGCATTACCAAAACTGTTTGAAGACTTTGAACGGTTCAGAGTGGTTAAACTAGTTCAAGTTGGTCAAATAATTGTTACACACTTGAACCTGTTCAGGGTGGTTGAATCGGTTCAAGTTTGCCAGACTTGAAAAACACCAATTTTGAAACTCCAAAGTGTTCTCACACACTCTCTTACCTTCCTAAAGCGTTGTTCTCATCATTCCAGAGTGTATCGAAGTATGAACACGCACTTCTTCAATTCCACCACTCGATCGGACTAAAAATTTACAACTCGATCGGACTTGTTTTAACAACGAAATAAGCCAATTATAAATTTATATCTCACAAATCGAAGAAAGGGGTATTCATTTCTTAATGGAAGTATGTGTTAGATTTTTTGGCTGAAACAGGTAGGATTGGAGCTAAACCTATTGATATTTCCATTGAGCAGAACCATAGGCTTAATGATGTAGATGGAGACTCATTAGATGATGTGGAAAGATTTCAACAATTGGTTGGGAGACTGATTTACCTATCTCTCATGCGCCCAGATATTGCCGACGTTGTTAGTGTGATTAGTCAGTTTATGCATACTCCACATACACCTCACCTTGAGGCAGCTCATCATATTCTTCGCTACCTCAAGGGTTCACCTAGTAAGGGGATTTTGTTTGGCCGTCATGGCCACTTGCGTGCTGAAGCCCATATTGATGCTAATTGGGCATGGTTTGTGATAGATCGACGATCTCCTTCTGGATATTGCACATTTGTTGGAGGTAATCTTGTTTCTTGACGAAGTAAGAAACAATTTGTAGTAACTAGATTTATTGCAGAGGCTGAGTTCAGATCCATGGCACATGGAGTTCGCGAGTTGTTATGGCTACGAACTATGTTGGGTGAGTTGGGTTATCATGTTTGCGAGTTCATGAAGTTGTATTGTGACAAGAAGGCTGCTATTATCATTGCCTACAATCCAGTTCAACATGACAGGACAAAGCACATTGAAGTCGATCGCCACTTCATCAAGGAAAAAGCTTCATCTTGGGCTGATTTGTACTTCATACGTCAACACATGTGATCAGGTTGCTGATGATTTGAGTCTTTTGACTAAAGGTGTGAGCAAGACTTGCTTGCAAAATATGTTAGTCAAGTTGGGCATGCTAGATATCTTTGCACCAACTTGAGGGGGAGTGTTGTCAGGAGCTTATTTGTTATTACTTATATAATGTTGGGTGCTTATATGTAATTTCCTAAACTTGTTGGTATAAATAGAATGTGGTGGAAGGATGAAAGTATTTTTTGCATTCTCCCTTTCTTTTCCTCTCATCCTCTTTCTTCTCTTTGTCTTCTTCTTCTTCTTCTTCTTATACTTTACTCTTGATTTGATTATCTAATAAAGTCAACAACCTTATCTGCTACTCTCATTTTAGGACTCTTACAAAAAGCATGACCCACCAACAAACTATCTGGAGAATAACAGTATCTAAGAGTGTATTTGATATGGAAGTTATTTTTATAATTGACAAAGGGAGATTCCACTCCCTAATGATCATTTTTTAGGCTGAGAATCATTAGTTCTTCAAAGAAAGTCCTTATATCTAACCAACTCCATCACCTGTACGATTGTATCTATAATGATATAACATCCCTGTTAATCATTTTAGAAAATTCTCATAGTCCTCTCTTTCCAAACAGCAAATTTTTTTTTTTTTTTTTTTTTAGTAAGATTTCATTAAAGGCACTCAAGAGGGGAGTGCTCCCAAAGGAATACAAATAAGCCTCAAATGGCACTGTAAATTAAAGCTATCCACAAAATCGAAAAGATGCCCAAAAGATTTACGATTTGCCTCATTGACCCAAACAAATAGAGTAGAAAGAATATTGTATTTAAGAGACCAAATAGGGGACTCCTCTCCATCAAAGAATCTCTTATTTCTCTCACGCCACAGGCCCCACCATAAACAAAGGAAGTGGCTCTCTACTCATCCTTGGCTCGGCTCGGCTCGGCTCTCCACTATACACCCTCTTCAAGCCTCTAACATATCAACCATGGACTTGGGAAACACCCAAGCCATACCAATAGCATTCAAGAACAAAAACCACACATCCTTTGCCACTGGACAATGAAGGAGAAGGTGGTTCACTTATTCCTCCATCTTTTTGCACATACAACACCAGTTCATGACTATCTGACGTCTCTTTAGGTTGTCAAGAGTGAGAATGCTACTAAGGGCAGTCCAAGTGAAAAATGTCTTCTTCATGGGGGCTTTCGTCCTCTAAATAGCCTTCCAAGGGAAAGGTTGGCTTGGGATCACCGTCAGACTCCCGTCGAAGGACCTAACCTCAAAAACCCACCTAGGTGCGTCCTACTACACCATCTTATCCATATCCTCACCCTCCACCTCCTGGCTGTAAAGCAGTGCAAAGAGATCAACAACCTCAGCAATTTCCTAATCGTGTACCTCTCTACGAAACAACACATTGCAAGTCAACTGCCCATTATCAAGCTGATAACAGTCAACCACCAGTGCATGCATGTTCGATGAGATTCTAAACAGCTGGGGAAACCTTTGAGCCCGAAAAAAATCCCTACGCCAATGATCCTCCGAAAACATGACGTGCCTTAGACTCCTAACTCTGAATCGAATACATTTGGATAACTCGTACTGATTCTTGAATACTTACTATTGAAATATCTTTATTATTATTATTTTTATTAGTTGTTTTTAGTCTTTTATTAGGTGTTTTATGTAAAATCCCCATAATCATGGGATCACGTAGATTTTGGAATCTTTCTTGTTTTTCTTTTATTTGGTTTCCTTTTTTTGTACCCTCTTCTTATATGTAAATATAGCTCTTGGTTCTTAGTTTAAGTAAGCCAAAACCCAAAACTTCTTTATTTTGGTATCAAAGCAAAAGCAAAAACCTTCAGTTCCCCATCTTCCTTCCCCAACGTCGCCACCTACTCTCTCCTCTTTCCCTCACCTCCGGCACACCTCCTTCTCCTCGCAGCCATTACGCTGGACCCCTCTCTCTCTCTCTTTTTTGGTACGATAACCCCAACAGAGGCTTGCGCACACATCATAGGGGTAACCCTCAGTTTTTGACTCTTTTTTTAAGAGAATTCCCTTAGGTTTTTTTATGACCTAAGCGTCCTTCTGGTGAATTTTTTTTTTTTTTCCCTTTGTAGGCTGTCGGTCTTTGTTCGGCAGTATATTTGGAGGAAAGTGCCAATTTTTCCGGCCTTGTTTTCCTCTTAACTCTCTCTTTGACGTGTGGACCAACCTTATTTTGGTACTATGAGTGATTCTAGTAGCCAAAAGGACACTTTATCCTCAATCTAGCATACTTTATCTTTGGCACAACATGCTCCGGCGCAACGGGTTACTAGTGTTCTCTTAAATGGGTGCAACTTCATATCTTGGTCCCGTTCTGCAGCTTTATATTCGGGGTAAAGGGAAATCTGGTTGGGTTTTTGGTCTAGTCAAGGAACCGGAAAAGACAGATACTAAATATATTGCATGGGACATGGACAGATGCACCATTCTGGGTTGGATCTTCAACTCAATGGAGGAGCGTATCTATAATATGTTCATGTTTCACATTCCGTTTTTCGTTATGTATGCCCGCTCCCGCAATGTCGCTCGTATCTTTCAACTTTATCAGGAGATTGCTAATGCATCAGTATCAGAGTATTTTGGGTACCTCCAGTCTAGCTGGGAAGAATTAGCACAATATGAACCTCTCTCCGATTTCTTTGAAGAAACTGCAACTCTTTCGGTTAAGACATTGGACTGTCAGCATACCTACCATATAGAGGTGGACATTCATTTTATCAGAGAGAAGGTTCGTTAGGGAATTATCAAGCCATGCTTTGTTCCGTCCTCTAATGAGTCGGCCGATGTGTTCACCAAATCAGTTGGTCCATTTTTGTTTCATTCCTCGATCACCAAGATGGGCTTGATTGATATCGTCACTCCAACTTGAGGGGAGTGTTGAAATATCTTTATTCTTATTATTTTTATTTTTATTAGCTATTTTTAGCCTTTTATTAGGTGTTTTATATAAGATCTCCATAATAATGGGATCACGTAGATTTTGGCATATTTCTTGTTTTTCTTTGATTTGGTTCCCTTTTTTTTGTACCCTATTCTTGTATATAAATATAGCTCTTGACTCTCAGTTTAAGTAAGCCAAAACCCAAAACTTCTTCTTTTCCTACTATGGTAGAATATTCGTGTCGTACAAAATATCGACACTGAGACTAATAATTCTAATAAAAAAGACAAAGTGGCTTTAATACGTTCAGAAATATCTGATACGAAGGAATAAAAAAGAATGCATTTTCTGACCTTCCTTCGCTCACAGAACTGAAATTCCCATTGGAGGAGCTTTCTCAATCATGGCCGCTAGTTTTGCCTTGTAGGGTGTGGGGACATGGGGACGTGAAAAAGAGGATGCTATCAACTTGTTCCAACCTAGGATAATAAGCTTATGAGCTTAGTCTTACTTCACAGGTGAGAAACGAAAAAAGACTTTCATCTCCAAGTTTAACTCAGACGGAGCTCCCTTCTTTTGGGGGGTGCAGGTAGTCCACATCTTCACAGACATGTCTTTAATTCAGAATGAAAGGGCACGTTTTGACTGTTAAGAGTAGGCAATATTTATTTCTACCGTACTATCGGAATTTTTGCCTAGCTTAGCCCTAACTTCTTGCTCCAGTCAAAGGAACTCATGTGGGTTTTTTCCTACCATTTGGGGCCCTCCAAATATTAAATCTTGGATGGAAATTTCTTCTCTTTAGTATCTACGCCAGCGTTTAGAAAGTGGTTAATTGGCAAATGTACGTGTACTTGATGCCCCGCCCTTCCTCTATTGGAATAGAACACCATATCTTTCTCAGGAGCACATACACATTGGTTCCGACTCGTACGAAAAGAAAGAACTGCGAAATTGGGCTATTTTGATAGCATGTCTCTTTAAAATGAAAATGGAATTCGTCCGTTTTCGCGCAACCACTGAAAACACCAGACAGTCGGCCTAGATTCATTCCACCCCCTCACCCTACTTAAGGACCTAAAGTGATTCCATCGGAGATCAAAGAAAGTGGCTAGGCATGAAGGAGCAGTTTTCAGTGCTGGTTATCCACTTACAGAAGCGACCTAGGCTTTCGCTTTCGCGTGTCTCTAAAAAGAGAAGATATGTACGAACAAGATAACCAGCAACAAGAAGGAAAAGGTTGACATTGATTGTGACAAGCTATGCAATATCTAGAAATCTCCATTTCATAGTTATCGAAGCGGTTTTTTTGTTGGAATCTTTTACTAAATAACGAGCTAATGGGTGCGGGTTACTTTTTCTACTCACGGTTTCAAATCCATCCAGAATCAGAAATAATGAATAAAGTAAGGCTGTGAGATCGGGACTGGACAAGTCGGGAATGGCGTGAACTTCTTAACCTCAAAGGGCTCTATTTCTTCTTAGTTGAGGTCAATAGGCGTTCGCATATTTCACTTGAAAATTGAATTCAATACTTTTACTTGTTGAAGTCCATAAATTTTCTAGGTCCTGACTTTAAATGAAAATCATTATTTCTCGACCTATTAACCTTCACAACCTCACTGCCTTTTGTTGTTTGTAACCACTACCACTAAATTCTGCACATTATTGCACTTGTCAAATAAAAAGATAAAAAGAAAAAAATCCACCCATTATTGCCAACCTCTTCTGTATTTCAATTTCTACTATGAGCATCATGATAATTTATAATCCTGGATTACTATATTCAATTTGAGTAATATATCGGCATTCCTTTAAAATCCATTGTCATTCCTCATTGTGGTATGTTCTCTATTTCACAATCATCTAGATATCCTAAAATGAGAAAAACCAGTTTCACAGAGAGTCTGAGTCCAAAATTATTCTAGGATGCCTCAAGTTGTACAAACACATCGAGTCTTAGAATGTAGGTATCCTCCACCTAAGTACTTAGATGTTGTGAATAACATTGAACCATTCCCTAGCCATACGATAAATTGGAAAGAAAATGAGACCTATAGCAATTTCTTGACATGCATTCCATCATTTCTCTTAAAGAAAGATGATTGGAGACACACCAGCCTATTCAATACATATCTTCAATGCGGATAGAGAGTTTGTAAAATCATCATTGATAAAGGAAGTGCAATAAATGCAGTGGCAAAATCAGGGGCTGACAGAATGAAGCTAAAACCTGAACCTCACCCACAGCCATATAGAGTGGTTTGGGTAAGAGAAATTATTTTTAAATTTTTTTCCTGAACGGTGGGAAAATTTTAGTGATACAGATAGACATTAGAGTACGGGGGACACAAGTGATCAAAGAGGAGGATCACCAGCAAAACAGAGAAAACAATTCATATAGTCCTGGGCATACACAGGACTAAAAGAAAATAAGAGAACAAAACCAGAGAATAGCCTGTAGATCAGCAATTGACAAGTTCTGTGAAGTGAGAGCTTCAATGCATGCTTCCTTTGCTAGTTCATCTGCAGTAGAAATTGCCCCTACATGTACTTTGTTTCTGTGATTCCAAATATACCATATGATAGAAGTGAAGAAGCATCTCAACACTTTTTTTCTCATTGAGTTCTGTGTAGTATGAAAAATGAACCAATTAGTGACTGCTGACAGCATGGGAAGAGCCAACAGTTCCTCCCATCCACATATATCAACAAACCAATTCCAAACTTGCTGAGCAAAGGGACAGTTCCAAAAAAGATGATCATTTGAATCTTCATCATGGTAGCAATAATGACAAATAGCACTGTCTTCAGATACACAAAAGATTTGTTTGCTTGCTGTAACATCAACACCGCATTTAAAGAAATGCATGGCCGACAGCCATTCCAAACCAAAGAATACCATGGAACTGGGGCAGCATGCTGTCTGCATAAATTCCAGGCAGCCTTGAAATTGAACTGTCCATTGTCCCATCCTATCTTATCCTCTGCAAAAACAGCATTGTTGTGTAAGAATTGAGAAATTTCCAGTGGCCATGATGATGGAACAAGCCACCCAGTATGCTGCCTTAGAACATTGAGTGTGTCTTCCGGACAGAATCCAGAAATGAGGCACCTTAACCCAAATCTTTGATGGAGAGAAACTGCCTTATACCAGGGATCAAAGAATAGGCTGAAGAGTGTACCATTGTGGATTTGGAAGTCCAAGTGTTGAAGCATTTTCTTTCTATCAGAAAGGATAGCCCTCCATATAGGAGAAACTTCCTTGTTGGTCTCTGAGAGGGGCCTAGTTCCAATTCAAATGGGTTACTACTCTGCTATGATTTGGTGTGATGTTTTACTGATGAATGTAGCTCACGTGCTACTTGGTCACCCATGGATCTATGATTTATGTGTATCTCACTGTTGTAGCGAAAACACATATAGCTTCAAGTATAATGGCACAAATCCCGCAAAGCCATTAGAATGGGACTCCAAGGCACAATATAGGCCCTCTCCTCAGCTTTGTGTTGATGAACTCATATTAGCAAAAGAAATGACAAAAGTAGTAGTTAAATTGGATAACCGTGTGTTTTAGGTTTAGAGAGGAGAAGGAAAAGGAGAAGCAGAAGAAGAAAAGAGAATCTGGTGTGTGTATACAGTTCTACACAGGAGAAGGAAAAGGAGAAGCAGAAGAAGAAAAGAGAATCTGGTGTGTGTATACAGTTCTACACACCACCTATCCTATTTATATTAAGTAAACAAAATTACAATAATGTCCTTAATAATCAAAATAAACTCTAACACTCCCCCTCAAGCTGGAGCATAGAGATTAAACCTGCGCAGCTTGAAATATAATCGCTGAAAAGCACCGCGAGCTAACGGCTCGTAAGAATATCACCCAACTGGTCATTAGAGCAAACATAGGGAGTAGTAATCTGTTTCCGCATCAAATGATCACGAATAAAATGACAAACAACCTCTATATGCTTGGTGTGCTCATGAAAAACAGGATTTCTAGCAATAAAGATAGCGGCCTGATTGCCACAATACATTGACATAGGAGTAGGAACATCAATACACATCTCCTAAAGAAGCAAGTGGATCCACAACATCTCAGAGTCGGTGTGAGCCATAGCACGATACTCAGCTTCAGCATTAGAATGAGTTTACTGCGCCAAGTAACAAGATTACCACCAACAAAAGTGCAATAACCAGATGTTGATCGCCTATCAGAGCAACTGCCAGCCCAATCAGCATCACTAAACCCTGTCACAAATAAAGTGGAAGATGGTTTATACAACAGCCATTTCCAGGTGCACCCTTCAAATAACGCAGAATGCAACAAACAACCTCAAAGTGAGGTCGACGAGGAGCATGCATATACCAATTAACCACACCAACAACATATGTAATGTCAAGACGAGTAACAATAAGATAAATCAATTTTCCAACCAAGTGTCTCGAAGAGTAGTTTTCCGTGCTCAATCTGAAAACATGTTTTAAGTCTCAACCACCTGAATCTGATGTTCCATATGTTCCCATTTCAGCTAATCGTGTAGAGGATGTTAGCATTCATGACTCACACACTTCCATTGCTTAAAATAGGGATGTTAAATACAAAAGCCAATTTTGGAAAACACTTTGGGCATCTTAGGGCACTAGTTTGAAATTTTCCTTTGCATTTTGTCCTCACAAAATTTCTTGAGATTGTTAACCAAGGTCTAGGAAAGTTGGTTAGTTATTTTAGAAGAGTGCCCCTTAACACTTCAGACTTTTTGTTACATTTCGTGGAGTTTGCATATAATAGCTTGGTTAATCAGTGTGCTAGAAGTTGTTCTTTTGGAATTATATCTTGGATTTTCCTTCGCCAGCCCATTGACTTTACTTTGCTACCTCCACATCGTTGTTCATTTAAAATCTATGATTCCTTTGTTGAGTGTGTCCATGAGCTTCATGCCGATATAAGATCACAAATAAAAATTATAAATTTATTGCATATGCTCATCATAGGAATCATAAATTCTTGGAAGGTGATTTCGTATAATTTGTTCACCACGACCACCTTATCCTTATAGCTCCCTGAATTCACTTGAAGCCCAAGGCATTCAATATTTTCACATCATTAATAAAATTGGACCTAATGCATATTTATTTGACTTGTCAACAGATAATAGTATTTGTACAATTTTTTATTTAGAGTATTTGATGTCGTATTGAGGTACCATTGAGCCTCGTGTTGTTAGCTTGTGCTTCTACAGGTGGAATTACATTTTCTTCAACAACAGAACTTGTGCTCCCATTATGTCAGTTATGGCCTTGGAATTGTATTAATGATGTTATTGACGGTCAGAGTGAGTCACAATGGATTTATTATTCTGCTTCATATGTCTCATGGATTACAGATGAGTCTTGATGTGTTAATCCAAGTTATTTTGAGCATTACTTTCCACTTTACTCTTCGGGGAAGAGTTCTTCTCAACCGAGGAGAATTGATGAGGAACGAGCTATGATGATTTTCATGGATGATGAGTCGCACATGTTCAAGCTCTACTTTTGGAGAATGGATAAGGATAGATGAAATTTGGGATTATGTAATTAGGTTTTATTTTAATTGTTTTTTAATTTTTGGCAATGTTCTGTTTTTAGGGATAATTTAGTATTTTAATATTTTAGGGTTTCTTTATGCTTTGCTATATAAATGCTTCTTTGTAAACGAATAATTTAGTTTTTGGAGATTATTGATTATTGCTTTCTTTGAGTCCTCTCAGTGTGTTATGTTCCTTCTCCCATTTATGTTCTTGCTTTTCCAACCTGTTGAAAATTGTGTCTCAAATTCCTATTCTAATTAGGATTCTATTTTAGAGTTGTATTATGTTAGGTAATTTCTTGTTTGGCAAATCTTGACCTCTAAGGAATTGTAATCCTTGTTCAACAAGGAATTGGGTTTGAAACTCTGTAAATAGATACCTAGGTTTTAGGTTAAGACTTTTGAGATTGAGAGAGATATAGTCTCACGAGGGAGTTCACAGGTGAAGGTAGTATGCGGGTTGGTAGAGTAGGAAAAGCACCGGTGACATTATTATCGAGGAGATAGGCTCGTGGAGTGGTACATGGTGAAAAGACATGTACGTGGTGTTGGTACTCTATTGTTGTAATATCTCTACGAATTATAGTGGAATCTCTTCTCATCCATGGACGTAGGCCAGTTTTGGTTGAACTGTGTATATCTTGTGTTTGTGTGTGATTGCTTTATTGGTTTTCATTGGATTTTAGTTATTCGCGCGCTTTCGCTGCTCCAATAAACTGGTATAAGAGCCAAAGGTGAAAGAGATCCAGAAAACACAAGTCGTCTCAACACGTGCGGCAATGGGCTTCAGTTGTAGGTGGAGTCAATCGGCTTGGTTACATAGCATGGAGCTCATGTAGTCAAGGTGGAGCCTTGGAGGTTTGACTGATCAAGCAACGTATAATGTGGACTATCGGAGTTTTGCATGAGTATCGTCAAGATTAAAGCAGCAAAAGAATTGTCATTATCAATGCCGTGGAAGTGACGATTGGCTGGATGGAATTTGTACCAAGGTGAAGATTGTTGAAAATTGTGTCTCAAATTCCTATTCTAATTAGGATTCTATTTTAGAGTTGTATTTTGTTAGGTAATTTCTTATTTGGCAAGTCTTGGTCTCTAAGGAATTGTATTCCTTGTCCAACAAGGAATTGGGTTTGGAACTCTATAAATAGATACCTAGGTTTTGGGTTAAGACTTATGAGATTGAGAGAGATGTAGTCTCATGAGGCAGTTGATAGGTAAAGGTAATATGCGGGTTGGTAGAGTAGGAAAAACACCGGTGACACTGTTAACGAGGAGATAAGCTCGTGGCGTGGTACATGGTGAAAAGACATGTACGTGGTGTTGGTACTATATTGTTGTAATATCTCTACGAATCATAGTGGAATCTCTTCTCATCCATGGACGTAGGCCGGTTTTGGCTGAACCATGTATATCTTATGTTTGTGTGTGATTGCTTCAGTGGCTTTCATTGGATCTTTGTTATTCGCATGCTTCCGTTGCTTCAACACCACCCATTCAGTCTATCCTGCCTATCTATTTACTCTGTTCTCACCCCCTTCTTCTTGTCTATCTATTGTTCTATTTCTCATCCCTTTCTTTCTTTCTGGTTACTTGTCCTATGTCAGCTAATCAGCTTACAGATCTGGTTGGCATAAATGTAGTCATATTTTCAGATAGCTTTGTTTCAAGTTGTAAACTTTGTTCAAAGTGTATGACCCATGAGTTAATTTCAAATAATTGGTGTAGTAGTTGTACAATTAATAAAAATCTATAAATACTTAGCAATACAAATTCCTCTTTACCTAATTCAAGAATTATATGCCCAGTATATCACAATAAATACTTTTCTTTCTACTTTTCTGAGCTTATGTGTACTTGTCTCCCGTCTTTTCCAAGTTAATCTAGGCAGTATTTCTTCTAGGATTTTTTTAGTGAGATCTTTAGAATTGATTACAGAATGAAATTTAATTACAGAATGAAATTTAACTTTTTCACATGAAAATGGAATGCATGATTTTGACTTCATCCCCCAAAAAGACTTGAGATATGTAATAAAGGGGTAAAAAAATTCCCAACTCTCTTTTGACAAACTCTGCAACAAAAAAAGGCACGGTACTAGTATTGGCAGTCCAGTGATAAAGCCAAAACTGAAAAGGTTTATGGCCATCCAAATGTGGGCAAAGGGAGTCCTAGGTTTGAGTTTGGATGCTAAAACAAATATGAAAGGCCCCAGAACTCGTTATCATCCCTAATATCCTTTTCCTTCCCCTTTTTAGTCGGATAATAATTCCAAATGCCTTTCAGTACACAGGATTTTCTAGTCTAATTTAGCTCACTTTCAACTTATGTTAATAATGTAATGATAATGAAACAAAGCTAGAGGCTGATATTGACAGTGAAAGATCTGTGTATAATGATGTTGTCTGCCTTGTGATAATATTTTCTCAGAAATGGTACTTGCATTTGGGATGTAATTATCAATGACACTGCTATGCAATGGTTACTCCATACATGATTATTGATCTGCTCATTAAGTGTTTTTGTTTGCTCCCATTTTTCTGTTCACATCAACTGCAGCCTGGAACCCTGTCAAAGATTAGAATCTCATATACCTTTGTCATGCTATCTGCCAAGTTTTCAAACTAAATTCTCCACTTGTTTTCCCATTTCAGGGTCAGGGAAATGATGTCGACTACAATGAACCAACGATGGTTAACTTTGGCAAGAATGTGAAGGCATTGCAAATATCATGTGGATTTAATCACACAGGTGCTGTACTTGAATACATTTGAACGAAGACCATAGCTTTAGCTTCTCCTTGTTCATTCTTTCACAGTCAAAGAGGCATGAAATCGGCAACCATACATGTCATAATTGATCGGAAACCTCTATGATGAGGTGGTATACAAAGTGAGGTAGATAATGTTGTAAATCTTTACTATAAATAACGGTGTGCACATGTATACAGAATAAAATTCATAATCGAAAGGAACCTGTGACACGGCTGCAGATGTATTGGACTCAAATTGTACTCGTGTAAAATTTGTAAAAGCTACAAGAACCTGTTTGTAATTCTAGAGAAAAACCCATTGGTCTTATTAGTAGCAATATATGTTTCCTTACTAATCCTTTGATCTATTTGCTGAACAAATACTTGGCTCTGGTTGTTTTTCGTAATACTCGGAAACTGGAGATATGAAATGTGTATCATGTTTAATTCGAAGTTAATATTGTTGTATCATTAAGGATGCTTACACTCAATGACTTTGGTATTTTGGAATAAATATAATATAGGTGTTCCTCTTCTGCAGTTTACATTGTCTCAGACTACTTCCAGAAACTGGGATGTACATTGGATGATGATTCGCTTTTGAGCCATTTTTCCTTATTTATTTTGTATGTGTCACCTTCATCAGTATCTGTTGGATGATTCTTCTACTTCACTAAATTTTATTTTGTAATAAAAATGAAAAAAGAAAAATAAATAAGATGGAGAAAAATGGAGAGAGAGAGAGAGAGTGGGGGAGAATTTGTTTAGATTAAATTTGAATTAGTTATTAATTAGTGTTCTCCTATATAGTCAATGCCAACACTTCGATAAAAAATAATGCAGTGATTTTCTTAGTTGTGCCGTTTCGTAGATTTTACTACACAAGCAAATACCAATTGAATTATTTATTTGTTTTTAAAAGTTAAAACCACCCATTATTCCCAATAGGTCCTTATTAGGACTCAAAACTCTCAAGTTGATCCGAGGGGAGAGAGATCATACTATTGCGCAAGAAGCCTTTTGACAATAGATTTTTAAAAAATAAAATATATATATATATATATCATGAGAAGGAATAAACTTGTGCGTGAGAGAGAGAAGTTGGAGTTAAATCAAACGCATTTCAAATTTGCTGTACAAAGAAAAAATAAATATTTTTTTAGCTCAGTGTGTAAACTTTAAAAGGGATTGCGTATATTTACCCATAAAATATATATATATATATATCCACCTATCATGAGAAGGAATAAACTTGTGTGTGAGAGAGAGAAGTTGGAGTTAAATCCAACCCATTTCAAATTTGCTGTATAAAGAAAAAATAGATATTTTCTTAGCTCAGTGTAAATTTTAAAAGGGATTGCGTATAATTTACCCATAAAACACGTTTTAAATTTGATTTAGAATTAGATTCTATTTGCTTACCTCAATGTCTCCATCTAGACATGATGTATGTCGAGTCCTAGTCAAAATGTACAGGGTCCTCAGACTTTCATAGTCACATCTTGGTGCCAATCATGGTCACGTGCAAAACGCTAGTCTCAATCATGGTCACGTGCAAAAAGTTATCATCCGAATGAATCTGGATGAAGTAAAATGGTGTGCCACACAAAAATTTTATTCTTTCTTTACCGTGAATCAAATCATGATTAGTTTTAGTTGAAAATAACAGAATGAGAACTTCACTCTTTCATGCCTATAATTGAGATCTAAAATCCTAAACCCCATTTGGATAGATTCTTGTACACGTTACACCATAATTATTAGCCACTTTTTAAGGAAGATTGCCGTGACCGATTCTAATGAAGGGTTAACGTTTTCAATAGAAAGAGTGATACACAAATATGAATGCAAAAATGAAACGACAAGTGGCTTCATCAGAGGAAGTCATTTGGTGCAAGCAACTAGATAGGGAAACGTGTCAGTCAGAAAAGTATGTAAAAAGTGCTTGCTAAATGAAACACGTGGCAAGCAGTTACCTTAGTTGGAAAGTGCCTGGTGAAGGAGACACGTGGCAAGCAAAGTGGCAGGCAATTATATGTAGTTGGAAAGTGTCTGCTGAATGAGACATGTGACAAGCAAAGAAGGAAGCAGTTACTTGCAATTGGAAATGGTGGTCCATTCCACTTTGTAGTTCTAGAACGTAACTAGAAGCCTTCAATTGACATTGGACCACCAAACCCATTCCTCAAATGTTGCAATTCATTGGAGATAATGTCTTTATATGTGTCAACATTATGAGAAGTCCATGGAAGACATGGCACAAATCGGGCGTTCAATTGTAGATGGAACTACCACTGACTATAAATAGAAGACCTGGACAGAATTAAAGACATCTCCACACAGATCAAACAATTCATATTTTCATTTACTTATCATTTCAATTCATGCACTTTATTTTTTTTCTAGAGTTAATCTTTACTTTTCAAGCACTTATAATTTCCCGCATATGTATTTCAATTCCTTTAATTTCTAACAATTGTACTTCAGTTCCTAGTTTAATGAATTTTCGGCTTTTTGTTCAGCTCATTTCAATCCTCCAGCAACACTTTCACCAAGTATTTTTACCCTTTTCCATTCCATCTCTCCATTTTTGAAGTCATTTTCTACCAAGGCAAAAACAAACCTTGCCAGAGTGGTCATTCCAAGCTTTCCACAATCACTTGAACTCTCACAGTCGGATTTGGAATATAGTGTGGCTCAATTCCATTTCCATTAGATTCTCAGTGAATCCTGGAACTCCTGTACCTTCCACCTTCCAACTAGAACAAACAAATTTTTTTTGTGGACAAACAATTTGGCACGCCCGATGGGACCACTAGTTAAAGAAATTGGAGATTATGGATGGAAAAAGAATTTCAATGAGTCCCATCCTATTTATTGTCGAAGAACGTGAGCAATATTTTCGAGAACTCAAGAAAAATATCCGAGAGTGTTTTTGGAGTACATTGCATAATGGAAAAGGTTCCAACAACATGTGCAAACCCTTCCAAAAGCTTAGCAACCTCCACCAGTTTAGGGTCCACTTTAATAGAACCTCAAGTGCGGAACCTTCCACTAGCAATAGTTTAACCACTTCCACTGCATGTGCAGGCTCCTCCACCAACAATAGTTCAGCCACCTCTATCTCAGATTCAACAGAATGTTCCATTTGTGAGCATTCAACAACCTACAACCATGCCACTAAGGCCACCTATGACCTTTATAGTGGCGTTTGAAGGACAACCCCTCCAAGGAAACAACCTAATCAAAGAGGTAATATAGTGAGTGTGAGTTGTACGTAGTAGAATATTTAGAAAGTTTTGTACTTTTAGAAACAGATTTGTGTCTTTCTAACTTTACTTATTTTACCTTTGTATCTAGGGTTTAAGCCTATTGTGAGCTATTACTGTATTACCTTGTTTTTCTAATTAAGAACTCTATTTAAGCAAGAGTGTTTGGCTAAGATAAGACAGTGGGAACCTAGTTGGATCATCAAGTGAAGCTGCATTGTGTTTTAGCAGGTTTATTCTATTGATTGCAGAGAAGTAAGAACTAGGGTTTCTTATATTGTGTACTTAGAGCTATGCATCCATTCTTATATTGTGTAACAGGTTAAAAAAGTTGTAAGTGGTGTGTTGACACCTTCATTCTTTTGTTGAGAGAGCTGTGAGAGCTCATTGAGTCCAAGCAAGGGTGCTTAGGACAGTGGGAGTGCATGAGTGCACTATATTGAGCTAGTGTGTGTGTGTAGAGGATATAAAAACTAGTGTCTTTACTAGTACAAGGTGTATATAGAGAGTGAGACGGCTGAATGTGTAACTATTTGCATACAACTAGTGGAGCTTATTATCAGCTGAGGACAAAAACTAAGGTTTTTCCCTATTGAGAGGGTTTCCTTGTATACCTTGTGTTCCTATGGTTTGGTTAACTTCATTGGTGGTATCAACTATGTCCAACATGTTTTTAGTCAAGTGAAAAAAAAAAAGAATACTCTTAGACCAATTCAACCCCCCTTCTTGGTCTAACATATCCCTTCTACTCTTTACAGGTACATCATTAGGAGTTTGTTGTATCTCATAGCCTCTAGACCTAACATTTTGTATTTTGTGGGCTTAGTTATAAGATTTCAAAGCAATCCAAGGGCTTATCACCTTCAAGCTGCCAAAAAGATCTTAAGATATATTAAAGGGACTATCTCATATGACCTGTATTACTTGTATTCCCCTACATTGCCCATTACAGCCTATTCAGATACTGATTGAGGTGGCTCCTTACCTGATAGGAAGAGTATTTCACATTATTATTACTTTATTGGGTCTAAAATTGTCTTTTAGCTTGGTAAGAAGCAAGATACTATGTCTCTTTCAACCTCTGAAGCTGAGTAGATTGCTGTTTCTCAAGCTGGTTCACAATTGCTATGGATAAGAACAACACTTACAGATCTTAGCCTCCAGTTCTCAGGATCTGCCAAGCTTTATTGTGATAACAAGAGTGCAATTGCCATCAGTAAGAATCCTACTCTCTATTAGAAAAGCAAACACATTGATATCAGGTATCACTTTCTTATAGATAAGGTTCAAAAAGGCCTAACTGATATCACTTGTCTGCCCACTGAGCACCAAATTGTAGATATCATGACCAAACCTCTTCCTCTTCAGATATTTTCAACCTTTAGAGACCTTCTCAGGGTTGTTCCACCTCCTTACTGAGCTTACATTGTTGGTCAATCTCACCTTTTGCCCTTCACTGTCAAAAATGGGGAGAAATGACTGAAATAAGGATAGTTTTTATCCTTAAGACTGTTTTTGTGGCCTTATGTTATATAGTTTTTATCCTTAAGACTGTTTTTGTGGCCTTATGTTATATGTTTTTGCCTACTGTATCGTTGCATTTAAGGTGATATTACTCCACTATTTTGTTCTTATTTCATTTAAGAGATTTTAACATTAAAGGCAAAAGGGGGAGATTGTTGGTCCTTGTAATTCATACTGTTTGGCCTTCTAAATGTCAAATCTATGCTTTACAAGGCTGTTGAGGTGTTCTCTCTTTGCCATTGTTGTGCACAGTGGCTTATAACATCTCTTTGGGGCATTTTAATCATTTACTATCTTATGGAACTCTTTCATAATGATTTAAGATGGTACATTGTGATTTTACTTCAATCGCAGCCTATTTTCCGAGTTCATTAAGGTTCTGTATATGAAAATTGGCTACCTGGTTATTCAGGGGCAATGTGGTCATTTCACAGTTTAATTATATCTTATTACATTTGTCCAGTATGTTGCATTATATTGAACAACACTGATTTGGGCTGCATTATAAGTTATTCAGTCTCAGCAACAGATGTATGCATTGTGTGACAAATGGCAGGTTCAGGGGTATTTTGGTCTTTCTAATCATAGCCTTTGCGTGTGACGCGTTGTTGTGGTCCTAGTGTGAGAGTGTAGACACTGAAATTATAATTCTTAAGCTCTAAGTTATGGATAAGAATGCTTGCACAACATTGCCTGTGAGCTGTGATTTTTCTAGTGCATTAGAAGACAAAATGACTAAGTTGGCAAGGGTACATTTGTCCTTTCAGTGAGGGAATGTCAGAATATTCCCTGGTCAATGATTGGGTACAGGTTCCAGGTGGATATCCTCATTGGAGTAGGATTTGAATTGAATTGATAAGTGTATATATACACTATTATAGCATTGCAGTTATTTTGAGCCTCTTTTAGAAACCCTAAAGTGAACTTGCATTATGTGAGACTTTAGAGCTGAATATCGTTCATTCTTCCTGAGATTGGAGTAGATGATTTGAGCTAAAATCCACTCAAAATAATGCTTCTAATGATCACAATGCTGTGTTAAAGCCCAAGGTTCAATTACTGTCAGATTTTTGGTGCAAAGGCTGGAGTAGGGGTTCACTCATGGTTTGAGCTTGTTATGATACTAAGTTATGGTTGAGACATGTATATTTTGGTTATTTACATTTGATGAGCACTTGTTCTTGAGACATATATGGTTGCAAATGATTTTCACATCTCAGACCTGTGATTTAAGTACTTTTACTGGTTTAGCCTTTTGATTTGTATACACTATGGTTATATCTTGCTATATTGTGATTGATCTACATGCTAGTAAGTTTATATAGTTGAATTAAGGTTGTTGAAGTTGGATTTTGGATAGAACTGTGGTCATCTGTATTTTTGGCCTTGCAAAACCCTAGTTCTTCATTTATTGTTGCTGTTGTAGGCTTATTACTATATGTATTGCTATATACATGCTACATTCATCATGGTTATCATTTGAGCATATCTGTATTGAGGATTTAAGTTTGTGGGATTGATCTCAAAATTTTAGGGGACACGAATTTTTATTTTCAGCCCTCAAACCTTAACAGTTGCACAATGAGTTCTAGGGGGAGTTGTTTGTTGTTTTGAGCTGCACAACCACTCTTATCCCTTGTGCATGCTTGAATATTGTTATTGATCATACATTTTAATGTATTTGGTGAGTTGTGAGATCTTGCAGGGTCCAAGCAAGGTTGCTTAGGACAGGGGGAGTGCTATTGAGTACATTATTGAGCTAGTATGTGTATAGAGGATGTGAAAACTAATGTTTCAAGTTATACAAGGGTGTGTGCAGAGTGTAAGATAGTTGAGTGTGTAACTACTTGCATACAACTAGTGGAGTTAGGGTGTATGTAGAGGCTATGAAAACTAATGTTTTAACTTATATAAGGGTGTGTGCAGAGTGTGAGATAACTGAGTGTGTAACTACTTGCATACAACTAGTAGAGTTTTTATTGGTTGAGGACAAGAACCAAGGTTTTTCCCTATTGAGAGGGTTTTCCTTGTAAACCTTATGTCATATTATATTTGTAACTATAATCATTATTATACTTAAAGGAAAAATTGAAACAGACCAATTCACCCCCATGTGGAGGAAAATTTTCCTCCACCAATCATAATACACCACGTGTCCATAAGAAAAAGGAAGCCCACCTTCAGTCAAAAAGTCTTTAAGCCCAGCATGGGCTAGAGGCTCAATAAGAAAGACCTAGGAGAAGGTCAAGTCGGCCTAATTGGAGAAGGAAGGTCCCCTTAACAAAAGGCAGACTAGGGAATGGCCCAAACTCGGCACATTCAAATTTCCATAATGCCCACAATAAAGAAGAATGCCTCGAAATAAGGGGCCATGAATACCTACATTCGAAAATTACCAATAACTGCTCCATGTAATGCTCTGTACAGACATATAAATAAAGCATGAATGAGAAGAGAAATCCATCGCTTTCCAATTGCATCTCTTTTGTTGTCTAATTTATTTATATTCATTTCGTTTCTATATTTCTTATTTTTTCTAGTATTTCATCTTCAGTGTTCAGGTGTAAAAATTTGCACCTACACTTTGGTGCCATCTGTGGGAATCGTTTACAAAAAGCTTTCTTATTATCACTTTCATACGACATCGCTCCGAAATGGCGACAGGATCAGATGTTGCACGAGCGCAACAATGGGAAATCATTCAGAAGATGTGCGAAAAGATGCAAACATAGTTTGACATCCTTCGGTAAGCTAACGAAGCTAGTACCGAGAAGATCAATGCATTAAAACAAGCTAACGAAGCCAACATAGCATAAATCAATGCATTGCACCAGGAAAATGAAGGACTTTGGGTCAACGCTCAATAGAATGATCCATCAATCGCCCCTCAACCTGAGTGCCAGAACGAGCCAGCAGATCCACCCCTAGCGCTTGGACTTAATAATCCTCCTCTACAGCTGAGGCTCCATGGCAGCAGTTCAACATCCAAAACAACACTTTGGATTGAAATGATGACGAAGTCACAGTAAGCCAGTCTCTTATATTGGCAGACTCCACATTGGGAGAGCCTCGAGCCACAAGAGTCCCAGGATCAGAAGATTATGATGAATCAGGAAGGAAAAGCACGTGGGTCTTGGTTGGTGATTAGCAATCACTAGGGGATGATTTCATTGCCAAATTTTGGAGGGAGATGGATGAACGTATCAAGGGGCTAAAGGCCCAAACACCCGAGGACATGGCGAGGGAGTTTATTGACTCTATAGTCAAAACTCTCTTTACGGATGAAATTAAATAGGTCGCTAGACCTAAAAAATTCATGAAGCCAAAATTCATCAAGTTCAATGGAACTAGAGGTCCCCTCCAACATCTAAATCATTACACTCGGGAGATGACCTTAGAGGTGCAAAACGATCCCTTTATATGCAAAATCTTTCCATCTAGTCTAACAGGAGTAGCCCTGGAATGGTTCAAGAACCGTCTGTGCAAGTCAGTCTCAAACTTTGAGACATTATGCATAACGTTTCTAGCCCAGTATTACAGAAACAAGAAACAGAAAAAGACCATTGCCAATCTCTTCAGAATTTGGCAGATTAAGGGGAAGGCCTCCAAACCTTTCTCACTTGGTTCAACATGGAGTCTTTAGGCATTCCATATTGCAACCAGGATATGGCCATAGAAGCATTCAAGATAGCCATAATTTTCATTCTTTGCTGGTGAAAAAAACTCTGCCTAACATGTCAAAGTTGAATTTAAGAGCGCAAAACTACGTTAGACTCGAAGAGAACGAAATGACGAGGCAGCAAAGGGTAACATTGGTCATCATGGAAAGCCGACCAAGAGAGAAGCTAAGCACCTTAAGAACCCAATGGGAACCCCCGAGCATTGAAGGAAGAGCTTCTGAGAAAAAATCATGAACAATAGAGAAGGTAACACGCCTTAGAGTTACCCTGGCAAGATTGTATCAGGAGACGAAGGGAAAAAACATTTTTCAAATCCCTCCACCAATTAGACAGCCGATGGAGCAAAGGGACCAAAATAAACATTGTACATTTCATAATGATTTTGGCCACCTAACCAATGATTGCAGGAGTTTGAGGAGACAAGTAAAAGCATTGATAGCCAAGTGCGAGTTGGCTGAGTATCTAGCCAACTCAGGCCACCAGAAGCAGCCTGAACAAAATAGACCAGCCCCAAAGGCTGCATCGGACAGTCAACCCGTTCGGGTAATCAACATGATCCATAATCGCTTAGAAAAGGACGGGCAACAAGAGAATTCCTATAGAATTTAACTTAAACAAGCACATAAACTATGAAGGATAGGTGAAGTCAATGCAGTCGAATGCAGGTTGAGCTCAGCACAGATTTCCTTCCACGAAGGAGACCTCAAGAAAGTGCAACATCCATACGAAGATCCCTTGATGATTAGCTTATTGGCAACAAACTACTTAGTCAAGCGTATGCTCATTAACCTTGTTAGTAGTGCCAACATCATAACCAAGTGGACATTTAACCAGCTGAAGCTGGCTTTGGATTAGGTCCGCCCTACATGAAACCCCTTGGTAGGGTTCGATGGGAGGAAAGTGGAACCCCTAGGCGTAATCACGCTATCAATTGCCGCAGCCAAAAGAAATTTAAAGGAGAACTTCGTGATTGTAGACACCCACCTGACCTATAACCTGCTTATGGGTGGTGAATCCATCGGATGGAAAGAGTCCCGTCAACTTTGCACCAAGTCATGAGATTCGTTGGCCCCAATGGGCGTGAAATTATCGATATTTGGGGAGATTAGGTGACAGTAAAGGAATGCTACCACACCACGATCCGACTAGATAACAAAGGAAAATAGTTGCTGAAAAAAGCAATTACCAAGCTCCCCCTCCCCCGTAGAGAATGAGGAGCCCGAAGAAAAGCACCTGATCGAAGAACCCCTAGAAACTGTGTAATTAGTTAGAGGGGAAGAGCGAAGACTTACTTACATGGGGGCACTCCAATCAGCTTAGGAAAAAGAAGAGCTAACTAAAATTTTAAAGCAGAACGCCAACATTTTCGCTTGGAACCACTAAGACATGCCAGGAATTGACCCAAGGGTAGCTTATCATAGCCTAAATATGGACCCGAGCCACCACCCAGTGAAGCAAAAGTAGAGGAGGTTTGCCCCAAAAAGGAATAGAATAATTGCCAAAGAGGTCGACCGACTTCTGGAGGCAGAGTTCATCCAAGAAGTCCAATACCCACAGTGGCTATCGAACGTAGTTGTTGTTCAGAAGAAAAATGGCAAATGGAGGGTGTGCATCGACTTCACCAACCTAAACAAGGCTTGGCCAAAAGATAACTGCCCACTCCCAAATATCGATCAGACGGTGGACACTACAACCGGGTATAAGAAACTAACTTTCCTTGATGCCTATTCAGGTTACAACCAAATCCTGATGAACCCATCAGATGAAGAGAAGACTTCTTTCATTACCGAACGTGAAACCTACTACTATAAGGTAACGCCCTACGGACTAAAGAATGCAAGGGCAACATACCAGCGACTGATCAACAAGCTATTCAAAAAATAGATTGGCAGAACAGTCGAAGCTTATATAGACAACATGGTCATAAAAAGCAAAGAAAACAAAGATCATCGGCAACACTTACAGGATATATTTGATACTCTCGGAAAGACTAAGATGAAATTGAATCCGAAAAAATATTCATTTGGGGTGTCCTCAAGCCGGTTCCTAGGCCATCTAATGAACAAGAGAGGCATAGAAGCCAGCCCTACTTAACTGACTGATCGACGGATCGATTACAATTATAAATCAACCTATTTTGCAATAGCACAAATCACTATAAAATAGGGCTATTAGTTAGGTAAGTCGAACTACTGGGACTGCTAGTCTATGGCAACCTAAGTGTCTAGAATCATCTTTTAGAATGATAAGGGGGTTTATAGAGGATTTGTTGGTTTGTCACTAAAACTATGAATTGATAAATGCAAAAAAAATGGTAATGCTAAGAAATAAATAGGCAAAGACAATTAAAAAAAACTAGGGAAGTGAATCCGCACTAAACCCTAAACACATGCTAGATCTAGACTAAATTGGGGATAGATAATATATATATAATGGTCAAGAATTATATAGCAACACATGGTTACCCTATAATCATCAAGAAGTTCATTAAATCAAAACAAGAATGATCCATCAAAAGTTTATGCATTTGAACTACCTAAACTAGGGTGTAGCATCAAACATACTACCTTAAGCAAAAGATCATCAAGCTATTAATCAAATGATAAAGCACATGAAGTTTGGAATCAAGTATAAACCATCAAAGGGAATACCTAAGTAATGGACTATCAAGTTTCTCTATTAACATGCTATGAAAACCATTCATAATCTTATTTCCATTGTCACCATGAAAATGTAAGCATTAAGATTAATATAAGGATCATCAAAGACAAGATAATTAACTTACATCAATCATTTATAAACATTGAAATTCATTACAAAAAGTAATATGCTCTAGATTATGAAAAGACCAAAAATTATACATTATTATCTCCAAAATAGAGCCTAATCTAGAACATGATTACAAGGGAAGGCATCATCACCCCCCTAGATAGAGGTTTAGTTACCCATTAATGCAAGGAGTGGAGAGAAGGAAGAAGAAGAATTCTCCATTGTTGCACCTTGAGCTCCAAGAACACCCCAAAAAGCTCTTCACCTCTTCTCTAGCTCTTTAATCTATGAGAGATGAGATATGTATGACCATACCGCCTTCTTATACTTCCAAAACCTACTCCCCATACTCCCAATCCCGAGCCTTATCCTCTGCATGAAGCTGGACCATACAAAAGAATGATAAGGGGACAAGAATGCTGAAAAACAGGAGCAGTTGAACTGCCTTTTGCAGGTTGGTGGGCGCCCGCGGAGGCTTGGCTTCAAGGGGATGCTACTGGAGCGAATGGCGGGCACCCGCGGTGGCACGGCGGGCGCCAGCGGAGGGCTGCAGGGGCTTCGGCGGGGGCTTCAGCAAGGCTCTGCGAAAGAGGCCAGAGAGTTTAGGGGTTCGGCGGGCGCCCGCGGAGGCTTGGCTTCGCAACATTATCAAGGCTTCTTGCAAGCCTTCTTCAAGCCAGACCGTGGATGCACTTCCACGACGAACACTCAGTCCTAACTTCACAAAACGCCAATAGAAGAGGTCAGGTCCAAAAGATGACTCCCGACACGGGGCACGTATTTCAACACAATTGATGCCAAATCCGCTTCTTTGATCAAATTCAGGGAGACCGACCTGAAAAAGACAAAAGTGTAAAAATGAATTAAAACTGTACATTCTATTCCATTAACAGACTTAACTAATGCAAGAAAGGGTGCTTGAATATGCAATATTCGGCGCTTATCACACCCCCAAACTTACATTTTGCTAGTCCCTTAGCAAAACAAGACAAAGAGCTTAATGCAAATAATGACCAACGAAATGCTAACACATGCTTCAATCATGAGACAAAAATATCGAAGAAGCTCAGCTATGATTTGGAGCACAGAAAATTTTTGAAGATAGTTATTAGACAGACTACCTTGCATATATGAAGCCTTAACACAAAATGGCAAAGCAAGTTCAACTTAAATGCATCAATCATCAAGGTCTATATAAACACTTTAATTGTCATCTCTTGAATAACATGAACTCTAGCTTTAGTGAAAGTGAGCCGACTTCCTAATATATGGCTTTTACCCTCTTTTTCTAATCTCAAGAACACATTTTCACATCCTTAAATCTCCTTCTAAATGAGGTCTCCAAGGCATAACTTTATTAACTGAACAACTTTTATTGCTTATTGACGATTTTATTGATCAACTCTAAAGATCACCTACTATGGTCATGCAATGTCGAGAATTCATTAAGCTTTCTAACCAACCCATGTAGCAAGTGTTAGGCCAACAACTCCCAAGCCAGATGACTTTAGGGCGCTAAGTGTAAAGACACTCCAAGGGCTTAATAACTCGAATTGGAAAGGCTATGAATTTCGACGAACCATCTTTTATTTATTTTTGAACAACCGTGCAATGTCTAAGTTCTTTAAACTTTCTAACTAACCCATGCAACAAGTGTTAGGCCAACGATTCCCAAGCCAGATGGCTTTAGGGTGCTAAATGTAGAAACATTCCTAGGGCTTAATAACTCGAGTTGGAAAGGCTACGAACTTCGACTGGTCATTGTTTGAAAATTATTATTATTATTATTATTATTATTATTTATTTATTTATTTATTTTATTTTTTTTAACTTTTGCCAAGGATAACCATTCATTAGGGTCATTAATTCAGATCACTTAGTCCCGATCAGGGTCAATTTGGGTTGCATACCTCACAATTAGGTTTCCGGTGTAAATGTGCAATGTGAAGCATAACAAAGTATGAAATCCGACGAAAATTTAATTGAAGTTTTATACAAACCGACTATGAATCAACATGTTTAATTCAAAATTTTCTTTATTTTCAAAAAAAAAATGTCTTGGCTTCTATACACAAAGTATTAAGCACATGCTTCATCCTTCAAAAAGTTCCCTTTAAACAAAATGATTTTATTAACTTATAAGCATAAAAAATGGGCAAAAATGTCAAATAAGCAAAGAATATCGAAATTGTAATAGCATGCACATGCACCCTCAAACTTGAATGTCACATTGTCCCCAATGTGAGAAGACAAAGGACAAGCAAAGAGAATGAACAAAGGGGGAAAGGAAGAATAGTACCAAGTTGATAGGATTGGAGTGGCGGTGCAAATACAGGCCAGCTCACAAATTCCCGGAGCATGCCCCCAAACTTGGTTTCAAAAACTTGTTAAAAGATATCTATATAAGGCAAGAATCATATGAATCCAAATTCAATGAAAATAATTGCAATTTATTTGACTAAAAACGATAAGCCATACAAAATAGCAAAAGTGATGCAGTTATAAGTGCCAAAGAAAAACTGAAAAGCAAATGCCAAACGCGGCCCAAAATAAGTCTAAAAAGTACTACTGAAATGGGAAATAAGAAGAATGAAATCACTCCACCATTGAAGTAGAGGAGGAGGCACCAGGTGGGCCAGGTGCACGGTCAATCAAGGACTGGAGCATAGCCTGCAAAATCTCTTGATTCTCCTGAGTTTTCTGGATGGCACCCTCTATGGCATCAAAGGGCAAGGAAAAAGCATCGAGACGAGCATCCAAGGCGAGATAGTCGGTGCGAGTCATGACATCTGGCGGCGGGACAAAAGGGGCCGCTGGAGAAGCGGGGGCATCAGGAGGAGGAGGAGCAGGAGCCACAGGGGGGGCGGGAGCGCCCCAATCCAACTCGTCACCAATGCGGGCCTGACGGGACGTCTGAAGTTGAGCTGTGCTGAACCTCCAGACCCCAAGGTTGAAGTTCAACATATCTGTCTCTTTCTGTTCACCACGGGGAGCTCAGAACCCCATATTTTTGAGCAGCCTTGTAATAAGGTGTGACACCCCTCAGATCCGAGACACGGGTTGATCAGGCCCAGGCCCAAACCCGAGGGAATATTAAACAATTAAAGTATTTTAAAACGAACACAGATGACAAAAAGAACAATAAAGATAGAATAAAACTGCAAGAAATAATAATAATAAAATCCTCCATGTGTAACTGAAAATTGAAACTCCAATCCTTCAAAACTTCAAAGTTACAACTTGGGAATCCACTGATGGACCCCTAACTAAAAATTCAACTGAGACTGAAACTGAAAATAGATAATACTAGAAACATCGGGGAAAGTCCTACGTAATCAGATGAAAGTGAGACTGTCCTCGACAAGCACGATCAAGGTTTAAGGCTGGAACCATCCTGTACCTGAAAAGAATAATAAAGGAGTGGGTCAGACCCACGAGCAAGTTCTAGTCTAACTGCAATCCATACAGTGACCCGATACGAAGATACACCGTAGACATCTCACAATATCTATCTAGTCCATACGTATAAATATATCCACACTAAGGGACATTCACTAGTCTATAATAGAGGTCTCAACCTGAATAGAAGGCAACATGCGAATACGCACTCAAAGGTGGGCATGAGTACCTAGACCTAACAGGGTACACCTCAACTTATTATAGCCAGCTACGCATCCACTGCATTTACGCACCCTAACCAACGAGTCTGAGACTCAAGCTCAACTCGTGGTACCATAAACATATATATAAAGTCCGTCCAAATCCAGGGTAAGCAATTCAACTATTTATTAAACTGACCTACAATAAACTAACTAGTTAGTCACTCAACTTATTCAGTTGATATGACTTAACTACCATCCGTTAAACCAGGAAGTCATCCAACTTGGTTACAGCTGATCTGACTTAGTCACAATTAGGATTTGATATCTTACAATCCATTCCATTAATCCATTAGGTTAGGTCTTAGCGTTTTGAAGCTAAATCATCCCTAGTATGCCACCGTCCCATACCGGTGCATATAATCCTCCATATCAATGCCAATTACAATATAGAAATCATAATTTAGTAAATTACATTCCGAAACATTATCCAAATAATTGCAGGAAGATATTTGATGTTCTAGCAATTAAAAATCCAAACGACAATCCATATCATTGCAGAAAGTATTTACTATTTCAACAATTAGCCTCCAAAGCATGCATAGGTCAACTTCAATACATCAATGACCCTATAATGTATTTAGAACAATTTATAAACATATTAGATCCCACTGGAATGCTCAAAAATAAGCTTGAGCAATTAAGTCTTCTATCCATCCCTTAATCGTGTACAATGTATATAAATTTTATACAGTTTGTTCCGTTAATTTAGAGGTAAACTTTAATAAATTAAAAGTCCTATTAATACCCAAAGTTAACTTCTTAATCACTATGGCAAGTCCCAATATTTTTTTTAAAACAGTTCAAACACACAACAGATTCAAACAGTGCATTAAACACCTTCCGGAAGCAAACTGAGCGAGAACAGGTTATGAACAAAGGTGGAGCCAGCTCCAATTTTTATTAGAGCCTGCTCTACTTGGGTAGAGCTGGCTCTACACCTCCTAGAGCTGGCTCTACACTAGGGGGGAGCCGGCTCCCTCCTCCATGGAGCCGGCTCTTTCCCTCTCTGAGAGCCGTCTATCCGTTTGTGAATTCTGCGATCTTCTTCTTCAACGCCGGCCGCTTCCCACCCGTTCTATTTAGTTTTAGACTGTTCCCAAGGGTCCTAACTATGTCCAGTATAATCCCCATGGAGTGTTTACAATAGTTGAAATCAAAAAAAAAAAAAACTACAAGTTCCACAGACAAATCATGCTTAGGAAAAACAACTACTAAAACCCATCACCGAATTTATTCAAGGCAAAGATAAGGTTAAATTGACATATAAAAACATGCTTAATTCAATTATTGATCCATTAAAACCCTAGAGTATATCTAGGTGCACAGAACACAGGCCAACGGGAAGGAGGAAGAAAAGAACTTGCCTGAAGTTTTGGACTCAAAACTTGTCGCCGTCTTCCCAACTTCCGGTAACCACTGCAACACTGTCTAACCTCTAATACCTCTGCCCTTCCCTTCTCCTAGGTCCAACCCTAAAATCCCCGTCGAATCCTACACCAAACAAAATCTGTTCTCTCAAAACCTCACTCTGTATCTCTCTGTTTTTATGTTACGCGAGTAGAGTCTTTTTTTTCCAATCCTTAATACCAAGAAGCATGTATATATATAGGCGTACAAATCCTAAACCCTAATCCTTGTTTAATAGAGACAGAGCCCTCCTTGGCCCATAAACCGACCTATGATATATACATTGCTGGCTATAAACTGAAACCAAATTAAATAATCTATGATTATTTAATTGTTTAAGTGTTTTAATTACTATATATGTCCCATACAGTCCCGTGAAAACCAAATTAAACAAAACAAATAAATTTACCACTTAAATAATTAACTATAATTAAATAAATTAAATCAAAACAATTAACTCAATTAAATTAAAACAATTAGATCAATTTACTAATTAAAACACTTAAACACTTAAACAATCAAATTAATTCAACTAATCACTCATAATCAAATAAAATGCAGTTAAATTAAATTAAAACAATTAAATCAATTTACTAATTAAAACACTTAAACAATTAAATAATCAATTTACTAATTAAAACACTTAAACAATTAAATAATCAAATTAATTCAACTAATCACACATAATCAAATAAAATGCAATTAACTACTAAATTAAAATCCCCGGGATATCCTTTTTAAAATTAGGGGTATTACATTCTTCCCCCCTAACAAAAGGAATTCCGTCCTCGGAATTCGCTCTTACCTTCTTCTAGTATTTCAGGAAACTGCGAGCGAATGACATCCTCCCGTTCTCAAGTAGACTCAGCCTCATTGTGATGACTCCACTGCACACGAACTAATAGGATAACCTTATTACGAAGAATTTGATCCCGACGGTCGACAATACGACACGGTGGCTCCAAATAAGTTGTATCCGACTGTAACTCAATCTCCCCAACATCAATATGTTGATACCGATCCTCATCGCGCAGAAATTTTTGCAACATGGACACATGGAATACGTTGTGTACGCGGTCCAAATTATCTGGCAATGCCAACCGATAAGCAACAGCTCCAACTTGATTCGTAATCATGAATGGACCAACAAACCGCGGAGACAACTTCCCTTTCTTCCCAAAGCGCATAACACCCTTCATAGGAGATACTTTGAGAAGAACCTGATCCCCAACCTGAAACTCCAAAGCACGAGTGCGACGATCAACATAGCTCTTTTGCCTACTTTGGGCAGTACGCATGCGATCTCGAATAAGAGCAATCTTTTCAGAGGCATCCTTGATGAACTTAGGACCTAAGAATCGATTCTCTCCAACCTCCATCCAACAAACAGGTGATCAACACGGTCGACCGTACAACGCCTCAAAAGGTGCCATCCCAATAGTCTTCTGGAAACTATTGTTATAAGCAAACTCCACAAGTGGCAAATATTCCTCCCAGTGGCCCTTGAAATCCAGAACACACGACCGAAACATATCTTCCATAATCTGATTCACCCTCTCAGTCTGTCCGTCAGTCTGAGGATGATAAGCAGTACTAAGGTGTAACTCCGTACCTAAAGCCTGCTGAAAACTCTTCCAAAATCTAGATACAAAGCTCGAATCCCTGTCCGATATAATAGACAATGGAATGCCATGTAGCTTTACAATCTCTGAAATGTAAAGCCACGCCAACTGCTCCGAAGTGTAGTCAGTGCAAATAGGCAAGAAATGAGCTGACTTGGTCAACCTATCCACAATGACCCATATGGAATTATGCCCCTTGAAAGAATTTGGCAACCTTTCCACAAAATTCATAGATATGCTCTCCCATTTCCACTCCGGAATTGGTAGTGACTGTAGAGCTCCTGGCGGCCTCTGATGATCAATCTTAACCATCTGACAAGTACTACACTGAGAAACAAAAAGAGCAATGTCCCTCTTCATACCCGCCCACCAAAACTACCGTTTCATATCCTGATACATCTTATCGCCTCCTGGATGAGCAGAGAACTCAAAGTGTTGAGTCTTAGTCATCACATCCTTCCTCAAATTATTAGCAGAAGGTACCACTAACCGTCCCTTGTACCTTAAACCTCCATCAGCCCCAACATAGTAGAATGGAACCTCTCCGGAAGCTATCTCTGTGACCTTGTCAACACATTGCTGATCAGTGAGTTATGCTTGTAAAACCTTGCGAATGATGGAAGGTGTAACCACCATGCAAGCCATAAAAGCGTCTGACAACTCATCTACATTCTTCAAAGCATTCCACTCAGTAATGAATAGAGCAGAAAGACTACCAACAGGTCGGCGACTGAGTGCATCCGCCACCACATTCGCTTTCCCTGGATGGTACTGTATAGAAAAATGATAGTCTTTTACAAACTCCAACCATCTGCACTGTCTCATATTCAGCTCCCACTGAGTGAACAAGTACTGCAGACTCTTGTGATCACTGAATAATCTGAAGGACTCACCCAACAGATAATGCCTCCAAATCCGCAAGGCAAAGACCACTGCTACCAATTCCAAATCATGTGTTGGATAATTAAGCTCATAAGGCTTAAGTTTCCGAGATCCATAAGAAATCGGTCGCTCCTCCTGCATCAATACACATCCAAGACCCTGCAACGAAGCATCCGTGTAAACAAGATACTCTATCCTGCTCTACGGAGTAGCCAGAACTGGTGCAGAAGTCAGCTTCCTTTTCAGCTCACCAAAAGCTTGTTAACAGTGTTCATCCCACATGAACTATACACCCTTCTTGGTCAGATGAGTGAGTGGTCCTACTATCTTGGAGAACCCCTGGATGAATCGCCTGTAATATCCTGCCAGACCAAGAAAACTCCAAATCTCCGTAGGTGATGTAGGCTATCCCCACTCAACCACCGCTGAAACCTTGGCCGGATCCACTGCTATCCCCTTTTCTGACACCACGTGACCCAAAAATTTCACCTCCCGCTGCCAAAATTCACACTTCTCAAACTTGGCATATAACTGGTGCTCACGAAGCATCTGCAAGACTATGTGAAGATGTCTAGCATGATCGTCCTCCGACCGAGAATAGATCAAGATGTCATCAATAAAGACAATAACAAATTGATCCAAATAAGTCCGGAAGACTCTATTCATTATGTCCATGAATACTGCAGGTGCATTAGTCGTCCCAAACGGCATAACACGAAACTCATAAGAACCATATCTCGTGAGAAATGCTGTCTTAGGAACATCCTGCTCCCTAACCCTCAGCTGATGATACCCAGAACGCAAATCAATCTTAGAGAAATATGTGGCTCCCCTTAACTGATCAAACAAGTCATCAATCCTGGGCAAAGGATACTTGTTACGAATCGTAACCTTGTTCAACTCCCGGTAATCTATACACAAACGAAGCGAACCATCCTTCTTCTTCACAAACAGAACCGGTGCTCCCCAAGGTGATGTACTCCTACGAATAAAACCCTGGCTGAGTAACTGCTGAATCTGATCCCTCAGCTCTCTCATCTCTACCGGTGCCATCTTATAGGGTGCTCTAGCAATAGGCACAGTGCCTGGAGTTAAGTCTATCACAAAATCGATCTCGCGACTAGGTGGCAACCCTGGAATCTCCTGAAATACATCCGGGAAATCCTGTACAATTGGTATGTTATCCAATGACACAGTAATCCCCTCATCCTTTTTCTCCTCCACATGGAACAAATAGGTGCTACCACCTCCTTTAGAACGTGGCATAGCTACTACATACATATCCTGACCAGGTATGGTAAAAATAATAGATCTATCAAAACAATCAACTTGGGCATGGTAGTGAGACAACCAATCCATCCCAAGTATCACATCATAAGTGTGCATGTCCAGGACCAATAGATTGGCTAGAAATCTGAGTCTACCAATATCTAGCGCCACAGGCCCATCACTCTCATGTATAATAGCTGTATCACCCAATGGTGTAGAAATACCCTGAGGTCTAGTGCATACCCTCGTCCTCATCCCAGATAAAGCAACAAAAGTCTTAGCTACAAATGAGTGTGTAGCACCCGTATCAAATAAAACACGTCCATGTAAACCATGAATAGGAAACTTACCCTCAATAGTCTGAGGTGCCTGAACTTCTTGTGGCTTGGGGTTATACACCCTGCCATAATGCAACTGCTGTGGTGCCTGTCCCTGAGTTTGCGGCGGTGCCGGTAAAGCCAGATGTGTCTGTCCCTGAATCCGTGGAACCTGTGGAGCTGGTAGAGGCACTGGCGCCCTCTGTCCCTGCTGCACATACTGTCCCTGTCCCTGTCCCTGTCCTGCTTTAGGACACTGCCTGGTGGTATGACCATACTCTCCACAAGTGTAACAACTACCCTGGAAAGTACCAAATGGCCTCCTCTGTCGGTTAGCCTGTGGTTGACCCCGTCTTGCCTGTGGTCCCCCATTCTGTTGCCTCTGAATAGGTGCCCCATTCCGATGAGCATCTGAACCACCCTTGTGCTTCTTCCAAGGCTGTTGTCCCTGGAACTTGCCTTTGTCATTCTGCCGGTGACCATTGCCATTCCCCTTTTCAGCTGACTGATTAGTAGAGTCTTTATCACCCCGCTTCTTACCACGAGCTTGTCTGATGTCCACAGTCAACTGATACTGTTGTAGAGCGGCGTCTACCACCTGAGCATAGGTAGTATAGGCTGGACTACCTGTAATAGCTCTCTTGATAAACCACATCAGTCCCTTGACGAAACTGTTACGCTTCTTCTCCTCTGTATCCACCTCCTCCGGTGCAAAGAGAGACAAACGTGTGAATTGCTGCTCATACTCCGCCACTGTCATGTTTCCCTGCTGCAGATTTAGAAACTCGGTCTTCATAGCTGCCCTGACTGCATAGGGAAAATATTTCTCCTCAAAGCGAGCACTGAACTCATCATAAGTCAATGTCATCCTCTCCTCTAGGGTGGTAACTGACTCCCACCACTGTAGTGCATCCCCAACTAACTTGAAAGTAGCAAGCATCTGCTTTTGAACCTCCGTGCACTGAACCAAACGAAGATGACGCTCAATGTCCTGTTTCCACTGGTGAGCTGCTCTCGCATCGGTGGAGCCTGAGAACATAGGTGGACTCCCCTTTGTGAAAGAGCTCCTAGCCTTTCCCCAAGAATCCGTCTGAACCACTGGTGCTGGTACAGGTGCCTGCTGAACCTATGGTTGGTTCCGGAGTGCAGCTGTTACCCTAGCATCTATAGCCAGAGCAACAAGGTCATTGAGGTGTGGAGGAATCTCTGGATCTCTGTCCCGACCCTGAGTCTGTTGAACTTCCTCCTACTCCTCCTAAAACCCTGGCATTTGCTGCTCTTCTTCCATTTGCCGACATTGTAGACGTTCCTGCTATCTACGTGCCGCTCTCCTCTGTCGACTGTTCATGTTCTGTCCTCTTCCAGTGTTAACCATGCTATTAACATAGAAAGACAGACATCAATACGAGTTTAAACGAACCGTAAAAGAATTCAATGAATCCTAAACATAAACTGTGATACCCCTCGGATCCGAGACATGGGTTGATCAGGCCCAGGCCCAAACCCGAGGGAATATCAAACAATTAAAGTATTTTAAAATGAACACAGATGACAAAAAGAACAATAAAGATAGATTAAAACTGCAAGAAATAATAATAATAAAATCCTCCATGTGTAACTGAAAATAGAAACTCCAATCCTTCAAAACTTTAAAGTTACAACTTGGGAATCCATTGATGGACCCCTAACTAAAAATTCAACTGAGACTGAAACTGAAAATAGATAATACTAGAAACATCGGGGGAAGTCCTACGTAATCCGATGAAAGTGAGACTGTCCTCGACAAGCACGATCAAGCTCTAAGGCTGGTACCGTTCTGTACTTGAAAAGAATAATAAAGGAGTGGGTCAGACCCACGAGCAAGTTCTAATCTAACTGCAATCCATACAGTGACCCGATACGAAGATACACCGTAGACATCTCACAATATCTATCTAGTCCATACGTATAAATATATCCACACTAAGGGACATTCACTAGTCTATAATAGAGGTCTCAACCTGAATAGAAGGCAACATGTGAATACGCACCCAAAGGTGGGCATGAGTACCTAGACCTAACAGGGTACACCTCAACCTATTATAACCAGCTATGCATCCACTGCATATACGCACCCTAACCAGCGAGTCTGAGACTCAAGCTCAACTCGTGGTACCATAAACATATATATAAAGTCCGTCCAAATCCAGGGTAAGCAGTTCAACTATTTATTAAACTGACCTACAATAAACCAACTAGTTAGTCACTCAACTTATTAAGTTGATATGACTTAACTACCATCCGTTAAACCAGGAAGTCATCCAACTTTGTTACAGCTGATCTGACTTAGTCACAATTAGGATTCGATATCTTACAATCCATTCCATTAATCCATTAGGTTAGGTCTTAGCGTTTTGAAGCTAAACCATCCCTAGCATGCCACCGTCCCATACCGGTGCATATAATCCTCCATATCAATGCCAATTACAATATAGAAATCATAATTTAGTAAATTACATTCCAAAACATTATCCAAATAATTGCAGGAAGATATTTGATGTTCTAGCAATTAAATATCCAAACGACAATCCATATCATTGCAGAAAGTATTTACTATTTCAACAATTAGCCTCCAAAGCATGCATAGGTCAACTTCAATACATCAATGACCCTATAATCTATTTATAACAATTTATAAACATATTAGATCCCACTGGAATGCTCAAAAATAAGCTTGAGCAATTAAGTCTTCTTCCATCCCTTAATCGTGTACAATGTGCATAAATTTTATACAGTTTGTTCCGTTAATTTAGAGGTAAACTTTAATCAATTAAAGGTCATCGAGGTCGAATTCATAATTATAGCTATCAATGGTGGTTTTGATTTTGTCCGGTTCCTCACATGAGTGGACCATGTTGGCATAGAACAAATGGACCACACGCAGGAAGTAAGAATGAGCGCGCGGTTTGAAAAGAGAGGTTAGGCCACGAGCCCTCAATTCGCGGACAGGCCATGCGGTCTCCACATTACTCTCAAGAGTAGGTGTAATGTCGAAACGAGCTTCAGTTTCAATTGGCCATTCAGCCTAATTTGGGGTCGGAGGAGCATTAGAAGGGCCCTCGGATGACCTAGCATGCTTGGAAATAACCCTAGGAGCCATTGGAATGAAGAAAATTGGTTCAGGACTTTTGTCAAACACCTGGTATGCAGCAGAAATTAAAAGAGAGCAAAATGAGGTTAGAAAGGTGAAAATTCCAAAAATTTACATCTAAAATTAACCATGCACAACCCCAACAAATTCTACAACCTTCACCACATCAATCCCATCCTCCATTGATCACGAAATCAAAGAAATAAAAGAAGAAGAGAACTTACCCAATGTGGTGGAACAAAGCCTCCTCAAGCTTGAATGATGGAGGATGAGGATAGAGATTGGAGATTGGATGATGAAAGTGGGAGAGAGAGAGAGGGATGGTTGTAGGGTTTGATAGGGGTGGGATGAGAGTAGGGGGGTTATAAGAGCACAAATGGGCTTTCAAGCCCATTTAATTGCCAGCGCAGGGAATCCACGGGCGCCCGCGGGGTGACAAATGCTACTGCAAGGTTTTGCGGGGGCCCGCGAAGGCTCGACGGGGCTCCGCGGTTCTACTGAGTACACTGGCATGATTCGCAGGCGCCCGCAGTAGCGCTGCGGGTGCCCGCGGAGGCTCTTGAACTGATGCCTTGTGCAGCAACCTCAAACCTCTCAAGGCCGTGAGTGAATCAGGTGAACTTTTAACATGACATGGGGTATGACGGAGATCTTGATCACCGCATAAAGGGAAATGGAGCGAATGAATTCACAAGCTATAGCCAAGAGATGAAAACACTATAAAAGCTTTGAATGGAACGGAGAATATGCCCAATGACTTCGAGTATTTCCTGAAGTGGAACGAAGATTTGGATATAATGAATAAAACCAAATGGAATTGCCGGAATGCCCAACGTACCAATTCAGGAAACATGCACATTCTTGGTCGACTTCGCAACTTCCCGGGAAAGTCTTGGCACTGGACGTGTAGAAGATGGAAGCTAAGAATTCGGAAGAATTGCTTCTCATGAATGCTAAATTTATTGTCGATAGCTAGACGAACCAGGCATTGCATGGCACACTAATCCTTGTAGATTGGGTCCGTCAATAGGACTTTCTCAACTTTTTGAACAGGGATTATGCCATCAATGTAAGGCTTAAGCCGTTGGCCATTAATTTTGAAGAGAGATCCGTTGGTAGGATCTTGGAGTTCGACCGCGCCATGAGGAAAGACGGCTGTGATGACATATGGACCATCCCACTGTGAACGGAGTTTACCGAGAAAGAGTCTCAATCTAGAATTGAAAAGCCAAACTTTTTATCCAGGGGTAAAAGACTTTTTGACAATGTGCTTGTCATAAAAAGCTTTAGTCTTTACCTTATAGATTTTGGCAGTTTCATACGCATCATTTCGAAGTTCCTCAAGTTCATTGAGTTGCAATTTACGAGTAGAGTCGGCTTGTTTGAGATCAAAGTTGAGCCTTTTTATGGCCCAATAAGCACGGTGCTCTAGTTCAACTGGGAGATGACAAGCTTTTCTAAAGACAAGCCGATATGGCGACATGCCAACGGGTGTCTTGTAAGCCGTTCGGTAAGCCCAAAGCGCATCGTTTAGTCTTAATGACCAATCTTTGCGGTCCGGTCGAACCATTTTTTCCAAGATGTGCTTAATCTCCAGATTGGATACTTCCACTTGACCACTCATTTGAGGATGGTAAGGTGTGGCAACCTTGTGAAGGACGGAGTACTTGGAGAGGACAGATTTAACATAATGATTTCGGAAATGAGATCCGTCGTCAATGATGATTGCTCGGGGCGTAGCAAAACGACTGAAAATATTTGATTGAATGAATTAGATCACACTTTATGATCATCAGTTCTGGTAGCCTCGGCTTCAACCCATTTGGAAACATAATCCACCGCCACAAGGATATACTCATAGCCATAAGAAGATGGAAATGGTCCCATGAAGTGATCCCCCACACATCGAAAATTTCAATAATTAGGATTGGAGTGAGGGGCATCATGTCCCTCCTAGACATGGATCCGAGCTTTTGGCAGCGCTCACAAGATTTACAGAAGTTGTAAGCATCCCGAAACAAGGATGGCCAATAAAATCCACTTTGAAGGACTTTGTCGACTGTCTTTTTGGCACTAAAATGGCCTCCACAAGCAAGAGTATGACAGAAATTTAGAATGCTAGTGGTCTCAGTTTCGGGAATGCATCGCCAAATGATTTGGTCCGGGCAATACTTGAATAGTTCCGGATCTTCCCAAAAGAAATGCTTAACTTGGGAGAAGAAACGGTCTCTTTCCTGTTTGGACCAAGTGGAGGGAATTTTGCCTACCGCAAGGTAGTTGACAATATCTACAAACCAGGGAAGACTTGAATAGGAAATCTGGAAAAGTTGCTCATCCAGAAAGGAATCACGGACGGCAGAAAATTCTGAGGATTTTTTAATGAGTAAGCGAGAGAGATGATCGGTGACAACATTTTCAGTCCCCTTTTTGTCCCGGATTTCGATGTCAAATTCTTGAAGTAAGAGTATCCATCGAATTAGGTGAGGTTTGGTCTCTTTTTTCGCTAACAAGTGCCGAAGAGCGGCATGATCCGAGAAGACTATGACCTTGGAGCCAAGAAGATAGGAGCAGAATTTATCCAAGGCATACACCACAGTTAGCAATTCTTTTTCAGTGGTGGTGTAATTTAACTGAGCATCAGAGAGAGTCTTGCTCACATAATAGATGGCATGCGGAAGCTTGTCCACATGTTGGCCCAAAACCGCGCCTAATGCATAATCGGATGCATCACATATGATCTCAAAGGGGAGAGACCAATTGGGCAGTTTCATGATTGGGGCGGATGCAAGAAGAGTACAAAGTTTAATGAAAGCTTCCATGCAAGCTTCATAAAAATTGAACGGAATATCCTTGGCAAGAAGATTACACAAGGGCCGAGAAATTTTGCTAAAGTCCTTGATGAAGCGACGATAAAATCCGGCATGGCCAAGAAAGGAACGGATTTGACGGACGGAATTCGGAAGAGGAAGATTAGAGATTAACTCAACTTTTGCCTTGTCCACCTCAATTCCCCATTTAGAAATGACATGTCCTAGAACAATGCCTTCTTGGACCATGAAGTGGCTTTTCTCCCAACTTAGAATGAGATTTGTCTCTTTACACCTTTGGAGCATAAGAGATAGATTTTGGAGACACGAGTCAAAGGAGGATCCAAAGACGGAGAAGTCATCTATGAATACCTCTAGGAATTTTTTAACCATATCTGAATATATAGACATCATGCATCTTTGGAACGTAGACGGTGTATTACATAGCCCAAAAGGCATGCGTCTATAAGCAAAGGTTCCGAAGGGGCATGTGAATGTGGTCTTCTCTTGATCTTGCGGATCAATTGCCACTTGGTTATAGCCGGAATAACCATTAAGGAAATAATAAAAGCTTTGGCCAGCTAACCTCTCTAGGATTTGATCAATGAATGGGAGTGGAAAATGATCCTTCCTAGTGGTAGAATTAAGTTTCCGGTAGTCAATGCACACACGCCAACGGGTGGTGGTGCGTTGTGGCACGAGCTCTCCCGTAGAATTTTCAACGACGGTGAGGCCGGATTTCTTAGGAACAACTTAAGTGGGACTCACCCATTTGCTATCGGAGATAGGGTAGATGATTCCTGCATCCAATAGCTTGATCACTTCTTTCATGACCACTTCCTTCTTGTTGGGATTCAACCGGCGCTGCACCTCTCTAGAAGGTTTATCGTCCTCCTCCATATGGATGCGATGCATGCAAATAGAAGGGTCGATTTCTTTCAAATCAGCCACTGCCCAGCCAATAGCTTCTTTGTGCTCTTGTAACACCACTAAAAGGCTAGTTTCTTGATCCTTTAAAAGATCAGAAGCAATGATGACTGGAAGAGTTTGATTAGCACCAAGAAACACATACTTAAGGTGAGCTGGGAGCAGCTTTAGCTCAAGTTGTAGAGGGGACTCCAAGGAAGGGACCAGAGGAGTAGAAGAGAGTTGAAGAAGCGGTTCTTTTGGAATTTTCCATGGAGGAGTATCCATGACAGCATCAATGTCAAGCAAGGAATTGACTTCTTGGATTGATTGGTCAATATCAAAGTTTGAGAAGTCGAAATGAGACATACAAGTTTCCAAAGGATCTTTGCTTAGAATGAAGGGGAAAGATTCTTCGACCACTTCATCTACCACATCGATAAGGAAGCAATCATCCTTATCGGAAGGATGTTGAGTTGTATGGAAGATGTGGAGTTTGGCTTGCATATTTCCAAAGGCGATATCCATCGCCTTGATTCGGCAATTAATTGAAGCATTAGCCGTAGCTAAAAATGGCCTACCGAGGAATACAGGAATATGTTTCTTTGGGTCATGGACTGGTTCCATGTCAAGAACCACAAAGTCTACCGGAAAGTAGAATTTGTCCACTTTGATAATGACATCCTCTAGAATGCCTCGTGGGTGTTTGACCGATCTATCGGCAAGCTGCACGGAGGTTGGCTTTAGATCTCCTAACCCAAGCTGTAAGTAAACTGAATATGGAATCAAATTTACACTAGCTCATAGGTTAAGGAGGGCCCTTTCTATCTTGTTGTCGCCAATGACACACGAGATAGTTGGGGCGTCCGGATCCTTATACTTTGGAGGAGCACCGTGCTAAATAATTACACTTACATTTTCAGTTAATCTCACTTTCTTTGGCAAATGATTTTTGGAAGTGCGCTTTTGAGTGCACAAATCCTTGAGAAATTTTGTATAGGGAGGGATTTGCTTTATAGCATCCAAGAGAGGCAAGTTAATTTTTACTTGCTTGAAAACTTCCCACATGTCTTGAATTTTGCAATTCTTGTTCCCAATATGTGTCGACTCTTGGAGACGTTGAGGAAACGGAGCTTTAGGCTCATAAGAAGTTTCCACACTTGGGGTAATAAGCTTGGGATTTTCAGGAGTAGGATTTGGATTAGAAGAGCTGGGACTTGGATTTGGATTTGTCGAAGGAGAATTTTTCTCATCCCTGTTTCTATTAACCTTGTTGTCAACAACACGACCACTCCTAAGGGTGGTGATTGCTTGGATTTGTTCATGAATTGGCCCACTTGGAGGAGGGGATTCATCAATCACATGCATCCCTCTAGGATTTTTAAATGGTTGTGCGGGAAGCTTACCCTTGTCTTTTTGGAGCAATTGATTCATGAAGTTAGCTATTTAGCCCACTTGATTCTCAAGCTTAGCTATGGACTAAGTATGAGAATGAACCATTTGGAGAGTGGGTTGCAAAGATGTCAAGAGTTGCTTGTTGGAATCCATCATTTGTTTATTCAATGATTCCATTATTTGCTTGTTTGTAGCCACAATCTCATCAGTTGGGAACACATGGGGTTGATTGGAGACATTTGGATTATATGGAGGACGATAGCTTGAAGAGGCCTGGAATTACCTATTTTGAAATTGAGAATAGGGCTGATTTTTTTGCCCTTGATTTTGAAAATTTAAATTTTATGGGGCTTGTTGCCTCCACGAGAAATTCGGATGATCTCTCCATCCGGGGTTGTAAGTATTGGAATATGGATTATTTCCAGGCCTTAAGAACATTGCATTTGCTTGCTCTGGATTGGAATTAGGAAATTGTTCTGGTGTGGGACAATCTTCAGAAAGATGGAATGGACTAGTACATGACGCACAAACCGCACTTGCCGAATTTTAAGACAAAGAGGGGGAGAGATGTGGTGCCATCAATTGATAGAATTTATGAGCTATGGCATCCACTTGGGAAGATTCCTCCCTCAGTGTTTTTGGTTGACAAGGGTTAATGTTCTTTGTATTGGTTGAGATTGGACCACTACGAGAGCTATGCTGTAATGAGTTTTCACTCAAATTTTTAAGTAAGGTCCATGCCTCATCCATACTTTTAGACATGAACATCCCTCCACAAGATGAGTCAACCATGAACCTATGTGGGTTGGTTAATCTAGCATAAAAAGCTTGCACCAATTGCCATTTTGGAATTAGGTGGTGCAGACATTTCCTTAAGAGGTCTTGAAATCGCTCCCAAATCTCATGGAGTTGTTCCCCCTCGCTTTGTGAAAAGCTAAGAATGGAACGCCTCATTAAATTGGTTTTACTCACTGGATAATATTTCTTTAGGAATTCTTGTTGCAGTTGAGCCCATGTGGTGATGGAATTGGCAGCAAGGGAGTTCAACTAATACTTTGCCCATTCTTTTAATGAGAACGGGAAGAGATGCAATTGGAGAGCATTATCAGGAAAGCCCCTCAACTTGATGGTAGAGCATATTTCAAGGAATTCATCAAGGTGCTTATAAGGGTCCTCATTTTTAAAGCCATGAAAAGATGGAAGCATTTGGATGGTGCTAGATTTGATTTCATATTAAGCGGCCTTAATATTTGGCATCACTATGCAAGAGGGAGAAGCATAAGTGGTAGGGATGAAATGGTCCCTAAGAGTTATGGGAACCACATTTGGAATTTCGGCCCTATCATTATTAATTCCCTCACTTCCTACATTTCTTACATTTTCATCCATTGTGTTAAATTTAGTTTTAAGCTCTCTTATGCTAGAAGATTCCCTAAGGGTTCGTCTAAGAATTCTTTCAAGAGAATTTATATCAACTGGAGATTCAAGAGTTGGTAGGGAGAGTGATCTATAGCCAAATATCAATGACTCACAACACAATCATCACAACAATTTATCATCATCAACTCCACATACGATGTTCCCTTTCTCCTCAATTATCAAGACAGGAATTAAATTGCCACGACAAGGACCGATGCTTTGCAATGTAAATTCATAATAAGTAGCCTCGACAAGGGCTTCACAGTTTAACTATCGCTAATTTTAACACATGCACGATATTAACAATTTTGAAACTAAAAGGTCAAGAGACTTACCTGGAGTCCTCTAGACTTACAAATTTGCTAGCGTTCCCTCGGCAAGCATCAAGTCCCTAGAATCTCACAAACAACTTACAACACCAAGATGGTCAAAACTGCACAAGAAATATTCACAAATCATAATATTAACAATCAATCCAAAATTAACCCTAGAACTTTGGCTGTAAAAACCGTTTGCAATCCCCGGCAACGACGCCAAAAATTGATCGACGGATTGATTACAATTATAAATCAACCCATTTTGCAATAGCACAAATCACTGTAAAATATGGCTATTGGTCGGATAAGTCAAACCACTGGGACTGCTAGTCTATGGCAACCTAAGTGTCTAGAATCATCTTTTAGAATGATAAGGGGGTTTATAGAGGATTTGTTGGTTTGTCACTAAAACTATGAATTGAGAAATGCAAAAAAATGGTAATGCTAAGAAATAAATAGGCAAAGACAATTAAAAAGAACTAGGGAAGTGACTCTGCACTAAACCCTAAACACATTCTAGATCAAGACTAAATTAGGGTTAGAAAATATATATATAATGGTCAAGAATTATATAGTAACACATGGTTACCCTATAATCATCAAGAAGTTCATTAAATCAAAACAAGAATGATCCATCAAAAGTTCATGCATTTGAACTACCTAAACTAGGGTGTAGCATCAAACATACTACCTTAAGCAAAAGATCATCAAGCTATTAATCAAATGATAAAGCACATGAAGTTAGGAATCAAGTATAAACCATCAAAGGGAATACCTAAGCAATGGACTATCAAGTTTCTCTATCAACATGCCATGAAAACCATTCATAATCTTATTTCCATTGTCACCATGAAAATGTAAGCATTAAGATTAATATAAGGATCATCAAAGACAAGATAATTAACTTACATCAATCATTTATAAACATTGAAATTCATTACAAAAAGTAATATGCTCTAGATTATGAAAAGACCAAAAATTATACATTATTATCCCCAAAATAGAGTCTAATCTAGAACATGATTACAAGGGAAGGTATCATCACCTCCCTAGATGGAGGTTTAGTTACCCATTAATGCAAGGAGTGGAGAGAAGGAAGAAGAAGAATTCTCCATTGTTGCACCTTGAGCTCCAAGAACACCCCAAAAAGCTCTTCACCTCTTCTCTAGCTCTTTAATCTATGAGAAATGAGATATGTATGACCATACCCCCTTCTTATACTTCCAAAACCTACTCCCCATACTCCCAATCCTGAGCCTTATACTCTGCATAAAGCTGGACCACACAAAAGAATGATAAGGGGACAAGAATGCTGAAAAACAGGAGCAGTTGAACTGCCTTCTGCAGGTTAGCGGGCACCCGCGAGGCGCCAGTGGGGGCCCGCGGAGGCTTGGCTTCGAGGGGATGCTACTGGAGCAAATGGCAGGCGCCCGCAGGGCTTCAGCAAGGCTCCGGCGAAAGAGGCCAGAGAGTTGAGGGGTTCGGTGGGCGCCCGTGGAGGCTTGGCTTCGCAACATTATCAAGGCTTCTTGCAAGCCTTCTTCAAGCCAGACCGTGGATGCACTTCCACGACTCAGTCATGACTTCACGAAACGCCAACAGAAGAGGTCAGGTCCAAAAGATGGCTCCCTGACACGGCACATGTATTTCAACACAATTGATGCCAAATCCGCTTCTTTGATCAAATTCAGGGAGACTGACCTGAAACAAGACAAAAGTGCAAAAATGAATTAAAACTGTACATTCTATTCCATTAACAGACTTAACTAATGCAAGAAAGGGCACTTAAATATGCAATATTCGGTGCTTATCACTGACAAAGCTACTTCAGAACAAAGAGCCTCATACTATAAAGGATGTTCAAGTCCTCATCGGGCGAATTGCAGCCCTCAGCCGTTTCATATCCAGACTGTCAGACAAGTATAAATCGTTCTTCGACACCATTAAAGCAAAGAAGGGAGAGGTTTGGGGGGCAGAACATTGAGAGGCTCTCATAAAACTCAAGGAGTATATGATCAATCCCCCAATCCTGTTTGCCCTAGAGCCTAAAAAATCATTGTACCTTTACTTGGCAGTATCTCGCGGTTAGCAACTAGTTCGCCCTGGTAAGAAGGGTGGGCAAAAAACAACACCTTGTCTTCTATTCCAGCAAAACCATGATTGACTCAGAGAGCAGGTACTCGATGGCTGAAAAAGTCATCCTCGCCTTAATTCAGGTAAAAAGGAAGCTCTGGCACTACTTTGAGGCTTACCGGATAATAATCCCCATAACACACCCAATCAGAGTAATCCTCAATCAGCCAGACATCTCAGGCAGATTTACCAAATAGGCGATCGAATTAAGCTCTTTTGATATTCAATATGAACCACACGCCGCGAAGAAGGGGTAATTGGTTGTGGACTTCCTCTTGGAATCTGACCCAGGATAAGAATAGCCGGTCATAGAGAATCCCCCCTGGGAATTATCTGTGGATGGATCCTCAAGCCAAAATGGGGTAAGAGCAGGCTTAGAGATCAGAAGTCCCGAGGGGACTAGACTCTAACAAGTAATTAGATGGGATTTTTTAGCCACAAATAACGAAACAGAATACGAAGCACTATTGGTAGGGCTCAGATGAGCTAGAGAGCTTCAGGTAAGGCACTTTCGAGCTCATAGTGATTCATAACTCGTCACTAGACAAGTGATAGGTGAATACACCCCTGGAGAGGAAAGAATGAACGCATACAAGGAAGAAGTGGGAAAGCAGGCAAAAGGCTTTGACACAATAGAATTCAGGCAGATCCTGAGGAAAGAGAACCCAATTACTGATCGCTTCGCCAGCACAACCTCATCAATAAACAACTCGATGATAAGAATCATGCCCATTAACATTCTAGATGCACCAAGCATTATAAAAGGATTACCAGTGTTAGTCATACCGAGAGAACCAAGCTGGATGGACCCAATCCTTGCATATTTGGAAAGAAAGGAACTCCCTAATCCAAAGAAGAAGCTATGAAACTGAGAGCAAAAGTTGCGAAATACTTGATCACAAGTGGAAAGCTCTTCAGATGCTCGTTGGTGGTTTGTCGCACACCGACCCAAAGTTTGCACTAAAAGATAGTGGTGTAGAGCTATGATGAATGTGGCCAAGTTTTACATTTAGAAATTGCCACTACTACCTTTCACTAAAAATATAGCTAGGGCAAGTAGGGATCGTCCCAAGGGATTAGGGGGTCGTACTAGTTTGAGGAATCAAGATTAGGGTTAGTAGGTCGAGTGATTAAAAGATTGGTTGGTGGTTGAATAATACTAAGATGTTATTTAAACTAAAGTAAACAATAATGCAATAAAGAGAATAAAAGAGAGAGAGAGAGATCTTTGGATTTAGAGATCACCACTAAGCATAGCTTTTCTACACCCTTAATGAATGACTAATGAGGGGAAAAACATGTATTGCAACAAAGTGTGTGTGTGTGGTTGTTTCAACAAGCATGGATGACAAATTAAGCATATATTGTCTAAACAACATGGTGGATAGCACAACATATAAAATTAAACCATTAATCCTTTCTTTAAGCTCATAATCCAAACACATCACAAGGTTAGAGATATATGTTACTTGCTTTCATAAGTATGGAACATCAACAACAAGCATGGATTGTCCTCCTATTTAATATCTAAACTACAACTACACTACAATTAAGCTAATGACATGAAATTAAACTAATTAAACTAAGGGAGAGGTACAATCCATCAAGAAATGAATATGAACCATCAAATAAACCACAAGAACATTCCATTAAGCACTATGTCTTGATAATCTCTAGATCTATAGCATTAATACGCATAGACATGCATCAACAACACAAGAAATAGAGACAAACACATGAACATCTATTCTAGCATACATAGACATATAGATAGAATGAAATGATCAATTGGAAGCATTAAACCATATAAATCATTGAATAAACAAGATCTATATATATATAAAAGTGTCAAAACATGTATCACAATAAAAATCCCCTCAAAAATACATAAATTAAGATGTAGAAAACATGCTTAGGGCTAACTCTAGCCCCAAGAGGATGTCTAGCCACTCATGGATGATGTCTTCCAACCCTCAAGGGCAACTCCATCGAAGAAATTTACTCCTTGGTTGATGAAGAACCTCCAATGGTGTCTCTAGCCTCCTCTTCTAATTTGCTTCCTCACTAAGAATTCTCTCCAAAGTTTCTAATTCTCCCCTCTAAGTATATCTCAAAAAGTGGCTCATATTCCTTATATAGGTAGGTCAAATATCACCCCAAATGAGCTGGGCTCGTACACCAAATATTCCTCTAATGATTGGATATGAGATAACTTTTAATGAGCTAGAATTTGGATTTTCTCAGGATTTGGGAAGTTCGATCGATTGAAGTTGTGGTGAGATCGATCGAACATGGCTAAGATCTATCGAATTGAAGCTGTATCGATCCTCTATGGCGGTGCCTTTTTGGATAAAAACAAATCTGAGATATTTTAAAGATATTTTTGGGAAAAGGACAAAAGTGGTTGGTAGGGTGGTACAGCTGGATAAGATCAATCATTTGGATAAGGACAAGATGGTTCGATCGATCAGAGAATGAAGTTATATTGATCGAACTTTGAGATCTTTGAATAGGGACAAACATGGCTCAGATCCATCTTGAAGTGCTGAGATCGATGAAAGTTGGATCAATTAAACTTTTTTTGAGATCGATCGAAGTTGCTGAAATTCTACCCTTCACTTCCTTTTGCTCTACTTTGCTCCACTTTGCTCCTTTCTTTGATTCATCCCAGAATTGCTTAATTTCTGCTCTTATTTGGCTGAGTTAGCTTATTTTGGGGATAAGTACCTGAAAATGGAAATAATACGAAATCTATACAAAGTGGGAAAATAAGATAGATAAAAGTTCTAGAATACCTAAGCTTAAGGGGTTTAAATGTGCACTTTTCAGCGCTCATCACACCCCCAAACTTAAATATTGCTAGTCCCTAGCAATGAACTAGAAAGTAACGGAATGAAATGAACCACTAAATAACTATGAACTAGAAAGCAATAATTGGATAACGCCACTTTCGTAGGGAACACGATTACATTTAGCATATGCAACAAGCCTTTTAAACCCCTATGTTACCCCTTGTGGACGAGTAAAGTCTCACGAGGGTTTCCAGAAATGATACCCACAAACATTAAGCTCATTCTTTCAAAAGAGGCACTAATATTGCAAACAAGCATTGGGAGAAAACTACCTCAAGTATGTAATATTTCAAACATTTCCAAGCAATCTCTCAAAATCTCAACATCAAGCAAGTAAGTATGGTCCTCCACACATCAAGAAAATGATCATGAAAATCAAAACAACTCTAGAATCCTTTTTGAGTGGACCGGCATCAAATATGTTGCTATCTTAGCCAACTAAAGAAATGACCACATTCTTACCCTCAAACTAGCACACAAATCTAGTACCGATCATCAAGACAAAAACTGAACCTTTTATTAAAGCTTTATTGTTCTAGGTGCGCTTATTCTTTTCACTCAATTTTTTTTTTTTTTTTTTTTTTTACAGGATCAAAGATGGAAGTATGATGTAATGTGTTGATCTATTAAGCTTTCTAGCGATTCATGAGGTCGAGAGTTAGGTCAATGACTCCCAAACTAGATGGCTTTAGGGCACTAGGTGTTCAAACACCCCTAAGGACTTACAAGCTCAAATCAACTAGGTTACAAATCAAGACAACTCCTATCTAATTATTTCCCACTCTCACCTTTTGAGAGAAGTCCTCACTTTTTTTTTTTTTTTTTTAAATTCAATTATTAACCTAGAGCTTGGGCCCTCCACCTTTCGGCGCGAGAAGTTTAGTGCTTGATGAGGCTAGAATCCTGGCTACTTAGTGAAAAGGGGTTGTTATCCACTTTTATCAAGATGAAAGCTTTCAGTGCACTACTAGCCCAATTGGGATATAACCAATTCAATAATAAACAAAGCATGTACCCCACAAATGAATGCTAGTGTGCGCCTATGCTAGTGTAGATTCCTAGAGTGAATCTCAAAACAATCACAAAATCAGGATGATGTGGACTAGAAGTGCAAGCAAGATATTAATCTTTTGAAAAATTTACTCCTAAATGGCATCCACAAGGCATACAAGGAGTATTGGACTCTCAAGTCAAGCAATTTTTAAATTTTAAGCAATATAGTCCTCAAAAGATCAAAATCATAGCTAGTTATGGACAAATCATAGAAAATCCCTCAAATACATAAGTCATGCTAAAATTTTTGAATTTAAGGCAAACAATACAAATCACACTATTACCCCCAAACTTAAATGGCACAATGTCCTCAATGTGCAAAGAGAACAAAAGGAAAGAGTATACCAGTGCAACTATAGCAAAGAATAGCCGGAATAGAAGTATCCAAAGTAGGTGGCATAGCCCCCCCAAACTTGGGATTAACTGTGGTCCTGAAAATTTGGCACTTGGATAAAACTCATCAGTTAACAAAAGGGATAATAACAGTGTACAGTGGACATTCAAGTGTAAATGGGATAGCAACTGAAAATAGAGAGAGGTATAAGGGTGGTCCTGAAAATTTTGGGTACTACTCTCTCTCACTGAAGTCATTGGGATGCACCTGATGGAGTTAGTCACAAATAGATATATTAATAGAAGAATATGACATCCAAAAGATCATGGATAAAATAGAAAAATAGAATAAAGTACAGTACATCTAGTGAGATATCAAGGCCAACAGACTGGCCACAAAAATAATATAACAGTATTAAAGATATGCAGATATCACAGATATATAAGAGGAGTAAGAAGATATGGAAATCATGAAGAAGAGGTAGGACGGGCAGGTTGCATTCCGCGGATGTCTCTGGATAGATCTCTACATGCGGTCATGACATCTGTGAGAGGGAAACAATGTCAGCTCTAATAGAGACAGTTTCTGCGCGGATAGATACCACGGCATCCTCCAGAGTCTAAAGTCGCTCTCCGAAGTCGGGTATGTGAGCAGGAGCCTTAGGTGTGGCTGGATCGGGAGAATAATGATCCTGAGCCTGCTCCTCATCATGAATGGGCAACCCAGCCGGAGAGTGATGCTTTGGATCCTCTATAGGCTACTCTAAATCAATATCCATGTGCATGGTAGGTGGATCGACTGGTATATCATCCGCTGCCTACTCAAACTCCTCTCTCTCTAACTCTTCAGCTACCTCGGCAGCTTCATCCCGCAAATTCTTGATAGGAGCGTTGTAGCTCTTATCCCAATCCTTCTTCTTGAATGAACAGGCCCCAGACTCAGTCTGCTCCCATGGCTGGAAGGGATAGCGCCGGTCTCTCAAAATCTGTGTGATGAGATGGCCGAATGGGAGATACTTAGCCCTTTTGGGCTTGGCCTTGCTGATGTGGTCGACATACAGCTTCATCATGACGCTTTAGATGAGCACAGGAATAGACATCCAGTGCCCTGTATAGAAGGCGTATAAAGCTGTAAGATAATCGCCGCGCCTATGTGTCTTGTGGCTGGCCATGAAAATATTTCGGTATAGCACCGAATCAAAAAACTGAAGGTCTCGTCATCTGCATAGTGACCTGTGAGTAAAACAGCCATGTCTGTATATGATGCCCTACAGAGAGTGGGATATGTGTCCTGTAGCTCTAGAGGGCAGACATGTGGACAGTGGCACGATCTGGACAGAGTGTCCACTGTGATAGTGATAGTATGGCCTTCAATGGTAGTCCGCAGCTCTGCCAGGTTACTCGGGGGGATGGAAGAACATCCGGACCAACCTCTGGTACACTAGGTATGTGACAAGGGTAAGAATGGCTACAAGGCCCCTCCGTAATATATTATCATATGTTGATCGGGTAAGTACTGATCGGGCAAAAAAGTTTGTATCGAAGACTGACTCGTGCACCACTCAAAAGCGTGAGTATCTATGTAATGGCCGGTCTAAGTGTTGGGCTGGCTGAGCTGGCTGTGGTGATGGAGATGGTATATGCTCAGCCTCAGCGTCAACCTGGGAAGAAGATGCCTCGGCTGAAGACTGTAATTGACTATCAGCTGGAGACTAAGGTGGATTGGGCTCTACTAGCTCCTCCTAAATGGGGTTTTGGGCATGAGATAGACCTGCCTCGTCATCCAAACTCTGCCTGTCCCTGCGGTGATAGTGCCCGCGAGTTACAGTCTTGACCCTAGCCATGGTCTGCAAAATAAAAGGAAAACTTACAAAATGGGAGTCAGTGCCAGCATAAAAAATTAAAGCACAGTTTATAGAATCATGTATGTCAAATAGTATAGACAATAGGAATATGAATCTATGCAAGTGACAAGGAATAAGTGACATGATGTGAGACATGCTAGACAGTATAAGTATGGAATGCATCCAATGTGGAAAACACAGGCATTGGGCATGTATGAGATAGCATGAAACACAAGAGATGGTGTGTGAAATGTGTGAAGTCTATCTATGAAGTTCGATCGATCACAAAAATATGAGATCGATGCAAGTTTGATCGATCAAGAATAAGTGAGATCGATCTGTTACAGATTGATCGAGTAAAAAGTTCGATCGATCGAACTGTGACGGGAAACTCGAAAAGTCACAGATCTGTGATGTGGATGGCGTGGGGCCTTCACGAACATGGTTGTGGGCCCATTAACACAACAAACATCAATCCTAGTCACTGGATTCGGCCCATAACTCCGAAAATCAAATAAAATCCAAAATCTATACAAAACATAAATACATATATATACATATATATACACAGAGCTCAAAGCTTCATCAATGGAGATATTCATCATCATAACAACTTAGATCTAACATTTAGAGCATGTATTTATCAAATTGAAGCTTGAAATCACAAGAGTAGGATTCGAATCTCACCGGAATCAAGAGAGAAGTGGAGATGCGAATGAGATCTACTATGGAAGAGAGAGGATCGACGCCTAGGATGGTCGCCGAAGTCTCGCTGGAGGTGGAGAAGAGTTGTATGTAGCAGCGAAGGGTGAAACGAGGGTTTGAGATCGATTCTTGTGAAATCGATCGAATGACCCTAAATCGATTTTTAAAAACATTCCCTTGCCATTTTGATCGATCGAACTGAATCCTCAAATCGATCGAACTGACATCGATCTCTCCTCTTAAGTGACAAAATATTTTTGGGATTTTTGAAAAATAAAAATAAAAATAAATAAAATTATTTTTAGGATTTTTGAAAAATATTTATTTATTTAAATTATATATATATATATATATTTGAAATCAAGAATTTAAAACAAAGTCAAGGTTGAAAATCAAAGAACAAAGATCGATCTCTAGAATACCTTCGATCGATCGAGATTGCATAGATTTGAAGAAATGTTTGATCGATGAGACAGAGAGGCTTTTGGATGTAGGTGGATGCAGGTTCAAAATTTTTCTAAGTGTTGGAACTGCAGATTGATCCAAGATAAAGTTGGATCGATCGAAGAACTAAAGATCGATCTAGGAACAAGTTCAAACGATGGGACAGAGAGCTGAAATATGCAGGTTTTGTTCAAATAATTGGACAGAGAGTGATTTAGATGCAGGTTTGATGCAGGTGGGAACTTCGATCGATCGAACTCATTTTGAGATTGATCGAACTTATGCAAAATGCTCAATTTCAATATAAAAGTGCATGCAATCCTAATCACAGTTCCTAGCAATGCATATGAACCCAAAGCCAATATCTAGACTTCGCAAGAAATGAAATTAAAGACAGAAATGAGGGAGGAATAGGGTTTTGACACCCTATGAAATGTCTTGCTAGTCTTTAACGTCTCTAGCAAGACGTTGGACTCTTTTAGCCAGGATTAAACATCTTGTAGTGCATCCCCTCCTTGATGGGGTGATAAGTGTTTTGAACTCCACCCAACAAATGGTTTTTTAAAGAACTTGTTGGATTAAGCTCAAATGACGTTTTTGGTCCTTGGTCAAAACAATCTTTGGGCTTCCACACCCTTTCAAAACAAGATTTTGAAATAACTTTCTTTGGTTTCAAGGTTGAAGATGGACTTTTCGAAACTTTGGTTTCACACAAAAACTCAATTCCTTCTCATTTAAGGTCATGATATTTCTCTACAACATTCACTTTTTCATGCTTGTCAAATGAATTGGGGGTTGGATTAAAGATATTCAACTTCACCTTCATGTGGCCAAATGAGATCTTTATTATCCCCGGCCTACAATTAATGTTAGCATTCGTGGTTGCCAAGAAAGGACGGCCAAGGATAACGGGAGTTTGACTCTTAGGATTTGGAACCGGTTCTGTGTCAATGACAACGAAATCAATGGGAAAGAAAAATTTATCAATCTTAATCGATACGTCCTCAATGATACCCTTAGGCTTTTTGATTGATCGGTCGGCAAGTTGTAAAACTACCGACGTCGGTTTCAAGTCTCCTAAAGCCTAATTTGACATATACCGAGCATGGAAGAAGATTAACACTTGCTCCAAGAAGAGCCCGATTAATGATATGATTTCCAATAATGCATGAAGTGGTAGGTGAACCAGGGTCCTTAAACTCTGGAAGAGTGTTATATTGCAAAATTGAGCTTACTTGCTCGGTTAAGACCACTTTCCTAGGTGCTTGGCTTTTGTTCTTCCTCTTTTGGGTGCATAAGTCTTTTAAGAACTTGGCATAAGCCGGAATTTGCTTGATTGCATCCAAAAGTGGAAGATTGACTTTTACTTGCCTAAACACTTCCATGATTTCATTAGCTTTGGCCTTTTGCTTGTCAATTGAAATGGATCCTTTTAAGGCATCTGGAAATGGAGCTCTTGGCTCAAAAACCTTTTCAGAAATTTTCTTTGAAGTCTCTTCAACACAAGAAGTTTTGAAATCATGTTGCAAATATTTCTTTTCAAAATCACTTTTTAAATCACTTTTCAAGATATTCTCATTCGAAAAATCATGCATATGCAATGAATGAGGAATAGGATATGAAATGGGACGGGTGTTAACTTATGGTTGCACTGGTTCACTCTCTTCATTGGACATACCCACTTGGTTGTCCACAATCTTCCCACTTCTCAAGGTAGTCACCGCATTGACATACTCTATTGTGTGACCTTCCGATGAGGAATGAGTCTCTACAACACATTGTTGCTTTTGTGGGGCATTCAAAGGCATTTTCCCTTTCTCTTTAGCATTAGCTATTTGCCCTACTTAGGCTTCTAGCTTAGCAATGGATTGAGAATGAGAATGAAGCAATTGAGTGTTAGCCTCTTGAGTGCCTAGAGCGGTTAAAACTTTCTCTTCAAAAGTGTGACTCCTAGCATTTCCTTGAGAATATGATGGTTGATTAGGAAAATAAGAATTAGAGAATTGGTTTCTTTGTGATTGAAATGGTTTATATCCTTGGGAACCTTGGCTTTGCATCGGAGGTGGAATATATTTCCCTTGGAAACCACCTTAGGGAGGGTTTGAGCCTTCCCCTTGGTTTTTCTAAGAGAAATTCGGGTGATTCCTCCAACTAGGATTATAATGATTGCCATAAGGATTGTTCCCTTGATTAACAAAAGTTGCATTGACTTATTCATGATGCTCACTTTGCACATGTCCATGGGGACAATTGGAAGTAGAATGTAAAACACTTGAACAAGTCATATATGTCTCATTGGATGCATGATGAGAATGGTTAGGGATGGAAGATACTTGATTTGTCGAGTTTTGGTTGATCAAGAATTGATCAAACCTTTGAGATAAGGATTTCATCTTGGCGGCTATTTCATTGGAATGGTCAACTTGATGTAAGCCAACACTCTTCCTTCCACTTGAATTCCTACCATTGTTGGAAGATAAAGTTCGATACAAAGAATTCTCACTCATGCTCTCATAAAGACGCCACACGTCATCCTCATGCCTATCAATGTAAGAGCCACCCATGGAAGCATCAACCATGCCCTTGTAATTATCCGATAAGCTCTCAAAAAATATTGAACTAATTGCCATTTAGGCATGTCATGATGTGGACACTTCTTAAGCAATTCATTGAAGCGTTCCCATGCCTCATAAAATGTTTCCCCATCCCCGTGTGAAAACTCCCTAATTGAAGTTCTCATGACATTGGTCATAGAAACTGGATAGTACTTCTTCAAGAACTCTTGTTGCATTTCTGCACAAGAAGTTATTGAAAAAGGTCTAAGATTGTTAAACCAATATTTTGCCTTGTCTTTAAGGGTGAATGGAAAAAGTTTAAGCCTTAAGACCTCTTTTGGCATGTCCGTGTATCTGATGGTGGAACATACTTCAAGAAACTCATCCAAATACTTGTAAGGTTCTTCACTTGGAAGTCCATGATAGTTATGAAGCATTTGAATGGTTTGTTGTTTGATCTCATAGTGGTGTGCTTTAAATGGTGGCAATTGAATGCGTGTGGATGCATTGTATTCATTAGGCACATAGTGATCTCTTAAAGCAAGGGGAGGATTAGCAATTGGAGGTGCAACATGGGCACCTTGATTGCCTTGAATGATGGGAGGTGGTAGAGTATAGATTGGCCTTGGCATTCCCAATGGAGCTTGGCCTTGTTGTTGTGGAGGATGAACAAATGGCCTCGGCATGCCTAATGGTACTTGCATGTTATCATGATGCACATTGGGGTGAAGGATACCTTGTTGGTCTATGTGACCAAGGTCCTCCACATGGTCCTCATTATGTCCTTCCAATGATGAAATGGATTGACTAGAACTTCCTCTTCCCCTAGGGTTTCAAACAATGGATTCAAGATAAAAATTTAGAGGGACAAGAGTGGGTCTCAATGATCTACGACCATGCATGCACAATGCAACACAAACAAGAAATAATGACAAACAATTCACCTTCACAACAAATCAACAATCAATAAACTTCCTCCACATACAATGTTCCCATACTCCCATGCTATCAACAATATGCAAAGAAAAGTAAATTGCCTCCACGTGGGCTCACGATTTATCTAAGAATTGAAATACAAGCCTCCACACGGGCCAATGATTTAACTAGAGATTGAGTAAGAAAAAGCTCACAAAGGTCCTTTAGCACTTCAACTCCAAAAAAATTTTTTTAGCTATGCAAATTTTTTAGAATTTTGCCTTTTTCCTTTGCTTTGCTTAGCTCCTTGCTTGGATGCTCTTTTACTCACCTTCTTGCTCAATGCCCCTAGTCAAACAAGAACCAACACAATAAGTAACCAAAATGAAATTAAAGTAAAGACACAATCAAAAGAGTACTAATTCCTAGTTGATTCCACAAATACGACGTTACCAATCAATCCCCGGCAACGGCGCCAAAAACTTGGTGGTTTGTAGCACCCCGGCCCAAAGTTTGCACTAAAAGATAGTGGTGTAGAGCTATGATGAATGTGGCCAAGTTTTACATTTAGAAATTGCTACTACTACCTTTCACTAAAAATATAGCTAAGGCAAGTAGGGATCGTCCCAAGGGATTAAGGGGTCGTACTAGGTTAAGAATCAAGATTAGGGTTAGTAGGTCAAGTGATCAAAAGATTAGATGGTGGTTGAATTATACTAAGACGCAATTTAAACTAAAGTAAAGAATAATGCAATAAAGAGAATAAAAGAGAGAGAGAGATCTTGGGATTTAGAGATCACCACTAAGCATAGCTTTTCTACACCCTTAATGAATGATTAATGAGGGGAAAAACATGTATTGCAAGAAAGTGTGTGTGTGTGGTTGTTTCAACAAGCATGGATCACAAATTAAGCATATATTGTCTAAACAACATGGTGGATTGCACAACATATCAAATTAAGCCATTAATCCTTTCTTTAAGCTCACAATCCAAACACATCACAAGGTTAGAGATATATGTTACTTGCTTTCATAAGTATGGAACATCAACAACAAGCATGGATTGTCCTCCCATTTAACATCTCAACTACAACTACACTACAATTAAGCTAATGACATGAAATTAAACTAATTAAACTAAGGGAGAGGTACAATCCATCAAAAAATGAGTATGAACCATCAAATAAACCACAAGAACATTCCATTAAGCACTATGTCTTGACAATCTCTAGATCTATAGCATTAATACACATAGACATGCATCAACAACACAAGAAATGGAGACAAACACATGAACATCTATTCTAACATACATAGACATATGGATAGAATGAAATGATCAATTGGAAGCATTAAACCATATAAATCATTGAATAAACAAGATCTATATATATAAAGTGTCAAAACATGTATCACAATACAAATCCCCTCAAAAATACATAAATCAAGATGTAGAAAGCATGATTAGGGCTAACTTTAGCCCCAAGAGGATGTCTAGCCACTCATGGATGATGTCTTCCAACCCTCAAGGGCAAGCTCAATCGAAGAAATCTGCTCCTTGGTTGATGAAGAACCTCCAATGGTGTCTCTAGCCTCTTCTTCTCCTTTACTTCCTCACTAAGAATTCTCTCCAAAGTCTCTAATTCTCCCCTCTAAGTATATCTCAAAAAGTGGCTCATATTCCTTATATAGGAAGGTCAAATATCACCCCAAATGAGCTGGGCTCGTACACCAAATATTCCTCCAATGATTGGATATGAGACAACTTTTAATGAGCTGGAATTTAGATTTTCTTGGGATTTGGGAAGTTCGATCGATCGAACATGGCTGAGATCTATCGAATTGAAGCTGGATCGATCCTCTATGGCGGTGCTTTTTTGGATAAAAACAAATCTGAGATATTTTGAAGATATTTTTGGGAAAAGGACAAAAGTGGTTGGTAGGGTGGTACAGCTAGATAAGATCAATCATTTGGATAGGACACGATGGTTTGATCGATCAGAGAATGAAGTTAGATCGATCGAACTTTGAGATCTTTGAATAGGGATAAACATGGCTCAGATCCATCTTGAAGTGCTGAGATCGATGAAAGTTAGATCAATCAAACTTTTCTTGAGATCGAACGAAGTTGCTAAAATTCCACCCTTTACTTCCTTTTGCTCCTCTTTGCTGCACTTTGTTCATTTCTTTGATTCATCCCAGAATTGCTTAATTTCTACTCTTATTTGGCTAAGTTAGCTTATTTTGGGGATAAGTACATGAAAATGGAAATAATATGAAATCAATACAAAGCGAAAAAATAAAATAGATAAAGGTTCTAGAATGCCTAAGCTTAAGGGTTTAAATGCGCACTTTTCAGCGCTCATCACTTGTTCTCAGGACCTTACCTCAAAGGCTTCACTCCCACAGAGTCAATATAGGTGCTGAAGCAATTGCACGAGGGGGAGTGTGGGAATCACTCTAGGGGCAGGTCATTAGCTCACAAAGCCTTGACCTAGGGTTATTTTTGGCCTCAGATAGCAAGACAAGTAGAGGAGTACTCCAGAAGATGCGATAAATATCAGAAGTATACCCACCTCGTCCATCAACCTCCAGAAGAACTGTAAACAATGAGCAGCCCATGGCCCTTCACTCAAAGGGGAATGGACGTAGTGGGGCCTTTACCCCCAACCGCTTCACAAAAGAGGTGAGAAAGTTCATCTGGAACAACCTCATATGCAAGTTTGGAATCCCACGATCAATTATTATGGATAACGGTTCAAACCTGAACAATCAACATACTTAATGGTTCTTCGACAAGTATGGGATTGATAAAAAAATGTCAGTTCTGTACCATCCGCAGGGAAATGGGCAAGCAGAAATAACCAACAGGATAATTTCTACTTGCATTAAAAAGAAACTTGAAGATAAGAAAAGAAAGTGGCTGGATGAATTGCCGAATGTCATATGGGTATACAGGACTATTCCAAGACGCCCTATGGGTGAAACCCCCTACTCTCTAGCTTACAGAACTAAGGCCGTAATCTCAACGAAGATAGAAGCACCAACCATTAGAAGCTTAGCATGGGGGGTGGGGGGGGGGGGGGGCAGAGACAAATGATCAACTTCTAGAGCATAATCTAGATCTTCTTGAATAGAAGAGATAAGCTACAACCATTCGGCTAGCAGCGTACCAACAAAGATTGATGAATAGCTACAACAAAATAGTTAGACATAGAAGCTTTAACCCACGAGACCTGGTACTCTTGAAGTCAGAAAAATATGTTAGAAAGTTAGAACCTAATTTGGAAGGTCCGTAGCGGATCTTGGATATGGTTGGGAAAGGAGCATACAGACTCCAACACCTGGATGGCACTAAAATAGCCAAACCAAGGAATGCGATGCAATTGAAAGGTATTTTCAATAAAACAATCGTACAATGTTTTCTAATACTTTATTTGGTAAATGAATAAATTTGTTCTTGTCTTTTCTTCAAAAGTCCCACATTGAACAAAAATAAGATTCATAGTTATTATTTAAATAAAAGTAAGCTGATCTATAAATAGTTAAAGGGTCCCTTAGATAGTAGGCAACCTACAACAAAGTGGCCCACAATCCGAGGTCTCCCCTTCACACCCTTTTATTTTTTTTTCTAAAACAAAATTATTTTATCTGCAAAAACGATGTCCCATATCGTTTAAAAAGCAAACCTTTATGATGTTTTTATAACATATATGGTTCATTTACAAATCAGCGAGTGGGACCACTTGACAATGGGAACCCATTGATAGTAGACCCACTATCAAATGCCCCATTGTCAGAGGTCTGCACTACGATCCCCCCACCTTTTTAATAAAGTTGTCTCCTTTTTTTAAAACCAAGGTCCTACATCGACCAAAAAGGGAAAATCCACTTTATTATTAAAATATAACCTGACAATTATAAATTCAGTGAGTGGGGCCCCTTGATTATGGAAACCCACTGATAATAACAAACCATTATCAAAAGGCCCATAATCAAGACACTCACCCCACAACCCCTCCTTTTGGATTCGTATTTTTTCAAATAATGGAGTTGTTTCCTTTCAAATAAGTGTCCTACATTGACTAAAAAGGAAACTCTTTATCTATTATTAAAGTAGAACCATTTGCCTATAAAATCAGCGGGTGAAACTCCTTAATAATGGAGGCCCATTTGCTAATGGGCCTCCATTATTAAGGGAGAGACCCGCGTTGATAACGGTGGCCCATTATTAAGGGTCTCTCCTCGCATCCCCTCCCCCATTTTTTCACTAGGTTCGGACCGATTTTTCACGAGGCGAATAGCAAAAAAAAATAAAAATAAAAAAAAAGGCCGAACGGTCACAAGAGCCAATTGCAACAAAAGCAAAGGCCCGAAGAGCCGTACGCCATATCAAAAATTTGGCTAAATCTAAAAAAGCCGAACAGCCCCAAGTGCCAATCGCAACATGTCGTGACCCTGGATTTTTTAACCCAGTGTCCTGTGATGAACTGAAGATTAACCCAATAATGGATCTAGATGCGGAAGCAAAAGAAACAAGACAATGGTCTCTCAAGGTATATCACACCTCTAAGACCCTAAGATGACCTTCTATGAGGTCACGAAACCCAAAGGAATACCCGGAAGCAAAAGCTAGAATGAAAAGGGGTCACTTGGTACCCTAAGGCACCAATGACAACCAAAAGAGCAAGATCTAGTTTAAACTAGACCATGTGTGCCATAGAATGGCTTAAACAAGATAAACAAGGTCCTATGGGAACAAATAAATGAAGTTAACCTGTCTAGGCAACAAACCAAACAAAACCCACAAGGCAGCCCCATTTCAATCGACCGAAATGGAGCTTCGGTTGGCCAAAGTAAGTCAGAAAAAATGAGAAGAATGAGCCTTCATTTTGGTCGACTGAAATGACAAACCGGTCGACCGGCTTGTGGCTCGAGATGAAAAATGGCTACTGGAATTGAGTTTTCATTGTTCAATTGAAATTCAAAGGGTATTGGTCGACCGAAACAAGCCACCAGTTGACAGAAACAGGTCGAAAATGTGAAAATCAAGCCTATTATGCACCAAGGCTGAAAAGAATTCCTAAGTTTCAGTTGCATCCCCCATGGCATGATCAAAATACATTATATGCTAATATGTGATTGTAATACCCCTAATTTTAAAAGGATAGTTATGGAATTTATTTAAATTGTTTAATTTATTTGATGTAATTGTTGGTTTATATAATTGTTATTTAATTGAATTTTTGTTTTGCTTTAATTGTTTAATGGATTTTTTTTTGTTTTATTTTAAATTGGTTGCTTATATTAGATAATATTTATTGGAATTAAGTTAAATGTTTTATTTTATTAAATTAGGTTTTCATCAGTTTTGGAAGCCACGTATTTATCCGACTTGTTTTTCTGTCTAGTATTAGGATTAGGGTTTAACTGCACCTAGGTTTAGTTGGCCTATATATATATCTGTATAAGGCTGCCAAGGGTTTAGAACCCTAACCACATGTATTGGAGGCAGAAGAATCAGGGGAGTTAGGAGCAGAGGAGAATTACTGTAGTTCGCCGGAGAAAGTAATTCACCGAAAAACTTAGAAGAAAGACGTTGAGATTTTTGAACCGAATCTCACAGGCAAGTTCTAATATTAACTCTATCTCTTTGGCCTATGTTCTTTGCATCCCTAATTCAATTCCAGGATGAAATAAATTTAATTTAATTTGTTTTAACTTGGTTTGCACGGTTATTTGGTTTTAAAACAGTATGTGTTTTCTGTATCTGCAACTTGTTCATTTTTAAACGGTTTTGCATAATTCTTGTTCTAATGGTAACTGATTAATGTTTAATGAGTTTAAATAGTTCTAGAGGACTTTTCTTTGCATCATTAACACAATCCTAGGAGGAAGTAAACAGTTAAACTAATTTTTGGTTGCATAGATATTGTTCAAAATCGTGTGTGTTACCGATTGGGTTTTTAGCTTGTTTTTATTCTGTTTGGAATAATTCTTGTTCCAATTAGTTTTGATTAATGATCAATGAATTTAATTAATTTTGGAACACCCTAGGACTTATTTTATTCTGTAATAAACTTGGGTTGAAGGAACAAAGTTGTTGGACACCGCCGGAAGTGGAGAAGAAGATGCACAGGGGAAGAGCCTGCTCTAATTTGAGTAGAGCAGGCTCTACCTTAGGTAGAGCAGGCTCTTTGGCCTTTAGAGGTGGCTCCACCTTATGTGGAGCCGGCTCTACTAAATGGTAGAGGCGGCTCCACCTTGTGTAGTGCCGGCTCCTTCAACGGTTATCAGTTTTTCACCTTTTCAGTGATAGTTTTGGCTACGAGTTTTAGAATTTGGTGTTTCCAGATGCTATTAGGAGCTATGCAGTGATGTTTTAGTAGCATCTAAGTCCTATTAAAAATTTTGAGGGTGTGATAATATATAATAAATTACAAAGAAATTGGTAGATTTAAACCGTTATAGTTTCACGTGAACTTATGGACTGTTTTTGGAGGCAGAGGATTTTAAGTGAATTACCCCATGAGTTGCAATTTATATGGGAATGGAAATATTATTTAATCATGTTTCTGTAATTTAAATTAAGTATATTAGATTACAGAATGATTATATATTTATAAGTAACAGTAAGACACCTTTAAGGAAGTTTACATGGTTGAAATTTTATAGATGATTCAAGTTGATTAATTTTAAATTAGCAATTGAAATAGGAGTTTGACTTGAAAGTCATATAACAGTGGTATGAGATTAAGCCTGTTAACTAATATAAATTCAGTTAATGCTTAATAAGAAACTAGTTGATATTTACCAAGAACTATTTATATCAACTTATGGAATGTTGTGGAGTAATTACAAGTAAGCATGTATATACTGTTATTATTATAATTATGCTTATTGTGAGTTACAGAATGATTATATTTATTTCTCTACGTTTTAAATTGTAGAGAATTATATACTGGATGTTTTGAACACGCATGCTATTTATACAATCTTCAAATGCTTATGTTGGATATGTTGATATTTACTGTAATTTATATTGTCAACACTGGATAGATGGATGGTATACACCATTATGGGACGGTGACATACTAGGGGGATTAGCTCAAAAATGCTAAGTCTTACCTACTCTGGATTAAGGGATGGATTAACTACAAAAGTTAAGTCCTACCTGTATTTTGTGTTAGATCACTAAATAGTTGAGTGACACTTTTGGTTTGGAACAGATTTTAAATATATTTTTATGGTGCCACGATATGAGCCTGAGTCTCAGAGTCGTTGGCTAGGGAGCGTATATGCATTGGGATGCATAGCTGGCTATGATGGCTAGATGTGTACCCTGTTAGGTCTAGGTAGTCATGCCCACTTCAGGTGCGTTTTGTATGGTGCCTGCTAGTCAGGTTGAGATGGGCCTGTAGTCCAGTGAGAGTCCTGTAGTGTGATTTTATATATATGTATCTACGGACTATTTAGTTATTGTTGGATTGGTTAGGACGTACATGCGTATCGGGTCTCTGCTTGGGTAGTAGTAGTATACAACTTGCTAATGGGCCTGACCCACTTATCATTTTGCAGGTATTGAACGTTTGAGGTCTTAGGGCTTGTTCGAGCTGAGCAAAGACAACCTTCCATTCTACCAACGACGTAGGACTTCTTTCCAGATATTATTTGGGTTTTTATCTTCAGTTATTTACTTTCGTTCGGTTTGGGTTTTTTCATAGGGGTCCACTAGAGATGGATTCCCGAGTTGTAAACTTATGGAGTTTGGATTGTTAGAGTTTAAATATTTATATTTAAGGATTTTTAATTTAGTATTCCTTCAGCTTATTATTATTATTTCTTAAATTCATTTTATATTCTGTGTTCGGTTAAATATTAATTGTTTGGTATCCCTCGAATCTGTGCTCGGACTTGATCACCTGTGGCTCTAGAATTGAGGGGTACCACAGTTGGTATCAGAGCCACTCCAGGTTCAAGTGCATCTAGGATTCTATCATATAAGACTTCTGCGTAGCGTTCTCTCTTCTTTAGAGCTTTAAGATTAGGATTCGTTGAATTCCTTTACGGTCCATTTATAATCGTACTGATGTTTGCCTTTCTATGTTTACAGTATGGTTAACGCTTGAAGAAGACAGAACATTAATAGTCGACTGAGGAGACTGGCATGTAGGCAGCAAGAACGCCTGCGGCGTCGGTAAGTGGGGGAAGAGCAGCAAGTGCCTAAGTTTCAGGAGGAAGATGGCCAGTTGCAGATAGAACATGAGGAAGTTCAGCATACTCAGCAGTCTCAGTATTAGGCCTACAATCAGGGCCGGGATCCAGAGGATTCTCCTCAGTTAGTTTACATCATTGCTCAGGCTGTAGCTGTAGGCATAGCAGCGGCACTTCAAAGTCAGGTACATGTTCAACAAACACTTGAAGCAGTACCAGTGGTGCAGAATGTGGTTAAAGTTCATTGTTTTGGCTGCGAAGAAGATGGGCATACATCCAACCAATGTCCTGAGTTAGCCCAGAGACAGCAGAATGGGGTACCACAGGCAGAACGGGATCAATTACGGTCTAACCAGCAGAGGAGGCCGTTTGGTACTTTTAGGGGTACTTGCTATACTTATGGAGAGTATGGTCACACTGCTAGGCAGTGTCCTAGATAAGGAGGTATTAGGCCGTCCCAGCAAGGGGGTACCAAACCACAAGGAGGATGGCTCTTTTAAGAATGATTTTTAGTTATTAGTAGTAGAGGAGATTTTAATAAGTATGTAGTACGGATTTAATCACGTACACTAGGATTATGTTAAAGAATATTTACGATTATTCGTTTGACAGTTTATGGTTTGGAAAAGTTCTTAATAAAATGAACTAGCAGTTTTAGCTATTTTTGAATTATGTTGTGTGATAGTATTTTTGTGGTATATGTGGTTCTTATTAAACTATATTAGGATGATTGTGTGTATTAATAGATGATTATCCAGTGGAGTGATTGGGGTTTGTGGAACAGGCAAACAAATAGTTGCTTGTAAATACATGGTGTGGAGACAGGTTGATTACCAAGAGGTTTACAAGAGAACTTGTTTAAATCAATATGGTAGGTTTGGTTTAGAAGGAGGCATTTCCAGGATAGAACAATAATCTAAAAATGGGACGATTACGAAGCATTTCATTTTACTTTATGTGTTTTGCTCTATGAAGTATTTAAAAACATGGGATTATCATAGATGGGGTTGGTGACAAGCATATACAATAGACCTCAGGATATTTCTACATTGTTGGGTAATACTTCCATTTTTCATGAGAGTGATGTGCCTGTGACACTAGATATTGGTAGACTCGGATTTCTAGCCAATCTTTTGTCCTGGACATGCACACTTATGACGGGATACTTGGGATGGATCGGTTATCACTGCCATGCTCAAGTTATTTGTTTTGGATGGGTCTATTGTGGTTACCATACCTAGTCAGGATGTTTACGTCGTTGCTATGCCACGTTTTAACGGGGACACTAGCACTTATTTGTTTCTGATAGAGTAGGAAATAGAGGAGATGATTACTATATCATTGGATAGCATACAAATTGTACAAGACTTCCCGAATGTATTTCAAGAGATTCCAGGGTTGCTGCCGAGTCGTGAGGTCGACATTGTGAAACACTTAGCTCCAGGCACTACGTCTATTGCTAGGGCACCATATAGGATGGCACCAGTGGAGATGCGTGAGCTGAAGGATCAGATTCAGTAGTTACTCAGCCAGGGTTTTATTCGTCGAAGTACTTCACCCTGGGGAGCGCCAGTATTTTTTTTTTGTGAAGAAGAAGGATGGTTCGCTTCGCCTGTGTATAGATTACAGGGAGTTGAATAAGGTTACTATTCGTAACAAGTATCCGTTACCCAGGATTGATGATCTTTTTTGTTCAGTTGAAGGGAGCTGCGTACTTCTCTAAGATTGATCTGCGGTCTGGATATCATCAACTTCGGGTTCAGGAGCAGGATGTTTCGAGGACAGCGTTTCTCACTAGATATGGATCGTATGAGTTTCGGGTAATGCCGTTCGGGTTGGCTAATGCACCAGTGGTTTTCATGGATTTAATGAATAGAGTCTTTAGGGCCTATTTGGATCAGTTTGTCATTGTTTTTATTGATGATATCTTGATCTATTCTCTGTCGGAGGACAATCATGCGAGATATCTTCGCATAGTATTGCAGATGCTTCGTGAACACCAGTTGTTTGCCAAGTTCAAGAAGTGTGAATTTTGGCAGTGGGAAGTGAAATTTCTGGGTCACGTGGTGTCCGAAAGGGGGATAGCAATAGATCCAGCCAAGGTTTCAGCCGTGGTTGAGTGGGAACAGCCTGTTTCACCTATCGAGATTTGGAGTTTCCTCGGTTTGGCGGGATATTATCGGAGGTTCATCCAGGGGTTTCTCTAAGATAGCTGGACCACTCACACACCTAACTAAAAAGGGTGTACCGTTCGTGTGGGATAAACACTGTTAGCGAGTGTTTAATGAGCTTTTGATGAGCTTCTGCACCGGTTCTAGCTACTCCATAGAGTGGGATAGAGTATCTAGTCTATACAGATGCTTCTTTGTAGGGTCTTGGATGTGTTTTGATGCAGGAGGAACAACCGATTTCATATAGATCTCGGAAGCTTAAGCCTTATGAGCTTAATTATCCAACACATGATTTGGAATTGGCAACTGTGGTTTTTGCCCTGCACATATGGAGGCATTATCTGTTGGGTGAGTTCTTTAGATTATTCAATGATCACAAGAGTCTGCAGTATTTATTCACTCAGCGGGAGTTGAATATGAGACAGCACAGATGGTTGGAGTTTGTGAAAGACTATCATTTTTTTATACAGTACCATCCAGGGAAAGCAAATATGGTAGCGGATGCACTCAGTCACCGACCTGTTGGTAGTCTTTTCGCTCTATTCACTATTGAGTGGAAAGCGTTGAAGAAGGTGGATGAACTGTCGGATACTTTCATGGCTTGCATGGTAGTTACACCTTCTATCATTCACAAAGTTTTGAAGGTACAACTCACCGATCAGCAGTGCATTGACAAAGTTGCTTCTGGGGAGGTTCCATTTTACCATGTTGGGACTGACGGAGGCTTGAGGTATAAGGGACACTTAGTGGTACCTTTTACTGATCATTTGAGGAAGGACGTGATGACAACGACTCATCATTCTTAGTTTTCGGTTCATCCAGGTGGAGACAAGATGTATTAAGATATGAAGCGGCAGTTTTGGTGGGCAGGTATGAAGAGGGACATTGCTCTATTTGTTTCTCAGTGTAGTACTTGTCAGATGGTTAAGATTGATCATCAGCGGCCGCTAGGAGCTCTACAACCACTACCGATACCGGAGTAGAAATGGGAGAGCATTTCTATGGACTTTGTAGAGGGATTGCCCACTTCTTTCAAGGGCTACTGGGAGGGTTACTTACCCCTTGTGGAGTTTGCTTATAACAATAATTTCCAGAAGACTATTGGAATGGTACCATTTGAGGCGTTATACAGCCGACCGTGTCGATCGCCTATTTATTGGATGGAGGTTAGAGAGAGCAGATTCTTAGGTCCTGAGTTTATCAGGGACACTTCCGAGAAGATAACTCTTATTAGGGATCGCATGCGTACGGCCCAAAGTCGGCAAAAGAGTTATGCGGATCGTCGCACTCGTGCTTTGGAGTTTCAGGTTGGGGATCAGGTTCTTCTCAAAGTATCTCCTATGAAGGGTGTTATGGGCTTTGGGAAGAAAGGGAGTTGCAGCTGGATGCAACTTATTTGGAGACACCGTATCGTATTGTAGCTCATCGGGATTAAATCCTTCGTAACAAGGTTATCCCTTTAGAGTGTGTCCAGTGGAGTCATCACAATGAGGCTGAGTTTACTTGGGAACGGGAGGACGGCCTTCGCTCGCAGTTTCCTAAAATTTTGGAAGAAGGTAAGAGCGAATTCTGATGACGGAATTCCTTTTATTTGGGGGGAAGAATGTAATACCCCTAATTTTAAAAGGATAGTTATGGAATTTATTTAAATTGTTTAATTTATTTGATGTAATTGTTGGTTTATATAGTTGTTATTTAATTGAATTTTTGTTTTGCTTTAATTGTTTAATGGATTTTTTTTTGTTTTATTTTAAATTGGTTGCTTATATTAGATAATATTTATTGGAATTAAGTTAAATGTTTTATTTTATTAAATTAGGTTTTCATCAGTTTTGGAAGCCACGTATTTATCCGACTTATTTTTCTGTCTAGTATTAGGATTAGGGTTTAACTGCACCTAGGTTTAGTTGGCCTATATATATATCTGTATAAGGCTGCCAAGGGTTTAGAACCCTAACCACATGTATTGGAGGCAGAAGAATCAGGGGAGTTAGGAGCAGAGGAGAATTACTGTAGTTCGCCGGAGAAAGTAATTCACCGAAAAACTTAGAAGAAAGACGTTGAGATTTTTGAACCGAATCTCACAGGCAAGTTCTAATACTAACTCTATCTCTTTGGCTTGTGTTCTTTGCATCCCTAAATTGCATTAGTTAAGTCCATTATTTGATTTTATTATGTAGATTATCTTCATTTGTGCATTTTTGTTTATTTTCAGGTTCATTGGCTTAAAAGAAGCAAGAATGATGTTTTGTTGAAATTTTGAATGCAAAGGCACAATGCTGAAGCTTGGCAGCAGTGGAACCTGACTTTTGTCGCCATTTTTGACCTAGAAAAATCAAGAACTGGACTTCCATCATAACATTAAAGATTTATAGCTCTGAATTAGCTTTCTAAATCTTCAAATGGTTTATCATTCGGAGCTTGGAGCAGAGAGTTATGGCCTTGTTACCAGAGGTGCGCAGAACTGCCTGGCAGCAATGAAATTCTACTTTGATCTTCATTTTTGACGAACCATTCTTGAGAATTGGATCTCCACCAAAACATGAAGTATTTAAAGCTCTAAATTAAATCTCCAAATATTCAAACGGTTTGTCATTCAGAGTTCAGAGCGCAAAGTTATGGCCATTTCATCAAAGTAGGTCTGGGCGGAGCAAGTGAAGCATGGAGCTTTTTACACTAAATTCGAGTGCTCGAGGCCTTGCTTCGAGTGCTCGAATTTTGGGCAGATTGTTGTTCAGGAATAGCCCATTTCAGCCACTTGCACTCTACATTTACCAACTTTGGATTTCCCTATTGATGAGGTGGTTGAGGATGTCTTTTGGGGGAGAGAGAGAGGCCTTATCTATAAAAGAGAAGAGAAGGGAGGCCACACAAATTCATTATCTACATTTTTGCTAGATTCGTAGAGAGAGAAAGAGGAGCAAAAGAAGGAGAGTTCTTGGAGTTCTTGAAGGCAACAATGGAGTCTTCTTCTTCTTCTTCCATTTTTGTATCCATGGATAACTAAACCTCCATCTAGGGAGGTGATGAAACTCCTTCTTGTAAGCATGTCTAGTTTTTGATTTATTTTGGGGAATGAAATGTGTATTTGACTAGTTCCATAATCTAGAGCATGTTACATAATGTAATGGATGTTTTAATGTTCTAAAGATCATGTTGCATTAAATACTCTTGTCTTAGATGATTTAATCTCATGGTTGTAGGGCTTGTAGTTTCATAGTGACAATGGAGCTAAGACTATGGAATGGTTTTAATGGCATGATTTTGAGTAGCTTGTTAATTCATTGCTTAAGAATTTCTTTTGATGGATTAACCTTGTGACTTGTTATCATGTGCTCTCATCAATTGATTACTTGTTTGACAATCTCTAGCTTAGTGAGCATGTTGAGGATTGCACCATAGTTTAGGTAATTTAAGCATGTGGAGCTTTGATAGGTTGTTCTTACATTTTAATTAATTGAATTTCTTGAAGATGTTATAGTAGTCATGAATTGCTATTCATCAAGGTCATTTCTACATTAATTCCCCAAATCAATCATATAATTAGCTTGTGTAGAGGTTTGGAGTGGATTCACTTCCCTAGACTTCCTTCTCTAAATCTTTTCTTTTAATCTCCTTCAATTTATTGTTTTGTGCATTTTGAATTTGTAGTTTAGTGACAAACAAAACAAACCCTCTATGAATACCCCTTATCACTCTAAAATGACTCTAGACACTTAGGTTGCCATAGATTAGTGGAGTCCTAGTAGTTCGACTTACCCGACCAATAGCCCTATTTTACAATGATTCGTGCTATTGCGAAGGTTGATGTATGATTGACCAACCGATCACAAGGGTTTAGAACCCTAACCACAAGTATTGGAGGCAGAATCAGGGGAGTTAGGAGCAGAGGAGAATTACTGTAGTTCGCCGGAGAAAGTAATTCACCGAAAAACTTAGAAGAAAGACGTTGAGATTTTTGAACCGAATCTCACAGGCAAGTTCTAATACTAACTCTATCTCTTTGGCTTGTGTTCTTTGCATCCCTAATTCAATTCCAGGATAAAATAAATTTAATTTAATTTGTTTTAACTTGGTTTGCACGGTTATTTGGTTTTAAAACAGTATGTGTTTTCTGTATCTGCAACTTGTTCATTTTTAAACGGTTTTGCATAATTCTTGTTCTAATGGTAATTGATTAATATTTAATGAGTTTAAACAGTTCTGGAGGACTTTTCTTTGCATCATTAACACAATCCCAGAAGGAAGTAAACAGTTAACTAATTTTTGGTTGCATAGAAATTGTTCAAAATCATATGTGTTACCGATTGGGTTTTTAGCTTATTTTTTATCTATTTGGAATAATTCTTGTTCCAATTAGTTTTGATTAATGATCAATGAATTTAATTAATTTTGGAACACCCTAGGACTTAGTTTATTCTATAATAAACTTGGGTTGAAGGAACAAAGTTGCCGGACACTGCCGGAAGTAGAGAAGAAGATGCATAGGGGAAGAGCCTGCTCTAATTTGAGTAGAACAGGCTCTACCTTACGTAGACCCGGCTCTTTGGGCTTTAGAGGTGGCTCCACCTTGTGTGGAGCCGTCTCTACTAAATGGTGGAGGCGGCTCCACCTTGTGTGGAGCCGGCTCCTTCAACGGTTTTCAGTTTTTCGCATTTTCAGTGATGGTTTTGGCTATAGGTTTCAGAATTTGGTGTTTCCAGATGCTATTAGGAGCTATGCAGGGACGTTTTAGTAGCATCTAAGTCCTATTAAAAATTTTGAGGGTGTGATAATACATTATAAATTACAAAGAAATCGGTAGATTTAAACCGTTATAGTTTCAAGTGAACTTGTGGACAGTTTTTGGAGGTAGAGGATTTTAAGTGCATAACCCCATGAGTTGAAATTTATCTGGGAATGGAAATATTGTTTAATCATGTTTCTGTAATTTAAATTAAGCATATTAGATTACAGAATGATTATATATTTATAAGTGACAGCAAGACACCTTTAAGGAAGTTTACATGGTTGAAATTTTACAGACGATTCAAGTTGATTAATTTTAAATTAGCAATTAAAATAGGAGTTTGAGTTGAAAGTCATATAACAGTGGTATGAGATTAAGCCTGTTAACTAATATAAATTCAGTTAATGCTTAATAAGAAACTAGTTGATATTTACGAAGAACTGTTTATATCAACTTATGGAATGTTGTGGAGTAATTACAAGTAAGCATGTATATACTGTTATTGTTACAATTATGCTTATTGTGAGTTACAGAATGATTATATTTATTTCTCTGCGTTTTAAATTGTAGAGAATTATATACTGGATGTTTTGAACAAGCATGCTATTTATACAATCTTCAAATGCTTATGTTGGATATATTGATATTTACTGTAATTTATATTGTCAACACTGGATGGATGGATGGTATGCACCGGTATGGGACAGTGACATACTAGGGGGATTAGCTCAAAAATGCTAAGTCTTACCTACTCTGGATTAAGGGATGGATTAACTACAAAAGTTAAGTCCTACCTGTATTTTGTGTCAGATCACTAAATAATTGAGTGACACTTTTTGTTTGGAACGTATTTTAAATATATTTTTATGGTGCCACGATATGAGCCTGAGTCTCAGAGTCATTGGCAAGGGAGCGTATATGCATTGGGATGCATAGCTGGCTATGATGGTTAGATGTGTACTCTGCTAGGTCTAGGTAGTCATGCCCACTTCAGGTGCGTTTTGCATGATGCCTACTAGTCAGGTTGAGACGGGCCTGTAGTCCAGTGAGAATCCTGTAGTGTGATTTTATATATATGTATCTACGGACTATTTAGTTATTGTTGGATTGGGTAGGATGTACATACGTATCGGGTCTTTGCTTGTGTAGTAGTAGTATAGAACTTGCTAATGGGCCTGACCCACTTATCATTTTACAAGTATTGGACGTTTGAGGTCTTAAGGCTTGTTCAAGCTGAGCAGAGACGACTTTCCATTCTACCGACGACGTATGACTTCTTTCCAGATATTAGATTTGGGTTTTTATCTTCAGTAATTTACTTTCGTTCGGTTTAGGTTTCTTCATAGGGGTCCACTAGAAATGGATTCCCGAGTTGTAAACTTATGAAGTTTGGATTATCAGAGTTTAAATATTTATATTTGAGGATTTTTTATTTAGTATTCCTTTAGCTTATTAATATTATTTCTTAAATTCATTTTGTATTCTGTGTTCAGTTAAATATTAATTGTTTGGCATCCCTCGAATCTGTGCTCGGACTTGATCACCCATGGCTCTAGAATCGAGGGGTATCGCAGTGATGATGTGAACATACACGCAAGTGTAATATGGCATTTTAAACATGCTACAATGGCCTACGGCCTCATGACATCTCATTTACAAAATTTGACATGCCAAGCCCCCAAGGCTGATAAAAAAAGGCATTTCAATGGCAAGGTTTGAAATTTACATACATACACTTGAACTTTAAGGTTTATGGCCCTTGGCCTCATGTCGTACATATCAATCGTCACAAAAGGTGTACTTATGTACACTTTACACATTTAGAACAAAATTACAGGTTTTGTTATACAAAGCTACAAATAGGATTTCATGCCAACATTTTCAAGAAAATGATACCTTAAGTCTACGAACTTCCATGGCGTAGTGTGCATCCCAAATCAAGGTCCCTGTACTTGAAAAATGTCCACACTACGTGGGTGTGTAACATAAAGCTACTCGTAGGAGATGAGCATGCATCAACCTAACATTTTATAATTATATCACCTTAAGGTGAAACATGTTAAAGGGGCTCATGCCACCTAATGTCTATGTCAAGATGTGACTCAGGGATCATCCTAAGCTACTCGTGCAATTGAATTGAACCACGGTATATAAGTATGCATGATCAAGTATGCAAGTCAATATTAAAACATGATATACGATATATAAGCATACATTTACAAGTATACTAAACCATATTAATAAGTTATTCAATGTCTAAGCATGCATATACAAATATACAATTAACATGGAAAACTTATGAATCAAGTATACATGCACAAGTTTACTAAGCAAAATGAATTACGCATAAGACAAGCATATACGACACAAGTATATATAACGAAGTCCGACTACACAAATCAAACATACAATGTGTAAGTATACTAATTAGGGTTTAGATACACAACCAAAGATATAAGTTCAAGTATGGTAAATGAGATCTAAATACACAAAACAAGTATATAGTTTCAAGTGTACTAAATAAGATCTAAATACAAGAAGCAAGTATACAGTTTCAAGTATACAAAATAGGATTCAAATGCCCAAAGTAAGCATCAATTCTCAAGCTACAAGTAATCCAAGATTAACAACTTGAAATTAAATGCGACATCAAAAAGTGGAAAGACTAGGACATGTGCTCGCCAGACCAAGCAGGTATTTTTGGGTAATTACGACCCATAAGGTACCACCTAGTGCATACTTATGACTTAGAGGACACTTGTCCACGTACTAGAGCCAAACCCTAGCCATCACATAAATTATGTCCTCACAAGCTTTCCAAAATCAATAAGTTCAAAACTTATACAAAATTAAATGCAAGTTACTACATTCCATGCACAAGTAAGGTTGAATCCACACAAACCATGTCCTAGAATTCAAGTCTAAATAGCATATGACAGGTTGTGTTCTCAATATGCAATTTACATACAAAGCAAGAATATTTTATAACAATTGAGCCACATTACCATCCTAAGCCACAAGTACTAAATAAGCTCCAATTTAGTAACTAGTTTCCAAGGTAAACAATTGTAATATTTTATCAAGTTATATACCTACACAAGACATATTTAAACAAGCTATGCAAGACAATGATATGACATATCATGCTAAGTCAAATTACCATCTTTAGAGACCATAAACACTAATTCTACAACAATTTAGTAGCATGCTCATAAGGAAATTAAACATACAACGTTTTAATAGATTTTCAACCTAACATGGAAAGTCTTTAGAGTTCAAATCAAGTCCAAATAGGCTCAAATTAATACATGTTAAAGGATACAGCACGGTCTTAACATATATTGCCTCTAACATGAATTTAAGTGACTAAAACACTTAAAGTAAAATTAATTAAGCTAATTAATTAAATTTTCTCTAGATTTTCAAACATATCCAAATGTCCTCAATTTAATATATGTTGAAGAACTCACCAAGGTCTACTTTAGTATCACATTACAAGTTGATTTCATGCTTGATACAACTATGTAAATTAATCTTTCACAAAAGATAAATATTAAATAAATTTTGCAATTCTCATTCAAATGCTCCCAATTTATTATATGTCAACAAGTATACCAAGGCCTAAATTTCTAGCATGCCATAATTTAATTCTAAGTTATACACCTTCATGAGAATTAAATCATAAATATAGAAAATAATTAAATTAAATTCTAAAACTTGAACAAAGACATGCTTACAAGTTGTATATACTCATATAACAATCAATACAACATTAATATAAACCTAAGACATCCCCTACCTCATTTTGAGATGAAATCTCAAGTCCCCACCGAATTGAAACTACTTCGAATCCGACGAAACTCCTAGGTTTTGTCAGGGACAACATGGTGAACAAGAATCTGAAGGAAGCCCCATGAAAATCACAACTTGACTTCAAAGCCAAACTCAAGAAATGGTTAGAAATGAATTCGAATAAGGGGGAAGGGTAGAGCACGCTGAGGGGAACGATAAACGTTAAAGCCGAAGAGAGAATGAAGAAAGAATGAAGGCATCCCCTTGGGCTCCCATGGCTGCCGGCCAAGAGAGTGAAGAGGATGATGGAAATCTGACTTTTTGACTTAAGACCCCCTATTTATAGAAAATCTCAAGAAGTGCCCCGAAAGGGTCCCGCCGGGTCCGGAAAAGTGGATTTTGACTAAATGCACTCAAATGACAAAAATCTGTGAATGAAAAAGATTCAAAATGAGAAAATATGAACAACGAAAGAAACGGCATCAAAAATTAAGTCTTGAGTAGAGAGATATGCCCCAAACAAATTCGGTGGCAACTTGGTCCAGAAACCCTGAAACTAGAGAAAAATGACCAGAAGGAAATTCTGTAAGTACACAACTCGACAAAATGTGAAAATAAATCCCGTACGAGTATCCAGGCTTAAAATAAGGCATTTAGTAATAACTTTTATTAATTGCACAATGGCCCCTCCAAAAAGTGAAAACTGCACTAATGACCTAGAATGAAAATATCTTCCAAAAATATTTTCTTGTAACCCCTAAAATAAAATATCTTCAAAAGATATTTACGAAAAACACCCCAAGAAAAGAAAAAGATTCTGAAGAACTGTGCATCCATGCCCCAATGGACTCCGGGAGCAACCAAAGTTCTTTCTTATAAAAGTAAAGATACGTATTTCAAGGAAACTACTTAGAATGAAGATACGTGAAGTCAAAAACCAACTCCGAACACAGGGAGTGAGGTTATGCCAACAAAGTGACAAACAGGGAAAAGACAAAATAGGAAAAAGGACAAAACAGGGAAACGACAAAAAGTGATTAGTGTCAAAAAACGAAAAATATGGAAATGACTCGGTCCTCAAAGGAAGTTGTCAATCCAAAGGAAAGAGACTCAGAAATCATTTTCGAGCACTCGAGATGACACTAAGCGACGAGAAACTGAACTCAGAAAAGAAATTTCAACGAAAAAAAATTCATCCGTAAAATTCTGAGGAAAAAAAAGGAAAGGAAGGAAATGACCGGGTCATTACAACCTACCCTCCTGAAAAAGATTTCGTCCCCGAAATTAGAAACATTTCCAGAAGAACTGAACAAGGACCGTACACATGGTCACACCAAGGAACAGATCACAAAGTGCCCAAGGACAACTCCAAAGGTCTCGAGATCAAAGAAACCGCGAATAGTGAGACACCTCTCCAATGAATTGACATACTAACCCAATGTCAACCACCCAAAAGAGACCAAGGCGACTACACATCGAAATAAGAACACAATCAGAAGTAACAAGGCAGTACAAATAGCGACTAGAACCTGCCCACAACGTACCCAAGGTGTGGTAACATCCATAGTGTCAAAAAAATTCATCCGTAAAATTCTGAGGAAAAAAAAGGAAAGGTAGGAAATGACCAGGTCATTACAACCTATCCTCCCTAAAGAGATTTTGTCCTCGAAATCATGAACATTCCCAAAAGAACTGAACAAGGACCGTACACAAGGTTACACCAAGGAATAGATCGTAAAGTACCCAAGGACAACTCCAAATGTCTCGAGATCAACGAAGAGATACGAAACCGCGAATAGTGAGACACCTCTCCAATGAATTGACATACTAACCCAATGTCAACCACCCAAAAGAGACCAAGGCGACTACACATCGAAACAAGAACACAATCAGAAGCAACATGGTAACATGAATAGCGACTAGAACCTGCCCACAACGTACCCAAGGAGTGGTAGCATCCACAGTGTCAAGTGCCCGCCCACACTCATATTACTAGCTAGGTAATGCAAGGTAGCATCGACGAAAACTAGCACTCGCCCACACACAACCTGTATGGTAGCGTGATAGTATAAAGCCCTAATTCGTCACCTGTCCCCAACAAGCTCACCCGTGAAACCTATCGATACAAATGACATCAATGTCAAACAATCATTACTAAAAGCACCACGGAAACTACACATTCTTTGAGAGTTGCGATATGGTCTAAAATGTCCGGCCGGACCATTCAAGCCAATCCAAAACTTTAACAACAATGTCATAGGCACTGCTATGCTTAAGGCCTTAAATCCATACTGGAGAAACTGACAACCCCAAGTCTAAAAACATTGTTGTCAACCACATCAGTCACGAATCCAAAGCCTGACAAGTCTATGCCCTCAAGCCAATGGATCGGACTTTACATATCAAACAACGCCATCATCACCCTAGTAACAACGACTTCCAACAAGACAATGCACCCAAGAACCTCCACGTCATCCTAAAGCTGACCTATTACAAGGCTATGCCTAGGAATCAAGACATCAGATCAAGCTCACACACACAATCCCTGACAGCCAAAGTCACACAACCCCAGGCACAGTACAAGAATGATAAAAGAAATGAACTAATAAAACAATTAGTTATAAAACATACATGTATCTACGCAAGTATACATTCACAAGTAAACTAAGAAATGTCAAAATGGAGACGCAATATATGTATAGGTACAAGTATACACTCATAAGTATACTAAGCAGTAATAAATCCATGGTAGAAAAGTATACAGGCTCAAGTATACTAAAACCAAAATGAACTGAAATATACAATGCGCAAGCACACTAGGTATAAGTATACTAAACATAAACAAAAATCCACGCACCAAACAACTAAACACATAGTGTACAAGGACAATCAAATATGCGACCTATCACATAGGGGTCAAGCGTCAGAGACAAGCTACACATCACTTATGACGCTAGCATGACAAACAGATATAGTAAGTGGAAAACACATCATCTACATCAGCAAATAACTACCAAAGAGTCACATCCCCTAAACATGCTTCCAAGACATGCGCAAAACAACAAGGCATATAAACATGTAAGAATGACTATGCAATTAACAATCCCACAAAATCGTAAACAAAAAGGGATGAAATGCCTCTCAAAAGGACAACTCACCAAAAGTGAATCCCAAAAACCTAGTCCCAATTTCTCACCATGAGGAAATGAATCATCTCCAAGAATGAACACTAAGGTTCCTAAAACAAAGAGCCTACAAGTCTTTCCCAAGACAGACTTAAACCTAAGGTGGAGTCCTAACGCCACACAAAACAAACAACGAGGTAATGGGTAGCCCTAATACTAACCATTACAAGACACCAACAAGAGAACTCAACTTAAGATACCGACGAGTTTGATGAGAACTCTACAGGATCCTATCAAAACCTTAAACACAACCCCAAGACTCTAATGACGAGGAAGAGTAATTGATTGCAGCAATGCAATTAATTACACGAAAACACTCACACCCTAACCTTAGCTCGTAAGAGTTATCCACGGCAAGACAAAAATAATCTCAGGTCAATGCACCTATCAAATCCCTAACCATCACTCTAAGAAGAAGAGACGCGGGGACCTCATCGTGAGGGTCACAGAAAAAAATCTCCCAATCCCCAAGGAAGGACTCGAGTCAATCCGACTTGTTGTCCCATGACTTTAGAAATAAGACCCCAATGACGTCATCACATCAAGGTCACCACGAAATCCCAAGAGATGATGCCCTAGCATCAATCTCAACTAACCAAGCTGGAACAACCCACAATGCCTAAACAAGACATAAAAGTAAGCAATTGACACGTAATATAGCAATAATTTACATACTTACAAAAGTAGTAAAGGATCACATAGGCATGCCGATGTATGCATCATACAATCATGCTATGAATAACAAGCACATATAATATGCTAAAGCAAACAAGCATAAGCCTCATGCTAAGCATACAAGTGTAAATCAACATGCTAAGACAGTCAAACATATATAGTGTACTAAACTGACAAGCATATATGGTATGCTAAGGTAGACAAGCACATACAATACACTAGAGCAACAACCACGTATATCATGCAAAGACAGTTAAAGTAAACTTCTAAATATACATCCACATAAGCACATAAACATGTGATCACATTCAACATGTTATCAAGAAGCAAATAAAAACATAGAGCATGGCAACACAAGCATGATATGCACCCAAAACCCATCGTCCTAAGGTTTTTGAACCTAGGAGCTCTGATACCACTTGCCATGACCCTGGATTTTTCAACCTAGTGTCCTATGATGAACCGAAGATTAACTCGATAATGGATCCAGATGCGAAAGCAAAAGAAACAAGACAATGGTCTCTCAAGGTATATCACACCTCTAAGACCCTAAGATGACCTTCCATGAGGTCATGAAACCCAAAGGAATAACCAGAAGCAAAAGCTAGAATGAAAAGGGGTCACTTAGTACTCTATGGCACCAATGACAACCAAAGGAGCAAGATCTAGTTCAAACTAGACCATGTGTGCCATAGAATGGCTCAAACAAGATAAACAAGGTCCTGTGGGAACAAACAAATGAAGTTAACCTATCTAAGCGACAAACCAAACAAAACCCACAAGGCAACCCCATTTCGGTCAACCAAAATGGAGCTTCGGTAGGCCAAAGTAAGCCAGGAAAAAGGAGAAGAATGAGCCTTCATTTTGGTCGACCGAAATGACAAACTGGTCAACTGGTTTGTGACTCGAGATGAAAAATGGCTACTAGAATTGAGTTTTTACTGTTCAATTGAAATTCAAAGGGCATTGGTCGACTGAAACAATCCACCAGTCGACTGAAACCGTTCGAAAATGTGAAAATCAAGCCTATTATGCACCAATGCTGAAAAGAATTCCTAAGTTTCATTTACATCCCCCATGGCATGATCAAAATACATTATATGCTAATGTCTGATGATGTGAACATACATGCAAGTGTAATATGGCATTTTAAACATGCTACAATGGCCTACGGCCTCATGACATCTCATTTACAAAATTTCATATGCCAAGCCCCCAAGGTTGATAAAAAGGCATTTCGAAGGTAAGGTTTGAAATTTATATACATACACTTGAACTTTAAGGTTTATGACCCTTGGCCACATGTCATACATATCAATTACGTTACAAAGGTGTACTTATGTACACTTTACACATTTGGAACAAAATTACTAGTTTTGTCATACAAAGCTACAAATAGGATTTCATGCCAACATTTTCATGAAAATGATACTTCAAGTCTATGAACTTCCATGGCGTAGTGTGCATCCCAAATCAAGGTCCCTGTACCTGAAAAATGTTCCCATTACGTGGGTGAGTAACATAAAGCTACTCGTAAGAGATGAGCATGCATCGACCTAACATTTTACAATTATATCACCTTAAGGTGAAACATGTTAAAGGGGCTTATGCCACCTAACGTCTATGTCAAGATGTGACTCAGGGATCATCCTAAGCTACTCATGCAATTGAATTGAACTACGGTATATAAGTATACATGATCAAGTATGCAAGTCAATATTAAAACATTATATACGATATATAAGCATACATTTACAAGTATACTAAACCATATTAATAAGTTATTCAATGTGTAAGCATGCATGTACAAATATACAATTTACATGGAAAACTCATGAATCAAGTATACAGGCACAAGTATACATAATGAAGTCCGATTGCACAAATCAAACATACAATGCATAAGTATACTAATTAGGGTTTAGATACACAACCAAAGATACAAGTTCAAGTATGGTAAATGAGATCTAAATACACAAAACAAGTATACAGTTTCAAGTGTACTAAATAAGATCTAAATACAAGAAGTAAGTATACAGTTTCAAGTATACAAAATAGGATTCAAATACCCAAAGTAAGCATCAATTCTCATGCTACAAGTAATCCATGATTAACAACTTGAAATTAAATGCGAAATCAAACAGTGGAAAGACTAGGACATGTGGTCGCTAGACCAAGTAGGTATTTTCGGGTAATTATGACCCACAAGGTACCACATAGTGCGCACATACTAGAGCCAAACCCTAGCCATCACATAAATTATGTCCTCACAAGCTTTCCAAAATCAATAAGTTCAAAACTTATACAAAATCAAATGTAAGTTACCACATTCCATGCACAAGTAAGGTTTAATCCACACAAACCATGTCCTAGAATTCAAGTCTAAATAGCATATGACATGTCATGTTCTCAATATGCAATTTACATACAAAGTAAGAATATCTTACTACAATTGAGCCACATTATCATCCTAAGCCACAAGTACTAAGTAAGCTCTAATTTAGTAACTAGCTTCTAAGGTAAACAATTGTAATATTCTAACAAGATACATACCTACACAAGACATATTTAAATAAGCTATGCAAGATAATGATATGACATATCATGCTAAGTCAAATTACCATATTTAGAGACCATAAGCACTAATTCTTTAACAAGTTAGTAGCATGCTCACAAGGTAGTCAAACATACAACATTTCAAGAGATTTTCAACCTAACATGGAAAGTCTCTAGATTTCAAATCAAGTCCAAATCGGCTCAAATTAATACACGTTAAAGGACATAGCACGGTCTTAACATATATTACCTCTAACATCAATTTAAGTGACTAAAACACTTAAAGTAAAATTAATTAAGCTAATTAATTAAATTTTCTCTAGATTTTCAAACATATTCAAATGTCCTCAATTTAATATATGTTGAAGAACTCACCAAGGGCTACTTTAATATCACATTACAAGTTGATTTCATGTTTGATACAACTATGTAAATTAATCTTTCACAAAAGATAAATATTAAATAAATTTTGCAATTCTCATTCAAATGCTCCCAATTTATTATATGTCAACTAGTATACCAAGGCCTAAATTACTAGCATGCCATAATTTAATTCTAAGTTACATATCTTCATGAGAATTAAATCTTAAACATAGAAAATAATTAAATTAAATTCTAAAACTTGAACAAAGACATGCTTACAAGTTCTATATGCTCATATAATAATCAATACAACATTAAAATAAACCTTAGACATCCCCTACCTCATTTTGGGATAAAATCTCAAATCCCCACAGAATTGAAACTGCTCCGAATCTGACGAAACTCCTAGGTTTTGTCGGGGACAACATGCTGAACAAGAATCCGAAGGATGCCCCATAAAAATCACAACTTGACTTCAAAGCCGAACTCAAAAAATGGTTAGAAATGAATTCTAATAAGGGGGAAAGGTAGATTACATTGAGGGGAATGATAAACGTTAATGTCGAAGAGTTTTCACTAAGGAAATCAAGTGGAGGAAAGGAAAGAATGAAGGCAGCCCCTTAGGCTCCCATGGCTACCAGCCAAGAGGGTGAAGAAGATGATGGAAATCTGACTTTTTGACTTAAAACCCCCTATTTATAGAACATCTCAAAAAGTGTCCCGAAAGGGTCCCGCTAGGTCCGAAAAAGTGGATTTTAAGTAAACGCGCTCAAATGACAAAACTCTGTGAACAAAAAAGATTCAAAATGAGAAAATATGAACAATGAAAGAAACAACGTCAAAAGCCATGTGACGGCCCAAGTTTTTCAACCCGGTGTATCAGTGATGAACCAAAAGTTGATCCGATAAAGGATCTGAAATGCGGAAGTAAAAGATAAAACCAAAGTCTGCAGAGATATAAATCATCCCCAAGACACCAATGTGACCTTCCATGAAGTCACGGAACTCAAATGAAATGAAAGCGGAAACAATGGTCAAAACCGGCAAAATCCATTAACCAAGGTGCAAAATGGTCAATTCATAATTAAAAAGAGAAAATTAACTCTAAACAAGTCAAAAAAGGTTAATACGACCTAATCTAGTCATTTTACAACATTCCAAGAGGTTCCAAGAACATTGGACAAGAATCCCACAAAATGCCCTTTTCCCGGTTTAAGCTAAAACTGACCCTACCTTACTAAAACAAGAATAAATCCCACTGTTATTGGAATCTAAGAATGGCATAGGAACCATTGGAAATCTGACTCAAAATCGTTGAGTTTAGGCTCAAGAATCACCCCATTTGGGTTAGGAATGAAGGAGATATGACCGTTTGAAGTCGGAACAACAGTACTGAAACAGAACTGAAGAAGCTGGAGTTTAGAAGCTATTTAGGTCAACCGAAATGGCATTTCGGTCTACCAAAATGACTATAATTTTTTTTGAAATCTTGAAGGTGAAGAAAAAGCACTTCGGTCGACCGAAATGAACCATCGGTCGACCAAAATGGACCTGAAACTTGAATTTGGCTCCTGTAATGCATGTTTTAGTGTGCAAATGAAGTCCAAAAGGATTCGGGCGACCGAAATGGCATTTCGGTTGCCTAAAATGACTCTAGAAAGAGCTGAAACACTTGCTAAATGCGAAAAATGATTAAAACTTCTCAAGCCCCAAATGAATCTCCCATGGCATGATCAAATTGAATTATATGCAAGTGTGTGATGATGTGAACATACACGCAAGTGTAATATGACATTTTAAACATGTTACAATGGCCTACGGCCTCATTATATTTCATTTACAAGATTTTACATGCCAACCCTCAAGTTAGAAAAGTTACATTTCAAAGGTAAAACTTTGATACCATACACAACTTATATATAATTTATCTAATGTACGAAATCACTTTCCATGCACAAGTAGGTTGAAACCACACAATCCATGCCTTAGAGTTCAAATTCTAAAATGGCATATATACAATGTCAATTACAAAGTGTGCAATTCATTACACAAGGCAACAATATGTTCTATAAAGAAAACATGTTCTCATGAATATAAATATAACAACAATGTTATCCAATACTCAAAACATAACTATGTGAATACACAAAAGTCCAAATCCATGATTTATACATAGAAACAACTTCTACAACAAAATTAAATCCATGGAACAACAAGATAGAATTTAATTAAATAAAAATAATTAAATTCTCTGAATTTCAAATCATTTCCAAATGGCCTCAATTTAATATATGCTAAAGGACATAGTATGGTCATTACATATATTCATTCAAATTCCTAATTAGACCAATGGAACCATAAAAATAGATTTTAATTGATTTTCTTAATTAAAGTCTCTAGATTTTCAAACTCATCCAAATGCTCTCAAATTAAAGTATGTTAAAGAACATGCCAAAACTTAATTTAATAGCATATCACAAGTTAATTTCATGCAAGGCACGCCCATGGGAATTAAACTTTCACCAAAGATAATTATTAAATAAAAAGAGCAATTCTTATTCAAATAATCCAAATTTAATATATGTTAACAAACATATCAAAACCTAATTTCTTAGCATGCCACATTTTAATTCTAAGTTATACATCATCATGAGAATTAAATCTTAACCATAGAAATAATTAAATTAAATTCTAGATTCTTAAAAAAAGCATGCATATAAGTTATATAAGCATCAAAAACATATAAGACAACAAAAATATGAAATTAAAACCCCCCTACCTCCATTTGAGATGAAATCTCAAATCCCCACCAAAACGAAACCGCTCCAAATCTGACGAAATTTCTAGGTTTTGTCGGGGACAACACAGTGAACTGGAACCCCAAGGAAGCCCTATCAAAATCACAACTTGACCTCAAACCCAAAATCAAGAAATGGCCAAAAATGGACTCTAATAAGGGGGAAAGGTAGAGCACGGCGAGGAGAGCATAAAACACTAAGGCACTACACCTTTTTACCTAAGGGAAGTGTCCGGAAAAGAAGAGAGAAGGGTGGCAACCCCTTGGCAGCCATGGCTGCCGGCCAAGAGAGTGGAGAGAGAAAAAATTTTGATTTTTCTTCTTAAGACCTCCTATTTATAGAAAAACCTCAAAAGTGTCCCGAACGGGCCCCGCCGGGTTTGGAAAAGTGGAATTTGAGTAGACATGCTCAAATGGTAAAACACCATGAACAAAAAAGAACCAAAATGAGAAAAGATGAACAACGGAAGGAATGGTGTCGAAAATTGAGTCCCGAGCAGAGAGATATGTGTCAAACAAGTTTGGCGACAACCGGGGAAACCTTAAAACCGGAGAAAAATGACCAGAAGGGAATCCCATGAGTACATGACTTGACAAAAAGTGAAAGTGAATCCCGTACGAGGATCCAGGCTCAAAAGAAGGCATTTAGCAATAACTTTCATTAATTGCACAATGACCCCTCCAAAAAGTGAAAACTCCATAATTGGCCCAGAATGAAAATATCTTCCAAAAATATTTTCTTAAAAACCACTGAAATAAATATCTTCAAAAGATATTTACGAAAAACACCCCAAGAAATGGAAATGTTTCTGAAGAACTGTGTATCCATGCCCCTATGGACACCGGAAGCAACCAGAGTACTTTTCTGCAAAAGTAAAAATACGTATTTCATGGAAACCACTTAGAATGAAGATACATGAAGTCAAAAACCAACTCTGAACACAAAAAGTGAGGTTATGCCAAAAAGTGACAAACGGGGAAAAGACAAAATGGGGAAAAGGACGAAAAAATGAATAGTGTCCAAAAAAATGAAAATATGGAATCTACTCGGTCCTCAAAGGAAGTTGTCAATCCAAAGAAAAGAGTCTCAAAAACCATCCTCGAACACTCAAGATGACACTAAGTGATGAAAAATTGAACTTAGAAAGGAAAAGATCAACGAAAAAAAATAACCGTAAAAATCTGAGAAAAAGGAAAGGAAGGAAAATGACCGGGTCATTACGACCTTCCCACCTTAAAGGAATTTCGTCCCCGAAATCCAGCCCTAACAAAATAAAAGGCGAAACTAGGATAACTACGAAGTATATCTCCGAGTATCCCACAAAACATACTACAAAAGTAAATCCAACACTGAAGGATAACGTAGAAGCCAGTGTCAGTCCCACCCACGTGCTCATGACAAGACAACCTCTCAAAAGGAAAGTGACCACGTGGCCATAGGACAAGTCAAGACCCACACACAGAATCCAAGGTCAGACGAGGGAACGGAAGACAACCACCATAGCATCCCTCCTGACAAATCATCACACAGATGCAAAAACAACCACCAAAAGAACTCCAAAATCCCCACATATTGAATCAAGCTACTAAATAAGGTCAATGTGGCAGTACGAATGGCGACCAGAACCCGCTCACGACGTACTCAAATGTGTGGTAGCAATGACAATGTGTAGTGCCCGCCCACACTTACTCATCAGTAAGGTAGCATCGTCGGCAACTAGCACCGCCCACAACACACAACTTTGTATGGTAGCATGATGGTATAAGGCACTAGTTCATAACCTGTCCCTCACTTGGTCTACCCATGAAACCTCTCGATACAAATGACATCAATGCCAAAAATGATCATTGCCAAAAGCACCACGGAGGCCAGACATTTTGTGAGAGTTGAGATATGGTCCAAAGACGTCCGGCCGGACTATCTTGGACAATCTCAAACTCTGACAACAAAGCCATAGGTACTGTTACGCTTAAGGCCTTAAATCCTTAATACAATAAAACTGACAACTTCAATGTTTCAAAATACTCCTACTAACAACATTAATTAAGAATCCCAAGCCTGAAAAACAAGTCAAAACCTTTAGAAATCAAAGCGAACCTCACCACAAGACATTTCATCAAAAATCCTACACATCTCCTTGAAACAGATCAACTACAAGACTACACTGTAATCAGACATCGGATCCACATCTCTATCATGGATAACTAAATCCTCGAAATACAAGTCCACCAAGTGGCACACATATTAAAATTCTGACAACAATCAAAATCACAAAACGAGTCACTCAAAACTATGCTTGGCATCTCTAAGCTAAATCAAAATTCCTTAATTTCCATCTATAAACAATCACTGGAACTATGATTCCTCAAAACTACGCCTAGCCACATCCAGGATGAGAAAACTCCACAAACAAGCCATATCCAACAACGATCCTCCAAAACTCTTCCTAAGAGTTAACCACATCCAGGTCTCCAAAACTGAAACAAGTCTCCTAAAGACATCCTCAAAAGAGCATTGAGCTTACCTCATGAATCAAACAGAATCCTCAATCAAATGGACCTAAGTCCCCGTAAAATGATCTCACACCAATTCACTCACTCTGAGTACCACAACCCGTCAACAACCATGACAAAACTCCCCAAGGGAAGACATGAAAGAAAAGGAACCACCAGTCCTAAAAAGGACAACATTACGACTCCATCTTTGAAGTGAAAGACAAGAAGGTCAAAGACTTCACCCCCTGCATGGAAGTAAGTCGACCAAAATCCATCAAATCCTCACCAAGGACTTAAGACAACAATAGTGATCCTCATGGACCAACCAACTCCAAAACCGTGCACAACACAACGAAGAGAAGAGATTCACTCCTTGTGAAGTCCCTAACACGAACCAGGAAAAGAGGAGAAACCCTATTCCCCCCACAAGTGTCAACACGACAAACAAGAAAATTAAGCATTCTTCCCACCTTAAAGAAGTGGATAACTCAAGACAAAACAAATGTGACAACTCCTCAACAAGGAATTTCACAACGAAACCATCGTGGAAACCCCATACATACCACGTGCGACCGAAGGAAACAAAAGGGAAAACTAAACATGGAAGTCATGCATATGACAAGGAACGCAACTACCAAGAAGGTAAATCTACTCACATAGACAAAATCAAGGGTACATGCAGCATGTTTCCACGTAAGCACAAAATCATGTCACTAAAATGTAGTAACAATATGGCATCTCTAAGCATATAAAGAAGGCATGCTAATGCCACATAACAAGAAAGAAAATATGGATACATTTCCACCTACTCATGCATCACAGCATCATAAATCATACTACTAACATAGTAGTAAACGAAACTGCTGAAGATAAAAATGATGCAATAATGAACCCTATGGACATCGTGTCCTAGAGTGTCTTGGTGAAAGGAAAGACCAGTCCTAGCCATAAACTGACTCCAAAAACCAACGCGACAACAACTTATCTTAAAACAAATGTGAGCCCTTACTACAATGGTAAGACTCTAACAATCCATCTCTGAATCTAAAGGTGACACTATAAGTGACACTAACAGTGCAATGCTCACTCTACCCGAATCACCAATCAATCGACTTGATCCCAAAAGTGTCATCACGCAAGAGAACTTTAGGAAAATGGTAACTATAACCATATCAACAGCACCCAAATCAATCACTACAACTGATCCCCAAAACAGCCATCATCATCATCGATCAAAAGGACATTGCCTATCAAAACAAAGCCAACATCGATTCCATCCAAACTGCACTTTTAGCTAGCTAGTACGATAGCATGACAGTGCCATGCACCCGCCCAAGAAAATTACAATCCCAGAGGAATCATCCCGATCAACCAAGGATCCTAAGAGGCCCATAACCTCATCATGGCTCAAAACCAACAAATCTAGAACTACGGCAATGCCAAATGAATCACCTTACGAGAGCCTAAACAAAAGGTGTCTTGCCACTTACCTCAAAACCAAAGCTAGGTCGATAACAACCTATACTACCATAAAACCATGTGGACAATCACTAACAACCTCAAGGAAGAGTGCCTAAACAAAACCAAACAAACCAACCATCACACTAAGTGTAAACTTACCAAACAGCTCAACCTCAACTCAAACATCCCATGACAAATGATAAGCGCCGAATATTGCATATTCAAGCGCCCTTAGCTGCATTAGTTAAATCCATTATTTGATTATTCTTTATAAATTATCTTTATTTGCACATTTTTATATATTTTCAGGTTCATTGGCCAAAAAGGAGCAAAAATGGTGTTTTATTCAATCTTTGAATAGCAATGTGCTCAAGGCTAAGTTCTGGCAGCAGTGGAATCTGACTTTGTTTGCCATTTTTGACCAATCAAACTCGAGAACTGGACTTCCATTAAAACATGACATATTTAGAGCTTCAAATTAGCTTTCCAAATATTCAAACGGTTCATTATTTGGAGTTCGGACCAAAAATTTATGGCTATTCTACCAAAGTAGTGCAAAACAGGTCAAGAGGAAGGAGTTTACTGGTCTAACTTCGAGCGCTCGAAGTGCTTAGTTCGAGCGCTCGAAGTGCTAGTTCAAGCGCTCGAAGTGCTAGTTCAAGCGCTCGAACTATGGGCAGATTACTCTCCAGGAACCATCACTTCAGCCCACTTGCACCTTGTTTCCCTCATCTCTGATTTCCATCTTTATGGGTTGGTTGGAGATGTCTTTTGGTGGTTTTTTGTGCCTTGTTTGGTGGAGAGGAATGTCTACAAAGGAGGGGAACCACACAAACAAGATCATATCTCATCTTTGCAAGATTTATGGAGAGAGAAAGAGGAGGAAAAAGATAGAGTTCTTGAAGCCAAGGAAAGGGAGCTCGAAAATGGAGGTTGCAACCAAGCTTCTTCCTTCTTCTAAAGCTTCCATGGGTAACTAAACCTCCATCTAGGGAGGTGATGAGGCCACTCCCTAATAAGCATGTTCTAATTTAGGCTATATTTTAGGGATTACAATGTATATTCTTTGGTCTTTTCATGGTCTAGAGCATTTTGGCTTTTGTAATGGATCTTCATGTATTTAAATGATTAATGTTGAGTCAATTATCTATCTTTGATGGTTTATTCTTTTAATCATGTTGCTTGCACTCTCATGGTGACAATGGTAGTGAGATCATGGAATTGTTTTAATGGCATGGAGTTGGAGGACTTTGATAGATCATTGCTTAGGTGAAACCCTTGATGATTTATACTTATTTCTTACCTTCATGTGCTTCATCATTTTATCTAGGGCTTGATAGTCTTTCATTTAAGTAAATATGGTTAAGCTACACCTTAGTTAGGTAGTCTAAACATGTTAACCTTTGATGGATTATGCTTGCTTCAGATTTAATGAACTTCTTGAGGATATTATAGCAACCAAGTGTGCTATGTATCATGACCATATATATATATTGTTTTCCCCCAATTTAGCTCTAATCTAGCATGTGTATAGGGATGGAGGCGAATTCATTTCCCTAGTCCTCTTTACTTGTATTTCATTTCCCTTTAACTCTTGCAAACTTTTACTTTATGCACTTTAATTTCATAGCTTAAGTGACAACCAACAAATCCTCTATGAACACCTCTATCATTCTAGAAAGACTCTAGACACTTAGGTTGCCATAGATTAGCGCAGTCCCAGTGGTTCGACTTACCCGACCAATAGCCCTATTTTACAATGATTCATGCTATTGTGAAGGTTGATTTATAATTATAATCGACTCAACCGATCAATTTTTGGTGCCATTGCTGGGGACTGCAAACGGTTTAGCAACCGAAGTTTTAGGGTTAATTTGAGTGTGATTGTTAATATCATGAATTGTGAATATTTCTTGTGTAGTTTGACCATCTTTGTGTTTTAAGTGTTTGTGAGATTCTAGGAACTCGGGGCTCACTGAGGGAACGCTAGCAAATTTGTAAGTCTAGGGGACTCCAGGTAAGTTTCTTGGCCTTCTAGTTTCGAATTTGTAATATATTGTGCAAGTGTTAACCTTAGTGATAATTCATTTTTAAAGCCCTGGTTGAGGCTATTATCTTGTTTAAATTTCCTATACAAGCATCGGTCCTTGTCGTGGCCATTTAAATTCTGTCTTGATAATTAAGGAGAATGGGAACATCGTATGTGGAGTTGGGAATGATGAATAGTAGCATTGATAGCATTATATATTGTTGATGTTTAGCCGTAGATCGCTCTCCTTACCAACTCTTGACTCGCCAGTTGACATAAATTCACTTGAAAGAACGTTTAGACGAAACCTTATAGAATCGTCTAGCGTAAGAGAGCTTGAAACTGAATTTAACACAATGGTTGAAAATGTAGGAGATGTTAGAAATGAGGGAATTAGGGCCGAAATTCCAAATGAAGAGCCAATGACTCTCAGGGACCATTTCATCCCTACTACATATACTTCACCTTCATGCATAGTGATGCCAAACATTGATGCGGCTCAATATGAGATCAAATCAAGTACCATTCAAATGCTTCCATCTTTCCATGGCCTTGATAATGAAGATCCGTATAAGCATCTTGATGAATTCCTTGAAATTTGTTCGACCATCCGGTTGAGAGGTTTTCCTGAGAATGCACTCCATCTGCATCTTTTCCCATTTTCTTTAAAAGATAGGGCAAAGTATTGGTTAAACTCACTCACTCCAAATTCCATCACTTCTTGGGCTCAATTACAACAAGAATTCCTTCAGAAGTATTATCCGGTGAGTAAAACCAACCAAATGAGGCATTCCATTCTTAGCTTTTCTCAAACGGATGGAGAACAACTCTACGAGACTTAGGAAAGGCTACAAGACCTTCTTAGAAAATGTCCGCATCATTTGATTCCAAAATGGCAATTAATGCAAGCTTTCTATGCTGGCTTAACTGAACCCCATAGATTTATGGTTGACTCTTCTTGTGGTGGGATGTTCATGTCCAAGAAGGCAGATGAGGCTTGGACCCTACTAGAGAATTTAAGCAAAAATTCACTTCAACATAATTCTCGTAGGGCTCCGACCTCAACCAATGCAAAAAACACCAACCCGTGTCAACTAAAATCAATAAGGGAGGAATCATCCCAAGTGGATGCCATGGCTCATAAATTCTATCAATTGATGGCACCACATCTCTCTCCTTCATTATCTCAAAATTCGGCAAGTTCGGTATGCTCATCATGTACTAGTCCATTCCATCTCACGGAAGATTGCCCCACACCGGAGCAATATTCCAATCCAAATGAAGAGCAAGCTAATGCCATGTTCTCAAGATCCGGGAATAATCCCTATTCCAATACCTACAATCCGGGATGACGAGATCACCCTAATTTTTCATGGCGGCAACAAGCCCCACAAAATTCCCAATTCCAAAATCAAAGGCATCAAAATCAGCCCCCTCTTCAATTTCAAAATAGGCAATTTCCAGCCTCCTCAAGCTACCGTCCTCCGTATAATCCAAATGTCTCTAATCAACCTCCGGTCTACCCAACTGATGAAATTATGGCTGTAAACAAGCAAATGATGGAGTCATTAAACAAGCAAATCATGGACTCCAACAAGCAACTCTCGACATCTTTGCAGCCTACTCTTCAAATGGTTCACTCTCATACTCAATCCATAGCTAAGCTCGAAAATCAAGTGGGCCAAATAACTAACTCTGTGAACCAATTGCTTCAAAAGGATAAGGGTAAGCTTCCCGCTCAACCATTTGAAAATCCTAGAGGGATGCATGCGATTGATGAAACCCCTCCATCGAGTGGGCCGAGTCATGAGCATGTTCAAGCAATCAACACCCTTAGGAGTGGTGAGTGGTTGACAACAAGGTTGATGGAGACAAAAATGGAAAAGAACCTCCTTTGAGAAATCCAAATTCAAGCTCTTCCAATCAAATTCCAAGCTCTTCTCGTCCAAATACCATTCACGGAAATCCCACACATGTTAACCCAAATGTGGAAACTACTTATGAGCCAAAAGCTCCGTTTCCGCAATGTCTTCAAGAGTCAACACACATTGGGAACAAGAATTGTAAAATTCAAGACATGTGGGAAGTTTTCAAGCAAGTGAAGATCAACTTGCCCCTCTTGGATGCTATCAAGCAAATCCCTCCCTATGCGAAATTTCTCAAAGACTTGTGCACTCAAAAGCACACTTCTAAAAGTCATTTGCCAAAGAAAGTGAGGTTAACTGAAAATGTTAGTGCTATCATTCAGCACAGCACTCCTCCAAAGTATAAGGATCCGGGTGCCCCCACAATCTCTTGTGTCATTGGTGACAACAAAATCGAGAGGGCCCTCTTTGACTTGGGAGCTAGTGTGAATTTAATTCCATACTCAGTTTACTTACAGCTTGGCCTGGGAGATTTGAAGCCGACTTCCGTGGTTTTGTAACTTGCCGATAGATCAGTCAAGCATCCACGAGGCATTCTTGAGGATGTTATCATCCAAGTGGACAAATTCTACTTCCCGGTAGACTTTGTGGTTCTTGACACGGAACCGGTCCATGATCCAAAAATGTATATTCCAGTGATCCTTGGTAGGCCATTCTTAGCTACGGCTAATGCATCAATGAATTGCCGAACCGGGGTGATGGACATTGCTTTTGGAAACATGCAAGTCAAACTTCATATCTTTCATGCAACTCAACATCCTTCCAATAAGGATGATTGTTTTCTTGTTGATGTCATTGATGAAGTGGTTGAAGAATCTCTCCCCTTCATTCTAAGCAAGGACCCCCTTGAAACTTGCATGTCTTATTTCGACTTCTTAAACTTTGATATTGACCAATCCATCCAAGAAGTTAATTCTCTGCTTGATGTTGACGCTATCATAGATATTCCCCCTTGGAAAATTCCAAGAGAGCCGCTTCCTCAGCTTTCCACTACTCCTCCGGTTCCGTCTTTGAAATCTCCACCACTACCTGAGCTTAAGCCGCTCCCGGCCTATCTCAAGTATGTATTCCTTGGTTCAAATCAAACTCTCCCGGTCATCATTGCATCGGATCTTCTAAAGGACCAAGAAACCAACCTTTTAGCGGTGCTACAAGAGCACAAAGAAGCTATTGGTTGGGCAGTGGCTAACTTGAAGGGAATTGACCCCTCCATTTGTATGCACCGCATTCATATGGAGGATGACGCAAAGCCTACAAGAGAGGTTCAGCGCCGGTTAAATCCTAACATGAAGGAAGTAATAAAATTGCTAGATGCGGGAATCATCTACCCCATCTCTGATAGCAAGTGGGTAAGCCCCACACAAATTGTTCCCAAGAAATCCGGTCTCACCGTTGTTGAAAATTCAGCGGGTGAGCTCATGCCACAACGAACCACCACTGGGTGGCGTGTGTGTATTGATTACCGGAAGCTCAATTCGTCAACTAGGAAAGATCATTTTCCATTACCATTTATTGATCAAATCCTAGAAAGGTTAGCCGGCCAAAGTTACTATTATTTTCTCGAAGGTTATTCCGGCTATAACCAAGTGGCAATCGCCCCTCAAGATCAAGAGAAAACAACATTCACATGTCCCTTTGGAACTTTTGCATATCGACGCATGACTTTTGGGCTATGCAATGCTCCTGCAACGTTTCAAAGGTGTATGATGTCTATATTTTCCGATATGGTTGAAAAATTCTTGGAAGTTTTCATGGACGATTTTTCTGTCTTTGGCTCCTCCTTTGATTCTTTTCTCAACAATTTATCTCTTGTACTCCAAAGATGTAAGGAGACAAATCTAATTCTAAGCTGGGAGAAAAGCCATTTCATGGTCCAAGAAGGCATTGTTCTAGGACATGTCATCTCTAAACGGGGAATCGAGGTAGACAAGGCCAAAGTTGAGTTAATTTCTAATCTTCCTGCTCCGAATTCCGTCCGTCAAATCCGTTCTTTTCTTGGCCATGCCGGATTCTATCGTCGCTTCATCAAAGACTTTAGCAAAGTCTTACGGCCCTTGTGTAATCTCTTAGCCAAGGATGTTCCATTCGATTTTGATGAAGCTTGTATGGAAGCTTTCATTAAACTTCGCACTCTCCTCTCATCTGCCCCAATAATGAAACCGCCTAATTGGTCTCTTCCTTTTGAGATCATGTGTGATGCATCCGACTATGTATTAGGCGCGGTTTTGGACCATACGTCATTTATTACGCTAGTCGAGCTCTTTCTGATGCTCAATTAAATTACACAACTACTAAAAAAGAGTTGCTAGCTGTAGTTTATGCCTTGGACAAATTCCGCTCCTATCTTCTAGGTTCCAAGGTCATAGTTTTCTTGGATCATGCCGCCCTTCGGCATTTGCTATAAAAAAAAGAGACCAAACCCCGCTTGATTTGATGGATACTCTTACTTCAAGAGTTCGACATTGAAATTCGGGATAAAAAAGGGGCAGACAATGTTGTCGCCGATCATCTCTCTCACTTACTCATTGAAAAATCTTCCGATTTCGCTGTTGTCCATAATTCTTTTCTGGATGAGCAACTCTTCCAGATTTCCCATGCAAATCTTCCATGGTTTGCGGATATTGTTAACTACCTTGCGGTAGGTAAAATTCCAACTCGTTGGTCCAAACAAGAGAAGGACCGGTTCTTTTCCCAAGTCAAGCATTTCTTTTGGGAAGATCCGGAGCTATTCAAATACTGCCCGAACCAAATCATCCGGCGATGTATTCCCGAAACTGAGACCACAAGCATTTTCAATTTCTCTTATACTCTTGCTTATGGAGGCCATTTCAGTGCCAAAAAGACCACTCACAAAGTTCTTCAAAGCGGATTCTATTGGCCCTCCTTGTTTCGAGATGCATACAATTTCTGTAAATCATGTGAAAGATGCCAAAGGCTCGGATCCATGTCCCAAAGAGACATGATGCCCCTCAATTCCATATTAATAATTAAAATTTTTGATGTGTGGGGAATCGACTTCATGGGACCATTTCCATCTTCTTATGGCTACGAGTACATCCTTGTAGCGGTGGACTACGTTTCCAAATGGGTGGAAGCCGCGGCCACCAGAACCAGTGATCATAAAGTTGTGATCGAGTTCATTCAATCTAACATCTTTAGTCGTTTTGGTACGCCCCGAGCAATCATCAGCGATAGCAGATCACATTTCAAAAATCGTTATCTTAAATCTGTCCTTTCTAAGTATTCCGTCATCCATAAGGTTGCTACACCTTACCATCCTCAAACGAGTGGTCAAGTAGAGGTTTCTAACCGGCAGATAAAGCATATTTTGGAAAAAACGGTTCGACCGGACCGCAAAGATTGGTCACTAAGACTAGACAATGCACTTTGGGCTTACCGAACGGCTTATAAGACACCCATTGGTATGTCGCCATATCGACTTATCTTTGGCAAAGCGTGTCATCTTCCAGTAGAATTAGAGCACCGTGCTTTTTGGGCCATAAAAAGGCTAAATTTTGATCTCAAACAGGTCAGCTTTAATCGTGCTTTGCAACTGAATGAACTTGAGGAAATCCGAAATGATGCATACGAAAATGCCAAAATCTATAAGGCAAAGACTAAAGCTTTTCATGACAAGCACATTGTTAGCAAGTCTTTCGCCCCGGGACAAAAGGTTTGGCTTTTCAATTCCCGCTTGAAACTCTTTCCCGGTAAACTCCGGTCAAGATGGGATGGTCCATACATCGTCACTACTGTCTTCCCACATGGAGCAATCGAACTCCAAGATCTGGCAAGAGGATTGCTCTTTAAAGTTAATGGCCAACGGCTTAAGCCTTGCATTGATGGCATAGTCCCAACCCAAAAAATTGAGAAAGTCCTCTTGATAGACCCAATTTACGAGGATTGATGCCTGCTCTAGCTTCGTCTAGCTATCGACTTTAAATTTAGCACAGCATGAGAAGCACTTCTTTCTATTTCCAGGCTTCTCTACATTTTCAATTGCCTGGGCTTTGAAATTTTCTGGGAAATTGCTAAGGAAAGCCAAAATTTAACCTTATCTGGAATTATCTTAAATTGTGTCCAAAAACTCAAACTGGTTTTCTGAGGCTTTCTACAACCCTTGTTTTCATACTTGGAAATTTTCAGCTCCATCCGGCAATTTTATTGGATCTTTGGAATGCTTTACATGTGTGTAACCTCTAATTTTTAATGCATTATTGGAAAATTTTCTCCAAATTCCATTCATGCATTGAAGAGATGTTGGCAAATTGGCAATTTCAGTCATTTCACCCAAGCTTTGCTCACTGGTCAAATTTTGAGCACTCAAAGTCCAAGCTTCGAGCACTTGAAACTTCCATTTTTCATTTAAGAGCCTACCGCCTCAAGTTCGAGTGCTCGAAGTACACACTTCGAGCCTCGAAAGTCCATCGAAGCTCACTGCCTCAACTTCGAGCGCTCGAAGTGCACACTTCGAGCGTTCAAAACTCACTGCCTCAAGTTCGAGCGCTCGAAGGCCTAACTTCGAGCGCTCGAACCCTCCTTCCCCACTTTTAAAATCTAAACTCTTTCTCTCCCGTGTCTTTCTAGCTCCTCAACCCACGACCTCCTCCCTCCATTTCCAACTTCCTCTCTCCTATTACTTCTCTTCTACCCCCCCCCCACTCCCTCCATCAACCCACAACTTCAACCTTTCCACCTTCCTCTCTCCCTCCATTAACTCCTAACCCATCCCACTTCTCTCCTTCATTTACCCACATCCCACTACTCTCCTTCCATAATTCATCCACCCATTTCACTCCTCTCCTTCTTCTTCATCCATCCCTATATATATGACCATCACCCCCACTATTCCTCCTCATTTCATCCGTGCTTCTCTCCACTCTTCTTCCAAGGTATGTCTCTTCCCTCTTTCTCTTCAATCTTTGTGTTCCATTTATATTACATTTGAGGAGTATGGGCATCAAATCCTTGGAGTTTGATTGTGTTTGTTGCTATGCTCTATCATCGAGAGCATTGTGTCTGAAATTTTTTGGGTTTCTTCATAGATTCCTCTCATTCTCACATCCTTTCTTTCTTTATGCATACCAGGTTCTCGCTGAAATTCCCCAACCAAGTTTGCCTCTCCAAATGTCTCGTGCCGGCCCTTCTCGTCATCCTAGACCCTCTGAGGATGTTCTCGTCGTTCCTTATGAACCGCCCCGAGCCCCTTGGCTCGACAAAAAGCTCAATTATGAGCTTTTCTTCCCGCTCACGGGTGTCTTTGACACTCTTCCCACCACTTCATGGGCTACCGCAGAGCTAGTTAACCGGCACTTTCAGCACATTTGCCAACCCGTTGCCAAGGTCACCTACCCCCGTGTGGTGCGGCTCTTCTTCCAGAACCTTAATTGCCCCGAAGAGCCACCGGTCACTCTCACCACATCCATTGATGGCATCCCTTTTTCCTTCACTCTTGCTGACATGGTGGCGGTCTCTGGCTGTCCTCTGGAGTGCCCTAATGACATTGTTAATCGTGAGAATCTCCCTTTATATGAGGAGCCGGATACTTTAACTGTGGAGCAGGTTGTCGCTGCCATTTGCAACGTGGATGACCCTCATCGACCTCGGAGCTTTACCCTCAAATCCACCCTTCCGGAGCGAGTTTGGTTCCTTGACTCCGTTCTCAAGAATAATGTTTACCCCTTAGCGCACAGCACCGAGCGCCAAGGCCTGATGTTGCAAGCCTTGTATGCCATGGACCAAGGCAAATGGTTCTCTGTCCCAGAACTCATTTGGGACACATTTATGTGGTTTTGGGACAAGTGTATCAACGCACGGCAGTAGCGTCTTAAAAATCGGCCTTTGCCATTACCATTCTTTGTTATCAAGCTCTTGAAGCACAAAGGGCTTCATTGTTCCTCCTCATGAACCAAGGGGCAAAAAGATTCAAACTTTTACTCTCTGCCGGTGGACCAATGTTCTAAGCCATTCTCGGAACCCTCGGTTCGCTGCTCCTCCTTTACCCCACTCTCCATCTCCTCCTTTTTCTGAGGATGACCCCATGGCGGAGAACGCTAAAAGGGACGAGCCTCCTGTTGATCTTTCGCCAGACCAAGCCTTCATCCGGGCTAGTCTTGCCCATCTTCATGAGCGGATGGATCATTTTGAGATTTCTTTGGCCGACTACACTCAGACTGTGCGTGAGGACTACTTCCGTGCCGAAGAAGACCGTCGTCTTGCTGCAGACGACCGCCGTGTTGAGGCGGAGGACCGTCGTGTGGCACAGGAGGACTGGCGTGAGACTCAATCTCTCCTCAATGCCATCTTCGCCCGTTTTCCCCCGGCCCCGTAGATAGTTGCGTATTTGTGTATGTTTCCTTTCTGTTTTTCTTTTACTTTTCAACTTTAGGATTGTGCTATGCACAAGTTGCTCTGGTCTAACATGATTGAATTTTAGTTCCTTTTGTAATCATGTTATTATGAATAAAAATCCTTTAGCATTTCTGTTATCTTCTTTTCAGAAATTTTTCGTCCATATTTTACTATTTGTTACTATTTTTGTCGTTGTTCTGCCTTTTCTTCGTGTCCTATTACAGGTGGCACATTTCAAGTTTGGGGGAAGCATTTTGCGCTTTTATATAGCTGGAAACCTTTGCCTTCGTCGCTCCACTTGGTATTTTTGTTCCTTTTATCCCCTATGCCCTTTATTTTTCCATCTTTGTCTCCCACATTGAGGACAATGTGTACTTCCAGTTTGGGGGTGCAACTTGCATTGTTGGTTCCATATTTTTGCTAAGTAATGACAATATAATTTGAAACTTGTCGGAGATAAAGCATATGTTTAATACCGTGGATATAGAAGCAATTGTGAATTTTTGAAAATAAAGAAAAATGTGAATTTAAAGTGATCATGTGGATTCAAATTAGTCTGTATAAATGTCTCAATTAGATTCTCGCTGGATTTTACACTCTTTATGCTTCACAATGCACAGATGCACATTGGAAACTTAACCGTGAGGCATGTAACTTGATTAACCGTGATCTTGACCTAGTTAATCTAAATTGATGAACCTAATAGATGGATACCTTTGGTGTGAAAAAAAAAAATAATAATAATAATAATAATGACCAGTTTGAGTTTGTAGCCTTTCCAACTTGAGTTATTAAGCCCTAGGAGTGTCTCTACACTCAGCACCCTAAAGCCATCTGGTTTGGGAGTTATTGGCCTAACGCTTGCTATATGGGTTGGTCAGAAAGCTTAAAAGACTTAGACATTGCACGGTCATTCAAAAATATTTTTATAAACATGGTTCGTTGGAGTTCGTAGCCTTGCCAATTTGAGCTATTAAGCCCTAGGAGTGTCTCTACACTCAGCACCCTAAAGCCATCTGGTTTGGGAGTTGTTGACCTAACGCTTGCTATATGGGTTGGTTAGAAAGCTTAAAGGATTTCAGCATTGCACAACCATTTTATGTATCATTTTTGAGTTAAAATAAACTGTCAACAAGCAACAAAGTTGTTTGTCAATTAATTCATGCCTTAGGGACTTCATTTAAAATGGAATTCAATGATTTGAAGACTTGTCTCTTGAAACTGGAAAAAGAAAGTAAAAGCCGCATGTTGTGAATCCAATCCACTTTCACTGAAGCTAGAGTTGATTTCCAGTCAAGAGATGACAATTGAGTTATTTATATAGACTAGGATGTTGATGCATGTATATTGAAATGTGTTTAACCAATTTTTTGTATCAATGCTTCATATATGCATGGTAGTCTCCTCAATGACCCCGTCTCCAGTCCTGTGTCTGTTTCGAGTTATATTCGAGCTATGTATATATTTCATTTTGCCATAGTTGATTTTGTGGTAGCATTCCCATTGTTGTCATTTTATTGAGTTTTTCATTTTAGTTTTGCTAAGGGACTAGCAAAATGTAAGTTTGGGGGTGTGATAAGCGCCGAATATTGCATATTCAAGCGCCCTTAGCTGCATTAGTTAAATCCATTATTTGATTATTCTTTATAAATTATCTTTATTTGCATGTTTTTATATATTTTCAGGTTCATTGGCCAAAAAGGAGCAAAAATGGTGTTTTATTCAATCTTTGAATAGCAATGTGCTCAAGGCTAAGTTCTGGCAGCAGTGGAATCTGACTTTGCTCGCCATTTTTGACTGATCAAACTCGAGAACTGGACTTCCATTAAAACATAACATATTTAGAGCCTCAAATTAACTTTCCAAATCTTTAAACGGTTCATCATTTGGAGTTCGGACCAGAAAGTTATCGCTATTCTACCAGTGGTTCGACTTACCTGACCAATAACCCTATTTTACAATGATTCGTGCTATTGCGAAGGTGAATTTATATTTGTAATCGACTCAACCGATCAACAAATCCCAAGTCCTGCCAAATATGCAAAACAATCATGCATATACAAATCAAATCGATTTTACATCATATGTCATGCTCTTTACAATAAAATTTAAATCATGCTAAACAAACGGCATCCCACATGTAGCATATAAACACATAAACATGTTATCAAACCAAAACATGTTATCATGAAGCATATAAACACATAGAGCATGGCAACATAAGCATGATATGCACCCAAACCCGTCATCCAAGGTATTCAAACCTAGGAGTTTTGATACCACTTGTGACGGCCCAAGTTTTTCAACCCGGTATGTCAGTGATGAACCGAAAGTTGATCCGATAACGGATCTGAAATACGAAAACAAAAGAAAAAACCAATGTCTACAGAGATATAAATCACCCCAAGACACCAATGTGACCTTCCATGAAATCACGGAACTCAAATGAAACGAAAGCGGAAACGAAGGTCAAAACGGGCAAAATCCATTAACCAAGGGGCAAAATGGTCAATTCACAATTAAGAAGAGATACTTGACTCTAAACAAGTCAAACAAGGTGAATACAACCTAATCTAGTTATTTCACAATGTTCCAAGAGGTTCCAAGAACATTGGACAAGAATCCCACAAAATGTCCTTTCTCGGTTTAAGCAAAAATTGACCCTACCTTACTAAAACATGAATAACTCCCACTGTGATTAGAATATGAGAATGGCATAGGAACCATTAGAAATCTGACTCAAAATCCTTGAGTTTAGGCTTAAGAATCACCCCATTTGGGTTAGAAATGAGGGAGATATGACCGTTTGAAGTCGGGACAACAATGCTGAAACAGAACTGAAGAAGCTGGAGTGTGGAAGCTATTTAGGTCACTCGAAATGGCATTTCGGTCTACCAAAATGACTAGAAATTTTCCTAAAATCCTGAAGGTGAAGAAAAATCACTTCGGTCGACCGAAATGGACCTGAAACTCGAATTTAGCTACTGGAATACATGTTTTAGTGTGCAAATGAAGTCCAAAAGGCTTCGGTCGACCGAAATGGCATTTTGGTTGGCCGAAATGACTCGAGAAAGAGCTGAAACACTTGTTAAATGCCAAAAATGATGAAAACTTCTCAAGCCGCAAATGAATCTCCCATATCATGATCAAACTAAATTATATGCAAGTGTGTGATGATGTGAACATACACGCAAGTGTAATATGACATTTTAAACATGTTACAATGGCCTACGGCCTCATTACATTTCATTTACAAGATTTTACATGCTCAAGTTAGAAAAGTTACATTTCAAAGGTAAAACTTTGATACCAAATGAATACAAGTACAAAAGTAAACATGCTTGGCCCTTGGCCTCATGTCATACATATCAAATAGGTTCCAAATAATGTATCCAAGTACACTTTACATGCTATAAGGCAAAAATGACATAATTGAACCTAAGTAAGTATTACATCTTTAGAAGCAAAACTTAAACATGCTAACAATTGCATGTGTACGAGAGTACTTTAAAAGAAGCTTCAAATCTACAAACTACCCAAGGTAAGTGCAATCTCCAAATCTTGAATCCTGTACCTGAACAAATCCCCAGTAACTTCGGGGTGAGTAAACAAGTTTACTCGTAGAGAATAAGCATGTATCGACTCGATTTCTTGTAGATTTTTACATTAAAATGAAATAATGTAAAAGGGTCATGCTACCTAACGTCTACGTCAAAGGTGAGACTCAGGGAGCATCCTAAGCTATCTTAAATCATTTCTAGCATAAAACACATCCTTTATGCAATTTCAACAACATATGTGCATGCTATACAAAACATTAACACAAAGATTCTTAATGCCATCACCTTAAAATCTAACATACAATAACAACGAAATATAACAATTTAGTACAATTAAAATTTCTAAGACCACACATCAATACATAGATTCTCTAAGTTATCAACTTGAAATCTAAAAGTGTGAAAACAACTAAATATAACAATTTAGTATGGATGTACTTAACAACATCAAATCGCCAATAGCCAAAACCACAAGTCACAATTAAACATGATTGTCAACTTGGAATTGAATGCGAAAACAAATAGTGGAAGACTTGGACATCAAGCTCAGAATTCTGCCGAGACCTCAATGGTTATTCCGGGCATTAACCCACTGGGAAGACCACCCTAGTGCGCACTATCTCAATTGGGGAGAACTCATACCTCCCGCACTAGAGCCAAACTCTAGCCATATTACTTATAACAACAATGTCCTAAAACTCTAAAATAATCCAAATAAGTTCACAACATATACATAATTTATCTAATGTACGAAATCACCTTCAAAATAAATAGTGTCTGAAAAATGAAAATATGGAAATGACTCGGTACTCAAAGGAAGTTGTCAATCCAAAGAAAAGAGTCTCGAAAACCATCCCCGAGCACTCAAGATGACATTAAGTGATGAAAAACTGAACTCAGAAAGGAAAAGATCAAAGAAAAAAGATATCCGTGAAAATCTGAGAAAAAAGAAAAGAAGGAAAATGATCGGGTCATTAAAAACCGAGTCCCGAGCAAAGAGATATGCCCCAAACAAGTTCGGCGGTAACTGGGTCCAGAAACCCTGAAACTGGAGAAAAATGACCAAAAGGAAATTCTATGAGTACACGAGTCGACGAAATGTGAAAATGAATCCCGTACGAGGATCCAGGCTCAAAATAAGGCATTTAGCAATAACTTTCATTAATTGCATAATAGCCCCTCCAAAAAGTGAAAACTGCACTAATGACCCAGAATAAAAATATCTTCCAAAAAATAGTTTCTTAAAAACCCCTAAAATAAAATATCTTCAAAAGATATTTAAGAAAAACACCCTAAACAAGAAAAATATTTTGAAGAACTGTGCATCCATGCCCTTATAGACACCTGGAGCAACCAGAGTACTTTCTTGCAAAAGTAAAGATACGTATTTTGTGGAAACCACTTAGAATGAAGATACGTGAAGTCAAAAACCAACTCCGAACATAAGGAGTGAGGTTATGCCAACAAAGTGGCAAACGGGGAAAAGACAAAATAGGGAAAAGGACAAATAGGGAAACGGACGAAAAGTGATTAGTGTCGAAAAATGAAAAATGTAGAAATAACTCGGTCCTCCAAGAAAGTTGTCAATCTAAAGGAAAGAGTCTCAGAAACTATTTTCGAGCACTTGAGATGACACTAAGTGACGAAAAACTAAACTCAGAAAACTAATTTCAACGAAAAAAATCCATCCGTAAAATTCTGAGGAAAAAAAAAGGAAATGAAGGAAATGACCGGGTCAATACAACCTATCCTCCTTAAAGAGATTTCGTCCCCAAAATCAAGAACATTCCCAGAAGAACCGAACAAGGACCGTACACAGGGTCACACCAAGGAACAAATCATAAAGTACCCAAGGACAACTCCAAAGGTCTCGAGATCAACGAAGAGATACGAACCAGTGAATAGTGAGACACCTCTCCAACGAATTGACATACTAACCCAATGTCAACCACCCAAAAGAGACCAAGGTGACTACACATCGAAACAAGAACATAATCAGAAGCAACATGGCAGCATGAATAGCGACTAGAAGCTGCCCACAACGTACCCAAGGTATGGTAGTTTCCACAGTGTTAAGTTCCCGCCCACACTCACATTACTAGCTAGGTAATGCAAGGTAGCATCGACGGAAACTAGCACTTGCCCACACACAACCTGTACGGTAGCATGACAGTATAAAGTCTTAATTCGTCACTTGGCCTCAACAAGCTCACCCGTGAAACCTATTGATATAAATGACATCAATGTCAAACAATCATTACCAAAAGAACCACGGAAACCAGGCATTCTATGAGAGTTGCAATATGGTCTAAAATGTCCAGCCGGACCATTCTGGCCAATCCAAAACTTTAACAACAATGTCATAGGCACCGCTACGCTTAAGGCCTTAAATCCTCAATACTGGAGAAACTGACAACCACAAGTCTAAAAACACTATTGTCAACCACATCAGTCACGAATCCAAAGCCTGACAAGTCTATGCCCTCAAGCCAATGGATCGGACTTTACAAATCAAACAACATCATCGTCACCCTAGTCACAACGACTTCCAACAAGACAATGCACCCAAGAACCTCCACGTCATCCTAAAGCTGACCTATTACAAGGCAATGCCTAGGAATCAAGACATCAGATCAAGCTTATACACACAATCCCTGACAGCCAAAGTCACACAACCCTAGGCATAGTACAGGAATGATAAAAGAAATCAACTAATAAAGCAATTAGTCATGAAACATATATATATCTATGCAAGTATACATTCACAAGTATACTAAAAAATGTCAAAACAGAAATGCAATATATGTATAGGTACAACTATACACTTATAAGTATATTAAGCAGTAATAAATCCATGGTAGACAAGTATACAAGCTCAAGTATACTAAAACCAAAATGAACTGAAATATACAATGCGTAAGCACACTAGGTATAAGTATACTAAATGTAAACAAAAATCCACGCACCAAACAGCTAAACACATAATGTACAAGGGCAATCAAATATGCTATCTATCACATAGGGGTCAAGCATCAGAGACAAGCTACACATCACCTATGACGCCAGCATGACAAACAGATGTAGTAAGTGGTAAACACATCATCTACATCAGCAAATAACTACCAAATAGTCACATCCCCTAAACATGTTTCTAAGTCATGCGTAAAACAACAAGGCATATAAACATGTAAGAATGACTATGCAATTAACAATCCCACAAAATCGTAAGCAAAAAGGGATGAAATGCCTCTCAAAAGGACAACTCACCAAAAGTGAATCCCAAAAACCTAGATAGTCCCAATCTCTCACCGTGAGGAAAAGAATCATCTCCAAGAATGAACACTAAGGTTCCTAAAACAAAGAGCCTATAAGTCTTTCCCGAGACAGACTTAAACCTAAGGTGGAGTCCTAACGCCACACAAAACAAACAACGAGGTAATGGGTTGCCCCAATACTAACCATTATGAGACACCAACAAGAGAACTCAACTCAATATGCCAATGAGTTGGATGAGAACTCTACAGGATCCTATCAGAACCATAAACACGACCTCGAGACTCCAATGAAGAGGAAGTGTAACTGATTGCACCAATGCAATTAATTACACGGAAACACTCACACCCTAACCGTAGCTCGTAAGAGCTATCCAAGGCGTGACAAGAAGAATCCTAGGTCAATGAACCTATCAAAACCTTAACCAACACCCTAAGAATAAGAGACGCGAGGACTTCACCGTGAGGCACACAGAAACAGATCTCCCAATCCCCAAGGAAGGACTCGAGTCAATCCGACTTGTCGTCCCATGACTTTAGAAACAAGACCCCAATGACGTCATCACATCAAGGTCACCACGAAATCCCAATAGATGATGCCCTAGCATCAATCTCAACCAACCAAGCTGGAACAACCCACAATGCCTAAACAAGACATAAAAGTAAGCAGTTGACACGTAATATAGCAATAATTTACATACTTACACAAGTAGTAAAGGATCACATAGACATGTCGATGTATACATCATAAAATCATGCTTAGAATAACAAGCACATATAATATGCTAAAGCAAACAAGCATAAGCATCATGCTAAGCATACAAGTGTAAATCAACATGCTAAGACAGTCAAACATATATAGTGTACTAAACCGACAATCATATACGGTATGCTAAGGCAGACAAGTACATACAATACACTAGAGCAACAACCACGTATATCATGCTGAGACAGTTAAGGTAAACTTCTAAACATACATCCACATAAGCACATAAACATGTGATCATATTCAACATGTTATCAAGAAGCAAATAAAAACATAGAGCATGGCAATAGAAGCATGATATGCACCCAAAACCCGTTGTCCTAAGGTTTTCGAACCTAGGAGCTCTAATACCACTTGTCGTGACCCTGGATTTTTCAACCCAGTGTCTTGTGATGAACCAAAGATTGACCCGATAATGGATCCAGATGCTGAAGTAAAAGAAACAAGACAATGGTCTCCCAAGGTATATCACACCTCTAGGACCCTGAGATGACCTTTCGTGAGGTCACGGAACCCAAAGGAATAACTGGAAGCAAAAGCTAGAATTAAAAGGGGTCACTTAGTACCCTATGGCACCAATGACAACCAAAGGAGCAAGATCTAGTTCAAAGTAGACCATGTGTGCCATAGAATGGCTCAAACTAGATAAACTAGGTCCTGTGGGAACCAACAAACGAGGTTAACCTGTCTAGGCAACAAAACAAATGAAACCCACAAGGCAGCCCCATTTTGGTAGACTGAAATGGGGCTTCAGTCGGCCGAAGTAAGTCAGGAAAAAGGAGAATAATGAGCCTTCATTTTGGTCGACCGAAATAACAAACCGGTCGACCGGTTTGTGGCTCGAGATGAAAAATGGCTACTGGAATTGAAGTTTCACTGTTCAATTGAAATTCAAAGGGCATCGGTCGATTGAAACAAGCCACCGGTCAACCGAAATAGTTCAAAAATGTGAAAATCAAGCCAATTATACACCAAGGCTGAAAAGAATTCCTAAGTTTCATTTACATCCCCCATGGCATGATCAAAATACATTATATGCTATTGTGTGATGATGTGAACATACACGCACGTGTAATATGGCATTTTAAACATGTTACAATGGCCTACGGCCTCATAACATCTCATTTACAAAATTTGACATGCCAAGCCCCCAAGGTTGATAAAAAATGCATTTCAAAGGCAAGGTTTGAAATTTACATACATACACTTGAACTTTAAGGTTTATGGCCTTTTGGCCTCATGTCATACATATCAATTATGTCACAAAAGGTGTACTTATGTACACTTTACACATTTAGAACAAAATTACAAGTTTTGTCATACAAAGCTACAAATAGGATTTCATACCAACATTTTAATGAAAATGATACTTTAAGTCTGTGAACTTCCATGTTGTAGTGTGCATCCCAAATCAAGGTCCCTGTACCTGTAAAATGTCCCCACTACATGGGTGAGTAACATAAAGCTACTCGTTGGAGATGAGCATGCATCGACCTAACATTTTACAATTATATCACCTTAAGGTGAAACATGTTAAAGGGGCTCATGCTACCTAACGTCTATGTCAAGATGTGACTCAAGGATCATCCTAAGCTACTCATGCAATTGAATTGAACCATGGCATATAAGTATACATGATCAAGTATGCAAGTCAATATTAAAACATGATGTATGATATATAAATATACATTTACAAGTATACTAAACCATATTAATAAGTTATTCAATGTCTAAGCATGCATATACAAATATACAATTAACATGAAAAACTCATGAATCAAGTATACAAGCACAAGTATACTAAACAAAATGAATTACACATAAGATAAGCATACACGACACAAGTATACATAGTGAAGTCCGATTGCACAAATCAAACATACAATGCGTTAGTATACTAATTATGGTTTAGATACACAACCGAAGATATAAGTTCAAGTATGGTAACTGAGATTTAAATACACAAAACAAGTATACAGTTTCAAGTATACTAAATAAGATCTATATACAAGAAGTAAGTATACAGTTTCAAGTATACTAAATAAGATCTATATACAAGAAGCAAGTATACAGTTTCAAGTATACAAAATAGGATTCAAATACACAAAGTAAGCATCAATTCTCAAGTTACAAGTAATCCATGATTAACAACTTGAAATTAAATGCGAAATCAAATAGTGGAAAGAGTAGGACATGTGGTCGCTAGACCAAACAGGTATTTTCTGGTATTTACGACCCACAAGGTACCACCTAGTGCGCACTTATGACTTAGAGGGCACTTATCCACGTACTAGAGCCAAACCCTAGCCATCACATAAATTATGTCCTCACAAGCTTTCCAAAATCAATAAGTTAAAAACTTATACAAAATCAAATGTAAGTTACCACATTCTATGTACAAGTAAGGTTGAATCCACACAAACCATGTCCTAGCATTCAAGTTTAAATAGCATATGACATGCCATGTTCTCAATATGCAATTTACATACAAAGCAAGAATATCTTACAACAATTGAGCCACATTACCATCCTAAGCCACAAGTACTAAATAAGCTCTAATTAGTAACTAGCTTCCAAGGTAAACAATTGTAATATTCTAACATGTTATATACCTACTTAAGACATATTTAAACAAGCTATGCAAGACAACGATATGACATATAATGCTAAGTCAAATTACCATCTTTAGAGACCACAAACACTAATTCTACTACAAGTTAGTAGCATACTCACAAGGTAATTAAACATACAACATTTCAAGAGATTTTCAACCTAACATGGAAAGTCTTTAGATTTCAAATCAAGTCCAAATAGGCTCAAATTAATACATGTTAAAGGACATAGCATGGTTTTAATATATATAGTCTCCAACATCAATTTAAGTGACTAAAACACTTAAAATAAAATTAATTAAGCTAATTAATTAAATTTTCTTTAGATTTTCAAACGTATCCAAATGTCCTCAATTTAATATATGTTTAAGAACTCACTAAGGCTACTTTAATATCACATTACAAGTTGATTTCATGCTTGATACAACTATGTAAATTAATTTTTCACAAAAGATAAATATTAAATAAATTTTGCAATTCTTATTCAAATGCTCCCAATTTATTATATGTCAACAAGTATACCAAGGCCTAAATTACTAGCATGCCACAATTTAATTCTTAGTTACACACCTTCGTGGGAATTAAATCTTAAACATAGAAAAAAATTAAATTAAATTCTAAAACTTGAACAAAGACATGCTTACAAGTTTTATATGCTCATATAACAATAAAAACAACATTAATAAAATCCTAAGACATCCTCTACCTCATTTTGAGATGAAATCTCAAATCCTCACCGAATTAAAACTGCTCCGAATTTGGCGAAACTCCTAGGTTTTGTTGGGGACAACACGGTGAACAAGAATCTGAAGGAAGCCCCATGAAGATCATAACTTGACTTTAAAGCCAAACTCAAGAAATGGTTAGAAATGAATTCTAATAAGGGGGAAAGGTAGAGCACGTCGAGGGGAATGATAAACGTTATGGTCGAAGAGTTTTCACTAAGGAAATCAAGTGGTGGAGAAGAAAGAATGAAGGCAGCCCCTTGGGCTCCCATGGCTGCCAGCTAAGAGAGTGAAGAAGATGATGGAAATCTGACTTTTTGACTTAAGACCCCCTATTTATAGAAAATCTTAAAAAGTGCCCCAAAATGGTCCCGCCGGTTCTGGAAAAGTGGATTTTGAGTAAACGCGCTCAAATGACAATACTCTGTGAATGAAAAAGATTAAAAATGAAAAAATATAAACAACGGAAGGAACAATGTCAAAAACTGAGTCTTGATCAGAGAGATATGCCCTAAACAAGTTCGGCGGTAACCGGGTCCAGAAACCCTGAAACTGGATAAAAATGACCAGAAGGAAATTCTATGAGTACACGACTCGACGAAATGTGAAAATGAATCCCATACGAGGATCCAGGCTCAAAACAAGACATTTAGCAATAACTTTCATTAATTAAATAATAGCCCCTCCAAAAAGTGAAAACTGCACTAATGACCCAAAATGAAAATATCTTACAAAAATATTTTCTTAAAAACCGCTGAAATAAAATATCTTCAAAAGATATTTATGAAAACACCCTAAGAAAACAAATAGATTCTGAAGAACTGTGCATCCATGCCCCTATGGACACCGGGAGCAGCTAGAGTACTTTTTTGAAAAGTAAAGATACGTATTTCGTGGAAACCACTTAGAATGAAGATACGTGAAGTCAAAAACCAACTCCGAATATAGGAGTGAGGTTATGCCAACAAAGTGACAAACGGGAAAAACACAAAATAGGGAAAATGAAAAAATAGGGAAAAGGACGAAAAATGATTAGTGTCGAAAAACGAAAAATGTGGAAATGACTCGGTCCTCAAAGGAAGTTATCAATCTAAAGGTAAGAGTCTCAGAAACCATTTCTGAGCACTCGAGATGACACTAAGAGATGAGAAACTGAACTCAGAAAAGAAATTTCAACGAAAAAAATTTATCCGTAAAAATCTGAGGAAAAAAAAGGAAAGGAAGGAAATGACCGGGTCATTACAACCTACCCTCCTTAAAGAGATTTCGTCCCCAAAATCAGGAACATTCCCAGAAGAACCGAATAAGGACTGTACACATGGTCACACCATGGAATAGATCATAAAGTACCCAAGAACAACTCCAAAGGTCTTGAGATCAACGAAAAGATACAAAACCGCGAATAGTGAGACACCTCTCAAACGAATTGACATACTAACCCAATATCAACCACCCAAAAGAGACCAAGGCGACTACATATCGAAACAAGAACACAATCAGAAGTAATATGGCAGCACGAATAGCGACTAGAACCCGCCCACAACGTACCCAAGGTGTGGAAGCATCCACAGTGTCAAGTGCCCACTCACACTCACATTACTAGCTAGGTAACGCAAGGTAGCATCGACGGCAACTAGCACTCGCTCACACACAACCTGTACGGTAACATGACAGTATAAAGCCCTAATTCATCACTTGCCCCAACAAGCTCACCCGTGAAACCTATCGATACAAATGACATCAATATCAAACAATCATTACGAAAAACACCACGGAAACCAGGCATTCTGTGAGAGTTGCGATATGGTCCAAAATGTCCGGCCGAACCATTCTGGCCGATGCAAAACTCTGACAACAATGTCATAGGCACCGCTACGCTTAAGGCCTTAAATCCTCAATAGTGGAGAAACTAACAACCCCAAGTCTCAAAACACTATTGTCGACCACATCAGTCATGAATCCAAAGCCTGAGAAGTCTATGCCGTCAAGCTAATGGATCGAACTTTACAAATCAAACAACATCATCATCACCCCAGTCACAACGACTTCCAACAAGAAAATGCACCTAAGAACCTCCACATCATCCTAAAGGTGACCTATTACAAGGTTATGCCTAGGAATCAAGACATCGGATCAAGCTCACACACACAATCCCTGACAGCCAAAGTCACGCAACCCAAGGCACAGTACAGGAATGATAAAAAAAAAATGAACTAATAAAACAATTAGTCATAAAACATATATATATCTATGCAATTATACATTCACAAGTATACTAAGAAATGTCAAAACGGAAACGCAATCTATGTATAGGTACAAGTATACACTCATAAGTATACTACTAAGCAGTAATAAATCCATGGTAGACAAGTGTACAGGCTTAAGTATACTAAAACCAAAATGAACTGAAATATACGTGTAAGCACGCTAGGTACAAGTATACTAAACGTAAACAAAAATCCACGCACCAAACAGCTAAACACGTAGTGTACAAGGGCAATCAAATATGCTACCTATCACATAGGGGTCAAGCATCAGAGACAAGCTACACATCACCTATGACGCTAGCATGACAAACAGATATAGTAAATGGAAAACACATCATCTACATCAGCAAATAACTACCAAATAGTTACATCCCCTAAACATGTTTCTAAGGCATATGCAAAACAACAAGGCATATAAACATGTAAGACTGACTATGCAATTAACAATCCCACAAAATCGTAAGCAAAAAAGGTTGAAATGCCTCTCAAATGGACAACTCACCAAAAGCGAATCCCAAAAACCTAGATAGTCCCAATCTCTCACCGTGAGGAAAAGAATCATCTCCAAGAATGAACATTAAGGTTCCTAAAACAAAGAGCCTACAAGTCTTTCCCAAGACTGACTTAAACCTAAGGTGGAGTCCTAATGCCACATAAAACAAACAATAAGGTAATGGGTAGCCCCAATACAAGCCATTACGAGACACCAACACGAGAATTCAACTCAAGATGCCAACGAGTTCAATGAGAACTTTACAGGATCCTATCGGAACCTTAAACACAACCCCAAGACTCCAATGACGAGGAAGAGTAATTGATTGGACCAAAGCAATTAATTACACAGAAACACTCACACCCCAACCTTAGCTCGTAAGAGCTGTCCAAGGCAAGACAAGAAGAATCCCAAGTCAATGCACCTATCAAATCCCAAACCATCACTCTAAAAAAAGAGACGCGAGGACCTCACCGTGAGGCTCACGGAAACAAATCTCCTAATCCCCAAGGAAGGAATCGAGTCAATCCGACATGTCATCCCATAACTTTAGAAACAAGACCCCAATGACGTCATCACATCAAGGTCACCACGAAATCCCAAAAGATGATGCCCTAGCATCAATCTCAACCAACCAAGCTGGAACAACCCACAATGCCTAAACAAGACATAAAAGTAAGCAGTTGACACGTAATATAACAATAATTTACCTACTTACATAAGCAGTAAAGGATCACATAGGCATGTCGATGTATGAATCATACAATCACGCTAAGAATAACAAGCACACATAATATGCTAAAGCAAACAAGTATAACCCTATTGAGACAGTCAAACATATATAGTGTACTAAACTGACAAGCATATACGGTATGTTAAAGCAGACAAGCACATACAATACACTAGAGCAACAACCACGTATATCATATTGAGACAGTTAAAGTTAACTTCTAAACATACATCCACATAAGTACATAAACATGTGATCACATTCAACATGTTATGAAGAAGCAAATAAAAACATAGAGCATGGCAATACAAGCATGATATGCACCCAAAACCCGTCGTCTTAAGGTTTTTGAACCTAGGAGCTCTGATACCACTTGTCGTGACCCTGGATTTTTCAACCCAGTGTCCTGTGATGAACCGAAGATTGACCCGATAATGGATCCAGATGCAGAAGCAGAAGAAACAAGACATGGTCTCTCAAGGTATATCACACCTCTAAGACCCTAAGATGACCTTCCATGAGGTCACGGAACTCAAAGGAATAACCAGAAGCAAAAGCTAGAATTAATAGGGGTCACTTGGTACCCTATGGCACCAATGACAACCAAAGGAGCAATATCTAGTTCAAACTAGACCATGTGTGCCATAGAATGGGTCAAACAAGATAAACAAGGTCCTGTGGGAAGAAACAAATGAAGTTAACCTGTCTAGGCAACAAACCAAACAAAACCCACATGGCAGCCCTATTTCGGTGGACCGAAATAGAGCTCCGGTTGGCAAAAGTAATCTAGGAAAAAGGAGAAGAATGAGCCTTCATTTCGGTCACTCGAAATGACAAATCGGTCTACCGATTTGTGTCTCGAGATGAAAAATGGCTACTGGAATTGAGTTTTCACTGTTCAATTGAAATTCAAAGGGCATCGGCTGATCGAAACAAGCCACCGGTCAACTAAAACAGGTCGAAAATGTGAAAATTAAGCCAATTATGCACCAAGGCTGAAAAAAATTCCTAAGTTTCATTTGCATCCCCCATGGCACGATCACAATACATTATATGCTAATATGTGATGATGTGAACATACAAGCAATTGTAATATGGCATTTTAAACATGCTACAATGGCCTATGGCCTCATGACATCTTATTTACAAAATTTGACATACCAAGCCCCCAAGGTTGATAAAAAATGCATTTTAAAGGCAAGGTTTGAAATTTATACACATACACTTGAACTTTAAGGTTTATGGCCCTTGGCCTCATGTCATATATTACGTCACAAAAGGTGTACTAATGTAAACTTTACATATTTTGAACAAAATTACTGGTTTTTTCATACAAAGCTACAAATAGGATTTCATGCCAACATTTTCATGAAAATGATACTTCAAGTCTACGAACTTCCTTGGCGTAGTGTGCATCCCAAAACAAGGTCCCTGTACCTGAAAAATGTCCCCACTACGTGGGTGAGTAACATAAAGCTACTCGTAGGAGATGAGCACGCATCGACCTAACATTTTACAATTATATCACCTTAAGGTGAAGCATGTTAAAGGGGCTTATGCCACCTAACGCCTATGTCAAGATGTGACTCAGGGATCATCCTAAGCTACTCATACAATTGAATTAAACCACGGCATATAAGTATAAATGATCAAGTATGCAAGTCAATATTAAAATATGATATACGATATAAGCATACATTTACAAGTATACTAAACCATATTAATAAGTTATTCAATGTCTAAGCATGCATATACAAATATACAATTAACATGGAAAACTTGTGAATCAAGTATACATGCACAAGTATACAAAGCTAAATGAATTACGCATAAGACTAGCATACACGACACAAGTATACATAATGAAGTCCACTTACACAAATCAAAGATACATAATCAAATATACAACGCATAAGTATACTAATTAGGGTTTAGATACACAACCAAAGATATAAGTTCAAATATGGTAAATAAGATCTAAATACACAAAACAAGTATACAGTTTCAAGTATACTAAATAAGATCTAAATACAAGAAGCAAGTATATATAGTTTCAAGTATACAAAATAGGATTCAAATACCTAAAGTAAGCATTAATTCTCAAGCTACAAGTAATCCATGATTAACAATTTGAAATTAAATGCGAAATCAAATAGTGGAAAGACTAGGACATGTGGTCACTAGACCAAGCATGTATTTTCGGGTAATTACGACCCACAAGGTACCACCTAGTGTGCACTTATGACTTAGAGGACACTTGTCCACGTATTAGAGCCAAACCCTAGCTATCACATAAATTATGTCCTCACAAGCTTTCCAAAATCAGTAAGTTCAAAACTTATACAAAATCAAATGCAAGTTACCACATTCCCTGCACAAGTAAGGTTGAATCCACAGAAACCATGTCCTAGAATTTAAGTCTAAATAGCATATGATATGTCATTTTCTTAACATGCAATTTTCATACAGAGCAAGAATATTTTAAAACAATTGAGCCACATTACCATCCTAAGCCACAAATACTAAATAAGCTCCAATTTAGTAACTAGCTTCCAAGGTAAACAATTGTTATATTCTAACAAGTTCTATACCTACACAAGACATATTTAAACAAGCTATGCACGACAATGATATGACATATCATGCTCAGTCAAATTACCATCTTTAGAGACCACAAGCACTAATTCTACAATAAGTTAGTAGCATGCTCACAAGGTAATTAAACATACAACATTTCAAGAGATTTTCAACCTAACATGGAAAGTCTCTAGATTTTAAATCAAGTCCAAATAGGCTCAAATTAATACACGTTAAAGGACATAGCACGGTCATAACATATATTGCCTCCAACATCAATTTAAGTGACTAAAACACTTAAAGTAAAATTAATTAACCTAATTAATTAAATTTTCTCTAGATTTTCAAACCTATCCAAATGTCCTCAATTTAATATATGTTGAAGAACTCACCAAAGCTTACTTTAATATCATATTACAAGTTGATTTCATGCTTGATACAACTATGTAAATTAATCTTTCACAAAAGATAAATATTAAATAAATTTTGCAATTCTCATTCAAATGCTCCCAATTTATTATATGTCAACAAGTATACCAAGGCCTAAATTACTAGCATGCCACCATGTAATTCTAAGTTACACAGCTTCATGAGAATTAAATCTTAAACATAGAAAATAATTAAATTAAATTCTAAAACTTGAACAAAGACATGATTACAAGTTGTATATGCTCATATAACAATCAGTACAACATTAATATAAACCTAAGACATCCCCTACCTCATTTTGAGATGAAATCTCAAATCCCCACCGAATTGAAACTGCTCTGAATCCGACGAAACTCCTAGGTTTTGTTGGGGACAACACGGTGAACAAGAATCCAAAGGAAGCCCCATGAAAATCACAACTTGACTTCAAAGCTGAACTTAAGAAATGGTTAGAAATGAATTCTAATAAGGGGGAATGGTAGATCACGTCAAGGGGAACAATAAACGTTAAGGCCGAAGAGTTTTCACTAAGGAAATCAAGTGGAGGAGAAGAAAGAATGAAGGCAGCCCCTTGGGCTCCCATGGCTTCCAGCAAAGAGGGTGACGAAGATGATGGAAATCTGAATTTTTGACTTAAGACCCCCTATTTATAGAAAATCTCAAAAAATGCCCCGAAAGGGTCTCGTCGGGTCCAGAAAAATGGATTTTGAGTAAACGCGCTCAAATGACAAAGCTCTGTGAACATAAAAGATTCAAAATGAGAAAATATGAACAACAGAAGATACGGCAAAAAAAACCAAGTCCCGAGCAGAGAGATATGCCCCAAACAAGTTCGGCGGCAACTAAGTCCAAAAACCTTGAAACTGGAGGAAAATGACCAGAAGGAAATTCTATGAGTATACGACATGACAAAATGTGAAAATGAATCTTATATAAGGATCCAGGCTCAAAACAAGGCATCTAGTAATAACTTTCATTAATTACACAATGGCCCCTCCAAAAAGTGAAAACTGCACTAAGACCCAGAATGAAAATATCTTACAAAAATATTTTCCTAAAAACCCCTGAAATAAAATATCTTCAAAAGATATTTACGAAAAACACCCCAAGAAAAGAAAAAGATTATGAAGAACTGTGCATCCATACCCCTATGGACACCTGGAGCAACCAGAGTACTTTCTTGCAAAAGTAAAGATACGTATTTCGTGGAAACGACTTAGAATAAAGATACGTGAAGTCAAAAACCAACTCCGAACATAAGGAGTGAGGTTATGCCAACAAAGTGACAAACGGGGAAAAGACAAAATAGGGAAAAGGATAAAACAGGGAAAAGGATGAAAAGTGATTAGTGTTGAAAAACGAAAAATGTGGAAATGACTCAGTCCTCAAAGGAAGTTGTCAATCCAAAGGAAAGAGTCTCAGAAACCATTTCTGAGCACTCAAGATGACACTAAGCGATGAGAAACTAAACATAAAAAAGAAATTTGAACGAAAATAATTAATCCGCAAAATTCTGAGGAAAAAAAAGGAAAGGAAGGAAATAACTGAGTTATTACACAATAGAAGGCAAAGGCCCAAAAAGCCGTACGCTATATCAAGAATTTGGCTAAGTCCAAAAATGCCGAACGGCCCCAAGTGCTGATCGCAACAAAAGGCAAAGGCTCAAAGAGCCGTACATCATATGAAAAATTTGGCTAAGTCCAAAAAAATTGAACGGCCCTAAGTGTCGATTGCAACAAAAAAGTTAAACAAGTACGAACAATCAAAAGAGGTGCGAAGAAAAGTAAGCTGCCATTAAAATAAAAAATAAAATTTTTACAAATGGAGGCAGGACATACCCTACACCTACATCCAAAAAAAAAAAAAAAAAAAAAAAAAAAAAAAAAAAGAAAAAACATATACATCAACTACTTGTCTTCAGGATCATCATCCGCAGTCTCAGCCCCACCTTCTGCATTAAACTTTTGCGTGAAGGCGTCAACTAGCTTCACTCTAGCTAGAATAGCTGGGGAAGCATCAAGAGCCAAAGAGGGTAAACCCAGAGAACTCGAGGGATATTAAAGAGGGGGCAGAACCTTAAGAGCCACCTCGTCATTCAGTAGAGCAGCAAACTCAATCTCGCTAGGCCCAGCGGACAGTTTGACATATTCCCCAGTGATCAGGAGCCCTTGCTCAGCATCACCATAGTCTCTCTCCTCAAAGGGAAGCTGTTCCTGGGCAAAGTCAAGCCTAAACCCCTTAGTATAGCAAAGATTCGCAATTTGGAAAAAATGAGTAAACATCTCCAAACCCCTATCTTTGCAAGTTTGGATTAAAGAACTCGGCTTCCCAAGCTGCAAGTCAAGCTCAGCCGCCTTGTCCTCGAGCTCTTTGGCCCTCTTGCCAAAATACTCAATTGATTTGAGCTGCTTGGCCTTATACCTTTTTGCCTCCTAAAGGGAAACCTCAAAGATATCCACCCTCTTTTGAGGGGCAGCAATCTGGTTTGCTTAAAGAGAATCAGCCGAAAGCTTCTTTATAAGGGTAAACATCAGAAAGGAGCTGTACAAGAAGAAACAACATGTCACTGATAAAGAAAGTCGATAAAAAAAATAATAATAAAAAAAGGGCGAATCAGTTACCTTCATGATAGACTTAGGAGCAAGGGAAAGCAGATCATCAACACTCATCTGTTGCTAAAGAATTTCATCCCTGGGTGGCCATATTTCTCTGACCAAACCCATCAGTGTCTCTAGATCCTCAGCTCCAGAATCACCGAGGGTAAGAGGAGAGCCATTAGCCTTCAGCATCTCGGGAACCGCCTTTCAGCAGAACCTGCATAGTCACCCCCTGTAACATCAGCAGCGGTAGGGACTAGGGCATCATTGCCCCTGAAAGCCCTAGCCATAAGCTTTGGGCACTTAGAAGGAAGATCATCCTTCACAGAAGGGCGCTTGTGCCCTGGCCAAGATTGAACCCCCTTCTGTTTCTAAGAGGAAAAAAACTTACTCACTTCAACAAAGACATTCTTCCTTCTTACAGTAGCTTAGCAACTGTTTCCTTCTCTTTCCTAGTCGTATGGGGTTTGGGAAGATGAAGCTCTATTGCTGATTTGTAAAGAAAAAGAGGGGCAGATGAGACAAGACTAGCCTTAGTATTAGAATCCGCAATGTCAATAGGCTCCTCATAATTTTGAACAATCACTGGAGAATCTTTAGAGATCACCTCCAGAAGATAAGAAGAAATCAAGAATCGAGTAGAAGGAATGTCACTCCAGACACTCGCCTGTAGATACTCGATGCGGCTATTTGCAAATTTTGAAGGGAAGAAGTCAGTTTTATAACCCAATAAGTCATAAATATAACAAAAATGCTTTACAATATTGACAAATTAAGAAGACTCGCTTGAATCATCAAACACAGGAATAGATAGAGCATGAAAGCTCATCTGGATAGAAAAATCCTGAGTAGAAGAGGAACGCCATGCCCCTCCAATTTTAACAATTTTATTTTTCCACTCCTTATCAGAAATGTTAAGATGGGAGAAAAGGGATTTACCTTTCCTAGAATGGAAGTGGAATCTACCCTCTTCACCTTTTATCCTATTGAGCGTATAGCAGAATAGAAGGTTAACAAGATTCCAGGTTAGACCTCTAACCTTATTTAAAGCAAGAAGGCAAGAGAAGATGCGAAAAAATTTAGGGTTAACTTGAAGGGCCAAATCCAACACCGATAGGACCCGAAGATAAAAAGGATTAATGGGAAATTGAAAGCAGGGAAATGCAAAGCCGAGAAGAGCATCTCACCCTCTTTGAAACCCGTACCGGTACTAAAATTCAAGTCATGGTCATACTCCTCTAGGGTAACATTAGAAGGGACACGATATTTCTTTCTCAATTGTACTACAGAGAAGGACTTTCTCTCTATGATATACGAAGGGAGAACTATTGGACCCTCGACTTGACCACTCGTACTCACCGCTGGCGTCCCCGATTCAGAATTGGATGCATGAGGCTATAAGTTCGCTCACTACTCTTTTGACTCATAATGACATAAAGAGAAGATAGAAGAATGACTAACCTTAACAGATGAAAAAAAGATTATGTAGCTGCAGGCAAATTTTCGCTTATAATCAAAGATAAGATCACAGGTATAGATATTCGAATGACAAGAGTACGATATATAGATGATACAAGGAAGATAACGAAGAGCCGAGTACAAGAGCCCAAAAATTGGAAGTATAAATGGCAACGATAAGCAGTAACAGCAACAGAAACTCCTCTACATCCTAAAAACAGTTACAATTTCATACATGAATTTGATTTATAAAAGGAATTGGGGGCAAAGTGTGGAGGGAAATTTCCCTACCAATCATAATATACCACGTGTCCATAAGAAAAAGTGTTAAACTAAGGGGGGGTGAATTGGTCTAATTAAACTTTTCACATGTTTACAAGAAAGACAAACAACCCCATATAAAACACATACCACAAGGTATACAAAGAAACCCTCTCAATAGGGAACACCTTGGTTCTTGGCCTTAGCCAATAAAAGGCTCCAATAGTTGTATGTATCTTGTTACATACTCAGCTGTCTCACTCTCTGCACACACCCTTGCACCAGAATAGTCACTAGCTTTCACAACCAATACACACACACTAGCTCATCAACAACACTTGCTGTATGCAAGTAGTTACTCAATCAGCTGCCCCACTTTCTAACCACTTTATACTCACTAAGACATTGACTTTCACTCCCTCTACACACACACAAGCTTCAACAATAAGCACATATGCACTCCCCCTATCCAAAGCAACCCTGCTTGGACTTACAAGCTCTCAATAGCTAAATCAACATTGGGGTGAGGTATCAAAGCCCCACTACCATTTACAATGAAGTGTCAATACACAAAATACAATACACTTAAGCTGCACCACAATGTAAAAATGCAATACACAGCCTTAAGTGGAACAATGTGAAACCCCAGCTAACTTTCTTCTGTAATCAATGGATACTTTTTCAATAACATAATGCAGCTTCAACTGATACTCATACTAGGATCCCATAATCTTGATTCAGCTCAGCAAACTTGCTCAATTATGTGACGGCCCTGGTTTTTCAAGTCAGTGTGTCATGTGATAAACCGTAGTTTGACCCGATAATGGATCCGAAATGCGGAAAAAAAAATAGAAACAAGTCTTTAGGGATATATAACATCCCTAGGACACCAAAGTGACCTTTCATAAGGCCACGGAACTCTACGAGAATCGACGTGGAAGATAAGATCAAAAAAAGACCAAATAAGCCCCCAAGGGCAAAATAGTCTTTTACATGAAAATAACATCCCTAGAATGTATATTATTCCTGAGACACATTCGTGACTTCCCATAAAGTTATGGAACTCAAAAGAGAGTAGTGGAAGCGGAAAGCAAGAAAAATTGGACAAAAATAGTCCCAAGGGTAAAATAGTCATTTCTTAAAATATGGATTCGGGTGCCACTGAGCACACCGCTGGAAAGACAATGACATATTAATCAAGACGGAATCAAGAATCACATGATTCGGAATCCGAACGAAGGAGAAACAACATGACGAAGAAAAATGAGCACTTAAGGCTAAAAGGGTAAACTGGTAATTATCCAGGAAGATCCGGTGCAACCGAGCACACCCTTGGAAAGACAGCGAAAAATTAGTCAAGTTCAAAAAAAAGTTCACTTGATTTGGAGTCCAGACGAAGGAGAACGAGCGAAAACAAAAATTGACCCTATGAGCACCCCACGAGCATCCTGACAAGCCCCATGAAATGCTAGGGGAAAAAAAAGATTCAGCCAGAACTGAGAGCCAAAACGAGGTCCGAAACGAATTTTCTAGAAAAACACGAAGAAAAAACCCCCCCTAAAATTGAGTTTTCTACCCTACCATGTGAAAGGAAATGAAAAAAACTCAATGTAAAATCCCCAAAATGCCCCTAGATCAGAAGAGGTCAAGAGGACCAAAAAAAACTGCTACGGTAACTGTCCACATTTGAGAGCAAAAACGGGTTATCAAACGAATTTTTCTGTAAAAACACAAAGAAGAAACCCCTCCCAAAATCAAATTTTCTATCCGACAATGGTAGAAAAAAATGTAAAAAACACACAGTTAAATGGTCAAAATGCCCCTAGATCAGTAAAGGCTTAAAAACTTAAAAAAATGCAACTTTGTACCAAGTATGCATTTGACCCTAAATAAATTCCTAGGTTGAAATGAATGTGCACGCAAGTATAATAAATGATTCTAAGCATGCGGGAATGGTTCGTGGCTCCCGAGAAGCGCCGACTCAAAATCCGACCCCCCGACGACCAAATATGAGAAAAATGGACTTGAAATGGAAAATTTGAAATCCAAAAATATAAAATGGAGTCAAATTACCATTTGGCCCTTGGTCACACTTCATATATGATTAATGAGACTCTATGGAAGAATAAAATTGAAATTTCCACACCCGATGCAACCATGGTGAAACAATGACTTGTGGTTTTTTAATATTTTCATAATATTTCATGATGTCAAAAGTTACCTAGAATACAAAATACATGTCATTGGCCTCCGGCCTCATCTCATACATGTCAATTACATTACAAAAGGTGAACTTATGTACACATTACATATATGGAATCAAGTATACAAGTTTTGACATATAAGGCTACAAAATGACATTTAATGCTAACATTTGCATGAAATGGAAACTTAAAAGCTACAAGTCATCCAAGGAATGATGAGCATTACGAACCAAGTCTTCACACCTGAAAAATGTCCCCGGTAACTTCAAGGTGAGTAACATAAAGCTACTCATAGGAGATGAGCATGTATAGACCTAACATTTTACTATTCATTAAATTGATATAAATCAATATATAAGGTCCATGCCACCTAGCGTCTATGTCCAAGGTGAGACTCAAGGAGCATCCTAAGCTACCTTAAAGCATTTCTAGCATAAACCACATTATGCATGTAATTTAAATAACGTAAAAGCAAGCGGTACACGCAATAAGGTAATCTATATACAAGTATACATACATAAGTATACAATCAATATTGAAATGCACTTAAGACAAGTATACAAGACACAAGTATACTAGGTTATCTAGAAGGTAAATCATCTATATACAAATGTACACACCAAGTACACTAAGCAATATTGAAATGGAAATGCAACATATATACAAGTATACACTCACAAGTATACTAAGTATTTTTGATATACAAGGCATACAAGTTTACAAATCCAAGTATACTAAGCAAGAAATGAGGTATCATGCATCCTAACACAAGTTAAAAGCAATCCAAGATTATAACTAGGAATTGAATGCGAAATCAATAATTGGCAGAAAGACAAAGGACATAAAGTCTCAATGACCAAGCAAGTGGTTTCGGGTTACTAGCCCGCAAGGTACTACTGAGTACACAACTAAACCCGGAATAAAACCGTTATATTGGTGATTTTGGGTTACTAGCCCTCAGGGTACCACCTGGTGCGCACTATATGAAATAGAGGGAACTCTCATCCCCCTTACTAGAGCCATGCCCTAGCTATAACAATTTCCAATGTCCATACAAGCTTTCCAAAAAATCATTAAGTTATGCAACAAGTATATCACATATACATAATGCACCAAAATCAATTACCACGCACAACCAAGTCATAGAATACACACAAGCCATGCCCTAGGCATTCAAGCTACAATGGCATATTAAATGTTATATAAATAAAATGTGAATACTTATAAGTTAAATCATAACTTCAACTCATGGAATACTATCATGTAATCATATTACAAGTTCCAAACTACAAATTAAGCAAGAACACAACATCAATGCCTAATTACCTCAATGGAAGCATAAAAGGGAATTTAATTATCTTAAGTAATTAAATTCTCAAGATTACAAAGTAATTCCAAATGTTCTACAAATCATATATATCAAAGGTCATATCAAGGCCTATCTTAATTTCATATTACAAGTTAATTCTACATTAGGCATCACTAGGTGAATTAAATTTCATATAAGGAAATAATTAAACAAAGTATTCGAAGCTCATTCAAATATTCTCAATTCAAGGTATGTTAATGAACATATCAAGGTCTATTTTAAAACCACATTACAAGTTAGTTATACACTAGTTACAACTAGGTAAATTAAACTCAATGCCAAGAAAATAAATAAATAAAGCTTTCTAAACTTATCCAAATATTCTCAATTTAGTATATATAATAGAACATGCCAAACTCATCAACAATATCAAGTTAAAAATCTATTCAAGTGACTAAAGCACTCAAAATAAAATTAATTATTCTAATTAATTAATTTTCTCTAGATTTTAAAACAACTTCAATTGCTCTCAAATTAACGTTGGTTAATGTAAATACCAAGGCCTATATTAATATCACATTACAAGTTGATTTCATGCTAGTTACAACCATGTGAATTAAACTTTCAAACAAGTGAAATATCAAACAAAAGTTTCAATACTTGTTCAAATACTCTCAATTTAATATATGTTAACAAACATATCAAAGCCTAATTTAATAGCATGCCATAATTTAATTCTAAGCTATATACAACAATAAGAATTAAATATTATACAAAGAAAATAATTAAATTAAATTCTAGACAAAATACCTAGGCATGCATTCAAGTTGTATAAGTATGAAATACATTCAATACAACATTTATGTAAACCTAAAACATCCCATACCTCAATTTTGGATGAAATCTCAAATCCCCACTGAAAAAAAAGTGCTCCGAATCCGATGATACTCCTAGGTTATGTCGGGGACTATGAGGGAAGCAACTTTAACCTTTGAGGCACCATGAAAATCCAAACATGAACTTAAAAATGGTCAGAATCGGATTCTAATAAGGGGGAAAGGTGTGCCTCGCCAAAGCCTTCGATAAACACTAAGGCACTACGACATTTTACACGAGGGAAGAAGGTGGAAAAGAAGAAAAGAAGGTGGCAGCCCCTTGGGCTGCCATGGCTGGTCTGAAACATGGGAGAAGAAGAGAAAATAATCTGATTTAATTTTATAACCCCCTATTTATAGTAAAACCCTAAAAGTGCCCCGCCGGGTTCGAAAAAGTGAAATTTGAGCAGACGCGCTCAAATGGAAAAACACCGTGAATGAAAAAGAATCACAATGAGAAAATATGAACAATAAAGGAAACAGTGTCAAAAACTGAGTCCCGAGCAGAGAGAGATACCCTAAACAAGTTTGGCGCTTACTGGGCTAAAAACTCAAAAACTGTAGGGTTCGACCGCAAGACAATTCTAAGAGTACACGACTCGACGAAATGTGAAAATGAATGTCGTACAAGGATCTAGGCTCAAAATAAGGTATTTTGCAATAACTTTCATAAATTGCACAACGGCCCCTACAAAAAGCGATAACTGCAAAACTGCCCAAAATGAAAATATCTTCCAAAAGATATTTTCTTAAAAACCCCTGAAATAAAATATCTCCAAAAGATATTTACGAAAAATACCCCAAGAAACAAAAATATTTCTGAAGAACTTTGCATCCATGCCCTTATGGACACCAGGAGCAATTAGAGTACTTTCCTACAAAAGTAAAGATACGTATTTCGTGGAAACCATTTAGGATGAAGGTACATGAAGTTAAAACTCAACTCCAAACATGAAAAGTGAGGTTATGCCAACAAAGTGACAAACAAGGAAAAGGACGGAAAGTGCATAGTGTCAAAAAGCGAAAAATGTAGAAATGACGCGATTCTTTAAGGAAGTTGTCAATCCAAAGGAAAGAGTCTCAGAAACCATTTTCGAGCACTCAAGATGACACTAAGTGACGAGTAACCATACTCAAAAAAGAAAAATCAACGAAAAACATTTATCCGTAAAAATCTGAGAAAAAGGAAGGAAAATGACCGGGTCATTACAACCTACCCTCCTTATGGAAATTTTGTCCCCGAAATTAAAAACATCACCGGAAGAATCGAACAAGGACTGAACACAAGGTCACACCGAGGAAAGGATTATAAAGCACTAAAGGACAACTCCAGAAGCCCTAAGATCCAACTGAAGGAATACGAAACCACGAACCAAAAGATAACACCTCATCAAACGAATTGACATACAACCCAACGTTAACCTCCCAAAGGAAACCAAGGCAACAATATGCCAAAATAGGGAACATGACCAGAAACAACATGGCAGCACGAATAGTGACTAAAACCCGCCCCTAATGTACTTATGGTGTGGTAGCATCGACATCGTCTAATACCTGCCCATACTTACATTACTAGCTAGGTAATGCAAGGTAGCATCAACGGCAACTAACACTCGCCCACCACACACAACTTGTACGGTAGCATAACAGTATAAAGCCCTAATTCATCACTTGCCCTAAACAAGCTTACTCGTGAAACCTACCGATACAAATGACATTAATATCAAAACGATCATTACCAAAAGCACCATGGAAACCAGGCATTTTGTGAGAGTTGAAATATGGTCTAAGATGTCCGGCCGGACCATCCTGGCCAATTCCAAAACTCTGACAACAATGCCATAGGTACTGCTATGCTTAAGGCCCCAAATCCTTAATACCAAAAAACTGATAACCCCAAGTCTCAAAACACCGTTGTCAACAACACCAGTCACGAATCTAAAGCCTGACAAGTCTGTGCCCTTAAGCCAATGGATTGGACTTTACGAAATTAAACAACATCACCATCGCCCTAGTCACAATGTTTGGGTTAAGGAAATTAACCCAAAATCCTCTACATCGTCCTAAAGCTGCCCTACTACAAGGCTACGCCTAAGAATCAAGACACCAGATCAAGCTCACACATGCAATCCTAATAACCAAGGTCACACAACCCTAAGCACAGTACAGGAATGATAAAAATATGAACTAAACAAAATAATTAGTCATAAGACATACATATATAAGGTGACCATGTTACGACTCATAAAATCAAATCATAAAAACCAGATCGCACCATATAACTGAACACATAGTGTACTAGGGCAATCAAATATGCTACCTATCATATAGGGGTCAAGCATCAGAGACACGATACACATCACCTACGGCGCTAGCATGCTAAACGGATATAGTAAATGGAAAATACATAATCTATATCATCACATAACTACCAGATAGTTACGTATCCTAAACATGTTTCTATGACATGATAAGGCATACAAACATATAAAAAGGACTATGCAAATAACAATCCCACAAGTCAAAAGCAAGAAGGGATGAAATGCCTATCAAAAGGGCGAACTCACTGAAAGTGAATCCCAAAAACCCAGATGGTTCCAATCTCTCATCATAAGGAAATGAATCATCTCCCAGAGTGAACACTAAGGCTCTTGAAACAAAAAGCCTACAAGTCTTTCCTAAGACTAGCTCAACCTAAGATGGAATCCTAACGCCACATAAGACAAAACAACGACGTAATGGATAGTTCCAACACTAGCCATTACGAGCATCAACAGAGAACTCAACTCAAGATGCCGACGAGTTCGATGAGAACTGGACAGGATTCTAATGGAACCCTAAAACACCACCCCAAGTCTTAAATGACAAGGGAGAGTAATTAATGTAATTAATTACACAAAACCACGCACACCCCAATAGTAGCTTGTAAGAGCTATCTGGGCAACACCAGAAGGATCCTAGGTAAACACACCTATACATATCCCGAAACCATCGCCTTAAAAAGGCAAGACATGAGAACCTCACGGCTGAAGCTCATAAGGTAACTTCCTAAATCCTTAAGGAAGGACTCGAGTCAATCCTGACTCATCGCCCCATGACGATAGAAATGAGACCCCAATGACGTCATCACATCCAGGTCACCACAATACCCCAAGAGACAAAACCAACACCCCGGACACTCCCCGGCTAAGTCGTGAAGCCACGAAGAAAAAAGGAAACAAAACGGTGCCTCCCTGGCCTATGTTTCACTCCTTCAGATAAGGACTGCGATTCTACACTCACATGAGTCTTACTCGCATCAACCGTTAGACCAAGGTCTCGAAACAACCAAACCGACAAGAAGAATAAGAAGGTTCCCATCATGGGTTCCTTACAGAATGAATTTCTCTTACCCAAGGAAGAAAGAAACTCAACAAAACAAGAATGCATCCAAGGGATACGATAGACCCCAAGAGAAAATGCCCTGGCATTAATCTCTACCAACCAAGCTGGAACAACATGCAATGTCAAAACATGACATAAAGATAAACAATTAGTATACAGCATAGCAACAAGCTACCTACTCACATAAGGCATGTCAGTGTATGTAGGAAAAAGACATGAAGCATGACGATATGCTGCATATAATCATACTAAGATGAACAAACACATATGACATGCTAAAGCAAACAAACATATATAACATGCTAGGCAGACAAATGTAAATAACATGATAACACAGACAAGCATGAACAATGTACTAAAGCCTACAAGCATATGCAGTATTCTAAGGCCAACAAGCATATACAACATGCTATAATAAATAAGCATATATTATATACTAAGATAAACAAGCATAAATCATATGCTAAAGCGGTTAAGGTAAGCTTCTGAACAAGTTGGCACATAAGCAAATAGACATGTTATCAAGAAGCAATTACACACATAGAGCATGGTAACACAAGCATGATATGCACCTAAAACCCATCGTCCAAGATATTCAAACCTAGGGGCTTTGATACCACCTATGACGACCTTGGTTTTTTAAGCTAGTGCAGATAACGGATCCGAAATGCAGAAGCGAAAATAGAAACAAGTCTCTAGGGATATACAACATCCCTAGGACACCAAAGTGACCTTTCATAAGGCCACAGAACTCCACGAGAATCGACGCGGAAGAAAAGATCAGAAAAAGACCAAATAAGCCCCCATGGGCAAAATAGTCTTTTACATGGAAATGACGTCTCTAGAATGTATATCATTCTCGAGACACATCTGTGACTTCCCCTAAAGTTATGGAACTCAAAAGAGAGTAGCAGAAGCGAAAAGTAAGAAAAACTAGACAAAAATAGCACTAAGGGCAAAATAAGAATTTCTAAAAATATGGATTCGGGTGCCACCAAGCACACCACTGGAAAAAATTGACAAACTAATCAAGTTAGACTCAAGAATCACATGATTCGGAGTCCGAATGAAGGAGAAATGACATAACGAAGAAAAACGAGCACTTAAGGCTAAAAGGGTAAGCTGGTAATTATTCAGGAAGATCTGGGTGTAACCAAGCACACCATTGGAAAGAAAGTGAAAAATTAGTCAAGTTTAAAAAACAAGTTCACTCGATTTGGAGTCCGGACGAAGGAGAATGAGCGAAAACAAAAATCAACCCCACGAGCATCCTGACAAGCCCTATGACATGCTAGGGGAAAAAAAATATTCAGCCAAAACTAAGAGCCAAAACGAGGTCCAAACAAATTTTCCTGAAAACACACGAAGAAGAAACCTCTCCTAAAATTGAGTTTTCAACCCAAATACGTAAAAGGAAATGAAAAAAACTCTCTGCAAAATCCCCAAAATGCCCGTAGATCAGAAGAGGTCAAGAGGGCAAAAAAAAACAGCTACAGTAACTGTCCACATTTGAGAGCAAAAACGGGTTATCAAACGAATTTTTCTGGAAAAACACGAAGAAGAAACCCCTCCCGAAATTAAATTTTCTACTTGGCCATGCTATGAAAAATGAAAAAAAACACACTGTGAAATGGCCAAAATGCCCATAGATCAGTAAAGGCTTAAAAACTCAAAAGAATGCAACTTTGCACCAAGTATGCATTTGACCCTAAATGGCAACGATAAGCAGTAACAGCCGCAGAAACTCCTCCACTTCCTAAAAACAATTACAATTTTATACATGAATTTGTTTCATAAAAGGAATTGAGGACAAAGTGTGGAGGGAAATTTGCCCACCAATTATAATACACCATGTGTCCATATGAAAAAGTGTTAGACCAAGAGGGGGGTGAATTGGTCTAATTAAACTTTTCACATGTTTACAACAAAGACAAACAACCACATATAAAACACATAACACAAGGTATACAAGAAAACCCTCTTAATAGGGAAAAACCTTGGTTCTTGGCCTCAACAAATAAAATCCGCCACTAGTTGTATGTATCTTGTTACACACTCAGCTGTCTCACTCTCTGCACACACCGTTACACCAGAATAGACATTAGCTTTAACAACCAATACACACACACTAGCTTATCTACAACACTTGCTGTATGCAAGTAGTCACTCACTCAGTTGCCCCACTTTCCAACCACCTTGTACTCACTAGGACACTGACTTTCACTCCCTCTACACACACAAAAGCTTCAATAATAAGCACACATGCACTCCCCCTGCCCAAAGCAACCCTGCTTGGACTTACAAGCTCTCAATAACCAAATCAATAATGGGGTGAGGGATCAAATCCCCACTACCATTTACAATGAAGTGTCAATACAAAAAATACAATACACTTAAGCTGCAACACAATGTAAGAATGCAATACATAGCCTTAAGTGGAACAATGTGAAACCCCAGCTAACTTTCTTCTGCAATTAATGGATACTTTTTCAATGACACAATGCAGCTTCAACTAATACTCAAACTAGGATCCTATAGTCTTGATTTAGCTCAACAAGCTTGCTCAATTAAGTATTGGATAGTGATTAGCAAGTTCCTTCAATAATTCAGCTCAACTAGACTTCAAATCCTCCTTAATGGGTAAATTAGTCAACTCACATAATATCTTATTCAATGTCCCCTTTTTCTATCTTCATAGCTTTATAATCTTAAAACACACTTTTTTGGAACTTGGAATCTTAAAACACACTTGCACAAATGAAAGATACATTAATCACAGCAAGATAAAACAATGTCAGCCCCAAAACAGTTTGTGTTTGGCAAACAAGCTTCAATAGGCAGCAACACAGATACTCAACAATGTAGCCCCTTCATTCAGTTCAAACCTCAGCAATCTCTACTCCCAAGCTTCACTTTACACTTGCTCAACATATTAGATTCAGGAACCAAGCAAGTTATAAAGGTTCAATACAAATTTCAGTAGTTGACAGCATACCGCAAGCTATATTAAACTGAAGATAGTAGCAACCTAATTTCAAGGGCAATTCTAGAAATTTGACTTTTCACAGGGTTTGTTCAGCTTCTTACACTCTTATGAGATCATTATATACTTACTCAGGAAGTGTTCTTAATTAACATAGCAAGATTAGGATAATGTAGTATCAAATCAGCAATAAAATAGTTCATTGTAGGCTCAGTTTTGGTGCTACTGTTATGCCTTTACTCCAAGGGTATATGTGGTATTCTGCTATGTCTTAGGCATGGAAAATAATCTCACATGTCCAGTTCATCTTTACACAAAATCTCAGAGGCTAAGCACATCAATAAGTATATCAAATTCAGTCTTAAAAACGATTATCTAGTAGTTTTTGCTAATACCCTGTACTAAGGGACTGAAATGTAATTTCACAGCTGCACTATCATGTACTCGAGGTTCTCAGTTGTATTTTAGGTTAATACACATGCTCAGATAGAAATCACATCAAGACTAGCATGGTATAATATCTTCACAGTTCAAATATCAGTTTTGAGGCCAAATACGCTAATAGCTTAGGTTAACTAGGATGAACATCAAACAAGTTATATTTCGGATAAACCCTAAACTTTAATAGCCTTTAATCAATTATAGAAACTTGCTAGAATGATCAACAGATGGTTTATAGCAAGATACAACCATTGTGAACTCAAATTAAGAGGCTAAACCAGAAAAATAGCTTTAATAAGGATTTGAGATATGAAATCTTACTTCAGCTCAACTTTGTACAACTGAGCACCTCCAATAGATGCAAAAACCCCAACCAAGCTTGCTTAAACCTTGTCTTAGCCTCATAAATGCCTACGGCTAATTTTCACCTTCAGAACCTCTTCCTTGCACTAGAAACTCAGCATCACAGCCCCTTATGATCTTCAATGAAAAAGCACACACTCTATACTGATTGCAGAGATCAAATACAACTCAGAAACTTGGTAATCTCTCTGAAAAATCACTCAACCATTTTAGCACTCGAGTCTTGCTTGCACAACTGCCTCAATGTAGCTCAAAACTCTATTTTGTGCCCCCGGCTACAGGCTGCTATAATAGAATTTATATACTAGTCACATTGCTGCCCTAGTGTGGATAAGTATATTCCTTTACAACCAATCATAGATAAGGATATATGCCGATAATATATAATGTGAATGGAGCATAATACCCTTGTACATTTCTCAGCATTTGTCACAAAAGTCACTTTTTCAGCAGCCCTTATTGGTCCTTATACATTGTTGATACATACCGCTAAAAAGTTGTGTTTCAGTCATTATCCTCTCTCACAAGGACCACAGTGCATGTGGCACATTGCTGTGAGTCTTTCAATAGCCTTGAGATAACAATGAAGTACCAGAATTGCCCTTGGGATGATATACTTTGTGTATACAAACTAAATGATGATATTCAACATATTTTTATAATTGCCCTTCACAGTTGACACTTGTCACTTAAACCAGATGTTACTTGTTGCAGCCCTTGAATTTGCAATTCAACCCTTGGTGCCTTCAGCCTTCAGCCTTTAGCCTTGTATAGGAATGCCTTCAGCCTTCAGCCTAGTATAAAAATGCCTTCAGCCTTTAGCTTTCAGCCTTGTATTCAAGAACAAACCTCAAGATAGGTGATACCATTTAGCCACAAGACTGATATTTGTCATCTAAAGACCAAACCACATCAACAAAAAGGAAGCCCTAAGTCAAAAAGTTTTCAAGACCAGCATGGGCCAGAAGCCAAATAAGAAAAACTTAGGAGAAGGTCAAGTCAGCCCCATTATGAAAGGAAGGTCCCCTCAACAAAAGGCAGACTAGGGAATGGCCCAAACTCGGCACATTCAAATTTCTATAACGCCCACAATAAAGAAGAATGCTGCAAAATAAAGGGCCATGAATACCCATGTCCAAAAACTGCCAATAACGACTCCATGTAAAGCTTTGTACAGGCATATAAATAAAGCATGAATGAGAAGAGAAATCTATCACTTTCCAACTGCATATCTTTTGTTGTCTAATTTATTTATATTCATTTTATTTATATTGTTCTTATTTTTTTTGTATTTCATCTTAAGTGTTCAGGTGTAAAAATTTGCACCTACACCCCCCTCTTGGTCCAACAGAAGTGATACCTACCCTCGTTATCCCTGATCCTATTTACTAAATAGCAGAAGAAAAGATCGGCAAAATTTAGAGACAATCCCCTGACCCAATTCAAGGATAGAAAACACGAGAGGATATGAATGAAATTAGGGTTTACTTGAAGGGGGCCCAAATTGAGAACGAAAAGAACCTGAAGATAGAAAGGGTCAAGAGGAACCTAAAAGTAGATAAATGACCAGCAGAGAAAAGCATCCTGACTTCCTCGAGACCCTCATTGGTATTGAAATTTATATGATGAGGGTATGCATCAAGGGAAACGTCAACGAAAATAGACTTCCTCTCCACAATATCAACGGGAAGGATAACAGGACCCTCAGTAGAATGTTGGCCACTCATATCAATCTCAGGCATTCCCGAACCTGACTTAGACACCCTAGCACTTAAAGTGCGATTGCTGCTCTCCTGTCTCATGATGACGAAATGGAACATAAAAAGAAGAATAGTGAAACAGAAATTAGAAGGTGATGAGCGGTGAAAAGTGCGCATTTAAACCCCTGAAGCTTAGGTATTCTAGAACCTTTATCTATCTTATTTTCCCACTTTAGATTGATTTTGTATTATTTCGATTTTCAGGTACTTATCTCCAAAATAAGCTAACTCAGCTAAATAAAAGCACAATTGAAGCAATCTTGAGATGAATCAAAGAAAGGAGCAAAGTGGGAGCAAAAGGAAGTAAGTGGTGGAAATTCAGCAAGTTCGATCGATCTCAGCAAATATTCAATCGATCGAAAGTTCATCAATCTCAACATTCCAAGATGGATCCAAGCTCTTTTGTCCTTATCCAAAAATCCCACAAAGTTTGATCAATCCAACTATCTTCAGATCGATCGAAAAGATTCCATCTTATCCACTTGTACCACCCTACCTACCGCATTTGTCTCTTTCCCAAAAATATCTTTAAAATACCTTAGATTTGTTTTTATCCAAAAAGGCGCTGCCATAGAGGATCGATTCAGCTTAAATTCGATAGATCTCAGCCATGTTCGATCGATCTCACCACAAGTTTGATCGATCGAACTCCCCAAATCTCGAGAAAATCTAAATTCCAGTTCATTAAAAGTTGTCTCATATCTAATCATTGGAAGGAATATTGGTGTACGAGCCCAGCTCATTTGGGGTGATATTTGACCTACCTATATAAGGAATATGAGCCATTTTTTGAGATACACTTGATACTTGATATACTTTAGAGTAGAGATGAGGCACAATTTTCATATTCTTAGTAAGGAAGAAAAGAAAGGAGGAGGCTAGAGACACAAGCTTGGAGTTCTTCCATCAACCAAGAAGAGGACCAATCTCTACCATGGAGTTAGCCCTTGAGGGTTAGATGACACCATCTTTGAGTGGCTAGACATCCTCTTCGGGCTAGAGTTAGCCCTAAGCGTGCTTTCTACGCCTTGATTTATGTATTTTTTAGGGGATTTGTATTGTGATACATGTTTTGACACTTATATATATATATATCTTATTTATTCAATGATTTATGTGGTTTAATGCTTCCAATTGATCATTTCATTCTATCCATATGTCTATGTATGCTAGAATAGATGTTCATGTGTTTGTCTCTATTTCTTGTGTTATTGATGCATGTCTATGTGTATTAATGCTATAGATCTAGAGATTGTCAAGAGATAGTGCTTAATGGAATGTTCTTGTGGTTTATTTAATGGTTCATACTCATTTCTTGATGGATTGTACCTCTCCCTTAGTTTAATTAGTTTAATTTCATGTCGTTAGCTTAATTGTAGTGTAGTTGTACTTTAGGTGTTAAATGGGAGGACAATCCATGCTTGTTGTTTGATGTTCCATACTTATGAAAGCAAGTAACATATATCTCTAACCTTGTGATGTGTTTGGATTGTGAGCTTAAAGAAATGATTAATGACTTAATTTGATATATTGTTCTATCCACCATGTTGCTTAGACAATATATGCTTAATTTGTCATCAATGCTTGTTGAAACAACCACACACACACACTATGTTGCAATATATGTTTTTCCCCTCATTAATCATTTATTAAGGGTGTAGAAAAGCTATGCTTAGTGGTGATCTCTAAACCCCAAGATCTCTCTCTTCTTTTCTCTCTATTACATTTAATTGCCTACTTTAGTTTAAATTGCATCTTAGTGTAATTCAACCACCAACCAATCTATTGATCACTCGACCTACTAACCCAAATCTTGATTCCTCAACCTAGTACGACCCACCAATCCTTTGGGATGATCCCTACTTGCCCTAACTATATTTTTAGTGAAAGGTAGTAGTGGCAATTTCTAAATGTAAAACTTGGCCACATTCATCATAGCTCTACACCATTATCTTTTGGTGCACAAACTTGTGGACTTCGGGGTGCGACCCCCGAAGTTAAACACTATATATATATATATATAGAATGAACAAGATCGCTGTAAGAAGGAACTTCTCGAGCCAAAATTTGTTCTCTTTATGTAAAGCTCTAAGATAATCACTATATATATATATATATATATATATATATATATATATATATATATATATATATATATATATATATGCATAGGAGTAGCGAATGTGTGAATAGAAAATGGCTGCACGACGCCCAAAGATACGACCCCCAAAAAAGGTAATGATGAACATTAACATGCATAAACCGCTTCACTTCCATAAATAGTTATAATTCCTTACACAAATCGGATTCATAAAAGGAATTGCGGGCAAAGTGTGGAGGGAAATTTTCCCACCGCTCATAAAAGGCCACATGTAAGCAAACCAAGCTAAATACATTGGCCAGGGAAAGAAGCCCAAATCATGCCAAACAACTAAAGGTCCAGAAGAAATACGCCAAACACTAAATCGGCCCAAAGAATAGGACTTAGCCCAGCAAGCCCAACTCAAAGCCTTGGTTAACACAGCTGGGAGTAACGCTCACCAGCAAATCACAAAGAACTAGGAGAAAGCCCATATATGTAGCACTTGATAACGGCTCCAAAATGAACTCATTGTGCAAATTTAAATACAAGGGCAAAACCCAAAGGAAAGCAGAGCATTCTCTGCATTATAAGCCCTTGTTCTTCCTTAATCTCATTTTTTCTCTTTTACTCATTGACTGTATATTTCCTGAATGAGTGTTTGAGTATAAAATTCCTCTGATTGAACTATCATGTTCGGTCTAAAATTTTATGCACCTACACCTCCATTATCTCACCCACCGGATTTGTCTCAATTGACCTAACCAATTTCTCCATCAACTGACAACATTTGTTACATTGGTTTTGGTACAAACCTCTCCTATTGGGCCTGGGCTTGGATTTTGCTTTTGTATGTTATTGGGCTAAGTCAATTGTATAATTCAACTCGGGCTTGCCTAAATTTTTACTACTGGTTCTTTTTGTTCTTGATCGAGTAATCACTGTACAGTTTATACATGCACATATAAATTTACTTAATTTTTGGGGAAAAAAAAACTTTTATAATCCCAGATTTCACATTCTACTCTCACTCTTAAAAGAGATTAGATACTCTATTCATGGTAAAACTACCTAATTCCATTAATTAATTTACCAACCTAATTGTTTTCGATTTTCCGCTGAGAAAACACTTCCTCCATTAATGTCATACATATTATAATGCCCCTAATTTTAAAAAGGATGGTCTTGGAATTTTGATTAATTAGTTTGTTGTACTTTAAGTGTTTAAATTTTTTTATTGCTTGAATTATTGGCATTATGTGACTTATTTGATTTAAGTGAATTTAATTTTGTTATTTGTTTAATTATTGTTAGTACATTGAACTATTTGATTAATTGTTTTGCTAAATTGAATTATTTGTTAATTGTTTAATTTGAATAGGTTAATTATTTTAAATAAGTTAACTGAGGATTTAAATACGTTTTTCAATTAGGGTTTTCTTTGAGACGTCATATAGGTATTTAATATGTATATAACTTAGGTTTTGTGGGCCGGCTAGGGTTTAATATAGGGTTTTTCATCTTATATTCCTATTGAACTTAGGTTATATTTGTGCCTATATATACATAGTAATAATATTTATTAAGGGTTGGAAAAACCCTACTCACGTAGCAAAAATACAGAGATAACAGAGACTTGCGAGAGAATTGAGCGAGAAAAAACAGAATAAGACTTAGGACGAGAATAGAGAGGGCCAAGGGAGAGTTGTGGTGGATTAAACTAAAACCATAGTGTTGTTTGAGGTTTACCTTATTAATGTCAAGTGCAAGTCAAAAGTGTTTAAGGCTATACATTCACATATTGGTATCTGTCACAAGGATATTTTAGTCTTTACACTATGTGTGCTAATATATTACACTACGTCCTTGAGCTGTAATACACTACAGTGTTCATATCCTGGTTTATATTCATAAATGTATGTGTCAGAAATTACAAGACTATTGTGAGGGCAATTCTGGTACTACATTATTTTTTCAAGGCTGTTGAAGGTCTCACAGAAATGTGCCACGTGAACAGTGGTCCTAGTGAGAGAAGGATATGCTCAGAATCACAATTTTGGGCTGTATACATCAGAATTGTATATTATCACTTAAGGGCTGCAAAAAGGTGTATGATGTGACACAAGCTGAGAATTGTACAGGGGTATTTTGATCTAGTCAAGGTGTATTCTATCTGAATATTTCCCATCAAATGATTGGTGGTTGGTGACTCAATCTTATCCATACTAGGGCAGCAATGAGACTAGTATATAAATCCTGTTATAGTAGCCTACAGCTGAGAGCACAAAAATAGAGTCCTTTGAGCTACATTGTGAGGCTGTGTATGAGAGACTCGAGAGCTAAAAAAGTTTGAGTGACTTTCAGAGAAATACTTAAGGTTTTGAGCTGAATTTATTCTCTGAAATCAGTAAGAAGTGTGTGCTAACTTACTGAAGAACATAAGGACCTGTGATGTTGTTTTCTGGTGTGAACAATGAGGATTGGGAGGTGAAAATCTTCTGTGGTTACTTTTGGAGTTTGAACAAGGTCCAAGCAAGTGTATCTTGAGGGTTTACATCAGCTGAAGTGGCCTGAGACAACATATTAAGGCTGGTATCAATTTTCAGATCTCAAACCTCAAGTTTAACATGCATTTCTGGTTTAATTCTATAATCCTAAGCTTAACTTGTTTGAACTATGCGATACCATGAATGTTTATCATCTGAGCATGTCTAGTTTGTTGACTTGAGGTTGTCTTAGTTGTGGTTTGGACTGAGGGATGACTTGTTCTAATTTAGAACTGTGAATCACACTTGCTTCAGCTTATAACAGTTTTATAGTCTGTTTTGGGTACTGAAATTGCAATATGTTGTTGTGCTTGTTGATTTATTCCTATGAGCATGTCTACATAGTTAATATACTCTTGATAGAACCAAAATCTAGATTGTTGTAGCTGTGAAAAACCAAAAATACCCTCATAACAGGGCTGCAGCAGAAACTGTCGTGTGAAGCCTTATTTGCACTGAGATTTGATATTAACTTGTTGAAAACTGAATTATGATGATTTGAGCAAGTGTAATATGATGAAGGAAAATTGTGAGAATTAAATTCAAGAGTTTTCAGTTTCGGAATTACAAATTTACCCCTCAAAACAGAAAGTTGCAGATGCTGAAAATACACCTGCTGTAAGCTTTAAATTGGTGCTGTATATGCTTCATTGCTTTGTCCTTATGTGTATATCTTGTCCTAGCTTTAAATTAAATGTGATACATCATTTTTAAGCTGAGGGAGTCCTTGGTTGAAGAGATTTTGAATTACCTCAGGGTGGTGTTTGACAAAGACTAAAAACTGCCTTTTAAACTGTAAAGAAGCTATTTTGATCTTATACAAGTCTATACCTTGCTTGTTAATTTGTTCTAAACATCTAAGCAAGTATATTTGGCGTATTGAAGACCGAGGGAGTGGAGTTTGAGCTGGTTGCAAAGCTAATTTACAGATTCACCCTTTGAAGCTTGAAAACTAGGGCTTGTTGAGGTTATGCCTTCTTGTGTGTGTTCATTGTTGTAATTTGCTGTTCAAATTGCTCTCTTTAATCAAGCAAGTTTATTTTGATGATACAAGGCTATAGGAGTCTATTGCAAACCTGAACTGAAGCTACATTGCAGAGTTGATCATTGAAGCTATATATCTAGGGTTTATTAAGGTTTTAGCTTCAACTGTGATATCTATGTTATACCTTGCTACTTATCTTGATCTTATCTACTAAGTAAGTGTATTCTACCTATTGAAGATAGAAGAAGTTGAAATTGCGTTGGTTTTGAGGCTGACTTACAATCTTACCCTTTGAAGCTCAAAGCTAGGGTTTTGGGAAATACAAGGCTGCTGTGTGTTTTCTTTATTCTACCTTATTGGTTTCACCAATTTCATATCTCAAGCAAGTGTATTTGTTCTATTCAAGGTTATGGGAACCTAGTCTGATCATTAAGTGAAGCTGTATTGTGTGTTAACTGTTGTATCCTTCTTGTGCAGAATTGTGAAGCTAGGGTTTCACCTTATTGAGTTCTTAAAGCTGTATATTCAATCTATTCTTGTGGTACTGTGATAAGTGGTGTGTTGACACCTTATTGTAAATGGTAGTGAGGCCTTGATACCTCACCCTATGGTTGTCTAAGCTATTGAGAGCTTTAGGGTCCAAGCAAGGTTGCTTAGGATAGGGGGAGTGCTTGTGAACACATTGGTGAACTAGTGTGTGTATTGGTTGTGAAAACTAGTGTCTATTCTTGTACTTGGGTGTGTGCAGAAAGTGAGATAGCTGAGTGTGTAACAAGGTACATACAGCTAGTGGATGATTTATTGGCTGAGGCCAAAAACCAAGGTTTTTACCTATTGAGAGGGTATCCTTGTATATCTTGTGTTTTGTGCATCATATGTGTTTGAATTGATTAACCTAAAAAAGTTTAATTAGACCAATTCACCCCCCCCTCTTGGTCTAACAATTGGTATCAGAGCCTTGGTCTGCTTAACCAAGGCATTAACAAGCCTGCAGAAAAGTTCTTGGAGTATAATGGAAGGTCAGTATGTTGATGATGCACCATAGTTTGATGGTACATGCTATGATTACTGGAAGATCAAGATGGAAGCCTATCTTATGCCTCAATCATATGATGTGTAGTACACTACCACCAAAGGAGTGACTGTGTCAAATGAAGAAGCAATGTCAAATGATGCAAAAGGAAGATATGCACTTTTTAGTGGTCTTAATTCCCAGGATCTTATTAAAGTCAAAGATTGCAAATCATCCAAAGATGTGTGGGACACTCTTGGGGCATTCTATGATCTCTTTGAAGATTATAAAGCATCTTAGATTGTCAGTGTTGAAGGAAATGATGTTGAGCAAAAGTCTTGTATTGGTTCTATCAAAACTAACCTTGCAATTATGTCCTCTTTTTCACTTATTCTTCTCAGCATGTTGAAGTGTATGTCAAAGAAAAGTGGAGTTGAAAAGATTTCTGGTAATGAAGTTAATTGCATTGCAAGGGATGATGTTTACTACAACTCTGTCAGAACTGAAAGTGACAAGAATCCCTCCACTCCTTGCTATTTTTCACAAATGGCATACCTTACATTCAGGCCAAAAAGTTCCTTGAAAAGCTGTGTGAAGTATAGAAAAGTGTACTGGTGGTACTCAGCCTCTCTCATCTCAAGAAGAAGAAGATTTTTCAAGAGTACCCACAGTAATGTTAATATTCCTATCTTTCTTCTAAGGTATAACATTCCTCACTTCACTATCATTCCTCTGAATCTTCCTAGAGCCCCCTCTAGTCCTGTTGTAAGCAGATTTGCAAAGCACTGGTTTCTTGAATTCAAAGACAAGAAACACTTCCTGAAATTCATGATGACGAAACCTTATTTGAAAGCCAATTCAAGATATGCAAGCCTTGAAGATGTTCACTCAAAAACCATCATCTCTATTGATACAAGGATGTTCACTGTAGACAAAATTGATCATGCTTGGGAAACTGCTCTACAAGAAGATTCAAGCGTGAAAAGGTCTCTTCCATCTTCTAAATATCATCTTTCATGGTCTTCAAAGCCTCCACCTCTCAGAGACAAGTTAGTTCATTATTCAGATAAAGAAAGGGCTAAAATATTGCAGGGCAATCTCAAGTCTTTAACAACTAATATCTCTGATCTACTCTCAGATTCTCAACTCTTTATTCAATCAATTATTGCTCCGTATTTGTGGTTGAGATGTTCTTTTGCCATCCCACCTAACTCACTTGTTGTGTAACGGCCCAAGTTTTGTAAACCAGGCGCGTTAGTGATGACCAAAAGATAACCTGATAATGGATCCAAAATGCGGAAGTGAAAGGTGAAACAACGGTCTCTAGAGATGAAATGCGTCTCTAAGACACCAATGTGACCCTCAATGACGTCACGGAACCCAAATGAAATAAATGCAGAAGTGTCGTTTCAAAAACGGACAAAAAGAACCTAGGGGCAAAATAGTTATTTTGTAAAAAGTGGATTCAGGTGCTATCGAGCACACCACTGGAAAGACAATGACAAATTAGTCAAGTTCAAAAAAAAATTTACTCAATTTGGAGTCCGGACAGGGGAGAAAGGTCAAAAACAAAAATGATGTCGTGGCGGCCCGACGAAGACAACCCACCACTGCTGCAACTGACAGTAAAAACGGGCATCTAGACGGACTGTTTTGGAAAAACTCAAAGAAGAAACCCCCCCTAAAATCAAGTTTCCTACTCTAATACTAGATGGAAACAAAAAAAATGCATTGTAAAATGCCCAGAATGCCCCCAAGAAAATCAGGTCAAGAGGAAAAAAAACTAATCTGAGCTACTGCCCAAGTTTTGTAAATAGGGCTTCGGGAGGTTTTTAAATTGCCTAAATTAAAAATACAATCTTAAAACGCACCCACAAGACCTCCGGAAGTTTTGAATCGGTCGTGACGATTTTTTAAAAAAAGTTGATGAATAGTACCAACTACCTTTGTAATAAAAATTTGCAAAACCTGGCAGCAAGGATTTTTCGGAAAAATATTGATTTTTGAGGGCCAAGATGATGTTTTCTGGAAAAACACAAAGAAGAAACCCCCGTCAAAATTTAGTTTTCTACGTGACTTAAGAGGAAAAATAAAAAAAAATGCATTATGAAATACCCAAAATTCCCCTGGAACAGAATAGGGTAAAACTCCCTAAAAATGCTACTTAGAGTTTTTGTTTCATCAAGGAAGGTATTGTTTACCAAAGTGAGCATGCAAGTGTATGTAAAATGATAAAATAGATGTGCTACAATGGCCTATGGCCGCATTACAATACATTTACAACATTTGACATGTTAAACCTCCAAATTAGAAAAATTATATTTCATAGACAAATCATGAACATGCTAACACTTGCATGTGAACAAGAATGCTTCTAAAGAAGCTCAACTCAGCAAATCACCCAAGCAATTGCAATCTCCAATCTTGTATCCTGTACCTAAAATATGCCCCAGTATCGTAGGGGTGAGTAACATAAAGCTACTCGTAGCAAATGAGCATGCATCGACCTACAGTTTTATAAGTTGCATGATTTAATTAGTGTGGTTCATTCCACCTAACGTCTATGTCAAGGTGAGACTCAGGGAGCATCCTAGCTACCTAAGATCATTTCTAGCATCAATCACCTCATTCATGCAATTTTAACAATATTGGGTCATGCTTACACAAAGCAACAACATAAGAGCATGCTTACACAAAGCAACAACATAGTGGTTCTCAAGGTTATCAACTTGAAGTCTAAAATGCAACATCAACTAAATATAACAATTTAGCATAATTAGAATATCTAATACCAAACATCAAGACATAGATTCTCTAGGTTATCAACTAGCAATCTAAAAGTGTGAAATCAACTAAATATATCAATTTAGTATGAATGTACTTAACAACATCAAATCGCCAATTACCAAAACCACAAGTCACAATTAAACATTGGTTGTCAACTTAGAATTGAATGTGAAATCAAATAGTGGAAGACTTGGATATCACAGCTCGGATTTCCGCCGAGACAAGGCAAATTTGGAGCTACTTACCCCCAGGCATCCTACCCAACACGCAAACTTTTGACTTAAAGGACTCTTGTCCCCGTACTAGAGCCAAACCCTAGCCATCACAGCTTAATAATGTCCCAAGCAACTCTAAAATAAATAAGTTAACAACTTATATAGGTATTAAACAGTACACGAAACTACCTTCATGCAAAAGTTGGTTGTAACCACACAACACATGCTCTAAATCCACAACAACTATAGGATGACAATGTCGAATCTTCAGAGCGCGATTCGTTACGCGCTATAATAACATCACATGTCGAATCTTCAGTGTGCGATTCGCTACACGCTATAACAATATAATCCAATATTGAAAACATAATTTATAAATCTATTACAAGTCTAAAATCATGCTTCAAACATACTATCAATGCCAATTTCAGGATTTAATCATTAAAGCAATAGAAACGAAATTTAATCAAATAAACTAATTAAATTCCCTAACTTTCAAATCTCAATCAAATGGCCCCTAATCAATGCATATTATACAATATAGCATAGTATATACATACATTCACTAAAATCTCAATTAGGCGAATGGCACAACAAGGTAGAATTAATTATATCATGATAATTAAACTTCTAAATTTCAAAGCGACTTCAAATGGTCCTAATTTAATATATACTTGTACACAAGTCCTAGTCATCATGATTATCAAGTAAAAAACTTAATTGGTCCAAGGGAACCATTAAATAGATTTTAATTAATAATTTAATTTAAAATCTCTAGATTTTCATACTTTTCTAAATACTCTCAAATTAAAGTATGTTAACAAACATGCTAAGACTTAATTTAAAAGCATACTACAAGTTCATTTCATGAGAAGTATGGCCATGGGATTTAATCTTTCACCAAAGATAAATATTAAATAAAAAGTGCAATTCTTATTCAATTAATCCCAATTTAATATATGTTAACAAACATATTAAAACATGATTTTCTAGCATGCCACAATTTCATTCTAAGTTATACACATCCTTGTGAATTAAATTTCATACAAAGAAATAATTAATACTAATTTTCTAGAATTGATACAAGGCATGCAATTAAGTTGTATAATCATGCTAAACACTCAATACAACACACACAAAAGCCTAGACATCCCCTACCTCAATTTGAGATGAAAATCTCAAAAGCCACTAAATGGAAACGGCTCCAAATCCAACGAAACTTCTAGGTTTTGTCAGGGACTACACCCTGCACATAACCCCCAAGGAAGCCCCATCAAAATCACAACTTGACTTCAAACCCAAACTCAAAGAATGGTCAGAAATGGGTTCTAATAAGGGTGAAAGAAGTGCGTAGTCAACACGAACACTAAACGCAAAGGCCCTTCTATGTTCTGACGAAGGAATGAAGCTCAAAAGAGGAGAGAGAAGGTGGCAGCCTCCCTTGGGCTGCCATAGAAGCTTCAGGTCGTGCAAGAGAGTGGGGAAGATGAAAAAATAAAATATCTCACCCCCCCTTTTATAGAAATCTCAAAAAGTGCCCCGAATAGGCCCCGCCGGGTCCGAAAAAGTAAAATTTGAGTAGACGCGCTCAAATGACAAAACTCTATGAGCAAAAAAGATTCAAAATGAGAAAATATGAACAACAGAAGAAACGGCATCAAAAACTGAGTCCCAACCAGAAAGTTATGTCCTAAACAAGTTTGTCGCTAACTAGGGCCAGAAACCCTGAAACTGGAAAACAATGATCAGAAGGAATTTCTAAGAGTACACGACTCAACGAAAAGTGAAAATGAATCCCATATGAGGATCTAGGCTCAAAACATGGCATTTGGTAATAACTTTCATTAATTGCACAATGGCCCCTCCAAAAAGTAAAAATTGTACTAATGGCCCAGAATGAAAATATCTTCGAAAAATAGTTTCTTAAAAACCCCTAAAATAAAATATATTCAAAAGATATTTATGAAAAACCCCCCAAGAAAAGAAAATAATTTCAAAGAACTTTGCATCAATGCTCCTATGGACTCCGGGAGCAACCAGAGTACTTTCTTGCAAAAGTAAAGATACGTATTTCGTGGAAACCACTCAAGATGGAGATACATGAAGTCAAAAACCAACTTTGAACACAAGAAGTGTGGTTACGCCAACAAAGTGTCAAACGGGGAAAAGACAAAATCTGGAAAAAGACGAAAAGTGAATAGTGTCGAAAAACGAAAAATGTGGAAACGACTCGGTCCTTAAAGGAAGTTGTCAATCCATAGAAAAGAGTCTCGGAAATCCCTCTAGAGCACTCGAGACGATACTAAGCGAAGAGGAACTGAACTCAGAAAGGAAAGACAACGGAAAAAAAAAATATTCATGAAAATCCGGGTCATTACAACCTTCCCACCTTAAAGGGATTTCGTCTCCGAAATCCAGCCCCAACTCAAACGAAAAGGCGAAACCAGAATAACTACGGAGTACATCTCCGAGTATCCCACACAACGCGATACAAAAGCAATCCCAAAGCTGTAAGACAACGCATAAACCAATGTCATTCACACCCACGTGCTAATGACAGGACAACCTCTCAAAAGGAAAATGACTAAATGGCCACCCAACAAGTTGGAACTCACACACAGAACCCAAGGTGAGACAAAAGAACGGAAGACAACAACCGTAAATATCCCTCTAGATGAACCATCATACCGATCCAACAACGACCACTAAAAGAACTCCAAGATAACCATGTATCATATCAGGGTACCGAACAAGACGATGCGGCAGTACGAATAGCGACTAGAACCCGCCCATGACGTACTCAAATGTGTGGTAACAAAGACAGTGCCTAGTGCCCGCCCACACTTACTCGTCAATAAGGTAGCATCGACGGCAACTAGTACTCGCCCACAACACACAACTTTGTACGGTAGCATGGCAGTATAAGGCACTAATTCATAACCTGCCCCCCACTAGGTCTACCCAAGAAACCTCTCGATACAAATGACATCAATGTCAAAAATGATCATTGCCAAAAGCACTACGGAGACCAACATTTTATGACAGTTAAGATATGGTCCAAAGATTTCTGGCCAGACCATCCTAGCCAATCCCAAAACTCTGACAACAATGCCATAGGTACCGCTATGCTTAAGGCCTTAAATACTTAATACAACAAAACCAACATCTCCAATGTCTCAAAATACCCCTATTAACAACATTAATCAAGAATCCAAAACCTGACAAGCAAATCAACGCCTACAGAAATCAAAACGAACCTCACAATAAGACATTTCATCGAAAGTCCCTCACATCTCCCTGAAACAGATCAACTACAAGACTACACCGTAATCAAACATCAGATCCACATCCCTATCATGGATAACTAAATCCTCAAAATACAAATCCACCAAGTGGCACACACATCAAAATGCCAACAACTAAGATCACAAGATGAATCTCTCAAAACCATGCTTGGCAACACCAAGCTAAATCAAAATTCCTCAATTTCTATCGATCTATAAACAACCACTGGAACTATGATTCCTCAAAACCATGCCTAGTTATAACTAGGACGAGAAACTCCATAACAAGCCATATCCAACAGCGATCATCCAAAACTCCTCCTAAAAGTTAACCACATCCAGACCTCCAAAATGGAATCAAGTCTCTAAAAGACATTCTCAAAAGAGCATCAAGCTCACCTCGCAATCAAACAAATCCTCAATGATATGGACACAAGTCCCCATAAAATGATCTCACACCAATCAACTTACTCCGAGCACCACAACTCTATCAACAACCACAGCAAAAACTCCCCAAGGAAGACATGAAAGAAAGGGAGCCACCAGTCCTAAAAAGGACAACACCACAACCCCATCTCTGAAATGAAAGACAACAAGGTCAAAGACTTCACCCCCTATATGGAAGTAAGTTGACCAAAATCCATTAAATCCTCACCAAGGACTCAAAACAACAATGGTGATCCTCACGGACCAACCAACCAAGAACTGTGCACAACGCAACGAAAAGAAGAGACTCACTCCTTGTAAAATCCTTAACACAAACCAAGAAAAGAGAAGAAATCCTATCCTCCTACAAGTGTCGATATGACAAACACAAAAATGGAGCATCCTTCCCACCTTAGGGAAGTGGATAGCTCAAGATGGAACAAATGTGATAACTCCTCTACAAGGAATCTCACAACGAAACTCTTACGGAAACCCACATACACACTACGTGCGACTGAGGAGAAACAAAAGGGAACCCAAACCTGGAAGTCACGCATGTGACAAGGAATGCAACTACCAGAAAGAAATCTACTCACATAGATAAAAATCAAAGGTACAAGCAACACGTCTCCACGTAAGCACAAAAGCATGTCATTAAAGCGTAATAACAGTATGACATCTCTAAACATATAAAGAAGGCATGCTAATGCCACACAACAAGAAGGCAAATGTGGATACACCTCCATCTACTCATGCATCATAACATCATAAATCATACTACTAACATGGTAGTAAACAAAACTGCAAAGGACAAAATGATGCAACAATGAACCCTATGGACATCGTGTCCTAGAGTGTCTAAGCAAAAGGAAGGACCAGTCCTAGCCATAAACTGTCTCCAAAAACTAATACGACATCAACCTGTCTCCAAACAAATGTGAGCCCTTACCACAATGGTAAGACTCTAACAATCAAACTCCAAATCTAGAGGTGACACTACAAGTGACGCTAACAATGCAATGCTCTCTCTACCCGAAACATCAATCAATCGACTTGATCCCAAAAGCGTCATCACTCAAGGAGAACTCCAAAGAAAATGGCAACTATAGTCATGCCAATAACAACCAAATCAATCACCACGACTGATCCCCAAAACAAACACCATCATCATCAATCAAAAGGACAACGCCTATCAAAACAAAATCGACACTGATTCCATCCGAACTGCACATGTAGCATGCCAGTACGGTAGCATGACAGTGCCATGCACCTGCCCACAACGTACCCGCCCACAAAAAATGCAAGTTCCAGAGGAATCATCCTGAACAATCAAGGATCCTAAGAGGTCCATAACCTCATAATGGCCCTAAACCAACAAATCCAGCACTATAGTAACGCCCAACAACTCATCTCATGAGAGCCTAAACAAAAGGTGACCATCCACCTACCTTAAAACCAATACTAGGTCGACAACAACTTATACTACCATGAAACTGTGACTACAATCATCATTAACCCCAACTCGTGCCTCAATGACCAATCCCGTGTCATGCCAAATATGCAACAAAATTATGCATATACAATTCTAATCTAGCATATGTCACATTTTATGCTCTTTACATTAGAATAAAACAATGCTAAATGAACGGCCCAAGTTTTGTAAACCCGGTGCGTCAGTGATGACCAAAAGATGACCCGATAATGGATCCGAAATGCGGAAACGAAAGGTGAAACAACGGTCTCTAGAGATACAATGTGTCTTTAAGACACTAATGTGACCCTCAATGAGGTCACGGAACCCAAAGGAAATAAATGCAGAAGTGTCGTTTCAAAAACGGACAAAAAGAACCTAGGGGCAAAAAAGTCATTTTGCAAAAAGTGGATTCAGGTGCTATCGAGCACACCGCTGGAAAGACAATGACAAATTAGTCAAGTTAAACAAAAAATTTACTCAATTTGGAGTCCGGACGGGGGAGAAAGGTCAAAAATAAAAATGATGTCGTGGCGGCCCGACGAGGACCACCCACCACTGCTGCAACAGAGAGTAAAAATGGGCATCTAAATGAACTATTTTGGAAAACTCAAAGAAGAAACCCTCCATAAAATCAAGTTTCCTACCCCGATACTAGATGGAAACAAAAAAAATGCATTGTAAAATGCCCAGAATGCCCCCAAGAAAATCAAGTCAAGAGGAAAAAAAACTAATCCGAGCTACTGCCGAAGTTTTTGAAATAGGGTTTCGGGAGGTTTTTAAATTGCCTAAATTGAAAATGCAATCTTAAAATGCACCCACAAGACCTCTGGAAGTTTTGAATCGGTCGTGACGATTTTCAAAAAAAAGTCGATGAATAGTACCAACTACATTTGTAATAAAAATTTGCAAAACCTGGCAGCAAGGATTTTACGGAAAAATATTGATTTTTGAGGGCCAAGATGATGTTTTCTGGAAAAACACAAAGAAGAAACCCCCCTCAAAATTTAGTTTTCTACGTTACATAAAAGGAAAAATAAAAAAATGCATTATGAAATACCCGAAATGCCCCTGGAACAGAGTAGGGTAAAACTCCCTAAAAATGCTACTTAGAGTTTTTGTTTCATCAAGGAAGGTATTGTTTACCAAAGTGAGCATGCAAGTGTATGTAATATGATAAAATAGATGTGCTACAATGGCCTATGGCCTCATTACAATACATTTACAATATTTGACATGTGAAACCTCCAAATTAGAAAAATTACATTTCATAGACAAATCATGAACATGCTAACACTTGCATATGAACAAGAATGCTTCCAAAGAAGCTCAACTCAGAAAATCACCCAAGCAATTGCAATCTCCAATCATGTATCCTGTACCTGAAATATGCCCCAGTATCGTAGGGTGAGTAACATAAAGCTACTCGTAGGAAATGAGCATGCATCGACCTATAGTTTTACAAGTTGCATGATTTAATTATTGTGGTTCATTCCACCTAATGTCTATGTCAAGGTGAGACTCAGGGAGCATCCTAGCTACCTAAGATCATTTCTAGCATCAATCACCTCATTCATGCAATTTTAACAACATAGGGTCATGCTTACACAAAGCAACAACATAAGAGCATGCTTACATAAAGCAACAACATAGTGGTTCTCAAGGTTATCAACTTGAAGTCTAAAATGCAACATCAACTAAATATAACAATTTAGCATAATTAGAATATCTAATACCAAACATCAAGACATAGATTCTCTAGGTTATCAACTAGCAATCTAAAAGTGTGAAATCAACTAAATATATCAATTTAGTATGGATGTACTTAACAACATCAAATCGCCAATTACCAAAAACACAAGTCACAATTAAACATTGGTTGTCAACTTGGAATTGAATGCAAAATCAAATAGTGGAAGACTTGGATATCACAGCTCGGATTTCTACTGAGACAAGGCAAATTTGGAGCTACTAACCCCCAGGCAGCCTACCCAATGCGCGAACTTTATAGGGCGAATTTGGAGCTACTAACCCCCAGGCAGCCTACCTAACGCGCGAACTTTTCACTTAGAGGATTCTTGTCCTCGTACTAGAGCCAAACCCTAGCCATCACAGCTTAACAATGTCCCAAGCAACTACAAAATAAATAAGTTAACTTATATACGTATTAAACAGTACATGAAACTACCTTGATGCAAAAGTAGGTTGTAACCACACAACACATGCTCTAAATCCACAACAACTATAGGATGACAATGTCGAATCTTCAGAACGCGATTCGTTACGCGCTATAATAACATCACATGTCGAATCTTCAGTATGCGATTCGCTACACGCTATAACAATATAATCCAATATTGAAAACATAATTTATAAATCTATTACAAGTCTAAAATCATGCTTCAAACATACTATCAATGCCAATTTCAGGATTTAATCATTAAAGCAATAGAAACGGAATTTAATCAAATAAACTAATTAAATTCCCTAGCTTTCAAATCTCAATCAAATGGCCCCTAATCAATGCATATTGTACAATATAGCATAATATATACATACATTCACTAAAATCTCAATTAGGCCAATGGCACAACAAGGTAGAATTTAATTATATCATGAAAATTAAACTTTTAAATTTCAAAGCAATTTCAAATGGTCCTAATTTAATATATACTAGTACACAAGTCTTAGTCATCATGATTATCAAGTAAAAAACTTAATTGGGCCAAGGGAACCATAAAATAGATTTTAATTAATCATTTAATTTAAAATCTCTCGATTTTCATACTGTTCCAAATACTCTCAAATTAAAGTATGTTAAAAAACATGCTTAGAATTAATTTAAAAGCATACTACAAGTTTATTTCTTGAAAAGTATGGCCATGGGATTTAATCTTTCACCAAAGATAAATATTAAATAAAAAGTGCAATTCTTATTCAATTAATCCCAATTTAATATAAGTTAACAAACATATTAAAACATGATTTTCTAGCATGCCACAATTCCATTCTAAGTTATACACATCCTTGTGAATTAAATTTCATACAAAGAAATAATTAATACTAATTTTCTAGAATTGATACAAGGCATGCAATTAAGTTGTATAATCATGCTAAACACTCAATACAACACACACAAAATCTTGGAATATTCCCTACCTCAATTTGAGATGAAAATCTCAAAAGCCACCAAATGGAAACCGCTCCAAATCCGACGAAACTTCTAGGTTTTGTCGGGGATTACACCGTGCACATAACCCCCAAGGAAGCCCCATCAAAATCACAACTTGACTTCAAACCCAAACTCAAAGATTGGTTAGAAATGGGTTCTAATAAGGGTGCAAGAAGCGTGTAGTCAACACGAACACTAAACGCAAAGGCCCTTTTATGTTCTGACGAAGGAATGAAGCTCAAAAGAGGAGAGAGAAGGTGGCAGCCTCCCTTGGGCTGCAATGGAAGCTTCAGGTCTTGCAAGAGAGTGGGGAAGACGAAAAAATAAAATATCTCACCCCCCCTTTTATAGAAATCTCAAAAAGTGCCCCGAACGGGCCCCGCCGGGTCCGAAAAAGTGAAATTTGAGCAGGCGCGCTCATATGGCAAAACTCTATGAACAAAAAAGATTTAAAATGAGAAAATATAAACAACAGAAAAAATTGCATCAAAAATCGAGTCCCGAGCAGAAAGTTATGCCCTAAACAAGTTTGTCGCTAATTGGGGCCAGAAACCCTGAAACTGGAAAACAATGACCAGAAGGAATTTCTAAGGGTACACGACTCGACAAAAAGTGAAAATGAATCCTGTACGAGGATCCAGGCTCAAAACAAGGCATTTAGCAATAACTTTCATTAATTGCACAATGGCCCCTCCAAAAAGTGAAAACTGCACTAATGGCCCAGAAGGAAAATATCTTCCAAAAATATTTTCTGAAAAACCCCTGAAATAAAATATCTTCAAAAGATATTTACGAAAAACACTCCAAGAAAAGAAAATAATTTCAAAGAACTTTGCATCCATGCCCCTATGGACACTAGGAGTAACCATAGTACTTTCTTGCAAAAGTAAGATACGTATTTCGTGGAAACCACTCAAGATGGAGATACATGAAGTCAAAAACCAACTTTGAACACAAGAAGTGTGGTTACACCAACAAAGTGTCAAACGGGGAAAAGACAAAATATGGAAAAGGACGAAAAGTGAATAGTGTCGAAAAACGAAAAATGTGGAAACGACTCGGTCTTCAAAGGAAGTTGTCAATCCATAGAAAAGAGTCTCAGAAATCACTCTAGAGCACTCGAGATGATACTAAGCGAAGAGGAACTGAACTCAGAAAGGAAAGATAACGGAAAAAAAAAAATATCCGTGAAAATCCGGGTCATTACATGTTGAAGGCTCAAGACCACCTCCACTCAGAGACACGGCTCCTCATGTCACACAAGCTAAAATAAATCTATTATGATACCCTGCAAATGCATAATTCAGGTTTTCTCTAAAAACTCTCACTTCAGTGAGTTTTGGTTACTCAATTCTCTGCCCAGCTTATGCTTTCTAAGTAATGTCTTTGAATGTGTGCCGATCATGCCTGAATCATGTGGTTCATTGTGTATTCATCATCCAAGCATCTATAATTTGCTGGTTCAAGATCACTTAATTTGAGACTCAATCAGAAAAATTGTCATGACAATTTCAGATTCTGTAACCCTTCTTTGTTAGGATTCTTCAGTTCTTAAAGAGCTATGATATGAAGAGAAAATTTCTATTATGTTGCCTTCAATGAAGAAATTTCTTGAGGATGAGTATTCTGTTAATACATGCTTGATGGAACACAATTTTGGTATTGACTGCAGTGGATTTCTAAGCTTGTTTCTATGAACGGTAGCTCTGCAAAATTCTTGTGAAGACTATTTTGATCTGAGAATCTTACCTTGCTCTGGCACTACTATGTTCAATTAATGCCTTTTACCATCTGAGCCTGATTATCTCTCTAATCAAGTGTTGTTAAAGTTAACCAAAGTTCTGAAATAATGTTTTAATCAGTGTTGGATTCTTGAACCAAACACTTTGGGATTTTCTGCAGAACTGATTCTTGCTGTGTGTCAAATTAATTCATTCATGCATCTCTTTGTCTAATTCTCTTCCGAGTATGAGTATTCAGCTAATATTGAAGTAATGGAACAATGTTCTCTGACTGTTCTAAGATGAAATCTAAGTTTTGCCCCTCTTGGATACCAACTGAGCAGAATCACTATTAAGGACTGCTTCAAACAGTTTTCTGAATTTCCAATGTTGTACATTGATTGTTGGTGCTCTAAGCCTGAGAGGTTTGCTGAATAATGTTTATGGGAGTATTTCTTAGTGCTTAATTTAGGGAAAATTATTGTGGTGCCTTGAAGCCAGTAAGTTCATTTAAATCAAGAGGTTGAATACCTCTGGTTATGTTACAAACTTGTTCTTCTTATTGAAGTCTCTGCATATTTCCTCTCTCTGCTCCTCAAGTTTATCATTTCAGTATCTACACTCTTTGTGTTGAAGGCTATACATCTAAAGGATTGAGCAAATAAGTGTTGAACTCTATGACTCAGAGATCTAACCAAGATTGGTTTGGGGTAATCAATTCTGAAATCAGTGGATAATTGCATTTTCACTTGATATGTTATTTGTTTGTCTTATCTACATCTCAATGAAGATACCACTCCAAGTCTGAATCCCTTAACCCTTTTGACTTTCAATATCAAAAAGGGGGAGAATTCTAAGGGTTTTTGACATTAAAGGGAAAAGGGGGAGATTGTTGGTTGAGGTTTGCCTTATTAATGTCAAGTGCAAGTCAAAAGTGTTCAATGCTATACATTCACATATTGGTATCTGTCACAAGGGTATTTTAGTCTTTACACTATGTGTGCTAATATATTACACTACGTCATTGAGCTGTAATACACTACAGTGTTTATATCCTGGTTTATATTCACATATGTATGTGGCAGAAATTACAAGACTATTGTGAGGGCAATTCTGGTACTACATTGTTTTTTCAAGGCTGTTGAAGGTCTCACAGAAATGTGCCATGTGAACAGTGGTCCTAGTGAGAGAATGATATGCTCAGAATCACAATTTTGGGCTGTATACATCAGAATTGTATATTGTCACTTAAGGGCTGCAAAAAGGTGTATGATGTGACACAAGCTGAGAATTGTACAGGGGTATTTTGATCTATTCAAGGTGTATTCTATCTGAATATTTCCCATCAAATGATTGGTGGTTGGTGACTCAATCTTATCCATACAAGGGCAACAATGAGACTAGTATATAAATGTTATTATAGCAGCCTGCAGCTGAGAGCACAAAAATAGAGTCCTTTGTGCTACATTGTGAGGCTGTGTATGAGAGACTCGAGAGCTAAAAAAGTTTGAGTGACTTTTAGAGAAATACTTAAGGTTTTGAGCTGAATTTATTCTCTGAAATCAGTATGAAGTGTGTGCTAACTTACTGAAGAACATAAGGACCTGTGATGTTTTTTGGTGCGAACAATGAGGATTGGGAGGTGAAAATCTGCTGTGGTTACTTTTGGAGTTTGAACAAGGTCCAAGCAAGTGTATCTTGAGGGTTTACATCAGTTGAAGTGGCCTAAGATAACATATTAAGGCTGGTATCAATTTTCAGATCTCAAACCTCAAGTTTGCCTTGTATTTCTGGTTTAATTCTATAATCCTGAGCTTAACTTGTTTGAACCATGCTATACCATGAATGTTTATCATCTAAGCATGTCTAGTTTGTTGATTTAAGACTGTCTTAGTTGTGGTTTGTACTGAGGGATGACTTGTTCTAATTTAGAATTGTGAATCACACTTGCTTCAGCTTATAGCAGTTTTATAGTCTGTTTTGGGTACTGAAATTGCAATATGTTGTTGTGCTTATTCATATGAGCATGTCTACATAGTTAATATACTCTTGATAAAACCAAAATCCAGATTGTTGTAGCTGCGAAAAACCAAAAATACCCTCATAACAGGGCTGCAGTAGAAATTGTCTTGTGAAGCCTTCTTTGGACTGAGATTTGATATTAAATTGTTGAAAACTGAATTATGATGATTTAAGCAAGTGTAATATAATGAAGGAAAATTGTGAGAATTAAATTCAAGAGTTTTCAGTTTCGGAATTACAAATTTACCCCTCAAAACAGAAAGTTGCAGATGCTGAAAATACACCTGCTATAAGCTTTAAATTGGTGCTGTTTGTGCTTCATTGCTTTGTCCTTGTGTTTATATCTTGTCCCAACTTTAAATCAAATGTGATACATCATTTTTAAGCTGAGTGAGTCCTTGTTTGAAGAGACTTTGAATTACCTCAAGGTGGTGTTTGACAAAAACTGAAAACTGCCTTTTAAACTGTGAAGAAGTTGTTTTGATCTTACACAAGTCTATACCTTGCTTGTTAATTTGTTGTAAACATCTGAGCAAGTATATTTGGCATATTAAAGACTGGGGGAGTGGAGTTTGAGCTGGTTGCAAAGCTAATTTACAGATTCACCCTTTGAAGCTTGAAAACTAGGGCTTGTTGAGGTTAAGCCTTCTTATGTGTGTTCATTGTTGTAATTTGCTGTTCAAATTGCTCTCTTCAATCAAGCAAGTTTATTTTGATGATACAAGGCTATGGGAGTCTATTGAAAACCTGAACTAAAGCTACATTGCAGAGTTGATCATTCAAGCTATATTCCTTGGGTTTATTGAGGTTTTAGCTTAAACTGTGATATCTATGCTATACCTTGCTACTTATCTTGATCTTATCTACTAAGCAAGTGTATTCTACCTATTGTAGATAGAGGAAGTTGAAATTGGGTTGCTTCTAAGGCTGACTTACAATCTTACCCTTTAAAGCTCAAAGCTAGGGTTTTGGGAAATACAAGGCTGCTGTGTGCTTTCTTTATTCTACCTTGTTGGTTTCACCAATTTCATATATCAAACAGGTGTATTTGTTCTATTCAAGGTTGTGGGAACCTAGTCTGATCATTAAGTGAAGCTGCATTGTGTGTTGACAGTTATATCCTTCTTGTGTAGAATTATAAAGCTAGGGTTTTACCTTAATGAGTTCTTAAAGCTGTATATTCAATCTATTCTTCTGGTGCTATGATAAGTGGTGTGTTGACACCTTATTGTAAATGGTAGTGAGGCCTTGATACCTCACCCCATGGTTGTCTAAGCTATTGAGAGCTTTAGGGTCCAAGCAAGGTTGCTTAGGACAGGGGGAGTGTTTGTGAGCACATTGGTGAACTAGTGTGTGTATTGGTTGTGAAAACTAGTGTCTATTCTTATACTTGGGTGTGTGCAGAGAGTGAGACAGCTGAGTGTGTAACAAGGTATATACAGCTAGTGGATGATTTATTGGCTGAGGCTAAGACCCAAGGTTTTTCCCTATTGAGAGGGTTTCCTTGTATATCTTGTGTTTTGTGCATCATATGTGTTTGAATTTATTAACCTAAAAAAATTTAATTAGGCCAATTCACCCCCCCCCCTCTTGGTCTAACACATAGGAGGCTTGAAGGTGGTCAGTGGTTGCCGGAAATTAAGAAGACGGCGACAAAGTTTTGAGATCAAAACTGTAGGCAAGTTCTTTTCTTTCTCCTTCTCTTTGGCTCGTGTTCTATGCACCCAGATAGTCTCTAGGGTTTAATCAATCAATAACTAGAAGTTACATGTTTAATATATGCTTTACTGATGATATGTTTGTGTTGAAATTAAATTTATTACAATTCGTGCAAGTTTGTTTTCAGATTTATTCCTTAAGGCATATAAATTTTGTTGTAATTTTAGTTACTGTACTTGCTTTCAACTATTGTAAACAAACCATAGGGATGTTACTGGGGTGATATAAGATCCTTAGGTTTAGTGGTGAAGAGGAACAGAGGGGTTGGAATTGAACTTTTGTTGCAAATTAGTTTCAGTTTGGTTCTTAAAGCGTGTTAAGTTTAGTAGCAAATTTAATTCCTGTAATTGATTTCTATTGTTGTAAATGAAACAATGGGATGCTACTGGGTGTTAATTAAACTCCTAAGATTAGTTTTAAAAACCAACAGAGTGGTAGGAATGGTTTAGAGACGGAGCGAACGAGCTGAAGCAAAGCAGGAACGGATTAAAGCTCTCACAAGGGGAGAGAGCCGGCTCCATGGAGGGAGGAGCCGGCTCCCCCATGAGTAGAGCTTGCTCTAGAGGAAGTAGAGAAGGCTCTACCTCTAAAAGAGGTGGCTCTAGGATGATTTGAGCCTGCTCTACTTTGCCAAGAGCAAGCTCTTCCCAATTTGATGCGTACTATAACCTTTTAGCTATTATTTGGGCACTTGGGGTTTTTAAACAGTTTTAAAACTTTAATGGGGTTTTCATTAATTATTTTAACATGTAATCAAGGTCTTAAATTGCATAAAATACCCCCTTTATGTTAATGGAATTAACAGTGCACTATTTAACAACTATGCGTACGGTTAATGACTAGAAGGAAATTAATTGTCTAGTTTTAATTTGACAATTTAAGATGCTATAACATGATCCTAAATTAAGTTTTAGATGCATGGTGGAATCCTTTAATTAAGAAATTATACTTGTGGCATAGTGTACGGCTCTGTGCTAAAAGATAGAACATAATACAAGTATAGAACTTAGTACGCTGTTACCGGATGGAAATAACTAAATTGCTTAAATTAATTTAGCAATTTATTGGACTATAATATGATTATAGAATTTATTTTACATGCATAATAGAGTCATTAATATATTAGATTTGATCTATGCATGCTGTGGATGTTAGTTGTTGAATTATTAAATCTTTTCCTGCAATTATATGGCTAAATGCTTGGATTTAAATTGCTAAAACTTTAAACATTTTTTTACAATGATATAGATGTTTGGTTTTGGACTGTAAATTACTTGCTTATTATTTATATGCTGTAATTTACATGGATATGGAGGATTGTATGCACCGGTATGGGACGGTGACATACTAGGTATGGTTTAGTTCAAAACGCTAATTCCTACCTTATGGATTTTAATTGGTGAATAGCTTTACCTATTCTATCAATTATATGGATTTTGTGGATTGTATGCACCGGTATGGGGTGGAGGCATACTAGGGACAGACTGATTCAAAATACTCAGTCCTACCTATTTTGGAATAAGGGTACGAATTATAAAAACATAATTCTCCTTATATTTAAGTCTGTGCGGTTGAATAAGCTGAACGACTTATTGGATCTCTTATATAAGTCTGTGTAATTGAATAAGCTGAACAATTTATTGGATTTCCTATGGATGGATATGAATGGATTTTTATGGTACCATGAGATGAGCTTAAGTCTAAGACTCGTTGGTTAGGGTGCGTATATGCAGTGGATGCGTAGCTGGCTATAGTAGGTTGAGGTGTACCCTGTTAGGTCTAGGTACTCATGCCTACCTTTGGGTGCGTTTTCGCATGTTGCCTTCTATTCAAGTTGAGACCCCTATGGTAGTCCAGTGAATGTCCCTTAGTGTGGATATATATATAAGTATGGACTAGATAGCTATTGTTGATATATTTAGGGTGTATCTGCATATCGGGTCACTGTTTGGATTGCAGTTAGAGAAGAATTTGCATGTGGGCCTGACCCACTCTTACTTTTACAGGTGTTCGTTAGTTCCAGTCTTAGAGCTAGATCGTGCTGAGCAGATACAGTCATTCACTTCACCGATACCGTAGGATTTTGTTTCATGTTTTAGGCTTTGGTTTTATTTCCAGTCATTTGAGTTCAGTGGGATATTTTAGGGGTCCACTAAATGGATTCCTGAGTTGTATAATTTAGAGAACGATTTGTATTCGTGGAGGATTAGTTGTAACATAATAGTTTTATTTATCAATGGAAATATTTATTCTGAGGTTTCAATTATTGGATTGTCATTTTAGCTTTCATTTCAGCAAATTTTATTTATCTCTTTTGGTTTTAATTGTATTCTGTGTTCGATTATTGTTAATTGGTTTGATATCCTCGGGTAATCGGGCGTGGGCCTGGCCAACCCGCATCCAGAGATCTGGGGGTGTCACACATATCCATCATCATGAAGGCATGATTTCCTAAGAGCATTTGCAGCCCGCTTGTGAAACCTAATTTCGCGAGCAAAATGGCTCAATTGATCCACATCGGGCTCGCACTAATTGGGCGGTGATGCCACCCGAGGGTGTGCACAAAATAATGCACTACACTTTGAGTTTGAAAATTAGTGTCAAATAGGCATCATACTTTAAATTTATAAACCACTTAACACCTATAATATGTAGTATAAGTTAGAAGGGATCGTCCCAAGAGATTATACGTATTGGAATTTAACTTCGACTCTAGTGGATCACAAGATTGCAAAGGAGAGATTGGTTGGTTGATTACTCTAGAAAATAATTAATTAAAATGCAATTAAAATAAACTAATGAGAGATAGGGATTTAAGAGATATGAAGAGAGGTCTTAGGGTTGGAATCACCACTAAGCTCGTGTAATTAATCACTTGCTTTCCATTAATGGGGAATACATTGTTGCAATCTAGATGTGGCAACAAACATAAACACAATTTGCATGTAAAAGTGCGAACTATCTTAAGCAAGTGTGAATTGTCTATCCAACCAACAAGTAAACTAAGTGTAGAACAACCCACCAAGACAAAGACATAATCCATCAATTAATTAACAAATGTATCTAATGAGAGCACACATTAATCTAGAGAATCATGGAATTTGCAATAATAAGTGTGGAGTATCAAATCAAGTATAGATTGTCTACTTACCTACAAACATGAATTGAATTATAGATCAACCCATCAAGTGTAAGTATAATCCATCAAATTAATTCATAAACCCATTCAATGAAAACCATGCTTAGCCATCACTAAATCTTTAATTAATCACACATAAACATGCAACCAACATAGAGAATCTAGTGTAAAGATCAATTCCCAAATAATCACACATAAGATAACATATAATTAAAATAGAGAATCACTAGGGAGAATTAAATCAACAATCACTAGGCTAACCACTAATCACAACAATATATATTAATCCCCAAAAATAGAAATACAAGGGTTTAGATTACACAAGACTTAGGGCTCATCCAAACCTTAAGTGAAGATCTAGCCCATAGTGGTAGAGGTGGTTAAGGTGTCAACAAGGCCGTCCTCCAAGCATGGCATCATCATCTTCTTCTTCTTCTTTGAAGCTCTTTAGAGAAAGAATGTGTAGATGTTCTTCAAACCCTTGTGCCTCTACTTCCCTCTTTTCTTCTAACCCTAATCTCTCTCTTTCTAGAGAGAGAAACTAACTATTACAAATAAATTACAATGTGAATTAAAACATAACCTTTTACAAATGGTTCAATTGGCCTTTTATATGTGGCCCTTGGAGTCCCAAATAAGTCAGAAATATACCCAAAAATGGTCCAAACCCGTAGCCCCCTTATCTATGAAGTTTAAGCCCGAACTGATATAAAAACTACTTTCAGCACGATCATTCACAGGCATGGTTCGATCGTTCAGAGCTCACTCGATCGATCAGAGATGTGGTTCGATCCATCATAGCATGTTGGCGCATAATGTGGATAAGGTCAAAGGCTTAGATATTTATAGGGATAAGAACAAAAGTAGTCTTAAGGATAAGATCAAAAGGTTCGATCGTTCACAGTTCGATCATTCAGGGTTCGATCGTTCAGAGCAGGCAGTTTTCAACATCAGCCTCCTTTTGCTCTAGCTTCTCACCAAGACTTAGTTTGACTCCAAAAAGCCCTTAATGGACCGAAATTATCCTGTTTGAACCTTATTGACCTGAAATCGACAAAAACACAAATTAGAACTAAAACGGGAAAGTAAAGATAGATGAAAGGACTAAAATACCCTAATTTAGGTGCTAAAATGTACAACATTTGAGCACTTATCACACCCCCAAACTTAAATATTGTTAGTTCCTAGCAATGAACTATGAAGTAAAGCAAGAAACTAACAACTATATAAGAATGAACTAGAAAGCAATCAAAAGATAACGCCAATTTCGTAGGGAACACGATTGCATTTAGTATATGCAACAAGCCTTTTAAACCCCTAGGTTACCCCTGGTGGACGAGTGAAGTCTCGTGAGGGTTTCCAGAAATCATACCCATAAACATTAGGCTCTTTCTCACTAAAGAGGCACCAACATTACAAACAAGCGCTGGTAGAAAACTATCTCAAATGTGCAATTTTTTAACCATCTCAAAGCAATTCTCCAAAATCTCAACAACATGCAAGCAAGTATAGTCCTCCACACATCAAGAAAATAATTATGCAAATCAAAACAACTCTAGAATCATTTTTAAGTGAACCAGCATCAAATATGTTGCTATCTAAGCTAACTATAGAAATGATCACATCTGCCCTCAAGTTAGCATACAAATCTAGTACCGACCATCAAGACAAAGAATTGACGTTTTATTAATACTTTATTTAACTAGATTCACTTTTTATTTTATTTTATTTTTATTTTTTATTAAGATCAAAGATGGAAGCATGGTGCAATGTCGTGATCTATTAAGCTTTCTAGAAGATTCATGAGGTTGAGTGTTAGGTCAATGACTCCCAAACTGGACGGCTTTAGGGCACCAGGTGTAAAAACACCCCTAAGGACTTACAAGCTCAAATCAACTAGGCCACAAATTAATCAAAACAACCTCTATCTAATCATTTCCCAATTCTCACCTTTTGGGAGAAGTGTGACGGCCCTGGTTTATCAAGCCAGTGCATCTTGTGATGAACCAAAGTATGACCCGATAACGGATCCAAATGCGGAAGCAAAAATAGAAAATAAGACTCGGGAGTTGCAATGCACCTCTAAGAAGCCAGAGTGACCTTCCATAAGGCCACGGATCTCAACGAGAACTATGCAGAATCAAATGATCAGAAAAAGACCGAACAGGCCTCCAAGGACAAATTATTCTTTTCACATGGAAGAAATGTCCTTTGGATTGTACATCATTCATAAGACACATCTGTGACTTCCCATGAAGTTATGAAACTCGAAAGAAGTAGCGGAAGTGGATTAAAAGAAAATCGGACAAATTTAGCCCCAAGGGCAAAATGATCATTTCTAAAAATATAAAATCGGGTGCTACCGAGCACACCACTAGAAAGATAGCAAAAAAATAATCAATATGGACTTAAGAATCACATGATTCAGAATCCGGACGAAGAAGAAACAGTAAAACAGAGAAAAACGAGAAAATAAAGCTAAAAAGGTAAACTGGTAATTATCCAGAAATATCCGGGTGCAACCGAGTACATCGTTGGATAGACGACAAAAAAAAAAAAATGAGATTAAAGAAAAAAATCACCCCATTCGGAGTCCGGATGAGGGACAAAATCCCAAAAGAAGAAACGATGTCGCGGCCCGACGAAGGGCCATGACAACTACTGTTGCTGTCAGCCCACTGTTGTTGCAACTGAGAGCTAAAACGGGCATCGAAACGGATTTTTTTAGAAAAATTCGAAGAAGAAACCTCCCTTAAAATCAAGTTTTCTACCCGGCAATGCGGAAGGAAAAAAAACAAAAAAAACACGCTGTGAAATCCCTAAAATGCCCCTAGATCAGCATAGGTCAAGAGGGTTAAAAAGCTGCTACATGTAAAACAGAAAACTGAACTTCGCAAGGGATTTCCGGTACCAAGATGACATTTTTTAGAAAAACACAAAGAAGAAACCCTCCCTAAAATCACGTTTTCCACCTGACCATGTCGAAAGAAAAAAAATAAAACTACTGTGAAATGTCCAAAATGTCTCTAGATCAGATTGTGCAGAAAACGTCAAAAATAAATCCATAGAGTGCTCATTTTGTGAAATATGACTCTAAAATTGAAAAATATCATGCACACAAACATAAACAGTGATTTTGGGTGCGTGGGACTGGTCCGCGATTCCCGAACAAGGCCAATGCAAAATACGACCCCCCGACGGCTAAAAATGGCTAAAATGAACTAGAAATGAAAAATTAGAAAACCAAAATTAACAAATGATTTCAAATTACTGTTTAGCCCTTAGCTACACTTCATACAAGATTAATGAGACCCTATGAAAGAATAAAAATGGAATTTCCACACTCAATGCAAACATGGTGATGTAATAACTTGTCATTTTTCTATTTTTTTCATAATAAACCTTGAAAGTGAAAATGCATAGAATACAAATAGATGTCATTGGAATATGGTCTCATCTCATACATGTTAAATACAATGTAAAGAGTGTACTTATGTACACATTACATGTTTAGAATCAAATATACATATTTTGACATATAAGGCTACAAGTGGCATTTCAAGCCAACCTTTACAAGAATTGAAACCTTCAAGTCTACAAATCATCCAAACATAATGAGAATCTTGAACCTTGGTTCCTATACCTGAAAAATGTTCCCACTACGTGGTTGAGTAACATAAAGCTACTCGTTGGAGATGAGCATACATAAACCTGGCGTTTTACAAACTTATTAAGTTGATACAAATCCATTCATACAGTCATGCCGCCTAGAGTCTATGTTAAATGTGAGACTCAAGGAGCATCCTAAGCTACCTTAGAGCATTTCTAGCATAAATCATATCATTCACGCCATTTAACAACATAGGAGCATATAGTGCAACTCAACATGACATAGGTATTCAAAGTTATCAACTTGAAACCTAAAATGCGTAAAACAAACGAAACGGTTCATGTCACCTGACGTCTATGTTTCAAATGAGTCTAAGGATTCACCTTAGGCTTCATTGAACAATTAAAACATAAATTACAATTTCAATGCAATTTTAACTAACAATTGAACTTCTAGTACAACGCATCAAAGTATAAATTATCAAAGTTAACAACTTGACATCTAAATTACAGAAACAATAAGTTATGACAATTTAGTACTATTAACTTGTATTGAAAAACAAGGCATGCAAGTATACTAAGCACATGTATACTACACCTAATTGAAATGTCAAACACCACATCGCAAGCTATAAATCAATCCATATTAAACAATTTGAAATTAAATGCGAAATCAAGTAATGGGGGAAAGACAAAAACATACGGTCTCAATGACCAGGCAAGCTGATCTCGGGTTACTAACCCTCAGGGAACCACCCAGTGTGCACTAAACCCGAAATCAAATCGTGTATTGGTGTTTTAGGGTTACTAGCCCTCAGAGAACCACCTAGTGCGCACTATATGTTGTAGGGGGAGCTCTCATCCCCCATACTAGAGCCATACCCTAGCCGTAACATATTACAATGTCCTTGTAAGCTTTCCTAAAATCATTAAGTCGTGGATCAAGGTATAATACATATACAAAATATATTAGTCAACTATCATGCACAACCAAGTCAAGTAAAACACACAATATTCATCCTATGCCTTCAAGCTAAAATGGCATACGACATGTCAAATATATAATGTGTATATAAGCAAGTTAAACTATAACTTCTACTAATGGAATACTATAATGCAATCATACAACAAGTTCCAAATTACAGGTTAAGCATGAAAACAACTTCAATACCGAACTACTTCAATGGAAGCATATAATGGAATTTAATTAAATTAAATAACTAAATTCTCAAGATTATATAGTAACTCCAAATATTCTAAAACTAGTACAAGTCGAAGGACATGGCAAGGCCTAGTTTAATAACACTTTACAAGTTAATTCTACCTAACTCACAACTAGGTAGATTAAACTTCATACAAGAAAATAATTAAATAAAGTATTCCACACTCATTCAAATATTATTATTTTCATATATGTTAATGAACATATTAAGGCCTAATTTAATATCACATTGTAAGTTCATTCCAAGCTAGGTACAACCATGTGAATTATATTCCATACAAGGAAAATAATTAAATAAAAGTCTCAAAACCAATTCAATTATTCTCAATTTAATGTATAAGATAGTATATGCCAAGCTCATCAACAATATCAAGTTAAAAATCCAATTAAGTGAGTATTACACTTAAAATAAAATTAATTAACCTAATTAATTAATTTTCTCTAGATTTTAAAACAACTCTGAATATTCTCAAGTTCACATATGTTAAAAAACATACCAAAGCCTAATTTAATATCACATCACAAGTTGATTCCATGCTAGTTACAACCATGTGAATTAAATTTTCATACAAGTGAAAGATTAAATAAAAGTTGCAATTCTTATTTAAATCCTTCCAATTTAATATATGTTAATGAATATATCAAGGCTTAATTTAATAGCATGCCACAATTTAATTCCAAACTATATACAACCATGAGAATTAAATCTTATACAAAGAAAATAATTAAATTAAATTCTAAATAAAATACCTAGGCATGCATACAAGTTGTGTAAGCATGAAATACATTCAATACAATATTTATAAAGGCCTAAAACATCCCCTACCTCGATTTGAGATGAAAATCTCAAATCCCCACCGAAAGAAAAGTGTTGCGGATCCGACGATACTCCTAGGTTATGTCGGGGACAACGAGGTAAGCAACTTTAACCTTTCAGGCACCATGAAAATCCAAACCCGAACTCAAAAATGGTCGGAAGTGGTTTCTAATAGGGGAGAAAGGTGTGCCTCACCAAGGTTTATGATAAACACTAAGGCACTACGACATTTTACACGAGGGAAGAAGGTGGAGAAGAAGAAAAGAAGGTGGCAGCCCCTTGGGCTGCCATGGCTGTTGCTGGCTGGCCAAAGAAGAAGGAAGGAAATGTTTTAATTTTTTTCTTTTATAATCCCTATTTATAGTAAAATCCTAAAAGTGCCTCGGAAGGGCCCCGCCGGGTCCAGAAAAATGGAATTCGTGTAGATGCACTCATATGGTAACACACCGTGAATGAAAAAGAACCAAAATGAAAAAAAAAAAAAAAAATTAAAAACGGAAGAAATGGCTTCAAAAACTGAGTCTTGTGCAGGAAGATATGCCCCGAACAAGTTCAACGGCAACTGGGGCGAAAAACCTTAAAAATAGGAAAAATGACCAGAAGAAAATTCTAAGAGTACACGACTCAACGAAAAGTGAAAATGAATCCCGCACGAAGATCAAGGCTCAGAACGAGATATTTTGTAATAACTTTCATTAGTTGCATAATGGCCTATAAAATGGGATAACTGCAAAACTGTCCAAAATGAAAATATCTTTCAAAATATATTTTCTTAAAAATCGCTAGTTAAAATTTCTCCAAAAGATATTTATGAAAAACACCCCAAGAAATATCAATGTTTCTGAATAATCCTTTCATCCACGCCCATACGGGAGAAAAAAACAACCGGTAAGCTTTTATGCAAAAGTAAAACTTCGCATTTCGAGGAAATCAACTGGAGTGAAAACTTGTGAAGTCAAAACTCAACTCCGAACATGGAAAGTGAGATTGTGCCAACAAAGTGACAAATGAGAAATGGACGAAAATTGAATAATGTCAAAGAAATAAAAATGTGGAAATGACTCGGTCCTTAAAAGAAGTTGTCAATTCAAAGGAAAGAGTCTCGGAAACCATTTTCGAACACTCGAGACGATACTAAGTGATGAGTAACCGAACTCAAAAAAGAAAATTCAACGAAAATTTTTTTTTCATAAAATTTCAGAAAAAAGGAAAGGAAGGAAAATGACTTGATCATTACAGCCTACCCTCCTTAACGAAATTTCGTCCCCGAAATTAGGAACATTCCAAGGAAAACCGAACAAGGACCGAACACAAGGTCATACCGAGGAAAAGATCTTAAAGAACTAAAGGACAACTCCAGAAGCCTTGAGATCCAACTAAAAGAACGCGGAACCATGAACCGAAGGACAACTTCTCAAACGAATCGGCATGTCGACTCAATATCAATCACCGAGAGAATCCCAAGACATTGAAACGTTGAAATACGACAAAAGGCTAAGAATGACATAGTAGTACAAACAGCGACCAGAACCCGCCCACGACATACTCAAATGTATGGAAGCAATGACAGTGCCTAGTGCCCGCCCACACTTACTCTTCAGTAAGGTAGCATTGATGGCAACTAGCACTCGCCCACAACACACAACTTTGTATGGTAGCATAATAATAAAAGGTACTAGTTCATAACCTGCCCCAACCAGGTCAACCTGGAAAAATTTATTGATACGAATGACATCAATATCGGAAAAGATCATTACCAAAAACACTACGGGAACCAGGCATTTTGTGAGAGTTGGAGTAGTTAATCCCAAAACTTTGACAACAATGTTATAGGCACCGTTATGCTTAAGGTCTTAAATCCTCAATGCAAGTAAAGTCAGCAACTCTTACATTACAAAACACCCTTATCACCAACATCCGTCACGAATCCAAATACTGACAAGTCTATGCCCTCAGGCCAATGGATCAGACTCTAAGGAACCGAAAGACACCGTCCTGAAACAGACCTATCCTAAGGTCACAAACGAAAACAAACTGCTGGATAAAAATCCCAATCATGAACAACTAAGTCCTTAAAACAGAAGTCTACCACGTAGCTCACTCATGATAATCCCGACAACTAAGGTCACAAAACCCCAACATAAGTGCAGGAAAATAAAATAGTATAACCAGTTACTCACATAGCACATACTCATAAAATTAAATAATACCTTAGTACTAAACACACAGTACACATAAGGTAAATGAAACATACTACTTATCACATAGGGGTCAAATAAACGACAACACGCTATGCACCACTAACTGTGCTAACATGCTAAACGGATACCATAAATGAAAATGCACCATCTACGTCCACATACAACTACACACAGTCATATATCTTAAATATGTTTCTAAGGCATAACCTAAAACAATAGGCTCGTAACCATGTAAAAGGAATCATAAAAATAACAATTTCATAAAATCAAAAGAAATGAATGGAATGCCTCTCAAAAGACACCACGCATAAAACGTACAACCGAACTTGGATGAGTCCAATTTCTCACTAGGAGGAAAGGAACCATCCCCTAGAATGAACACTAAGGTTCCCGAAACAAAGAATCCACAAGTCTTTCCCAAGACTAGCTCAAACCCAAGATGGAATCCCAATGCCACACAAGATAAAACAATGACGTAATGGATAGTTCCAACACTATCCATTACGAGATATTAACAGATAACTAAACTCAATATGCCAATGAGTTCGATGAGAACTGGACAGGATTTTATCAGAACCCTAAAATGATAAGGGAGAGTAATTAATTGTACCAATGTAATTAATTACACGAAATGCTCATATCCAACAGTAGTTCATAAGAGCTATCCGGGGTTACACAAGAAGGATCCTAGGTTAACACACCTATCCAAATCCTGAAACCATCACCTTAAGAAGGCAAAACGCGAGAACCTCGCCGTGAGGCTCATGAAGACAAACCTACAAAGTCCCCAAGGAAGGACTGAAGTGAACCCCAACTCATCATCCCATGACGCTAGAAATAAGACCCCAATGATGTCATCACATCAAGGTCACCATGAAACCCCAAGAGATGAAACCAACACCTAGGATGCTCCCCGACCGCGTTGGGAAGCTACGAAAGAAGAACGAAATGAAACGACGCCTCTACGGCCCGTGTCTCATTCCATCAGACAAATACTACAACTCTATGCTCACTTGAGCCTTGTAGAGAAGACTTTCCATGAGTTAAGACTATAACGCTATGTGCGTGAAAGAACGAATGACATCGATAATAACACAAGTTATCACAACTGAAAGTAACTCACTCAATGAATGTATAAAACAAACAGCACGTCAATGTATGAAATATATAATCATGCTAAAGTAGATAAACATATACAACATGCAAAAGTAAACCAACATATACCACACGCTAAGGTAAACAAGCATATATTATATGTTAAAGTAGTTAAAGTAAGCTTCTAAACAAGTTGCCACATAAGCAAATAGACATGTTATCAAATAAAAATATGCTATCAAGAAACAATTAAACACATGGAGCATGGCAACACAAGCAAGATATGCACCCAAAACCCATCGTCCAAGGTATTCAAACCCAGGAGCTCTGATACCACCTGTGATGGCCCTGGTTTTTCAAGCTAGTGCGTCTTGTCATGAACCAAAGTATGACCCGATAACGGATCTGAATGCGAAAGAAAAAATAGAAAATAGGACTTGGAAAATGCAATGCACCTCTAAGAAGCCAGAGTGACCTTCCATGAGGCCATGGATCTCAACGAGAACAATGCGGAATCGAATGATCAGAAAAAGACCGAACATGCCTCCAAGGGCAAATTCGTCTTTTCACATAGAAAAAAACGTCCCTAGGAATGTACATCATTCCTAAGACACATCCGTGACTTCCCAAGAAGTCATGGAACTCAAAAGAAATAGCAGAAGCGGATAAAAAGAAAACCGGACAAATTTAGCCCTAAGGGCAAAATGGTCATTTCTGAAAATATAAAATTGGGTGCTACTGAGCACACCACTAGAAATACAACAGAAAAATAATCAAGATGGACTCAAGAATTGCATGATTCGGAATCCAACCGAAGAAGAAAAGGTAAAACAGAGAAAAACGAGAAAATAAAGCTAAAAGGGTAAATTGGTAATTATCCAGAAATGTCCAGGTGCAGCCGAGTACACCATTGGATAGACGACAAAAAAAAAAAAAAAAAAAAAAAAAATGAGATTCAAAAAAAAAATCACCCCATTCGGAGTTCGGAGAGGGAGAAAAGCCCAAAAGAAGAAACGATGTTGTGCAGCCTGATGAAAGGCCATGACAGCTACTATTGTTGTTAGCCCACTACTGCTGTAATTGAGAGCTAAAACGGGCATCGAAACGGATAATAGAAACTCAAAGTTGAAACCTCTCTTAAAATCAAGCTTTCTACCTGGCAACGTGAAAGAAAAAAAAAAATGCTGTGAAATCCCTAAAATGCCCCTAGATTAGCATAGGTCAAGAGGGTTAAAAATTTGCTACATGCATAACAGAAAACTAAACTTCGCAAGGGATTTCCGGTACCAAGACGACATTTTTTGGAAAAACACGAAGAAGAAATCCTCCCTAAAATCATGTTTTCTACCCGACCCTGCCGAAAGAAAAAAAGTAAAACTGCTTCGAAATGTCCAGAATGCCCCTAGATCAGATTGTACAGAAAACGTCAAAAATAAATCCGTAGAATGCTCATTTTGTGAAATATGACTCTAAACTTGAAAAAGATCATGCACACAAACGTAAACAGTGATTTTGAACACGTGGAAATGGTTTGCGGCTCCCGGACAAGACAAATGCAAAATACGACCACCCGACGACCAAAAATGGCTAAAATGAACTAGAAATGAAAAAATTGAAAACCAAAATTAACAAATGATTTCAAATTACCATTTGACCCTTGGCCATACTTCATACATGATTAATGAGACCCTATGAAAGAATAAAAATGGAATTCCCACACCTGATGCAAACATGGTGAAGCAATGACTTGTCATTTTTCTATTTTTTTTTATAATAAACCTTGAAAGTAAAAATGCATAGAATACAAATTAGATGTCATTAGCCTATGGCCTCATCTGAAACATGTCAAATACATTGTAAAGAGTGTACTTATGTATACATTACATGTTTAGAATCAAATATACACATTTTGACATATGAGGCTACAAGTGGCATTTCAAGCCAACCTTTACAAGAATTAAAACCTTTAAGCCTACAAATCTTCTAAGCATAATGAGAATCTCGAACCTTGATTCCTGTACCTGAAAAATGTCCCCACTACATGGGTGAGTAACATAAAGCTATTCTGTAACGGCCCTGGTTTTTAGGCTAGTACGTCAATGATGAACCGAAAGAATGCTCCGATAACGGATCCGAAATGCGAAAGCGAAAACAGAAAACAAGACTCTAAGAAGTCAAAGTGACCTTCCATGAGGTCGTGGAACTCAATGAGAACTGATGCGGAAGCAAAAGATCAAAAATATGACAAATAAGCCCCCAGGGGCAAAATAGTCATTTTACATGGAAATGAAGTCCCTAGAATGTAAATTATTCTTGAGACACATCTGTGACTTCCCGTGAAGTCACGGAACTCAAAAGAAAGTAGCAGAAGCGAATTACAAGAAAATCGGACAAAAATAGCCCCAAGGGCAAGATAATCATTTCTGAAAATATAAAATCGGGTGCTACCGAGCACACTACTGGGAAAGATAATAAAAAACTAATAAAGATGGACTCAAGAATCGTATGATTCGGAGTCCGGACGAAGGAGAAACGGCATGATGAAGAAAAACGAGCACTTAAGGCAAAAAAGGTAAACTGGTAATTATCTAGGAAGATCCGTGTAATGACCCGGTCATTTCCTTCCTTTCCTTTTTCCATAGGATTTTACGGATGAATTTTTTTTTTCGTTGAAATTCCTTTTCTAAGTTCGGTTTCTCATCGTTTAGTATCGTCTTCAGTGCTCGGAAATGGTTTCTGAGACTCTTTCCTTTGGATTGACAACTTCTTTTGAGGACCGAGTTATTTCCACATTTTTCAATTTTTTCGACACTATTCACTTTTTGTCTTTTTTCCTGTTTTGTCCTTTTCCCTATTTTGTCTTTTCCCCATTTGTCACTTTATTGGCATAACCTCACTCCTTGTGTTCAGAGTTAATTTTTGACTTCACATATCTTCATTCTAAGTGGTTTCCACGAAATACGTATCTTTACTTTTGCAGTAAAGTATTCTAGTTGCTCCCGGTGTCCATAGGGGCATGGATGCATAGTTTTTCATAATCTTTTTCTCTTCTTGGGTTTTTTCATAAATATCTTTTCAAGATATTTTATTTTAAGGGTTTTTAAGAAAATATTTTTGGAAGATATTTTCATTCTGGGTCATTAGTGCAGTTTTCACTTTTTGGAGGGGCCACTGTGCAATTAATGAAAATTATTACAAAATACCACGTCTGGAGTGTGGATCCTCGTACAGGATTCATTTTCACATTTCATTGAGTCATGTACACATAATATTTCCTTCTGGTCATTTTTCTCCAATTTCAGGGTTTTTGTCTCCGGTTGCCATCGAACTTGTTTGGGGTATATCTTTTTGCTCGGGACTCAGTTTTTGACGCCATTTCTTCCGTTGTTCATATTTTCTCATTTTGAATCTTTTTTGTTCATAGAGTTTTGTCATTTGAGCATGTTTGCTCAAAATCCACTTTTCCGGACACAACGAGACCCTTTCGGAGCACTTTTTGAGATTTTTTATAAATAGGGGGTTTTAAGTCAAAAAGTCAGATTTCCATCATCTTCTTCACCCTCTTGGCCGGTAGCCATGGGAGCCCAAGGGGATGCCTTCATTCTTTCTTCTCCTCCACTTGATTTCCTTAGTGAAAACTCTTCGGGCTTAACGTTTATCGTTCCCCTCGACATGCTCTACCATTCCCCTTTATTAGAATTCATTTATGACCATTTCTTAAGTTTGGGTTTCAAGTCAAGTTGTGATTTTGATGGGGCTTCTTGGGGGTTCATGTAGATCGTGTTGTCCCCGACAAAACCTAGGAGTTTTGTCGGATTCGGAGCGGTTTCATTTTGGTGGGCTTTTGAGATTTTCATCTCAAATTGAGGTAGGGGATGTCTTAGGTTTATATTATTATTGTATCCATTGTTTTATAAGCATATACAACTTGTGAGCATGCCTTTGTTCAAGTTTTAGAATTTAATTTAAATATTTTCTATGATTAAGATTTAATTCACATGGATATATGTTGCTTAGAATTAGATTGTGGCATGCTTGTAATTTAGGCCTTCGTATACTTGTTGACATATATTAAATTTAGAGTATTTGGATGAGAATTACAAAATTTATTTAATATTTATCTTTTGTAAAAGATTAATTCACATAGTTGTATCAAGCATGAAATCAACTTGTAATGTGATATTAAAGTAGGCCTTGGTGAGTTCTTTAACATATGTTAAATTGAGGATATTTGGATATGTTTGAAAATCTAGAGAAAAATTAATTAATTAGCTTAATTAATTTTGTTTTAAGTGTGTTAGTCACTTAAATTGATATTGGATGTAATAGGTTGATAATTCCTTGAAATGTAGTCCGTTTAATTACCTTGGGAGCATGCTACTAACTTATTGTAGAATTAGTACTTATAGCCTCTAAAGATGGTAATTTGACTTAGCATGATAGGTGATATCATTGTCTTTAATAGCTCATTTAGATATATGTTGTGTAGGTTTATAGCTTGTTAGAATATTACAATGGCTTACCTAGAGAGCTTGTTACTAAATTGTAGCTTATTTAGTACTTGTGGCTTAGGTTGGTAATGTGGTTCAATTGTTGTAAAATATTTTTGCTTTGTGTATAAATTGCATAGTGAAGACTTGACGCATCATATGCTATCTAGACTTGAATATTAGGACGTGGTTTGTGTAGATTCAACCTCACTTGTGCATGTAAATTGATTGCTAGACATTATTTTAAATGTATAAGTTTTGTTTATCTTATTGATTTTGCATAAGTTTTAAACTTTTTGTTTTTGGAGGCTCGTAAGGATCATGTTCATGTGATGGCTAGGGTCTGGCCCTAGTACGGATTCGTGAGTTTCCTAAGTTATATGAAGTGCGCAGTAGGTAGTACCTTGTGGGTCGTAATTACCCGGAATAACTTATACACGTGCGCACTAGGTAGTACCTTGCGGGCTAGTAACCCGTAATAACTCGATTGGTCTGCAGCCAAGGATCCTAGTCCTTCCACTATTTGATTTCGCATTTAATTTCAAGTTATTAATCATGGATTACTTGTAGCTTAAGAATTAATGCTTACTCTGGATGTTTGAATCCTATTTAGTATACTTGAAGCTCTATACTTCTTTTGTGTATTTAGATCTTATTTAGTATACTTGCAACTGTATACTTGTTCTGTGTATTTAGATCCTATTTAGTATACTTGAACTTGTATGCTTGTTCCGTGAGTTCAAATTTCATTTTAGTATACTTGTGCCATGTATACTTATCTTGTGAGTATTTAGTTAGCTTAGTATACTTGTGGTTGTATACTTAATTTATGAGTACTCTATACATATATCTTATACTTGTACATGTATGCTAGATATTGCTTATTCCGTTTAGCATTATTTAGTGTACTTGAGCATGTATACTTGTATGTCGTTGTTAATTTCAATTGCATGAGTAACTTAGGGTGATCCTGAGTCTCACTTTGACATAGACGTTAGGTGGCAAGAGCCCCTTTAACATGTTTCACCTTAAGGTGATAAAATTGTAAAATGCTAAGTCGATGCTTGCTCATCTCCTACGAGTAGCTTTATGTTACTCACCCACGTAGTGGGGACAATTCTCAGGTACAGGGACCTTGATTTGGGATGCACACTATGCCATGGAAGTTCGTAGACTTGAAGTACCATTTTCATGAAAATGTTGGCATGAAATTCTATTTGTAGCTTATATGACAAAACTTGTAATTTTGTTCTAAATATATAATGTGTGCATAAGTACACCTTTTGCATTGTATTTGATATGTATGACATGAGGCCAAGGGCCAAGCATGTTTATATTTGCACTTGTACTCATTTGGCGCTAGGTTTTGTTTAAAAATGTAATTTTTATCAACTTGGAGGTTTGGCATGTAAAATCTTGTAAATGAAATGTAATGAGGCCGTAGGCCATTGTAGCATGTTTAAAATGCCATATTACACTTACGTGTATGTTCAAACCATCACACAGTAGCGTATAATGCAATTTGATCATACTAGGGGGATTCAAATGAAACTTAAGAATTCATTTTAGCCTTGGTGCATAGCAGGCCTGATTTTTTGTTTTTGGACCTGTTTCGGTCATCCGATGGTTTGTTTTGGTCGTCCGGTTCTTGGTTCCATTCATTTGAAAAGTAAAATCATGCATTCCAGTAGGCTTTTTCACCGTCTTGACCTATTTCGGTCGACCTGTGGCTTGTTTCGATCGACCGATTCTTTGTTTAATTTGATTCGAACAGTGTTTTGTCAACTCCAGTAGCCTTTTTCATCTCGAGCCACAAATCGGTCGACCGATTTGTCATTTCGGTTGACCGAAATGAAGGCTCAATTTTTCTCTTTTTCTTGGTTCATTTCGGCAGACCGAAGCTCTATTTTGGTTGACCGAAATGGAGCTGCCATGTACGTTTTGTTTGGTTTGTTGCCTAGACAGGTTAACTTCATTTGTTGTTCCTGTAGGACCTTATTTATCTTATTTGAGCCATTCTATGGCACACACATGGTCTAGTTTGAACTAGATCTTTTTCCTTTCATTGTCATTAGTGCTATAGGGTACCAGGTGACCTTTTCATTCTAGCTTTCGCTTCCAGTTATTCCTTTGGGTTCCGTGACCTCATGGAAGGTCATCTTAGGGTCTTAGAGGTATGTTATGGCTTAAGAGACCATTATCTTGTTTCTTTTGCTTTTGCATCTGGATTCGTTATCGGGTCAATCTTTGGTTCATCACTGTTGCTCAGGGTCGAATAAAACCTGGGTCGTTACAAGTGGTATCAGAGCTCCTAGGTTCAAAAACCTTAGGACGATGGGTTTTGGGTGCATATCATGCTTGTGTTGCCATGCTCTATGTGTTTAGTTGCTTCTTGATAACATGTTTACATGCTTATGTGGACGTATGTTTAGAAGTTTACTTTAACTGTCTAAGCATGACATATGTACTTGTTTACTTTTGTACATTGTATATACTTGTCGGTCTTAGCACATTGTATGCGCTTGTCTGTTTTAGCATATTGATTTACGTTTTTCTACTTAGCATTAGGGTTATGCTTGTTTGCTTTAGCGTATTGTATGTGCTTGTTATTTTTAGCATGATTGTATGATGCATACATTGACATGCCTTATATGACCTTACTACTTGTGTGAGTATGTAGTCTACTGCTATGCTACGTGTCAATTGCTTGCTTTTGTGCCTTGTTTAGGCATTGTGGGTTGTTCCAGCTTGGTTGGTTGAGATTGATGCTAGGGCATCATCTCTTGGGGTTTCGTGGTGACCTTGATGTGGTGACGTCATTGGTATCTTGTTTCTAGCGTCATGGGACGATAGGTCAGATTGACTCGAGTCCTTCCTTGGGGATTGGAAGTTTTGTTTTTGAGCCTCAACGGCAGGGTTCTTGTGTCTTTTCTTCTTAAATTGATGGTTAGGGATTCGATAGATATGTTAACCTAAAATTTTTCTTATTTTGCCTTGGACAGCTCTTACGAGCTTAGGTTGGGGTGGGAATGGTTTCATGTAATTAATTGCATTGGTGCAATTAATTACTCTTCCTCGTCATTGTAGTCTTGAGGTTGTGTTTAGGGTTCTGATAGGATCCTGTAGAGTTCTCATCGAACTCGTTGGCATCTTGAGTTGAATTCTCTTGTTGGTGTCTCGTAATGGTTAATATTGGGACTATCCATTACCTCGTTGTTTGTTTTGTGTGGCATTAGGATTCCACCTTATGTTTGAGCCAGTCATGGGAAAGACTTGTGGACTCTTTGTTTCAGGGACCTTAGTGTTCATTCTGGGAGATGATTCATTTCCTTACGGTGAGAGATCGGACTCATCTGGGTTTTTGAGATTCCTTTTTGTGAGTTTGTCCTTCTGAGAGGCATTTCATCCCTTCTTGCTCTTGATTTTACGGGATTGTTATTTTGCATAGTCATTCTTACATGTTTATATGCCTTGTTGTTTTGCGCATGCCTTAGAAACATGTTTAGGGGATGTGACTATTTTGTAGTTATGTGCTAGTATAGATAGTGTGTTTTCCATTTACTATATCTGTTTGTCATGCTAGTGTCATAGGTGATGTGTAGTATGTCTCTGATGCTTGACCCCTATGTGATATGTGGCATATTTGATTGTCCTTGTACACTATGTGTTTAGTTGTATGGTGTGATATTGTTTCTGTGAAATTATGCGTAGAATTTCATTTACGTTTAGTATACTTGTACCTAGCATACTTGCGCGTTGTTTATTTCATTTCACCTTGATTTAGTATAATTGAGCCTGTATACTTGTTCACCATAGATTTAGTACTATTTAGTATACTTGTGAATGTACACTTGTGTATATATACGTGTATGTTTCATGACTAATTGCTTTATTAGTTCATTTCATTTATCATTCCGCACTGTGCTTGGGGTTGTGCGACCTTGGTTGTCGGGATTGTGTGTGTGAGCTTGATCCGATGTCTTGATTCCTAGGTATAGCCTCGTAGTAGGTTAGCTTTAGGATGACGTGGAGGATTTTGGGTGCATTGTCTTGTTAGGAGTCGTTGTGACTAGGGTGGAGGTGATGTTGTTTGATTTTGTAAAGTCCGATCCATTGGCTTGAGGGCATAGATTTGTCAGGCATTGAATTTGTGACTGATGTGGTTGACGATGGTGTTTTAAGACTTGGGATTGTTAGTTTCCAGTATTGAGGATTTAAGGCCTTAAGCGTAGCGGTGCCTATGACATTGTTGTCAGAGTTTTGGATTGGATAGAATGGTTCGGTCGGACATTTTGGACCATATCGCAACTCTCACAGAATGCCTGGTTTCTGTGGTGCTTTTGGTAATGATCATTTTGATATTGATGTCATTTGTATCAATAGGTTTCACGGGTGAGCTTATTGGGGGTAGGTGACGAATTAAGGCTTTATACTGTCACGTTACCGTATAGGTTGTGTGTAGGCAAGTGCTAATTGTCATCAATGCTACCTTGCATTGCCTAACTAGTAATGTGAGTGAGGGCGGGCACTTGACACTGTGGATGCTACCACACCTTGGGTACGTTATGGGCGGGTTCTATTCACTATTCATGTTGCCATATTGCTTTTGATTGTGTTCTTTTTTTCGATATGTAGTCACCTTGGTCTCTTTTGGGTGGTTGACATTGGGTTGGTATGTCAATTCGTTGGAGAGGTGTCTCACGGTTCGTGGTTTCGTGTCCTTTCGTTGATCTTAAGACCATTGGAGTTGTCCTTGGGTACTTTATGATCTGTTCCTTCATGTGACCTTGTGTACGGTCCTTCTTCGGTTCTTCTGGGAATGTTCCTGATTTTGGGGACGAAATCTCTTTAAGGAGGGTAGGTTGTAATGACCCGGTCATTTCCTTCCTTTCCTTTTTCCTTAGGATTTTATAGTTGAATTTTTTTTTTTTTTTGTGTTGAAATTCCTTTTCTAAGTTCGGTTTTTCATCGTTTAGTGTCGTCTTGAGTGCTCGGAAATGGTTACTAAGACTCTTTCCTTTGGATTGACAACTTTCTTTGAGGACTGAGTCATTTTCACATTTTCATTTTTTTGACACTATTTATTTTTCGTCCTTTTCCCTGTTTTGTCTTTTTCCCTATTTTGTTTTTTCCCCATTTGTCACTTTCTTGGCATAACCTCACTCTTTGTGTTCAGAGTTGGTTTTTGACTTCACGTATCTTCATTCTAAGTGGTTTTCACAAAATACGTATCTTTACTTTTGCAGTAAAGTACTCTGGTTGCTCCCGGTATCCATAGGGGCATGGATGCATAGTTTTTTAGAATCTTTTTCTTTTCTTGGGGTGTTTTTCATAAATATCTTTTGAAGATATTTTATTTCAGGGGCTTATAAGAAAATATTTTTGGAAGATATTTTCATTCTAGATCATTAGTGCAGTTTTCACTTTTTGGAGGGGTCATTGAGCAATTAATGAAAGTTATTAAAAAATACCTTGTCTGGAGCCTGGATCCTCGTACTATTCATTTTTACATTTCGTCGAGTCGTGTACTCATAATATTTCCTTCTGGTCATATTTCTCAAGTTTCAAGGTTTTTGGACCTAGTTGCTGCCGAACTTGTTTGGGGCATATCTCTCTGCTCGAGACTCGGTTTTTGACACCGTTTCTTTTGTTGTTCATGTTTTCTCATTTTAAATCTTTTTTGTTCATAGAGTTTTGTCATTTGAGTGTGTTTGCTCAAAATCCACTTTTCTGGACACGGCGACACCCTTTCGGGGCACTTTTTGAGATTTTTTTATAAATAGGGGGTTTTAAGTCAAAAAGTTAGATTTCCATCATCTTCTTTACCCTCTTGGCTGGCAGCCTTGGGAGCCTAAGGGTCTACCTTCATTCTTTCTTCTCCTCCACTTGATTTCCTTAGTGAAAACTCTTCGGCCTTAACGTTTATCGTTCCCCTCGACGTGCTCTACCATTCCCCTTCATTAGAATTCATTTCTGACCATTTCTTGAGTTCGGGTTTGAAGTCAAGTTGTGATTTTGATGGGGCTTCTTGGGGGTTCATGTAGATCATGTTGTCCCTGACAAAACCTAGGAGTTTCGTCGGATTCGGAGCGGTTTCATTTTGGTGGGCTTTTGAGATTTTCATCTCAAATTGAGGTAAGGGATGTCTTAGGTTTATATTATTTTTGTATCCATTGTTTTATAAACATATACAACTTGTGAGCATGCCTTTGTTCAAGTTTTAGAATTTATTTTACATGGATATATGTTGCTTAGAATTAGATTGTGGCATGCTTGTAATTTAGGCCTTCATATACTTGTTGACATATATTAAATTTGGAGTATTTGGATGAGAATTACAAAATTTATTTAATATTTATCTTTTGTAAAAGATTAATTCACATATTTGTATCAAGCATGAAATCAACTTGTAATGTGATATTAAAGTAGGCCTTGGTGAGTTCTTTAACATATGTTAAATTGAGGATATTTGGATATGTTTGAAAATCTAGAGAAAAATTAATTAGTTAGCTTAATTAATTTTGTTTTAAGTGTGTTAGTCACTTAAATTGATATTGGATATAATAGGTTGATAATTCCTTTAAATGTAGTCCGTTTATTTACCTTGTGAGCATGCTATTAACTTGTTATAGAATTAGTACTTATAGCCTCTAAAGATGGAAATTTGACTTAACATGATAGGTGATATCATTGTCTTTAATAGCTCATTTAAATATATGTTGTGTAAGTATATAGCTTGTTAGAATATTACAATGGATTACTTAGAGTGCTTGTTACTAAATTATAGCTTATTTAGTAGTTATGGCTAAGGATGGTAATATGGTTCAATTGTTATAAAATATTCTTGTTTTATGTATGAATTGCATAATAGAGACTTGACGCGTCATATGCTATCTAGACTTGAATTCTAGGACATGGTTTGTGTAGATTCAACCTTACTTGTGCATGTCAATTGATTGCTAGACATTATTTTAAATGTATAAGTTTGGTTTAACTTATTGATTTTGCATAAGTTTTGAATTTATTGTTTTTGGAGGTTTGTAAGGATCATGTTCATGTGATGGCTAGGGTTTGGCCCTAGTACAGATTCGTGAGTTTCCTAAGTCATATGAAGTGCGCAGTAGGTAGTACCTTGTGGGTTGTAATTACCCAAACTAACTTATACACGTGCACACTAGGTAGTACCTTACGGGATAGTAACCTGTAATAAATCGATTGGTCTGCAGCCAAGGATCCTAGTCTTTCCACTATTTGATTTTGCATTTAATTTCAAGTTGTTAATCATAGATTACTTGTAGCTTGAGAATTGATGCTTACTTTGGGTGTTTGAATTCTATTTACTATACTTGAAACTGTATACTTCTTTTGTGTATTTAGATCTTATTTAGTATACTTGAAACTGTATACTTGTTCTGTGTATTTAGATCCTATTTAGTATACTTGAACTTGTATGCTTGTTCCGTGAGTTCAAATTTCATTTTAGTATACTTGTGCCATGTATACTTGTCTTGTGAGTATTTGGTTAGCTTAGTATACTTGTGGTTGTATACTTGATTTATGAGTACTCTATACATATATCTTATACTTGTGCATGTATGCTAGATATTGCTTATTCCGTTTAGCATAATTTAGTGTACTTGAGCATGCATACTTGTATGTCGTTATTCATTTCAATTGCATGAGTAGCTTAGGATGATCCTGAGTCTCACTTTGACATAGACGTTAGGTGGCACGAGCCCCTTTAACATGTTTCACCTTAAGGTGATAAAATTGTAAAATGCTAGGTCGATGCATGCTCATCTCCTACGAGTAGCTTTATGTTACTCACCCACGTAATGGGGATATTTTTCAGGTACAGGGACCTTGATTTGGGATGCACACTATGCCATGGAAGTTCGTAGACTTGAAGTATCATTTTCATGAAAATGTTGGCATGAAATCCTATTTGTAGCTTATATGACAAAACTTGTAATTTTGTTCTAAATATGTAATGTGTGCATAAGTACACCTTTTGTATTGTATTTGATATATATGACATGAGGCCAAGGGCCATGCATGTTTATATTTGCACTTGTACTCATTTGGTGGTAGGTTTTATTTAAAAATGTAATTTTTATCAACTTGGAGGTTTGGCATGTAAAATCTTGTAAATGAAATGTAATGAGGCCGTAGGCCATTGTAGCATGTTAAAAATGCCATATTGCACTTACGTGTATGTTCACACCATCACACAGTAGCGTATCATGCAATTTGATCATACCAGGGGGATTCAAATGAAACTTAGGAATTCATTTCAGCCTTGGTGTATAGCAGGCCTGATTTTTAGTTTTTCGACCTATTTCAGTCGACGGATGGTTTGTTTCGGTCATCCGGTTCTTGGTTCCATTCATTTGAACAGTAAAATCATGCATTCCACTAGGCTTTTTCACCATCCTGACCTGTTTCGATCGACCGGTGGCTTGTTTCGGTCGACCGATTCTTTGTTCAATTGATTTGAACAATGTTTTGTCAATTCTAGTAGCCTTTTTAATCTCGAGCCACAAACCGGTCAACTAGTTTGTGATTTCGGTCGACCGAAATGAAGGCTCAATTTTTCTCTTTTTCTTGGTTCATTTCGGCAGACCGAAGCTTTATTTCAGTCGATCGAAATGGAGCTGCCTTATAGGTTTTGTTTGGTTTGTTGCCTAGATTGGTTAACTTCGTTTGTTGTTCCTGCAGTACCTTGTTTATCTTGTTTGAGCCATTTTATGGCACACAATTGGTCTAGTTTGAACTAGATCTTGCTCCTTTGGTTGTCATTGGTGCCATAGGGTACCAAGTGACCTTTTCATTCTAGCTTTCACTTCCAGTTATTCCTTTGGGTTCCGTGACCTCATGGAAAGTCATCTTAGAGTCTTAGAGGTGTGTTATGCCTTAAGAGACCATTGTCTTGTTTGTTTTGCTTCCGCATCTAGATCCATTATTGGGTCAATCTTCAGTTCATCATTGTTGCTCTGGGTTGAATAAAACCTGGGTCGTTATAATCCGGGTGCAACTGAGCACACCGTTGGAAAGATAGTGAAAAATCAATCAAGTTCAACAAAAATTTCACTCGATTTGGAGTCCGGAAGTGGGATAAACGAGGGTTTGAAGTTGAGACGTCGTGATGGCCTAACAAAGGCTATGGCGCGCTCGGCGCCCATGCGCGAGCCCACCAGCGCCCAATGCGGCACCCAAGGGCATGCACATGCTGACAACAAGAAAAAAAAATGGGAGTTTCCAGAACTGAGGCTTGAAACGAAGGCCTAAACGAATTTTCCTGGAAAAACACGAAGAAGATACCCCCCTAAAATCGAGTTTTCTACCCGACAAAGCAGAAGGAACTCAATGCAAAATTCCCAAAATGCCCCTATATCAGAATTGGTCAAGAGGGGCAAAAAGCTGCTAAAATGCAAATTGGAAGCTGAAACTTCACGAGGGATTTCCGGTACCAAAACGACATTTTCTGGAAAAACATGAAGAAGAAACCCCCCCTAAAATCACATTTTCTAAATGATCATGTGAAGACTGGAATCTAATTCTTAAAGGAAAAGCCCAAAATGCCCTTAAACCGGTCTAAACAACAAAAATGTGAAATGAGTCCATAAAAGGCTCAAAACATAAAGGAGAGGGTTTTTTCATGAAAACGATTATGCACGCAAACGTAAATGGTGATTTTGAGCGTGCAGGAATGGTCTGCGGCTCCCAGAAATGGCCGAGTCAAAATCTGACCCCCCAACGGCCAAAAAGGCAAAAATGAACTTGAAATGGAAAATTTGAAATCCAAAATTAACAAATGATTTGAAATGACCATTTGGCCCTTGGTCACACTTCATGCATGATAAATGAACCCTAGTGGACATGCCGGAACACACTTTAAGCCGCCCGATTTGAAAATGAACCCTTAAAGGTTCGGATTTTACTATTTTAGCCCAAAAATGTAATGTGTGAAACAAGAATACAAAAGTGAAAACAAAATGGTGTTTGGCCCTTGGCCACACCTCATACATGGTAAATGAATACTAAATAATGAATTTCATACACAATGCACACTCCGGCGCATAAATGACTTATTAGAATGCATGGTTTTCATAATATTCTCATTAAGGCAATTTTAACATTTTTAAATATACATGAATTTCAAATATGGTTTCGCCGTTAGCCTCATATCATATACATAAAATGAGAATCAAAAAGTTTGCTTAGGGATATATTACAAATTTAGAATCAAATATACACATTTGACACATAAGGCTACAAATGGCTTTTCAAGCCAACCTTTACAAGAATGGAACCTTCAAGTCCACAAATCATCCAAGCATAACGAGAATCTCAACCTTGATTCCTGTACCTGAAAAATGTCCCCACTATGTGGGTGAGTAACATAAAGCTACTCGTAGGAAATGAGCATGCATCAACCTAGCATTTTACAATTTTATCACCTTAAGGTGAAACATGTCAAAGGGGCTCATGCCACCTAACGTTTATGTCAAGAAGAGACTCAGGGAGCATCCTAAGCTACCCTAGATCATTTCTACCATAAATCACATCATCCGTGCAATTTCATCAACATAAAAATATGTTATGCAAAGCAACACGATATAGATTCTCAAAGTCATTAACTTGAAATCTAAAACACGGAAACAACTAAAGTGGGTCCTGCCACCTAACGTCTATGTTCCAAATGAATCTATAGGATCATTCCTAAGTTACATTTGAACAATATAGCATAGATGTACTTAACAACATCAAAAACCTGCAATGATTCATTAGAAATCATATTGCCTGAATGTACTTAACAACATCAAAACCTACAATGATTTATTAGAAATCATAATGCCTGAATATACTTATCAACATTAAATCACCAATAACCAAAACCACAAGTCACAATTAAACATTGGTTGCCAACTTGAAATTGAATGCGAAATCAAGTAGTGGAAGACTTAGACATCAAATCCTGGATAAAGCCAAGACCTATGGTTATTCTGGGCATTAACCCATTGGGAATACCACCCTAAGTGCACACTATAAATGGGGAGAACTCATACCTCCCGCACTAGAGCCAAACTCTAGCCATGTCTTTGTAACAAAGTCCCAAGTGACTCCAAAATAAAAGTTAACAACTTATATATGAAATATATATAAAGCATGAAACTACATTCCATGCACAAGTAGGTTGTAACCACACAGCTCATGCTCTAAATCCACAACTACTATAGGATGGCAAATGTCGAATCTTCAGAACGCGATTCGTTAGGCGCTATAATAACATCACATGTCGAATCTTCAGTGTGCGATTCATTACACGCTATAACAATATAATTCAATATTAAAAACACAAACTGAAGAATCTAATACAAGTCCAAAATCATGATTTAAATATACAATCAATGTCCAACACATGATTAAATCATTAACGCAATAGAAACGGAAATTAATTACATAACCTAATTAATTCCTCTAAGTTTCAAATCTTAATTAAATGACCCCTAATTAACACTTGTTAAACAACATAGCATGGTCATTTCATATACCACATCAAAAACTTAATTAGGCCATTGAAACAACAAAATGCAATTTCATTAAATCATGATAATCAAATCTCTAATTTCTAAAACAACATCAAATGGTCCCAATTTAACATATGTTTGTAAACAAGTCCTAGTCATTTCAAATATCAAGTTAAAAATTAAATTAAGCCAATGGAACCATTAAATAGATTTTAATCAATCTTTTTAATAAAAATCTCTAGATTTTCATACTCATCCAAATGCTTCAAAATTAAATTATGTTAAAGAGCATGCCAAGACTTAATTTAGTAGCCTATCACAAGTTAATTTCATGCAAGATACAGCCATGGGAATTAATCTTTCACTAAAGAAAAATATTAAATAAAAGATGCAATCTTTATTCAAACAATCCCAATTTAATATATATGAACAAACATACCAAAGCTTAATTTTCTAGCATGCCACAATTTAATTCTAAGTTATATATCATCATGAGAACTAAATTTTAACCATAGAAATTAATTATATTAAATTCTATAACTAAAACCAAAGCATGCATACAATTTTTATAAACTTCTATAATCATCAATACAATAATAATATAAACCTAAGACTCCCCCTACCTCAATTTGAGATGGAAATCTCAAAAGCCACCAAAATGAAACGGCTTTGAATCCGACAATACTTTGGGGTTTTGTCGGGGACAACGCCATGAATATTAAACTCCAAAGAGGACCTACCAAAATCCTAACTTGACCTCAAGCCCGAGCTCAAAAATTGGCCAAAAACGGGTTCTAATAAGGGGGAAAGATGCGCGTAGTCAAGACAAACACAAAACGCAAATGCACTATGACTTTATAACAAAGGGAATGAGGTTTGAATGAGAGAAGGAAGGTGACAGCCCCCCTTGGGCTTCCATGGGAGCTGTTGGTCGTGCTTGAAGAGAGGAGAAAGTGAATTTTTAATTTTATAACCCCCTATTTATAGGAAAACCCTAAAAGTGCCCCGGAAGGGCCCCGCCGGGTCTGAAAAAGTGAAATTTGAGCAGACGCGCTCAAATGACAAAACTCTGTGAATGAAAAAGAACCAAAATGAGAAAATATGCACAATAGAAGAAGCGGCATAAAAAATTGAGTCCCGAGTAAAGAGATATACCCTGAACAAGTTCAGCGGCAACTAGGGCCAGAAACCTTGAAACTGGAGAAAAACAACCAGAAGGAAATTATAAGAGCACACAACTCGACAAAATGTAAAAATGAATCCCGTACGAGGATCCAGGCTCAAAATGAGGCATTTTTGCAATAATTTCCTAGAGTTAATTGCACAATGACCCCTCCAAAAAGTGAAAACTGCACTAATGACCCAGAATGAAAATATCTTCTAAAAATATTTTCTTAAAAACCCCTGAAATAAAATATCTTCAAAAGATATTTATGAAAAACACCCCAAGAAAAGAAAAAGATTCTGAAAAACTATGCATCCATACCCCTATGGACACTGGGAGCAACCAGAGTACTTTACTGCAAAAGTAAAGATATGTATTCATGGAAACTACTTAGAATGAAGATACGTGAAGTCAAAAACCAACTCCAAACACAAAAGTTGAGGTTATGCCAACAAAGTGACAAACAGGGAAAAGACAAAAAGTGAATAATGTCGAAAAATGAAAAATGTGGGAATGACTCGGTCCTCAAAGGAAGTTGTCAATCCAAAGGAAAGAGTCCAAGAAACCATTTCCGAACACTCAAGACGACACTAAGTGATGAGAAACCAAACACCGAAAGGAAAAGACAACGGAAAAAATTTATCCGTAAAATTTGAGGAAAATGGGAAGGAAGAAAATGATCGGGTCATTACATACTCATAGGAAATGAGCAGGCATAGACCTAGTGTTTTACAAACTTATTAAGTTGATACAAATCCATTCATAAGGTCATACCACTTAGCGTCTATGTCAAAGGTGAGACTCAAGGAGCATTCGAAGCTACCTTAGAGCATTTCTAGTATAAACCATATCATTCAAGCAATTTAACAACATATGAGCATATAGTGTAACGCAACGAGACATAAGTTTTCAAAGTTATCAACTCAGAACCTAAAATGTGTAAAACAAATGAAACGGTTCATGTCACCTAACATCTATGTTTCAAATGAGTCAAGGATTCACCCTAGGCTTTATTGAACAATTAAAACATAAATTACAATTTCAAGGCAATTTTAACTAACAATAGAACTTCTAGTACAACACATCAAAGTATAGATTATCAAAGTTAACAACTTGGCTTCTAAATTATAGAAACAATAAGTTATGACAATTTAGTACTATTAACTTGTATTGCAAGGCATGCAAGTATACTAAGCACATGTATACTACACCTAATTGAAATGTCAAACACAACATCGCAAGCTATAAATCAATCCAATTAAACAATTTGATATTGAATGCGAAATTAAGTAGTGGCAGAAAGACAAAAACATATAGTCTCAATGACCAGGCAAGCTGATCTCGGGTTACTAACCCTCAGAGAACCACCCAGTGTGCACTAAACCCAAAATCAAATCGTATATTGGTGTTTTAGAGTCACTAGCCCTCAGGGAGCCACCCAGTGCGCACTATATGTTGTAGGGGGAGCTCTCATCCCCCGTACTAGAGCCATGCCCTAGCCATAACATATTACAATGTCCTTGTAAGTTTTCCTAAAATCATTAAGTCGTGCATCAAGATATAATACATATACACAATATATTAGTCAATTACCATGCACAAACAAGTCAAGTAAAACACACAATATTCATCATATGTCTTTAAGCTGCAGTGGCATACGACGTGTCAAATATATATTGTGTATATAAATAAGTTAAACTATAACTTCTACTCATAGAATACTATAATATACTCATACGACAAGTTCCAAATTTACAAGTTAAGTATGAAAACAACTTTAATACCTAACTACTTCAATGGAAGCATAAAATGGAATTTAATTAAATTAAATAACTAAATTCTCAAGATTACATAGTAACTTTAAATATTCTAAAACTAATACAAGTCGAAGGTCATGGCAAGACTTAGTTTAATAACACTTTACAAGTCATTTATACCTAACTCACAACTAGGTAGATTAAACTTCATACAACAAAATAATTAAATAAAGTTCTCCACACTCATTCAAATGTTCTCATTTTCATATATATTAATGAACATATTAAGGCCTAATTTAATATCATATTGTAAGTTTATTCCAAGCTTGGTACAACCATGTAAATGAAATTCCATACAAGGAAAATAATTAAATAAAAGTCACAAAACCAATTCAATTATTCTCAATTTAATGTATATGATACTAAATGCCAAGCTCATCAACAATATCAAGTTAAAAATCCAATTAAGTGAGTTAAACACTTAAAATAAAATTAATTAACCTAATGAATTAATTTTCTCTAGATTTTAAAACAACTCTGATTATTCTCAAGTTCACATATGTTAAAGAACACGCCAATGCCTAATTTAATATCACATCACAAGTTGATTCCAAGCTAGTTACAACCATGTGAATTAAATTTTCATACAAGTGAAAGATTAAATAAAAGGTGCAATACTTATTCAAATCCTCCCAATTTAATATATGTTAATGAACATATCAAGGCTTAATTTAATAACATGTCACAATTTAATTCCAAGCTATATACAACCTTGAGAATTAAATCTTATACAAAGAAAATAATTAAATTAAATACTAAATAAAATACCTAGGCATGCATACAAGTTGTATAAGCATGAAATACATTCAATACAACATTTATAAAGGCCTCAAACATCCCCTACCTCGATTTGAGATGAAAATCTCAAATCCCCATTGAAAAAAAAGTGCTTCCAATCCGACGATAATCCTAGGTTATGTCAGGGACAACGAGGGAAGTAACCTAACCTTTGGGGCACCATGAAAATCCAAACCTAAACTCGAAACTCAAACTCAAAAATGGTCAAAAATGGTTTCTAATAAGGTTTCCAATAAGGGGGAAAGGTGCGCTTCGCCAAGGCCTACGATAAACACTAAGGCACTACGACATTGTACACGGGGGAAGAAGGTGGAAAAGAAGAAAAGAAGGTGGCAGCCCCTTGGGCTACCATAGCTGCTGTTGGCCGGCTAAATAAGAAGGGAGGAAATGTTTTAATTTTTTTATAACCCCCTATTTATAGTAAAACCCTAAAAGTGCCCCGAAAAGGCTGAGCCGGGTCCGTAAAAGTTGAATTCACGCAGACGCACTCAAACAGTAGAACACCGAGAACAAAAAAGAACCAAAATGAAAATAATGAACAACGGAAGAAACAATGTTCAGAATCAAGTCCCGTGCAGGAAGATATGCGCCGAACAAGTTCGGTGGCAACCGGAGCCGAAAACCCTAAAATTGGGAAAATCGATCGGAAGGAAATTCTAAGAGTGCATGACTCAATGAAAAGTGAAAATGAATCCCGTACGAGGATCCAGGCTCAAAACAAGGCATTTTGTAATAACTTTCACTAATTGCACAATGGCCCCAACATAAAGGGATAACTGCAAAACTGCCCAAAATAAAAATATCTTCCAAAAGATATTTTCTTAAAAACCCCTAATCAAAATATCTCCAAAAGATATTTATGAAAAACATTCCAAGAAATATCAATGTTTCTGAAGAATCCTTTCATCCACGCCCCTACGGGAGAAAGAAACAATCGGCGAGCGTTTCTCCAAAAGTAAAGCTGCGCGTTTCGAGGAAATCAACTAGAGTAAAAACTCGTGAAGTCAAAACTTAACTCCGAACATGAAAAGTGAGGTTGTGACAACAAAGTGATAAACGGGAAGATGACGAAAAGTGAATAGTATAAAAAAAATAAATAAGTGGAAATGACTCGGTCTTTAAAGGAAGTTGTCAATCCAAAGGAAAGAGTCTCAGAAACCATTTTCAAGCGCTCGAGATGACACTAAGTGATGAGTAACTGAACTCAAAAAAGAAAATTCAACAAACAAAATTTATCCGTAAAATTTCAGAAAAAAAAAGAAAGGAAGAAAAATGACCTGGTCATTACAACGTACCCTCCTTAAGGAAATTTTATCCCCGAAATTAGGAACATCCCGAGGAAAACCAAATAAGGACTGAACACAAGGTCACACTGAGGAAAAGATCTTAAAGAACTAAAGGACCACTCCAGAAACCTTAAGATCCAACAAAAGGAACGCGAAACCATGAACCGAAGGGCAACTCCTCAAACGAATCAGCATGTCAACTCAATATCAACCACCGAGAGAATCCCAAGACAACGAAACGTCGAGACACGACAAAAAAAAAAGAATGACATGGTAGTACGAACAGTGACCAGAACCCGCCTACAACATACTCAAATGTGTGGTAGCAATGACAGTGCCTAGTGCCCGCCCACACTTACTCGTCAACAAGGTAGCATCGACGGCAACTAGCACTCGCCCACAACACACAACTTTATATGGTAGCATGATAATATAAGGCATTAGTTCATAACCTGCCCCAACCAGGTCAACCTAGAAAAATTTATCGATACGAATAACATCAATATCGAAAAAGATCATTACCAAAACCACTAGGGAACTAAGCATCTTGTGAGAGTTAGGGTAGCTAATCCCAAAACTCTGACAATAATGTCATAAGCATTGTTATGCTTAAGGTCTTAAATCCTCAGTGCAAGTAAAGTCAGCAACTCCTACATTGCAAAACACCCTTATCAACAATATCCATCACGAATCCAAAACCTGACAAGTCTATGCCTTCAAGCTAATGGATCGGGCTCCATGGAATTGAAAAACACCATCCTGAAGCAGACCTATCCTAAGGTCATAAATGGAAACAAAATGCTGGATCAAAATCCCTATCATGGATAACTAAGTCCTCAAAACAAAAGTCTACCACGTAGCTCACTCATGACAATCTCAATAACTAAGGTCACAAAATCCTAATATAAGTACAGGAAAATGAAACAGTACAACCTGCTACTTACATAGCACATACTCGTAAAATTAAATTGCATAAATTAATTAATACCTTAGTAATAAGCATACAGTACACATAAAGTAAATGAAACATGCCATCTATCACATAGGGGTCAAATAAACAACAACACGCTAAACACCACTAACGATACTAGCATGCTAAATGGATACCGTAAATGAAAATGCACTATCTACGTCCACATACAACTACACATAGTCATATATCCTAAATTTGTTTCTAAGGCATGCCCTAAACAATAGGCTTATAAACATGTAAAAGGAATCATACAAATGACAATTTCATAAAATCAAAAGGAATGAATCGAATGCCTCTCAAAAGACACCACTCATAAAACGTACAACCGAACTTGGATGAGTCTAATTTCTCACTAGGAGGAAAGAAACCATCCCCTAGAATGAACACTAAGGTTCCCGAAAAAAGAGTCCACAAGTCTTCCCCAAGACTAGCTCAAACCCAAGATGGAATCCCAAAGCCACACATGACGAAACAACGATGCAATGGATAGTTCCAACACTATCTGGTAGCGGCTCGGGTCGTCAACCCCGAACCCCACGGTTTGTGTGTTACCACCTAAAGGTAGTGGTGTAGAGCTATGATGAATGTGGCCAAGTTTTACATTTAGAAATTGCTACTACTACCTTTCACTGAAAATATAGCTAGGGCAAGTAGGGATCGTCCCAAGGGATTGGTGGGTTGTACACGGTTGAGGAATCAAGATTAGGGTTAGTAAGACGAGTGATCAAAATAGTGGTTGGTGGTTGAATTACGTAGATGCAAATTAAACTAAAGTAAGCAATAATGCAATAAAGAGAATAAAAGAGAGAGTGATCTTGGGGTTTAGAGATCACCACTAAGCATGCTTTTCTACACCTTTAATGAATGATTAATGAGGGTAAGAACATGTATTGCAATAAAGTATATGTGTGTTTGTTTCAATTAGCAAGGATGACCAATTAAGCATATATTGTCTAAGCAACATAGTAAAAAGCACAATATAACAAACTAAGCCATTAATCCTTTCATTAAGCTCACAATCCAAAAACATCACAAGGTTAGAGACATATGCTACTTGTATTCAAAAGCATGGAACATCAAACAATAGGCATGGATTATTTTCCCATTTAACAACTACACTACAACTAAGCTAATGACATTAAATTGAACTAATTAAACTAAAGGAGAGGCACAATCCATCAAGAAATGAGTATGAACCATCAAGTAAACCACAAGAGCATTCCATTAAGTACTATGTTTTGACAATCTCTAGATCTATAGCATTAATACACATAGACATGCATCAATAACACAATAAATAGAGACAAACACATGAACATCTATTCTAGCATACATAGACATATGAATAGAATGAAATGATCAATTGAAAGTATTAAACTATATAAATCATTGAATAAACAAGATCTATTTATAAAAGTGTCAAGACATGTATCATAATACAAATCCCCTCAAAAATACATAATGATGTCCTCCAACCCTCAAGGGCAAGCTCTATGGAAGAAATTTGCTCCTTGTTTGATGAAGAGCCTCCAATAGTGTCTCTAGCCTCCTCTTCTCATTTTCTTCCTCACTAAGTATTATCTTTTCTCTAAGTCTATCTATATGTGTAAAAGTGGCTCATATTCCTTATATAGGTAGGTCAAAAATCACCCCAAATGTGCTGGACTCGTACACTAATAATCCTCTAATGATTGGATATGAGACAACTTTTAATGAGCTAGAATTTGGAATTTTCTCGGGATTTGGGAAGTTAAGATCGATCGAACATGGCTGAGATATATCAAATTGAAGCTGGATCGATCCTCAATAGTGGCACCTTTTTCGATAAAAACAAATCTGAGATATTTTGAAGATATTTTTGGGAAAAGGACAACAGTGGTTGGTAGGGTGGTACAGCTTGATAAGATTAATCATTTGGATAAGGATAAGATAGTTCGATCGATCAGAGAATGAAGTTGGATCGATCAAGCATTGAGATCTTTGAATAGGGACAAACATGGCTCAGATCCATCTTAAAGTGCTGAGATCGATGAAAGTTGGATCGATCAAACTTTTCTTGAGATCGATCAAAGTTGCTGAAATTCCACCTTTTGCTTCTTTTTGCTCTACTTTGCTCCTTTCTTTGATTCATCTCAGAATTGCTTCATTTCTTCTCTTATTTGGCTGAGTTAGATTATTTTAGGGATAAGTGCCTGAAAATGGAAATAACACGAAATCAATGTAAAGCGGGAAAATAAGATAAAAAAAATATTATAGAATACCTAAGCATTGGGGATTTAAATGCGTACTTTTAAGCGCTCATCACACCCGCAAACTTAAATATTGCTAGTCCCTAGCAATGAACTACAAAGTAAAGGAATGAAATGAACAACTAAACAACTATGAACTAGAATGCAATAAATGGATAACGCCACTTTCGTACGGAACACAATTGCATTTAGCGTATATAACAAGACTTTTAAACCCCTAGGTTACCCCTAGTGGATGAGTGAAGTCTCGTGAGGGTTTCCAGAAATGATACCCTTAAAAATTAAGCTCATTTTCACTAAAGAGGCACCAATATTGCAAACAAGCATTGGGAGAAAACTACCTCAACTGTGCAATGTTTCAAACATTTCTAAGCAATCTCCCAAAATCTCAACACCAAGCAAGCAAGTATGGTCCTCCACACATAAAGAAAATGATCATGCAAATCAAAACAACTCTAGAATCCTTTTTGAGTGGACCGGTATCAAACATGTTGCTATCTAAGCCAACTAAAGAAATGATCACATCCTTACTCTCAAACTAGCACACAAATCTAGTACCGATCATCAAGTTTTATTAAAACTTTATTGTTCTAGGTTCGCTTATTCTTTTCACTCAATTTTTTTTTTTAGAATCAAAGATGGAAGCATGGTGCAATGTGTTGATCTACTAAGCTTTATAGCGATCCATGAGGTCGAGCATTAGGTCAATGACTCCCAAACCGGACGGCTTTAGGGCATTTGGTGTTCAAACACCCCTAAGGACTTACAAGCTCAAATCAACTAAGCTACAAATCAAAACAACCTCCATCTAATCATTTCCCACTTCTCACCTTTTGGGAGAAGTCTTCACTTTTTTATTGCTTTTGCAACCTTTTTTTTTTTTTTCTAAATTATTAACCTAGAGTTCGGGCCATCCACCTTTTGGTGCGAGAAATTTAGTGCTTGATGAGGCTAGAATCCCGGTTACTTAGTGAAAAGGGGTTGTTATCCACCTTTTTCAAGAATGAAAGCTTTCAATGCACTACTAGCCTAATTAGGATATAACCAATTCAATAATCAACAAAGCATGTACCCCACAAATGAACACTAGTGTGCACTTGTGCTAGTGTGGAATCCTAGAGTAAATCTCAAAATAATCACAGAATCAGGATGATGTGGACCACAAGTGCAAGCAAGATATCAATCTTTCGAAAAATTTACTCCTAAATGGCATCTACAAGGCATACAAGGAGTATTGGACTCTCAAGTCAAGTAACTTTTAAATTTTAAGCAATATAGTCCTCAAAAGATCAAAATCATAGTTAATCATGGACCAATCATAGAAAATCCCTTTAATACACAAGTCATGCTCAAAATTTTGAATTTAAAAATAAACACTGCAAAGCACCATTACCCCCAAACTTAAATGGCACAGTGTCCTCAATGTGTAAAGAGAACAAAAGGGAAAGAGTATACCAGTGCAACTAAGGCAAAGAATGGTTGGGATAGAAGTATCCAAAGTGGGTGGCATAGCCCCCCCAAACTTGGGATTAACTATGGTCCTGAAATTTTGGCACTTGAATAAAACCCATCAGATAACAAAAGGGATAATCATAGTGTATAGTGGACATGCAAGTGTAAATGGGATAGCAACTAAAAATAGAGAGGGGTCTAAGGGTGGTCTTAAAAATCGGGAAGTACTCTCTCTCACTAAAGTCACTGGGATGCACCTGATGGAGTCAAACAGATAGATATAAGAATATAAAAATAGGACATCCATAAAAAGCCATATATAAACCAAAAATAAAGTACAGTACTTTTAGTATTAAAACCAACAGACACGGCTGCAAAAATAATATAACAGTATCAAAAATATGCGGATATCACAGATATATAAAAGGAATAAGGAGAATGAAAAGATCAAGTGGAGGAGGTGGGACGGGCAAGTCGCGCTCCGCGGATGTCTCTGGATAGATCCCTGAATGAGGTCATGACATCCGTGCGGAGGGAAGCAATGTCAGCTCTAATGGAGATAGTCTCTGCGTGGATAGATACCACGGCGTCCTCCAGAGTCTGAAATCGCTCTCCAAAGTCGGGTATGTGAGCAAGAGCCTCAAGTGTGGCTGGATCGGTAGAATCGTGATCCTGAGCCTGCTCCTCATCGTGAACGGGTGACCCAACTGGAGAGTGCTGCTCTGTGCCCTCTGCAAGCTGCTCCAAATCAATGTCCATGTGCATAGCAGGTGGATCGGCTGCGACGTCGTCCGCTACAGGTTCTGCTGCTGCTGTCATCTCCTCTGCCTCTAGATCCTCAGCTGCCTCGGTAACGTCGTCCCGCAAACTCTTAATAAGAGTATTGTAGCTCTTATCCCAGTCCTTTTTCTTGAATGAACAGGCCCCAGACTCAGTCTTCTCCTATGGCTGGAAGGGATAGCGCTGATCACGTAGAATCTGTGTTATGAGATGGCCGAATAGGAGATACTTAGCCCTTTTGGGCTTGGCCTTACTGATGTGGTCGACATACAGCTTCATCATGACGCTCCAGATAAGCACAGGAATGGATAGCCAACACCCTGTGTAGAATGCATATAGAGCTGTCAGGTAGTCGCTGCATCTCTGTGCCTTATAGCCGGCCATGAAGATGTTACGGAACAAGGCAGAGTCGAAAAACCATAGGTCATCTGGCAGATAAGTCTGAGTGGCGAGGGTCTCGCCACCGACATAGTGACCTATGAGTAAAACGGCTATATCTACATATGTGGGCCTGTAGAGAGTGGGATATGTGTCTTGTAGCTCTGAAGGGCAATCATGTCGACAGTGGCAAGATCTGGATAATGTATCCACTGTAATAGAGATAGGATGGCCATCAATAGTGGTCCTCAGCTCTGCCGTGTTGCGCGAGGCAGGCCGGAGGTTCTGGAAGGACATTCGGACTAACCTCGGGTACAGTGGGTATGGGACAGGGGCAAGAATGGCTGAGATTCCCCTCCGAAATATATCATCATATGCTGATCAGGTAAGTACTGATCGAGAAAAGAAATCTGTATCGAAGACCGACTCGTACGCCACTGAAAGGCGTGAGTATCTATATAATGGTCGGTCTAGTTGCTGGGCTGGCTGAGCTAACTGTGGTGGTGGAGATGGTATGTGCTCAACCTAAGCGTGAGCCTGTGAAGTAGATGCCTTAGCAGCAGAGTGCAATCTGCTGTCAGATAAGGGAGACTAAGGTGGAGTGGGCTCGGCTAGCTAGTCCTCCTGAATGGGGTCCTGGTCATCCAAACTCTACCTGCCCCTATGGTGATAGTGTCCACAAGCTACAGTTTTGACCCTAGCCATGGCTGCAAAAAGAAAAAGAAAACTTGCCAAGGAAGTCAGTGCCGATATAAAGAATTAAAGCACAGATCATAGAATCATGAATGTTAAATAAGATAGACAAAATAGATAAAGAACATGAATCTATGCAAGTGACAAGGAATAAGTGACATGATGTAAAGCATGCTAGACAGGATAAGTATGAAATGCATCCAATGTGGAAAACACAGGCATTGGGCATGTATGAGAGAGTATGAAACACAAAAAATGATGGATGAAGTGTGTGTTGCAAATCTGCAAAATTCGATCGATCACAAAAATTGTGAGATCGATCTCACTTGGATCGATTTTAAAAATGAGAAATTGATAAAAGTTCGATCGATCTTGAAAATGAGTGGGATCAGTCTCACTCAGATCAATCGGAGAAAGATGTTCGATCGATCAAACTCTGTAACAGAAAACGAAAAGTCACAGATCTGTGACGTGGATGGCACGGGGCCTTCACGAACATGGTCATGGGCCCATCAACATAACAAGCATCAATCCTAGTCACTGGATTCGGCCCATAACTCCGAAAATCAAATCAAAATGAAGAAAATATAAAATATATATACATATATATATATACACACATATATACAAAGAGGTTGAAGCTTCATCTATGGCAATATTCATCATGAAAACAACTTAGATCTAATAGTTAAAGCATGTGTGCATCAGATCAAAGCTTGAAATCATGAAAGTGGGATTCGGATCTCACCGGAGTCAAGAGAGAAGTGGAGATGCGAAGGGGGTGAGATGCGAATCAAGAGCCGAGAGGAGAGAGAGTAGTGAACACGATGGACCTCGCTAGAGATCTTGTCGGAGATGGAGAAGATGGGATGCAGCGGCAAAGGGGGAACGAGGGTCTGGGATCGATTCTTGTGGAATCGATTGAAAGACCCTGAATCGATTTTTAAAAACATTCCCTTGCCAGTTCGATCGATCGAACTGACATCGATCTCTCCTTTGAATTTTTTTTTTTTTTTTAGAATTTTTGAAACTTTTGAAATATTTAAGAATTAAAAATTAAAAATTGAAAATTGAAAATATTTTTGGGTTTTTGAAAAATAAAATAAAAGAAAAGAAAATGAAATAAAATAAAATCTTTTTGGATTTTAAAATTTGAAAGTCAAAACAAAGTCAAAGATAGTGAGATGAAGAACAGAGATCGATTGGAACAAAATGTTCGATCGATCTGACAGAGAGGTAAAAATATGCAGGTTTTTGGGTTCAAAAATTTCTAAGTGTTGGGTACTGCAGATCGATCCAATGGTGAAGTTGGATCGATCAAAGAAGTTTAGATCGATCTATGAATGAGTTCGAATGATGGGATAAAGAGTTGAAATATGCAGGTTTGTGCAAGCTCAAAATTTGTCTTGTTGGAACTGAAGATTGATCGAATGGTGAAGTTGGATCGATCTAAGGACTTCTAATCGATCTGAGAACAAATTCGATCGATGGGACAGAGAGGTGATTTGGATGCAGGTCAAAAAAATTTCTAAGTGTTGGATGCAGGTAGAAGTTCGATCGATCGAATGGTGAAGTTGGATCGATCTAAGGACTTCTGATCGATCTAAGAACAAAATCGATCGATGGGACAAAGAGGTGATTTGGATGCAGGTGGATGCAGGTAAACGTTCGGTCGATCGACTACTCCTTGGAGATCAATCAAACTTATCCACAATGGTCAATTCCAACATGAAAGCTCATGCAATCCTAATCACAATTCCCAGTAATGCATATGAACTCAAAGTAAATATCTAGACTTCGTAAGAAATGAAATGTAAGATAGAAATGAGGGAGAAATAGGGTTTTGACTCCCTACGAAATGCTTTTGCTAGTCTTTAACATCTCTAGCAAAACTTTGGGCTCTTTTAGCCTGGATCAAAAATCTTGTAGTGCATCCCCTCCTCGATGGGGTGATAAGTGTTTTGAACTCTACCCAGCAAATGGTTCTTTAAGGAACTTGTTGGATTAAGCTCAAAAGATGTTTTTGGTCCTTGGTCAATTCAATCTTTGGGCTTCCACGCCCTTTCAAAATAAGACTTTGAAACAATTTTCTTTGAATGCAGGGTTGAAGATGAACTTTTTGAAACTTTGGTCTCACTCGAAAACTCAATTCCTTCACTTTTACGGTCATAACATTTTTCTACAACATTAACCTCTTCATGCTTATCAAATGTGTTGGGGGTTGGATTGAAAATATTCAACTTCACCTTCATGTGGCCAAATGAGATTTTCATTATCCCCATCCTACAATTGATATTGGCATTCGCGGTTGTCAAGAAGGGACGGCCAAGGATAATGGGAATTTGGTTCTTATGATTTGGGACCGGTCCAGTGTCAATGACAACGAAAGAAGAATTTATCAATTTTAATCAAGACATCCTCAATGATACCCCTAGGCTTTTTGATTGATCGGTTGGCAAGTTGTAAAACTACCGACGTCGGTTTCAAGTCTCCTAAGCCTAATTTGACATACACCGAGTATGGAAGAAGATTAACATTTGCTCCTAGGCCAAAGAGAGCCCGATTAATGATATGATCTCCAATGATGCATGAAGTAATAGGTGAACCGAGGTCCTTTAACTTTGGAAGAGTGTTATGCTGCAATATTGAGCTTACTTGCTCGGTTAAGACCACTTTTCTAGGTGCTTGGCTTTTGTTCTTCCTCTTTTGGGTGCACAAGTCTTTTAAGAACTTAGCATAAGCCAGAATTTGCTTGATTGCATCCAAAAGTGGAAGATTAACTTTCACTTACCTAAACACTTCCATAATTTCATTTACTTTGGCCTTTTGCTTGCCATTTGAAATGGATCCTTTTAAGGCATCCGGGAATGGAGCTTTTGGCTTAAAAACCTTTTCAAAATTTTTCTTTGAATTCTCTTCAACACAAGAGGTTTTCAAATCATTTTGCAAATCTTTCTTTTCAAAATCACTTTTCAAATCACTTTTCAACACATTCTCATTTGAAAAATCATGTATATGCAATGAAGGAGGAATAGGATGAGAAACGGGATGGGTTTCAACTTGTGGTTACACCGGTTCACTCTCTTCATTGGACATACCAAGTCCACAATCTTTCCACTTCTCAAGGTAGTCACCGCATTGACATTCTCTATTGTGTGACCTTTCGATAAGGAATGAGTCTCTACAACACATTGTTGCTTTGGTGGGGCATTCAAAGGCATTTTTCCCTTCTCTCTTGCATTTAAAGTGCTAGCTATTTACCCTACTTGGGTTTCTAGCTTTGCAATGGATTGAGACTGAGAATGAAGTAATTGTGTGTTTGCTTCTAAAGTGCCCAAAGTGATCAAAACTTTCTCTTCAAAAGCGGGACTTCTAGTATTTCTTTAGGAATATGATTGTTTAGCAAAATGAGAATTTGAAAATTGGTTTCCTTGTGATTGATATAATGATCTAAAACCTTGGGAACCTTAGCTTTGCATTGGAGGTGGAATGTACTTTCCTTGAAAACCACCTTGGGAAGGGTTTGAGCCCTCCCCTTGGCTTTTCCAAGAGAAGTTCGGGTGATTTCTCCAACTAGAATTATAATGATTGCCATAAGGATTGTTTCCTTGATTCACAAATGTTGCATTTACTTGTTCATGATGCTCACTTTGCACATGTCCATGGGGACAATTGGAAGTAGAATGTAAAACGCTCGAACAAGTCATACACGTCTCATTAGATGCATGATGAGAATGGTTAGGGAAGGAAGATACTTGATTTGCCGCATTTTAGTTGATCAAGAATTGATCAAACCTTTGAGATAATGATTTCATCTCGGCGCCAATTTCATTGGAGTGGTCGACTTAATGTAAGCCAACACTCTTCTACCACTAGAATTTCTACCATTCTTCGAGGATAAAGTTCGATGCAAAGAATTTTCACTCATGCTCTCATAAAGATGCCACACGTCATCCTCATGCCTATCAATGTAAGAGCCACCCATGGAAGCATCAACCATGCCCTTATAATTATCCGATAAGCTCTCAAAGAAATATTGAACTAATTGCCATTTGGGCATGTCATGATGTAGACATTTCCTAAGCAATTCATTAAAGTGTTCCCATACCTCATGAAATGTTTCCCCATCCCCATGTGAAAATTCCCTAATTGAAGTTCTCATGGCATTGGTCTTAGAAACCGGATAGTACATCTTCAAGAACTCTTGTTGCATTTCTGCTTAAAAAGTTATTAAAAAAGGCCTAAGATTGTTAAACCAATATTTTGCCTTGTCTTTAAGGGTGAGTGGAAAAAGGTTAAGCCTTAAGACCCCTTCCGGTATGTCTGTATATCTTACGGTGGAACATACTTCAAGAAACTCATCCAAATGCTTGTAAGGTTCTTCACTTGGAAGTCCATGATAATTAGGAAGCATTTGTATGGTTTGTGGCTTGATTTCATAGTGGTGTGCTCTAAATGGTGGCATTTGAATGCATGTGGGTGCATTATATTCATTAGGCACATAGTGATCTCTTAAAGCAAGAGGTGGATTAACAATTGGAGGTGCAACATGGGCACCTTGATTGCCTTGAATGATGGGAGATGGTGGACCATAAATTGGCCTTGGCATTCCCAATGGGACTTGGCCTTGTTGTTGTGGTGGATGAACAAATGGCCTTGGCATGCCTAATGGTACTTGCATGTGATCATGAGGCACATTGGGGTGGAGGATGCCTTGTTGGTCTATGTGACCAAGGTCCTCCACATGGTCCTCATTGTTTACTTCCATTGATGAAATGGATTGACTAGAAGTTCCTCTTCCCCTAGGGTTTGGAACAGTGGATTCAAGATGAAAATTTAAAGGGATAAGAGTGGGTCTCAATGATCTATGACCATGCACGCACAATGTAACACAACAAGCAATAAGCAATGAACAAACACTTCACCTTCATAATAAATCAATCAACAAACTTCCTCCACAAACAATGTTCCTATACTCCTATGCTTTCAAAAATATGCAAAAAACAATAAAATGCCTCCACGCAGGCTTACGATTTATCTAAGAATTCAAATACAAGCCTCCATGTGGGCCGACGATTTAACTAAGGGTTGAGTAAGGAAAAGCTCACAAAGGTCCTTTAGCGCTTCAACTCCAATTTTCAGCTTTTAGCTTTAGCAAATTTTTATTTTTTTTTATTTTTTTTTATTTTTTTTTTATTTATGATTTTAGCTTTTTTCCTTGCTTGCTTAGCCCCTTTGCTTGAATGCTTCTTTGCTTGCTTCCTAGCTCAATACTCCTAGTGAAACAAGAACAAACACAATGAGTAATAAAAAAAAAATAATAATAAAAAGCAAAATAAAGACACTATCAAATGAGTACTAATTCCTAATTGATTCCACAAATACGACGTTGCCTTCAATCAATCCCCGGCAATGGCGCCAAAAACTTGGTAGCGGCCCGGGTCGTCAACCCCGAACCCCACAGTTTGTGTGTTACCACCTAAAGGTAGTGATGTAGAGCTATGATGAATGTGGCCAAGTTTTACATTTAGAAATTGCCACTACTACCTTTCACTAAAAATATAGCTAGGGCAAGCACGGATCATCCCAAGGGATTGGTGGGTCGTACACGGTTGAGGAATTAAGATTAAGGTTAGTAGGTCGAGTGATCAAAATAATGGTTGGTGGTTGAATTACAGTAGATGCAAATTAAACTAAAGTAAGCAATAATGCAATAAAGAGAATAAAAGAGAGAGTAATCTTGGGGTTTAGAGATCACCACTAAGCATACTTTTCTACACCTTTAATGAATGATTAATGAGGGGAAGAACATGTATTACAACAAAGTGTGTGTGTGGTTGTTTCAATTAGCAAGGATGACCAATTAAGCATATATTATCTAAGCAACAGAGTGAAAATCACAATATATCAAACTAAGCCATTAATCCTTTCATTAAGCTCACAATCTAAACACATCACAAGGTTAGAGACATATGCTACTTGCATTCAAAAGCATGGAACATCAAACAACAAGCATGGATTGTCCTCCCATTTAACAACTATACTACAACTAAGCTAATGACATGAAATTAAACTAATTAAACTAAGGGAGAGGCACAATCCATCAAGAAATGAGTATAAACCATCAAGTAAATCACAAGAGCATTCAATTAAACACTATGTTTTGACAATCTCTAGATCTATAGCATTAATACACATAGACATGCATCAAAAACACAAGAAATAGAGACAAACGCATGAACATCTATTCTAGCATACATAGACATATAGATAGAATGAAATGATCAATTGGAAGCATTAAACCATATAAATCATTGAATAAATAAGATCTATATATAAAAGTGTTAAGACATGTATCACAATAAAATTCCTCTCAAAAATACATAAATCAAGAAGTAGAAAGCATGCTTAGGGCTAACTCTAGCCCCAAGAGGATGTCTAGCCACTAATGGATGATGTCCTCTAACCCTCAAGGGCAAGCTCCATGGAAGAAATCTGCTCCTTATTTGATGAAAAGCCTCCAATGGTGTCTCTAGCCTCCTCTTCTCCTTTTCTTCCTCACTAAGTATTATCTTTTCTCTAAGTCTATCTATATGTGTAAAAGTGGCTCATATTCCTTATTTAGGTAGGTCAAAAATCACCCCAAATGAGCTGAACTCGTACACCAATAATCCTCTAATGATTGGATATGAGACAACTTTTAATGAGCTGGAATTTAGAATTTTCTCGGGATTTGGGAAGTTCGATCGATCGAACTTGTGGTAAGATCGATCGAACATGGCTGAGATATATCGAATTGAAGCTGGATCGATCCTCAATAGCGGTGCCTTTTTCGATAAAAACAAATCTGAGATATTTTGAAGATATTTTTGGGAAAAGGACAAAAGTGGTTGGTAGGGTGGTACAACTGGATAAGATTAATCATTTGGATAAGGATAAGATAGTTCGATCGATCAGAGAATGAAGTTGGAACGATCGAGCATTGAGATCTTTGAATAGGGACAAACATGGCTCAGATCCATCTTAAAGTGCTGAGATCGACGAAAGTTGGATCGATCGAACTATTGTTGAGATCGATCAAAGTTGCTGAAATTCTACCTTTTGCTTCCTTTTGCTCTATTTTGCTCCTTTCTTTGATTCATCCCGGAATTGCTTCATTTTTGCTCTTATTTGGCTGAGTTAGCTTATTTTAGGGATAAGTACCTGAAAATGAAAATAACATGAAATCAATGTAAAGCGGGAAAATAAGATAGAAAAAGAGTGTAGAATACCTAAGCTTAAAGGGTTTAAATGCGCACTTTCAAGCGCTCATCACTATCCATTACGAGATATCAACAGAGAATTCAACTCAAGATGCCAACGAGTTCGATGAGAACTAGATAGGATTCTATCGGAACCCTAAAATGACAAGGGAGAGTAATTAATTACATTAATACAATTAATTACACGAAACGCTCACATCCAACAGTAACTCGTAAGAGCTATCCGGGGCAACACAGGATGGATCCTAGGTTAACACACCTATCTAAATTCTAAAACCATTGCCCTAAGAAGGAAAAATGCGAGAACCTCACTGTGAGGCTCATGAAGACAAACCTACAAAGTCCCTAATGAAGGACTAGAGTCAACCCCAACTCATCGTCCCATGACGCTAGAAACAAGACCCCAATGATGTCATCACATCGAGGTCACCACAAAACCCCAAGAGACGAAACCAACACCCCGGACGCTCCCCGACCACGTTGTGAAGCTATAAAAGAAGAACTGAATGAAATGACGCCTCCATGACCCGTATCTCATTCCACTAGACAAAGACTGCAACTCTATGCTCACCTGAGCCCTATAGAGAAGACTCTCCACGAGTCAAGATCGTGACACTATATGCGTGAAAGAACGAACGACATCGATAATAACACAAGTTATCACAACTGAAAGCAACTCACTCAGTGAATGCATAAAATAAACAGCTTGTCAATGTATGAAATATTTAGTCATACTAAAGCATATAAACATATATAGCATACTAAAGTAAACAAGCATATATCATATGCTAAAGCAGTTAAAGTAAGCTTCTAAACAAGTTGCCACATAAGCAAAAAGACATGTTATCAAATAAAAACATGCTATCAAGAAGCAATTAAACACATGGAGCATGGCAACACAAGCATGATATGCACCCAAAACCTGTTGTCCAAGTTATTCAAACCTAGGAGCTCTGATACCACCTATGACGGCCCTGGTTTTTCAAGCCAGTGCATCATGTGATGAACCAAAGTATAACCCGATAACGGATCTGAATGCGGAAGCAAAAACAGAAAACAAGACTCGGGAGATGCAAGGCACCTCTAAGAAGCCAGAGTGACCTTCCTTGAGGCCATAGATCTCAACGAGAACAATGCGGAATCGAATGATCAGAAAAGGACCGAATAGGCCTCCAAAGGCAAATTAGTCTTTTCACATGGAAGAAACGTCCCTAGGAATGTACATCATTCCTAAGACACATCCGTGACTTTTCATGAAGTCACGAAACTCAAAAGAAGTAATGGAAGCGGATTGAAAGAAAATCGGACAAATTTAGCCCCAAGGGCAAAATGGTCATTTATGAAAATATAAAATCGGGTGCTACCGAGCACACCACTAGAAAGATAGTAAAAAAATAATCAAGATGGGCTAAGAATTGCAAGATTCAGAATTCTGATGAAGAATAAATGGCAAAATAGAGAAAAACAAGAAAATAAAGCTAAAAGGATACACTGGTAATTATCCAGAAATATCCAGGTGCAACTGAGTTACACCATAGGATATAAAAAAAAAAAAAAAGAAATAAAAAAAAAAAAAAAAATCACCCTATTCGGAGTCTGGACAAGTGAGAAAAGCCCAAAAGAAGAAACAATGTCGTGGCGGCCCGATGAAGGGCTATGACAGCTACTGTTGCTGTCAGCCCACTACTGTTGCAACTAAGAGCTAAAACGGGTATCGAAATGGATTTTTTTGAAAAAAACTCAAAGAAGAAACCCCTCTTAAAATCAAGGTTTCTACCTGGGAATGCGGAAGAAAACAAAACAAAAAAAAAAAAAAAAAAAAAAAAAAAACCTTGTGAAATAGACATATTTTTGAAATTGAAATGGCATTGCAAAATTTGAAATGTTGTGAACATAGTCTTGTCTTGTTTCATTTGCTTGTCTTGAATATGAAATGTATGAATATGTTCTAAGTTGTCTTAATTGCTTGCAAGCATGACTTGAGTTTAATCTTGTATCTTTAAACTTGAAAATGCTAAGTCTTGTCTTCAATGCATAAAAGTGTTTCAAATTGACCTCTTTGAAAAGTTTTGACTGATTCAAGTGTTTTGTTTTGGTAAAATGATCTTTAAATGATGAAATGCTTTATGATCACACTTCTTGTTCTAAATGATTGGAAAAGGGAAATTTTTTAACTTTGTTTTGAAAATGAGAAGTTATGTTGCATGATTCCTTCTTTTGATGTTCATTCATTGCATGATTCTTGTTATAAATTTTTTCTATAATGCAATTGAACGTCTTGGCCCCAAAGTTTTCAAAAATTCCAATTTTGCCCGAAAAGTGTAGAGTTATCCCAAAGTTGACTAAAATGCCCTTGTTAAGTTGAAGTTTGTTCCATTTAATTCATGTCCATCCATTTACATCTGCTAAGTGTCTATGAACTTGTGTAATGTAATTCTTGATTCTTGTCATGCTTGAGCACAAGTTTGATGTCTTTTGACCTTCCTTATCATGCTTTTTGATCTTCTCTTGCAAATTGAGTTGCATTGCCATTCCAACCCAACTGTTTGAAGACAAATGATTCCATTGATGTTTAATGGCTTTGAAACTTGTCAAATGTGATCTCTTTTGAATAATTGTGTGCCCTTGGAATAATTGCAACCTGTTGCTTATATATATACCATTTTGCACACACTTATATCACATTGACAATTTTTTAGAGTTCCTGTGCATTCTTTGAACACATTTTATTGGAATTGATTTCTGCCTAAGTTTGGGGGTGTGTTATGGATTCTTAGAGTTTAAAATGCATGATTTGGATGATGTTTCTGTCCTTTGGCCTTAATATCAATTCTTGAGTTTCATTTGAATTCTGAAATGCAATTTGAGCCAAGTTTGGGATTATGTTTGCTTGATTTTGATATTTGTCTGTTGAATGCCATTTACTTGATCTTATACACTTGTGATCCATTCTTGATGACCGAGGTTCTTTCCGGTCCAGATTTTGATTCCACATTGGTAAGCTTCTTATATTCTCAGTATTTGACCATTCTCTGTTTCATTTAAGCTATAGAGGGGGCTACGATCATGAGTGATCATATGATATTGATTTTGTTGCATTACAGTACATGATATTTCTTTAACTAGAGTTTTTATTGATATATGTGCCTCATTCTAATATATGCCATCTCGTTGCATACCATGTCCAGGATTCTTTCTTGAATTTTCCTGTCACAACATGCCTTGGATTGTAGTGTTTTGCAACCGTGCATTTCACTAAGTCTTTATTACATGACATGCCTGCTTCTTGAGTCCTAGGTTGACATTTGCCATGACTATATGCTCCATGTTATCCTGTTTGCTCCATTTGATCTTCACTATTGCACTTGTAGACATTCTTGCTTAAGAATTGATATGATGTCATCCTAGGGTCTATTAGTCATGTCATTACTGCATCTACTTGAGTTTTAGGTTTGTGAATGCACGTTGCATCATTTATGCACATCATAGCCTATGCTTGCCCTTTTGACCATATTTTTGCTTAAAATGTTCCACATGTGACTTTTTTGCCCTCTATGCCATCATTGCATATCCGATTTGTTTTGTTTAGCTGATGCATATAGAATGATGATTTTGAAGCTTTCTTAATCACTTATTGCACAAACATGATCCTATTTGTCTATTCTTTGTTTCCATCTGACGCATGCATGTTTTGTGTTCTCTTATCAGTTGGTTACCTTATCCTACACCTGTTCAATGATTTATTCTTCTTGCTTTTGCAGATGTAGCACAGGCAAAAGACTCTTGCTAGGAAAAGAGTACACAGAGTGCCACAGCCTCCTCCATCTCCAATTGTAGAGTTTTCTTCCTCGTTTTCATCTTTTGCATCAGTCCATTATGAGATATCTTATATGGATGCCAAACATGCTATTATTTGAGAGGTTCCTGATGAGTCTTACTCCTATAAGGCGCGGGAGACTGAGTACAGATTTAACCATGATCTTTTCTTCGAGTTGAACCAGACTAAGTGGTCATATGATGAGCTCGTGCGGAGGGGCATTGATGCTATTATGACATCGGCAGACACAGTTGTCTATCTTCGGTTGGTTGCACTATTCTACCAGCACCTCTGGATGGATCCGGATGACAGACTTCTTCTACATACCACTATTGACGATCAAAAGATCAATATTGCTCTCTCGGCCATAGTTGCTGCTAGCCAATGCCCCCACTCATCCCCATTGGTTGCTGATTCTTAGGATCCCTTATATCCTACTACTCCACCTTTTCCCCCTAAGACGACCATAGTAGCTATATTATCTCTATATGCTGCATTTGAGGCGCCACAGCTTTGCAAATCGGGTTGAGATTGACCCCCGGCATTAGTTCTTTGACTCTGTGCTGCACCTCAATGCCTTTCCATCTGGCCATGGTACTCAGAGGTGGGAGGGGATTTTTCAGGCTCTTTACTTTTTGAGTCAGGGTTACTAGATTTCTATTCCTACACTGATTTGGGAGGTTATTTACAAGTTCTGGAAGAATCTGCATCATACGCAGAATTCCAGAGCTGCGACTTAGCCTTTGCCTTATGGCCATCTGATTACACAGCTGCTCCTGGATCAGGGTTACCAGTTTAACCCAGATAAGATTCTTGAGATTGATGTAGAGAGAGAGAGAGGCGAGCTTATGATATGCCCAGGTGAACAAAGACTTACAATTCCTGCCTTAAGAACAAAAAGAACAGAGATATGAAGAGATAGCTTGAGAGAGACAAAGCAGCAGCAGTTGACGCTGCATATGATACAACAGATAGATCTCTCCCTAGATAGAGGCGTCGCATTACCACTTCAGGGTCTACTTCACAGCCAGATGTACCTACTACATCTCAACAGGCTGACCCTTCATATGCCCTTCCAACTGAGCCGATGGCACATACTGACACTCGTTCCCACCATACCAGCACTGATTGTAGTTACAGATTTGAGGTAGCATAGCTGCACACAAACTTCATTTCTTTCAGGGCTGAGATGATGGGACGACACGAGAATGTCACGAAGCAGCATGATGACCTGGTGAGGTGACATGACAACTTGGTAGGGAGACATGATGATTTAGTCAGGTGATCTAATGAGCTGAGAGTTGAGGTAAGACATGAGCTTAGTGCTTTAAGGACAGACCTTAGCACTTCCCTCACTCGCCACAGCACCCAGATGTTCGATATGCTGCAGCACATTGCTAACATGATGACTCCAGATCCCACTACCTGATTCTATCATCCTCTCTCTCTTACTTACTATCTATCATTGATATCTGCACTTTTATGACTGAGATATTTTTGCACCATCTTGACACATGCACTGGTTTTGGTTATTTTTGGATATATTGGATATTATTTCTTGCCCTGCTGATAAGCGCCGAATATTGCATATTCAAGCGCCCTTAGCTGCATTAGTTAAATCCATTTTTTGATTATTCTTTATAAACTATCTTTATTTGCACGCTTTTATTTATTTTTAGGTTCATTGGCCAAAAAGGAGCAAAAATGGTGTTTTATTCAATCTTTGAATAGCAATGCGCTCAAGGCTAAGTTCTGGCAGCAGCGGAATCTGACTTTGCTCACCATTTTTGACCTATCAAACTCGAGAACTGGACTTCCATTTAAACATGATAGATTTAGAGCTTCGATTTAACTTTCAAAATCTTCAAACGGTTCGTCATTTAGAGTTTGGAGCAGAAAGTTATGGCTGTTCTATCAAAATTATGCAAAGTAGGTCAAGAGGAAGGAGCTCACTGGACTAACTTTGAGCACTCAAAGTCCTTAGTTCGAGGGCTCGAAGTGCTAGTTCGAGCGCTCGAACTCCGGGCAGATTCCTCTCCGGGAACCATCACTTTAGCCCACTTGCACCTTGTTTCTCTCATCTCTGATTTCCATCTTTATGGGTTGGTTGGAGATGTCTTTTGGTGGTTTTCTGTGCATTGTTTGGTGGAAAGAGATGTCTATACAAAGGAGGGGAACCACATGAACAGAAGATATATCTGATCTTAGCAAGATTTGTGGAGAGAGAAAAGGGGAGGAAAAAGATAGAGTTCTTGAAGCCAAGGAAAGGGAGCTCGAAAATGGAGGTTACAATCAAGCTTCTTCCTTCTTCTAAAGCTTCCATGGGTAACTAATCCTCCATCTAGGGAGGTGATGAGGCCCCTCCCTTGTAAGTATGTTCTAATTTAGGCTATATTTTGGGGATTACAATGTATATTCTTTGGTCTTTTCATGGTCTAGAGCATTTTGCCTTTTATAATGGATCTTCATGTATTTAAATGATTAATGTTGAGTCAATTATCTATCTTTGATGGTTTATTCTTTTAATCATGTTGCTTGCACTCTCATGGTGACAATGGTAGTGAGATCATGGAATTGTTTTAATGGCATGGAGTTGGAGGACTTTGATAGATCATTGCTTAGGTGAAACCTTTGATGATTTATGCTTATTTCTTACCTTCATGTGCTTCATCATTTTATCTAGGGCTTGATAGTCTTTCATTCAAGTAAATGTGGTTAAGCTACACCTTAGTTAGGTAGTCTAAACATGTTCACCTTTGATGGATCATGCTTGCTTCAGATTTAATGAACTTCTTGAGGATATTATAGCAACCAAGTGTTGCTATGTATCATGACCATAGTATATATTGTTTTTCCCCCAATTTAGCTCTAATCTAGCATGTGTATAGGGATGGAGGCGGATTCACTTCCCTAGTCCTCTTTACTTGTATTTCATCTCCCTTAAACTTTTGCAAACTTTTAATTTATGCACCTTAATTTCATAGCTTAAGTGACAACCAACAATTCCTCTATGAACACCTCTATCATTCTAAAAAGACTCTAGACACTTAGGTTGCCATAGATTAGCGCAGTCCCAGTGGTTCGACTTACCTGACCAATAGCCCTATTTTACAATGATTGGTGCTATTGCGAAGGTTGATTTATAATTGTAATCGACTCAACCGATCAATTTTTGGCGCCGTTGCCGGGGACTGCAAACGGTTCAGCAACCGAAGTTCTAGGGTTAACTTTGGTTTTATTGTTAATATTGTGTTTTGTGAATATTTCCTTGTGTGGTTTTGACAACTCTGTTGTTGTAAGTGTGTGAGATTCTAGGAACTCGGGGCTCACTGAGGGAACGCTAGCAAATTTGTAAGTCTAGGGAACTCCAGGTAAGTTTCTTGACCTTCTAGTTTCGAATTTGTAATATATTATGCATGTGTTAACCTTAGTGATAATTTAGTTTTAAAGCCCTTGTTGAGGCTTTTATCTTGTTTAAATTTCGTGTACAAGCATCGGTCCTTGTCGTGGCCATTTAAATTCTGTCTTGATAATTGAGGAGAAAGGGATCATTGCATGTGGATGTTTTGGTGAAGGGTTGTTGTATATCTTGTTTGTGTTGTATATATTTTGTGTGAATTTATCTTAATGTATCTAAACAAGTGGCTGAATTAGTCCTAGATGGAGGGTCATTATCTTCCAACTCAATTCTACACACCACATGAGTTTTGTGCATTTTGCTCTAGTCATACACATCATACAAGAGATTGTCCTCCACCGGGACAATTTTCAAATTTTTATCTAGAGCAACCCAATGCAAATTTCTTTGAACCGGGTAATGATCCATACTTCAATGGTTATGACTCGGGTTGGGGAGATCATCAAAACTTCTTATGGCATGACATGGGAAATTCAGCCCCACAATCTCATGGGCAACATTTTCACTCCAACTTTCAACCCAATGATCATTATATCCAGCCCTCTTCTCTTTTTCCACCATCTCAATTGGATGAGTTCATTGCTGCAAACAAACAAATGATAGAGTCTATCAACAAGCAAATGATGGATTCCAACAAATGTTGGATGACATTGTTAGCATGCAATCCACCACCTATTCTCATTCCCAATCTAGAGTTGAGTTAGATGACCAAATTACCCAAATTCAACAAATGGTTAATGTTCTAAATCATGAAAAGGAAGAAGAATTTCCCATTGGACTTGTGGCCAATCCAAAAGAAAATTCTATGAATGAGGAGATTACTCCTAGTAACTTTCATCATGAGAATGATCAAATGGTTACCACATGTGAAAATGAAGAAATTTTGGTTGAAGATCAAATTGTTACCACACAAAAAATTGAAGAATTTGTGGTTCAAAATGAGGAAAATAATGATAAAGAGATTGTCTCCTTTAAAAATCCAAAACAGCCCCTAAAGAATCCTTCACTTGATGCACCTCCTTTAATGGAGGATCCTCTAAAAGCTTGCTTGGCTCATTTCAATTGTGAGGATTTTGATGTTGACAATTCTATTTGGGAGGTAAATTCTTTGCTTGGTATTCCTCCACCCATTCACTCTCTTCCTTGGGCAACATCAAATGTATCCCTCTCTTGGGAGCTTGCACCTCCTCTCATTCCTTCACTTGAGTTATCTCAAGCTGTTGAGCCCGAACCGCCGGATAAGTGTGAGGAGAATGTTGAAAGTCTGAAGGATAATTTGTCAAGCATTCCCGTGCTCAATATGACCCTTCACAAGCCTTTGCTAGATGTGCTCTCACTTAATCCACCTTTCCATCATCCAAAACAGCCCCTAAATAATCCAAAGTTCTTCATTGAGGAAGAAGAGTGGGTTAAGGTCTTTCCTTTACTTCTTTTTAACTTTTGTCTTGAAGCTCTTTCTCCTCCGCTTTTAAAAGAACTTTCTTATTTGGGGAAGTATAACTCTCTAGAGAGACTTGGTGTAGGGTAAACCCTACTTTGAGATTCGTCTAGCTATCGACGTTAAATTTAGCATCCAAGGGAAGCAATTCTTTCTACTCCCAAGCTTCCCTCTTCTCAATTGCCTGAGCCTTGAATTTTCAGGGAATTCGCTAAGAAAAGCCAAAATTTTGACCTTCTTCGGAACTATCTTAAATTGTGTCCAAAAATTCAAACTGGTTTTCTTAGGCCTTCTACAACCTTTGTTTTCATTCCTGGAAATTTTCAGCTCCATTCGGCAATTTTATCGAATCTTTGGAATGCTTCACATGTGTATGACCTCTATTTTTTTTTAATGCATTATTGGAAAATTTTCTCCAAATTCCATTCATGCATTGAAGAGATGTTGGCAAATTGGCAATTTCAGTCATTTCACCCAAGCTTTGCTCCCTGGTCAAATTTCTAGCACTCAAAGTCCAAGCTTCGAGCCCTTGAAACTTCCATTTTTCAGTTAAGAGCCTACTAACTTCGAGCGCTCGAACCCCCCTTCCCCAGTTTTTTTAAATCTGATCTCTCCCTCTCCCGCGTCTTTCCAGCTCCTCAACCCACGACCTCTTTCCTCCATTTCCACCTTTTCTCTCTCCCATTACTTCTCTCCTACCTCCCCCACTCCCTCCATCACCCACAACCTCAACCTTTCCACCTTCCTCTTTTCCTCCATTAACTCCTACCCACATCCCACTCCTCTCTTTCTTCTTCATCCATCCCTTTATATAAGACCATCACCCCCATTATTCCTCCTCATTCCACCGGTGGCTTTCTCTACTCTTCTTCCAAGGTATGTCTCTTCCCTCTTTCTCTTCAATCTTTGTGTTTTCTTATTACATTTGAGGAGTATGGGCATCAAATCTTTGGAGTTTAATTGTGCTTGTTGCTATGCTCTATCATAGAGAGCATTGTGTCTGAAATTTTTTGGGTTTCTTCATAAATTCCTTTCATTCTCACATCTTTTCTTTCTTTATGCATACCAGGTGCTCGCTGAAATTCCCCAACCAAGTTCGCCTCTCCACATGTCTCGTGCCGGCCCTTCCCGTCGTCCTAGACCCTCTGAGGATGTTCCCGTCGTTCCTTATGAACAGCCCCGAGCCCCTTGACTCGACAAAGAGCTCAATTATGAGCTTCTCTTCCCGCTCACGGGTGTCTTTGACACTCTTCCCACCACTTCATGGGCTGTCGCAGAGCTAGTTAACTGGCGTCTTTAGCACATTTGCCAACCCGTTACCAAGGTCACCTACCCCCGTGTGGTGCAGCTCTTCTTCCAGAATCTTAACTGCCCCGAAGAGCCGCCGGTCACTCTCACCACAGCCATTGATGGCATCCCTTTTTCATTCACTCTTGCGGACATGGTGGCAGTCTCTGGCTGTCCTCTGGAGTGCCCTGATGACATTGTCAATCGTGAGAATCTCCCTTTATATGAGGAGCCGGATACTTTAATTATGGAGCAGGTTGTCGCTGCCATTTGCAACGTGGATGACCCTCATCGCCCTCGGAGCTTTACCCTCAAATCCACCCTTCCGGAGCGAGTTTGGTTCCTTGACTCCGTTCTCAAGCATAATGTTTACCCTTTGGCGCACAGCACTGAGCGCCGAGGCCTGATGTTGCAAGCCTTGTATGCCTTAGACCAAGGCAAATGGTTCTCTGTCCCAGAACTCATTTGGGACACATTTATGCGGTTCAGCGTCTTAAAAATCGGCCTTTGCCATTACCATTCTTTGTTATCAAGCTCTTGAAGTACAAGGGCTTCATGGTTCTTCCTCATGAACCAAGGGGCAATAAGATTCAAACTTTTACTCTCCGCCGGTGGACCAATGTTCTAAGCCATTCTCGGAACCCTCGGCTCACTGCTCCTCCTTTGCCCCACTCTCCATCTCCTCCTTTTTTTTAGGATGACCCCATGGCGGAGGACGCTGAAAGGGACGAGCCTCATGTTGATCTTTCGCCCAACCAAGCCTTCTTCCGGGCTAGTCTTGCCCGTCTTCATGAGCGGATGGATCGTTTTGAGATTTCTTTAGCCGACTACACTCGGACTGTGCGGGAGGACTACTTCCATGCCGAAGAAGACCGTCGCCTTGCTGCCGACGATCGCCGTGTTGCAGCGGAGGACCGTCGTATGGCACAGGAGGACCGGCGTGAGACTCAATCCCTCCTCAATGCCATCCTCGCCCATTTTCCCCCGGCCCCGTAGATAGCTGCCAGTGTTGGACTTTTTCATTTTGTTTCGTAATTGTGTATGTTTCCTTTCTGTTTTTCTTTTACTTTTCAACTTTAGGATTGTGCTATGCACAAGTTGCTCTAGTTCAACATGATTGACTCTCAGTTCCATTTGTAATCATGTTTTTATGAATAAAAATCCTTTAGCATTTTTGTTATCTTCTTTTTCGACATTTTCCGTCCATATTTTACTGTTTGTTACTATTTTTGTCGTTGTTTTGCTTTTTCTTCATGTCTCATTATAGGTGGTACATTTCAAGTTTGGGGGACGCATTTTGCGCTTTTATATAGCTGGAAACCTTTGCCTTGGTCGCTTCACTAGGTATTTTTGTTCCTTTTATCCCCTTTGCCCTTTATTTTTTCCATCTTTGTCTCACACATTGAGGACAATGTGTCCTTCCAGTTTGGGGGTGCAACTTGCATTGTTGGTTCCATATTTTTCCTAAGCAATGACAGTATAATTTGAAACTGGGCGGAGATAAAGCATATGTTTAATACCGTGGATATAGAAGCAATTGTGAATTTTTGAAAATAAAGAAAAAATATGATTTTAAAATGATCATGTGGATTCAAATTAGTCTGTATAAATGTCTCAATTAGATTCTCGTTGGATTTTCCACTCTTTTATGCTTCACAATGCACAGATGCATATTGGAAACTTAACCGTGAGGCATGTAACTTGATTAACCGTGATCTTGACCTAGTCAATCTGAATTGATGAACCTAATAGATGGATACCTTTGGTGTGAAAAATAAATAAATAAATAAATTTTGGCCAGTTTGAGTTTGTAGCCTTTCCAACTTGAGTTATTAAGCCCTAGGAGTGCCTCTACACTCAACACCCTAAAGCCATCTGGTTTGGGAGTTGTTGGCCTAATGCTTGCTATATGGGTTGGTCAGAAAGCTTAAAAGACTTAGACATTGTACGGTCATTCAAAAATATTTTTATTAAACATGGTTCGTTGGAGTTCGTAGCCTTGCCAATTCGAGCTATTAAGCCCTAGGAGTGTCTCTACACTCAGCACCCTAAAGCCATCTGGTTTGGGAGTTGTTGGCCTAACGCTTGCTATACGGGTTGGTTGGAAAGCTTAAAGGATTTCAGCATTGCACAACCATTTTATGTATCATTTTTGAGTTAAAATAAACTGTCAACAAGCAACAAAGTTGTTTGTAATTTAATTCATGCCTTAGGGACTTCATTTAAAAGGGAATTCAATGATTTGAAGACTTGTGTCTTGAAACTGGAAAAAGAAAGTAAAAGCCGCATGTTGTGAATCCAATCCACTTTCACTGAAGCTAGAGTTGATTTCCAGTCAAGAGATGACAATTGAGTTATTTATATAGACTAGGATGTTGATGCATGTTTATTGAAATGTGTTTAACCAATTTTTTTTGTATCAATGCTTCATATATGCATGGTAGTCTCCTCAATGACCCCGTCTCCAGTCCTGTGTCTGTTTCGAGTTATATTCGAACTATGTATATATTTCATTTTGCCATAGTTGATTTTGTGGTACCATTTCCATTGTTGTCATTTCATTGAGTTTTTCATTTTAGTTTTGCTAAGGGACTAGCAAAATGTAAGTTTGGGGGTGTGATAAGCGCCCAAATATTGCATATTCAAGCGCCTTTAACTGCATTAGTTAAATCCATTTTTTGATTATTCTTTATAAATTATCTTTATTTGCACCCTTTTATTTACTTTCAGGTTCATTGGCCAAAAAGGAGCAAAAATGGTGTTTTATTCAATCTTTGAATAGCAATGCGCTCAAGGCTAAGTTCTGGCAGTAGCAGAATCTGACTTTGCTCACCATTTTTGACCGATCAAACTCGAGAACTGGACTTCTATTTCAATATAACATATTTAGAGCTTCGATTTAACTTTCAAAATCTTCAAACGGTTCGTCATTTGGAGTTCGGAGCAGAATGTTATGGCTGTTCTATCAAAGTTGTGCAAAGCAGGTCAAGAGGAAGGAGCTCACTGGACTAACTTCGAGCACTCGAAGTCCTTAGTTCGAGTGCTCGAAGTGCTAGTTTGAGCACTCGAAGTGCTTAGTTCGAGCGCTCGAACTCCAGGCAGATTCCTCTCCGGGAACCATCACTTCAGCCCACTTGCACCTTGTTTCTCTGATCTCTGATTTCCATCTTTATGGGTTGGTTGGAGATTTTTTTGGTGGTTTTCTGTGCCTTGTTTGGTGGAGAGAGATGTCTATACAAAGGAGGGGAACCACAAAAATAGAAGATATATCTGATCTTAGCAAGATTTGTGGAGAGAGAAAAGGGGAGGAAAAAGATAGAGTTCTTGAAGCCAAGGAAAGGGAGCTCGAAAATGGAGGTTACAATCAAGCTTCTTCCTTCTTCTAAAGCTTCCATGGGTAACTAATCCTCCATCTAGGGAGGTGATGAGGCCCCTCCCTTGTAAGTATGTTCTAATTTAGGCTATATTTTGGGGATTACAATGTATATTCTTTGGTCTTTTCATGGTCTAGAGCATTTTGCCTTTTGTAATGGATCTTCATGTATTTAAATGATTAATGTTGAGTCAATTATCTATCTTTGATGGTTTATTCTTTTAATTATGTTGCTTGCACTCTCATGGTGACAATGGTAGTGAGATCATGGAATTGTTTTAATGGTATGGAGTTGGAGGACTTTGATAGATCATTGCTTAGGTGAAACTTTTGATGATTTATGCTTATTTCTTACCTTCATGTGCTTCATCATTTTATCTAGGGCTTGATAGTCTTTCATTCAAGTAAATGTGGTTAAGCTACACCTTAGTTAGGTAGTCTAAACATGTTCACCTTTGATGGATCATGCTTGCTTCAGATTTAATGAACTTCTTGAGGATATTATAGCAACCAAGTGTTGCTATGTATCATGACCATAGTATATATTGTTTTTCCCCCAATTTAGCTCTAATCTAGCATGTGTATAGGGATGGAGGCGGATTCACTTCCCTAGTCCTCTTTACTTGTATTTCATCTCCCTTAAACTCTTGCAAACTTTTAATTTATGCACCTTAATTTCATAGCTTAAGTGACAACCAACAATTCCTCTATGAACACCTCTATCATTCTAAAAAGACTCTAGACACTTAGGTTGCCATAGATTAGCGCAGTCCCAGTGGTTCGACTTACCCGACCAATAGCCCTATTTTTCAATGATTCGTGCTATTGCGAAGGTTGATTTATAATTGTAATCGACTCAACCGATCACCTGCATTTTCTTATACATTGATCTTGGATATTTGGTTTTAGATTTATTTGTTATATATGGTTTTTTGGAATTTTGTTATTAGTCTTGGATATTCTGTACTTTACACTGCTATATGCCATGATTTTTGCCCAGTTCTCAGTTTCACCTCTCATTTATATCATTGATGCATATGCTTTGACAGTTGTTAGTGTGACCATTTTTAGACAGGTTTTCGGAATCTAAGTTTGGGGGTGCACCTTCCAATACTCAGCTTCCGTTGCCGTGTCCTTTTGCTTCACCCATTTGGTATACTCTTTCCATTATCTATTGCTTCTTTGCACATTAAGGACAATGCACAGATTAAGTTTGGGGGTGTGTTAGCATATTTTACATGCCACACTTACTTTCTAAGCATATGGTATGATTTGAGAGTCTTGGGCTATAATTTTGATCTTTTGAGGACCATGATACTTAGAATTTAAAAATTACTTGACTTGAGAGTCCAATACTCTTTGTATGCCTTGTGGATGCCAGTTAGGAGTAAATATTTTGAAAGATTGATATCTTGCTTGCATTTGTGGTCCACATCATCCTGATCTTGTGATTGTTTTGAGATTCACTCTAAGATTCTACACTAGCACAGGCGCACACTAGCATTCATTTGTGGGGTACATGCTTTGTTGACTATTGATTTGGTTACATCCCAATTAAGCAAGTAGTGCATTGAAAGCTTTCATTCTTGATAAGGTGGATAACAAACCCTTTTCATTAAGTAGCCGGGATTCTAGCCTCATCAAGCATTGTTATAGGCTATTTTTCTGACTTGGTGCCTACTCAAAGTAGGAGGTGATTGATTCATTGAACCATATTGTATCATATCATTATAGAGATATTACCAAAGATAGAAATATTATTCTCCTCTCTATAACTAGGGTTTTGGGAAGAAAGCAAGGATGAAAATGATGATGCCAACCTCTAAGCTAGCCCTTGAGGGTTCCATAACCACTGCAATGAGTGGCTAAATCCTTCTCTTGGGGCTAGAGATAGCCATTAGGCTTGTTTCTAGCTTTTGTGTATTTTTGGGGATTTTAGTTGTAATAGATGTTTTGATCATGAATAAATATAGATTTTATAATTTCCACTTGTTCATTTAGTTCTATTCATATGTCTATGTATGCTAGAATTGATGTTCATGTATTTGTCTCCAGATTTAATGAAATTGATGCATGTCTATGTGTGTTGATGTTGTTAATTTAGTAATGGTCAAAGCATGGTGCTTAATTGAACGCTTTTGTGGTTTATTTGATGGTTCATACTTATTTCTAGATTGTGCCACATCTCCAGTTAATTAGTTTAATTTTTATGTCTCTAGCTTAGTTGTAGAGTAATTGCCTTAATTTCTTAGGTAGGTGGACAATCTATTCTTGTTGTTTGATGTTCCATACTTATGGATGCAAAGAGTGCATGTCTCTAGAAATTTGTGTGTGCACTAATTGTGGTTTAATTGAATGGATAATGATCTCATTTGATAGTTATGCTACTCACTAGAATGATTAGACAATTTATGCTTATTAGCCATCCATTCTTAGTTTTCAATTAATGGCACACACATACAAGTTATAACTTAAATTTCCTCATTAATTTACAATTGCTAGTGTTTGGTGAAGTGAAGCTTAGTGGTGAACTCTAAGCCCCAAGACCTCTCTCTCCTATATCTTTTCCCTAATTTCTAGATTGGTATTTACTTACATTGTTTTAATTGCATTTTAGTTTAGTTAACCAATTAAACCATTTTTTGATCATTCGACCTACTAATCCGACATTAATTTCCAAGCAAAAATACGTTTCCTTTCCCTTGGGACGATCCCTACTCACTCTAGCTACATTTATAGTTAGTAATGGTAGTGGCATTTTATAAATTTAAACTTGGCTACACTACACACTTTTTGCAACATCTCTTGTTGTGATGCACGACGATGACACACATCGGTCATACTACTAGGCATTGTCCTAAAGCAGGACAGGGACAGCATGTGCAGCTGGGACAGAGGGCACCATTACTTTTACCCGCTTTACATATTCCACGTGTTCAGGAACAGACCTTTCCAACTTTACCAACACCGCCACAGCCACAAGGACAGGCACCATAACAGTTACAGTATGGCAGGGTGTATAACCCTATGCCACAGGATGTTCAGGCACCTCAGGCTGTTAAAGGTATGTTTCCTATTCATAGTACACATGGTCATGTTTTATTTGATACGGGTGTTACACATTCATTCATGTCTAGTACTTTTGTTGCATTATCTGGGATGACGACGCTAGTATGCGATAGACCTCATGGTATTTCTACACCTTTAGGTGATACAGCTATTTTACATGAGAGTGATGGGCCTGTGACACTAGATATTGGTAGACTTAGGTTTCTAGCCAATCTATTGGTCCTGGACATGCACACTTGTGACGTGATACTCAGGATGGATTGGTTATCTCATTACCATGCCCAAGTTAATTATAATGATAGGTTTATTGTATTCACTATACCCAGTCAGGATATATACGTTGTTACTATGCCACGTTCTAACGAGGTTTCTAGCACCTATTTGTTCTGTGTGGAGAAAGAGACCAATGAGGAGATTTCTGTGTCACTAGACAGCATACCAGTTGTATAAGAATTTTCAGATGTTTTTCAAGAGATTCCAAGGTTGCCACCTAGTCAAAAGATGGAATTTGTGATTGACATAACTCCAGGCACTACACCTATTGCTAGGGCACCATATAAGATGGCACTAGTGGAAATGAAAGAGCTGAGGGATCAGATTCAACAATTACTCAGTTAGGGCTTTATTTATATGAGTACTTCACCTTGATGAGCACCAATTTTGTTTGTGAAGAAGAAGGATGGTTCACTTTTCTTATGTATAGATTACAGGGAGTTGAACAAGGTTACTATTCGTAACAAGTACCCTTTGCCTAGAATTAATGATCTTTTTGATCAATTGAAGGGAGCTACTTATTTCTCTAAGATTTATTTACGTTCTAGATAGCATCAACTTCGGGTTAGGGAGCAGGATGTTCCTAAGACACCATTTCTTACTAGATATGGCTTTTATGAGTTCCGTGTCATGCCTTTCAGATTGACTAACGCACCAGCAATCTTCATAGATTTAATGAACAGAGTCTTCAGGGCTTACGTAGATCAGTTTTTTATCATCTTTATAGATTATATTTTGATCTATTCTAAGATAGAGGATGATCATACTAGACATCTTCGTATAGTGTTGCAGATGCTTCGTGATCACCAGTTATATGCCAAGTTTGAGAAATATGAATTTTGGCAGTGGGAAGTGAAGTTTCTAGGTTATGTAATGTTAGAAAGAAGGATAGCGATAGATCTAGCTAAGGTTTCAGCAGTGGTAGAGTGGGGACAACCGACTTCACCTACATAGATTCAGAGTTTTCTCAGATTGGCAGGTTACTATCGTAGGTTCATTTAAGGTTTTTCGAAGATAGCAGGACCACTCACTCATCTAACTAAGAAGGGTGTATGGTTGGTATGGGATAAACACTGTTAGAAAGCTTTTGATGTGCTAAAAAACAAGTTAACTTCTGCACTGGTTCTGTCTACGCCACAGAGCGGGATAGAGTATCTTGTCTAAATAGATGTTTCTTTGCAAGGTCTTTGGTGTGTTTTGATGCAGGAGGAGAGACCAATTTCTTATGGATCTCGTAAGCTTAAGCCTCATGAGTTTAATTATCCGACGCATGATTTGGAGTTAGCAGCTGTGGTCATTGCCTTACGTATTTGGAGGCATTATCTGTTGGGAGAGTCCTTCAGATTGTTTAGTGATCACAAGAGTGTAAAGTATTTGTTTACTCAGCGTGAGCTGAATATGAGACAATGTAAGTGGTTTAAATTTATGAAAGACTATCATTTTTCTATACAGTATCATCCAGGGAAAGCGAATATGGTGGCAGATGCACTCAGCCGCCGACCCTCTGCGAGTCTTTCTGTATTATTCACTACTGAGTAGAATACTTTGAAGACAGATGATGAGTTGTTCGATACTTTTACGGCGTGCATGGTAGTTACACCTTCTATCATTCATAAGATATTGAGGGCACAACTCACAGATCAGTAGTGCATCGACAAGGTTGCAGAGATAGCTTCTGGGGATGTTCCATTCTATTATGTTAGGACTGATGGAGGCTTGCGATACAAAGGGCAGTTAGTAGTACCTTCTGCTGATGAGTTGAGGAAGGATGTGATGACTGAGACTCACCGTTCTGAGTTTTCTGTTCACCTAGGAGGAGATAAAATGTATTAGGATATGAAGTGGCAGTTTTGGTGGGCAGGTATGAAGAAGGACATTACTATCTTTGTCTCTCAGTGTAGTACTTACCAGATGGTCAAGATTGATCAACAGAGGCCACCAAGATCTCTACAGCCACTACCTATACCGAAGTGGAAGTGGGAGAGCAGTTCTATGGATGCCTAATTCATTTAAGAATCATAATTCCATTTGGGTCATTGTTGATAGGTTAACCAAATCAACTCATTTCTTGCCTATTCGCACTGATTTCACTTCGGAACAGTTGGCAAGACTTTACATTTCTGAGATTATGAAGTTACATAACATTCCGTTATCTATTATATCGGATAGGGATTCGAGCTTTGTGTTAGGATTTTGGAAGAGTTTTTAAAAGGCTTTGGGTACAGAGTTACATCTTAGTACTGTTTATCATCCTCAGACTGATGGACAAACCGAGAGAGTTAATCAGATCATGGAGGATATGTTTCGTTCTTGTGTCCTTGACTTTAAGGGTCACTGGGAGGACTATTTGCCACTTGTGGAGTTTGCTTATAATAATAGCTTTTAGAAGGCTATTGGTATGGCACCGTTTGAGGCATTATACGGTTGTAGATCTCCTGTTTGTTGGATGGAGGTTGGAGAGAGTAGATTTTTGGGTCCTGATTCATTAAGGATACCTTTAAGAAGATCGCTCTTATTAGGGATCGTATGCGCACCGCCCAGAGTAGGCAAAAGAGTTATACAGATCGTCGTACTCATGCATTGGAATTTCAGGTTGGGGATCAGGTTTTACTCAAAGTGTCTCTTATGAAGGGAGTAATGCGCTTTGGGAGGAAAGGAAAGTTGTCACTGTGATTTGTCTATCCATTCATGATTACGGATCAAGTTAGAGCTGTAACTTATCGGTTAGCACTCCGGATCATTTACATTGTGTCCACAATGTGTTCCATGTTTCCATGTTGTGAAAATTCTGCGAGATGAGGATCGTTATTAGCACATCGATGTTGGTGAGATTGAGTTGCTACCGGATGCAACATATGTGGAACCACCGTGTCGTATTGTAAACCGTCGGGATCAAATTCTTCACAATAAGGTCATACCATTAATGCGTGTCTAGTAGAGCCATCATAATGATGCTGAGTCCACTTGGGAACAAGAGGATGTCATTCGCTCATAGTTTTTAGAAATTGTGGAATAAGGTAAAGGCGAATTTCGAGGACGGAATTCCTTTTGTTAGGGGGAAAGAATGTAATACCCCTAATTTTAAAAGGATAATCTCGGTATTTTATTAAATTTTTTTAATTGTATTTTTTATTATTTATATAATTTCTTGGCTATTTGTTTAATTGTTTATTTGAATTAATTGATTATGTGTTTACTTGAAATACTTGCTTATTTAAATTGGGTGCTAAATGATGTATATTTATTATTTAACTATTAGTGTTTACTTATAATTATTTGCTACGAATTAAATGATTTAAATGTTATCTTATTTGTTTTATTTGATTTTTATTTTATTTTAAGGATTATGGTTAGTAGTAATGGACCAAACCCATGGGTCGCATAGACTACTTGGATAGGTTTAAATGGGTATGGATACTACTAATGGATAGTTATACATATATATAGGGGTATATATGTATATAAGGATATTATTATAATTGTAGCTATTATTATTAATTACTGATTAATAGTTATATAATTAATATATTATATGTAATTATAAGTTATATATATTATATTATATGTAATATTATCACGTTGAGGCAGACAGAGTATATATGTATATATATAAATGATTATATATATATATATATATATATATATATATATATATATATATATATATATAGTTAATATATAAAGTAGCCATATTAGTTTTATTTTTATTTTTATTTTTTTTCCTCTTACTTATTTTTCACTCTAGTTTTAGGAGTTGTAATGGGATTGGGATTAGGGTTTTATTTTATGCCTATATATATACATATTATAAGTCTACATAGGGTTGTTACAAACCATTAAGCAGACATAGAGAGAGGATGTGAGAAATAGAGAGAGCCGAGAGTTTTGAGAGGAAGAAGAAGATTCAGTTGCAATTGAGTCGACTCAGTTGCTAACCCCAGTCGACTTGGTGGGGCCTTGGGATGAACAGAGCCGACTCGGTTGGTAACCGAGTCCACTTAATTGACAATCGAGTCGACTTGGTTGGACTGCGACTTATGTTTTTGAGTTTTAATGACCAGAATCATTTTAAACTGGATTTAATCCTTACAGATGGGCTTAATGGACTTGGGAAGATCCCAGAATGCATGATATACCTATATAAGCTAAGGAGGTGGATAGTTTGGAAATTAAATAACCTATATGTTGTTCAGATTGGATGAAAGGATTAATTTAATTGTTTTAACAATTGAAATTAATGTTTAAACGGTTTTAAACAATTTTTGTGAAATTTTATATTGTTTATCTGAGATGTAGGTTAATTATTTGGACGGTAAGTTAGCTACATGCTATTTAAACTGTTGTATTGCTTAAATAAATGCAATATTTATCTGTATGACGCGTATTATATTATCTCTTGATTAATTGATGTATTATTATTCTGTTGCATCATTTATTGGACTGGATGGTTTAATGCACTGGTATGGGATGATGGCATTATAGGGATGGATTAACCAAAAAATTTAAGTCATACTTACTTATTTATAAGGGAATGGATTAACCAAAGAAGTTAAGTCTTCCTTATTCGTGTCAGGCCATTGTATCAGATGGATGACATTTGTTTTATGCTTACGGATTATATGTATATGATTATGGTGCCATGATATGAGCTTGGGTCTCAGGATTATGGTTAGGGTGCGTATATCGTCAGGGATGTGTAGCTAGATATAGGTGTAGTTGTGTACCCTGGTAGGTTTAGGTACTCATGCCCACTATATGTACATTTTTTGCATGTTGCCTACTATTCAGGTTGAGACAACCCTACAGTCTAATGAGGTTCCTTTAGTGTGTATATATATACATATGGACTACTTAGCTATTATTGAGTTGAATAGGGTGTATACGTGTATTGGGTCTTTGCTTGGATTGTAGTAGAGTAGAAATTATTCGTGGGCCTGACCCACTATTATTTTTCAGGTGTTTGACAGTTCCAGTCTTAGAGTTTGATCCTGCTGAGTAGAGACAATCATCATCACTCTACCGACTTCATGTAGGGTTCTATCTATGTTATCTTCTTTTCAATTTTATTTCCAGTTGGGATATTATTAAGGGTCCACTAGATGGATTCCCTCGTTGTAATGATATCGGAGGTTTTGGATATTTTTCATTCTGATGATTATTTATTATATAACTTAAGGATTTATTATTTAGTTTCTCTTTCTGCTTTTTTATTTATTCTTAGTTATTTATCTTTTGTATTCAATGCTTATTTATTACTTAATTGTTTGATATCCCTCGGGTTTGGGCTTAGTATTGCATCATTGTATTGAGTCGTCCACGGTTAGACCTTAGTGTCATCGTATTGAATCATTTTCTCATTTTATAGCACTGATGAGCGCTAAAAAGTGCACATTTAAACCCCTTAAGCTTATGTATTCTAGGACCTTTATCTATCTTACTTTCCCGTTTTAGACGAATTTCGTGTTATTGCCCTTTTTAGGTGCTCATCCCTAAAATAAGCTAATTCAGCCAAATAAGTGCTTAAAAGAAGCTAACTCAAGCTGGATGGAAGAAAGGAGCAAAGTGGAAGCAGATTGAAGCAAAGTATGGAATTTAGCAGGTTCGATCGATCACAAGTACACTTCGATCGATGGAAAGTTCATTGATTTAGACATTTCAAGATGGATCCAAGCTCTTTTGTCCTTATCCAAAGATCCCATAAAGTTTGATCGATCCAACAATTCTCAGATCGATCGAAAAGATTTCATCTTATCCTGTTGTACCATCCTACCTACCACTTTTGTCTCATTCCCCAAAATATCTCAGATCTGTCCTTATCCAAAAAGGCACCGCTATGGGAGGATCGATCCAGCCAAAGTTTAACAGATCTCAGCCATGTTCGATCGATCTCACCACAAGTTCGATCGATCAAACTTCCACAGGCCCGAAAAAAGACAAAATCCAGCTCATTAAAGGTTGGCTCATGGTGCAATCATTGGAGGAATATTGATGTGCAAGCCCAAGTCATTGGGGGTGACATTTGACCTACCTATATGAGGAATATGAGTCATTTTTACAAAAAGACTTTTGACACAATTTCCATATCATATTGTTAGTGAGGAAGAAAAGAGGAGAGAAGGCTAGAGATATAAGCTTGGAGTTCTTCCATTAACCAAGAGAGGAGCAATTTCTACCATGGAGTTAGCCCTTGAGGGTTGGAGGACACCATTCATGAGTGGCTAGACATCTTTTTAGGGCTAGAGTTAGCCCTAAGCATCTTTTCTACATCTTGATTTATGTATTTTTTAGGGGATTTGTATTGTGATATATGTTTTGACATTTTTATATACATAGATCTTGTTTATTCAATAATTTGTGTGGTTTAATGCTTCCAATTGATCATTTCATTCTATCCATATGTCTATGTATGTTAGAATAGATGGTTATGTGTTTGTCTCTAGATTTTGTGTTATTGATGCATGTCTATGTGTATTGATGCTATAGATTTAGAGATTGTCATGACATAGTGCTTAATAAAATGCTCTTGTGGTTTATTTGATGGTTCATACTCATTTCTTGATGGATTGTGTCTCTCCCTTAGTTTAATTAGTTTAATTTCATGTCATTAGCTTAATTGTAGTGTAGTTGTAGTTTAGATGTTAAATGGGAGGGCAATCTATGCTTGTTGTTTGATGTTCCATACTTATGAAAACAAGTAGCATATGTCTCTAACATTGTGATGTGTTTGGATTCTGAGCTTAAAGAAAGGATTAATGGCTTAGTTTGATATATTGTGTTATCCATTATGTTACTTAGGCAATATATACTTAATTAGTCATCCATGCTTGTTGAAACAACCACACACACACACTATTGTTGCAATACATGTTTTCCCCATCATTAATCATTCATTAAGGGTGTAGAAAAGCTATGCTTAGTGGTGATCTCCAAACCCCAAGATCTCTCTCTCTCTTATTTTCTCTCTATTACATTTAATTGTATACTTTAGTTTAAATTGCATCTAAGTATAATTCAATCACCAACCAATCTTTTGATCACTCGACCTACTAACCCTAATCTCGATTCCACAACCTAATACGACCCACCAATCCCTAGGGACGATCCCTACTCACCCTAACTATATTTTTAGTGAAATGTAGTAGTGGCAAATTATAAATGTAAAACTTAGCCACACTCATCTTAGTCCATCTTTTAGGCTTCGGTGCGTGACGAGCCCCAAGTTTTTGGCGCCATTACCGGGGATTAATTAAAAGCAACATCGTATTTGTGGAATCAATTAGGAATTAGTACTCTTTTGATCGTATCTTTACTTTATTTTCATTTTGATTTTGGTTACTTATTGTGTTGGTTCTTGTTTGACTAGGTGCATTGAGCTAGAAGGTGAGTAAATGAGCATTTTGAGCAAGGAAGAAGCTAAAATCTAAAAAAAATTGCAAGGCTAAAATTGAAAATTGAATTGAAGTGCTAAAGGACCCTTTATGAGCTCTTTCTTAACTCAATCTCTAGTTAAATCGTCGGCCCGCATGGAGGCTTGTATTTCAATTCTTAGATATATCGTAAGCCCGCGTGGAGGCAATTTACTTTTCTTTGCATGTTGTTTAAGCATGGGAGTATGGGATCATTGTACGTGGAGATTTGTTGATTGATTTGTTACGGGGGCGAAATGTTTGCTTAGTTGATTTCATTGTTGTGTTTCTTGAATTTCATACGGTCTTAACCAACCCCATCATAACCAATTGAAAATTTAGAGGGTTATCTTGGTTATTTAGACCCGAACTTCATGGAGCATCCTCCTTTCAACCAATTTCCTCCCAGAGTTCAAGCTCTAATTCCTCCAATGATCCTTCATGATCATTATAATCTTCATGAATACCATGCACCGACTTGCATCATGTTTCCTAATTTTGAGGCCAATCAATATGAAATTAAGCCCGAGACCATTCAAATGTGTCCACTATTTTATGGCTTAGATGGTGGGGAGCCATATAAACATCTTGATGAATTTCTTGAAATATACTCCATCGTGAGGTATATGAATGTCCCGGAGGAAGTCTATAGTTTACTTCTCTTCCCTTTCATTCTTAAAAATAAGGCTAAGCATTGGTTCAACAACTTAGGGGCAAATTCAATAACTTCTTGGTTACAAATGCAAAATGAATTTTTAAAGAAATTTTACCCCGTGAGTTTAACCAATGTTATGCGAACTTCTATTCGTGAATTTTCTCAAAGGGAAGGAGAACTTTTACATGAGGCTTGGGGAAGATTGAATAACTTGCTAAGAAAGTGCCCACATCATGGTATTCCAAAATGGCAAGTTGTCCAATATTTCTATGAAAGCCTATCCCACACTCACAAGGACATAGTTGATACCTCGTGTGGAGGATCATATTTTGGGAAAAATTGAAGATGATGTTTGGCACCTTTTTGAGAAAATGAGTGAAAATTCATTGCATAAATGTCACACTTCTCGGTTGAGTCATGATTCTAATAAAAAGAAAATTTTGAAAGTGTGTCAAATTGGAAGTCCAATGGAGATTGTTGCCGAGGTCAAAACTCTAACTCAAAAACTTGATCAATTTTTATTGAGTCAAAAGCCGGCAAAACAATCATCTCCTCTTCTTAATCATCATTCTTGTGAGCCATACATGACTTGTTCAAGTGTATTGCATATTACTTCCAATTGTCCCTTTGGACATGTACTTGATGAACACTATGAACAAGTCAATGCCACATTTGCTCACTCTCTTTCAAATGCTTATGTTCCAGTGTGGAGTGAACATTCAAATCCTCTTCAAGCTAAAAATTTTCAAAACTAGTCTATTACTCCTCATCAAAGAAATAGAGGCTCAAAAGGATTCATCTCACCTTCTTCTTTTCATCAAAGAACGAACCATTTCTCTCATCCTCAAGCTTATAATTCTCAAAGTAGCTCTAATCACCCTCATGAACTTTCTAGCAACCCCACATTTGAAGATAAGGTCTTAGTAGCTTTGGGTAGTTTGGAAATGAACACTAATTTGTTGCATTCTCATTCTCAATTGATATCAAAGCTTAAATCTCAAATCGGGATGATAGCTAATGCATTGAATGCGAGAGAAATTAGTAAATTGCCGAGCTAACCCAAAAGGAACCCAAAAGCTCAACATTTTGTGGAAGCAAACTCCACATTAGGGTGTCTTTCCCAAGAGCAAGTGCAAGCAATTATTACTTTGAGAAGTGGTAGACAAGTTAACAATAGGGCTGAACAATCAAGTGAAGATAGTGAATCGGTGCACCCAAAAGTTGACACCCATCCCATTTCCAATCCTATTCCTACTTCCTTAGATGAGTATAGCCCTAGAGGGAATTCTCAACCTTCTTCATCATCCCCTCAAGTTGCAAGGTCTTATGAGCCAAAAGCTCCATTTCCTTATGCTTTCAAAAGAAACTTTGCCTTTTGGGAGGCCAGAGGGAAAAATCTATGACATAATGGAGGTTTTCAAACAAATTAATATAAATCTTCCTCTCTTGGATGCAATTAGGCAAATTTTTCCTTATGCAAAAATTTTGAAAGATCTTTGCACACAAAAGAGGAAGAATAAGGGACAAGGCCCTAAAAAAGTGATCCTAACGGAGCAAATGAGCTCCATTATTCAACATAACATTCCACCTAAGTTCAAAGATCCCGGTGCGCCAACCATCTCACGTGTAATTGGAACCCATGAAGTTCTTAGAGCTCTTCTTGACTTAGGGGCAAGTGTTAATTTGATTCCTTACTCCGTGCATGTCCAACTAGGTTTGAATGAATTGAAGCCAACCTCGGTGGTGCTTCAATTGGCCGATAGATCCTTTAAAACACCTAGGGGCATGATTAAGGGCATACTCATCAAGGTTGACAAGTTTTACTTCCCGTTTGATTTCGTAGTTCTTAATACCGAACTAGTTGCAAATCCCACCAATCACATCCCCATCATCTTAGGAAGGCCATTTCTTGCTACCGCAAATGCTACCATTAATTGTAAATTCGGTGTTGTGGACCTTTCTTTTGGTAATATGATGGTTAAGCTTAATGTTTTTAATGCAAGTCGACATCCCATAGATGTGGACGAGTGTTGTCTCATAGATGTCTTGGATGAGGTTGTTGAAGAGTCTATTCCCACTATGGTCATAAAACAACCAACTGAGGATGATCTTTCATCTCTTCTTTTGGAGGACCCCCTTGTATCTTGTTTACTTGAAATGTATGGTAATTGTAGGTTTAATAGTGAAAGGTCAATGAATGAAGTTAATAATCTAATGGAATCCGTTGCAAGTTTGGATTTTTCACCTTGGAAAGATCCAAATAACCTCTTCCTCCACTCTCTAGCACTCCACCGGTTCCATCTCTAGTCTCTCCACCCACTCTTGAGCTCAAAACTCTCCCTCCCGATCTTAAGTATGCCTTTTTAGGTCCGTAAAAGACTCTTCCGGTCATCATATCTTCAAATCTTGAAAAAGATCAAGAGAGTTCTCTTTTGAATGTGCTTAAGGAAAATAAGGAAGCCATTGGGTGGAGTGTGGCGGATCTAAAAGGGATTGACCCTTCCATTTGTATGCATCGCATTCTTATGGAAGAAGATGCAAAACCTTTTAGAGATGCCCAAAGGAGATTAAATCCAAACATGAAACAAGTGGTTAAGAAAGAGGTAGTTAAGCTCTTATATGCTGATATTATTCTTCCAATTTCTGATTGCAAATGGGTGAGTCCAACTCAAGTAGTTCCCAAGAAATCGAGAATTACGGTGGTTGAAAATGCAAAAGGTGAGGCAATTTCCAAGCGTACCGCCAATTCATGGCGAGTATGCATTGATTACCGAAAATTGAATGCCGCCACTAGAAAAGATCACTTCCCTTTGCCATTTATTGATCAAATCCTAGAAAGATTGGCCGGGCAATAATTCTATTGCTTTCTTTATGGCTATTCGGGTTACAATCAAGTAGCCCTTGACCCCTTAGACCAAGAGAAAACCACATTTACTTATCATTTTGGCACATTTGCTTATAGACGGATGCCATTTGGTTTGTGCAATGCCCCTGCCACATTTCAAAGGTGTATAATGTCAATTTTTTCGGACATGGTGGAAGAGTATCTAGAGGTCTTTATGGATGATTTTTCTGTCTTTGGGTCATCAATTGATGCATGCCTCAAAAACTTGAATTTAGTGCTTAAAAGATGTCGTGAAACAAATCTTGTTCTTAGTTGGGAAAAGAGCCATTTCGTGGTTCAAGAAGGTATTGTCTTGGGTCACGTCATCTCAAAAAGGGGAATCGAGGTGGATAAAGCGAAAGTTGAGCTCATTTCTGAATTACCTCCACCTTCTAAGGTGAGAGAAGTTCGCTCCTTTCTAGGTCATGTCGGCTTCTATCGCCGTTTCATCAAAGATTTTAGCAAATTGCTAGACCCTTGTGCAATCTTCTCGCCAAGGAAACTCCTTGTGTTATCATCCGCTCCTAATATGCAGCCTCCCATTACCATTTAAAATAATGTGTGATGCTTCAGATTATACCATGGGAGCAGTTTTGGGACAAAGAGTAGGAAAGCTTCCATGTGCTATATACTATGCAATCAAAACTTTCTCGGGAACTCAATTGAACTATTCCACTACCGAAAAAGAGTTACTTACCGTAGCATATGCCCTTAATAAATTTCAGTCCTATATCTTAGGGTCTAAAGTTGTTGTCTATTCTGATCATGCTGCCTTGAGACATCTTTTGACAAAGAAAGAAACAAAACCTAGATTGATTAGATAAATTTTGCTTCTTCAGGAATTTGATTTTGAAATCAAGGACAAGAAAGGCACCGAAAATGTGGTTGCTGACAATCTTTCAAGGTTATTGATAGAACCTTCCCCTAGCCCACCAATACATGATTCTTTTCCAGATGAACAGCTCTTTCAAATTTCCATTAGACAAATGCCTTGGTTTGCCGACATTGTGAATTATTTGGCAATTGGCAAGCTTTCAACTTCTTGGTCAAAGAACGAGAAGAATTGTTTCTTTGCCAACATCCAGAATTATTATTGGGAAGACCCTGTCTTGTACCATTATTGTCGGGATCAAATTGTGAGGAGATGCATTCTGGAGAGCGAAATTCCAAGTGTTCTTGTGTTTTGTCATACGCTTGCATGTGGTAGGCATTTTAGTGCAAAGAAGACTGCCTTGAAGGTTCTTCAAAGTGGGCTCTTTTGGCCCACTATCCATAGAGATGCTTACAACTTTTGCAAGTCGTGTGAGAGATGTCAAAAGATGGGATCAATGTCAAGAAGAGATATGATGCCCTTGACCAATATTCTTGTTGTAGAAATCTTTGACATATGGGGCATTGATTTTATGGGTCCATTTCCTATGGCCTATGGTTTTCAATATATTCTCCTTGCTGTTGATTATGCTTCCTAGTGGGTGGAAGCTTGTGCTACCAAAACAAATGACCATTCCATGGTTATTCAATTCATCAAATCCAATATCTTTACTCGTTTTGGTACGCCTAGGGCTATGATAAGTGACGAAGGAAAGCATTTTTGTAACCAATTCTTAAGGCATTTATTTCTTAAGTACTCCGTTACTCATAAAGTGGCCACTCCTTACCACCCTCAAACAAGTGGGCAAGTAGAAGTGTCTAACCGAGAAATTAAGCATATTCTTGAGAAAACGGTTAACACCACCAGGAAAGATTGGTCACAAAAGTTAAATGATGCTTTGTGGGCTTACCAGACGGCACATAAGACTCCCATTGGCATGTCTCCCTATAGACTTGTATATGGAAATCCTTGCCATCTTCCGGTTGAGTTGGAACATAAAGCCTTGTGGGCGATTAAAAAGCTCAATCTTGACCTTGATAAAGCCAGAGAAAACCGGTTATTATAATTGAGTGAGTTGGAAGAGTTGAGACATAATGCTTATGATAATGCCAAACTCGATAAAGAAATAACTAAAGCTTTCCATGATAAGCACATTATGAAGAAGTCTTTTGAACCCGGTCAAAAAGTTTGGCTCTTCAACTCTAGATTGAAACTCTTTCCTGGGAAGTTGAGAACCAAATGGGAAGGTCCTTATGAAGTCATCTCTGTTGCACCTCATGGGGCGGTTGAAATTCAAAATTTAAAAAAGGGGAACATTTTTAAGGTTAATGGGCAGAGATTAAAACCCTACATTAAGGGACAAGTCTTCCAAAGACATTTTGAAGCTGCACATCTAATAAACTCTATTTATGAAGACATCTAGGGTTGCAATACAAAATGAAAGAGTTTTTGCCTGTTCGATCGATCTCAATGAAAGTTTGATCGATCGAACATCATGCCTGCATCTAACTTGCATCCAATCGCCTCTCTATCTAATCGTGCGAAGGAAACCTGCATATTACAGCTCTCTGTCTGATCGATCATAAATTCTTCGATCGATCCAGATTTATCTCGAATCGATCTGCAGTCTCAATACTTAGAAAAATTTTGAACTTGCATCCAACCTACATCCAAAGACCCCTCTGTCTCATCATTCGAACATGTCTGCAGGTTTATGCATGTTCGATCGATCGAAAAGTTTTTGAGATCGATCTGAACTTGATCGATCTGAACATCTTTAGTTTGACTTTTTCTTCCCTTTTTGAATTTTATGCTTATTTATTCAAAGCAGCATTACGTCTAGCTAGAGACGTTAAACTTAGCAATCATTGTTCATATTTTCTTACGTATTATTTAATCTTGTTTCATTAAAAAAAAAAAAAAAAAACAAAACAAAACTATCATATTTCACCATCGTGCCCTTATGTGTAGTCATGCTACTTCATATTTTCTATTGGGCTTGATCTCATATCTCTCTTTCATCTTATGTTATATTGCTTTAGAATACATGATTTGATTATTCTTATCCCATTTGATATTTGATGTGAGTTTGCTAGTGTGGTTATTAAAGTAGGTCGTTGATTCCAAGTTTGGGGGAGACGTCTTTCGAATTGGATCATTGCCGGGCTTCATGTCTTTGCCACCACGGTATACTCTTTCCATCTTTTTCATTGTTCTCATTGCACATTGAGGACAATGTGCGGTTTAAGTTTGGGGGTAAGGTGTCTTTGTTGCATTCTACTTAAGTTGAGCTTTAATTACATGATTGAGATTAGAGATCCATGTTAGCTATGATTTTGATCTTTTGAGGACTATATTGCTTAAAATTTAAAAATTGCTCGACTTGATAGTCCAATACTCCTTGTATGCCTTGTGGATGCCATTTAGGAGTAAATTTTTTGAAAGATTGATATCATGCTTGCATTTGTGGCCTACATCATTCTGATTTTGTGATTGTTTTGAGATTCACTCCAGAATTCTACACTAGCACATGTGCACACTAGCATTCATTTGTGGGGTACATGCTTTGTTGATTATTGAATTGGTTATATCCCAATTGGGCTAGTAGTGCATTGAAAGCTTTCATTCTTGATAAAGGTGAATAATAAACCCTTTTCATTGAGTAGCCGGGATTCAAGCCTCATCAAGCACTGAATTTCATACGCCGAAAGGTGGAGGGCCTAAACTCTAGGTTAATAATTGAACTTAAAAAAAGAAATAAAAAAAAGAAGAAAAAAAAAAAAGTTGCAAAAGCAATAAAAAAGTGAGGACTTCTCCCAAAATGTGAGAAGTGGGAAATGATTAGATGGAGGTTGTTTTGATTTGTAGCCTAGTTGATTTAAGCTTGTAAGTCCTTAGGGGTGTTTGAACACCGAGTGCCGTAAAGCTGTCCGGTTTGGGAGTCATTGACCTAACGCTCGACCTTATAGATCGCTAGAAAGCTTAATAGATCAACACATTGCACTATACTTCCATCTTTTATCCTTAGGATAGTATTTAAAAAAAAAAAAAAATCGAGTGAAAAGAATAAGCGCACCTAGAACAATAAATCTTTAATAAAAGGTCCACTATTTGTCTTGATGATCGGTACTAGATTTGTGTGCTACTTTGAGGGTAAGAATGTGATCATTTCTTTAGTTGGCTTAGATAGCAACATACTTGATGCCGGTCCACTCAAAAAGGATTCTAGAGTTGTTTTGATTTGCATGATCATTTTCTTGATGTATGGAGGACCATATTTATTTGCTTGATGTTGAGATTTTGGGAGATTGCTTGGAAATGGTTGAAAATTTGCGTACTTGAGGTAGTTCTCTCCCAATGCTTGTTTGCAATATTGGTGCCTTTTTTGTGAGAATAAGCTTAATGTTTGTGGGTATCATTTCTGGAAACCCTCATGAGACTTCACTAGTCCACTAGGGGTAACCTAGGGGTTTAAAAGGCTTGTTGTATGCGCTAAATGCAATCGCGTTCCCTACGAAAGTGGCGTTATCCATTTATTACTTTCTAGATCATAGTTATATAGTTGTTCATTTCATTCCTTTACTTTATAGTTTTCCTGTTTAGGTCAATAAAGTTAAAACAAGCTAAAAATGGTTTCTTAATGCCTTTTTGGAGTTAAACTAAGTCTTGGAGAGAATCTGGAGCAAAAGGAGGCTGATTCGGAGCAAAAGGAGGCTGATGCTGAAAAACTGCCAAGTGAGATAGATCTGATAAAAGTATGATAGATCTAAGAAAAATGAGATCGATCAGAGTTGGATCGATCGAACCCAGATTGATCAAAAGTTGGATCGATCGAATAAACTCTAATCAATCAAAGAAAAGTATGATCGATCGAAAATGTGCTGGTAATGAGCTGTCTAATTCCCGAGCGCGCCAATTTCTACCTACCACATAGTTGCAGGATTAGATATTTTTGGGCTATATTTCTGACTTAGTGACTAAGAAAAGGACCTTGTATTTAAAGGGAATTAAACCATTTTGTAAGGGAGCTTTTATCATTTTACTTTTACATTGTAATTTTATTTTCTCTCTCTAAAAAAGTTAGAGATTAGGGTTAGAAGAAAAGAAGGAAGTGGAGGCACATCTCAAGAATACATCTCTAGATCCACACGCACTCTCTCTCTAGAGCTTCAAAGAAGAAGAAAAAGAAGATGGAGCCATGTTTGGAGCTGACCTTTGAGGGTTTCATGACCACATCTACCTCCTCCATGATTGGCTAGATCTACACTTAGGGCTTGGATGAGCCCTAAGTGTTGTGTAATCTAAACCCTTGTATTTCTATTTTTGGGGATTTATATATATTGTTGTGATTAGTGTTCTAAGCTTGTGAATTTAGTGAATCTTAGTATATTTCTATGATTTCTATGGTTTAATTTTTCCTATTAATTCTTTAGTTTATTTACATGTCTATGTGTGATTAAATTAGGAATTATTTCTTACATAATTCATATGGATTAATTCTTTCTATTGGTTCTCTATTTGATTACATGTTGTCTTGTGTGTGATTATTTGGGAATTGATCTCTACACTAGTTTTTCTATATTGGTTGCATGTCTATGTGTAATTAATTAAGGATCTAGTGATGGCTAAGCATGGGTTTTCATTGAATGGGTTTGTCAATTAGATTAATAAATTATTCTTATGCTTGATGGGTTGTTCTACAATTTAATTCATGCTTGTAGGTAGGTAGACAATCTATACTTGATTTGACATTCCATGGCTTATTATTGCAAATTCCATGATTCTCTAGATTGATGTGTGCTACAATTGTGACTAGTTTGATTGGTCATGCTTAGATTTGATGGGTTGTTCTACACTTAGTTTATTTGTCGGTTAGGTAGACAATTCATACATGAATTTGATGGTCCATGCTTAATATTGCAATTAGTAGTCACATTTTGTTCACAATAATGTATTCCCCATTAATGGAAAACAAGTGGTTAATTACACGAGCTTAGTGGTGATTCCAACACCCTAAGACCTCTCTTTATATCTCTTAAATCCCTATCTCTCACTAGTTTACTTTACTTGCATTTTACTTTCATTGCACCTTAATTTAATCAACCAATCTCTCTTTTTGCAATCATTTGATACGCTAAAGTCGAAGTTAAATTCCAACACGTACAATCTCTGTGGACGATCCCTACTTGTTATACTTCATTAGTTGTAGTAGTGGTTTTTATAAATGTAAATTTGACTAGAAAAACTTCCGAAACCACATTCATATTTTGACCTTGCGAAGCGACCTCTCGCATTAAAAAGTCCGTTTTCTAAACACTTGGAAAGGGGCTCGTCAAGCACGATGCCACTACAAAAGGAATAAAGGGAGTTAGCCCTAGGTCGACAAGGGGTGATGTTAGTGAGAGTTCTAGCTCCAATCCCGTGGAGCAGGTCGATGAGGATACACTTCTTAGGGACTTGATTCCCCCTAGAGGTGTCTCCACTAGAAGGGACAATGTTGAGGCACCCATTGAAGTGAGTGAAGGTTTAGCTAAGTTGGCATTGAACCGTCTATTGCAAAATGCCTTAGGGTTACAATTGCTTCTCTTCGACAACCGGTACCACAACCGGTAGTTCAGGTAGAGGAGACGGCAGCATAGAAGCGTCTCAAGTTGATTACTGGGTTTTCAAAGTTGATGCCAGTGATGTTTGAGGGCGGTGCGGATCTAATGGAAGCTGACGACTACATGGATCAGGTGAAAAACCACTTAATTTCAATGGATGTGACGGATGATCATTTAAAAATAATCCCAGCCACTTACAAGTTTTCAAATGATGCTAAGCTTTGGTGGAAGTCAGTTACTAATCAGCACAAGATAGATGAGATGAGTTCGGAGATGTTCAAGGAGTTGTTTTATGAGAAATATTTCTGGCTACCAAGAAGTGGGAGCTAAGGAAGTAGTTTGATGACCTTAACCAGGGCAATATGTCGATGACGAAATATGAGAAGAAATTCACGTCTTTTTCTCGCTTTGCCCCAGAAATAGTGATGAATGAGGTTGATAAGACAAGGAAGTTTGTCTCGGGCCTTCATTACCAAATGAGGCCATTAATTACGGCAAAGTACTTTAAGGTTTATGCAGAGGCAGTGAAAAGGGCACTAATGTTAGAAGCGGAAGCAAAAGATAAAAATGCAGGAAGGGAAAAGTGAGACAAAAGAGGAATTCCAAATCATCTTCTGAGGGACTATCATGGAAGAAGAAAATTGGTGGTTCATCTTAGTTTCAGGGGCAGCAGTCTGCACGATCCGCTCCTACTACTCCTATACCAGCTGGATCGGATAAGAGTGAAGCTGTTTGTTACCAGTGTCAGTAGCCTAGACATTACAGGTCCAAAGGTCCTAGAACCCATCTGCAATTTCTACAGCATCGAGAGCTTGTTATGGGTATGGCCAGCAAGGCCATCTGATTCGGGATTGTCTAAATCGAGGAGGAGGTACAGGTAGTGGCAGGGGGTCATAGTAGAGGCCATCACAGCCTGCTACAGCTCAGTCAGGTTTCAGACCGCCGCCACCACCACAGCCTGCCATGTCTTCACTCACGACTAGCTAGAAGGGATACTCCTACTCTATCAGTGCAGTAGTCAGATGTTCAGGTTAGTAGTTCTCAGGCATAGGCACCGCAGGGAAGCATCTTTGTAGTTGTCCAAACTGACACATCTTCTGGTCCATCAGTTCTCCGAGGTATATTTCCAGTGGTTAGTTCTTGGGCCCGTGTTTTGTTTGACTCTGGTGCATCTCATTCCTTTATGTCATTATCATTTGCACTTACATCGGGGTTAGAGGTCAGTTTCATGGATCGGGTGTTGTGTGTTAACACGCCAGTTGGGGTTTCAGTGTCTTTGAGCAGAGTTATGAGAGATTATTCCATTGTGATCGCCGGATGGACTTTTGGGTTTGATCTCATACTCTTGGGGATGACTAATTTTAATGTCATTCTCGAGATGGATTGGTTAGCTTTATTTCGGGCTACAATCGATTGTTTCAGAGGCAAAATCACAGTTTGCACTCCTGAGGGAGACTAGTTCTTTTTCATGGGAGATCGGAGTGATTCCCAATCTTTATCATTGTATGAAATTCATGGACAGAGTCGTGGTGACCACTTCTTGGCTAGTCTTTTAGCCGAAGAAGATGGTGTGGTAGAAGGAGTTTATCTAGCAGTTGCTTGTCTTTTTTGATGTTTTTTCGGAGGATTTTATAGAGTTGCCTCTACACCAAGAAGTGGAGTTTACTATTGATTTAATGCCCGGTACCGCGCCAATTTCTATGGCACCGTATTGTATGGTACCGATAGAATTAGAAGAATTAAATAAGCAGCTTAATGATTTGAGGATGAAGGGTTTCATTCGACCAAGTGTGTCACTGTGGGGCACACCGGTCCTGTTTGCTAAGAAGAAAGATGGTTCTTTGAGGTTATGCATTGATTATCAGAAATTGAATCATGTCACCATCAAAAATAAGTATCATTTGCCAAGAATTGATGATTTGTTTGATTAGTTAAAGGGAGCCAGTTGATTTTTGAAGATTGACTTAAGGTCAGGCTATTAACAGTTGCGGGTTAGGAATGAGGATTTTCCAAAGACGGCGTTCCATACTCGGTATGGACATTATGAGTTCCTTATTATGCCCTTGGTTTGACTAATGCACCAGCGCATTTGATAAGCGCCGAATATTATATATTCAAGCGCCCTAAATTGCATTAGTAAAGTCCGTTGTATGTTAATTTATGTAGATTATCTTCATTTCTATGTTTTTATGCATTTTCAGGTTCATTGGCCAAAATGGAACAAGAATAAGGCCTTGTGGAATCTTGAGCAACAAAAGGTGCCAATGCTGAATTCTGGCAGCAGTAGAACCTGGGATTTGCTCGCCATGTTGACCTTCCAAACTCGAGAACTGGACTTCCCTCATAACATGAAAGATTTAGAGCTCTGAATCAGCTTTCCAAATCTTCAAACGGTTTGTCATTCGGAGCTCGGAGCAGAGAGTTATGGCCTTGTTACCAGAGGCGCGCAGAACTGCCTGGCAGCAATGAAATTCTGCCTTGATCTTCATTTTCGACCAACCATCCTTGAGAATTGGATCTCCACCAAAACATGAAATATTTAGAGCTCTGAATTAGCTTTCTAAATCTTCAAACGGTTCATCATTCGGAGTTCGGAGTGCAAAGTTATGGCTGTTTAACCAAAGTAGGTCTGGGCGGAGCAAGTGAAGCATGGGCATTTTTACACTAAATTCGAGTGCTCGAGGCCTTGCTTAGAGTGCTCGAATTTTGGGCAGAATGCCCTTCGGAAATGGCTCATTTCAGCCCACTTGCACCTTGGTTTCTTCACTTTGCTTTCCTCTTTAATGAAGTGGTTGGAGATGTTGGTTGGTGACCTTTTGGTGGTAGATAAGGCAAGGAAGGCCACACATATCATTATCCCATATTCTACAAGATTAGAAGAGAGAGAAGAGAGCAAGGAGATAGAGTTCTTCAAGCTTGAAGAAGGGAGCACGAAAATGGAGGAGGTCTTCAAGCTTCTTCCTTCTTCCATTGCTCCTATGGGTAACTAAATCTTCTCTAGGGAGGTGATGAAGCCCCTCCCTTGTAAGCATGTTCTAGTGTAGATTTTACTTTTGGGATTTCAATGTATTATTGTTGGTGATTTTATGATCTAGAGCATCATATGTGTTGTAATGAATTCTAATGTCTATACATGATTATTTTGAGCTATTCATCTTGTCTTAGATGGTTTCTCTTCCTAATCATATTGCTTGCATTTCCATAGTGACAATGGAAGTTAGATCATAGAATGGTTTTAATGGCATGGAGTTTGAGAACTTTGATAAATCATTGCTTAGGATGCCCTTTGATGGTTTATACTTGATTCTTAACTTTGTGTGCTCTCATCATTTAATTAAGGGCTTGATAATCTTTGGCTTAGGGAGCATGTTGAAGACTACACCCTAGTTTAGGTAGTTCAAGCATGTGAATCTTTGATGGATTATTCTTGTTTTTGATTTAATGAACCTCTTGAGGATAGTATAGCAACCAAGGGTTGTTATGTGTCATGACCATCATTTATGTTGATTTTCCCAATTTAATCTCAATCTAGAATTTGTATAGGGTTGGAGCGGATTCATTTCCCTAGTTTTTCTCTATTTGTATTTCGTTTCTTTTTAATTCTTGCAAGTTTCTAATTTATGCAATTTCAATATTCTTAGCTTAAGTGACAGATAACAAAACCTTTATAAACCTTTCATCATTCTAGAAAGATTCTAGACACTAAGGTTGCTGTAAGACTAGCGCAGTCCCTGTGGTTCGACTTACCCGACCAATAGCCCTATTTTACAATGATTCGTGCTATTGCGAAGGTTGATGCATAGTTGATCAACCGATCAATTTTTGGCGCCGTTGCCGGGGACTGCAAACGGTTTAGCGACCAAGGTTCTAGGGTTAAATTTAGTTTGATTGTGAATACTGTGTTTTGTGAATATTTCTTGTGTGGTTTAACCTTTTTTGTGTTGTAAGTGAGATTCTAGGAACTCGAAGCTCGCCGTGGGAATGCTAGCAAATTGTAAGTCTAGAGGACCCCAGGTAAGTCTCGTGACTTCTAGTTTCGAATTGTGAATATCGTGCATGTGTTAAGCTTAGAAGTAATTAAATTGCAAGCCCTTGTCGAGGCTATTTCAATTGTTTTAAATTTCGTATTCAAGCATTGGTCCTTGTCGTGGCCATTTACATTTTCCGTCTTGATAATTGAGGAGAAAGGGAACATCGTATGTGGAGTTGTGGTTGATGAATTGCTTTGTTGAGTATATGCTTTGTTGTTGATGTTCGGTCGTAGGTCACTTTCCTTACCCACAATCGATTCGCCCATTGATATCAATTCTCTTGAAAGAACTCTTAGACGGAACCTTAGGGAACCCACTCTTACAAGGGACCTTGAAACTGAATTCAATATAATGGGGGATAACGTAGGAAATCCGGGGAATGAAAGGGCTGAAATTCCTAATATCGAGCCAATGACTCTTAGAGATCATTTCATCCCTACCACCTATGCTTCTCCATCTTGCATAGTGATGCCAAACATCGATGCAGCTCAATATGAGATCAAGTCTAGTACCATTCAAATGCTTCCGTCATTTCATGGCTTTGATAATGAAGATCCATATAAGCATCTTGATGAGTTCCTTGAAATCTGTTCGACCATCCGGTTGAGAGGTTTTCCGGACAATGCACTTCATCTCCATCTTTTCCCATTCTCCCTAAAGGATAGGGCAAAATATTGGTTGAACTCCCTCGCTCCCAACTCTATTACTTCTTGGGCTCAATTGCAACAAGAATTTCTTAAGAAGTATTATCCGATGAGTAAAACCAACCAAATGAGGCGTTCCATTCTAAGCTTTTCTCAAGTTGATGGAGAACAACTCCACGAGACTTGGGAAAGGTTACAAGATCTTCTTCGGAAGTGTCCTCATCATTTGATCCCAAAATGGCAATTAGTGCAAGCTTTCTATGCTGGCTTAACCGAAACCCATAGATTCATGGTTGATTCTTCTTGTGGTGGCATGTTCATGTCCAAGAATGCGGATGAGGCTTGGACCTTACTCGAGAATTTGAGTGAAAATTCACTTCAACACAATTCTCGTAGGGCTCCGACCGCAACCACTCCAAACAACACCAACCCTTGTCAACCAAAGTCAATAAGGGAGGAATCATCTCAAGTGGATGCCATCGCTCATAAATTCTACCAATTGATGGCACCACATCTTCCTCCTTCATTGTCTCAAAATTCAGCAAGTTCAGTTTGTGCTTCATGTACTAGTCCATTTCATCTCTCGGAAGATTGCCCCACACCGGAGCAATTTCCCAATCCCAACCAAGAGCAAGCTAATGCCATGTTCTCACGGCCCGGGAACAATCCATATTCCAACACCTACAATCCGGGTTGGCGTGATCATCCGAATTTCTCATGGCGGCAACAAGCCCCACAGAATTCCCAATTCCAAAACCAAGGGCGGCAAAATCAGCCCTCTTCTCAATATCAAGGTAGACCTTTCCAAGCCTCTTCAAGCTACCGTCCTCCTTACAATCCAAATGTCTCCAATCAACCTCCTGTGTGTCCAACTGACGAGATAGTAGCTGCAAACAAGCAAATGATGGAATCATTAAATAAGCAAATAATGGATGCCAACAAGCAACTCTTGACATCCTTGCAGCCTACTCTCCAAATGGTTCACTCTCATACTCAATCCATAGCTAATCTCGAAAATCAAGTAGGCCAAATAGCTAACTCGGTGAATCAATTGCTTCAAAAGGACAAGGGCAAGCTTCCCTCTCAACCTTTTGAAAATCCTAGAGGAATGCATGTGATTGACGAAACCCCTCCTCCGAGTGGGCCGACTCATGAACAAGTTCAAGCTATCACCACCCTTCGGAGTGGTAGAGTGGTGGACAACAAGGTCGATGGAGACAAAAGTGAAGAAGTTTCGCCGTTGAAAAATCCAAATTCAAGCTCTTCTAATCCAAATTCTTGTCCCAATACCATTCATGGATATCCCACACATGTCTCCCCAAATGTGGAAACTACTTATGAGCCAAAAGCTCCGTTTCCTCAACGTCTTCAAGAGTCGACACACTTTGGGAACAAGAATTGTAAAATTCAAGACATGTGGGAAGTCTTCAAGCAAGTGAAGATTAACTTGCCCCTGTTGGATGCTATCAAGCAAATCCCTCCCTATGCAAAATTTCTCAAAGATTTGTGCACTCAAAAGCGCACTTCTAAAAATCATTTGCCAAAAAAAGTGAGGTTGACTGAAAATGTTAGTGCTATTATTCAGCACAGCACTCCCCCGAAGTATAAGGATCCGGGTGCCCCCACAATCTCGTGCGTCATTAGTGACAGCAAAATCGAGAGGGCCCTCCTTGACTTAGGAGCTAGTGTGAATTTAATTCCATACTCGGTCTACCTACAACTTGGTTTGGGCGATCTTAAGCCGACTTCCGTGGTTTTGCAACTTGCCGATAGATCGGTCAAGCATCCACGAGGTATTCTTGAGGACGTCATCATCAAAGTGGACAAATTCTACTTCCCGGTAGATTTTGTGGTTCTTGATACGGAACCAGTCCATGACCCAAAAAAGCACATTCCCGTGATCCTTGGTAGACCATTTTTAGCTACGGCTAATGCATCAATTAATTGCCGAACCGGGGTGATGGACATTGCTTTTGGAAACATGCAAGTCAAACTCCACATCTTTCATGCAACTCAACATCCCTCCAATGAGGATGATTGTTTTCTTGTGGATGTCATTGATGAAGTGGTCGAAGAATCTCTCCCCTTCATCCTAAGCAAAGATCCCCTTGAAACTTGCATGTCTCATTTTGACTTCTCAAACTTTGATGTTGATCAAGCCATTCAAGAAGTCAATTCCTTGCTTGATATTAATGCTATCATGGATGTACCTCCTTGGAAAATTCCAAAAGAACCACTTCCCCAACTTTCCACCACTCCTCCGGTCCCATCATTGTTATCTCCGCCACAACTTGAGCTTAAGCCGCTCCCGGCCCATCTCAAGTATGTATTCCTTGGTCCAAAGCAAACCCTTCCGGTCATTATTGCCTCGGACCTTCAAAAAGACCAAGAGACCAACCTTTTAGCGGTGCTCCAAGAGCATAAAGAAGCTATTGGTTGGACAGTGGCAGATTTGAAAGGAATTGACCCCTCCATTTGTATGCACCGCATTCATATGGAGGATGACGCAAAGCCTACTAGAGAGGTCCAGCGCCGGTTAAATCCAAACATGAAGGAAGTGGTCATGAAAGAGGTGATCAAATTGCTAGATGCGGGAATCATCTATCCTATCTCTGATAGCAAGTGGGTGAGCCCCACACAAGTTGTCCCCAAGAAATCCGGGCTCACCGTTGTTGAAAATTCAGCGGGCGAGCTCGTGCCACAACGAACCACCACCGGGTGGCGTGTGTGCATTGACTATCGTAAACTCAACTCATCAACTAGGAAGGATCATTTCCCACTCCCATTTATTGATCAAATCCTAGAAAGGTTAGCCGGCCAAAGCTTCTATTGTTTTCTTGATGGTTATTCCGGCTATAACCAAGTGGCCATCGCCCCCCAAGATCAAGAGAAAACAACATTCACATGTCCCTTTGGTACTTTTGCCTATCGACGCATGCCTTTTGGTCTATGCAATGCACTGGCAACGTTCCAAAGGTGCATGATGTCCATATTCTCCGATATGGTTGAAAGGTTCTTGGAAGTTTTCATGGATGACTTTTCCGTATTTGGCTCCTCCTTTGACTCGTGTCTCATAAATTTATCTCTTGTGCTCCAAAGATGCAAAGAGACGAATCTCATTCTAAGTTGGGAGAAAAGCCACTTTATGGTCCAAGAAGGCATTGTTTTAGGACATGTCATTTCTAAGCGGGGAATCGAGGTAGACAAGGCAAAAGTTGAGTTAATCTCTAATCTTCCTCCTCCGAATTCCGTCCGTCAAATCCGTTCTTTTCTTGGCCATGCCGGATTCTATCGTCGCTTCATCAAAGATTTTAGCAAAATCTCACGGCCCTTGTGTAATCTCTTAGCCAAGGATGTTCCGTTCAATTTTGATGACGCTTGCATGGAAGCTTTCATCAAACTTCGCATTCTCCTCTCCTCTGCCCCGATCATGAAACCCCCTAATTGGTCTCTTCCCTTTGAGATCATGTGTGATGCATCCGACTATGCATTAGGGGCGGTTTTGGGCCAACGTGTGGATAAACTTCCGCATGTCATTTATTATGCTAGCAAAACTCTCTGCGATGCCCAATTGAACTACACCACCACTGAAAAAGAATTGCTAGCTGTGGTGTACGCCTTGGATAAATTTCGCTCCTATCTTCTTGGCTCCAAGGTCATCGTCTTTTCAGATCATGCCGCTCTTAGGCATTTGTTAGCGAAAAAAGAGACAAAACCCCGCTTAATTCGATGGATCCTCTTACTTCAAGAGTTTGACATTGACATCCGGGACAAAAAAGGGACCGACAATGTTGTCGCCGATCATCTCTCTCGCTTACTTATTGAGAAATCTTCAGAATTTGCAGCCATCCGTGATTCTTTTCCGGATGAGCAACTTCTTCAAGTTTCACATTCTACTCTTCCGTGGTTTGCAGATATTGTCAATTATCTTGCGGTTGGCAAAATTCCAGCTCATTGGTCCAAACAAGAGAGGGACCGGTTTTTCTCCCAAGTCAAGCATTTCTTTTGGGAAGATCCGGAATTATTCAAGTATTGCCCGGACCAAATCATCCGGCGATGTATTCCTGAAACCGAGGCCACAAGCATTTTAAATTTTTGCCATACTCTTGCTTGTGGAGGCCATTTCAGTGCCAAAAAGACCGCTAACAAAATCCTTCAAAGCGGATTCTTTTGGCCTACCTTGTTCCGGGATGCATACAATTTTTGCAAATCGTGTGAACGATGTCAAAAACTTGGATCCATGTCCCGAAGAGACATGATGCCCCTCACCAACATTTTAATTGTTGAAATTTTTGATGTGTGGGGGATTGACTTCATGGGACCATTTCCATCTTCTTATGGCTATGAGTACATCCTTGTAGCGGTGGATTATGTGTCTAAATGGGTTGAAGCCGCGGCTACCAAAACCGATGATCATAAAGTCGTGATCCATTTCATTCAATCTCACATCTTTAGTCGTTTTGGTACACCCCGAGCAATCATTAGTGATGGCGGATCTCATTTCTGAAATCGTTATCTCAAATCCGTCCTTGCTAAGTATTCAGTCATTCATAAGGTTGCTACACCTTACCACCCTCAAACGAGTGGTCAAGTAGAGATTTCTAACCGGGAGATTAAGCACATTTTAGAAAAAACGGTTAGACCGGATCGCAAAGATTGGTCATTACGGCTAAACGATGCACTTTGGGCTTACCGGACAGCTTATAAGACACCCATTGGCATGTCACCATATCGACTTGTCTTTGGCAAAGCATGTCATCTCCCGGTAGAATTAGAGCACCGTGCTTATTGGGCCGTAGAAAGGTTCAATTTTGATCTCAAACAAGCCGGCTCTAATCGTGCGTTGCAATTAAATGAACTTGAGGAATTGCGTAATGACGCGTATGAAAATGCAAAAATTTACAAGGCAAAGACTAAAGCTTTTCATGACAAACACATCGTCAAAAAGTCTTTTGCCCCGGGACAAAAGGTCTGGCTTTTCAATTCCCGCTTGAAGCTCTTTCCCGGTAAACTCCGGTCAAGATGGGATGGTCCATACATTGTCACTACCGTCTTTCCTCATGGAGCAATCGAACTTCATGATCCTGCAAGTGGATCACTCTTCAAGGTAAATGGCCAAAGGCTTAAGCCTTGCATTGACAGCACAATTCTAACCCGAAAAGTTGAGGAAGTCCCCTTGACGGATCCCATTTATGAGGAATAGTGCCTGCTCTAGCTTGGTCTAGCTATCGACATTAAATTTAGCAAAGCAAGGGAATAAATTCTTTCGATGTTCCAAGCTTCCTTCTCTTTGAACTTGCTCGTGCCTTACAAAAAAATTTTTTTTCTGGGAAACGGTTTAGATAAGCCAAAAATTTGATTTTTTTTTTTTCTGAAATTGTCTTCAGTTGTGTTTCGCAATTTTAGACTGGCCTCTTAGACCTTCTCAGCTCTAATTTTCATTCCCGGAAATTTCCATCGCTTTCGAGCAATTTCATAGGATCTTTGGCATGCAACTCATGTGCAATCTCTCATTTTTAATGCATTTCTTAAATGTTCTTAATCTCATCCATGCATTATGTGAGGTTGCAAAAGTTGGGAACTCTTCTTGCAATCATCCATACACTCATTGAAAAAAAAATATCTAAAAACAAAAAAATAATAATAAAGAAAAAAAGAAAAAAAATAAAATAAAATAAAATAAAATAAAATAAAATAAAATTTTTCATCCATGCAGTGCATAAGAATAGTGTGCCAAGTTTCATAATTTTCCATGCCAAGTTTCACTTTCTATCCATGCATGCAAGGTGCAGCTATTCTATCCATGCATTGATTTGGAAGCATATTTCAAAGTTGTATCAATTCTTCAGTTCTCAGTTGATCATATTCACATTCACAATGCATAAGAATGAAGCATAATGTTCCAAGGCTTTAACCAAGCTTCCATGTGCCTACTGCCTTCAGTTAGAGCACTCTAACTTCCAATTTGAGTGCTCCAAATTCTTCAACCCATACTGCCGACCCTGCTGCTCTCATTTCGAGCACTCTCAATTCTAAGAATGAGTGCTCGAATTCCATGCACCATCCAACCCTCACTCTCTGCCACAATGTCGAGCCCTCGAGAAGGCCATTTCGAGTGCTCCAACATCCACCCTCTCGGCCATGCAACACATCACCACCCTGCATGCATGCATGCACGCCCATGCATGCATGCCAACCCTCACCACTCAGCTCACCACCCTCCTACCAACCCTCTCAAGCCACCAACCACCCCCTCGGCCATTACAACCCACCACATCCTTCCCAGCCACCCCCATGCACCAAAACAACCACCCTCCTACCCACCCTCTCAATCCAACCTTCCCAACTCTCGGCCATCACCCACAAACTAACCAACCCTATCTCTCGGCAACCTCAACAACAGCCCACCCAACCCACTCCATGCAACCCCCACTCTCGATTTCTCTCTCTTCCATACACGACCCCTAATCAACTTCCAGGCAACCCCATCACCACCCTGCATGCATGCATGCACGCCCATGCATGCATGCAACACCTCACTCCCTCACCACTCAGCTCACCACCCTCCTACCAACTTGCACAACCAACCTCACCACCCCTCCACCCACTGCTCATATTTCGAGCACTCGAAGACCAAGCTTCGAGTGCTCGAACTCCTCATTCCCACACCCTAGCCCCTCACCCAACTCTCTGCCAAAATTTCGAGCACTCGAAGTGGGCCTTCGAGTGCTCGAACCAAGCTCTCACTCTCTCTCTTTTAAACCCCGAAGCTACCACCACCTCACTCTCATCCCCCTCTCTTGGCTCCAACTTCACCACCCTCATTGCACCCACTTTTCACCTCTCTCTCTCTCTACCTTCCCCACCCTCCTGCTCGACCCTCTCACACACCACACCAACTTTTCTCTCTCTCCCACTCACAACCAAGTTCACAACCACCAGCATGCACAACACCTTGCATGCATGAACATCCAACACCCATCACCCTCTCGGCACTCCTCCACCCACCACCTTCAGCATCCACTTGCATAACCAACTCACCTCAATACCTCACCACCCCATCCTCTCACCTCCCTCTTCCTGCCTTCCTTCTTGCTCTCGGATACCCTGACATTCAGGTTTGTGTCCTCTTCCTTAGTTTTTCTTTTCCTTTATTCATTCATGGTGTTTTACACGGAGGATGGGCTAGTAATGTTGGAGTTTGGTTTTGTTGGTGATTTGTTATTGCTTTGTCAATGCTAGAGCTTGTTTCTTTGTTAAAAATTTTGGGTTTGCTCCTCCATCCCACTCACTTTCATCTTCTCCTTTTTGTGGTGCGCGCCAGGTGTTCGCTGAAATTCCTCAACCAAGTCCACCTCTCTAAATGTCTCGTGCCGGTCCTTCTCGCCCTCCTCGACCCTCTTCAGGTGCCCGTGCTGTCACTCGTGAGCGACCACGTGATCCTTGGGATCGCAAACAACTCAACTACGAACTCTCATTTCCGCTCACGGATGCCTTTGACATTCTACCCACAACTTCGTGGGCTGTAGCCGAATTGACTAACCGGCGTCTGCAACACATTTGCGCACCCCTTGCCCGGGTTGCCTACCCCCGTGTAGTGCGCCTCTTCTACCAGAATCTCCAGTGCCCTGAAGAGCCACCCATTTCTCTCACTACATCCATTGATGGCACCGCCTATGCTTTCACTATGACCGACATCATTCAGGTTTCTGGTTGCCCCATTGAGTGCCCCGATGACATTGTCAATCGTGAGAATCTCCCTTTATATGAGGAGCCGGATACATTAACTGTGGCGCAGATTGCCGCTGCCATTTGCCCTATTGACGATCCTACTCGGCCCCGGTCTTTTATCCGCAAAACCAATCTTCCGGAACGCCTATGGTTCATTGACACTGTCTTCAAGCACAATGTTTGCCCTTTGGTGCACAGCACCGAGCGTCGGGGCCTCTTTCTGCAAGCCTTATATGCCATGGACCAAGGCCAATGGTTCTCCATCCCAGAGCTCATTTGGTCCACCTTTATGAAGTTTTGGCATGATGCTCATAATGCACGGGCTCCGCGAGTTGAAAATCGGAAATTGCCTTTGTCGTTTTTCATCACTCGACTCCTTCAGCACAAGGGTTTCGTTGTTCCTCCCCACGAACCAAAAGGCGACAAAATTAAAATTTTTACCCAGCGCCGGTGGATCAATGTTCTGAGCCATTCTAGTACCCCTCCGCCTCCTGCCCCCCTGTTCATCCACGCTCCACCTCCTCCTCCTTCTGAGGCAGTTTCCACCGCCGCAGCCACTGCGAGGGTAGAGCCTTCGGTCGACTCTCACCAGGACCAGGCTTTCATTCGGGCTTCCATTGCCGGTATTCATGCGCGACTAGATTGTTTTGAGCATTCTTTGTCCGCGTGCACTCAGGCTCTGTGTGAGTCTTCTTCACGTGCTGAAGAAGATCGTCGTCTTGCTGCTGAAGACCGCCGTGTTGCTGCTGAGGACCGTCGTTTGGCTTCCGCTGAACGGCGTAAGACTCAATCTCTCCTCCATTCCATCCTCGCCCGTTTACCTTCTGGCCAGTAGCTTGTTGCGCGTGTGGACCTTCTCTTTTGTTTCCTTTGTAACTATTTCTCTTGTATATTTTGTTTTCCTTTTACACTGTAAGAATTTGCTATGTATAGGTTGCTCTGGTCGACATGATCCCTGTACAGCTCTTTTTGTCATCATGTAAACTCTTTTTGCAATGCAAATTCTTTATGTTCTGTTAACTTTCGATACATTCGTTTTCTGTCTTTATGCTTGTGCTATTAATGTTGTTTGTGGTTGTTTCTTTTGGTTCTTCATGTTGCTTTCCAGGTTGCGCAGTCCAGTTCAAGTTTGGGGGGTTTTTGTCTCAAATTGCCGTTCCCTCCCCCTGGGTATTGTTGTTCCTTTTATACTCGTTGTCATTTTTGTCTCTCACTTGCATCCATGTCCACATTGAGGACACTGTGTCATTTAAGTTTGGGGGTGCATCAAGCATTCTTGGCATATTTTTGGTTCCATAATTTTTGCTAAGCAATGATAGTATAACTTGACACTTGTCGGAGATGAAACATACGTCTAGTACCTTGTGTATAGAAGCAATTGAAATTTGTGAAAATAAAGAAAAATTTAAGTTGAAATGATCATGTAGATTCAAATTAGTCTGTATAAATGTCTCAATTAAATTCTCGCTGGATTTGACACTCTTTTAAGCTTCACAATGCACAGATGCACATTGGAAACTTAACTGTGAGGCATGCAACTTGATTGACCTTTACCTTGCCCTAGTTAATCTGATTTGATGAACCTAATGGATGAATACTTTTGGCATGAATCTATTCAAAAAAAAAAAAAAAAAAAAAAAAAAAAAAAAAAAAGAAAAAAAAATGATCAGTTGACGTTCGTAGCCTTTCCAACTCGAGTTATTAAGCCCTAGGAGTGTCTCTACACTTAACACCCTAAAGCCATCTGGTTTGGGAGTTGTTGGCCTAACGCTTGCTACAAGGGTTGGTTAGAAAGCTTAAAGGACTTAAACATTGCACGATCATTCAAAAAATAAACTGGTAATAAACATGGTTCGTTGGAGTTCGTAGCCTTTCCAACTTGAGCTATTAAGCCCTAGGAGTGTCTCTACACTTAACACCCTAAAGCCATCTGGTTTGGGAGTTGTTGGCCTAACGCTTGCTACAAGGGTTGGTTAGAAAGCTTAAGGGACTTAAGCATTGCACAACCATTCTATGCTTCACTTATGAGTTACAATAAATTGTCAATAAGCAACAAAAGTTGTCTTGTAAATAAAATCATGCCTTAGGGACCTCATTTAAAGGGGAATTCAATGATTTGAAAACTTGTGCTTTGGAATTGGAAAAGAAAGTAAAAGCCACATGTTGAGAATCTAATTCACTTTCACTGAAGCTAGAGTTGATTTCCATTCAAGAGATGATAATTGAGTTATTTATATAGACTTTGATGTTGATGCATATATGTGGAAATGTATTTAGCCAATTTTTTGTATCAATGCTTCATATATGCAAGGTAGTCTTCCCAACGACCCCATCTCCAGCTCTTTTTCTATTTCAAGTTATTTTTTGAGCAATGTATATATCTTATTTTACCATGGATGATATTTTTGCAGTAGCAAGCCCATGGTTGTCTTTTCATTAAATTTTTCATTGTAGTTTTGCTAAGGGACTAGCAAAATGTAAGTTTGGGGGTGTGATAAGCGCCGAATATTATATATTCAAGCGCCCTAAATTGCATTAGTAAAGTCCGTTGTATGTTAATTTATGTAGATTATCTTCATTTCTATGTTTTTATGCATTTTCAGGTTCATTGGCCAAAATGGAACAAGAATAAGGCCTTGTGGAATCTTGAGCAACAAAAGGTGCCAATGCTGAATTCTGGCAGCAGTAGAACCTGGGATTTGCTCGCCATGTTGACCTTCCAAACTCGAGAACTGGACTTCACTCATAACATAAAAGATTTAGAGCTCTGAATCAGCTTTCCAAATCTTCAAACGGTTTGTCATTCGGAGCTCGGAGCAGAGAGTTATGGCCTTGTTACCAGAGGCGCGTAGAACTGCCTGGCAGCAATGAAATTCTGACTTGATCTTCATTTTCGACCAACCATCCTTGAGAATTGGATCTCCACCAAAACATGAAATATTTAGAGCTCTGAATTAGCTTTCTAAATCTTCAAACGGTTCATCATTCGGAGTTCGGAGTGCAAAGTTATAGCTGTTTAACCAAAGTAGGTCTGGGCGGAGCAAGTGAAGCATGGGCATTTTTACACTAAATTCGAGTGCTCGAGGCCTTGCTTAGAGTGCTCGAATTTTGGGCAGAATGCCCTTCGGAAATGGCTCATTTCAGCCCACTTGCACCTTGGTTTCTTCACTTTGCTTTCCTCTTTAATGAAGTGGTTGGAGATGTTGGTTGGTGACCTTTTGGTGGTAGATAAGGCAAGGAAGGCCACACATATCATTATCCCATATTCTACAAGATTAGAAGAGAGAGAAGAGAGCAAGGAGATAGAGTTCTTCAAGCTTGAAGAAGGGAGCACGAAAATGGAGGAGGTCTTCAAGCTTCTTCCTTCTTCCATTGCTCCTATGGGTAACTAAATCTTCTCTAGGGAGGTGATGAAGCCCCTCCCTTGTAAGCATGTTCTAGTGTAGATTTTACTTTTGGGATTTCAATGTATTATTGTTGGTGATTTTATGATCTAGAGCATCATATGTGTTGTAATGAATTCTAATGTCTATACATGATTATTTTGAGCTATTCATCTTGTCTTAGATGGTTTCTCTTCCTAATCATATTGCTTGCATTTCCATAGTGACAATGGAAGTTAGATCATAGAATGGTTTTAATGGCATGGAGTTTGAGAACTTTGATAAATCATTGCTTAGGATGCCCTTTGATGGTTTATACTTGATTCTTAACTTTGTGTGCTCTCATCATTTAATTAAGGGCTTGATAATCTTTGGCTTAGGGAGCATGTTGAAGACTACACCCTAGTTTAGGTAGTTCAAGCATGTGAATCTTTGATGGATTATTCTTGTTTTTGATTTAATGAACCTCTTGAGGATAGTATAGCAACCAAGGGTTGTTATGTGTCATGACCATCATTTATGTTGATTTTCCCAATTTAATCTCAATCTAGAATTTGTATAGGGTTGGAGCGGATTCATTTCCCTAGTTTTTCTCTATTTGTATTTCGTTTCTTTTTAATTCTTGCAAGTTTCTAATTTATGCAATTTCAATATTCTTAGCTTAAGTGACAAATAACAAAACCTTTATAAACCCTTCATCATTCTAGAAAGATTCTAGACACTAAGGTTGCTGTAAGACTAGCGCAGTCCCTGTGGTTCGACTTACCCGACCAATAGCCCTATTTTACAATGATTCGTGCTATTGCGAAGGTTGATGTATAGTTGATCAACCGATCAGCATTCATAGACTTAATGAACCACGTCTTCCATGATTATTTGGACCAGTTTGTGGTAGTTTTTGTGGATGACATTCTTGTGTACTCATGATCTCAAGAGGAGCACGAGATCCATTTAAGCATGGTGTTGCCCAAGTAATGACCCTAGAGGGGGGGGTGAATAGGGTCATTGGCAAACTATGGAACTTTTTCGTTTTAGCTACTCTAAGCTTCTTTTACTTGTCTCTTTAGTTTGGAGCCATATATGATTCTTTGTGATGAATGCTCTTCTAGTGAGTTGTAGTGTAGAAATTGCATAATGTGTATAATGCAAAGCAATGATCTTACTACACTTGAGTGGTTGCTTTAACAAATGAATTATTTCTAGCTTCAATGCATTCAATTTCAATTAACCATTTAGAACTAGCATTTGCACAATATTGATGTGAGTAATATTCAAGGTGCAAAACTCACGAAACACATTATTATAGAGTTTACAACAAATATATCAAACACTTGGTATGCTTATAAACTCTAAATGTGAAGGATGTGTTGAATATACATTTTATCAAACACTTGGTGTGCAACATAATTTTAGCTATATAAAAGGCTAATAGAGAACATATACTCTAAGCTAAAATCAATCAAACAATCAACCTACTCCAAGCATTCATCCCATCCTCCTCATATATTCAAATTAACATGTCCATCTCATAGCATTCATAAATAAAGTATTAAGATTATGAGATGGAAAATGTTAAGGAAATAAAGAGAGTAAGAGTTAGAGAAATTGCAAACCAAAGGACACACGATGTACATGGTTCGGCACAACCTCGGTCTACGTCCATGCCTTGAGAAAACCTCCCAAGGATTCCACTATGGCTCCTCCTTACGGGTGGAGAGCAAACCTTTACATGTTCTTGCTTGCGGGTGAAGAACCGACCTTGTAATGAAGCCATCTTGCTTCTCCTTCTTTTGATAGCTAAGAAGGAACCATTGCTCACTCTTGTGGGTGGAGAGCTCTACCAAATCCTCTCATTAGAGAGACACCTTCTTTCTTTTACGGGTTGAGAAAGAGAACCCTTACAATAGCTTAAAAAAGCTTTCCCTTGCCAAGAGCACCTCTTGGTCTTCTTCTCTTAAGAATGGATATATAATGAAGCTCACAATGAATATCTCTCAATTAGACAAATATACAAATCAAAGCTCTCATACTTAGAGTTACAAATGAAATAATCAAATGAAAGCTCAACTCTAAGTTTGCAAGATGAATCACATGAATGATATGCAATATATTTCAATGGTGATTCCTTGTATGGACTACTAGAGCAAAAGCTCCACAAGGAGAGGGAGGAATTAGAGCAAAAACTCTGTAGAAGTTCCTTTTAAAAGCCTCAACTCGAAACCAGAAAACCCCAACTCTATTTATAGACATCTGATATACAGTATAGCTGTTGAGCACTCAGTTCTAGGTGAAATAGCCGTTTGAGTTTGAATTCGCGCTGGTTTGGTCGACCGAAATGAAACACCCTTGTGTTTCGGTCATCCGAAATGGTTTTAAGCTTGGTTCATCACTCTCAGTACTCTTGTTTCGGTAGACTGAAGTAACACCCTTCCTGTTTCGGTCGACCGAAATGGTTTCACCATTCTCAGCATCTTTGTTTCGGTAGACCAAAGTGATTTGGTGCTCTATTTCGGTTGACCGAAATAGAACTGATGCATCATCCTCAGTATCTCTATTTCGGTAAACCAAAGTGAGTTGGTCTTGTATTTCGGTAGACCAAAATAGAACTGATGTTTTAGAAAATGTTCTAAGTTAACAGATTAGACAGTGCTTAACAGGACATCTTCACAGACCTTATTTTCATTGAAAACATTTAAGTATCCATTTACTTTAAGTTTATAATGTAAATAAGGAAGTACCCCCCATTTGGATTCAATAAAAAATACTAGAAAATTGAAATTCAACTAAATCAAAATGTAGAAATTCAGTTTTAGTACAAATTTGGATTTTTGACTGTTTTGGTAAAAATGAATCCTTGTGTAGACCAATGTAGACTTGGTCAAAAATTCTGATAAAATCAGGTTAGGCTAGTTGAAGTATAAAGAGTTATTACCGGGAAAAATTATTTTGAAATAATCATTATTTCAAAAATCCATTTTTCACACTTAGCCAAAAACACAGTTTTTCATGACGCGCATTCTGGGGTCCTAATGTCTGTTACCAACTCATGGTAATAAAGGCTTCTAATGCCTTAATTGTTGACCAATATGAATTATATGATAAAGTGCATGGTCTTAGCATTTCTAGCACAAGTGATGAGTTCTTTCAAAGCTTATGCAAGCTTGAACTAACTCACTTGTTAGCAAAGACTCCATATGCAATTATATATGAATGAAGTGCATAGTTTATTGCTAATGGATATAGGAGCATATGAATGATGATATGATATGCATGATCCTATAGAGATGAGCTTTCAAATGAAGTTACTTCAAAAATAACTTTACAATTTAAGTTGCACTCACCAAGCTATCTACCCCTTTCTTCAAGCTTTGTTCATGATCTTTTAGGCTTTGAGGTATTCTTGCTTTCTTCCTTTCTTTAAGTTGCTTTCTTGATCATTGATGTCCAAGTTGTCTTTGGATGGACTTTACATTTGGTTCCTTGCAACTTCATGTCTTCTTTGTCTCCTTTGTTATCCATAGATGTGATCTTGAGTAATGGAATACTTGGAATGATCTTTTGTGCTCTTTATTGAGGTTATCTTTTGAATGTGAATAATCTATATAACACTTAATGTAAACATTAGTCTTTAAACATCATTAATGGTTTGTTATCATCAAAACCTCTAGATTGTCCTTGGATGGAATCCTTAAGGTCAACACATGGTATTGCAGATTTTGCGGGAGCACCACTTGTATGCCAAATATGAGAAGTGTGAGTTTTGGCTACAAAAGGTGAAGTTTTGGGGGCATGTTGTTTTGGAAAGCCGAGTGTCAGTAGCTCCATCAAAGGTTGGAGCAATTTTGAATTGGGAGCCTCCTAAAAATGTTTTTAAGATCCGGAGTTTCCTTGGCCTGGCGGGATATTATCGTCGGTTTATGAATGATTTTTCTCGCTTGGCAATGAGTTTGTGTGGAATGAAGCCTGTAAGTCTTTCTTTTAAGAATTGAAGACAAGGTTGACTACAGCTCCAGTGTGGTGATACTCGAGCGTGGCTTGGGTAATGTGATTTATTGTGACGCTTCACATGATTGTTTGGGTTGTGTGTTGATGCAGGGTGGTAGAGTAGTGGCTTACGGGTCTCGGCAGTTGAAGACTCATGAGTACAACTACCCTACTCATGACTTAGAGTTAACGGCCGTTGTTTTTGCCTTGAAGTGTTGGAGACACTATTTGTATGGTGAAAGATTCGAGGTATTCTCAGATTATAAGAGTCTTAAGTACCTTTTATCTCAAAAGGACTTAAACAACAGACAGAGACAATGGGTTGAGTTTTGGAGGACTACAATTTTGACTTGCAGTATCATCCGGGAAAGATAAATGTGGTAGCTGATGCCTTAAGCCGGAAATCTCGTGGGACTTTAGCTGGTTTAGCCATTCGGAAGTGGAAGATGCTTGAGGATTTGGCAGAGATGGGATTGTGTTGTTTTGACGATGATGTTGGCAATGAGCCAGCATTTTTGTTTAATCCTATGGCTCAACCTACTCTTGTTGTATGAGTGATTGAGTCACAGAGACAGGATCCAAATTTAGATGTCATCTATGCTTTAATCTCCAATGGTGAGACAGTGAAAGATTGGACCTTGCATACAAATAGAGGTCTACAGTTCAGGAGTTTGTTAGTTGTTCCCATAGTTTGTCGTGAGGACGTCTTACGGGAGTTTCACACTTCCCGCTTTGCAGTTCATCCAGGTGGTACCAAGATGTATCACAATTTGAGGCATCAGTATTGGTGGAACGGGATAAAGAAAGATGTTGCACAGTTTATGGCTAAGTGCCTTACCTGTCAGCAGGTGAAGGCCGAGCATCAGAGACCAGCCGGTTTGTTACAACCATTGCCTATAGCGCAGTGGAAATGGGAGCAGATTGCTATGGATTTTGTAACAGGTCTTCCAAAGTCCCAGAGGGGCAATGGAGCTGTATGGGTCATTATTGATAGACTGACCAAGACGGCTCACTTTTTGCATATTAAGGCAACAGATGACGTAGAGGCACTTGGTGTGCTATTTGTGAAAGAGATTATAAGGTTGCATGGACTACCAGTTGCTATTGTTTCAGATAAGGATGCCAAATTCACTTCGAAGTTCTGGGAAGGACTTCAAGCAATGTTTGGTTCATCATTGCACCTTAGTACCACATTCCATTCACAGACAGATGGTCAGTCGGAGTACACCATTCAGATCATAGAGGATATGCTTCGAGCATGTGTTCTTGATTTGGGAGGTAGTTGAGAGGATCACCTTCCATTTATTGAGTTTGCCTACAACAATAGTTATCGGGCGAGTATTGAGATGGCTCTATTTGAGGCATTGTATAGCAGACCTTGTAGGTCTCCAGATTGTTGGACTAAGGTGGGTGAGGCACCCGCCTTAGGACCCGACATTGTGCTCAAGACTACAGAGAAGATTAAACTAATCAGACAGAGGTTGCTCACAGCTTAGAGCCGACAGAAGAGCTATGCGGATAAGCGGAGACGATCACTATCCTTTGAGGTAGGAGACCACGTTTTACTACGAGTTTCTTCATGAAAGGGTTTGTTGAGGTTTGAGAAGAGTGGCAAGTTATCGCCATGATTCATTGGACCTTTTAAGATTCTGGATCGTGTAGGAGAGGTGGCTTACAGACTTGCATTGCCACCACAGTTGGACAGGGTTCACAATGTTTTCTATGTGTCGATGCTACGGAAGTATGAACCAGATCCGTCTCACATTTTGAGTTGGGTTGATGTGGATATTGATAAGGATGTCTCCTATAAAGAAGGACCAGTTCAGATCCTTGACACACGCCAAAAGGTGTTTAAGAGACAAGACGATACCGCTAGTGAAAGTTCTTTGGAGACACCACAGAGTCGAGGAGGCTACTTGGGAGCTTGAACAGAAGGTTCACTCCAAATATCCAGCACTGTTTTCTCCCACAGGTATGATTTCGGGGATGAAATCTTTTTATGTTGGGGAGATTGTAATAATTTTGAATTTCACCGTTTTTCATTTTCTGGAATTTTTTATTTTTAGCAAGGGCATTTTCGTCTTTTCACGTTTTGAGTGCCGAATACCATGGGGTGTGCCAGGTGTGCTAGAGAGTTGGTTGGGGCATTCCATTGAGTTTAGGACTCTTGGAAATGCAAGGGTTGCCATTTAGAAATTTTTCTATTTTTCGGGCCAGACAGTCCTTTATGGGACCCGCCACCGGAATTATCACATACGGGGGTGTCGGTTGGGTCCATTTACATTTTAATTATCTTATTTAATGTGTTTAAGTGGTATTTGTATGGTTTGTGTGTTATATCTATGTAATTGTGGTGGAAAATTAAAAATAAAAAAGTCAAAAAAAAATTTATAATGGTGGGACCCATCACTTATTTAATTTAGTGGCCAAGAGGCCTTGTTTGGCCTCAATCTTTCCTCCCTCTCCCGGCACTCTATCTCTCTCACTCTTCTTCTTCCATTTTTTCTTTTCTTTTGCATCAAAACTTTAACCTTCAATTCCTCCCTCATTTGTTAGAATTTTTTAGTATCGTTTGCGGTGAAACGGAGAGCACGGGGAGATCTACACGCTGATATAAACAAATCCTCTTTTGGCCAACTCTAGGGATTTTGAAATTTTGGACCCATTTAGGGATTTTTTGCATCCAAGAGAGGTAGGGGTTTCTAATTCCCAATTTCTTACACCTTTGTGAATTTTTCTTCAATATTTGTTGTTAAGCATGCTTAATTTAAGTTGATTGCCTTTAGAATGAGTTAATTGTTGTGTATGAAAGCCATGAATATGTGTATTAGTGATTGTATGAAAAACATACCTAAGTGTTAATTTTTTATGCCTATTGTGTTTAATTTGTTAAAATTTTCAATATAGAAACATGTTGGATATTATTAGAAATTTCCATTAAGGCTTACTATATTGTGAATATTTGACTTTCATATTGTATGGTTTATCCTTGTGATATTATTGAAAGGCATGATGCATTCATGTACATCATTGGGCATAGAACGGGAAAGATTTGATTTGAAATGAAAAGGGGGTTTTGGGAAAAGTTTTGACAAAGGGTTTTTTTTTTTTGAGAAAAATCGGGACGCCAAGGTGGTACCGAGGGTCCGTGGTATTAATATAACCTAGAGGGAATTAGGGAAATCACCCTAGCGTGGTTGAGCTATCTGGGCCCCAAACGACGCCGTAGGGTTACTAAGGGTCAGGGACAGTAGCCAATCCTTCTCTTGTGTCGCCAGGGGGTCACTATGGGACGGGTTATGTTAATGGTTGAAAAGTGATGAATGGATTGGATTTCTTTGAAAATGGGGAGCGACATACATGGCATTATATTTCATGGCATGGATTTGTTTCATTATGACTTGAAATTGTTGTATTTTCCCCAACACATGATCTCGTTCACTTTATTTCTATTCCTTGTTTAGATTCATGGGGTTTCAAGAGGGATGTCTTAGGTACCACCTACTGAGCAATTTGCTCACCCCTTTATATTAACATTTTTTAAGTCACAGAAAGGAGGTGGCGGATGACAATCCACTACAAGTTTGAAGGGTGCTAGAAGTCCATTTCTGTTATCATTTGTGTTCTTAAACCATTCTCTTATAAAAGAATCATTTTGAAGTGTACCAGGTTGTAAAGCATGGCTTTGTAATATAACCATATGTCTTGACTCTATTTTTGTTGTATATTTGAATAAAATGTAAAGATTATGTATTACCTTGTATTGGAACGGGAGAATGAAGTTGTTTGTATAATAATGTTGATGTTCATAATCATAAATGGTGGCTTATTATTTTTGCTGTATTTTAGAACTGGTTTAAAATAGATTTGTAAAGTTCCCCATATGACTTCACTCTTTTTCAGGTTCACAGCATTTTCAGTAGTAGGTCCAGGGCTTTCAGAGCCATTTCAGCCAACCGAAATGGTACTTCGGTCGACTGATCCTTTGCATAGCCTTGGGACTTTCACTGTTTGCACAACCGGCCAACCGAAATGTCCATTTCGGTCGACTGGTACAAAGGGGGTCATTTTGGTCGACCGGAATGAATCTGCCTTGGTGCACTTTGTTTCTACTCTTGTATAATTAACCCCAAGCCTCAGAATGTTGTTCAGAGTTTTCTTGATGTACGTTCATAACATAATAATGATGAATGAACACTAGACATGGATGTGTTTGACTTAGGTAACCTCGAGTCCGGGTAAGGACCCGTTTACTGGTTCGGACCCGTTTACTGGTTCGGACCTACCGGTTTAGGTCATTACAGTAAAGTATGGTAGTTATAACGTTTATGGTCCTGATGCTTGTGATGGTCTAATCATGAATTATATGATGGAGGTGAGATACATTCAGCAAACGTTTTATACAATGTTGGCATTGGTTTCAGTAGACATGTATCTTTGTTATGGTGACTGAAACCTAAACCCTCTTTGGACAATGAGTTTTGTTGTCTGCCAAGCATAATTCCTAGGTTCTCTCTACCTTGGGTGAATTTAGCCAAAATGTCAACTTGATCTTCAATGGTTTTCTTTAAACATTCATTTCTAGAAAGTAGATCAAGGTATGGTTCAGTTAAAAGAGAGCATTTCTTTTCCTCCTTAAAGGAGACAAGTTCACTTTTTGCCTGTGATAGCTTACGAGTGAGTAGGTGATTTTCTCTTTTAAGGGAGACACTTTTTAGAACTGACTTTCTTAATTCGTCATGAAATTCTGTAAAAGCTTCTTTTAAATCATTGTATGAATCTACTATATCATTATATGACAGAAGAGAATTTGAATAAGATTCAGATTCGGAAGATACCTCATCGGTGTCTGCCATAAGACAGAGATTTACAATTTCTGTTTCATCATCATCTTCAGATGTATCAGATTCTTCATCATCCCAAGTAGCCTGCATTGCTGCCTTCTTTTTCTTATTTTCTTGGAGGATTTTGTACTTAGCACAGTCTGATTTATAGTGACCAGGCTTTCCATAGTGAAAACATATTGGATTTTCCCTTTTGTTTTGTCCATTTAAGGATTCACCTTTTATCATTTGATTACGTCATTGAAGCTTTCGTGTTTGAAGTATTCTTTTGAAGGCTTAAGTGATGAGGGCAATATCCTCTTCTTCCTTTTTAGTTGTTTCATCTGCGTCATCACAGTTGACTGCTTGCAGAACTAAACTCTTCCTTTGATTATGTTTGCCCTCTCTGATTTTCAAGGTTATTTCCCAGGTGAGGAGAGATCCTAAAAGTTCATCTATCCCAAGAGTGTTGAGATTATGTACTTCTTTGATTATTATTGCCTTGGCCTCCCATTTTGCAGGTAGGCTTCGGAGAATTTTCCTTGTTATTCGGAGTTAGAAATATTTATGCCAAAATGCTTCAAATTGTTAATAATGTCAGTGAATCGAATAAACATATCACTAACAGATTCATTTTCTTTTATAAGAAACAATTCATATTGATGCATAAGTAAATCAATCCTAGATTCACAGACTTCGGAGGTACCTTCATAGGTAACCTCTAGTTTATCCTAAATTTCTTTGGCAATGCTGCACTTGGAGACTTTATTGTATTCAGAGGGACTAAGTGCACAGCTTAGGTTTACTTTTGCCCTAGCATTAATGGAGATGAGTTTGTAATCAGATTCATTCCATTCACTCATCTTTTTTGGCTTATGTACTTTGTCAACTTCTTTCATGGGAACATAGGGATGACATGCCAAATTTGATAGTCTATGGCCTAAAGAAAATCTTTCATTCTATTATTCCAATAATTGTAGTTAGTTCCATCAAACCAAGGAGGTCGATGGTTGGATTGACCTTCCTAAAATGTGGTACCATTAACATTAGCCATGATCGATTCTCTAAGATGATTAGATCTTTATACTAGAGATTAGGCTCTGATACCAATTGTTACCCAGTAAATGACTCTAGGGGGGACGGGTGAATAGAGTCTAAGCAAAACGATACCAAATAATCGGATTTAATAATTATATAAGATAGACAATAAATGATCTTTAAAAGCACCATAATAAATAAGCAACACAAGCAATAAGATTTGAGTAATAAATAAAGAGAGAGAGAGTGAGAGAAAACAAATTCAGAACACCAAGATTTAGTGAGGTTCGGAAACTCCTACTCCTCGGCTCAAAATCCCTCTTGAGACTTCTCAAAACCTAATAAGGCTTCTCCTTAAAGGTGGAGAGCAAACCGGTACAAGAAGTACACCGCTTCTAAATCTTCTTGCTAAGATAACAGACTTCTCTTACACTTCTTCTAGGTTACTCCAACCCTTACAATGGTATTTGAATAATACAAATAAGGAATAAAGAAAATCTCAGAATCGATACATAGATCAAAGCTCACAAGCCTATGGCAGATATAGAATATAACACAAAGGTTAAAGCTCAAATAATATGAACGAGACAATAATCAATGCAGGTTTCTTTTTGATCACAAGGTTTTTCTCTTTTAATATTTTTCACCCTTGTAATGGAAACCTTGAAGTCATTATTTAGAAGCTTAAACAATATTAGATTAGGTTTTAAAACTTGCCAAGAATACTGTTACAGTTCAAAAAGATTCTGACTTTTTGCCCATCTGATCGATCACATGATTCATCTGTGCGATCACTTGAAGTCAAGTGATCGGACACACGCTTCATCTGTTCGGACAGTTGGAGCATCTGACCGGTTATATTACTGATGTGATTGGTAGGATGAGATCCTATTTCCCCGCACTTTCAAGTTTTAACCGCATCTAACCAGTTACATTAATGATCTGATCGGTCATATGAAAACTTTCAGTTTTTCGGACATATTATTTTCTTCATCCTATCGATAGTATGAAGTGATCTATTTGATCACTTGATGTCATCTGATCAGTTACATAGAGAAAGTGATCGGTCACATGATATTTTTCACAACTTCAAAACTTTACTGTTTTTGGCATCCTATTGATAATATGAGGCCACCTATTCGGTCACATGGATCAATCTGATCAGTCATGATTTGTCATTTTATAAAATAATCTGATCAGTCACATTGTATATCTGTTCAGTTAGTTCAAGTGACAGAACTTTAGTTTGTATGATGTATGAATGAATACAAATTTGAGCTTTAAACAAAAAGGCTATAAACTATTTGCCTTACATTAAATCTACTCTCACCATTTCTAAACTACCCGCGTTGATGAGAGGAGGGCTTTCCATTTGTCATCCATTTCTTGATTAATCCATGCCTTGTTCTTTATTGGTGCTCCTTCTTAACTGCATCTTAAATGGAGATATGTTAAAAACACTTTTTATCTTTGTTTGTAATCATCAAAATAATAAGAGGTGAATTAAGGGCACTTGTGCCAACAATGACCACTATGCACCTAAGGCCAACGTGGCACACAAACACCATGATTCACACATATGGAGAATGTAACAATAAGTTCACGATACTAAAACAATGTAGCCTACTCAATAGTAATTCAATCATGTTCTTAATTTGTACACACTTATACTAATACTATGTCATTAACATAAAGGATTTAATCATGCTAGTATTGTAAACCTTAGACATGCAATTTCACAATTCACACTCTAAGTCTTCAAAACTACAAAGGCATTTACAATGTCAAGTTTACAATGTGAATACAACTATGCTACTACAAGGTTGTCAAGTTAGGAAATCCATTCATGTTAACATAGTAAACCTCAAATCCCTAATTTAAACAACAAATTAGTATTAATTTCAAAACACAATTATTGGCAAGAATTATTCTAGAACTTCATAGTTACAACAACAAGATAATTCTAGAATTTAATTCTCCACTAAATGAAATAACAACTACATAAGAGATAAATCAAATACAAGTCTTGAACAATATAAAACCCTAGGTTAGATATAACAACATTCATCTAAATACAACCCTATAACTTCATATAACATGCATAAAATGTATATCAACCTCAAAGAACACAAGATACACAAAGAATATAAACATAAGGCAACCCCTACCTCACTAGAGAATTGTATCTCTAGAAACCTTAAAGAAATGGAAGCAAAATGTGAAACCACATTGTAAACTTGTGGTATAGATGGATGTGAGAAAGTTTCAAGGTGGAAGACCAAAAGCCAAAGGGAAGAGGCTTGAAAATGAGCAATGGAGGCTTGGGTTCTATGTCAACAATAGTGGCTTATGTGTGAAAAATGAAGAAGACAACACTTTACTAGATTTTCCACTAACCTAAAATGCATTTGTTAGTCACATATACTATACTAACACTACCCCTCTCTCACACACACACATCCACCCTTCACTTGTCACCATCCTAGGCCTCCTCACAAGGCTTAATCTAAGCCTTACACTTGTCATCATCCTAGGCTAAAGTGTCCCAATGAAAAGTCAACAAGTAAACCAATGAAAGTGTGACACTTCTCAAAATTGCAAAAGAGTTCTTCTTCAAAGTATCTCAAAGAATAATTGCAAAAAGGTCCCTAAGACAAAATATCTTGAAAACTTAATTACACAAATAACCCCAAAAAATGAAAATGTTTCCGAAGAAACTATACATCCATACCTCGAGAATTTAAAATTAAACAAGCATGCTTTTCTATGAAATTAATTCATGCATTGACAGTAAAAGATAAAATAATGCAATACGCGTAATGCTTGAAATCAGTTCCGGGCACCGAACCTTACCTCGGGTTTAACAAAACCCTAAGGCAACATGAAAAAAGAATAAAATAAATAAATAAACAAATAATTAATTAATTAATTAATTAAATATAAAATAAAATAAAATAAAATAATGTTAGAAAAAAGAGAAATATGACATGGTCATCAGAAAATGGGAGTTTAGGACTACCCATAATCTGTGCACAAACAGGCTCGTATTTTGGAGACAATCTAGTAAGAAATTGGACAACATTAGAATCTTCCCACAGTTGTTGCATCTGTCAAACATGAGAAGTAATTGGTTGATACATATTCAGTTCTTCACAGACTCCCATAACTGTTGAAAAATACTCTTCCAAACTTTGATTACCTTGATCATGATTGAAATACTGTTTACACACCTCATATATACGTGTTATATTTCCAGAACCAGAATACATCTGCTTCAGATGGTCCCATATCTCCTTAAAAGTATCTAGGTACAGTAAGTTAGAACTGATGTGGGGTTCAATACTTGTCAGCATCAATGAAATAATTTGAACATCTTTTTTCTCCCATGTACTGAAAGAGGAATCAGTTTCCTTCAGCTTATTTCCAGCAAGGTGGTTACCAAGACCTTTACCTTTGAAGAAGATTTCTACTGATTTGGCCCAAAGAATATAATTCTTACCATTTAATAGATGTCATAGGAAAATTTAAGGAAGGTGTGGTGGAAAATAAATCAGTATTAGCAGCTAGCCATGCTAGACTAAGAAAAAAACACCAGAAGGGAATAAATCTGAACTGGAAAATGGAATTTTCTAGCCGGGTAGCTTCAGTTGGATCGGATCATATGCTAGGTCAAATCAAAATTTGGGTTGAATCGCATTCTGAGTTGGATCTATTTGATATATTCGGGCCAAACTAGGGAAGTCAAATCTAACACGGATAACCTAAGTCCACAACCAAACACAACATTTCTTCCTCAAATGTCAAACACGTTTTTGGAGTAACAAATGCAACATTGATTCTGTACCAATTGCGATGGTCACAGCAGCCACGATAACTTATCAAATCACCATAAACAAGAATGACGAGATTGCGATGGCCACAATAGCCACGACAACTATGACAACTGATCTGATTATGTAATACCCCTAATTTTTAAAGGAATTATTTATTTAATATATTACAATTAAATTGATTATTTGGCTGTTTGTTTATGTGATTAAAGTGCTTAATTGTTTAGTGTCTGTTTTGTTTTAATTAATTGATAAATTGTTTAATTGGTTATTTTATTGTGTTTTAATTAATTTCCTTTAATTAGAAGTTGGATGTGAAATTAATTGATTTATTGTTTGTTTGCTATTTTTATTTAAATGGTTTATTAATTTCAAAGTAATGGATTGGGCTATGGAAGAGAGCTTGGTACAAGAAAGCCTAGATAAGCTAAATAAGCTTACGGCCCATGGGTAAATTCTGGTAGTATTATATGTATATGGTGATATATATAATACTATGCAGTTTTATAAATATATATATTATTTATGTGTCTATATATATATATAATAAGTTAATTGTGTATATACGTATATTTGTGTAGTCAGAATAGGATTAGGGTTGTGTGGTCAGATTAGGATTAGTGTTATATAGTGTAGAGGCCTTGTATATATATATATGTATATATATATATTAGTTGTTTCGAGTGGGGATTTTACGTGAGAATAAGAGAGCCTCGATAAAGAGAAACCATAGGAGAGAAAGAGAAAGGGGCCGCGAGGTAGAGAGAGAGGCCGAGGGAAAGCAGGAGGCAGCCAAACCAAGGAAGAAGATAGAGGGGTTGTACGTGTAGTACAAGACCTGTAGGAGCAAACGAAGGTAACCCAAAGGCTGTCGGCGTTGGAAAAGAAGATCAGAGAAGAAGGAGTTTTGTTTTTGATCCGAAAACCGTAAGGTAATTAAGTTCTTCGTTTTGCTCTTCCCCTTTGATCATGTGTTCTATACATCACTAGTACATATTTAGGATTTAAATGGAAAGACTAGATCTGATTGCATGTTAAAAAAATCGGATTAAATAAGTGATATATATATGTGTGTGTGTGTGTGGATATGTTCATGTGGATATTTATATGGTTTGAAAATCAATGTGTTAATTAATGTTAATTTTGCTTTATATTTGTCTAATTGCTTGATTTTAATTAATGGAAGTATATGGGACATAGATGTATATTTTAAGACAAGAAACAATAGATTTCTGGACTTAAAATGGACCTCTCGAGCTGTTTCCACGAAACAACTCTTGAGCACTGTTTACAAGGCTCGAATGCCATTTTATGGAAAATAGCGCTCAAGCCCAATATAGGTGTGCTCGAGCACTGGGGAAAGATTTTTCCCCGAAAGCTTTTCGATGACCCCAAAATGATTTATTAAGGTCCCGTACATGTTATAATGGCTTAGGAACAGTAGTATATGGATTTTATGGCCTGTAACTTAAGCATGCATAAATGGAAAGAGATTAAATCATCTATTAAGTTATAAATTAATTATTTAAATTAATGGAACTTGGAGATTAGATGTTTTAGCATGAGTTATGATAAAAAAAAAAAAAAAAAACTTATTAGTTACTGAATGTATGAATGATCAAAATGTTTCATGGGTGTACTTCTAGTTTCCATGTTGTAACGAAACAGACTTTAATGACTTATAGGTTTTTCCCATGATTTATTATTGTGTATTTACTATAATAATTGCAATATATGATAGAATGATTTTATTCATGTTCATGGCGGTATTAGATGATCTTATACATAAACTATTTCTGTTGTTATGTGGGACCATTGTCAGGATATGGTTTTAGTATTGTTAAGTATAGGGGGACCGTCTATTAAGTCGGAGTCCTTTTATTTTCGCCATTATCAGGATGTGGCTAGGTTGTTATATTGTACCATTGTCAAGACATGGTTACAATATTTTTTAGGTGGTCGTGGCATTGTTAGGATATGGTTATGGTTGTTTTCACATGGTTGTGCCATTGTTAGATATGGTTACAGTATTTTTTACATGGTTGTGCCATTGTTAGGATATGACAAGATAAATAGATATATATATCATTATTATGTATACCATAATACGAGCTTGAGGTCTCGGGATCAGTGGTTATGACTGAGGCATTTATTGTCAGTTGAGATGGGTACCTGGATATAGGGATGTGTGTGCCCTGGTACAAGGAGGACTCATGACCACCTTGTGTGCACTTTACGTGAAATACTCACTATCCGGTTGAGTCTACCTTAGTCTAGTGAGAGTCTTTAGTGTAGATATATATACTTATCAACTATGTAGCTATTACATGAGTTAGTTAGGGTTATATTGTTCATTGGGTCTTTGTTTGGGTTGTAGTGGAAATGACTTGTTCATAAGTTTTGACCCACCTTTGTTGTATACTTTTTAGGTCCTTGTCGGTACTAGGCATAGAGCTTGTTCGTGCAGATAAGAGACCAGTCATCATCATTCTTCTGGTGTTGTTAACATAGGAGTTCATCTTCGCTGAGATGATTTAGTTCATGTATTTATTATTTATTAAACTTAGGCGTTGTTTTCAGTATGAGATTTATTAAGGGTCCATGATATTCGGATTCCCGAGTTGTATGTTGGAGATTCATTATTTATATCCGAAATTTTTGTATCAAGGATTTTTATAATTATAGTTTTAGTTTTCTTTAAGTATTATTATTGATTCTATTTTTATTTCCCTCTTGTATTCTGTGTTCGTTTATTACTCAATTGTTTTGATATCCCTGGGTTTTCAGGTGTGGGCCTCAACAACCTACATGTGAGAATTCGGGGGTATCACAGATTATGATAAACAAGAACGATGAGATCTACTGATTAGATCACAACATTGACGGCTATAGTAACAGTAGAACGACCAGCCACCATGACTTATTCACTCTTCACAATAACAACTGCAACTAGGTCAACAATAACAAGGAAAAACTAAACTCACACGCCAAAAGTCGATCACCTTCTCTAATACCATGTTAAAGTTAGGGTTAGTGAAGAGAAGCAAAATTGGGAAAATTGTGAGTGAAAGTATCTCACACCTTTATTTCTCTTAACATCTCTTGTACATATATGTACATGAGTGAAAAAACAAGTAAAATACTAAAAGACCCCTTTATGGTAAACTGATTACATATGTATCAAAGTAAAGGGTATTTTGGTATTTTAGCTAACACCACATTATATTCTAAGTACACATCTCGAATTAAATTTCAGATGTGTAGCGCTGCTCTTTTATAATAAGCTTTTCATCACATTATTTTGTCTGAGTCAACAAGTAGTTTAGTAAACCCTATGCTATGAGTGAAATTGGGTCTTCTTAATAAGTCTACACTTATTTCTAGAAGGCTAAAGTAACAAAAAAATTCACAAAGTTCAATATGAAGTTTAATCACTCACATACTTAATGTTAACCTAAAGGTTTTGACCTAAGGGCAATCTAGTAATTTTGATGATTACAAACTATTAATAGTGTTTAGGCATTAATGTCTACATTGGATGTTATGTTAGATATGTTCATATTTCCAAGATAGACCTCAATGAAGCAAAGATGATCAAAGTCACATTCCAAACTTTCCAATGCATATGAAGACATCAATGGTGAAGCAATGGACATGGAAATAACTTGAAGTTGCAAAAGTCAATGCTATTAATTTGGACCTCAAAGAACATGAAATCAACTCAAATATCAAGAATGTAACTCCATGATCAAGGAAGAAGCATAAAAGCTCAAAGAACAATGTCAATGCTTGAAGAATGTGGTAGATAGGTTGGTGAGTGCTTAGGAATCAAATGTTAAAGTATTTTTGAATTTATTTTGAAGCTCACTTCTATAAGATCATGCATATTACTTATATTTCATATTTTGATCCTTAAACAACCTAGAGATAGGTCTTATGCTTTAATAGTATTCATATAATAACCTAATGGATTTTCAAAGCCCTAAAGACTTCTAAAAGGTCTATTCTTCATTGAAAATACTCAACTAGCCGACTGATTAAGTAAATTGAGGGTGCTGAGTTTTGCAGAGAAAGTAGAATTAAGAGACTAGTTTATTCAGCTTATTAAAAATAGCTATTAGTTGCCTGGTTCAAGGTATCAGCCGATTGATACTTAAACCAGCCGACTAGTTTGTGTTGGAATTTGAATCCAATGGCTCCTTTATCATTTAATGTTATTTCACCTTCCTCCAACAACTATTTTTTGGTAGAAAACTTTATATATAAAGCTGTGCATTTATGAAACAATTTACAAGAAGTGATATATATTTATAAGCATTTTAGAGTAAGCACTTGAGTATTTAATACAATCTTCATTTTTCTCATTCATTCACCCTAAAGACTTGAGTTTCTACTTGATTTATTAATAATTTAGTCTTATGAACTTTGGTTTGCATATCAATATTTTGAGAGATACCTATCTTGTACACAATTCTTCCTACAAATCATTTATAAGGGTTGGTTTTATTAGGGAAATGAAAATTTTCAAAAACTAAAAGATGGTTTTTCATTCCATGATCTTGATTCTTGTATAGAGGCCATTTTTATGTAAGAAGAAAATGGTGATTTCACATATAAGGGTTATAATACTCACATTATGACTTGAGAAAGTCTTAGATCTATCAACCAAGGAAATATTCTCTCTTATGAAAACCAATTTAGCCCATTCTTCTTTTTTAGACCACCATCTTTAAGTTGGTAATCTTGCCTTTAGGAATCCCGCGTATGACATTCATTAATGGACTTGGAGGCTCTAAGCTTGTGGAAGTTTCTCAGAGATGAGAGCACGAAACCCTAATGTAGAGAGAGAAAATGTATATCTATATATCACACTAATAGTGCACAAAGTTTATTCTCAATACATTGCCATATAGTATATAGAAGCACATGTCTTTGAATTAGTAATTCTCAATCTCTACAAGAGAATTGTTATCACCAATCACATGGACCTTTACATCAATTATGGGCTATAGGAGAGAATCCCTTGGGCTTACTAACCTTTTGGCTTGGTTCAACTACCAAGAACCCAATTCAATTAATTTATAAATTATTTTTTACTCCACTAAAAGTAATTAATTGCACTCCAATCAGATAATAAATAACCACTAAATCAATGTTACAAATTGACCAATCTATACATAATTAGCTATCAGATAATTAAATCCATCAATCTAACTACTAATTAATATATTTATTTTGGTTCCTTGAATATTTCTGGTTTGATCACAATAACCATTTGTTCGACAAAAATAATAATTTAGTAAAGAAATACATAGAAAACTATTTTGTCCAAAACACACAAAGGCTCTCAAATTAATTATTAATTAATAAAAGACTTTATAGTACTTCTTCATGCTTGAGAGTCAAATGCCTTAATATTGATAGGGAGCAATTGTATATGACGAGTCTCACAATATATCACAACCTATCACGAATTCGGTTCAAGTCTTAATTAATATAAGAGTTCATCATTAGTTACCAACTTTGAACCATTTATGATTGTTATTTCTATACTTGTATTGAACGCGATTACTTACATATAAATCTCTCATGTAATGAAGTGGACAACATCAATTGCATAATGAATTGACCTTTAATACATTGCATTAACCAATTGTATAAAGAATAAATATAATTTGAAATAAGTAAGGAACTTATGTCTCTACAATCCAAATAGAATTCGCTATGTTAGGGCATACAAATACAAATAGGTTTGACCAAAAGGGATGGTGGGACCCAAAGGAAGCTTAATGGAAAAAAGTTTCTCTTGGCAAAGATTGGAGAAACAAGTTTGCCTCTTGTAAATGTTTGTTCTCCACTCGAAATGAGAAGTAATAATGGATTTGGTAAAGTCTCTAGAGGAATCTAGTGTTATTGTGTTTGTATTTCACTTCTCTTATCTCATTTATATTGTGCTTATATTAATTATCTTCATATATTGCTTTTACATAATTTACATAGATATTGCTTACGACTTGTATAATTATATTATTACAAAAAAATTGTCCATTGTTTGCTATAGATTCTATTGTATTATCAAAGTATTGACTTTAGAAGGAGGTGAATAGAATCTATAGCAAACAATGGACAATTTTTCGTAATAATAGAATTATACAAGTCTTAAGCAAATGATGAGCGCTGAAAAGTGCGCATTTAAACCCCTTAAGTTTAGGTATTCTAGAACCTTTATCTATCTTATTTTCCCGCTTTAGATTGATTTTGTATTATTTTCATTTTCAGGTACTTATCCCCAAAATAAGTTAACTCAGCTAAATAAGAGCATAATTGAAGCAATCTTGAGATGAATCAAAGAAGGGAGCAAAGTGGGAGCAAAAGGAAGCAAGTAGTGGAAATTTAGCAAGTTCGATCGATCTCAGGAAATATTCGATCGATCCAACTTTGATCGATTTCAGCACTTCAAAATGGATCTGAACTATTTTGTCCTTATCCAAAGATCCCACAAAGTTCGATCAATCCAACTTTCTTCCGATCGATCGAAAAGATTCCATCTTATCCAGTTGCACCACCACACCTACCACTTTTGTCTCTTTCCCAAAAATACCAAAATATCTCAGATTTGTCTTTATCCAAAAAAGCACCGCCATAGAGGATCGATCTAGCTTAAGTTCAATAGATCTCAGCCATGTTCGATCTATCTCAGAGAATGTTCGATCGATCGAACTTCCCCAAGTGCGACGAAATTCAATTTCCAACTCATTAAAAGTTGTCTCATATCCAATCATTAGGGGGAATATTGGTGTACGAGCCCAGGTCATTGGGGGTGACATTTTAACCTACCTATAAAAGGAATATGGGCTATTCTTGATACATATATTAGAGAGACTTTTGATACAATTGACATGTCATATTCTTAGTGAGGAGGCTAGAGACACAAGGTTGGAGTTTTTCCATCAACCAAGAAGAGGAGCAATTTCTACCATGGAGTTAGCCCTTGAGGGTTAGAGGACACCATCCATGAGCGGCTAAACATCCTCTTGGGGCTAGAGTTAGCCCTAAGCATGCTTTCTACATCTTGATTTATGTATTTTTTAGGGGATTTGTATTGTGATATATGTTTTGACATTTTTATATACATAGATTTTGTTTATTCAATGATTTGTGTAGTTTAATGTTTCCAATTGATCATTTCATTATCTCCATATGTCTATGTATGCTAGAATAGATGTTCATGTGTTTGTCTCTAGATTTTGTGTTATTGATGCATGTCTATGTGTATTGATGCTATAGATCTAGAGATTATCAAGACATAGTGCTTAATAGAATGCTCTTGTGGTTTATTTGATGGTTCATACTCATTTCTTGATGGATTATGCCTCTTCCTTAGTTTAATTAGTTTAATTTCATGTCATTAGCTTAATTGTAGTGTAGTTGTAGTTTAGATGTTAAATGGGAGGACAATCCATACTTGTTATTTAATGTTCCATACTTATGAAAACAAGTAGCATATGTCTCTAACCTTGTGATGTATTTGGATTGTGAGCTTAAAGAAAGGATTAATGGCTTAGTTTGATATATTGTGCTATCCACCATGTTGCTTAGACAGTATATACTTAATTAGTCATCCATGCTTATTGAAACAACCACACACACACACTATTGTTGCAATACATATTTTCCCCCTTATTAATCATTCATTAAGGGTGTAGAAAAGTTATGCTTAGTGGTGATCTCTAAACCCCAAGATCTCTCCCTCTCTCTCTCCTATTTTCTCTCTATTGCATTTAATTGTTTACTTTAGTTTAAATTGCATCTTAGTATAATTCAATCACCAACCAATCTTTTGATCACTCGACCTACTAATCATAATCTTGATTTCGCAACCTAATACGACCCACCAATTCCTTAGGACGATCCCTACTCGCCCTAACTATATTTTTAGTGAAAGGTAGTAGTGGCAAATTATAAATGTAAAACTTGGCCACACTCATCATAGTCCACTTTGCAAGCTTTGGGTGCATCGCGACAAGGCATCCACCAAGTTTTTGGCGCCGTTGCCGGGGATTAATTGAAGGCAACGTCGTATTTGTGGAATCAATTAGGAATTAGTACTCTTTTGATCGTGTCTTTACTTTATTTTCATTTTCATTTTGGTTACTTATTCTGTTGGTTCTTGTTTGACTAGGTGCATTGAGCTAGAAGGTGAGCAAAGGAGCATTTTAAGTAGAGAGCTAAGCAAAAGCAAGGAAAAATCTAAAATCTAAAATTTTGTAAGGCTAAAATTGAATTGAAGTGCTAAAGGATCCTTTGTGAGCTCTTTCTTAACTCAATCTCTAGTTAAATCGTCGGCCCGCGTGGAGGCTTGTTTTCCATTTCTTAGATAAATCGTGAGCCCGCGTGGAGGCAATTTACTTTTCTTTGCATGTTATTTAAGCATGGGAGTATGGGATCATTGAATGTGGAGATTTGTTGATTTATTTGTTGCAGGGGCGAAGTTTTTGCGTAGTTGATTTCATTGTTGTGTTTCTTGAATTTTATGCTGTCTTAACCAACCCCATCATAACCAATGGAAATTCTAGAAGGTCATCTTGGTTATTTAGACCCGAACTTCATGGAGCATCCTCCTTTTAACCTAATTTCCTCCCGGAGTTCAAGCTTTAATTCCTCCAATGGTCCTTCTTGATCATTATACTATTTATAAATACCATGCACCAACTTGCATTATGCTTCCTAATTTTGAGGCCAATCAATATGAAATTAAGCCCGAGACCATTCAAATGTGTCCACTATTTTAGGGCTTAAATGGTGAGTAGCCATATAAACATCTTGATGAATTTCTTGAAATATGCTCCACCATGAGGTATATGAATGTCCCGGAGGAAGTCCTTAGGTTACTTCTCTTCCCTTTCACTCTTAAAAATAAGGCTAAGCATTGGTTCAATAACTTAGGGGCAAATTCAATAACTTCTTGGTTACAAATACAAAATGAATTTTTAAAGAAATTTTACCCCGTGAGTTTGACCAATGTTATGCAAACTTCTATTCGTGAATTTTCTCAAAAGGAAGGAGAACTTTTACATGAGGCTTGGGAAAGATTGAATGACTTGCTAAGAAACTGCCCATATCATGGTATTCCAAAATGGCAAGTTGTCCAATATTTCTATGAAAGCCTATCCAACACTCACAAGGACATAGTTGATATCTCATGTAGAGGATCATATTTTGGGAAACATAAAGATGATGTTTCGCACCTTTTTGAGAAAATGAGTGAAAATTCATTGCATAAATGTCACACTTCTCGGTTGAGTCATGATTCTAATAACAAAAAGAAAAATTTGAAAGTATGTCAAATTGAAAGTCCAATGGAAATTGTTGCCGAGGTCAAAACTCTAACTCAAAAACTTGATCAATTTTTATTGAGTCAAAAGCCGGCAAAACAATTATCTCCTCTTCTTAATCATCATCTTCATCATTCTTATGAGCCATGCATGACTTGTTCAAGTGTATTGCATATTACTTCCAATTGTCCCCATGGACATGTACTTGATGAACACTATGAACAAGTCAATGCCACATTTGCTCACTCTCTTTCGAATGCTTATGTTCCGGTGTGGAGTGAACATTCAAATCCTATTCAAGCCAAAAAATTTCAAAACCGGTATGTTCCTCCTCATCAAAGAAATAGAGGCTCAAAAGGATTCATCTCACCTTCTTCTTTTCATCAAAGAATGAACCATTTCTCTCATCTTCAAGCTTATAATTCTCAAAGTAGCTCTAATCACCCTCATGCACTTTCTAGCAACCCCACATTTGAAGATAAGGTCTTAGCAGCTTTGGGTAGTTTGGAAATAAACACCAATTTATTGCATTCTCATTCTCAATCGATATCCAAGCTTGAGTCTCAAATAGGGATGATAGCTAATGCATTGAATGTGAGAGAAATTGGTAAATTACCGAGCCAACCCGAAAGGAACCCAAAAGCTCAACATTTTGTGGAAGCAAACTCCACATCGGGGTGTCTTTCCCAAGAGCAAGTGCAAGCAATTACTACTTTGAGAAATGGTAGACAAGTTGACAATAGGGTTAAACAACCAAGTGAAGATAGTGAACCGGTGCAACCAAAAGTTGACACCTGTCCCGTTTCCAATCCTATTCCTACTTCCTTGGTTGAGCATGGCCCTAGAGGGAATTCTCAACCTTCTTCATCATCCCCTCAAGTTGCAAGGTCTTATGAGCCAAAAGCTCCATTTCCTTATGCTTTGAAAGAAACTTCGCCTTTTGGGAGGCAAGAGGGAAAAATCCATGACATGATGGAGGTTTTCAAGCAAGTTAATATAAATCTTCCTCTCTTAGATGCAATTAGGAAAATTTCGCCTTATACAAAATTTTTGAAAGACCTTTGCACACAAAGGAGGAAGAGCAAGGGACAAGGCCCTAAAAAAGTGTTCCTAACGGAGCAAGTGAGCTCCATCATTCAACATAACACTCCACCTAAGTTCAAAGATCCCGGTGCTCCGACCATCTCATGTGTAATTAGAAACCATGAAGTTCGTAGAGCTCTTCTTGACTTAGGGGCAAGTGTTAATTTGATTCCTTACTCGGTGTATGTCCAACTAGGTTTGAATGAATTGAAGCCAACCTCGGTGGTGCTTCAATTGGCCGATAGATCCGTTAAAACACCTAGGGGCATGATTAAGGACATACTTATCAAGGTTGACAAGTTTTACTTCCCGGTTGATTTCGTAGTTCTTGATACCGAACCAATTGCAAATCCCACCAATCACATCCCCATCATCTTAGGAATGCCATTTCTTGCTACTGCAAATGCTAACATTAATTGTAGATTCGGTGTCATGGACCTTTCTTTTGGTAATATGATGGTTAAGCTTAATGTTTTCAATGCAAGTTGCCATCCCATAGATGAAGACGAGTGTTGTCTCATAGATGTCTTAGATGAGGTTGTTGAAGAGTCTATTCCCACCATGGTCATGAAACAATCAACTGAGGATGACCTTTCATCTCTTCTTTCGGAGGACCCCCTTGCGTCTTGTCTACTTAAAATGTATGGTAATTGTGGGTTTGATAGTGAAGGGTCAATGAATGAAGTTAATAATTTAATGGAATCCGTTGCAAGTTTGGATTTTCCACCTTGGAAAGATCCAAAATAACCTCTTCCTCCACTCTCTAGCACTCCCCGGTTCCATCTCTAGTCTCTCCACCCACTCTTGAGCTCAAAACTCTCCCTCTCGATCTTAAGTATGCCTTTTTAGGTCCGAAAGAGACTCTTCCGATCATCATCTCTTCAAATCTTGAAAAAGATCAAAAGAATTCTGTTTTGAATGTGCTTAAGGACAATAAGGAAGCTATTGGGTGGAGCGTGGCGGATCTAAAAGGAATTGACCCTTCCATTTGTATGCATCGCATTCTTATGGAAGAAGATGCAAAACCTTTTAGAGATGCTCAAAGGAGATTAAATCCAAACATGAAAGAAGTGGTTAAGAAAGAGGTAGTTAAGCTCTTAGATGCTGGTATCATTTATCCAATCTCTGATAACAAATGGGTGAGTCTAACTCAAGTAATTCCCAAGAAATCGGGAATTACGGTGGTTGAAAATGCAAAAGGTGAGGCAATTTCTAAGTGTACAACCAATTCATAGCGAGTATGCATTGATTACCGAAAATTGAATGCCGCCACTAGAAAAGATCACTTCCCTTTGCCATTTATTGATCAAATCCTAGAGAGATTGGCCAAGTAACAATACTATTACTTTCTTGATGGCTATTCGGGTTACAATCAAGTAGCCCTTTGAGGAGGCCCGAAGTGATATGGGCCGGATATGACTTGCAAACGCGACATCCGGTCCGTACAGATGGGTCAGGCCCATAGAAAGACACTGCCATATGGGCCGAACGCGAATAAGCCCATCAAAGATGACCAGAACTCATAGAGGAACGGGCCTAAATCCAGCAGTCTATCAACATTTGTAAATATCTATAAATAGGAGAAGTAATGGATAGAGTAGGGGAGATATTTTTTGGGTTGAAATGCAAGAATTCTAGAGAGAGAAAGGGAGGAAGAATTTCTTGCATCTTCAATTGGCGCCGTCTGTGGGAATCGTGGAAGATTGATTGATCATTGATTAATATCGCATGGATTCAGACCAATCCGTGGGAACAAAACTCGATCTTTGGGAGTTGGATCCAGATCTGAGCGATTGTGACCTACTCTGGAGGAATTTTAGTTCCTGTTGCTTTGGCAGAAGTGGCTTCAGATCTATGCAACAACGAGTTGTTCGATTGTGGCAGGATCTGACGGATTTAGAATTCGGACAATTCAGATCTCGTCAACCGTGAGCATAATTCGGAGAATTCGAAACCAGATCTGAAAAATTCCCACTCACGAAGCTCGGATCTACTCACGAACTTGAGATTAATGCCTTTACTCCACTCAGGAATAATGATAGGTGAAAGCTCCAATCCGATAGAGGCTGTCCAGTAAACGAAGCTTGAGGAGTTGATGAACTTGATTGAGGCTCTCAAAAAAGAGAATGCAGAATTGAAAGCTGGAATGCAACATCAGCAAATACCCGCGGTTTCGCGTCCACTTCCGGCCGGTGAAGGAGGTGTTCAATCTAATATCGCGCATCAAGGCGAGTAGGACGAGAACAATCAGTCAGCTCCCCACCGTGATGAAAGGAGGATGGATGATTTGCCGCCAAATGCTCGTCGAGTTGAGGATCACGAAGGATCGACTCACGTTGATCCGCGACATGAGCAGATCAGACAGAACGAAGCCATGACCTTCGATCCGCATCAGGAAAGGTTTAACCGAGAGAAGGTGATAGAGGTTGATCGCCGCCAAGTTGCGTCGCCTTGGCAAAGAGAGCTCATAGAGGAACGGTCGTTCGATCCGTCCTACCGGCCCTCCATGGCTACAATCACTCATCGCGGTTCGGAGAGCAGAACCGTAGCTCACAGAGCTACCACTGGGCGCCAAAGAGAGAATGAAGCACTCCGATCCGCGGCTCGGACGGTTGATTCACCATTCACTGACGAGATCCTGAATGCCCCGCATCCAAGGAAGTTTGCTATACCAGTCTTTATTCTGTTTGACGGAACAACTGATCCGATCGATCATGTGTACCATATCCAGTTGAAGATGGCCCTGAATACGGAAAACGACGCTTTAATGTGCAAATGTTTCCCTACAAGCCTAGCTGGACCGGCGCTCAGCTGGTTCAAGAACTTGCCTAGGAGCTCAATTGGTAGCTTCCGAGACCTGTGCGATCGGTTCATAAGCCAGTACTATGGGAACAAGCGTCCGCCAAAGGACATCTCAAGCCTATTCACAATGAGACAGCACAAAGATGAACGTCTCCAGGCTTTTCTCACCAGGTTTAATCTCACTAAGAGTATGGTGATCGAATGCCACCCTTCTACAGCGGTTCAAGCCTTCAAGTTAGCCATGACACGTGGCACTCCGTTCCATACCAATCTGGTAGTGAACACGCCGACGACTATGGATGAACTCAATGAAAGAGCCGACGGCTTTGTGCGCCTAGAAGAAGAGGAGGCAGCCAATGCTCGGACAGCGTCGCTCGTGTCGACCGAGGAAAAGTCCAAGGCAAAGATCAGGCAGAAGTAGGCTCAGCCGCAGCGTCAAACCTCCTGCAAGGCAGAAAAGAGGTCCAGGGAGGAAGAGCTGATCACTCCGCTGAAGGTCACTCTGGCGAGGCTATATCAGGAGAACAAAGATAAGTTTCATCCACCACTGCCAATTAGGTAACCCCTCGAACAGAGGGATCAGACTAAACATTGTGCTTTCCATTTCAATTTCGGTCATCAGACTAATGAATGCAGGAATCTGAGAAGGCAAGTGGAGATGTTGATAGCTAGAGGGGAGTTCGCGAGTTATGTTCAAGGCTCGGCGACAGAGCAGAATCGACCGATGGAACAAGTAAAAAGGAGTCATAAACAAAGCTCCCACAATTCACAACCAGTTCGTATAATTAATGCTATCCACGGTCGACCTGAGCCCAGCGAAGATTCAGATGAGCTACTCCGAGCGCGCCTACGGCAGGCGCAGATGAAGAAAAGGGTCAGCAGTGTGAATACTCTACACCAGCAGATCACATCGATACAGATAAAGTTCGACAGGACAGACCTGCAGCGTGTTCAAATCCCCCATGAAGACCCGTTGGTAGTCAGTTTGACAGTGGCGGACTACCTGGTGCGCAGAGTTCTGATCGATCCCGAGAGCAGTGCGAATGTCATGCCGAGGGACACATTTGATCGGCTCGAGATTAAACCAGAGAGGCTCAAGCCCACTAGAAATCCCCTGTTAGGATTCGATGGCAAGAGGGTGGAGCCCGTCGGGATGGTGGAAGTAGAAGTTCAAGCTGCAGAACGAGCTCTTATGAAAACTTTTGTGGTTGTAGAGATTCACCCCTCATACAATCTCCTGATGGGAAGAGGATGGATTCACAGAGTCCAAGGTGTACCCTCAACTTTGCATCAGGTCATGAGGTGCCTCGGACCCGATGAAAATAAGGTGATAGACATTCGTGGGGATCAGGTTGCAGCCAAAGAGTGTTATTCCGTCACACTAAAGTATGCTGGGAAAGGGAAGGCGCCCGTCCGATCGGCAAGCCCCAGATAGCAATTACAGGAACCTCCGCCCAAGCAGAACAGGGTGGATGAGTCAGTTGACTTGACCGAAGAGCCCCTTCTGGATGTGCAGATCGATCAGTCCAGACCAGAGCGAACTACCAGAGTAGGAATAAGACTGACCAGGGAAGAGCAGCAAGAGCTAGTTGACTTCTTGTCTCACAATGCCGATGTATTTGCATGGAGTCACCTAGACATGCCTGGAATTAATCCCTCCGTATCCTGTCATTCCTTGAATGTCAATCCCAATTTCAAACCAATAAAACAGAAGCAACGAAGATTTGCTCCAGAACGCAACCAAATCATAGCCGAGGAAGTTGATAGGCTGCTTGATGCGGGATTTATCAGAGAAGTACACTACCCTGATTGGTTGTCCAATGTCGTTGTCATGCAGAAGAAGAATGGGAAATGGCGAGTATGCATTGATTTCACCAATTTGAACAAAGCCTGTCCGAAGGATAGCTTCCCGCTGCCAAAGATTGATCAAATGGTGGATGCCACCACCGGGTATGAGCGTTTAACCTTTCTGGACGCTTATTCAGGTTATAATCAGATCCCTATGGACCCGGCAGATGAAGAAAAAACTTCTTTTGTAACCGAGCGAGGGACATACTACTACAAAGTTATGCCTTTCGGACTAAAGAACGCGGGAGCAACTTATCAAAGACTTGTTAGCAAAATTTTCAAGGATCAAATAGGAAAGATTGTGGAAGCCTATATTGATGATATGGAGGTAAAGAGTAGGAAGAAGGATGATCATCTGAAACATCTGCAAGATATATTTGATGTGCTGAGGCGATATGGGATGAGGCTCAATCCAACCAAGTGCTCGTTCAGTGTGAGTTTCGGTCAGTTTTTGGGACACGTGGTCAACCGCAGAGGCATCGAAGTTAGCCCCGCTCAAGCAGAGGCTTTGATTAAGAATGCCGAGCCAAAGACGATCAGAGAGGTGCAAGCCCTAACAGGACGAATAGCTGCATTAAGTCGATTCATTTCTAAGTTGTCAGACCGCTGCAAGCCGTTCTTTGACACGATTCGGAGTCATGGACGACAGGTTTGGGGAGATGAGCAACGACAAGCATTGACCCATTTGAAGGAATATATGCAGAATCCACCAGTCCTGTCAGCCCCGGATCCAGAAGAAAAGTTATTTTTGTATCTTGGAGTATCTAGTGTTGCGACAAGTGCCGTTCTGATTCGTTGCAAGGAAGGGGTGCAACACCCGGTATTTTATGTCAGTAAGACAATGACCGAGGCAGAACGAAAATACTCGAAGGCCGAACGGGTGATACTTGCACTTGTAAACGCAAAAAGAAAGTTGAGGCATTATTTCGAATCCCACCCTATAGCTATTCTAACAACTTTTCCAATCAGAGTGCTCATGCACAAGCCAGAACTCTTGGGCAGAATGACAAAGTGGGCCATAGAGTTAAGTTCATTTGACATAACATATGAGCCGAGAACAGCTGTCAAAGGATAAGCGGTAGCCGATTTCCTGCTAGAATGTGACTCTGAGGATACGGAAGAAGACCTTAGGTGCGGCTCTTGGAAACTTTATGTAGATGGTTCCTCTAACCAGATGGGGGCTGGAATTGGGGTTAAACTGCAAACCCCAGAGGGTACTTCTTTGAGTCAAGCACTCAGACTTGAGTTCTGAGCCACCAATAATGAAGCGGAATACGAGGCATTGCTGAATAGGTTAAAGTTGGCCAGAGAGCTACAGGTCAGAAGTTTGACTGTTTATAGTGACTCACAGTTGATTGTTCAGCAGGTAAATGGTGAGTACGCGACCAAGGATGACACGATGGAGGCATATCGTTCTACCGTTCTGCATAAAGCTAAGGACTTTGCAAAGATTGAATTCATACAGTTACCGAGGGAACAGAACGTAGATGCGGACCGGTTAGCATGTAGTGCTTCGAGTTCTGGTGAAACATTGGCGAGGGTGATTCCAATAGGAATATTGACCCAGCCATCTATTTTCGAAGAACCTTTGGACTCTGACCCTTGGCAAGTCAATGTCATACCGTATGAACCAAGTTGGATTGACCCCATCATCACTTATATTCGAGATGGCGTTTTGCCTATGCAAAGGGATGAAGCTAGGAAAATCAAAAAGAATGCTGCAAAATACGCCATCGTGCATAACCAGTTGTACAGAAGGTCCTACTCTGGCCCATACTTGAAGTGTGTCACCCCCGCAGAGTCGCAGCAGGTATTGCGAGCTATTCATAAAGGCGTATGTGGTAATCATTCTGGGGGAAGATCGTTAGCGCATAAAGCAATGACACAAGGGTATTTCTGGCCGAACATGTCAAGAGATGCGGAGGAGTTCTCTCGAAGGTGCGATAAATGCCAACGATATGGACCATTGATCCACCAACCACCTGAGGAATTGCACATAATGGCCTCGCCATGGCCTTTCACGCAATGGGGGATGGATGTGGTCGGTCCTCTGCCAACGGCAAGAGCTCAGAACAAGTATGTGTTACTGGCCACGGATTACTTCACTAAGTGGGTGGAAGCAGAACCATATCTAAGCGTGACTCAAACTCATGTGAGACGATTTATTTGGAGCAATATTATATGCCGTTTCGGCGTTCCAAGGTCAATAGTCATGGATAATGGCACGAACCTCGACAGCAAGCAAGTAAGAGAGCTGCTGGAGGAGTATGGAATTAATCAGAAGTTAGCTGCAGTAAGTCATCCTCAGGCCAATGGACAAGCAGAAATTACAAACAGAACAATTTTCGCCTGCATTAAGAAGAAGCTGGAGGACCATAAAGGGAAGTGGTTGGATGAGCTCCCGAACGTCCTACGGGCTTACAGAACCACCCCAAGGCGGCCGACTGGGGAGAGCCCGTTTGCAATGGCATATGGTACCGAGGCGGTTATACCGGTTGAGCACTTGGTCCCAACTATCAGAAGCCTAGCATGGAGTCGAGATCATAACGACAAAATGTTAAGATTGAACCTCGATATGATAGATGAAAGGAGGGACGCTGCAGCAATAAGGTTAGCATCATACCAGCAAGTATTGGCGAATAGTCACAACAAAAGAGTGAAACACAGAGATTTTGCCCCTGGCGATCTGGTTCTGAAAAGAAAGGTGGGGATAGTCAAAAAAATGATGCCACCCTGGGAAGGCCCATACAAAATTGCAGAAGTCATAAGGAATGGAGCATATACGTTAGAAACCATGGCGGGAAGGTTGGTCAGCAAGCCCTGGAATGCCACGTCTCTGAAGAGGTACTACCAATAAAAGCTAAGTTTCGGCTTTATTAGGTGTTGTTTGTTGTCAATCAAGTACTTATGAATGTGCAAATTCCTGAAATTTATAAAAATAACTTTCCTCTTCAATGGGTTTTTAAAAAAAAAAAAATGAAAAGCCAAGTGGCAAGTGGCATTCTAGCCGAGCGCCAGGCACTTATGCAAGATAAGTGGCAGCTGGCACCATAAGCCAAACGCCAGGCACTTGCTAAAAAAAAATGAAAAGCCAAGTGGCAAGTGGCATTCTAGCCGAGTGCCAGGCACTTAAGCAAGATAAGTGGCAGCTGGCACCATAAGCCGAACGCCAGACACTTGCTAAAAAAAATATATATGAAAAGCCAAGTGGCAAGTGGCATTCTAGCCGAACGCCAGGCACTTGAGCAAGATAAGTGGCAGCTGGCGCCACAAGCCGAACGCCAGGCACTTGCCATAAACACGCACACGACAAAGTTAATATAAAAAAAAAAAAAAAAAGGTATATATATATTGAATGGGTTTGAACAGAGTGTAACACAAAGGAAAAAGAGAAAAAAGAGTTCTGTCATCTCATTCATGATAAGCATTGGAGTTACAAAAAATGAAGTATTCAAGTCACATTGTTACAAAGAAGTATGGAATCGAAGAGTCTGGAGGAGTCCTAGCTAGCTGCCCCAGTACCGACAGCCTCCTGGTTGTGCCGTTCCGCCTCCTCGGTCCCGTCAGCCATCTCACCCTCACGAGGTGGGGAATCAAGATGAATAACAGAGTCATTCTGCTGGGGGCCAACGTCAGCAGTGACTATGGGAGATACCACAGTTGACGAATGAGGAGCGGTTAGAGGCTGAACGGTAGGAGGAGCTATAGTGATCCTAGAGGAAGCAATATCCTGACATTCATCAAATATGTGCTCCACTTCGGTGGGTTCTGGGTCAACATAGACCCCCAGAGGATCAATCCCTAAATCCTTATCAACCTCATCTGGAGTTGAACTGGTCTGTCCCTCAGCCGGAACTCGGTCGGAGAAACCTTCTAGGAATCCCTGAGCATATCTAAGAGCTCCGACTCTTGAGAACCGAGCATGAAGAGCCAGCATCCCACCGTTCACTCTGCTGATGGTATCAATCAGAGCATTGCGCTCGTCTAGAGCTCTCTTCTCAAAAGCCATCCGCGCAGACTGTTCATCAACCAGAAGGCGCTGGAGCTCTGCCTTTTCGTCTCTGATTGAATCACGTTCAGTCTGCCAGACACTCTTCTCAAGCTGGAGGGCATCCTTCTTGTCCTGAAGAGAGTCATTTTCCTTCTTCAAGACATCTCTTTCTTGTTCAGTTTTTTCAAGCCGAGCCAATACCTCAGTATTCTTGCTAGCGAGAAAGTCGTTTTCCTTATTGGCCACCTCCAGGCTATCAGAGAACTTACGGGCCCTGGCATTCCCTATTTCCACCTGCTTCTGCATAGCCATCATACCGAACAAAGTCTACATAGATATATATTAATAATGGTTAAACCGATAGTCTGGTCGGACGAAGGCAAAACCAAATAATATGAGACGATTCATGAGTTGGAAAATAAAAGTCACCTCCATGGCAGATTGGGGAAAGCGGCTGAACACATCCTTTGGGATAGACCTTTCGCCGCCTCAAGGTCTTTTGGAGTCCACATGCTCCTATAATACGCCATGGCGGTCTGGCCATCCTTTAGCATGGTCTCGTTCGGCTTCACGAACGTCCCATCCGTTCGGGTGTACCGAGGAGCCCAAGGTGGTAAAGCGGGAAGAGAAGGAGAAGCAGAGGCACCAGCTGCAACAGGCCCGGAGGGGGCAGGAGCTCTGACTGGGCGATGCAAGAGAGCACTCGGCCCAGAGACTCGGGTCCTTCTTATAAGAGGTTCCTCCTCAGGGTCGACTCCACTGTCAGGATGAGGCCTTTTGCCTCGTTCTTTGTCCCGAGTGCCCCCAGCGGCAGCAGGGGCAGTAGTGATTTGTGGAGACGCGATCGGGTTGGTAGCAGGGGTGCTGACAACAGAATCAATAGCCACCGTACTCGGGATGGTGTCAGAGATGGTGGCTAAGGAAGAGGCTGATGCAGGAGAGGAGGTTGCTCCAGCAGCAGAAGTGGCTGGGGGAGTATTTTTCCTCCTACCAAAGGATGGAATCTGAAGCCTGCTCATGGTATAGCCGAGGGATGAGAGCGCTAGAAGGTTGTCTGAAGTAAGGAGGTCTGAGCAAGAAGGAATATCGTTCAGAACGTATTTCTTCAAGTAATTACTCCTATCCCTGCAAACACTGTAGCTCAAGTCATCACAAGGTATGCCTAAGGAGCGACATAAGAAAGTACAAAAGCGAGGAACGCATGTTTCGCAGGGACAATCATTTTTATGAGATTTGAATTTCTTATATGAGGAAACAGAACAGACGCCAAAGGCGCTCGGGATTGGGTAATCCTCTGCAGCCGGCGAAGACCAGGCCACACTAATGCCCACAATGTTATCCCTCCAACCCTTTTCAGATTTGATTGTATCCGTACATATGGACATCTTGTCGATCGGGTAGAGGTGGTAGAATGGCTCGTTAGTTCGGATCTTACTGACCTTATAACACAGAAGAAGATCTATGAGGTCAAGGTCCAGACTTCTGTCACGAATCAACAGTAGCATAACGGATATGATTCTAAAGAAATTGGGGTTTACCTGCAGGGGGGATATCCCCAGTCTATTGAAGACATAATTAAAGAAGGGGTGCAGAGGGAACCTAACGACATTCAGTTGAAGGTTTGAAAATAAAACTTCGCCGGGAAGAAGGCCGGCACCGGTCATAATATTAACATCCTTAGGGCAAACCCTAACTTGGATGTTGTCAGGAAGTCTAAGTCTCATACGAAGAACATCTAGATCTACAACCATGGTGGAAGTGATTGAAGGATCTAAAAGGGTAAAAAGAAGCCTGCCGAAAGTAAAAAGGAACAAAACTAACCTCTGAGGTAGAAAGCAACAAAGAGCACTGCAAGACCGCTGGAAGAATGACTCTTGAAGGATTTCACCGGAAGAAATTTAGCACTGTTCTAAAAAGATGAACGAGAGATTTGACTGATGATGGAGACGGTAAAAAGGCATGAAGTGGTATTCTAGAGCCTTATAAAGGCGAGGGGGACCCGAGTGCCGAAGCGTCAAGAAGGCGAGAAATTCATCGAGCCCCAGAACATTGATTCTGGATCTGACCGTCCATTCCCCCATGTGGGTTTCTCGAGCCGTCAACGTCATGATAAGACGCCTTCAATAATTACCCCCTTATTAAACAAGGGGTAATTATGGGGGCAGTTGAGGAGGCCCGAAGTGACATGGGCCGGATATGACTTGCAAACACGACATCCGGTCCGTACAGATGGGTCAGGCCCATAGAAAGACACTGCCATATGGGCCGAACACGAATAAGCCCATCAAAGATGACCAGAACTTATAGAGGAATGGGCCTAGATCCAGCAGTCCATCAACATTTGTAAATATCTATAAATAGGAGAAGTAATGGATAGAGTAGGGGAGATATTTTTTGGGTTGAAATGCAAGAATTAGAGAGAGAAAGGGAGGAGGAATTTCTTGCATCTTCACCCTTGACCCCTTAGACCAAGAGAAAACCACCTTTACTTGTCCTTTCGGCACATTTTCTTATAGACGGATGCCATTTGGTTTGTGCAATGCCCCTGCCACATTTCGAAGGTGTATGATGTCAATTTTCTCGGACATGGTGGAAGAGTATCTAAAGGTCTTTATAGACGATTTTTCTGTCTTTGGGTCTTCATTTGATGGATGCCTCAAGAATATAAATTTGGTACTTAAAAGATGTCGTGAAACATACCTTGTTCTTGGTTAGGAAAAGAGCCATTTCATGGTTCAAGAAGGTATTGTTTTAGGTCACGTTATCTCAAAAAGGGGAATTGAGGTGGATAAAGCGAAAGTTGAGCTCATTTCTAAATTACCTCCATCTTCTACGGTGAGAGAAATTCACTCATTTCTAGGTCATGCCAGCTTCTATTGCCGTTTCATCAAAGATTTTAGCAAAATTGCTAGATCCTTGTGCAATCTTCTCGCCAAAGAAATTCCTTTTGTCTTTAATCAAGCATGCCTTAACGTTTTCTATAAATTACGTGATATGTTATCATCCGCACCTATTATGCAGCCTCCCATTACCATTTGAAATAATGTGTGATGCTTCAAATTATGCCATGGGAGCAGTTTTGGGACAAAGAGTAAGAAAGCTTCCATGTGCCATATACTATGCAAGCAAAACTTTCTCGGGAGCTCAATTGAACTACTCCACTACTGAGAAAGAGTTACTTGCCGTAGTATATGACCTTGATAAATTTCGGTCCTATCTCTTAGGGTCTAAGGTTATTGTCTATTCTGATCATGCTGCCTTGAGACATCTTTTGACAAAGAAAGAGACAAAACCTAGATTGATTAGATGGATTTTGCTTCTTCAGGAATTTGATTTTGAAATTAAGGACAAGAAAGGCACCGAAAATGTGGTTGCCGATCATCTTTCAAGGTTATTGATAGAACCTTCCCCTAGCCCACCAATTCATGATTCTTTTCCGGATGAATAGCTCTTTCAAATTTCCAATAGACAAATGCCTTGGTTTGCTGACATTGTGAATTATTTGGCAATTGGCAAGCTTCCAACTTCTTGGTCAAAGAACGAGAAGAATCGTTTCTTTGCCAACATCCAGAATTATTATTGGGAAGACCCTGTCTTGTACCGTTATTATCTAGATCAAATTGTGAGGGGATGCATTCCGGAAAGCGAAATTCCAAGTGTTCTTGTGTTTTATCATACGCTTGCATGTGGTGGGCATTTTAGTTCAAAGAAGACCGCCTTGAAATGTTCTTCAAAGTGGGCTCTTTTGGCCCACTATCCATAGAGATGCTTACAACTTTTGCAAGTCGTGTGAGAGATGTCAAAACATGGGATCAATGTCAAGAAGAGATATGATGCCCTTGACCAATATCCTTGTTGTAGAAATCTTTGACATATGGGGCATTGATTTTATGGGTCCATTTCCTATGTCCTATGGTTTTCAATATATTTTCCTTACCGTTGATTATGTTTCCAAGTGGGTGGAAGCTTGTGCTACTAAAACAAATAACCATTCCGTAGTTATTCAATTCATCAAATCCAATATCTTTACTCGTTTTGGTATGCCTAGGGCTATGATAAGTGACGGAGGAAAGCATTTTTGTAACCAATTCTTAAGGCATTTATTTCTTAAGTACTCCGTTACTTATAAAGTGGCCACTCCTTACCACCCTCAAACAAGTGGGCAAGTAGAAGTGTCTAACCGGGAAATTAAGCATATTCTTGAGAAAATGGTTAACACCACCCGGAAAGATTGGTCATGGAAGTTAAATGAAGCTTTATGGGTTTACCGGACGACATATAAGACTCCCATTGGCATGTCTCCCTATAGTCTTATATATGGAAAGCCTTGCCATCTTCCGGTTAAGTTGGAATATAAAGCCTTGTGGGCGGTTAAAAAGCTCAATCTTGACCTTGATAAAGCCGAAGAGAACCAGTTATTACAATTGAGTGAGTTAGAAGAGTTGAGACATAATGCTTATGATGATGCCAAACTCTACAAAGAAAGAACTAAAGCTTTTCATGATAAGCACATTGTGAAGAAGTCTTTTGAACCCGGTCAAAAAGTTTGGCTCTTCAACTCTAGATTGAAACTCTTTCCTAGGAAGTTGAGAACCAAATAGGAAGGTCCTTATGAAGTCATCTCTGTTGCACCTCATGGGGCGGCAGAGATTCAAATTTTGAAAAAGGGGAACATTTTCAAGGTTAATGACAGAGATTAAAGCCCTACATTGAGGGATAGGTCTTCCAAAGACATTTGGAAGCTGCACATCTAATAGACCTTGTTTATGTAGACATCTAGGGTTGTAATGCAAAATAGAAGAGTTTTTGCCTGTTCGATCGATCTCAATAAAAGTTCAATCGATCGAACATCATGCCTGCATCCATACCTGCATCCAATCACCTCTCTATCCAATCGTTCGAAGAAAACCTGCATATTTCAGCTCTCTGTCTGATTGATCGTAAATTCTTCGATCGATCCAGATTCGTCTTGGATCGATCTACAGTCCCAACGCTTAGAAAAATTTTGAACCTGCATCCAAAGACCTCTATGTCTCATCATTTGAACATGTCTGCAGGTTTATGCATGTTCGATCGATCAAAAAGTTTTTGAGATCGATCTGAACTTGATCGATCTGAACATCTTTGGTTTGACTTTTTCTTCCCTTTTTGAATGTTAAGCTTATTTATTCAAAACAACATTACTTCTAACTAGAGACATTAAACTTAACAATCATTGTTCATACTTTCTTGAATTTTATTTTATTCTTAAAAAAATAAAAAATAAAAATAAAAATTTTCACCATTGTGCCCTTATGTGTAGTCATGCTACTTTTCTATTGGGCTTGATCTCAAATCTCTCTTTTATCTTATGTTATATTGCTTTAGAATGCATGATTTGATTATTCTTATCCCATTTGAGATTTGATGTGAATTTGCTAGTGTGGTTATTCAAGTTGGTTGTTGATTCCAAGTTTGGGGGAGAAGTCTTTCGAATTGGGACATTGCCAGGCTTCATGTCTTTGCCACCATAGTATACTCTTTCCATCTTTTCCATTGTTCTCATTGCACATTGAGGACAATGTGCGGTTTAAGTTTGGGGTAAGGTGACTTTGTTGCGTTCTACATAAAGTTTTGAACTTTAAATACATGATTGAGATGTAAAATTCATATTGGCTATGATTTTGATCTTTTAAGGACTATATTGCTTAAAATTTAAAAATTGTTTGACTTGAGAGTCCAATACTCCTTGTATGCCTTGTGGATGCCATTTAGGAGTAAATTTTTTGAAATATTGATATCTTGCTTGCACTTGTGGTCCACATCATCCTGATTTTGTGATTATTTTTAGACTCATTCTATGATTCTACACTAGCACAAGCGCACACTAGCATTCATTTGTGGGGTACATGCTTTGTTGATTATTGAATTGGTTATATCCCAATTGAGCTAGTAGTGTATTAAAAGCTTTCATTTTGATAAAGGTGGATAACAAACCCTTTTCATTGAGTAGCCGGGATTCTAGCCTCATCAAACACTGAATTTCTCGCGCCGAAAGGTGGAGGGCCCAAACTCTAGGTTAATAATTGAATGTTAAAAATAAAAAATAAAAATAAAAAAAAATAAAAAAAAAAATAAAAAGAAAGAAAAAGTTGTTGTAAAAGTAATAAAAAAAGTGAGAACTTCTCCCAAAAGGTTAGAAGTAGGAAATGATTAGATGGAGGTTGTCTTGATTTGTAACCTAGTTGATTTGAGCTTGTAAGTCCTTAGGGGTGTTTGAACACCTAATGCCCTAAAGTCATCTGGTTTGGGAGTCATTGACCTAACGCTCGACCTCATGAATCGCTAGAAAACTTAATAGATCACTACATTGCACCATGCTTCCATTTTTGATCCTATAGGATAGTTATGAAAAAAATAAATAAAATAAATAAATAAATAAATAAATTTGAGTGAAAAGAATAAGCACACCTAGTTTAATAAAGCTTTAATAAAAGGTCCACTTTTTGTCTTGATGATCAGTACTAGATTTGTGTGCTAGTTTGAGGGTAAGGATGTGATCATTTCTTTAGTTGGCTTAGATAGTAACATATTTGATACCGATCCACTTAAAAAGGATTCTAGAGTTGTTTTGATTTGCATGATCATTTTCTTGATGTGTGGGGGACCATATTTGTATGCTTAATGTTAAAATTTAGGGAGATTGCTTGGAAATGGTTGAAAAATTACATACTTGAGGTAATTTTCTCCCAATGATTGTTTGCAATATTGGTACCTCTTTTGTGAGAATGAGCTTAATGTTTGTGGGTATCATTTCTGGAAACCCTCACGAGACTTCACTTGTCCACTAAGGGTAACCTAGGGATTTAAAAGGCTTGTTGCATACGCTATATGTAATCGTGTTCCCTACAAAAGTGGCGTTATCCATTTATTGATTTCTAGTTCATAGTTGTATAGTTGTTCATTTCATTCCTTTACTTTGTAGTTCATTGCTAGGGACTAGCAATATTTAAGTTTGGGGGTGTGATGAGCGTTGAAAAGTGCGCATTTAAACCTCTTAAGCTTAGGTATTCTAGAACATTTATCTATCTTATTTTCCCGCTTTAGATTGATTTTATATTATTTCCATTTTCAGTTATTATCCCCAAAATAAGCTAACTCAGCTAAATAAGAGCATAATTGAAGCAATCTTTAGATAAATCAAAGAAGGGAGCAAAGTGGGAGCAAAAGGAAGCAAGTAGTGGAAATTTAGCAAGTTCGATCGATCTCAGGAAATATTCGATCGATCCAACTTTGATCGATTTTAGCACTTTAAGATGAATCTGAAATATTTTGTCCTTATCCAAAGATCCCACAAAGTTCGATTGATCCAACTTTCTTCCGATCGATCGAAAAGATTCCATCTTATCCAGTTGTACCACCATACCTACCACTTTTGTCTCTTTCCCAAAAATCCCAAAATATCTCAGATTTGTCTTTATCCAAAAAGGCGCCGCCATAGAGGATCGATCTAGCTTAAGTTCGATAGATCTCAGCCATGTTCGATCGATCTCAGAGAATATTCGATCGATCAAACTTCCCCAAGTGCGAGAAAATTCAATTTCCAGCTCATTAAAAGTTGTCTCATATCCAATCATTGGGGGGAATATTGGTATACGAGCCCAGGTCATTGGGGGTGACATTTTAACCTACCTATATAAGGAATATGAGCCATTCTTGATACATATACTAGAGAGACTTTTGATAAAATTGACATATCATATTCTTAGTGAGGAAGAAAAGAAGAGAGGAGGCTAGAGACACAAGCTTGGAGTTTTCCATCAACCAAGAAGAGGAGCAATTTCTACCATGGAGTTAGCCCTTGAGGGTTGGAGGACACCATCCATGAGTGGCTAGACATCCTCTTGGGGCTAGAGTTAGCCCTAAGCATGCTTTCTACATCTTGATTTATGTATTTTTTAGGGGATTTGTATTGTGATATATGTTTTGACATTTTTATATACATAGATTTTGTTTATTCAATGATTTGTGTGGTTTAATGCTTCTAATTGATCATTTGATTCTATCCATATGTCTATGTATGCTAGAATAAATGTTCATGTGTTTGTCTCTAAGTTTTGTGTTATTGATGCATGTCTATATGTATTGATGCTATAGATCTAGAGATTATCAAGACATAGTGCTAAATAGAATGCTCTTGTGGTTTATTTGATGGTTCATACTCATTTCTTGATGGATTGTGCCTCTCCCTTAGTTTAATTAGTTTAATTTCATGTCATTAGCTTAATTGTAGTGTAGTTGTAGTTTAGATGTTAAATGGGAGGACAATCCATGCTTGTTGTTTGATGTTTCATACTTATGAAAACAAGTAGCATATGTCTCTAACCTTGTGATGTATTTGGATTGTGAGCTTAAAGAAAGGATTAATGGCTTAGTTTGATATATTGTGCTATCCACCATGTTGCTTAGATAACATATACTTAATTAGTCATCCATACTTGTTGAAACAACCACACACATATACTATTGTTACAATACATGTTTTTCCCCTCATTAATCATTCATTATGGGTGTAGAAAAACTATGCTTAGTGGTGATCTCTAAACCCTAAGGTCTCTCTCTCTCTTATTTTCTCTCTATTGCATTTAACTGTTTACTTTAGTTTAAATTGCATCTCAGTATAATTCAATCATCAACCAATCTTTTGATCACTCGACCTACTAACCCTAATCTCAATTCCATAACCTAATATGACTCACCAATCCCTTGGGATGATCCCTACTCGCCCTAACTATATTTTTAGTAAAAGGTCGTAGTGGCAAATTATAAATGTAAAACTTGGCCACACTCATCATAGTCCACTTTGCAAGCTTTGGGTGCATCGCGACAAGGCACCCACCAGCAATATCTATGTAAATTATGTATGAGGAATAGAGATCTATTACAACCCCATTTTATGTAGTTCATTGCAATGTGAAAATTGATGTCTTGTAATTGCTTCATTTGTTTATTTTGTGTTTGACTGATATACTTAATTTGGGTTGTGTCAACTGGCAAGACATCATGTTGACAAGCCCCTTGTTAGGAGATGTGCTACCAATTCTTGTTTCAATAATACAAGAGATAGGAAGTGAGGATTTTGATTTTTTTTTTTTTTTTTTTGTGTTTAAAGAAAGGGTAGTAAATCTGGTGTGTGTCGGGAGGGGGGAATGGAAGGTACATATTAAGCGATTTCTTTATTCCTCATATATCTGCAACATACATTTTACTTTAGGTCTTCCGCATTTATAAGAGCCTAAAAACTCAATATATATAATTTTGGCAACTTTACAACTTGCTTTATATTCTCTTACTTCAACTATTACATTTTGTAAGTCAAAGCTAGGATTGCGGTTCTATTACTTTTTTTGTTGCCGTTATATTTTTTGTATGGCTCATGATCAAGAAGTTGCATATATGGAAGAGAGAGACTAAAACTATAACGACCCGGTCACTTGCCTTCCTTTCCTTTTTCCTGAAATCTTACGAATGAATTTTTTTCGTTTAATTTTCTTTTCTGAGCTCTGTTTTGTGTCGCTTAGTGTCATCTCGAGTGCTCGAAATTGGTTTCTGAGACTCTTTCACGTGAATTGACAACTTCCTTTGAGGACCGAGTCATTTTCACATTTTTCGTTTTTCGACACTATGCGCTATTTCGTCCTTTTCCCTATTCTGTCTTATCTCCATTTGTCAATTTTTGGCACAACCTCACTTATCATGCTCGGAGTTGGTTTTTGACTTCACGTGCCTTCATCTTGAGTGGTTTTCTTGAAATACGTATCTTTACTTTTGTAAGAAAGTACTCTGGTTGCTCCCGGTACCCACAGGGGCATGGATGCGCAATTCTTTAGAATCTTTTTCATTTCTTGGGGTGTTTTTCGTAAATATCTTTTGAAGATATTTTATTTTAGGGGCATCTAAGAAAATATCTTTTGGAAGATATTTTCATTCTGGGGCAATTCGCAATTAACCCTTTTTGTAGGGGCCATTGTGCAATTAACGAAAGTTATTGCAAAAATGTCTCGTCTACAGCCTGGATCCTCGTACGGGATTCATTTTCACATTTTGTCGAGTCATGGACTCTTAGAATTCCGTTCTGTTCATTTTTCTCCAGTTTCAGAATTTCTGGACCCAGTTGCCGCCGAACTTGTTCGGAGTATAACTTTTTGTTCGGGACTCAATTTTTGACGCCGTTTCTTCCGTTGTTCATATTTTATCATTTTGAATCTTTTTCATTCATGGATTTTTGCCATTTGAGCGTGTTTGCTCAAAATCCACTTTTCCGGACCCCGCGGGGCCCTTTCGGGGCACTTTTTGAGATTTCTATAAAAGGGGGATGAGATATTTTATTTTTCATCTTCCCCACTCTCCATGCACGACCTGAAGCATCCATGGATGTCCATGGAGCTGCCACCTTCTCTCTCCTCCTTTGATTTACTTTTCCTAAGTGAAAAGTCTTCGGCTTTCACGTTTTTTGTTCCCCTCGACGTGTTCTATCATTCCCCCTTATTAGAATCCATTTCCGACAATTTTTAGTTCAGGTTTGGAGTCAAGTTGAGATTTTCATGGGGCTTCTTGCGGATTCTTGTTCTCGGGGTAGTCCCCGACAAAACCTCTCAGTATTGTCGGATTCGGAGCTCTTTTATTTTGGTGGGCCTTTAGGATTTTTATCTCAAATTGAGGTAGGAGATGTTCTAAGTTTAAATTCTTGTTATATAGCATGTTTGTGATGTTTATACTACTTATTTGCATGATTAAATATAAAATCTAGAGATTTTATTATTTATTTTTCTTGTACGAGATCTAATTTCCCGGTTGCTCATGACTTGGTTTAAACATGTAGCATGATTTTATATTGCCCCTTGATATGCTCATTGTCGTGTATTAAAATTGGAACATTTGAATAAGTATTAAAGATTTTATTTAATATTTATCTTAGGTGAAAGATAAATTCACATGGCCTTAACTAATTTAAAATTAATATGTGTTAGCATATTATATTAGGCCTTAGCATGCTCTTCAACATAATTGAATTTGAAAGTAATTGGAGGTGTTTTGAAAATTAGTAATTATTAATTAATTTGATTAATTAATTTGCCCCGAGTGCACTATTCACTCTATTTGAATTCCGACTTGATATTTTTGATCTACATGCCATATAGTTTCACATATATTTGATTTAGAATATTTGGTGAGGTTTTAAAACCTTTTATTTAATTAATTTCCTTGTTTAAGATTTAATCCTCATGGTGATATACAACTTGGAATTGAATTGTGGCATGCTAGAAAATTAAGCTTTGGTGTGGTTGTTCACATATATTAAATTGGGATTAATTGCATGAGAATTGCAACCTTTATTTTATATTTAACTTTAGTGAAAGTTTAATTTACATAGGTGTAACTTGCATGAAATAAGCTTGTAATGTGATATTACATTAGTCCTTGGCATGTTCTCTAAGATATGTTAAATTGAGAGCATTTGGTTAAGTTTGAAAATCTAGAGATTTTAATTAAAAGAATTAATTAAAATCTATTTCGTGATCCCATTATCTTAATTAAGGTTTTAACTTGATATTTGTATTGGCCATGACTTGTTTACTAATATATATTAATTGTGGACTATTTGAAGTTGCTTTAGAACCTTGGTAATTAAATTAGCATGATTTAATTAAAATTCTATTTTATTGTTCTAACAACCTAATTGAGTTTTACAATGGATATAGGTGATCACCTTGCCATACCCTTTAGCATGTATTAAATTGAGGTTAATTGAAATTGAATCGGAAATCTAGAGAATTTAATTGTGTTTATTTATTTAAATTCTATCAATTTGCTCCATGATCTAGTTGTGTTTTAGAAGTGGTTTCTATATTCAAATCATGGACTTAGACTTGTTGTATATTCATTTGGTTATGTTTTGAACATTGGATAACATAGTTGTTATGTTTGTATTCATGAGAATATGTTTTCCTTATTGAATATATTGTTGTCTTGTGTAATGATTTGCACACTTCGTGTTTATCATCTTTCATGCATAGCGTGTAACGAATCGCACACTGAAGATTCGACATTCATCATATCATATTAGTTGTGGATTTAGAGCATGTATTGTATAGGTTTCCAAATTTTGTTGTGCTTAGTAGATAGTTGATTATCTTGCATATTCCTGTTGATATATGCGTTGTTGCACCACTTGTTGATTTTGGAAACTTGGGGATGTCGTTGTTTGACTATGGCTAGGACGTGGTTCTAGTACGGGGGATAGGCCCTCTATATAGTCTAGTGCGCACATAGGGAGGTTACCCATGGGCTAGTAACCCTAAAGTAACTATGTTGTCGGTCTGATCCGGCGTGACGTCCGAGTATCCACTTTGTTTGATTTCACATTTCATTTTCAAGTTGATAACTAAATGATGTTGTAACTTGTTGTTTCTTAATTGTCGTTCCATTTTAAGTTACAGGATGTTAACTTTGCAAAATTGTGTTTTATGCGTTGTATTGGAAGTTCCAATGTTGTTTAAATTGCATCGATATTGAAAATCGTGTTTTGACGTTCTAATAAAGCTTAGGATTGATCCTATTGATTCATTTATAACTTAGACGTTAGGTGGCATGACCCACTTCTGTTGTTTTCGTGCTTTAGATTCCAAGCTGATAGCTTTAAGAAATTGTATTTTGTTGCCTTGTATAATAAGCTTTTATGTGGTTAGACTGCATTGAAGTTGTAATTTGCGTTTTGATTGTTCAGCATGGCCTAGGATGATTCCTTAGACTTATTTAGAACATAGCCGTTAGGTGACATGATCACTTTAGTGGTTTTTGTATTCGAGATTGCAAGTTAATACCTTTGAGAACCTATATCTTGTTGCTTTATATAACGTGCTTCCATATTGTTTAAATGGCATAGATGATGTGATTTATTCTAAAAACACTCTAAGGTAGCTTAGGATGCTCCTTGAGTCTCATTTCGATATAGACGTTAGGTGGCATGAACCCCTTTAACATGTTTCACCTTAAGGTGATAAATTTGTAAAATGCTAGGTCGATGCATGCTCATCTCCTACGAGTAACTTTATGTTACTCACCCCTACGATACTAAGGCATATTTCAGGTACGAAGACTTGGTTCGTGAAGCCTAGCATTCTTTGGATGTCGTGTAGCTTTCAAGTTTCCATTTCATGCAAATGTTAGCAGGAAATGTCATTTTGTAGACTTATATGTAAAATTTGTATTCTTTGATTCCATGTATGTAATGTGTACTTAAGTGCACTCCTTTCAATGTATTCAACATGTATGAAATGAGGCTGGAGGCCATTGACATGTATATTGAATTTTTTGTAACTTCTAACTTCTTGAAATATTTGGAAAATATGAAAAAATGCCAAGTCATTGTCTCACCATGGTTGCATCAAGTGTGGGAATTCCGTTTTCATTCTTTCATAGGGTCTTATAATTCATGTTTGAAGTGTGGCCAAGGGCGAAACGGTCATTTGATCCCGTTTTGTATTTTTGGATTCCAAGTTTTCATTCCAAGTTCCATTTTTGCCTTTTTGCCCGTTGGGGGGTCGAATTTTGCATCAGTGGTATTTTTAAGTCGTGGACCATTGTAGCACGTCCAAATAGATAAGTTACGTTTGCGTGCATGGTTGTTTCCGGGCAAAACCTTATCGTTTGTGTTTTGAGCCTCTTGTGAATTCATTTCGCACTTTTTTTGCATAATCTGATTTAGGGGCATTCTGGACCTTTCACATTAGTTTTATTTTCTTCTTTTGACATGGTCGCTTAGAAAATATGATTTTGAAGGGGGTTTCTTATTCGTGTTTTTCCAGAAAATATCGTCTTGGTGCCGGAAATCAATAGCAAAGTTCAGCTTTCTGTTTTTTTTTAGCAGCTTTTTGGACCTCCATGACCAGATTTCATGGAGGGGCATTTTGAGCATTCTACATTGCATTTTTTTTAATTCTTTCGCGAGTCACATAAAAATCACAATTTTGAGGGGGGTTTCTTCTTTGTGTTTTTCCAGAAAAATTAATCTTCTAGCCCGTTTTTGCTCTCAGTTGTGGACAGATTCTGAAAATTTTCATGTAGCAGCTTTTTGGGTCCATCTTGACCTACACTGTTCAAGGGGCATTTTAGGGGCTTTACATCGTGTTTTTTTTTTGTTTCTTCTGTGAAGTCGGGTAGAAAACATGATTTTAAGGGGGGTTTCTTCTTCGTGTTTTTCCAGAAAAATTCGTTTAAGTGTCCGTTCATAGCCTCAGTTCTGGGAAAAAAAAAAAAAAAAAAATCAAATGTGGCTTGCTGTTACAACACTATTCATACCCAGATTTTTGACCTGAAAAGTGAATCTATTTTTTTGAAACTTTGAGGCTTCATATCTTCATCGTCCAGACTCCAAATCAAGTGATTTTTGAGTCTAAGTTTATTAAATTTTGCTTGTCTATCCAACGGTATGCTCAATTACATTCAGTTTTTTCATAAAAGACCATTTTACCCCTTGCGAAGTACCCTTGCTGCATTAATTTTAAACTCAAAAATGTGATTTTTATGAAACTTTGGAGTTTCATATTTTCTTCATCTGGACTCCGAATCAAGTAATTTTTGAGTCTATCTTTATTAGTTTTTCGTTATCCTTCCAGTGGTGTGTTTGGTGGCATCCGAGTCCATAGTTTTCAGAAATGACTATTTTGCCCCTAGGGGCTTATTTGTTATATTTTTGGTCTTTTGCTTCCGCGTCAGTTCTCATTGAGTTCCACGACCTCATGGAAGGTCATTTTGACTTCTTAGAGTCTTATTTTCTGTTTTCGCTTCCGCATATCAGATCCGTTATCGGGTCAATCTTCAGTTCATCACAGGACACGCTGGTCTAAAAACCAGGGTCGTCACAAAAACAGAGCAAGAAAATATGAAGAATTTTTGTTTTATTTTGGTTAAGTAAAGATATAAGCTTTTGAATCATGCACTTTTTTGAAATTTGTACATATTTTTGTATAAAACCATGATTTGGAATTGGTTATATATATATATATATATATATATATATATGATGTTATTGGCTAGTTGCAAGTTATTGTGGTTATGATATTATTTTTTATTTATAGGGTTTGTTTCTTGGGTCCTTGCAAGGCTAGTAGTAGGGCAAAAAAAAAAGTTCTCATAGGGGCTGTACGCTACTTTTTTTAAAAAATTGTATAACACTTTTTATCACGGTTTTGCACCGTGGTAAAAAGCCTTCTGCTTACTACCACGGCAGTTTCTACCACGGTTCAAAACCGTAGTAAAAAGTATTTTCTACCGCGATTAAAAACTGTTTTTTTTATAGTGAGAGATCATATGAAATAATTTTGCAATTTTGCAATTTTGCAATAATGTATAAGTACGAGGTACCTAATATCTTCTCCATACATAATTAAACGATATGGATGTAATTATATATAGTCACTAATCATTGCACATTTAGGTGACCTAGGCGGCGAATCTATACTCTTTAATGGCTACATCATTAGTCGCATAAAAAGTTTCTTATAACATTTTATATTAATCATTTATCGTTGTAGGAAAAATTATGGCGCGATAAGACTCCTTAAATAATTGAACATAAACCTGTTATTTTAAATCCTTCAATCATAAATTCACATGCGAGTTTGTGACGATGTAGTCACTTTTTTTCACAGGTCAAAGTGTTGAAATATATATGAACATTCACAACTTGGATACTGCATACATGAAGAATCTTTGATTTTATTGATGGCCTTACCAAAAAGAATGAATTTTTTAATTTTTTTCAATGGCGTTATTTCTTAGAAAGAAAAATACAAGAATAATAGAGGAAATAAATTTTTAGCCTTCTACTAAATGCTAGTTATTGTATGTTTCGTTTTCCTTTCATAGGTCAGTCTTTCCCCAATCACAGCTTTTCACATTGAAAACCCAACTGCATTATGTTTTCCTTTGTCCTTTTTAAGAGGTTTGAATTGTGAATGAAATGGATGTCGGCAAGTTTTACCCAACTAAGTTGGGCAGTTATGAGCTTTTCAAAATTTTAGGTGGTTTTAAGAGAATTTTTAAATATGAGGCTTTTTATACATAAATCTCTTTTAAATTAGAGATCTTAGATGACCGACTAGGCCAGTCCTACACTCAACTAAAATTTTGTAAAGGGAAGAAAGACGGTGCAGTAGTGGTATTCACTACCTTTCAAAGTGAAAAGTAGAGCTTATTTAATTTGTAACTTTAAAAACAATTTTCAAGAATTTAAAAAATAAAAAACTGTAATCAGAAAATAATATGTTATAGTTCTTTAAAAATAAAGACATTTTTATAACTGAGTTAGCAGAGTTTTTTATACAATTTTCTGTTAACAAAAAACTGTTTCTATGGTTACAAACTAAGCAAGCGGATTTAAACATCTATTACGAGTTTGTTGCGGATATATAAAGAGCTTATGTTGATGACGACTTGATATTGCTTAAGCTCTGTTAATAACTATTTGCTAATCAACTTAATTTGGTTGATCTACTAATATTTAATTATTTTTTAATATTTATTATAATTTATTATTCCTATAATGATTAACTGCAAATAAAAATTTTAAAGCAGTGAAAGTTTAAACCCACACTCCATATAGCTTGCTGAAAACCCATAGATAGGCTCAAGTCTCTGCATTTGTTGACATAATCTAACATTTAATATTTTTTGCCTTGCAAAAATAAAAATAAAATAGATAAAGTGCTGCTTGCTGCGGCTAATAGTAATGAACACTGATCTTTTAATGAATAGAGCACCAGCCAGCTAACTATTTTTTAATTTTTTCAATTAATGAGACGAGAGAGAACCAAAAGGACGCCAAAATTTGTGATTGAGATTGGCAAATCCCATACACTGAAATACACTGAACGTTGAAATCAACGACCATAACAAAGCTAGTTTCAATTCGCTGGACGCATTACAACATCATCATCGCGAAAATAAGCAAAAGGAACTTTTGGTAATTTCGCACCCTCACAACCCCAAACAAAAGGGTCTCCCCAAAATCCATGCCGTGTTTGTTGCGTGGCAAAATCCCGCCATCCCTCGCCTTTACTTTCCTTCTCGCACATCTCCACCTTTCCATTATATATATATATATATATACGTATTAACATATTGTAGATACAATATAGAAAGATGAATCCGATCTCTCTGCACAACTTGGGATTTTACTTCGCAACAATTCCAGACTTTTTCTTGGAAAATCCTTACTCTCCCTTTCTCATCTCTGCGGATTATCTTCATTGCTCACTTCATCAACCTCGCCTTTTCAGGTCCATTGTTTCTCTCTCTATATATGTATTTATATATCATATTTATGTTTATATTCTATTGAGTTTTGATTCGCCGGATCTGTTTTTGTTTTATTTCAATTCTGGAGATGTAACAATGGAACCTAAGGTTGCTGTGAATTTGTTTCAGAACTGATTATTTCATGTTTTGATAATAGTTCTCTTTGTTTGGCTGTAGAGAAAGTTTAGGAAAATATAAGAGATTTGAATATTGATTATATGCATTGCATGTCAACCGAGAAAACAAAAGCATCCATTGAGCAATTTAGGCCTCGGAGTAAATATATATATATATATATAAAATTTCTTTTTGTTTGGTTGTAGAGAAAATATAGGATGAAGTTTCTGAATCGTTCTGAGGAGATACTGAATTTTCCTTTTCTCAGATACTCTCTTCTTGATTTCTGTTTGCATTGAATTTCGAGTTACTGTTTGCAAAATATAAGACGGAAACAGTGAATTTATGCTTGCTTTTGTTTGGTATTACTCCAATAACTAGACATTGCAGTTCCATGGAGGATTCATAGTTCTGTATTCTTTCCTTTGATTTCTCTAAATGTTCTTTTATTTGTATGTGAAAACATTTGTTGCAGGGAACTAAACGTTCATAATACCTATATACATATGTATATTGCTTAAGTTGTGTTAATCTGCTCCACGATTCACTTTTATACCTGTTGTTTCCTTTGTTCTCATGATGGATGATGTCCTTTTTGTGGTCAGGTTTTGGTTTTACTTGCAGAAGCTGTCTGGATTTTATCAATATTGTAGGCCATGAAAGAGAATTGAGACGGATATTTAGAAAATTGGCTCGCCATGATTGAATTTAGTATTTCACTGTTAAGGTTGTTGACAAGCACAGATTCTTATCTTCCCTTTCTTTTCGGATGGTTGGTAACTGGATCATTTGGACTACTAGTTATCATATATGCATTCTTCAAATGGCAGAGAAAGACATCCCTTAATTGGGTTAAAGCTGCCGCTAGAGCAAAGAAGAAAGTCTGGAAAAAGCTAAAAGTTCCTTTATCACATCATACATGGACGGAAGATTTTGCTAACGGTGGTCAGCCATCCACGTGCTGTGTTTGCTTAACTTCCCTGGTGTCCCCACAAACCTTAGGTACAAAAGCTGCATCACACACTCCTGTCCATCGTTGCTCTGTTTGTGGTGTAGCGGCTCATTTTCATTGTTCTCAGTTTGCAGCAAAGGATTGCAAGTGCGTGGCGCAGTCTGGTTTTAGCCATGTGCAGCATCACTGGTCAGAAAGATGGATTGACATGGATGAGAATCCTGAGATGTCTGCTTTCTGTTTTTACTGTGATGAACCTTGTGGTATTCCTTTTCTCGATGCCTCTCCAACATGGCGTTGCTTATGGTGTCAGCGCCTTATACACGTTAAATGTCATGCCAAAATGTTTCAAGAGTATGGTGATGTATGTGATTTGGGTTCTCTAAGTAGAGTTATCCTCTCACCGATTTGTGTGAAAGAAGTTAAAGGTAAAAGAAATGGAGGCAGAATGCTGAGTACCATCACAGAAGAAATTATTTCCTCATCTGTTCAAGGGCAAATTAGAAGAAGGCGCCATCGGAACAAACATGGAAGCAGTCATTCTTGTAATGGTAAGTTACAGGATGCTTCAGCTGCCAGTAGAGCATGGCAATATTTGCTCAATGGGCTTGTTGGTTTGAATAAATCCAGTGATGATAACAACAATGACCATTTCTTGAAGGATGATGGAGTACTTAGTAAAAAGGGATCCCAGAATGAGTTATTCCATAAAAAGCATGAAATTGCTGTTTGTGGTCAAAGTAAGAAGTACACTCTTGTCGACTTGCCACAGGATGCCAGACCTCTTGTAGTCTTCATTAATGCCAAGAGTGGAGCTCAAAACGGGCTTTCCCTTCGGAGGAGATTGAACATGCTACTGAATCCTGTGCAGGTGAGTGTTTTAGCTCTTTAGTTGCAGTGAATACTAATGTGAAATATATTTAACTGTCCTCCCCCCCCCCCCCCCCCCCCCCTCAAAAAAAAAAAAAAAAAAAAAAATTATTTTTTCTCTTTTGGTTAAGTATTGCTTAGTGTTGTAGTTCCTATTTTCTTATATTTTTCTAGGGCATAATGTTTAACACTACAGTGACAAAACAAACACAACCTTTGCATTAACTAGCTAGATTGCCACAAATAGAGTGCTTGCTTTTAGCTGTGATATATTTAACATGTCGTACCAATTCTATTGAATGAATTGTGGCCTAGAGTTTGTAATTAATAATCTTGTGCTTTGTTAAATGCGTCAGTTAGAGTTTGTAACAAAAAAAACTTGTCCTTTGTAAAATGCATCAGTTCTCATATTTTCTGCTCAAGTAAGCACTAGTCTTGTTGTTGAGTGCTGCCACTTTGAAGGGTTTAGGTTTTAATATGTTCCCAACTTAAAGAGGTATGTGCAGTTCTCCAACTTTTTCCTGGTAGAAATTTGCCTTTTATCGATTCTTTTCACTTCATCCTTGGTGAGTTGAAGCAATTTTTTGATGCCTTAGCACCTTCTAATTTTTGGAGCAGCTGGTGTTGTGTGTGGCAATACATTTTCTTAGGAAAAACAATAAATTACTGAAGGCAGTGAGCAATTTTGTCCCTTTTTTTTTTTTGCCAAGCATTTTATTTCAATTCTACACCATGATGTCCACTGAGATTAGTCTTTAGTATGTAGCTGGATGTTGTAAAGCTCACATACGTTCATATGGCCACTTATATGCTGCACGTTAAGAGGTTCTCTATAGGTTATTGGATTTAAACCCTTCAAACCCTGCAAAAGAGAAGAAGAAAAAAAGAAGCTTAGGGGAAAAAATATAGAAAACAAAGGAAAAAGAAATACTAGCTGGCAGTATCTTATAATAGATTATATGAAATTATAATTTTTTTTATTTTTTTTTATTTTTTTTTTTCAGTGAGAAATGATATAAATCAGATCCTGACTTTAATGATACAAATGCAGTACATGCACAACACATATGGTGTGTGTGCAATTTATCTTTTATCAGTGGGTTTAGGAAAAATAACCTAAAATATTTTTCAAAGAAGTTATATTCCAAAGATAATTTAACATTAAAAGAGATCATTTAGAGGCTTATTTTTCTTAATCTACAAAAGAAAGAAAGAAAGAAAGAAAAAAACAACTTTTTTTCTCTGTGGCACATACTGAATGGTTATGGAAGACTAATATATTGGTGGATATGTGCAAATTCATGCAATTTTATAAATGCTACATAAATAAATAAAGTGAAAATTGAGAAGTTTACAATTATTTCTTTATTATTTTTTAAGTTGTAAACTTTATAAATTAAAAAAATGAAGTTTTGGGTTCTTAATACTCGATTCCCTATCTTGTCCTAGCATCAGACAAATTTTAAAATTTACTTCTCTGTATGTTCCTACTTAGCAACTCCTCAACCTCTCTTACTCCCACCTGGTTCTTCATTTATTTGTCTATACCCATCACAAGCTTGGCTGTATTCGACTCTCCAAGGCTGGATGCGAAAAGAGATGGGTTGGTGTTCGGTAGATGATTGACTGTAAAATTTTGTCAAATCCTTTGATAGATTCTCATAAAAAATAAAAAAAAAATAAAAAAAAAAAAAAAAAAAGGGCCCCCTTGATACGGATTCAAGGCAATGATGATGATGAGAGAGCTTGGATGTAAAGACTTCTTTGTGGTTTTATTAGAGACTACCTCTTCTAGAAGGCAATGACCTCCGAGGTTATATTGATGCCTCAAATCTGTGACCTTTATGTCTAATGACCAACGGTGGTAAATTGACGATGACAAGCTTGGCTGTAAAGACTTCTCTGGATACTACCTCTTAGAGGCAACAACCTCTGAGTTTATATTGATACCTCACATCTGTAATCTTTATGTCTAATGACCAATGGCGGTAATATTTTTACAATCACTGACTAAAACAACACAACTACCAATTCGTAGTGTCAGGCCTGGTTGTGTTGCTTAGCAGAATAAAGATCAGCTTCTTCTAAGTGGTTTTTACCATCAATTAATGAAAAAAGAGTGGTTTTTCTCTTTTAATAGAATTTGCAGGGTATCATGTCTTCTCCCACGGTAGGAGTAACACAAATAGAACTCCGTTCTGACTAGCATCACTTCCTCCTACTGCTACCGAGACTTCTATAAGAGGGAGAAATAGGATGATTGGCCCTTACTCCATTCCTTATGGAGGAATGGTGGGCCCAATCTATGGGTGGGAAACCCCAGGATCCCATCTTGGAGTATCTCCTTCCTACCCTGACTAGATCCAATAGGGCAATTCATTTTTTTTTTTTTTTTCTGGTTATATTAATCTCTTTAAGTTTATTCCTTGTATGCTTTGTGATATCCACACGTCATAAGTTGCTTTAAGCAGCAGGAACTTGTTTAAATCTTCATAATACTCCCAAATTGGACCATCAATAATGCATTTGTGCTCTCTCTTTTAATAATTTTTTTTTTGGAAAATTCTCTTTTAATAATTTGATGTGAAAAAACTGTTGACTTCCAATTTTGGAATTAACTTTATTTTATTTAATGTTTGGTTAAATTTTCTTTGATGTGATTATGATTGCAATGAATCCATGTAATGGCATTTATATATTTTTGCTCAGTTCCATCGTTTGTTGTTGCAGGTTTTTGAACTTAGTTCCTCCCAAGGGCCTGAGGCTGGTTTAAAAATGTTTTGTAATGTGCAATATTTTAGGGTTTTGGTTTGTGGTGGAGATGGTACTGTTGCGTGGGTCCTTGATGCCATTGAGAAGCACAATTTTGAATCACCTCCACCTGTTGCTATTCTTCCCCTGGGAACAGGAAATGATTTGTCAAGGGTTTTGCGTTGGGGAGGAGGATTCTCGAAAATCCAAGGAGAAGGTGGCTTAAGCACTCTTCTGCATGACATCAATCATGCAGCAGTTACGATGCTAGATCGTTGGAGAGTTAATATTACAGAAGAAAAACCAGATAGTGATCCAAGTAAAAGGCGATCCAAGTTCATGATGAACTATTTAGGTACTTTCCTTTTCTTGGTCTGAAAATGATTTATTTATGCTGCCCAGTTTTCTAAAAATAGTGATTATCTTTTTAATAGGTATTGGATGTGATGCGAAGGTTGCATATGAATTTCACATGACACGGGAGGAAAACCCTGAGAAGTTCTACAGTCAGGTAGCAATACATAATTTCAGGCATTATATTCTTAGTTATTATGTACCAAGTGGTGGTTGATATTATGCAGGTTTCACTCTCCTTGACTTGCCCAGTTGCAATAAACTACTTGTTATCCAATGTGCATTTTAATTTTTACTTTGCAAAAAACCAACATGTGATAGATGATCAATGGAATATTAAAAAAAATATATAATATTCTGACGTTCATGCTATATTATAGTGTCATTTACCTACTTCTTTTCTTAGGATGAGGATTGGTATACTTGTTGGTATTGGCTAAGAAAAGAGTGATTGAGTTATATTAAAATGATATCTAGGTTGTCCAAAAAAAATTCATTCATGGATCTGAGCTTTGACCCGTAGAGACTAGGGATAGTGGGGTAATGTGGACTTGTCTTATTCCAGAATCTAAAATTTGATTAAACCGACTTCTCAAAAGTGTTTATTTACCTAATTCGGCATGCATGGGTGGCCTCTTGCTAACTAGAAGTATTGGACAGTTTGTGAATAAATTGCGTTATGCGAAAGAAGGTGCCAGGGATATGATGGACAGAACTTGTGCTGACTTGCCATGGCAAGTTTGGCTTGAAGTTGATGGGAGAGATGTCCAGATTCCAAAGGTACACACAAGTAATAATTAGGATCATTTAAGTTATTATTATTATTAGTGGTGTCATGCTATGTTTCTGATGTGGTCTTGTTTATTCTCTTTTATACAGGATGCTGAGGGTTTAATTGTGCTCAACATAGGAAGCTATATGGGTGGAGTAGATCTTTGGCAAAATGACTCTGAGCATGATGATGATTTCATTCTTCAGTCCATGTACGACAAAAATCTTGAGGTTGTTTGTGTTTCTGGAGCATGGCACCTTGGCAAACTTCAGGTCTGAAATTTTCTCTTGCCACATTTTTTTATATTTGGTTTGTAGGCTTATCATGCTGTCGATTTGACTTAATCATGTGATTTTTAACTCTTAACTTCTTTCTTTTTGTTAAGACACTAAAAAAATTATGTTATATTATTATATATTTTGTTGATCTTTTGTGTTTTACATATTGTTTAATCTAGCATACATAAAAGAACCCGTTAAGTTTAATGGTAAAAATAAGAAATATCTTGCAAATGGCATACAGCCCTATTTTATGATTGGATAAGAAACTTTGTCATGATATATTCCAACTACTTTTAACACTTTATGCACAAGAAGATATTCTTTTTCTTACTTACGGCTGCTTGCTTTTGAAGTTTCAACATTAACGGCATAGCTTTTTACAAAAGGAATTCAATTTTTTCTTCCATTCTTTTTTATCTCTCTACCTTTCCCCCTAGAAATAGGATAGAAGCAGTGTCCATATAAAGCATGATGTGGAGAACGTTGAAAATATACAATACACTCATATATGCATCAACTTGAACAGGGAATTTTTTATATTTGCATTTTGTTGCTTGACAATGGCTATGCTTTTATACATGCTAACAAGCTTCTCATTTGGGTACATTCACTTTCCTCCTCTTTAGTAAAATTCAATAAGCAAAATTTTTAGTGATTTATGATGTTTTTGGCTTATACTACATAAGTAACAAAACCATAAGAATTGTTGCATTGAGGACTGCTTATTTCCATCTTTAGCTTAACTACCACAAACTCTCTATTGTCGTTGTTGTTGTGTGGATTAAGCCGGATAAAGATTTGATTAGCACTTTTTCTGTTGTGAAGGTTGGACTTTCACAAGCAAGGAGGTTAGCACAAGGGAAACTCATACGAATACATTCTTCTAGTCCTTTCCCAGTTCAAATAGATGGGGAGCCATTTATTCAACAACCTGGCTGCTTAGAAATAACACATCATGGGCAGGTATCTATCTGGTGCTTGGTTTTGTAATGATGGATATACTAATGCACCTTGGCATCATATTACATGCATGCATGCATGGGAGATTTTTTTTACTGCATTACTTGAATTGAGTCTAATACTGAAGAGAAAAAAAAAAAAAAAAAAAAAGGTTTGAAAACAAACAAAAGCAATGGATCTCTTTGTTATGTTTTGCATGGTTCGTAGTATTGGCCTCCATCAGTGACACATTTATACCTTATAAAATTTGTACTCGAGTGGTTATTTTTCTACAAGGTATCTCAAGTGTCAAATGATATTTGTTTATCAGTAGACCTATTGCCAATACATACATATTTCAAACAAATTCTGATATAATGAGAAAGCAGATAGCAGTTTGTTGCTTATATTTGAGGGGAGTATGGACTGTGACTGTAGGCTTTGATATAGAGTTAGGGCAAGGCCGTGATCTAGATCTAGAAGAGGCCGGGGGGGGGGGGGGGGGGTTATGCAACTCTTGTTTGCTAAATTACCCAACCTTAACTACTTTTTGAACATAGATAAATATATATATATATATGATAAGTAAAAATATATTAACAAAGGCGCTCAGAGGGGAGCGAACCCTTAACAAAGCAAACAAAATACGCAAAATGCGCCATTACAACGATAAGCAGTCAACAAAATCCAAAAAGCTATCCATAGATGGGCAATTTTTCCCATTAACCCAAGAATAAAGAGAATGCAAAATATTCGCCTTAATAACCCATACCGGTGACTCCTTTCCCTCAAAAGATCTCCTGTTCCGCTCATGCCACAGCCCCCACCAAATACAAAGAGGTGTAACCCTTCACGCCTTCCTAACTCGACTGCCCATTGGTCTCCCTCTCCAAGCCTCTAACACATTCATCGTGTTACTTGACACCACCCAATCTATACTCTACCCCAAAACATTCAGGACTAAACTTCAAACATCCGTTGCCACTTTACAGTGCAGCAAAAGATGATTCACCCGCCTTCTTACACATGAAACACCAATTAACTGTTATTTGGCATCTTTTTTTGAGATTGTCAAGAGTAATAATGCTGCCAAGCACCGCTGTCCACGTGAAAAAAGCCACCTTCAGGGGAGCTGAAGTCCTCCATACAGCCTTCCAAGGGAAGCCGTTGCTTATCGAATTCGTGAGACTTTGATAAAACAGCCTCACCTTAAACACCCCTCTAGCATCCCCCATTCACACCATTTCATCCCTTCCTTCCCCCTCCACCACTTGACTATAAATTAATCCCATTAAATCGGTAAACTCCAGCATCTCCCAATCATTAAAATTTCTGCAAAATCTCACATCCCAAACAGCTCTCCCATTCTATAACCTAAAATAATCTGCCACCACCGCATGCTTCTCCTCAACCATCCTAAAGAGTCTAGGAAACCTACAAGCCAACACGACGTCCCCACACCAAACATTCGTCCAAAACCTCACATAACGATCATTCCTAACTATAAACCGTATCCGCTTAGAGAATTCGTCCCAACCCAACCCTCCTAATACTTTTCCATGAACCTATACCTGCTGATGAAGGCACACCTCTAGACATCCAACCTCCCTCCTCTTCCCCAAACCGACAAGCAATAACACGCCTTCAAAGCACGGACCTTTCGCACCCAAATCTCCATAGCCATTTCCCTAATAGAGCTTTGTTAAACATATCCAACCTGCGAAGCCCCAAGCCTCCTCTTTGAATCGGGGTGAACACTTTCTCCCATTTCACAAGGTGGTACTTAAACTCCTCCTTTACACCCCTCCAGAAAAAGTTCCCTGAATCTTATTAAGTCTACTAATCACTGTTCTAGGGATTGGAAACAAAGACATAAAATATGTATGAAGATTAGAGAGGGTACTCTTCAGCAATGTAAGTTTACCCCCTTTCGACAAGTATTACTTCTTCCACTCAGATAACCTCTTTTGAAAACGATCCACCACTAGATCCCAAACGGCAACTCTCCTCATGGAAGCACCCAATGGCAGCAGCCCCAAATAAGAAAATGGAAAAGCCTCCACTCCACAACCCAAAATAGCTACCAACTCATGAATATGATCCACCTCCCCTACTGGAACAATCACACTCTTCCCAATATTAATCTTCAGCCCAGAAACCACTTGAAAACAGGCCAAAACACACCTCAAGTGTCTCACTTGATTTGCACTCGCATCACAAAAAACAATAGTGTCATCAACAAACAACAAGTGAGATGTAACAATCTGATTTGGCACACGTCCCACCGAAAAACCTTGAATAAAGCCTAGTACCTCTGCCCTTTTCATGAGTCTACTAAAGGCTTCCATTACAATAATGAATAGAAAAGGGGACAATGAGTCCCCCTGATGTAAACCTCTCGAACTTGCGAAGAAACCTGCTGGTGACCCATTCACTAAGATAGGAAAACGAGCTGTCGAAATACATTAATGAATCCAGCCTCTCCATTTGGTTCCAAACCCCATCCTCTGCAACACATACAATAAGAACACCCGATTCACATGGTTATATGCTTTTTCAATATCCAATTTACACACAATCCCCGGTTCACCACTCTCGACTCTTGCATCAATACATTCACTAGCAATAAGAACCGGGTCGAGAATTTGCCTTCCTCCCACAAACGCATTTTGAGACTCCGAAATGACCCCATCCAACACTTTCCTTACCCCAAGGGAAAAAGCATAGGACTTGGTACAGGCAAAACGAATGCACTATGAGAAAGAAGTTACAACTAGGTTACTCGGATTTTCAAACCATAGAAATTCCTAGTTATCTCTTGACTCAGACTTGTGCATACTCTATCAATCAACAAAGTCGCTCTTCATGCAATCAGCTTTTCTGTCAACTCTTCGATATCCATGACTAGTCGTCTAAGCTTGTTTTCCTTGTATAATTGAACTTGAGTGTTGATTTACTCTTTTAGCAAAGAAAATCAGGTGATCAACACTCACAACATACACTCACCATCTAATGAAATGATGAAGAATGAAAGAATCAAAATATAGTTATATGAAAATGCTAGGATGCACTCAATATGCTAAAAAATCTTTATGCCTTAGGGAATAAGCTTTCCTTTAGTTGTATACGTGGAGCATCATGGATTTTCAGAAAACTACTTCGAGACCATAGAGATTAGGTCTAAAAGAGATTCTGTTTTGTTTGGAAACTGAATTTTGGAGGTCTCTATTGTTCGAGACAAGTGTCGATCGATCAACACATGACCAGTGGCCTTCAATTGTTCTATCAAGCTATGCACTCTCCTATTGAAAAAAGAAATCCCGTTAAGGGAAGTTATATAACTCTTTTATGCAATTCAAAAATGATTTTTATTCATCAAAACATGAGATTTAAGAAAGCCTAATTGAATTAATGCATATGAAAGCCTAATAGAAAACTAACTAGGTGAGTGCGTAAATGGGAGGAGTTGTTAATTTTTGTCATTGAATGTGGCATTCACTTCCAATTCTGCCTTTGAAGATGTAACACAACTAAATAAATGAAAAATCTAATCAAAAGCTAAATAAAAATATAAACTCCAATTTTTAAATGAAATTTGCCAGCATAAGTCATACTGACCTAACAGTATTCAACAACAGTAAAGTTTCTCAAACTAAGAAGAAAAAATTAATAAGAAAGAGCCCATAATTGGATTTTTGAGGGATTGGAATTCTTTCATATATTAATGTCATGACCCGCTATGCTGTGTAGATATATTCCGTTTTGCACACTCTTCGTGCTCACGGTTATTCAAAACGCGCCTAAACAGTTAGGAGGTATCAACACATATAAGTGCCAACAACTTCCTTCCCCAGGCGACGTGGAATGTCACTATTAATCCTCGCATCTGGAATTTTCCTCTGTATTAATGTATATACGTAAGTATAATTTGTCAACCATTCTGATAAACTAAACTCTCTCTTTCTCTCTCTATATATCTATCTATCTATCTTTGTATGTATATTATATACTTAAGTAAGCCTATCATGAGGGTTCCCTCACAATGTGCTTTTGTTGTCCTCTGTTGGATTGATAGCGCTAGAATTTGGTTACGGCTAAATTTGTCATCTTGGATAAAATAAATTATTTATTTCATTGTCGGGCAATAAGCTCATTTCCTTCATTTTGTCTTCTTCTTGTCTCCCCCTCCCTCTAAGCTAGCCTTTTCATCCATCTCCATTTTTCATTTTGTATATTTCCTTGCGGTAGTTTTCAAGGAAAGCTAGGGCCCTTATCTATTGAATTGGTTTCGAGAGCATTCCACCAGTTTTTGTTGACTTTCCTGCTTTCATCCCCATTAATTTCAATGTTTTTCATTCAAATACAACCATGTTTGATTAGATTTGAGCATGTGACATGATTGGGGTTCATCATGTCATTTTAAGTTTATAAATTGAGAAATAGTTTAGGTTAAATCTTGTCATTTAATACAAAAGGAAATCATTTACTTCAGTGTTGGGCAATCGGCTCGTTTATTTTCTCTTATCTTCTTTTAGTCTTCCCTTTCTCAAACTTAAAATCTTGTTGTAATACCGCAATGCTATTCAGAGAAGTGGAACAAATTGAAAGTGAATATGATATCCTAAATGCTGGCTATTGTAGGCTGGAATAGACTCCAAATGTTTTCCCTTTGCATATGGACCACCTAATTTAAAGTTAATTTGGCTGTTCGTAAGTTTGGCATCCTAATATAATCACATCTGATTAGGTTTTGGCACGAGGCATACTATGGGGTTCATCATGTATTTAAATTTTATTAATCAAAGATTCTTGGATTTTTTGAACAAAACATCAATCTGCCTTTGAGTTCGGATTGGAGCTATTGAAGAAAGAGTAAACCTACTTATTTCTGGTTTGAAGACCAGTAGTTAGTTCTAGCGGTCAACTCGGTTCTTTCAAATTGTTTCTCATTATTAAGAAGAGGTAATGAAGATAAAATACAAGCTTGTTTTATAGCGATAGTAATTAACTGTTGTTTTTTCAAGTTCAATCTATTCACTTGTCTAGATAATATTTTTCCATGTTCACTCATAATTTGACTACTTAAACTATGTTTCTAGAATCATGTTTATTTCATTGTTGGGCAACCGGCTCATTCCTTTCGTTTTGCCTGTTTCTAGTCTCCCACTCTCTCTAAACAAGCTGTTTTATTGTCGCCATTTTTCTTTTTATTTATTTATTTTTTGTGGGTTTTCCCTTTTAATTGTAATGTTTTTCATTCAAATACAATCATATTTGATTATATTTTGGCATCTAACATGATTTGGGGTTCATGTCATTTAATTTTATAAATTGAGAAACAGTTTAGGTTTCATCTTGTCATCTCAGACATAAGGGAATCATATACTTCAGAGTTTCAATGGGCTCATTTCTTTGCTTTCGTCTTCTTTTGGTCTCCCCCTACTCTAAAACAATCATCCTTCTCCCATATTTTGTTTTGGTTTGTTTGCTTTCTAATTTTTTGTTTCCTTCCTTTCTTTGAGGTTTGAAATAGAAATCTTGTTGTAATGCCCCAATGCTAATTAGAGAACTGGAACAGATTGGAAGATATATCCTATATGTCGGCCCTTCTAAACTGGAATGGACTGCAATTATTATTATTATTATTTTTCTTAGTAAATTAAACTGCAATTACTTTTCTTTATGAAACAGAATCTTATATGGGTGAAAAAAAATAGTGTATGGGTTCTTGGGGAGACATTCATATTATGAAGGTGATTTTTGGATTTGGTCAGAACTCAAAGATGATGATGTAGTGGATCTGTACACCAATGAGGAGGCTGACTTTTGGCCTCCTCTTCCCATCCACATTCTTGAGTCATTATAGTCCTCGTTAGTTACACATCAGCTGCAGTTGTGTGGCAATAGATTCAGGAGCAGGTTGTAATTAGAAGTTGAGACAACCCGTAATCCATGTTCATTTATCCGATAATATTATTATGAGTGTGGGTTAGTGGATGAGAGCTTTGACAGGAAAACAAGTGTTAAGGTTGAGACCAAGGCTAACTTAAGAAAGAGAGAGAGAGTGAAGGCCAGTTTCTATTCACCAAAGGCTTGACAAGGTAAGAGAGCCTCTTGAGGTGATGTTATCTTATTTTTTAGTTTTGAATGCCTGACGAACAAGGTGGTGTTCATGCCAACATGGTGGTCGGCATGAGGTTGTCATATTAAAGCAAAGGGAGGAAAATTTCAATTATAGGGCATACAATTTCTATCGTCGGAAGCTTTGTGACGATGCAATGAGAAGACTCCAGGTTCTAAAAAGCAGTAGTGTTTGCGGTGTCACTGTCTTGGGCCATTACGGTGGTTATGTAATGCGTAGTTTGTTATAGGCCATTCTAATTGTAAAAAAAATTTCAACAAAAAAATAAAAAAAATATGAACCGATATGCAAGTTCAACTCCAGAACTCAATAAAACTGTGTTTTTGAATGTTTAAAGGTGAATGGCTTATAAATTAAATTTCAAGACGTTTTGAGCAGTATGAGAGTAAATAACTTGTAGTTTTCACTAAATTTGTTTTTCGCGTTTTGATTTGTAAATCTGCAGTTTGGTAGGGTGGAGGTTTGGTTTTTCCTATTTTGGTCTAATTCGAAAAAAATGAGACAAGGAAGTTGAAAATCAGATTTCTAAAACCAAATCAAGGTTGTCTCGTTTCAGTCTTCCTGTGACTCGGCCCTATTGACGAGTTAGGCCGAGAAGCCTGCATAATATCACATTTGAAATGAATTCTATATGTTTGCATGTACAATATTGATTTTTGTGATCTCAATAATCCACTCTGGAACATTGGTTAGGTTTGACAAATCTCAACCCTCAAGAATCTTTGGCTTTGACTTCTGCTATGGATTTGTCCCTTAAATGGCATTCGGGGAATAATCACAAGAGCTTTCCTGATATATGCTTCTATTTCTATCAGGTGTTTATGTTGAGGAGGGCATCAGGCTCAGGGGAGCGAACAGGTCATGCAGCTGCAATAATGACAGACGTCTTGGTTGATGCCGAGTGTAAAGGTCTTATAAATGCATCTCAGAAGAAATTACTTCTCCAGCAGATGGCCCTCCAGCTATCCTGATCCACTTCCTCCTTCCCGCCTTTGTATCTCTATTTCCTACTACTACTAAAGGTAACAGCTTTTGATTTTTTTACCGAGTTACCTCACCCTGATGCCCATACACGTTTTCAAAGTATTTTCATTGCTTTTCGAGAGGGAAAAAAAAAAAAAAAACTTGTATACGAATGAGACAGACACAGTTTATTTGACACAGGATGTATTCTAAGAGTGAGATTACCAGAGATCTGTTGACCTAGGTGATACAGTAAGAATGTGCTGTAAAATTTTGATATTAGTAATTTGAGTCCCATGGTTCAGAAACTAATTTCTTACCTAATTCACTTGTTTCACTTGTATATATTGGATTAGATATGGTGCACAGTGATTAAAATCTTTACCTGATTTGATGATTTTGGATCCCTCCAAAGTGTTCTATTGTCTGATTTTTTATTTTTTATTTTATTTTTTCACTTTTAATGTAGGTTCATTAGACATTCATAATTTTTGAATTGGAAAGTTTTGAGAAATATTTGGTGAATAACATTCATCCTTTAGGGTTTATCTTGATACTTTCAAGGAATGTCATTTTTTTTTTCTTCGGTAGAGCAGGAATTAATCTGGTTATTATTTCGCGCCTATTTTGAAATTGGGTGTAGGAAAAATATTTGGAACGATTTGAAGAAAATTAAAAATAAACTTACCACGGGATATAGTGATCCCCAATGTTATGTTATTGCTAAGAAGGTTGAGTCAAAATTGAATTCTTATATGTAATAATTGGAGAATTTATAAATGATTTGATAGTAATTTTTATTTTTTATTTATTATTTTTTTTGTAGTCATGAGAGTGTGATTGAGCAAATGAAAATGATTTTTCACAAGATAACATCTTAGAATTGGAATTTTGGGGGATTTTTTTTTGGTGAAAAACAAATGGTTATTGCTGGGATGTCACTTTTACCATTAACTCAATGATATAGTCTCTTTTCACTCAAGAGAGGGTGGTTCAAGACTTGTCGTAGTGAGCTTTTATAAAGCGTGTGTACTCGAAAGAAAAAAGTAACAAAATAAAATAAAAAAACGATTTGCTTGAGAATGTTTTTTACAAATTGATTTTGATTCCTATAGGTCGATCATGCCCACAAACAAATTTTTAACTTTTAAGCCTAAATTGAATAACTCAACATAGAATTGGAAATTTGAAATTGATGGGATTTGAGAAAAATAATTAAAAAAATTAAACTAAATTTTTTCAAATTGAACAAATTCTAATTTCATACAGCCGACCACACTCCTAATATTATTCCAAATCAAAATATAATCATTCTAATACTTGAAATAAGAGTTTTCCAAGTCTATAGAATGATGTTTAAGTATCATTTCTTGGTAAAAAAATAGTTTTTATTTATTTATTTATTTTTTATAAAAAAAAACCATAATCTAGTGCATTAAGGTACAACTTTTAGTGCATAGACACAACCCTTTTGTGCAATCCTTTAGTGCAATAACGTAACCATTTTAGCGCCCGAAATGTACAATCTTCTTGCAACTTTTGCTTCCCATAATTGTTTTGAAATTCACTAAGTGAGACGACTTGCACAATGCAAATATTTCTCAAAGTAGAACTGTGGTTTGATCTAGATGCAGTGTCACCAGCTTGTCATTTGAATATAAAAATAATACTAATCTTTTTCACTTTCATCTTATATTCCTCCTGGTCAAATAATATCAAAATTATACCAAATTTTAGTAAAATAAGCCTAGATAGATTCCAAACAATATATATATATATATATATAATGCATTGAAATATATGATGAGAAATTATTGGCTATTTCTAGGTACGGACAATGAAGTACTTTATTCGCCCCTGGTATCAATCTAGGCAAATAGTTTAAATAGCATACAGCATGAATATAGGGATACACCAAATCCTAAAAAAGTCGAACAAGAATGCAACACAAACACGGCTAATATACATATAAATTATCGTTTAAAATTTTATTAATCAAGATAACTAAAAGTTGCTACATAATTAAGAGGAAAACTATCCAAATATCCTACTAATATTATATATGTTTGTCATTTTTATTGTTCTTTGAGTTTGGACCCAAACCAGGGTGTCCATGGGTGAGCCCGACCCGGTTAGGAAAAGTCTAGATTAAATCTAAGAGGTTTCCTTATCTGATATTGGCTTGGGGACCAACGGAATGAAACAACATACATATATTATATTGTGATATTCTTTCATACGACGATACGCACAAAAAGTCAAAAAGAGAACCGAATACACCAAAATATTTTTTTTCTCTGTCAATTGTTTCTGGAGAGCAAAAAAGACTGTTGGACTGTGGATTTGAGGGTTACACTTATATTTGTAGTGTAATGAAACAACATACATATATTATATTGTGATATTCTTTCATACGACGATACGCACAAAAAGTCAAAAAGAGAACCGAATACACCAAAATATTTTTTTTCTCTGTCAATTGTTTTTGGAGAGCAAAAAAGGCTGTTGGACTGTGGATTTGAGGGTTACACTTATATTTGTAGTGTAGTTCCACCGCGAGATTGATTGGGGCTGTGTTGGCACGTGAAACATCCGTCAGTTCATTTCCGATTATGGTAAAGCTACTTTGAGATAACCTAAATACACTTTCACACTAATTATTATTATTATACTTGATTTTCTACATTGGTATCAGAGCCATTAGGTTGTTTTCGTACCTAAGAATGATCAAAACATGCTTAGAGTAACTATATGGGTATTTATTACATAAAAAATGTTCAAACTGATGTGTGTGTGTGTGTGTGTGTGTGTATGTGTGTGTGAGAGAGAGAGAGAGAGATGATGGAGGCTGAAATTGTATTTCATATATATCTCAACCCTAAGACAAACGAAGCTTATATAAAGGTACAGGAATGAGCTAATTACATAATGACCCTACCAACTATATGTAATTACAGCATGACCCAACATAAATATATATACACACACACACACACACATAAACATTCTAACACTCCCCCTCAAGTTAGAGTATATATCAAATAATCATAACTTGGAACAGATAGTCCTTAACCAGTTATGACCCAATGGTTTAGTTAACATATCAGCTAATTGATCTCCAGACTTCACAAATGGAGTAAAGATACTCCTACTTAGTATTTTTTTCTCGAATGAAGTGACAATCAACTTCAATATGTTTGGTCCTCTTATGAAACACATGATTTGATGCAATGTGAACAACTACTTGATTATTACAGAACAATAGAATATGAGCTTCAACTGTCAACCGAAGTTCTTTTTAAAAAATGTTGTATCCATGTTAACTCATTAGTGGTATGGACCATTGCCCTGTACTCAGCTTTAGTACTAGATCGAGCTACCACTGTTTGCTTTTTTACTTCTCCATGTAACAAGATTTCCTCCTACAAATGTACAGTAGCCTATAGTAGATCTCCTATCTGAAGAAGAACCAGCCCAGTTAGCATTTGTAAAACCTTCCACCCTGAGATGACCATTTGATTTATATAGCAACCCAAAACCTGGAGCTTGCTTGAGATATCGGATAATCCAGAGAACGGCATTCCAATGTGGCATTTTAGGAGCTCCCATGAACTGACTTATGATGAGCGCTGAAAAGTGCGCATTTAAACCCCTTAAGTTTAGGTATTCTAGAACCTTTATCTATCTTATTTTCCCACTTTAGATTGATTTCGTGTTATTTCTATTTTCAGGTACTTATCCCTAAAATAAGCTAATTCAGCCAAATAAGAGTAGAAATGAAGCAATTATGGGATGAATCAAATAAAGGAGCAAAGTAGAGCAAAAGGAAGCAAAAGGTGGAATTTCAGCAACTTCGATCGATCTCAAGAAAAGTTCGATCGATCCAACTTTCATCGATCTCAGCACTTCCAGATGGATCTGAGCCATGTTTGTCCCTATTCAAAGATCTCAAAGTTCGATTGATCCAACTTTATTCTCTGATCGATCGAACCATCTTGTCTTTATCCAAATGATTGATCTTATCCAGCTGTACCACCCTACCAACCGCTTTTGTCCTTTTCCCAAAAATATGTTCAAAATATCTCAGATTTGTTTTTATCCAAAAAGGTGCCGCCATAGAGGATCGATCCAGCTTCAATTCGATAGATCTCAGCCATGTTCGATCGATCTCACCACAAGTTTGATTAATCGAACTTCCTAAATCTCGAGAAAATCCAAATTCTAGCTCATTAAAAGTTGTCTCATATCCAATCATTGGAGGAATATTTGGTGTACGAGCCCAGCTCATTTGGGGTGATTTTTGACCTACCTATATAAGGAATATGAGCCACTTTTTTAGATAAACTTTATACTTAGATACTTAGAGAGAGAATTCTTAGTGAGGAAGCAAAGGAAAGAAGGAGGCTAGAGACACCATTGGAGGCTCTTCATCAACCAAGGAGCAGATTTCTTCCATGGAGCTTGCCCATGAGGGTTGGAAGACATCATCCATGAGTGGCTAGACATTTTTTTGGGGCTAGAGTTAGCCTTGAGCATGCTTTCTACATCTTGATTTATGTATTTTTGAGGGAATTTATATTGTGATACATGTTTTGACACTTATATATATATAGATCTTGTTTATTCAATGATCTATATGGTTTAATGCTTCCAATTAATCATTTTATTATATCCATATGTCTATGTATGCTAGAATAAATGTTCATGTGTTTGTCTCTATTTTTTATATTGTTGATGCATGTCTATGTGTATTAATGCTATAGATCTAGAGATTGTCAAGACATAGTGCTTAATGGAATGTTTTTGTGGTTTATTTGATGGTTCATACTCATTTCTTGATGGATTGTACCTCTCTTAGTTTAATTAGTTTAATTTCATGTCATTAGCTTAATTGTAGTGTAGTTGTAGTTTAGATGTTAATTGAGAGGACAATCCATGCTTGTTGTTGATGTTCCATACTCATGAAAGCAAGTGATATATATCTCTAACTTTGTGATGTGTTTGGTTGTGAGCTTAAAGAAAGGATTAATGGCTTAATTTGATATGTTGTGCTATGCACCATGTTGCTTAGACAATATATGCTTAATTTGTCATCCATGCTTATTGAAACAACCACACACTCACTCTTTGTTGCAATACATGTTTTTTCCCTCATTAATCATTCATTAAGGGTGTAGAAAAGTATGCTTAGTGGTGATCTCTAAACCCCAAGATCTCTCTCTCTCTCTTTTATTCTCCTTATTGCATTATTGTTTACTTTAGTTTAAATTACATTTTAGTGTAATTCAACCACCAACCAATCTTTTGATCACTCGACCTACTAACCCTAATCTTGATTCCTCAACCTAGTACAACTCATTAATCCCTTGGGATGATCCCTACTTGCCCTAGCTATATTTTTAGTGAAAGGTAGTAGTGGCAATTTCTAAATGTAAAACTTGGACACATTCTTCATAGCTCTACACCACTACCTTTTGGTGGTGCACAAACTGTTGGGTTTCGAGAGTGACGACCCCAAACACACCAAGTTTTTGGCGTCGTTGCCGGGGATTGATTGATTGATTGGCAACGTCGTATTTGTGGAATCAATTAGGAATTAGTACTCCTTTGATCGTGTCTTTACTTTATTTTCAGTTCAATTTTTGTTACTTATTGTGTTTGTTCTTGTTTGACTAGGAGCATTGAGCTAAGAAGGTGAGCAAAGGAGCATCTAAGCAAAGGAGCTAAGCAAGCAAGGAAAAATGCTAAAATCATAAAAAAAAAACTGCTAAGCTGAAAGCTAAAAAAATTTGGAGTTGATGTGCTAAAGGACCTTTGTGGGCTTTTTCTTACTCAATCTCTAGATAAATCGTCGGCCAGCGTGGAGGCTTGTAATTCAATTCTTAGATAAATCGTGAGTCCGCCTGGAGGTAATTTACTTTTCTTGCATATTGTTGGTAAAGCATGGGAGTATGGGAACATTGTATATAGAGGAAGTTTGTTGATTGTTGATTTGGTGTGAAGGTGAAGTGTTTGTCATTATTGCTTGTTGTGTTGCATTGTGCATGAATGGTCATAGATCATTGAGACCCACTCTTGTCCCTTTAAATTTTCATCTTGAATCCATTGTTCGAAACCCTAAGGGAAGAGGTAGTTCTAGTCAATCCATTTCATCAATGGAAGGACACAATGAGGACCATGTGGAGGACCTTGGTCACATAGACCAACAAGGTATCCTTCACCCCAATGTGCATCATGATAACATGCAAGTTCCATTAGGCATGCCGAGGCCATTCGTTCATCCACCACAACAACAAGGCCAAGTCCCATTGGGCATGCCAAGGCCAATCTATGCTCCACCACCTCCCATCATTCAAGGCAATCAAGGTGCCCATGTTGCACCTCCAATTGCTAATCCTCCCCTTGCTTTAAGAGATCACTATGTGCCTAATGAATACAATGCACCCACATGCATTCAATTGCCACCATTTATAGCACATCACTATGAGATCAAACCACAAACCATTCAAATGCTTCCTAACTATCATGGACTTCCAAGTGAAGAACCTTACAAGCTTTTGGATGAGTTTCTTGAAGTATGTTCCACCGTAAGATACACGGACATGCCGAAAGAGGTCTTAAGGCTTAAACTTTTTCCATTCACCCTCAAAGACAAGGCAAAATATTGGTTTAACAATCTTAGGCCTTTTTCAATAACTTCTTGGGCAGAAATGCAACAAGAGTTCTTGAAGAAGTACTATCCGATTTCTAAGACCAATGCCATGATAACTTCAATTAGGGAATTTTCACATGGGGATAGGGAAATATTTCATGAGGCATGGGAACGCTTTAATGAATTGCTTAGGAAGTGTCCACATCATGACATGCCCAAATGGCAATTAGTTCAATATTTCTTTGAGAGCTTATCGGATAATTACAAGCGCATGGTTGAAGCTTCCATAGGTGGCTCTTACATTGATAGGCATAAGGATGACGTGTGGCGTCTTTATGAGAGCATGAGTGAAAATTTTTTGCATCGAACTTTATCTTCGAAGAATGGTAGAAATTCTAGTGGTAGGAAGAGTGTTGGCTTACATCAAGTCGACCACTCTAATGAAATTGCCGCCGAGATGAAATCATTATCTCAAAGGTTTGATCAATTCTTGATCAACCAAAACTCGTCAAATCAAGTATCTTCCTTCCCTAACCATTCTCATCATGCATCTAATGAGACATGTATGACTTGTTCAAGTGTTTTACATTCTACTTCCAATTGTCCCCATGGACATATGCAAAGTGAGCATCATGAACAAGTAAATGCAACATTTGTGAATCAAGGGAACAATCCTTATGGCAATCACTATAATCCTAGTTGGAGAAACCACCCAAACTTCTCTTCGGAAAGCCAAGGGGAGGGCTCAAACCCTTCCCAAGGTGGTTTTCAAGGAAAGTACATTCCACCTCCAATGCAAGGCCAAGGTTCCCAAGGTTTTAGATCATCATACCAATCACAAGGAAACCAATTTTCAAATTCTCATTTTCCCAATCAATCATATTCCCAAGGAAATGTTAGAAGTCCCGCTTTTGAAGAGAAAGTTTTGACCGCTTTGGGCACTCTAGAGGCAAACACACAATTACTTCATTCTTACTCTCAATCTATTGCAAAGCTAGAAACCCAAGTAGGGCAAATAGCTAGCACTTTGAATGCTAGAGAGAAAAGGAAAATGCCTTTGAATGCCCCACAAAAGCAACAATGCGTTGTGGAGACTCATTCCTCATCGGAAGGTCACACAATAGAGCATGTCAATGTTGTGACTACCTTGAGAAGTGAGAAGATTGTAGATAACCAAGTGGGTATGTCCAATGAAGAGAGTGAACCGGTGCAACCAAAAGTTGACACCCGTCCCGTTTCATAGCATATTCCTCCTTCATTGCATATACATGATCTTTCAAATGAGAATGTGTTGAAAAGTGATTTGAAAAGTGATTTTGAAAAGAACGGTTTGCAACATGATTTCAAAATTGCTTGTGTTGAAGAGACTTCAAAGAAAAATTCTGAGAAGGTCTTTGAGCCAAAAGCTCCATTTCCGGATGTCTTAAAAGGATCCATTTCAAATAACAAGCAAAAAGGCAAAGCAAATGAAATCATGGATGCGTTTAGGCAAGTGAAAGTTAATCTTCCGCTTTTGGATGCAATCAAGAAAATTCCGGCTTATGCCAAGTTCTTAAAAGACTTATGCACCCAAAAAAGGAAGAACAAAAGCCAAGCACCTAGGAAAGTGGTCTTAACCGAGCAAGTAAGCTCAAATTTGCAGCATAACACTCTTCCACAGTTTAAAGACCCCAGTTCACCTACCACTTCATGCATCATTGGTGATCATATCATTAATCGGGCTCTTCTTGACCTAGGAGCAAGTGTTAATCTTCTTCCATACTCGGTATATGTCAAATTAGGCTTAGGAGACTTGAAACCGACGTCGGTGGTTTTACAACTTGCCGACCGATCCATCAAAAAGCCTAGGGGTATCATTGAGGATGTCTTGATTAAAATTGATAAATTCTTCTTTTCTGTTGATTTTGTTGTCATTGACACAGAACCGGTCCCAAATCCTAAAAGCCAAATTCCCGTTATCCTTGGCCATCCTTTCTTGGCAACCGCGAATGCCAACATTAATTGTAGGACGGGGATAATGAAGATCTCATTTGGCCACATGAAGGTAAAGTTGAATATTTTTAATCCAACCCCCAACTCATTTGACAAGCATGAAGAGGTTAATGTTGTAGAAAAATGTTATGACTTTAAAAGTGAAGGAATTGAGTTTTTGTGTGAGACCAAAGTTCCAAAAAGTCCATCTTCAACCTTGAAACCAAAGAAAGTTGTTTCAATGTCTTGTTTTGAATGGGCATGGAAGCCCAAAGATTGTTTTGACCAAGGACCGAAAACGTCTTTTGAGCTTAATCCAACAAGTTCCTTAAAAAACCATTTGTTGGGTGGAGTTCAAAACACTTATCACCCCATTAAGGAGGGGATGCACTACAAGATATTTGATCTGGGCTAAAAGAGCCTAACGTCTTACTAGAGAGGTTAAAGACTAGCAAGACATTTCGTAGGGTGTCAAAACCTTATTCCTCCCTCATTTTTATCTTTAATTTCATTTCTTGCAAAGTCTAGATATTGGCTTTGGGTTCATATGCATTGCTAGGAACTGTGATTAGGATTGCATGCACTTTTATGTTGAAATTGAGCATTTTGCATAAGTTCGATCGATCTCAAAATGAGTTCGATCGATCGAACTTCCCACCTGCATCAAACCTGCATCCAAATCACTCTCTGTCCAATGGTTCGAACAAAACCTGCATATTTCAGCTCTCTGTCCCATCATTTGAACTTGTTCCTAGATCGATCTTTAGTTCTTCGATCGATCCAACTTTATCTTGGATCGATCTACAGTTCCAACAATTAGAAAAATTTTGAACCTGCATCACTTGCATCCAAAAGCCTCTATGTCTCATTGATCGAACATTTCTTCAATTCTATACATTCTCGATCGATCGAAAGTATCCTGAGATCGATCTTGGAGAGATTGATCTTTGTTCTTTGTTCTTCAATTTTGACTTTGTTTTAAATTCTTAATTTCAAAATTCCAAAAAATATTTTATTATTTTTATTGTCATTTTTATTCTTATTTCCTTAATTTTTAATGAAAAAAAAAATCCTAAAAATATTTTTACTTTTTATTTTATTTATTTTTTACTTTTTATTTTTCAAAAATCCCAAAAATACTTTGTCACTTAAGAGGAGAGATCGATGTCAGTTCGATCGATTTGAGGATTCAGTTCGATTGATCAAACTGGCGAGGGAATGTTTTTAAAAATTGATTCAGGGTCATTCGATTGATTCCACAAGAATCAATCTCAGACCCTCGCTCTGATCGGTTGGTCAATCATACATCAACCTTCGCAATAGCACGAATCATTGTAAAATAGGGCTATTGGTCGGGTAAGTCGAACCACAGGGACTACGCTAGTCTAATACAACCTAAATGTCTAGAATCATTCTTAGAATGATGAAGGGTGTATAGAGGTTTTGTTGGATGTCACTTAAGCTAGGAAATTAAAAGTGCATAAAACAGTAAATTGCAAGAATTTAAGGGAGTGAGTACAAGTAAAGAAGGCTAGGGAAATGAATCCACCTCCATCCCTATACACATGCTAGGTTAAGATTAATTTAAGGGGAAAACAACATATATGATAGTCATGATACATAACAATACTAGGTTGCTATAATATCCTTAAGAAGTTCATTTAATTAGAAAGGCAAGAATAAACCATCAAAGGTTCACATGATCAACTACCTAAACTAAAATGTAGCTTAGAACATGCTTACTAAGCCAAGGATTATCAAGCCCTAATTTAAATGGTGAATGCACATAAAGCTAAGAATCAAGTATAGCCCATCAAAGGGAAACCCTAAGCCATGAACTATCTAGGTTCTCCAACTCCATGCCATTAAAACCATTCCATGATCTAACTTCCATTGTCACCATGGAAGTGCAAGCAATATGATTAAGAAAGGCAACCATCCAAGACAAGATGAATAACTCACAATAATCATTTAAAACATTCAACATTCATTACAACAAAAATGAGGCTCTTGACCATGGAAAGACTATCAAAAATACATTGTAATCCCCAAAAATAAACTATACTAACACGTGCTTACAAGGGAGGGGTTTCATCACCTCCCTAGATGAGGTTTAGTTACCCATTGGTGAGCTAGAAGAAGGAAGAAGCATCATCCTCATCTCCATTTTCGAGCTCCTACTGTAGCACTCAAGAACACCCTCTCCTTGCTCTCTTCTCTCTCCTTTCTCTTGCTCAAGATAAAGCTTAATGATATATGTGGCCTTTGGGTAGCCTTTTATGCTCCAACCATACCCTCTCTCCTCCAAGGAACACCTCCAACCACTTCATAAAGAGGGAAGATGGCATTGAGGAAACCAATGTGCAAGTGGGCTGAAATGAGCCATTTCCGAAGGGCATTCTGCCTGATTTTCGAGCGCACGCTTGGTGACTTCGAGCACTCTAACTTAGTGCAATGTGCAACATGCTCCTCGTGCTCAGTGCTGACCTATTTTGGGAAAACTGCTATAACTTTGTGCCCTGAACTCCGAATGATGATCTGTTTGAAGCTTTGGAGAGCTGATTCAGTGCTTTAAAAACTTCATGTTTTGATGAAGACCCAAATCTCAAGTCTGGTTGGTCGAAAATGGGGAGAAAGGCAGTACATCAGTGCTGCCAGGCAGTTCTGCGCACCTCTGTTGTGAAGATCATAACTCTCTGCTCCGAACTCCGAATGATGAACCACTTGAAGATTTGGAAAGCTGATTCAGAGCTCTAAATCTTTCATGTTATGAGGGAAGTCCAGTTCTCGAGTTTGGAAGGTCAAAATGGCAAGCAAAGACCAGGCTCTACTGCTGCCAGAATTCAGCATTGGCACCCTTTTGTTGCTCAAGACTCCACAAGGCCTTATTCTTGTTCCATTTTGGCCAATGAACCTGAAAATGCATAAAAACATAGAATTGGAGTTAATCTACATAAAATAATTAAAAACTGGACTTTGTTAATGTAATTTAGGGCGCTTGAATATACATTATTCGGCGCTTATCACACCCCCAAACTTACATTTTGCTAGTCCCTTAGCAAAACTACAATGAAAAACATAAAGAAAAGACAACCATGGGCATGCTACTACAAAAAATATCCTCCATGGTAAAATGAGATAGAAACATAGCTCAAATACAACTTGAAACAGACAAAAACTGGAGATGGGGTCATTGGGAAAACTACCTTGCATATATGAAGCATTGATACAAAAATTGGCTAAATACATTTCTACATACATGCATCAACATCAAAGTCTATATAAATAACTCAATTATCATCTCTTGAATGAAAATCAACTCTCGCTTCAGTGAAAGTGAATTGGATTTTCAACATGCGGCTTTTACTTTCTTTTCCAATTCCAAGGTACAAGTTTTCAAGTCAATGAATTCCCTTTTACATGAAGTCCCTAAGGCATGATTTTATTTTCAAGACAACTTTTGTTGCTTGTTAACAATTTATTTCAACACATAAGCGAAACATAGAATGGTTGTGCAATGCTGAAGTCCCTTAAGCTTTCTAACCAACCCTTGTAGCAAGCGTTAGGCCAACAACTCCCAAACCAGATGGCTTTAGGGTGCTAAGTGTAGAGACACTCCATAGGGCTTAATAGCTCAAGTTGGAAAGGCTACGAACTCCAACGAACCATGTTTATTACTAGTTTAATTTTTTTTGAATGACCGTGCAATGTTTAAGTCCCTTAAGCTTTCTAACCAACCCTTGTAGCAAGCGTTAGGCCAACAACTCCCAAACCAGATGGCTTTAGGGTGCTAAGTGTAGAGACACTCCTAGGGCTTAATAGCTCGAGCTGGAAAGGCTACGAACGTCAACTGGTCATTTTTTTTTTTTTTTTTTTTTTTTTTTTTTTTTTTTTTTTTGAATAAACATGCCAAAGGTATCCATCTATCAGGTTCATCAAATCAGATTAACTAGGCCAAGGTCAAGGTCAATCAAGTTGCATGCCTCACAGTTAAGTTTCCAATGTGCATCTGTGCATTGTGAAGCTTATAAGAGTGTAAATCCAGCAAGAATCTAATTGAGGCATTTATACAGACTACATTGTATTTACATGATCATTTCAACTCAAATTTTTCTTTATTTTCAAAATTTTTCAATTGCTTCTATACACAAGGTATTAAACATATGTTTCATCTCCGACAAGTGTCAAGTTATACTATCATTGCTTAGCAAAAATTATGGAACCAAAAATATGCCAAGAATGCTTGATGCACCCCCAAACTTAAACGATACAGTGTCCTCAATGTGGACATGGATGCAAGTGAGAGACAAAAATGACAATGAGTATAAAAGGAACAACAATACCCAGGGGGAGGGAATGGCATTTTGAGACAAAAACCCCCAAACTTGAACCGGACTGCGCAACCTGGAAAGCAATATGAAGAACCAAAAGAAACAACCACAAACACATTAATAGCACAAGCATAAAGACAGAAAACGAATGTATCGAAAGTTAACAGAACATAAAGAACTTGCATTGCAAAAAGAGTTTACATGATGACAAAAAGAACTGTACAGGGATCATGTCGACCAGAGCAACCTATACATAGCAAATTCTTACAGTTTAAAAGGAAAACAAAATATACAAGAGAAATAGTTACAGATGAAACAAAAGAGAAGGTCCACACGCGCAACAAGCTACTGGCCAGAAGGTAAACGGGCGAGGATGGAATGGAGGAGAGATTGAGTCTTACGCCGTTCAGCGGAAGCCAAACGACGGTCCTCAGCGGCGACACGGCGGTCTTCAGCAGCAAGACGACGATCTTCCTCAGCACGTGAAGAAGACTCACACAGAGCCTGAGTGCACGCGGACAAAGAATGCTCAAAACGATCTAGTCGCGCATGAATACCGGCAATGGAAGCCCGGATGAAAGCCTGGTCCTGGTGAGAGTCGACCGAAGGCTCTATCCTCGCAGTGGCTGCGGCGGTGGAAACTGCCTCAGAAGGAGGAGGAGGTGGAGCGTGGATGAACAGGGGGGCAGGAGGCGGAGGGGTACTAGAATGGCTCAGAACATTGATCCACCGGCGCTGGGTAAAAATTTTGATTTTGTCGCCTCTTGGTTCGTGGGGAGGAACAACGAAACCCTTGTGCTGAAGGAGTCGAGTGATGAAAAACGGCAAAGGCAATTTCCGATTTTCAACTCGCGGAGCCCGTGCATTATGAGCATCATGCCAAAACTTCATAAAGGTGGACCAAATGAGCTCTGGGATGGAGAACCATTGGCCTTGGTCCATGGCATATAAGGCTTGCAGAAAGAGGCCCCGACGCTCGGTGCTGTGCACCAAAGGGCAAACATTGTGCTTGAAGACAGTGTCAATGAACCATAGGCGTTCCGGAAGATTGGTTTTGCGGATAAAAGACCGGGGCCGAGTAGGATCGTCAATAGGGCAAATGGCAGCGGCAATCTGCGCCACAGTTAATGTATCCGGCTCCTCATATAAAGGGAGATTCTCACGATTGACAATGTCATCGGGGCACTCAATGGGGCAACCAGAAACCTGAATGATGTCGGTCATAGTGAAAGCATAGGCGGTGCCGTCAATGGATGTAGTGAGAGAAATGGGTGGCTCTTCAGGGCACTGGAGATTCTGGTAGAAGAGGCGCACTACACGGGGGTAGGCAACCCTGGCAAGGGGTGCGCAAATGTGTTGCAGACGCCGGTTAGTCAATTCGGCGACAGCCCACGAAGTTGTGGGTAGAATGTCAAAGGCATCCGTGAGCAGAAATGAGAGTTCGTAGTTGAGTTGTTTGCGATCCCAAGGATCACGTGGTCGCTCACGAGTGACAGCACGGGCACCTGAAGAGGGTCGAGGAGGGCGAGAAGGACCGGCACGAGACATTTAGAGAGGTGGACTTGGTTGAGGAATTTCAGCGAACACCTGGCGTGCACCACAAAAAGGAGAAGAGGAAAGTGAGTGGGATGGAGGAGCAAACCCAAAATTTTTAACAAAGAAACAAGCACTAGCATTGACAAAGCAACAACAAATCATCAACAAAACCAAACTCCAACATTACTAGCCCATCCTCCGTGTAAAACACCATGAATGAACAAAGGAAAAGAAAAACTAAGGAAGAGGACACAAACCTGAATGTCAGGGTATCCGAGAGCAAGAAGGAAGGCAGGAAGAGGGAGGTGAGAGGATGGGGTGGTGAGGTATGGAGGTGGGTTGGTTATGCAAGTGGATGCTGAAGGTGGTGGGTGGAGGAGTTGGCTGCGAGGATGATGTGTGTTGGATGTTCATGCATGCAAGGTGTGGTGCATGCTGGTGGTTGTGCACTTGGTTGTGAGTGGGAGAGAGAGAAAAGCTGGTGTGGTGTGTGAGACGGTCGAGCAGGTGGTTGGGGAAGGTAGAGAGAGAGAGAGGTGAAAAGTGGGTGCAATAAGGGTGGGGAAGTTGGAGCCAAGAGAGGGGGAGGAAAGTGAGGTGGTAGCTTCGGGGTTTAAAAGAGGGAGAGTGAGAGCTTGGTTCGAGCACTCGAAGGCCCTCTTCGAGTGCTCGAAATGGGGGCAGAGAGTTGGGTTTGGCATAGGGTGTGGGAAGGAGGAGTTCGAGCACTCGAAGCTTGGTCTTCGAGTGCTCGAAAGTTGAGCAGTGTGAGGGTTTGAGGTTGGTTGTGATGGTTGGTTGTGATGGTTGGTAGGAGGGTGGTGAGCTGAGTGGTGAGGGATGGGAGGGGTGGCATGCATGCATGGCCGAGAGGGTGGATGCAGGAAGGTGGTTAGCTGGGTGGTGAGGGGTGGAGGCCGAGAGGTGGTAGTGGTGCATGGTGTTGGAGGGTGTGTTGTTGTTGTGTTGCCGAGAGAGAGAGAATGTGGGTTTGAGAGGTGGCATGCATGGTGGGGATGTATGGTTTGGTTTGGGAAGAGAGAGAGAGGAAGGTTGGTGTGCATGGTGTGAGATAGAGTTGAGGGTTTGCATGCAGGGTGTGGTTTGCATGGGATGGCTGCGAGGGCTTGGGATTGAGTGAGCTGAAAGCTGAACATGGTTGGTGGGTTTTGAATGGTGGTGAGTTGAGGGAGCTTGAAGTTGCCGAGAGAGAGAGAATGTGGGTTTGAGTTGATGCATGCATGGTTCTATGTGTGCGAGGTGGTGAGGTGGTGCAAGCATGGGTGAGTTGAGAAGTGGGTTGCAGAGAGGTGGGATGATGTTGGTTAGGGTGGGAAGGGTGGTTGTGCATGGTGTTGTGCATGCATGGGGGTAAGTCGAGAGGATGAGGGTGTGGGAGGGGTGATGAGGTGAGAGGGGTGGCATGCACGCATGGGCGTGCATGCATGCAGGCAGGGTGGTGGAGGTTGAGAGGTTTGCTGAGTGGGATGGAGGTTCGAGCACTCGCAAGGGGGAGGGCGAGTGCTCTGCATGGAGACAGCAGGCTCGAGTGGGTTGTATGGGGAGTTCGAGCACTCGGAAGAGGAAGCTCGAGTGCTCGAAATGAGAGCAGTGAGTTGGCCAAGCAAATGGTGAAGCTTCGAGCACTCGAAGCTTGGGCTACGAGTGCTCGATTCTGAGGCAGTAGCATGCAGCTGCGGAAGATGGGCTAAAAAGCTTAGAGCACTCCAACTGGGAGCTAGAATGCTCTAAATGAAGGCAGCAGGCTCATGATTTTTGGTGCTTGAACCTTGAATGGAGCTTGAATGCTGTTGCATGGCCATGCATGAGCTTGCATGGATGGAAAAAAATTGAAATTTTTCATCGGAAATGAAATTTTTTTTTTTTTTTTTTTTTTTTTTTTTTTTTTTTTTTTTTTTAACTTTGCACTGCACACAATGCATGGATGAGTTTAAGAAAATTTTCAAGCTTTTGGCAACATGATGCAAAATGGATAGAATTCTCAAAAATGAAAATTTCAAACTTAAAACATTTCAACATGATGCAAAATGGATAGAATTCTCAAAAATGAAAATTTTAAGCATAGAGAATTTTTGAAAATTTGCATGTCAGTCCTAAATTCAAGCCATGCATGGAAAATTTGAAACTTGACACATTATTCCAATCCAATGCATGGATGGATTTTTAGAAAAATTTGGAAAACTTTTCAACTTCTTTCTAATGCATGGATCAAATTGGAAATTTTTTTCAAAATGTAACACCTCTCCAATGCATGGATAGAAAATTTTTGGAAAAATTGTCAAATTGCTCAACATTTCTAATGCCTGGATGAAAATTTTTCAAACTTTGCATTTCATCTCCAATGCCTGGAAAGTTTTGAGAAAATTTTCAAACCTTGCAGCTTCTCTCTAATGCATGAAAATTTTTAAATTATGGGAATAATAAAAAAATATGTTTAAATTATGGACACGTATATGAAGTATTGTATTAGATAGAGTGGTGTCTGACATGAACATTGCATTTTAAAGCATTCGCACCAGCCTCTCCGGATTTTGGCTCTCCAAAAATGCCAGTTCAACTTTTCGAAGAGTAACGTCAACAATTTTCAGAGCTACGTCAGCAGCTTTGGCTCTTTAGAAACATTTTCACTTGGGAAAAAAAAAAAAAAAAATTCACTACATAGCGGCTATGAATTTATTTATTTTTAAACTTTTTCTTAACGGCTACATTTTTCATCTTATATAATGAACACTTATTTGCTAATCTGAAAATCATCACTACATTCATTTCTCTCCATTGAAAAAATAAAAGATGAAGTAACTTGAATGGTAGAGAATAGAGATGTCATAGATGTGAAGTGAATTAAGATAAGAGTTGGGGTATTTATAAAAGAGAAATGAATTTTATTTTATTATTTATGTATTTATTTATTTGTGAAAAAAGTTAAAAAAAAAAAAAAATTATTATAATTTTATAGATATTAAGACACTGTTTGGCTGACCCCCAAACAGTGCCTTAAAGGGCCACAAGTGTAGGCTGTGGTAGATTTTTTAAAATTAAAGCAAAAAAGGTTTAAAAAATCAATTTTTAAGGGGAAAAATAAAAATATAGGTTTTAAAATTTATTTTTGGCCCAAATAAAAAAAAACTTGGACAAGCAGTGCTTAAACAAAATATATATATCTACTGAATTTTATTAAATTTTTTTTTAAAAAAAAAAATCAAGCTCAAAATAACCCACAAAAAGTCATTCACCCAAATAGTGTCTGCACGGTTGTTGCTGCCAGATTTGTTTTTAGAAAAATTGCTGCTCCGTCCGAAACGGCATCGTTTTGACAAGAAAAAAAAAAAAAAAAAAACACACAATTATCATCTGCAGTTGGACTCGAGCTCGCGCTTTTCAGCGAACCGTTGTCTCACCCAATTTCCCCAAGCCCGTTGAGTTGGATTTGGCCTCCCAAATCACGGAACAGGCTTTTTGACAGAGCGCTGCTCTTAAAAGTGTACCTATTTCTTAGGTAATAGTTAAATATTTTGTCATTATTTAATTGATATTTTATTTTATTTTATTTTTTGGGATAAAGAAGAACAGTGTCAAGATATATTCATAGTCTCTTAAATAAAAGTGAAATTAAGAAAAGCAAACGGAGAGATCTAGAAAGCGGAGTGTCTGAAGAACATGTTCTTGAATGTTAGACAAAAAGGGCAACCAACAGTTCAAGAGAATACAGATGGGATTGATAGGATAGCATGATTTCAACCCATCTTTTTCTCTCTCTCTCTCTCTCTATATATATATATAGAGAGAGAGAGAGGAACAAATAAGACAGAAACAACACATCGGACGTGCAATTCACGAAATCTTGGTTGCCCTTTTCTGCATGAAGCCAAGGAACAAATTAACAGGTGCGTGTACTACAGTAGGGGGAAAAATGGAAATAACTTGTTTACATTTTAAGGAATGCTAATAATAAGAAAATGTCCTTGTGAAAAGCAAAAACCCCTTCAAGCATTTTGGCATAATTTACCTACTTGAGGGACTAAATAGTCATTTGACTTTTTTTTTGTTTTTTTGGGATAGGTAAGCCACCATGTTGGGCTGAAATAGTAAACTATTATGTGTAATTAAGCTTAACCGCATTAATTATACATAATGGTTTGCAATGAAATTAAATACTGTATTTATTTCCACCATTAATTATGAGCAGAATGATTTAATATGCATGACATAAATGGTTGGTTTTATACATCTTTGTTTGAAAAATGAATTAAAAGGAGTTGCAAATATTATATGTATAGTACTTGACAATATTTCTAGGATGTTGATATTGCCAGTTCAAAAAAAATATTATGACGCTCTATTTATTATTTTATTAAATTAAAATAACATAATAAACTCCAATCAAACTTTCTTAGATTACGTCGGTCTCTCTTTCCTCTTTTCTATTTTTCCCCTAAAAAAAAACTTTCTTTCATTTTCTCACCCTAACGATTCCTTCCTTTCATGGCTCTTTGCCTTTTCTCTTTTCCACCAAACCTAAAGCTTTGGATCAAAATATACATGGTGATAAACAACAAATGTCTATGAATTGAATCCAAAAGGAGGTGATAACAACAAATGTCTATGAATTGAACCGAAAGGAAGATATTAACCGCCATTGACCAAATCAAATTATTCTCTCTAAGTTTTAAGCATAATAGTTTGTTTTTTTTTTTTTTTTTTTTTTTTTTTTTTTTTTTTTTTTCAATTCTATGGACAATGCCAATTTGATAAGACACTTTAGCCTTTTTATTGTTATGCGATTGGCTTCATATTTGTCTTCCCACAATTATGACAACTGAAAAAGTATTAACAAATGATATGAGTAAATATAAAGTTAATTTTGCATTCAAATTTTCAATCAGCCGCTTAAAATTTGAAAATATAGAAAATGGGGATGACAATTTCTTTCAACCCGTCAGGTTTTCGCCCTGCCCTACTGGGATGGATTTGGTAACCCTCTAAAAAAACTGAAAACCCGAAGCAGGTTTGGGGTAGGTGCAGGGGGATTTACTAATGAACCCGTCCCGCCCCCACCCCGATTTTATATATACATTTAAAAAATTTATAAATATATATTTAATATTTTTAAGACCATGTTAATTTGTTGGAAGTGTCTGTTAATATATTAAATATTCACTATTTAGTGATTTTAAAGTTGTACCAATTTATTTATTAGCCCAATTTGAGTACATTGAGTTAGTTTTATTTTATTAAATAATAAATGTGGCATAACCCGTCTCGCCCTACAATTAAATGGAGTATGTGGGGCGGAGTCAGTACTTTGTTTGTCCAAGTAGGAGCGAAGATGATATACCAATTATAAACCCGTCCCGGAATAGAAATGGAGTTGGTATGACCAATTTTCTAACGGGGTGGAGTAAAGTTTAGCCAATTCCGTCCTTTTGCCATCCCTAATAGAGTTAAGGAAGAATCCGAAATTACTAAGGAAAAAAAAAAAATTGTAGATGTTTACTATAAGGATGGAACAGGAGAGTACGTAGAAGAGCAGAAGTGAAATAAAGATGGAAACAAGAGAGTAGAAGCCCATTAAAATTAGGAGTGACAATTCGTATTCGTGTCGTGTATGTAAAGGTATTATACTAAATACGTAAACTCAAACCCAACTCATTTAATAATCGTGTCAAGAATCTCAACACTAACCTAACCCGTTTATTAAACAAGTAATCGTGTTAACCTGTTTAATGACTTGTCTATTAAAATGAAACATTTAATATTTAATCAAATACTAAATAATAGAAAAAAATTGTCATAATTAACCCAAATATTCAAAATAAAAAGAAAAATCATAAGACACAGATAAGGTTTATGTTGAAATGACTTAGTTATTCATAATAATTGGGTTTAAACAGGTAACATATTACATATGTTATATTCACGATTATAACATGTTAAGTTAAATAGGTCATAAACGAGTTACACGGGTTGAACCCCTCAACTCTAATCCGATACGGTCAAGTTAACGAGTTAATCTTGTCGACCCTTTTATGACCCAAACCCATTTATGTCAAACCCAAATCATTTTAACTGGTATCGTGTTTGTGCCAAGTTGTCGTATCGTGTCATAATTTGTCATCCTTAATTAAAATACAATAGGGCATTTTCGATATTTTATTTTACTGATAACAATGGAGCGCTAGAATACTGTTTAGCGTGAATTTCACTACCCCATTTTTATAATTATTTTAAAAAAACGCCAGAATATTACTAACCTATTATTATAATCATTTTAGGAAAATTAGTATGTAATGGTACACTAGTAATTTTTAGTCAAAGGATTGAAAAAGAAAAGAACAAAATCTGTCAAACGGCATTTCAATTTGAATTTTGAACATACAATTTATTAGATGTATTGAATGAAGAGATATATATATATATATATATATATATATATACTAGTACAAGAACAACTTGTCATGGGCAAAAGGTTGTGCCCCTCATGGAAGATACCCGAGACTCTGCCATCTGTTTCATTTCCCAAGAAACGTTAGATTGTCGTCATTTACTCTCTCTCTCTCTAGATATCTCTCTCTAAATTACTTACTGATGTTGGCATTTCAAGAGCTACACGCCTGCACTGTACTATGGGTTTTGTGATATAGTTAATTTGCTGATGGGAGCTTTTACAAGGATGGTAACTGTTTCCACAAAAGCATAAAAGCCTCCTAAATTCATGCCTCTCTCTCATCCAATATATATATATATATATAGATATAGATAGATAGATAGATATAGTTTGAGTCATATATGTGTGTGTGTGTGTGTGTGTGCACGTGTGTGAGTTGTGATGATCTACAATGGCAAAAATAGATGATCCGAAGATCTAAGTAACCGAGAAACTCGCTTCTTTCTCGTTAACTGTTGACACACACATATATATATATGTGTGTGTATGTGGAGCATCTTCCATTACTATATATAGTCACCTCTTACAAATTTACAATCAAATAAATTAATACAACTTATGATATATATATATATATATATATATATTTACATTTGTATGTATAATAAATAATCACATTTCCAACACCAAAGCTCAGATAGAACTACTGTTAAAAAAAAAAAAAAAAAAAAAGAAAAAAGAAAAAAAAAGGCACAATGATCAGTACAATATTGACAAAGTAAGCTGAAAATTTCATATTATAGGTAATCAAAAAATTGATTTATGTTACATAAGGTTGACTGTTCATTCACCTGTAAGTACACACACTCACAAATGGATTGTTCTTATATCTGAAAGAGAGAGAGAGAGGATTTAAAATTAAAAAAGAAAAATAATTTATGACTAGAAAATTAACAGAATACAAGGAAGAGAAATGTGTACAGAAACCTATATATATACTATATATCTACAGACCTAGCTAGACTTTTCTTGCAGGCCTTAGTTTCACGTCTAATTGGTTCACAGTACACTGCTACCTTGTCCCAGTGAAATGAACATTTGGGTCATGCCCAAAGAAACAAAATATATTAATTAAATATTTGGTTAATATTCCACACATACCACTTGCAAAATATAGAGATAAATTACCACATATGTCCTCAACCCTCGCAAGGTGGAGTTTGAATATACAATTACAAACCCAGTGGGAGCAGTGTATCTATGCTTACCTATTGAGAAAAAAAAAAAAAAAAGAAAAGAAAAGAAAAGAAAAGAAAAAGACAAATGAATTAGATAAAAGACACAGAGGGTTATTTATACAGATTTATACATATATAAAGAGAGTGAAAGAGAATCAATGGCCATTAGCTCAATGATATAACCTTTAAGGGAGGAAAGGGTTTGAGCCCCTAGTGGGTAATTTATAAAATGTGTGTAATTATTTACCTAACCATTAAATAGAAAAATTAAATAAAAAAAAAAGTGAGAGAGATCAAAGCCAAATGCATATAGCTTTGATACATCCTGTAAGGAAAGGGAAGGACAAGTATATCAATTTCCAATAGAACTTAAAGATCATGATTAAAACCTTAATGTAAAACTTGTAATTTACGTACTCAGAGATCATGGAAATTTTTTACATGAGTCCGTGAATTAGTCGAGCAAACCTTCGCCCCGAACACCCTGAAAAAATACAAAAAAAAAACAAGACCATCGAAATTGGTTTCCATGCAAAACCTATAAAAGAAACCTGAAAGCAGAAGAGAGACATTACTTACCGAATGTATATTATATATATATATAAAACTAATTACCAAAAGGTTAGAAGAGAGACAAATTTTCAACAAAAGCCGCTCACAAAATGGTGCGTATACATTTGTAGAAATAAAGAAGGTGAGTCTTCACCTAGATTATGTACTCATCCCCATGAGAAGCATGAAATGGACTGTAGCAAATGTTTGTTGGGGGGAATGAAGCCTGGTCCGAGAATCATTTAGGGTTTCAACTATTTTACTTATTCAGAAATCACCTCCATGACCTCGAGCCAGACAACATTCCTCTCAACCTAACCTTTACAAGAACATACATACTATATCTAAATCTGTATAGATATATATATATATATATATATGTATGTAGCTAAATGCTCTATATATACCAAGTATATATAAAACCAGCCACCATGTAAATATTTAAATAAAAGGCCAGTAAGCAACAATATGAAGAAACACTTCATATATATATGTATATATATATATGTGGATATACAACATCTATATATATATGTTTTGAGGGGAATGAAGCCTGGTCCGAAGCCTTAAGTTCCTCACATTCAGAACCTCCCAGTGAAAGCCTGGAGCCAGCCAACATTCCCCAACCCATTTTTTTCCACCCCTGTGAAAAACCCTAGCCCACATAGCTTTATAGAGAGAGGGGGGGGGGGGGGGGGGGGTAATAAATTACTAATACTAGTATCTTACAAACACCAACTACACACTGAAAATTGCTTTAATTTTCGAAGAAAAAAAAAAAAACACTACACACTAATTGTGTTGATGATGACGATGATGATTCAGTTGTTCCCCAAAAATAAATAAATTAGTTCTGCATTTAAAACTAAATGAATGCAATACAAAGTTCAAACATAAAGCAATCGTACGCAGTTACCCTAAAAGTTAGTTTCTTTTTTCCTTTCATTTCATTTCCTAGGCCATTACTTTAGGTCATTAGTCATCACTTTCTTCTATGTCACCTCCTGTTGCCGGTCAACAACCCAACCTCTTACCTGCTACCACCAGTTGCATCCCACGGTCAAACACACACAAGAAGACAAAGTATTGATAGAGGATTTTGAAAAGAATAAACACTTTACACAAGCCAACGCCTCTCTTTAATGCGATTTTTTCATCATTAGCTTATTATTTTTAGCTTTTAGCTATCCCTACTTTCTACTCCCCTGTACGATCAGTGCCGGCACCCACCCTACTTTTTTTTTTTTTTTTTTTTTTCATGAACTAATAAACTATTTTTTCACAAAAAAAATATATATTTAAAAATATTTAAAATGAGGTAAAAAGACATTCTTCATATACCTTCTTAATTACCATGTCTTGCTGCATTTATGTTTTTATATGAGATGACTAAAATGTTTGAATATTGCTATTTCAATTTATGCATATAAAGTAATGCTTCATTTTTGTTAGTCCCACATTTGAATTAGAGTTTGTCCTTTTAAATGTCAAACAGTGGTTTTAGGTCCATTTTAGTGAATTATTCTTAATTCTGGTGTACTCAGTGCATTACAGTGATATACAGGGGTAGCATGGTAATTTTACATTCATGAGATAACATTTCATACAACTTGAGGAAGGTACATTGTGCTTATAGACCACTTACAGGCCATTCTCTAATATGTTTCTGGTTCCATATGTGATATTTGGCTATAGACGTCCTCAGGGGCAAATATGTCTTTTCATAGACAAATATGATCATTGTACACTTGCCTAAGATACTGCATTGTAGTAAATTACACGTACAAAATTTCAATTTGATCATCTATACACAGCTGCAGCTGCACTTTTTTGTATATATTGACAAGTGTCCTTTCATAGGACTATTTTGGTATTCAAATATACCAATCTTCCACTGGTATTTTCATTTATCAAGAAAAATATGTTGCTGAGCTACTTAAGAAGTTCATTACGGCTGAAAGTATGATTGTCTCCACACCACTGTGTCCAAATACCAAGCTCTCTCTTGACTATACTACAGAGACTGTGCCTTTAACACTCTACAGGTCTATTATTGGTAGTTTAATTGTTATACCTCACAGTTTCCAGGCCTAATATTATGTATTCAGTGGGTTTAATGGCCATATTTCAAAGCAATCTAAGGGCTTCCCATCTTCAATTAGCTAAATATTTCAACGAAACTCTCTCTTATGGTCTTCATTATCTTCACTCACCTTTATTGCCTATCACAGCCTACTTAGATGTTGATTGGGGTGGTTCTCTACTTGATAGGAAGAGTACTTCTGGATGTTATCATTTTCTTGGCACTAATATGGTCTCTTGGCTTAGTAAGAAGTAAGATATAGTGTCCCTTCTACCTCAAAAGTTGACTATATAGCTGCATCTCAAGCAGGCTTTCAGTTGCTGTGGATGAAGACTACTTTTTTCAGACCTAGGGATACATTTATCAAGCCGTCCAAAGCTCTACTGTGATAATCAAAGTGCTATAGCCATTAACAAGAACCCTAGACTTCATTGCAGAAGCAAACACATTAGTCAAGTACTATTTTCTTAGAGACAAGGTTCAAAAGGGGTCAGTTAATATCACATATCTTCTTACAGAGCATCAACTTGCAGATATCATGACAAAATCATTGTTACCATAGAGGTTTCCAACCCTCAGAGATCTTCACAAGGTTGTCTCTAACCCTTTCTAGTGCTTTACATTGTTGGTCCTTTCACCTTTAGACTTTCAATATCAAAAAGGGAGAGAAATGTACCTAAACCAAGGATATGTATATCATTTGGTATGATATTATTACTGCTTTGATTGTACATTACTTCTATTTTGAGAGCTTCTTTGATATTCAAGCAATGTTTGGTTTTTGACATTCAAAGGCAAAAGGGGAAATTATTAGTCCCACCTTTTGAATTAGGCCAGGTTTGCCCTTTTAAATGTCAAAAAGTGGTCTCAGGTTCATTTCAATGAATTATCCTTGATTTTGGTGTGCTCAATACATCACAATGACATACAACGATAGTATGGTCATTTTACGTTCATGAGATAACATTTCACACAGCTTGAGGAAGGTACATTGTGCTTACAGACCATTTACAGGTCATTCTTTGATATATTTATGGTTCTATATGTGATATTTGGCTACAGAGGTCCTCAGGAGCAAATAGGTCTTTTCACAGATAAATACGATCATTGTACACTTGCCTGAGATACTGCATTGTATTAAATTGCATAAAAATTCAATTTGATTATGTATACACAGCTGCAGTTGCAGATTTCTATATATATTGACAAGTGTGCTTCACAGGGGTATTTAGTCATTGCAAATGATGAACATCTATGTGACACATGTCATGTGGTCCTATTGTGAGAAAATAAGGTATGTTATGCATTGCGTAGTGGTTAAGTTTGATATATACATATATACAAGCTGTCAAATTGCATGCTCATTAGAGGACAAATTTGAAAAGGTGGCAGGGGCAGTGTGGTCATTTTGCTCAGGGAACGTCAGAATATTCTCTGGCCAATCATTGGTGGATAGTGCCAGATGTATTTCCTCTTTAGGGTAGGACTACAAACATATGTACACTATATATATATGCTGTTATAGAGAATGAGCCTCCTAGACCGTGTGTGAGCACCCTCTTGAGCTACATTGTGACATAAACTCGAGACACCAAGAACAATGAATACAATCTGAGTTTTGAGAACATTTTGTTAGTTAACCCAGAAATCCATATGGCTTGTGCATATAATTTAAGATAATGATTAAGACTAAGGATTAATCCATGCTTGAGGCCATTTCAGAGGTGTCCAGAGGTTAAGGCAAGTTTATTTTATCATTTAACAACTGTAGAATCTGTGTCATGTTCATATTCTTGCTGTAGTTGAGTTTGATGTCTTAAACCTCTATTTGTGCTGTAATGACCTTGTCAATTTTTTTTTTCCTGGCATTTTCTTTATCTTTATTTATTTATTGTTTATTTCTTTTTCGCGTAATCTTAGGGTTTTGTGCTCGGATTTTATTTCTAACTTTACATGCATTCACCCCATATTATTTTGATGAAATGCGTAGCTTTAATTTTGTAGAAAAACATGCTACTTGTTTACTTTTCCCGTAGGGGTATGTATGCGTAGTTTCTTCGGAAACATTTTCATTTCTCAGGGTACTTTGCGTAATTATCTTTTTTAGATATTTTGTCTTAGGGACCCTTTTGCAAATATTATTTGAGATATTTTGGGCAAGGACCATTTTTCAATTTTTGGAAAGTGTGACAAGTGTCACACTCCTATTGGACCACTTGAAGGCTTTGTAGTGGAGACACTTGGAAGCCTTGTTTGGTGACAAGTGTTGGGTATAGATTCACCCACTTGTTAGCCTTGGATTGTGACACTTGGTGGCTTGGGATGTTGGTAAGTGTAGAGCTTTAATTAAGTCTTGTGAAGAGGCATGAGATGGTGACAAGTGTAGGCTTAAGATTAGCACTTGTGAAGAGGCCTAGGATGTTGACAAGTGGAGGGAGTGGATGTGTTTGTGTGTGAGAGAGGTAATGTTAGTTTAGTGTGTTTGGCTAACAAAGTTAGGAGTTAGTGGATTTTCTTATGATTTTCCTTTTTTCTCCACCCTTTCACCTTACCCTCATTGAAGCTTTTTGAAACCCTGACCTCCATCCTCTTGATTCTAGCCTCTTCCTCTCACATTTAGGCTTAGGTCTTGGAAGACAAAACCTTCCTCTCATCCACCTCTTTAACACCTTTACTTGGATTCACTATTTGCTTCTATTGACCTTAAGGATTTCATCCAATGACAATCTAGGTGTTTTGATGATAACAAACCATTAATGGTGTTTAAGGACTAATGTTTACATTGAGTGTTATATAGATTATTCACATTCAAAGAATGACCTCAATGAAGCACCAAAGATCATTCAAAGTATTCCATTACTCAAGATCACATAAAGGAAAGAATGGATACAATGAAGACATGAAGTTGCAAGGAACAAAATGCAATGTCCAAAGGTAGCTTGGACTTCAATGAGCAAGAAAGCAACTCAAAGGAAGAAAGAAAGCAATACTACCTCAAGCCTAAACGATCATGGACAATGCATGAAGAAAAGGGGTAGATAGGATGGTGAGTGTTTTGGATTCAATGTCAAAGTATTTATGAATCCATTTGAAGCTCATCTCTATAGGATCATGCATATTATCATCATTCACATATTCCTATATCCTTAGTACTAGACTTTGCACTTCATTGATAGATATTGTCATATGAAGTCTTTGCTAAGAAAGGGTTAGTTCAAGCTTGTATAAGCTTTGAAAGAACTCACAACTTAAGCTAGAAATGCTAGGACCATGCACATTAATCATAAGATTTACTTTGGTGTCTAGAAAGAAAAGGAAAAGGCATTGAACTTAATATTTCATCTTTAAAGCCTTTGTTGTCATAATTTGGTAAATGACTCTAGGACACAATGCACTTGAAATTTATCATCTCCATATGTCCCTAGACTCTTAGAAATAGGTCTTGAACAAAATTGAATCATTCATCAAAGTCCTAGGTGCTAGAAAGATGGATATCTCAAAAGAAGCTATTTTCAGCCTAGAAAATTTCAGACCAGCTTGCACTAAAACTGCTATAACTATTTGTGTAGTTGGAATTTTTACACAAGGCCAGTGGCATTGGAAAGCTGACTTCGAGCCCTTGAGTTTAGACTCAAATTTCACCTAAATTGGATTAAAAATGACTGAGATATGAGCTTCACAAAATACATGATTCTGCTCTGCGAAAATTCTGACCAGGCTGCACTTAAATAGCCATAACTTCTTCTGTGTTTGGAATTTTTGAGCAAGGCTAGTGGATTTAGAAAGCTGACTTCAAGGCAATAAATTTAGACTTAAATTTCACCTCATTTGGAGTTTCATGGACTGAGTTATGTCCATTTGAAGTCATGCCATTTTCTGTCAAAATCCAAAACAAGGTGTTGCCTCCATGAAAACTAAAGCAAACACATTTTATCAATTGGAGCCGCCTCCCATTTTTATTGGAGCCGCCTCCCAATTATTGGAGCCGCCTCCCATTTATTGGAGCCGCCTCTCATTTTTATAGGAGCCGCCTCTTTGCACTCCAGTAGCCAAAACTTATGTCGTAGAATGCATTTCATGGATTGGAGCCGCCTCCCAGTTATTGGAGCCGCCTCCCATTTATTGGAGCCTCCTCCAATTTTTTTGTAGAGCCGGCTCTTCTAAGATATTTGAATCTACAACGGCACTTTTTTTTGCATTTAAGTTTTCCAACTACTTCTAACAGACATATTAAGCTACGGCTGTCTATATAAGGAAGGCTCATTTTGCTGAAGCATATAGACCACTATTTTGAGAGACATAATATTACATTTCAAGAAAGCTTTTGTTCTCTAATCTTCTCATCTCTCTCATTCACTCTTATTCTATCTTGAGAGATTCTAGCAAAGATTAAAAGGGCTTTTGCTCTTGCTTTAATCTTCATAGAGTTTTTGCTCTATTATTCACTTGAGAGATTATAAAAGCTTACATTGTTCACTTATATCATCTTCTCTCATTCATATCATTTATAGAGTTTGAGCTTCACTTATATTCATATATATTCTAGTTGAGAGCTAAAGTTTGTACATCAATCTTTGAGAGATATTTCTTGTGAGCTTGCACTTGTATATCTATCTTGAGAGAGATTCAATCTTGTATTTCAATTACAATCTTTTCTACAAACTTGTAAGGGTTGGTGTGACCCAAAAGAAGCCTAGGAGAAGGGTGTTCTCCTAGCAAGGAAAAGAAGCAAGGTCTTGCTTCATGTAAAGGTTTGCTCTCCACCCGCAAGGAGAAGCTATATTGGATTGGGAAGTCTCAAGAGGGATCTTGAGCCGAGGAGTAGGAGTTTCCGAACCTCGCAAAAATCGCCGTGTTGTAGTTTGCAATTTCTCTTCCCTTATCTCTCTTATAATTATGCTTTAATTGCTTATTCCATATCTTGATCTCATATCTTGATTATTGCATAATTACTTAAATTGTTGAATAGAAATTGTATTTCTATATATTGCGAAAATTATCCATTGTTTGGCATTGACTCTATTCACCCCCCCTCTAGAGTCAATTCTTGGGCAACAATTGGTATCAGAGCCTAACTCTATTTAAAGGACTTAATCGTCTTAGAGTACGATCATGGCCAACAATGGTAGTATCACACACTTAAAAGGACAACCCAATGATCAACCTCCTTGTTTTGATGGAAATGATTATATCTATTGGAAAATTAGAATGAAAGCCTTTCTAAGAAGTATTGATATTGATTTATGGAAAGTTATTGAAATTGGTGATCATATCCCAACCAAAGTTATTGAAGGGAATGAAAATCTTAAATCAAAAAGTGAATGGGATGAAAATGATCATAGATTAGTTCAATGTAATGCTTTAGCCACATGTTATCTTTATTGTGCATTAATCAAAAATGAGTTCAACAAGATTATCTTTTGTAAAACGGCTAAAGAAATTTGGAACTCACTTGAATTAGCATATGGAGGATCAATTCGTGGTAAGGAATCATATATGCCTATGCTTATTGAAAAAGACGTGTCTTCCATCATAAATGAAAATGAATCAAGTAGTGAGATGCATTCTAGTTCTACTAACATTACTAATCATTTGAACTTTCTTAGTAGAACTTACTCTTATTCCTATAGTGAAGAAAATGAAGCAATGCAAAAGAAGAGTATAGACCTCCAAGCTAGCAAAGAAGTAAGTTGCATAAAAGAGGTGGTTAATCTTTGTCTCATGGCCGACAAAGATGAGGTAAATTCTAACCATGATGATTTTGATGTAAATATTTCCTATAATGAGTTAGTGGATGAGCACAATGAATTACTTGATGCATTTAAAGAATTACAAGGTGTGTTAGAAAACATGCTTGTGAAATGTGCTTCCTTTAAAAAGGAAAACCATGATCTCCTTCAAAGACATGAAAAAGTTCAAATGGAAAATGACTTTTTGAAAAAGGAAAATCATCATCTTGTGCAAAAATTAGAAAAGATTCAAATTGAAAATGAGTCATTGAAAAATGAAATGAAATGTGTATTTTCTAAAGAATCTTCATCAATTGATCTTATTCCTGAAAATGAGTCTTTAAAGAAAATAATTCATGATCAAAATGACATGTTAGCAAAGCTTACCAAAGGAAAAGAGAATTTGAGTACTATACTTAGAAATCAAAGAGATGTCTTTTTCAAAAATGAGATACAATATAATCCTCACACTAAAGATGCATGTTTGTTAAGAATAAAAAGGCCTTTGTATGATCATTTTGTCAAGAGTGGTACCCAAACCTCTAAATGCAATTATTGTAAAAGATTAGGACATAAGATTCATGATTGTCCATTTAGAAAGAAGTTGAGGTCAAAGAAGATTTGGGTTCCAAAAGGAACTTATGTTCCATTGCCTAACTTATATGGACCCAAGAAAATTTGGGTACCAAAAGAAGAATATGCAACCCTTTCTTATAGGGTTACTTAAGGGCATCAATTAAAGTTTATGAAGGAAGCATCACTCTTGGGAACAACTTCAAGGGCAAGGACAAGTGGATTCTCAAGTTGGTGCCTAGAGCACAAAAGAAATATTATGCCAAGAATTTCTCAATCACAAAATGGAAAGGATGCATCACATTGACTCCCAAGCTAATGAAGTTAGCACCATGGGTAAAGAATTTCTTTCTTATTAATGTGCTTTTATATGAAGAATTCAATCGTGAAATTCTAAGCATGACATTCTTAATATGCTACTAGTTGCTAATAGATGTAAAAATGTACATGTTATAGATTTTGATATTTTTGCATGAAAGTAGTTTGTTTTGGCATGTGAGTTATGAACATGCTAACACGAAATGATACTCTATCTTCCAAATAATCTTTAGATTAAGTATTCTCAATCTTTGTGAAAGATTTACTTTTTGGAAGATATGCCATCAAAGGAAAGCATACACTATCTCATGAAGACCATTAATGCTATTTCATTTGAACCTTATCAAATCTATCAAAGTAGCATTGTCTAAAACATCATCTATATGCCTTTGTGATCTTAAATGCTTTATCCATTTTATTGTGTCACTTCCATGCATATAGAAAATGAGGTTGTTCATCTTGAAAAGGTTTAGTTGGGCTTAACAAAATAAGAAATCAAAGAAATCCTCAATTGAAAATCTCAAGGAACAAAACTCCATGGAAGAGCCATCTCATAAAATCTAAGAGTGAGAGTTTATAATGCCTTCCTAAGAGTGTTTGAATAGTTCACTTCATTATTTTGATCCATCATTGGAGAACATTCTATATGTGCTTGATAAAGATCTGATTCTCTCTTAAAGTTGTAAACTTTTATCTATATTTCTTTTCATTCACATCATGATAGTTAACATGTGTCATCATTGGCAACTAAGCTAGAATATCTCTCCAAGTCTTCAACCTTGAAGAAGGAATTGAATGAATGACTTTGTGCACATGTGACTTTGATTAAAGGAACAAAAATGCTATATGTTTTTGCATGAAATGATTTGTATCAAATGCATTTTTAAGTGACTTTAAATTCAAAGGTCTCTAAAAATAAACCACACGGATTTAAATTGCACTATATGTTTAAAATGATCTCTAGCCTATGTGTTTAAAAATAAGCTCCTAGAGCTCCTTTCAAAAGGCTTTGTGGTTTTCTAAAGAATGATGGCTTTTGAACAAACTTAATATCTTCATATATTATTGCTTTCAAAACCATTGCTGAAAATATGTTGATTGCATTTAAATTTTATCCTTGAATCAACATTCATGATTTATGCAAAGATGTTTACCACTAGCATGCGAAATGATTTAACTTAGCATGTTGAGTAAACATGAATTCTTCTAAGGATTAAAACTCCTTAAGTATCATAAAAATAAAATTCATATATCTATTTGACAATTTAGTCTTGGGAATAAGTTTTTCAAATAACAATTTGTTCTAGCTTAGATGACTAATGTGATAATTCAAGTGTAATATGCATTTCTAAAAATCCTTTTCAGCATTCAAGGACAAAGCATATAAAAATTAGATACCATTTTCTTAGCGATCATGTTTCTAAGGGCAATATTGATCTTATATTTGTGACTACTGAAAAGCAATTAGCTGACATCTTCACAAAACCACTCTAAGAGGAGAGATTCTGTCTACTCAGAAGAGAAATTGGAATGATCACAGAGCAGAATGTCATGCAGTGAAGTAGCAGCAGCAGAGCCGGCTCCAATCTAAATAAGAGCCGCCTCTATAGAAAACAAGAGCCGGATCATCTCATTCAAGAGCCGCCTCTCCAACCTGCATCCAAGAAAATCACAAATCCTAACTCTCGGTATCTCTAGAGCCGGATCAACAAAATTCATGAGCCGGCTCCCCAAACCTGCATACAAACATTATGTCTCGGGATCTCTCAAAAGCTCAAAAGAGCCGGCTCCAATTTTCCTTGAGCCGGCTCCAATCAACTAAATCTCTTTATATTACTCTCGGCACTTCATCATGTGAGTTCTCACCTGAAATTCTAGAGAGCAAAACTGACTTGGGGCTTCATCTTGTTTTGAGCATTTCAATTGAAAGTGAGCTGACATGAAGAACACTCGAGGGACCAAAGAAAGATATTTTTCTGAGTGTTTAATCTGCCAAGAGAGATGAATTTGATCTGCATATAGCTCTAGCATGCGTGTACAGTTTGAAGATGAATAGTAATGCTGATTGGTGCTGATTTTCTTGTGAAAAGAGAGGCTGAGGTGATTCAAATTTTGCTGTGGACACTTCTAAAGGTTGAACAAAATCTGAGCACACATAACTTGGTGATATACAACTGTTGGAGGGGCTTAGGACTACATATTGTAGCTGGTATTTTCTATATCTCAAACCTCAAGCTTTGGTTATTTTCTGGTTTAAGTTTCTGGAGCTGAGTATATATTGTCATAATCTTGCTATGCTATGATTTTTAAACATCTGAGCATGATTAAAATATTGTTTTAAGGCTATCAATGTTGAGTTTTGAACTAAGGAGTGACCTACACTAGTTTTGTACCTTGAACCACACATGTTTTAGCTTGTAGTAGTTTTGCAAGGCTGGTTTGGATGTTGAAAATGCATTATATTACTGTGATTGTTGTGCTACTCATTTGAGCATGAATATATTGTTAATATACACTTGAGAGAACCATAATCCAAAATTTTGAAGTGGTGAAAAACCAAAAATACCCTTATAACAGTGCTGCAGCAAAAATCTGGTATATATGCTGATTTTGGGCTTTATAGTGATGAAACCTTGCTATAATCTGAGAGGCAATGATGTGAGCAAGTGTTATATGATGAAATTCAGCTGTGGGAGCTAAATTCAAGAAGGACCAGCCACGAAATTATAGATTTTCCCTCTAAAACCTAAAGTTACAGGTGTAGCAAATTGCACCTGCTGTGAGTTATTATTTTGTTATTTTATTAGCTGCAGTGTTAAGCCCTTGTTGATATAATTTGTCTTAGCTATAGAAAAATTTTAATTCATTTTTTTCAAGCTGAGGGAGTCCTTGGTTGTTGAAGTGTTTGTGTCTTCAAAGGCAGTGCTTGATAAAACTAAGATTTGTGGTTTTTGGTTCTAATAGTGCTGCTGTGAGCTTAATATATATCATACCTTGCTATATAATTTGTTCTGAATTTATAAGCAAGTGTATTTGGCATATTGAAGACTAGGGGAGTAGTGTTTGGGTGGTCCTAGAGGCTAAATTACAAACTTACCCTTGAGAGGTGAAGTTGAGGGTTTTGAAGAAGAAAAGGCTATTGTGCACTTATTTTGAAATACATTTCTTCATTATTCAATTAGTTGCATAATCTTTGAATAATATATGATGTAAATGGAAGCATATTGATAGGGGGAGATTATTAGTAATCTCTTATGAATGAATATTGCATGTTTTACTAAGCTTCATTGACTTATCTTGAAATTGACAAGCATGTCTTAAAATGACTTATTGGTCATTATATTCATTCCTATGAACTTTCATGATTTTGATGATATTTCCCTCTTTCTTGAGGATATCAAATGTGAAGAAATATATTAGGGTAGAAGTAGTCTTGAGTTCTAAAATTTGCCTCTAAAAGGTTGTTTGCCTTTAGGCTTATTCTAGTTTATGCTTCATTTTTGTTTCACGTTTGATTATGTATACTTTTGTATATGACATGAACCTTAAATGATGATTCGAACTCATGTTGTCAATGAAATTGGCCTCTTATGATATAATTGCTTATATGTTTCATCCTAAAACATATTATAGTAACAACTACTATTGCCATTTCTTGATTATCATTACGTCACCATGTCAATTCTCTATACTAAATGATCAATACTAAAAGAAGATGTCTTGACCTCCCACCTTTTTGAGATGCCAAAGGGGGAGAGAAATGTGATGTGTTAAATGATCTAAAATGATTTATGATATATCAAGTATGCCATTTTATAATGATATATCAAGCATGCCATTTTATAGTGATATATCAAGCATACCATGTTCAATGAATGCACTTTGATAGGGGGAGCATTTTTCAAATGCTACTCCATTTGCTTATGAACACATCAATGTTTTGTCATCATCAAAAAGGGGGAGATTGTTGACCTTAAGGATTTCATCCAATGACAATCTAGGTGTTTTGATGATAACAAACCATTAATGGTGTTTAAGGACTAATGTTTACATTGAGTGTTATATAGATTATTCACATTCAAAGAATGACCTCAATGAAGCACCAAAGATCATTCAAAGTATTCCATTACTCAAGATCACATAAAGGAAAGAATGGATACAATGAAGACATGAAGTTGCAAGGAACAAAATGCAATGTCCAAAGGTAGCTTGGACTTCAATGAGCAAGAAAGCAACTCAAAGGAAGAAAGAAAGCAATACTACCTCAAGCCTAAACGATCATGGACAATGCATGAAGAAAAGGGGTAGATAGGATGGTGAGTGTTTTGGATTCAATGTCAAAGTATTTATGAATCCATTTGAAGCTCATCTCTATAGGATCATGCATATTATCATCATTCACATATTCCTATATCCTTAGTACTAGACTTTGCACTTCATTGATAGATATTGTCATATGAAGTCTTTGCTAAGAAAGGGTTAGTTCAAGCTTGTATAAGCTTTGAAAGAACTCACAACTTAAGCTAGAAATGCTAGGACCATGCACATTAATCATAAGATTTACTTTGGTGTCTAGAAAGAAAAGGAAAAGGCATTGAACTTAATATTTCATCTTTAAAGCCTTTGTTGTCATAATTTGGTAAATGACTCTAGGACACAATGCACTTGAAATTTATCATCTCCATATGTCCCTAGACTCTTAGAAATAGGTCTTGAACAAAATTGAATCATTCATCAAAGTCCTAGGTGCTAGAAAGATGGATATCTCAAAAGAAGCTATTTTCAGCCTAGAAAATTTCAGACCAGCTTGCACTAAAACTGCTATAACTATTTGTGTAGTTGGAATTTTTACACAAGGCCAGTGGCATTGGAAAGCTGACTTCGAGCCCTTGAGTTTAGACTCAAATTTCACCTAAATTGGATTAAAAATGACTGAGATATGAGCTTCACAAAATACATGATTCTGCTCTGCGAAAATTCTGACCAGGCTGCACTTAAATAGCCATAACTTCTTCTGTGTTTGGAATTTTTGAGCAAGGCTAGTGGATTTAGAAAGCTGACTTCAAGGCAATAAATTTAGACTTAAATTTCACCTCATTTGGAGTTTCATGGACTGAGTTATGTCCATTTGAAGTCATGCCATTTTCTGTCAAAATCCAAAACAAGGTGTTGCCTCCATGAAAACTAAAGCAAACACATTTTATCAATTGGAGCCGCCTCCCATTTTTATTGGAGCCGCCTCCCAATTATTGGAGCCGCCTCCCATTTATTGGAGCCGCCTCTCATTTTTATAGGAGCCGCCTCTTTGCACTCCAGTAGCCAAAACTTATGTCGTAGAATGCATTTCATGGATTGGAGCCGCCTCCCAGTTATTGGAGCCGCCTCCCATTTATTGGAGCCTCCTCCAATTTTTTTGTAGAGCCGGCTCTTCTAAGATATTTGAATCTACAACGGCACTTTTTTTTGCATTTAAGTTTTCCAACTACTTCTAACAGACATATTAAGCTACGGCTGTCTATATAAGGAAGGCTCATTTTGCTGAAGCATATAGACCACTATTTTGAGAGACATAATATTACATTTCAAGAAAGCTTTTGTTCTCTAATCTTCTCATCTCTCTCATTCACTCTTATTCTATCTTGAGAGATTCTAGCAAAGATTAAAAGGGCTTTTGCTCTTGCTTTAATCTTCATAGAGTTTTTGCTCTATTATTCACTTGAGAGATTATAAAAGCTTACATTGTTCACTTATATCATCTTCTCTCATTCATATCATTTATAGAGTTTGAGCTTCACTTATATTCATATATATTCTAGTTGAGAGCTAAAGTTTGTACATCAATCTTTGAGAGATATTTCTTGTGAGCTTGCACTTGTATATCTATCTTGAGAGAGATTCAATCTTGTATTTCAATTACAATCTTTTCTACAAACTTGTAAGGGTTGGTGTGACCCAAAAGAAGCCTAGGAGAAGGGTGTTCTCCTAGCAAGGAAAAGAAGCAAGGTCTTGCTTCATGTAAAGGTTTGCTCTCCACCCGCAAGGAGAAGCTATATTGGATTGGGAAGTCTCAAGAGGGATCTTGAGCCGAGGAGTAGGAGTTTCCGAACCTCGCAAAAATCGCCGTGTTGTAGTTTGCAATTTCTCTTCCCTTATCTCTCTTATAATTATGCTTTAATTGCTTATTCCATATCTTGATCTCATATCTTGATTATTGCATAATTACTTAAATTGTTGAATAGAAATTGTATTTCTATATATTGCGAAAATTATCCATTGTTTGGCATTGACTCTATTCACCCCCCCTCTAGAGTCAATTCTTGGGCAACAATTGGTATCAGAGCCTAACTCTATTTAAAGGACTTAATCGTCTTAGAGTACGATCATGGCCAACAATGGTAGTATCACACACTTAAAAGGACAACCCAATGATCAACCTCCTTGTTTTGATGGAAATGATTATATCTATTGGAAAATTAGAATGAAAGCCTTTCTAAGAAGTATTGATATTGATTTATGGAAAGTTATTGAAATTGGTGATCATATCCCAACCAAAGTTATTGAAGGGAATGAAAATCTTAAATCAAAAAGTGAATGGGATGAAAATGATCATAGATTAGTTCAATGTAATGCTTTAGCCACATGTTATCTTTATTGTGCATTAATCAAAAATGAGTTCAACAAGATTATCTTTTGTAAAACGGCTAAAGAAATTTGGAACTCACTTGAATTAGCATATGGAGGATCAATTCGTGGTAAGGAATCATATATGCCTATGCTTATTGAAAAAGACGTGTCTTCCATCATAAATGAAAATGAATCAAGTAGTGAGATGCATTCTAGTTCTACTAACATTACTAATCATTTGAACTTTCTTAGTAGAACTTACTCTTATTCCTATAGTGAAGAAAATGAAGCAATGCAAAAGAAGAGTATAGACCTCCAAGCTAGCAAAGAAGTAAGTTGCATAAAAGAGGTGGTTAATCTTTGTCTCATGGCCGACAAAGATGAGGTAAATTCTAACCATGATGATTTTGATGTAAATATTTCCTATAATGAGTTAGTGGATGTGCACAATGAATTACTTGATGCATTTAAAGAATTACAAGGTGTGTTAGAAAACATGCTTGTGAAATGTGCTTCCTTTAAAAAGGAAAACCATGATCTCCTTCAAAGACATGAAAAAGTTCAAATGGAAAATGACTTTTTGAAAAAGGAAAATCATCATCTTGTGCAAAAATTAGAAAAGATTCAAATTGAAAATGAGTCATTGAAAAATGAAATGAAATGTGTATTTTCTAAAGAATCTTCATCAATTGATCTTATTCCTGAAAATGAGTCTTTAAAGAAAATAATTCATGATCAAAATGACATGTTAGCAAAGCTTACCAAAGGAAAAGAGAATTTGAGTACTATACTTAGAAATCAAAGAGATGTCTTTTTCAAAAATGAGATACAATATAATCCTCACACTAAAGATGCATGTTTGTTAAGAATAAAAAGGCCTTTGTATGATCATTTTGTCAAGAGTGGTACCCAAACCTCTAAATGCAATTATTGTAAAAGATTAGGACATAAGATTCATGATTGTCCATTTAGAAAGAAGTTGAGGTCAAAGAAGATTTGGGTTCCAAAAGGAACTTATGTTCCATTGCCTAACTTATATGGACCCAAGAAAATTTGGGTACCAAAAGAAGAATATGCAACCCTTTCTTATAGGGTTACTTAAGGGTATCAATTAAAGTTTATGAAGGAAGCATCACTCTTGGGAACAACTTCAAGGGCAAGGACAAGTGGATTCTCAAGTTGGTGCCTAGAGCACAAAAGAAATATTATGCCAAGAATTTCTCAATCACAAAATGGAAAGGATGCATCACATTGACTCCCAAGCTAATGAAGTTAGCACCATGGGTAAAGAATTTCTTTCTTATTAATGTGCTTTTATATGAAGAATTCAATCGTGAAATTCTAAGCATGACATTCTTAATATGCTACTAGTTGCTAATAGATGTAAAAATGTACATGTTATAGATTTTGATATTTTTGCATGAAAGTAGTTTGTTTTGGCATGTGAGTTATGAACATGCTAACACGAAATGATACTCTATCTTCCAAATAATCTTTAGATTAAGTATTCTCAATCTTTGTGAAAGATTTACTTTTTGGAAGATATGCCATCAAAGGAAAGCATACACTATCTCATGAAGACCATTAATGCTATTTCATTTGAACCTTATCAAATCTATCAAAGTAGCATTGTCTAAAACATCATCTATATGCCTTTGTGATCTTAAATGCTTTATCCATTTTATTGTGTCACTTCCATGCATATAGAAAATGAGGTTGTTCATCTTGAAAAGGTTTAGTTGGGCTTAACAAAATAAGAAATCAAAGAAATCCTCAATTGAAAATCTCAAGGAACAAAACTCCATGGAAGAGCCATCTCATAAAATCTAAGAGTGAGAGTTTATAATGCCTTCCGAAGAGTGTTTGAATAGTTCACTTCATTATTTTGATCCATCATTGGAGAACATTCTATATGTGCTTGATAAAGATCTGATTCTCTCTTAAAGTTGTAAACTTTTATCTATATTTCTTTTCATTCACATCATGATAGTTAACATGTGTCATCATTGGCAACTAAGCTAGAATATCTCTCCAAGTCTTCAACCTTGAAGAAGGAATTGAATGAATGACTTTGTGCACATGTGACTTTGATTAAAGGAACAAAAATGCTATATGTTTTTGCATGAAATGATTTGTATCAAATGCATTTTTAAGTGACTTTAAATTCAAAGGTCTCTAAAAATAAACCACACGGATTTAAATTGCACTATATGTTTAAAATGATCTCTAGCCTATGTGTTTAAAAATAAGCTCCTAGAGCTCCTTTCAAAAGGCTTTGTGGTTTTCTAAAGAATGATGGCTTTTGAACAAACTTAATATCTTCATATATTATTGCTTTCAAAACCATTGCTGAAAATATGTTGATTGCATTTAAATTTTATCCTTGAATCAACATTCATGATTTATGCAAAGATGTTTACCACTAGCATGCGAAATGATTTAACTTAGCATGTTGAGTAAACATGAATTCTTCTAAGGATTAAAACTCCTTAAGTATCATAAAAATAAAATTCATATATCTATTTGACAATTTAGTCTTGGGAATAAGTTTTTCAAATAACAATTTGTTCTAGCTTAGATGACTAATGTGATAATTCAAGTGTAATATGCATTTCTAAAAATCCTTTTCAGCATTCAAGGACAAAGCATATAAAAATTAGATACCATTTTCTTAGCGATCATGTTTCTAAGGGCAATATTGATCTTATATTTGTGACTACTGAAAAGCAATTAGCTGACATCTTCACAAAACCACTCTAAGAGGAGAGATTCTGTCTACTCAGAAGAGAAATTGGAACGATCACAGAGCAGAATGTCATGCAGTGAAGTAGCAGCAGCAGAGCCGGCTCCAATCTAAATAAGAGCCGCCTCTATAGAAAACAAGAGCCGGATCATCTCATTCAAGAGCCGCCTCTCCAACCTGCATCCAAGAAAATCACAAATCCTAACTCTCGGTATCTCTAGAGCCGGATCAACAAAATTCATGAGCCGGCTCCCCAAACCTGCATACAAACATTATGTCTCGGGATCTCTCAAAAGCTCAAAAGAGCCGGCTCCAATTTTCCTTGAGCCGGCTCCAAAAACTAAGAGCCGGCTCCAATTTTCCTTGAGCCGGCTCCAATCAACTAAATCTCTTTATATTACTCTCGGCACTTCATCATGTGAGTTCTCACCTGAAATTCTAGAGAGCAAAACTGACTTGGGGCTTCTTCTTGTTTTGAGCATTTCAATTGAAAGTGAGCTGACATGAAGAACACTCGAGGGACCAAAGAAAGATATTTTTCTGAGTGTTTAATCTGCCAAGAGAGATGAATTTGATCTGCATATAGCTCTAGCATGCGTGTACAGTTTGAAGATGAATAGTAATGCTGATTGGTGCTGATTTTCTTGTGAAAAGAGAGGCTGAGGTGATTCAAATTTTGCTGTGGACACTTCTAAAGGTTGAACAAAATCTGAGCACACATAACTTGGTGATATACAACTGTTGGAGGGGCTTAGGACTACATATTGTAGCTGGTATTTTCTATATCTCAAACCTCAAGCTTTGGTTATTTTCTGGTTTAAGTTTCTGGAGCTGAGTATATATTGTCATAATCTTGCTATGCTATGATTTTTAAACATCTGAGCATGATTAAAATATTGTTTTAAGGCTATCAATGTTGAGTTTTGAACTAAGGAGTGACCTACACTAGTTTTGTACCTTGAACCACACATGTTTTAGCTTGTAGTAGTTTTGCAAGGCTGGTTTGGATGTTGAAAATGCATTATATTACTGTGATTGTTGTGCTACTCATTTGAGCATGAATATATTGTTAATATACACTTGAGAGAACCATAATCCAAAATTTTGAAGTGGTGAAAAACCAAAAATACCCTTATAACAGTGCTGCAGCAAAAATCTGGTATATATGCTGATTTTGGGCTTTATAGTGATGAAACCTTGCTATAATCTGAGAGGCAATGATGTGAGCAAGTGTTATATGATGAAATTCAGCTGTGGGAGCTAAATTCAAGAAGGACCAGCCACGAAATTATAGATTTTCCCTCTAAAACCTAAAGTTACAGGTGTAGCAAATTGCACCTGCTGTGAGTTATTATTTTGTTATTTTATTAGCTGCAGTGTTAAGCCCTTGTTGATATAATTTGTCTTAGCTATAGAAAAATTTTAATTCATTTTTTTCAAGCTGAGGGAGTCCTTGGTTGTTGAAGTGTTTGTGTCTTCAAAGGCAGTGCTTGATAAAACTAAGATTTGTGGTTTTTGGTTCTAATAGTGCTGCTGTGAGCTTAATATATATCATACCTTGCTATATAATTTGTTCTGAATTTATAAGCAAGTGTATTTGGCATATTGAAGACTAGGGGAGTAGTGTTTGGGTGGTCCTAGAGGCTAAATTACAAACTTACCCTTGAGAGGTGAAGTTGAGGGTTTTGAAGAAGAAAAGGCTATTGTGCACTTATTTTGAAATACATTTCTTCATTATTCAATTAGTTGCATAATCTTTGAATAATATATGATGTAAATGGAAGCATATTGATAGGGGGAGATTATTAGTAATCTCTTATGAATGAATATTGCATGTTTTACTAAGCTTCATTGACTTATCTTGAAATTGACAAGCATGTCTTAAAATGACTTATTGGTCATTATATTCATTCCTATGAACTTTCATGATTTTGATGATATTTCCCTCTTTCTTGAGGATATCAAATGTGAAGAAATATATTAGGGTAGAAGTAGTCTTGAGTTCTAAAATTTGCCTCTAAAAGGTTGTTTGCCTTTAGGCTTATTCTAGTTTATGCTTCATTTTTGTTTCACGTTTGATTATGTATACTTTTGTATATGACATGAACCTTAAATGATGATTCGAACTCATGTTGTCAATGAAATTGGCCTCTTATGATATAATTGCTTATATGTTTCATCCTAAAACATATTATAGTAACAACTACTATTGCCATTTCTTGATTATCATTACGTCACCATGTCAATTCTCTATACTAAATGATCAATACTAAAAGAAGATGTCTTGACCTCCCACCTTTTTGAGATGCCAAAGGGGGAGAGAAATGTGATGTGTTAAATGATCTAAAATGATTTATGATATATCAAGTATGCCATTTTATAATGATATATCAAGCATGCCATTTTATAGTGATATATCAAGCATACCATGTTTAATGAATGCACTTTGATAGGGGGAGCATTTTTCAAATGCTACTCCATTTGCTTATGAACACATCAATGTTTTGTCATCATCAAAAAGGGGGAGATTGTTGACCTTAAGGATTTCATCCAATGACAATCTAGGTGTTTTGATGATAACAAACCATTAATGGTGTTTAAGGACTAATGTTTACATTGAGTGTTATATAGATTATTCACATTCAAAGAATGACCTCAATGAAGCACCAAAGATCATTCAAAGTATTCCATTACTCAAGATCACATAAAGGAAAGAATGGATACAATGAAGACATGAAGTTGCAAGGAACAAAATGCAATGTCCAAAGGTAGCTTGGACTTCAATGAGCAAGAAAGCAACTCAAAGGAAGAAAGAAAGCAATACTACCTCAAGCCTAAACGATCATGGACAATGCATGAAGAAAAGGGGTAGATAGGATGGTGAGTGTTTTGGATTCAATGTCAAAGTATTTATGAATCCATTTGAAGCTCATCTCTATAGGATCATGCATATTATCATCATTCACATATTCCTATATCCTTAGTACTAGACTTTGCACTTCATTGATAGATATTGTCATATGAAGTCTTTGCTAAGAAAGGGTTAGTTCAAGCTTGTATAAGCTTTGAAAGAACTCACAACTTAAGCTAGAAATGCTAGGACCATGCACATTAATCATAAGATTTACTTTGGTGTCTAGAAAGAAAAGGAAAAGGCATTGAACTTAATATTTCATCTTTAAAGCCTTTGTTGTCATAATTTGGTAAATGACTCTAGGACACAATGCACTTGAAATTTATCATCTCCATATGTCCCTAGACTCTTAGAAATAGGTCTTGAACAAAATTGAATCATTCATCAAAGTCCTAGGTGCTAGAAAGATGGATATCTCAAAAGAAGCTATTTTCAGCCTAGAAAATTTCAGACCAGCTTGCACTAAAACTGCTATAACTATTTGTGTAGTTGGAATGTTTACACAAGGCCAGTGGCATTGGAAAGCTGACTTCGAGCCCTTGAGTTTAGACTCAAATTTCACCTAAATTGGATTAAAAATGACTGAGATATGAGCTTCACAAAATACATGATTCTGCTCTGCGAAAATTCTGACCAGGCTGCACTTAAATAGCCATAACTTCTTCTGTGTTTGGAATTTTTGAGCAAGGCCAGTGGATTTAGAAAGCTGACTTCAAGGCAATAAATTTAGACTTAAATTTCACCTCATTTGGAGTTTCATGGACTGAGTTATGTCCATTTGAAGTTATGCCATTTTCTGTCAAAATCCAAAACAAGGTGTTGCCTCCATGAAAACTAAAGCAAACACATTTTATCAATTGGAGCCGCCTCCCATTTTTATTGGAGCCGCCTCCCAATTATTGGAGCCGCCTCCCATTTATTGGAGCCGCCTCTCATTTTTATAGGAGCCGCCTCTTTGCACTCCAGTAGCCAAAACTTATGTCGTAGAATGCATTTCATGGATTGGAGCCGCCTCCCAGTTATTGGAGCCGCCTCCCATTTATTGGAGCCTCCTCCAATTTTTTTGTAGAGCCGGCTCTTCTAAGATATTTGAATCTACAACGGCACTTTTTTTTGCATTTAAGTCTTCCAACTACTTCTAACAGACATATTAAGCTACGGCTGTCTATATAAGGAAGGCTCATTTTGCTGAAGCATATAGACCACTATTTTGAGAGACATAATATTACATTTCAAGAAAGCTTTTGTTCTCTAATCTTCTCATCTCTCTCATTCACTCTTATTCTATCTTGAGAGATTCTAGCAAAGATTAAAAGGGCTTTTGCTCTTGCTTTAATCTTCATAGAGTTTTTGCTCTATTATTCACTTGAGAGATTATAAAAGCTTACATTGTTCACTTATATCATCTTCTCTCATTCATATCATTTATAGAGTTTGAGCTTCACTTATATTCATATATATTCTAGTTGAGAGCTAAAGTTTGTACATCAATCTTTGAGAGATATTTCTTGTTGCACTTGTATATCTATCTTGAGAGAGATTCAATCTTGTATTTCAATTACAATCTTTTCTACAAACTTGTAAGGGTTGGTGTGACCCAAAAGAAGCCTAGGAGAAGGGTGTTCTCCTAGCAAGGAAAAGAAGCAAGGTCTTGCTTCATGTAAAGGTTTGCTCTCCACCCGCAAGAAGAAGCTATATTGGATTGGGAAGTCTCAAGAGGGATCTTGAGCCGAGGAGTAGGAGTTTCCGAACCTCGCAAAAATCGCCGTGTTGTAGTTTGCAATTTCTCTTCCCTTATCTCTCTTATAATTATGCTTTAATTGCTTATTCCATATCTTGATCTCATATCTTGATTATTGCATAATTACTTAAATTGTTGAATAGAAATTGTATTTCTATATATTGCGAAAATTATCCATTGTTTGGCATTGACTCTATTCACCCCCCCTCTAGAGTCAATTCTTGGGCAACAGCTTCTATTTATTTAAGGATTCTAGAGATTTTATTCTCTAGCTAGGTTGGGGGTGTATTATGTTTATACTTTAAATGTATCATGTGTTCTTGTAGTTGATATAAGTTGTATGCATGTTTAGTGAAGTTATAGGGTTGTATATAGATGAATCTTGATTTTATCTAACCTAGGGTTTTATTTGGCGTAAGACTTGTATATGATTAAACTTTTGTATAGTTGTAATTCCATTTTGTGTAGAAATAAAATCTAGAGATTTCATGTATTGTGCTTATGAAGTTCTAGTGTATTTATTGCCTTGATTATGTTGTGAAACCTATACTATATTGTTATCTAAGTAGAGGTTTTAAGTTTGCTATGTTGTGAATAGAATTCCTTCTTTAGTAACCTTGTGATAGTGTAGTGGATATTGCATTATAAACTTGACATTTCACATGCCATTGTAGCTTGGAAACTTAGAGCATGGTTGTGTGTGATTACCAATTGTTGGTTGTGCATGGAAGATGTTTAATTGCATTGTAGCACCTGTAGTTGTTGTGACAACTTGTTGATTTTAGATACACTTGGGGTAAAGAAACATTAAAATGGCTAGGGTTTGGCCCTAGTGCGGGAGGTAAGAGTTCTCCCCAACTTGTAGTACGCACTTAGGTAGTTCCTTGAAGTTGAATGCTCGAAACAACTAGTATTGTTTTGTGTTGTGAGTTCACAACCGGATGCCACCTCTAAGTTTTCCACATTGTATGATTTCGCATTTATTTTACAAGTTGATATAACCTAGGGTTGTAACTTGTTGTATCTCATGGAGTATTCCATTGTATTCGATTCTTATACCTATTGTGGATTGTTTTAATTTATTTCAATTCTAGCTTAGGACGTTGCCTTAGCTTCCCTGTGAAATGTAGACATTAGGAGGCATGCTCCACATGAGTTCAGTTTATATTATGCATACAAAAACTATTGAAACTTTAGGGTATACGCATATGCATTTCCTACGAAGTAACTTTGATTACTCACCCTTGTTGACATTTGTTTTTTAGGTAAGGATACCTTATTCTTAGATGCTCACCATCCTTAGCAAGTTATGGACTTGTGTTATAGACACACACACACCATTTAAAAGCATACAAAATATTTAGCGTGCTTGTTTTGGTATATGTTGTAATTACGGACCTTTGGAACATGATTTTTGGTATTTGTCATGTAATGAAACCGTAGGCTATTGTAGCGCATTTCAGTATGTATGTTACATTTGTGAGCATGTTCGTAAACTCACAAAACTTTAAATTGAGGCTTTGGAGCCATTTTTTGGAAAATTTTACGTTTTTGTATTAAATTATGCAATTGAGTATGCTTCATGTATTTCTTTTGATTTTCCATGTGGTGGATGCTTGTATAGAACCTTGAAACGTTTTAAAACTTGTTTTGGGGCATTTGGGTTGCATGTGTAACATAAGTCTTGGACCGAGCCAAGTTTCCCATACTCTGTAGTAGTAAATTTTGTTGCTATCTGGTGTGTTGGTCGGCTGCTTAAGGCCATCAACTGGCTGACAAACCTTCTTCTTGCATTCCAGTGAGTTTGCATCTCATGAAGGCCATTTGTCTGGATGAACATGGGGGTTTGGCCGGCTGAATATTGTGTTTCGATCGGCTAATGATGGTGGTTCAGCCGGCTGATCCTTCTTGGAACTTAGTTTCTTTTCAGTTTTATGACTATTTTATTGCCTTGACTTTGAGTAGCCATATCTCATTCATTCTTTATCCAAATTAGGTCATTCTTGAGTCCATTTTCACGAACCTTGAGTCAGCTTTCCATTGGTCCCAACCATTCACAAAAACTCCAACCGTAGTGAGAGTTATAATTGTTCTAGTGGGATAGGGTTACGATATCTCTTAACCAAAGAATGCCATTTTGTGCCATCTTTTCCGTTAGTGCCTCGAACCTTATTCAACATCCAGATATGGTTAGTACTTCATATGTTACCCTTGTTGTCACACTTCTGGAGATCGCCTCTTTTTTCTTTATTTCTGCATCTAGGATCCATTATCGGGTTAGTTTTCGGTTTACGTATTGGCGCTCCAAATTCTTTGAAATTCGGGCTGTCACAAGTGGTATCAGAGCTTGAGGTTCGAAAACCTTTAGACGACGGGTTTCCTTGGGTTTATTTATGTTTCTTACTGATATGCTTTGATTTGTTCACATGATTACGTGCTTAAGTGCTTAAATGTATAAAGGCTTTCTTTAACTATTTTAGCATAACTGTAAGTTGCATACATTTACGTGCTTTGTGTTTTGTGCATTTATGGAGTGAGTTGCATTCGGTCATAGTGACTTGTGTTGTTATTGACCTCCTTTTTCGTACATATAGGATCATGGTCTTGACTCGTGGAGAGTCTTCTCGTCACGCTAGAGGAGATAAGCAGGTGAATGACATCGAGCTTATCAGAGTCAGTATACCGGCACCGACGTTAGTAGTCTTTGAGGCTTTAGAGTATCTTAGGGGACTTCGAGATGGCTTGCAGCTTGACGTCAAGCCGCGATCTCCACTCCTTGGCTCAAGAACTTATGAGGACATAGTTCAGAGGGCTATACTGATAAGCGCTGAATACTGTATATTCAAGCGCCCTAAATTATATTAACAAAGTCCAGTTATTAATTATTTTATGTAGATTAACTCCATTTGCATGTTTTTATGCATTTTCAGGTTAAAGTGCAAAAAGGAAGCAAAAATGATGCCTTGTGGAATTTTGAACAAAAAGGATGCCATTTCTGAATTTCTGGCAGCAGTGATCCTGACTTTTGTCGCCATTTTCGACCTAGTAAACTCAAGAACTGGACTTCCATCATAACATGAAAGATTTAGATCTCTGAATCAGCTTTCCAAATCTTCAAGCAGTTCATCATTCGGAGTTCGGAACAGAGAGTTATGATCTTCGTAACAGAGGTGCGCAGAACTGCCTGGCAGCACTGAAGTACTGCCTTTCTCCCCATTTTCGACCAACCAGACTTGAGAATTGGGTCTTCATCAAAACATGAAGTTTTTAAAGCACTGAATCAGCTCTCCAAATATTTAAACAGATCATCATTCGGAGTTTGGGGCACAAAGTTATAGCAGTTTTACCAAAGTAGGTCAGCGTTGAGCAAGAAGAGCATGTTGCACATTGCACTAATTTAGAGTGCTCGAGACCACTTTTAGAGTGCTCGAAAATCAGGCAGATTGCACTCGGAAATGGCTCAATTTCAGCCACTTGCACATTGGTTTCCTCAATGCCATCTTCCTTCTTTATGAAGTGGTTGGAGGTGTTCCTTGGAGGAGAGAGAGGGTTTTGTTGGAGAATAAAAAGCTACCAAAGGCCACACACTTCCTAAGCTTCATTTTTCTACAAGATTAGAGGGGAGAGAAGAGAGCAAGAAAGAGAGTTCTCCAAGCTTGAAGAAGGGAGCATGAAAATGGAGGAGGTCTTCAAGCTTCTTCTTCATTCTAAGGCTCCAATGGGTAACTAACTCTTCTTTTAGGGAGGTGATGAAGTCCCTCCCTTGTAAGCATGTTCTAGTGTAGATTTTATTTTGGGATTTCAATGTATAACCTATGGTCTTTTCATGGTCTAGAGCATTTTGCTTCTTGTAATGGATCTTCATGTATTTTAATGATTATTGTTGAATTAATTATCTATCTTAGATGGTTTATTCTTTTAATCATAGTGCTTGCACTCTCATGGTGACAATGGTAGTGAGATCATGGAATAGTTTTAATGGCATGAAGTTGGAGAAATTTGATAGTCCATTGCTTAGGTTCCCCCTTTGATGGTCTATTCTTGATTCCTAACTTTATGTGCTTTTATCATTCAATTAAGGGCTTGATAATCTTTGGCTTAGGGAGCATGTTGAAGACTACACCCTAGTTTATGTAGTTTAAGCATGTATTTCTTTGATGGATTATTCTTGTTTTTGATTCAATGAACCTCTTGAGGATATTATAGCAACCAAGGGTTGTTATGTATCATGACCATCGTTTATGTTGATTTCCCAAATTTAAATTTAGCCTAGCATGTGTATAGGGATGGAGACGGATTCACTTCCTTAGTTTTTCTTGCTCGTATCTTATCTCGCTTCAATTATTGCAAGTTTCTATTTCATGCACTTCACATATTCAATTTAGTGACAAACAAACAATTCCTTATTTCCCCTTCATCATTCTAAGAACGATTCTAGACATTTAGGTTGCCTTAGACTAGCGCAGTCCCAGTGGTTCGACTTACCCGACCAATAGCCCTATTTTACAATGATTCATGCTATTGCGAAGGTTGATGTATGATTGACCAACCGATTAATTTTTGGCGCCGTTGCCGGGGACTTGCATACGGTTTAGCGACCAAGGTTCTAGGGTTAATTTTAGTTTGATTGTTAATATTGTGTCTTGTGAATATTCCTTGTGTGTTTTGATCATCTTCGTGTTGTAAGATTCTAGGGACTCGAAGCTCGCCGTGGGATTGCTAGCAAATTGTAAGTCTAGAGGACCCCAGGTAAGTCTCGTGACTTCTAGTTTCGAATTGTGGATATTGTGCATGTGTTAAGCTTAGAAGTAGTTAATTTATTTGCAAGCCCTTGTTGAGGCTATATTATTGTTTTAATTTCGTGTTCAAGCATCGGTCCTTGTCGTGGCCATTTATTTCCTATCTTGTTGATAATTGAGGAGAAAGGGATCATTGTATGTGGAGTATTGATGATGAATTATGTTGTTGAATATATGCTTTGTTGTTGATGTTTGGCCGTAGGTCACTCTCTCTACCTACACTTGACTCGCCTATTGATATAAATTCACTTGAAAGAACTCTTAGACGGAACCTTAGGGAACCCACTCTTACAAGGGATCTTGAAACTGAATTCAATACAATGGGGGATAATGTAGGAAATCCGGGGAATGAAAGGGCTGAAATTCCTAATGTAGAACCAATGACTCTTAGAGATCATTTCATTCCTACCACCTATGCTTCTCCTTCTTGTATAGTGATGCCAAACATCGATGCAGCTCAATATGAGATCAAGTCTAGTACCATTCAAATGCTTCCATCATTTCATGGCTTTGATAATGAAGATCCATATAAGCATCTTGATGAGTTCCTTGAAATCTGCTCAACCATCCGGTTGAGAGGTTTTCCAGACAATGCACTTCATCTCCATCTTTTCCCATTCTCCCTAAAGGATAGGGCAAAATATTGGTTGAACTCCCTCGCTCCCAACTCTATTACTTCTTGGGCTCAATTGCAACAAGAATTTCTTAAGAAGTATTATCCGGTGAGTAAAACCAACCAAATGAGGCGTTCCATTCTAAGCTTTTCTCAAGTTGATGGAGAACAACTCTACGAGACTTGGGAAAGGCTACAAGATCTTCTTCGAAAATGTCCTCATCATTTGATCCCAAAATGGCAATTAGAGCAAGCTTTCTATGCTGGCTTGACCGAAACCCATAGATTCATGGTTGATTCTTCTTGTGGTGGGATGTTCATGTCCAAGAATGCGGATGAGGCTTGGACCTTACTTGAGAATTTGAGTGAAAATTCACTTCAACACAATTCTCGTAGGGCTCCGACCGCAACCACTCCAAACAACACCAACCCTTGTCAACCAAAGTCAATAAGGGAGGAATCATCTCAAGTGGATGCCATCGCTCATAAATTCTACCAATTGATGGCACCACATCTTCCTCCTTCATTGTCTCAAAATTCGGCAAGTTCAGTTTGTGCTTCATGTACTAGTCCATTCCATCTCTCGGAAGATTGCCCCACACCGGAGCAATTTCCCAACCCCAACCAAGAGCAAGCTAATGCCATGTTCTCGCGGCCCGGGAACAATCCATATTCCAACACCTACAATCCGGGTTGGCAAGATCATCCGAATTTCTCGTGGTGGCAACAAGCCCCACAAAATTCCCAATTCCAAAACCAAGGGCGGCAAAATCAGCCCTCTTCTCAATATCAAGGTAGACCTTTCCAAGCCTCTTCAAGCTACCGTCCTCCTTACAATCCAAATGTCTCCAATCAACCTCCTGTGTGTCCAACTGACGAGATAGTAGCTGCAAACAAGCAAATGATGGAATCATTAAATAAGCAAATAATGGATGCCAACAAGCAACTCTTGAACATCCTTGCAGCCTACTCTCCAAATGGTTCACTCTCATACTCAATCCATAGCTAATCTCGAAAATCAAGTGGGCCAAATAGCTAACTCGGTGAATCAATTGCTTCAAAAGGACAAGGGCAAGCTTCCCTCTCAACCTTTTTGAAAATCCTAGAGGAATGCATGTGATTGACGAAACCCCTCCTCCGAGTGGGCCGACTCATGAACAAGTTCAAGCTATCACCACCCTTCGGAGTGGTAGAGTGGTTGACAACAAGGTCGATGGAGACAAAAGTGAGGAAGTTTCTCCTTTGAAAAATCCAAATTCAAGCTCTTCTAATCCAAATTCTTGTCGAAATACCATTCACGGAAATCCCACGCATGTCACCCCAAATGTGGAAACTACTTATGAGCCAAAAGCTCCGTTTCCTCAACGTCTTCAAGAGTTGACACATTTTGGGAACAAGAATTGTAAAATTCAAGACATGTGGGAAGTTTTCAAGCAAGTGAAGATTAACTTGCCCCTCTTGGATGCCATCAAACAAATCCCTCCCTATGCAAAATTTCTCAAAGATTTGTGCACTCAAAAGCGCACTTCTAAAAATCATTTGCCAAAAAAGGTGAGGTTGACTGAAAATGTTAGTGCTATCATTCGACACAGCACTCCTCCGAAGTATAAGGATCCGGGTGCCCCCACAATCTCTTGCGTCATTGGTGACAGCAAAATCGAGAGGGCCCTCCTTGACTTAGGAGCTAGTGTGAATTTAATTCCATATTCAGTCTACCTACAACTTGGTTTGGGAGATCTTAAACCGACTTCCGTGGTTTTGCAACTTGCCGATAGATCGGTCAAGCATCCACGAGGTATTCTCGAGGACGTTATCATCAAAGTGGATAAATTCTACTTCCCGGTAGATTTTGTGGTTCTTGATACGGAACCGGTCCATGACCCAAAAAAGCACATTCCTGTGATCCTTGGTAGGCCATTTTTAGCCACGGCTAATGCATCAATTAATTGCCGAACCGGGGTGATGGACATTGCTTTTGGAAACATGCAAGTCAAACTCCACATCTTTCATGCAACTCAATATCCCTCCAATGAGGATGATTGTTTTCTTGTGGATGTCATCGATGAAGTGGTCGAAGAAGCTCTCCCCTTCATTCTAAGCAAAGATCCTCTTGAAACTTGCATGTCCCATTTTGACTTCTCAAACTTTGATGTTGATCAAGCCATTCAAGAAGTCAATTCCTTGCTTGATATTAGTGCTATCATGGATGTACCTCCTTGGAAAATTCCAAAAGAACCACTTCCCCAACTTTCCACCACTCCTCCGGTCCCATCATTGTTATCTCCGCCACAACTTGAGCTTAAGCCGCTCCCGGCCCATCTCAAGTATGTGTTCCTTGGTCCAAAGCAAACCCTTCCGGTCATTATTGCCTCGGACCTTCAAAAAGACCAAGAGACCAACCTTTTAGCGGTGCTCCAAGAGCATAAAGAAGCTATTGGTTGGACAGTGGCAGATTTGAAAGGAATTGACCCCTCCATTTGTATGCACCGCATTCATATGGAGGATGACGCAAAGCCTACTAGAGAGGTCCAGCGCCGGTTAAATCCAAATATGAAGGAAGTGGTCATGAAAGAGGTGATCAAATTGCTAGATGCGGGAATCATCTATCCTATCTCTGATAGCAAGTGGGTGAGCCCCACACAAGTTGTCCCCAAGAAATCCGGGCTCACTGTTGTTGAAAATTCAGCGGGTGAGCTCGTGCCATAACGAACCACCACCGGGTGGCGTGTATGCATTGACTATCGTAAACTCAATTCATCAACTAGGAAGGATCATTTCCCACTCCCATTTATTGATCAAATCCTAGAAAGGTTAGCCGGCCAAAGCTTCTATTGTTTTCTTGATGGTTATTCCGGCTATAACCAAGTGGCAATCGCCCCCCAAGATCAAGAGAAAACAACATTCACATGTCCCTTTGGTACTTTTGCCTATCGACGCATGCCTTTTGGTCTATGCAATGCACCGGCAACGTTCCAAAGGTGCATGATGTCCATATTCTCCGATATGGTTGAAAGGTTCTTGGAAGTTTTCATGGACGATTTTCCGTATTTGGCTCCTCATTTGACTCGTGTCTCAAAAATTTATCTCTTGTGCTCCAAAGATGCAAAGAGACGAATCTCATTCTAAGTTGGGAGAAAAGCCACTTCATGGTCCAAGAAGGCATTGTTTTAGGACTTGTCATTTCTAAGCGGGGAATTGAGGTAGACAAGGCAAAAGTTGAGTTAATCTCTAATCTTCCTCCTCCGAATTCCGTCCGTCAAATCCGTTCTTTTCTTGGCCATGCCGGATTCTATCGTCGCTTCATCAAAGATTTTAGCAAAATCTCACGGCCCTTGTGTAATCTCTTAGCCAAGGATGTTCCGTTCAATTTTGATGACGCTTGCATGGAAGCTTTCATCAAACTTCGCATTCTCCTCTCCTCCGCCCCAATCATGAAACCCCATAATTGGTCTCTTCCCTTTGAGATCATGTGTGATGCATCCGACTATGCATTAGGGGCGGTTTTGGGCCAACGTGTGGATAAACTTCCGCATGTCATTTATTATGCTAGCAAAACTCTCTGCGATGCCCAATTGAACTACACCACCACTGAAAAAGAATTGCTAGCTGTGGTGTACGCCTTGGATAAATTTCGCTCTTATCTTCTTGGCTCCAAGGTCATCGTCTTTTCAGATCATGCAGCTCTTAGGCATTTGTTAGCGAAAAAAGAGACAAAACCCCGTTTAATTCGATGGATCCTCTTACTTCAAGAGTTTGACATTGACATCCGGGACAAAAAAGGGACCGACAATGTTGTCGCTGATCATCTCTCTCGCTTACTTATTGAGAAATCTTCAGAATTCACAACCATCCGTGATTCCTTTCCGGATGAGCAACTTCTTCAAGTTTCACATTCTACTCTTCCATGGTTTGCGGATATTGTCAATTATCCTGCGGTTGGCAAAATTCTAGCCCATTGGTCCAAACAAGAGAGGGATCGGTTTTTCTCCCAAGTCAAGCATTTCTTTTGGGAAGATCCGGAACTATTCAAGTATTGCCCGGACCAAATCATCCGGCGATGTATTCCTGAAACCGAGGCCACAAGCATTTTAAATTTTTGCCATACTCTTACTTGTGGAGGCCATTTCAGTGCCAAAAAGACCGCTAACAAAGTCCTTCAAAGCGGATTCTTTTGGCCTACCTTGTTCCGGAATGCATACAATTTTTGCAAATCGTGTGAACGATGTCAAAAACTTGGATCCATGTCCCGAAGAGACATGATGCCCCTCACCAACATTTTAATTGTTGAAATTTTTGATGTGTGGGGGATTGACTTCATGGGACCATTTCCATCTTCTTATGGCTATGAGTACATCCTTGTAGCGGTGGATTATGTGTCTAACTGGGTTGAAGCCGAGGCTACCAAAACCGATGATCATAAAGTCGTGATCCATTTCATTCAGTCTCACATCTTTAGTCGTTTTGGTATGCCCCGAGCAATCATTAGTGATGGCGGATCTCATTTCCGAAATCGTTATCTAAAATCCGTCCTTGCTAAGTATTCCGTCATTCATAAGGTTGCTACACCTTACCACCCTCAAACGAGTGGTCAAGTAGAGATTTCTAACCGGGAGATTAAGCACATTTTAGAAAAAACGGTTAAATCGGACCGCAAAGATTGGTCAGTAAGGCTAAACGATGCGCTTTGGGCTTACCGGACAGCTTATAAGACACCCATTGGCATGTCAGCATATCGACTTGTCTTTGGCAAAGCATGTCATCTCCCGGTAGAATTAGAGCACCGTGCTTATTGGGCCATAAAAAGGTTCAATTTTGATCTCAAACAAGCCGGCTCTAATCGTGCGTTACAATTAAATGAACTTGAGGAATTGCGTAATGACGCGTATGAAAGCGCAAAAATTTACAAGGCAAAGACTAAAGCTTTTCATGACAAACACATCGTCAAGAAGTCTTTCGCCCCGGGACAAAAGGTCTGGCTTTTCAATTCCCGCTTGAAACTCTTTCCCGGTAAACTCCGGTCAAGATGGGATGGTCCATACATTGTCATTACCGTCTTTCCTCATGGAGCAATCGAACTTCATGATCCTGCAAGTGGATCACTCTTCAAGGTAAATGGCCAACGACTTAAGCCTTGCATTGACGGCACAATCCTAACCCGAAAAGTTGAGGAAGTCCTCTTGACGGATCCAATTTATGAGGATTAGTGCCTGCTCTAGCTTTGTCTAGCTATCGACATTAAATGTAGCAACTCAAGGGAAGAAATTCTTTCAATTCCCAAGCTTCCTTTTATTTGAAATTGCTCGTGCCTTGCAAATTTTCTGGGAAACGGTGTAGAAATGCCAAAATTTAACTTTCTCTAGAATTATCTTAACTTGTCTTCCACATTTTTTTAGACTGGCTTCTTAGACCTTCTCAACTCTTGTTTTCATTCCCGGAAGTTTCCTGCTCTATCAGGCAATTTTCTTGGACTCCCGACATGGCACTCACATGCATAGCCTCTCATCTTCAATGCATTGTTGAAATGTTCTTAAACTCATCCATGCATTGTGGGAAGTGCAAAGTTTGAAATTTTTTCCAATTTGATCACTGCATTAGCAAGATGTTGCAAAGTTTGACAAATTATCCATCCATGCATTGGATTGGAATAATGTGCCAAGTTTCAAATTTTCCATGCACGGCTTGAATTTAGGACTGACATGCAAATTTTCAAAAATTCTCTATGCTTTAAATATTCATTTTGGTGAATTCCATCCATTTTGCATCATGTTGCAATGTTTCAAGGCTTGGAAAGTTTTCCATTGACATGAACGTATCAAAAAAAAAAAAAAAAAAAGAAATATATATATATATATAATAATAATAATAATAATAATAATAATATTAATAATAATAATAATATTACTTATTATTTTATTCCAACTTACTATTATTATTATTGTTGTTAATAATAATAATACTAACGCCTATTTTTAAGGTTACAGTTCACAGTTTTCTTGCATGCATTGCATTCATGCATCATGTTGCCTGCATTCAGCTCTCAGTGCATGCATTGCCTTCATGCATGCATGCAAATTCCATGTAGAAATTCTTGCATGCCTTAACCCCTTGCATGCATCGGACTCAATGTTGCATGGCATGCCACTGTAGTCATTTGCTCACTGGCATGCTCACTGTCCCTCCATGGTTCAATGGTTTCAAGAACCAGCTTCATCCTCCTACCCAAGCCCCGATTGCTCAAGCTCACAAACTCTTTTAAACCACACCATTCTGAGCCTACTGACCCACTTTCGAGCACTCAAACTCCAATTTGGAGTGCTCGAGCTTCCTTGCATTTTTCCTCGACCTCTCTGGTTTCATTTCGAGCAATCTAAGCTCCTATTTAGAGTGCTCGCGGTCCATGCATTAAACCACTGAACCTACTGCTCTCAACTCGAGCACTCGCAATACCATTTAGAGTGCTCGACATTGCTTGCACCAAACAACCACCTCACTGCTCTCAGTTCGAGCACTCGCCAAGCCTCTCTAGAGTGCTCGAACTCCACCTTCTTTCTCTCTCAATAGCCAACCCCAAGACATCCATGCTTGCCTCCACAACCCTTCCCATGCAACCACCTGCCGAGTGCACCATGCACTCTCCAGCAACACCAACCGGCCACCCTTCCCACTCCCATGCTCTCGGTTTCCCCCTTCTCCCCACCAACTTCAACCAAACCATCCTCATCTCTCTCATCCAACCATCCCAACAACCTCTCCTTCACCACCCAAGACATCCTTACATGCATGCAAGCTCCATGCATGCATGCATGCAAACCACTCTCCACTCTCTCCCTTCCAAGTCTTGGCTATCCCCAACCTCCATCCCTCCATGCACCCACATCCAACCACACAGCTCACTAACCCAAGCAACCTAACCACACACCATGCATTCATGCGACCATGCAGGTGTCACCACAAACCAACTACCAACCTCGCCACCTCACCTCTCAGCCACCATGGAGGTGCATGCATGCAAGCCCCATGCATGCATGCACCACCTTTCTTCCTCCAGCAACCAACCTCCTCAACTTCTCCACACCTCTCTCTATCTCGGCATCCAACCCTCATACCCACTTCAACCCTCCCTTGCTCGAACCCCCTCTCAACCCCAACCCACACCAACTCCAAAACCAAAACACCACCTCACCCCCTCAAGCCACCTCACCCAATACCAACTTCCGTCCACCAACCCATCCCCCCCATCAAGCTCACCACCCTAACCCACCACACCAACCCAAACCAAACCCTCTCTGCCGATTTCTAGAGCACTCGAAGCCAAGCTTCGAGTGCTCGCCATTGCCCGAGCTCTCTCACCCAAACCAGCCGAGGCCACTGCCCCAATTTCGAGCACTCGAAGGCACCCTTCGAGTGCTCGAACCAAGCCTCTCTCTCCCTCCCTTTTAAAAACCACACCCCCTCACTCTCACTCACCCCTCTCGCCACCATTCCTCACAACCACCACTCCCCTTGCCTGCAAGCCCCATGCATGCACCTCAAAACCCCCTCATCTTTCATCATCCACCCTCACCATCTCTCGGTTTCTCCCTTTCCAACACCCCCAATGCATGAACCACCCCATGCATTCCTCTCTCGGTTCTCTCTCTTCAACATCACCCACCTCTACCATTTTCTCAACCCACATAACCAACACCCAAACCAACTCACCCCTTCTCTCTCTCATCCCCACCACCCCATCATCTCACCTCCCTCTTCCTGCCTTCTTTCTTACTCTCGGATACGCTGAAATTCAGGTCTGTGTCCTCTTCATTTGTTTTTCTTTTCCTTTGTTCATTCATGGTGTTTTACAAGGAGGATGGGCTTGTAATGTTGGAGTTTGGTTCTGTTGATGCTTTGTTGTTGATTTGTTGATAATAGGGCTTGTTTGTTTGTCAAAAATTTTGGGTTTCATCCACCACCCCACTCATTTTCACCTTCTCCTTTTTGTGGTGCACGCCAGGTGTTCGCTGAAATTCCTCAACCAAGTCCACCTCTCTAAATGTCTCGTGCCGGTCCTTCTCGCCCTCCTAGACCCTCTTTGGGTGCCCGTACTGTCACTCGTGAGTGACCACGTGATCCTTGGGATCGCAAACAACTCAACTACGAACTCTCATTTCCGCTCACGGATGCCTTTGACATTCTACCCACAACTTCGTGGGCTGTAGCCGAATTGACTAACCGGCGTCTGCAACACATCTGTGCACCCCTTGCCAGGGTTGCCTACCCCCGTGTAGTGCGCCTCTTCTACCAGAATCTCCAATGCCCTGAAGAGCCACCCATTTCTCTCACTACATCCATTGATGGCACCACCTATGCTTTCACTATGACTGACATCATTCAGGTTTCTGGTTGCCCCATTGAGTGCCCCGATGACATTGTCAATCGTGAAAATCTCCCTTTATATGAGGAGCCGGATACATTAACTATGGAGCAGATTGCCGCTGCCCTTTGCCCTGTTGACAATCCTACTAGGCCCCGGTCTTTTATCCGCAAAACCAATCTTCCGGAACGCCTGTGGTTCATTGACACTGTCTTCAAGCACAATGTCTGCCCTTTGGTGCATAGCACCGAGCGTCGGGGCCTCCTTTTGCAAGCCTTATATGCCATGGACCAAGGCCAATGGTTCTCCATCCCAGAGCTCATTTGGACCACATTTATGAAGTTTTGGCATGATGCTCATAATGCACGGGTTCCGCGAGTTGAAAATCGGAAATTGCCTTTGCCGTTTTTCATCACTCGGCTCCTTAAGCACAAGGGTTTCGTTGTTCCTCCCCATGAACCAAAAGGCGAAAAAATTAAAATTTTTACCAAGCGCCGGTGGATCAATGTTCTGAGCCATTATAGTACCCCTCAGCCTCTTGCCCCCCTGTTCATCCACGCTCCACCTCCTCCTCCTTCTGAGGCTGCTTCCACCGCCGCAGCCACTGCACGGGTAGAGCCTCCGGTCGACTCTCACCAGGACCAGGCTTTCATCCGGGCTACCATTGCCGGTATTCATGAGCGACTAGATCATTTTGAGAATTCTTTGTCCGCGTGCACTCAGACTCTGTGTGAGACTTCTTCACGTGCTGAAGAAGATCGTCGTCTTGCTGCTGAAGACCGCCGTGTCGCCGCTGAGGAACATCGTTTGGCTTCCGCTGAACGGCGTAAGACTCAATCTCTCCTCTATTCCATCCTCGCCCGTTTACCTTCTGGACAGTAGCTTGTTGCGAGTGTGGACCTTATCTTTTTGTTTCATATGTAACTATTTCTCTTGTATCTTTTGTTTTCCTTTTGAACTGTAAGAATTTGCTATGTATAGGTTGCTCTAGTCAACATGATCCCTGTCCAGCTCTTTTTGTAATCATGTAAACTCTTTTTGCAATGCAAATTCTTTCTGTTCTGTTAACTTTTGGTACATTCTTTTTCTGTATTTATGCTTGTGCTATTAATGCTGCTTGTGGTTGTTTCTTTTTATTCTTCATGTTGCTCTCCAGGTTGCGCAGTCCAATTCAAGTTTGGGGGTTTTTGTCTCAAGATGCCGTTTCTTCCCCCTGGGTATTGTCGTTCCTTTTTATACTCGTTGTCTTTTTTTGTCTCTAACTTACATCCATGTCCCACATTGAGGACACTGTGTAGTTTAAGTTTGGGGGTGCATCAAAGCATTCTTGGCATAGTTTCGGTATCATATTTTTGTAAAGCAATGATAGTGTAACTTGGAACTTGTCAGAGACAAAGCATATGTTTAATACCTTGTGTATAGAAGCAATTGGGAAATTTTTGAAAATAAAGAAATTTGAATTTGATATGATCATGCAAATACAATGTAGTCTGTATAAATGCCTCAATTAGATTCTTGCTGGATTTACACTCTTTTAAGCTTCACAATGCACAGATGCACATTGGAAACTTAACTGTGAGGCATGCAACTTGATTGACCTTGACCTTGGCCTAGTTAATCTGATTTGATGAACCTGATAGATGAATACCTTTGGCATGTATCTAAAAAAAAAAAAAAAAAAAAAAAAAATTGACTAGTTGACGTTCGTAGCCTTTCCAACTCGAGCTATTAAGCCCTAAGAGTGTCTCAACACTTAGCACCCTAAAGCCGTCTGGTTTGGGAGTTGTTGGCCTAACGCTTGCTACAAGGGTTGGTTAGAAAGCTTAAGGGACTTCAGCATTGCACAACCATATTATATTTCACTTCTCAGTTACAATAAATTGTCAACAAGCAACAAAAGTTGTCTTGTAAATAAAATCATGCCTTAGGGACCTCATTTAAAGGGGAATTCAATGATTTGAAAACTTGTGCTTTAGAATTGGAAAAGAAAGTAAAAGCCGCATGTTGAGAATCCAATTCACTTTCACTGGAGTTTGAGTTATTTCCATTTAAGAGATGACAATTGAATTATTTATATGGACTATGATGTTGATGCATGCATGTTGAAATGTTTTTTCCCAATTTTTGTATCAATGCTTCATATATGCAAGGTAGTCTTCCCGATGATCCCATCTCCAGCTCCTTATCTGTTTCAAGTTGTATTTGAGCTATGTTTATGTTTTTCTTTGCCATGGTGAATATTTTTGTAATTGTATTCCCATGTTTTCATTCCATTGAGCTTTGCATTTTGGTTTTGCTAAGGGACTAGCAAAATGTAAGTTTGGGGGTGTGATAAGCGCTGAATACTGTATATTCAAGCGCCCTAAATTACATTAACAAAGTCCAGTTATTAATTATTTTATGTAGATTAACTCCATTTGCATGTTTTTATGCATTTTCAGGTTAAAGTGCAAAAAGGAAGCAAAAATGATGCCTTGTGGAATTTTGAACAAAAAGGATGCCATTTCTGAATTTCTGGCAGCAGTGATCCTGACTTTTGTCGCCATTTTCGACCTAGTAAACTCAAGAACTGGACTTCCATCATAACATGAAAGATTTAGATCTCTTAATCAGCTTTCCAAATCTTCAAGCGGTTCATCATTCGGAGTTTGGAACAGAGAGTTATGATCTTCGTAACAGAGGTGCGCAGAACTGCCTGGCAGCACTGAAGTACTGCCTTTCTCCCCATTTTCGACCAACCAGACTTCAGAATTGGGTCTTCATCAAAACATGAAGTTTTTAAAGCACTGAATCAGCTCTCCAAATCTTCAAACATATCATCATTTGGAGTTCGGAGCACAAAGTTATAGCAGTTTTACCAAAGTAGGTCAGCGCTGAGCAAGAAGAGCATGTTGCACATTGCACTAATTTAGAGTGCTCGAGACCACTTTTAGAGTGCTCGAAAATCAGGCAGATTGCACTCAGATATGGCTCAATTTCAGCCACTTGTACATGGGTTTCCTCAATGCCATCTTCCTTCTTTATGAAGTGGTTGGAGGTGTTCCTTGGAGGAGAGAGAGGGTTTTGTTGGAGAATAAAAAGCTACCAAAGGCCACACACTTCCTAAGCTTCATTTTTCTACAAGATTAGTGGGGAGAGAAGAGAGCAAGAAAGAGAGTTCTCCAAGCTTGAAGAAGGGAGCACGAAAATGGAGGAGGTCTTCAAGCTTCTTCTTCATTCTAAGGCTCCAATGGGTAACTAACTCTTCTTCTAGGGAGGTGATGAAGTCCCTCCCTTGTAAGCATGTTCTAGTGTAGATTTTATTTTGGGATTTCAATGTATAACCTTTGGTCTTTTCATGGTCTAGAGCATTTTGCTTCTTGTAATGGATCTTCATGTATTTTAATGATTATTGTTGAATTAATTATCTATCTTAGATGGTTTATTCTTTTAATCATAGTGCTTGCACTCTCATGGTGACAATGGTAGTGAGATCATGGAATAGTTTTAATGGCATGAAGTTGGAGAAATTTGATAGTCCATTGCTTAGGTTCCCCCTTTGATGGTCTATTCTTGATTCCTAACTTTATGTGCTTTTATCATTCAATTAAGGGCTTGATAATCTTTGGCTTAGGGAGCATGTTGAAGACTACACCCTAGTTTATGTAGTTTAAGCATGTATTTCTTTGATGGATTATTCTTGTTTTTGATTCAATGAACCTCTTGAGGATATTATAGCAACCAAGGGTTGTTATGTATCATGACCATCGTTTATGTTGATTTCCCGAATTTAAATTTAGCCTAGCATGTGTATAGGGATGGAGACGGATTCACTTCCTTAGTTTTTCTTGCTCGTATCTTATCTCGCTTCAATTATTGCAAGTTTCTATTTCATGCACTTCACATATTCAATTTAGTGACAAACAAACAACTCCTTATTTCCCCTTCATCATTCTAAGAACGATTCTAGACATTTAGGTTGCCTTAGACTAGCGCAGTCCCAGTGGTTCGACTTACCCGACCAATAGCCCTATTTTACAATGATTCGTGCTATTGCGAAGGTTGATGTATGATTGACCAACCGATCATATACTCATTGAAGTAAAGGATCATAATGCATTGCAGATCCAGGAGTCTATGAAGCGATGTGAGGATAAGGCTTCATCTTTGGGGAGGAAAGTAAAGACGACTAGAGTTGGGGGTGCTACTTCCTCATGAGAACCACCACAACAGATTCTTCCTATAACCATAGCTCCTTTGACTGCAGGGTCCACTCATGAGATAGTATGTCACCATTACCATCAGCCAGGGTACATCAGGCCTCATTGCCCACGGCTTCAGGCTCAGATTATTTGGCATACTGCTATTACTATGAAGGAAGTTCATAGAGCTTATAATTACTGTAAGTAGCCAGGCCACTTTAAGAGGGAGTGTCCACTGCTACAGGCCAAGGCACGTGGTGGTTGTTTTTCTCCCATAGGCGGATGATTTTGCAGGGACTTCGACTGATCAAGGTACCTTTCCCTTATTCAGTTTTTCAGTTTGAGTTTTCCTTTTTGTGGTTGTATCACATTCTTTCATATCATCATCATTTGCACATTCATTGGGTCTGGTGGTCACCTACATGGATAGTTTCCTTTGTGTTGACACGCTAGTTCGTGGTCCAGTGTATTTGGACCAGGTTTATCGAGCTTGTACTATTGAGATAGTTGGGCAGACTTTGGAGTTCGATTTCATCCTTCTTGACATGACGGGCTTTGACGTCATTCTCGGGATGAACTGGTTGTCATTCTTTTGGGTTACGATCGACTGCTTTTGCGGGAGGATATTTGTTTGCACTCCCAACGGAAATTAATTTCACTTTGTGGGAGATTGAGTGATTCCCATCCGATGATGGTTTTCAGTATCGGTGACTGGAGTTGCCACAGATCATACTTGGCTAGTCTGTTAATCGAGGAAGATAGGAGTTTGGGCCGTGTTCTACCGACAGTTGTTGAGGAGTTCGTTGATGTCTTTCCGGAGGAGTTGACGGAGTTGCCTCATATTTGGGAAGTTATTTTCACCATTGATGTCATTCTTGGTACATCGCCCATCTCTATGGCACCATACCGCATGGCACTAGTAGAGTTGGATGAGCTGAAGGTCAATGTTGTGTGTCAGTTTTAACTTCAATAATAAATAACCACTCGTAATAGCTCAAATCTTTATAAGATAGCACTATAGAGAGGGTGTCAAAACCCACAGGGAGATGAGTGTATTTGATCGGTTGAGTCGATTACAATTATAAATCAACCTTCGCAATAGCACGAATCATTGTAAAATAGGGCTTTTGGTCGGGTAAGTTGAACCATTGGGACTGCGCTAATCTATGGCAACCTAAGTGTCTAGAGTCTTATTAGAAGGATATGGGGTGTTCATAGAGGATTTGTTGGTTGTCACTTAAGCCATGAAATTAAGGTGCATAAATTAAAAGTTTACAAGAGTTGAAGGGAGATGAAATACAAGTAAAGAGGACTAGGGGAGTGAATCTGCCTCCATCTCTATACACATGCTAGATTAGAGCTAAATTGGGGGAAAAACAATATATATATATGGTCATGATACATAGCACACTTGGTTGCTATAATATCCTCAAGAAACTCATTAAATCTGAAGCAAGCATAATCCATCAAAGGTTAACATGTTTAGACTACCTAACTAAGGTGTAGCTTAACCACATTTACTTGAATGAAAGACTATCAAGCCCCAGACAAAATGATGAAGCACATGAAGGCAAGAAATAAGCATAAATCATCAAAGGTTTCACCTAAGCAATGATCTATCAAAGTTCTCCAACTCCATGCCATTAAAACAATTCCATGATCTCACTACCATTGTCACCATGAGAGTGCAAGCAACATGATTAAAAGAATAAACCATCAAAGATAGATAATTGACTCAACATTAATCATTTAAATACATGAAGATCCATTACAAAAGGCAAGATACTCTAGACCATGAAAAGACCAAAGATTATATATTGTAATCCCCAAAATAGAACTATACTAAGACATGCTTACAAGGGAGGGGCTTCATCACCTCCCTAGAAGGAGGTTTAGTTACCCATGGGAGCCTTAGAAGAAGGAAGAAGCTTGGTTGGAACCTCCATTTTCGAGCTCCCTTTCCTTGGCTTCAAGAACTCTATCTTCTCCTCCTCTTTCTCTCTCCAAAAATCTTGTAAAGATGAGATATCTTTTGTTTGTGTGGTTCCCCTCCTTTGTATAGACATCTCTCTCCACCAAACAAGGCACAAAAAACCATCAAAAGACATCTCCAACCGACCCATAAAGATGGAAATCAGAGATGAGAGAAACAAGGTGCAAGTGGGTTGAAGTAATGGTTCCTAGAGAGGAATCTGCCCGGAGTTCGAGCACTCGAACTAAGCACTTCGAGCGCTCGAACTAGCACTTCGAGCGCTCGAACTAAGGACTTCGAGTGCTCGAAGTTAGTCCAGTGAGCTCCTTCCTCTTGACCTACTTTGCACAACTTTGATAGAACAGCCATAACTTTCTGCTCTGAACTCCAAATGACAAACCGTTTGAAGATTTTGAAAGTTAAATCGAAGCTCTAAATATGTCATGTTTAAATGGAAGTCCAGTTCTTGAGTTTGATTGGTCAAAAATGGTGAGCAAAGTCAGATTCCGCTGCTGCCAGAACTTAGCCTTGAGCGCATTGCTATTCAAAGATTGAATAAAACACCATTTTTGCTCCTTTTTGGCCAATGAACCTGAAAATAAATAAAAGCGTGCAAATAAAGATAATTTATAAAGAATAATCAAAAAATGGATTTAACTAATGCAGCTAAGGGCGCTTGAATATGCAATATTCGGCGCTTATTACACCCCCAAACTTACATTTTGCTAGTCCCTTAGCAAAACTAAAATGAAAAACTCAATGAAATGACAACAATAGAAATACTACCACAAAATCAACTATGGCAAAATGAAATATATACATAGTTCGAATATAACTTGAAACAGACACAGGACTAGAGACGGGGTCATTGAGGAGACTACCATGCATATATAAAGCATTGATACAAAAAAAATTGGTTAAACACATTTCAATAAACACGCATCAACATCCTAGTCTATATAAATAACTCAATTGTCATCTCTTGACTGGAAATCAACTCTACCTTCAGTGAAAGTGGATTGGATTCACAACACGCGGCTTTTACTTTCTTTTTCCAGTTTCAAGACACAAGTCTTCAAATCATTGAATTCCCTTTTAAATGAAGTCCCTAAGGCATGAATTAAATTACAAACAACTTTGTTGCTTGTTGACAGTTTATTTTAACTCAAAAATGATACATAAAATGGTTGTGCAATGCTGAAATCCTTTAAGCTTTCTAACCAACCCGTATAGCAAGCGTTAGGCCAACAACTCCCAAACCAGATGGCTTTAAGGTGCTGAGTGTTGAGACACTCCTAGGGCTTAATAGCTCGAATTGGCAAGGCTACGAACTCCAACGAACCATGTTTAATAAAAATATTTTTCAATGACCGTGCAATGTCTAAGTCTTTTAAGCTTTCTGACCAACCCATATAGCAAGCGTTAGGCCAACAACTCCCAAACCAGATGGCTTTAGGGTGTTGAGTGTAGAGGCACTCCTAGGGCTTAATAACTCAAGTTGGAAAGGCTACAAACTCAAACTGGTAAAAATTTTATTATTATTATTATTATTTTTTTTTCACACCAAAGGTATCCATCTATTAGGTTCATCAATTCAGATTGACTAGGTCAAGATCACGGTTAATCAAGTTACATGCCTCACGGTTAAGTTTCCAATGTGCATCTGTGCATTGTGAAGCATAAAAGAGTGGAAAATCCAACGAGAATCTAATTGAGACATTTAAACAGACTAATTTGAATCCACATGATCATTTTAAAATCACATTTTTTCTTTATTTTCAAAAATTCACAATTGCTTCTATATCCACGGTATTAAACATATGCTTTATACTGTCATTGCTTAGCAAAAATATGGAACCAACAATGCAAGTTGCACCCCCAAACTGGAAGGACACATTGTCCTCAATGTGGGAGACAAAGATGGAAAAAATAAAGGGCAAAGGGGATAAAAGGAACAAAAATACCCAGTGAAGCGACGAAGGCAAAGGTTTCCAGCTATATAAAAGCGCAAAATGCGTCCCCCAAACTTGAAATGTGCCACCTGTAATGGGACTTGAAGAAAAAGCAGAACAACGACAAAAATAGTAACAAACAGTAAAATATGGATGGAAAATGTCGAAAAAGAAGATAACAGAAATGCTAAAGGATTTTTATTCATAAAAACATGATTACAAAAGGAACTGAGAGTCAATCATGTTGAATCAGAGCAACTTGTGCATAGCACAATCTAAAGTGGAAAAGTAAAAGAAAAACAGAAAGGAAACATACACAATTACGAAACAAAATGAAAAAGTCCAACACTGGCAGCTATCTACGGTGCCGGGGGAAAACGGGCGAGGATGGCATTGAGGAGGGATTGAGTCTCACGCTGGTCCTCCTGTGCCATGCGACGGTCCTCTGCCGCAACACGGCGGTCGTCGGCAGTAAGGCGACGGTCTTCTTCGGCACGGAAGTAGTCCTCCCGCACAGTCCGAGTGTAGTCGGCTAAAGAAATCTCAAAACGATCCATCCGCTCATGAAGACGGGCAAGACTAGCTCGGAAGAAGGCTTGGTTGGGCGGAAGATCAACAGGAGGCTCGTCCCTTTCAGCGTCCTCCGCCATGGGGTCATCCTCAGAAAAAGGAGGAGATGGAGAGTGGGGCAAAGGAGGAACAGCGAGCCGAGGGTTCCGAGAATGGCTTAGAACATTGGTCCACCGGCGGAGAGTAAAAGTTTGAATCTTTTTGCCCCTTGGTTCATAAGGAGGAACCATGAAGCCCTTGTACTTCAAGAGCTTGATAACAAAGAATGGTAATGGCAAAGGCCGATTTTTAAGACGTTGCTGCCGTGCGTTGATACACTCGTCCCAAAACTGCATAAATGTGTCCCAAATGAGTTCTGGGACAGAGAACCATTTGCCTTGGTCCATGGCATACAAGGCTTGCAACATCAGGCCTCGGCGCTCGGTGCTGTGTGCCAAAGGGTAAACATTATGCTTGAGAACGGAGTCAAGGAACCAAACTCACTCCGGAAGGGTGGATTTGAGGGTAAAGCTTCGAGGGCGATGAGGGTCATCCACGTTGCAAATGGCAGCGACAACCTGCTCCACAGTTAAAGTATCCGGCTCCTCATATAAAGGGAGATTCTCACGATTGACAATTTCATCGGGGCACTCCAGAGGATAGCCAGAGACGGCCACCATGTCCGCAAGAGTGAAGGAAAAAGGGATGCCATCAATGGCTGTGGTGAGAGTGACCGGCGGCTCTTCGGGGCAGTTAAGATTCTGGAAGAAGAGCCGCACCACACGGGGGTAGGTGACCTTGGAAACGGGTTGGCAAATGTGCTGAAGACGTCAGTTAACTAGCTCCGCAACAGCCCATGAAGTGGTGGGAAGAGTGTCAAAGACACCCGTGAGCGGGAAGAGAAGCTCATAATTGAGCTCTTTGTCGAGCCAAGGGGCTCGGGGCTGTTCATAAGGAACGACGGGAACATCCTCAGAGGGTCTAGGACGATGGGAAGGGCCGGCACGAGACATGTGGAGAGGTGAACTTGGTTGGGGAATTTCAGCGAGCACCTGGTATGCATAAAGAAAGAAAGGATGTGAGAATGAGAGGAATCTATGAAGAAACCCAAAAAATTTCAGACACAATGCTCTCTATGATAGAGCATAGCAACAAGCACAATTAAACTCCAAAGATTTGATGCCCATACTCCTCAAATGTAATAAGAAAACATAAAGATTGAAGAGAAAGAGGGAAGAGACATACCTTGGAAGAAGAGTAGAGAAAGTCACCGGTGGAATGAGGAGGAATAATGGGGGTGATGGTCATATATAAAGGGATGGATGAAGAAGAAGGAGAGGAGTGGGATGTGGGTAGGAGTTAATGGAGGAAGAGAGGAAGGTGGAAAGGTTGAGGTTGTGGGTGATGGAGGGAGTTGGGGGGGGGGGGTAGGAGTGAATGGAGGAAGAGAGGAAGGTGGAAAGGTTAAGGTTGTGGGTGATGGAGGGAGTGGGGGAGGTAGGAGAGAAGTAATGGGAGAGAGAAAAGGTGGAAATAGAGGGAGGAGGTCGTGGGTTGAGGAGCTGGAAAGACGCGGGAGAGGGAGAGATCAGATTTAAAAATTAGGGAAGGGGGGTTCGAGCGCTCGAAGTTAGGCCTTCGAGCACTCGAACTTGAGGCAGTGAGTTTCGAGCGCTCAAAGTGTGCACTTCGAGCGCTCGAAATTGAGGCAGTGAGCTTCGATGGACTTTCGAGCGCTCGAAGTGTGCACTTCGAGCGCTCGAACTTGAGACAGTAGGCTCTTAACTGAAAAATGGAAGTTTCAAGGGCTCGAAACTTGGACTTTGAGTGCTCAAAATTTGACCAGGGAGCAAAGCTTGGGTGAAATGACTAAAATTGCCAATTTGCCAACATCTCTTCAATGCATAAATGGAATTTGGAGAAAATTTTCCAATAATGCATTAAAAAAAAATAGAGGTCATACACATGTGAAGCATTCCAACAATCTAATAAAATTGCCGGATGGAGCTAAAAATTTCCAAGAATGAAAACATAGGTTATAGAAGGCCTAAGAGAACCAGTTTGAATTGTTGGACACAATTTAAGATAATTCCAGATAAGGTTAAATTTTGGCTTTCCTTAGCAATTTCCCAGAAAATTTCAAAGTCCAGGCAATGAAAATGTAGAGAAGTCTGGAAATAGAAAGAAGTGTTTCTCTTGCTGTGCTAAATTTAAAGTCGATAACTAGACGAAGCTAGAACAGGCATCAATCCTCATAAATTGGGTGTGTCAAGAGGACTTCCTCAATTTTTCGGGTTGGGACTATGCCGTCAATGCAAGGCTTAAGCCGTTGGCCATTAACTTTAAAGAGCGATCCTCTTACTGGATCTTGGAGTTCGATTGCTCCATGAGGGAAGACAGTAGTGACGATGTATGGACCATCCCATCTTGACCGGAGTTTACCGAGAAAGAGTTTCAAGCGGGAATTGAAAAGCCAAACCTTTTGTCCCGGGGCGAAAGACTTGCTAACAATGTGCTTGTCATGAAAAGCTTTAGTCTTTGCCTTATAGATTTTGGCATTTTCGTATGCATCATTTCGGATTTCCTCAAGTTCATTCAGTTGCAAAGCATGATTAAAGCCAGCCTGTTTGAGATCAAAATTTAGCCTTTTTATGGCCCAAAAAGCACGGTGCTCTAATTCTACTGGAAGATGACACGCTTTGCCAAAGATAAGTTGATATGGCGACATGCCAATGGGTGTCTTATAAGCCGTCCGGTAAGCCCAAAGTGCATCGTCTAGTCTTAGTGACCAATCCTTGTGGTCCGGTCGAACCGTTTTTCCAAAATGTGCTTTATCTGCCGGTTAGACACCTCTACTTGACCACTCATTTGAGGATGGTAAGGTGTAGCAACCTTATGGATGACGGAATACTTAGAAAGGACGGATTTAAGATAACGATTTTTGAAATGTGATCCGCCATCACTGATGATTGCTCGGGGCGTACCAAAACGACTAAAGATGTTAGATTGAATGAACTCGATCACAACTTTATGATCACTGGTTCTGGTGGCCGTGGCTTCCACCCATTTGGAAACATAATCCACCGCTACAAGGATGTACTCGTAGCCATAAGAAGATGGAAATGGTCCCATGAAGTTGATTCCCCACCATCAAAAATTTTAATTATTAATATGGAATTGAGGGGCATCATGTCTCTTTGGGACATGGATCCGAGCCTTTGGCATCTTTCACATGATTTACAGAAATTGTATGCATCTCGGAACAAGGAGGGCCAATAAAATCCGCTTTGAAGAACTTTGTGAGAGGTCTTTTTGGCACTGAAATGGCCTCCACAAGCAAGAGTATGAGAGAAATTGAGAATGCTTGTAGTCTCAACTTCAGGAATACATCGCCGGATGATTTGGTCCGGGCAGTATTTGAATAGCTCCGGATCTTCCCAAAAGAAATGCTTGACTTGGGAAAAGAACCGGTCCTTCTCTTGTTTGGACCAATGAGTTGGAATTTTACCTACCGCAAGGTAGTTAACAATATCCGCAAACCATGGAAGATTTGCATGGGAAATCTGGAAGAGTTGCTCATCTGGAAAAGAATCACGGACAACAGCAAAATCGGACGATTTTTTAATGAGTAAGCGAGAGAGATGATCGGTGACAACATTGTCTGCCCCTTTTTTATCCCGAATTTCGATGTTGAACTCTTGAAGTAAGAGTATCCATCGAATCAAGCGGGGTTTGGTCTCTTTTTTTGATAGCAAATGCCGAAGGGCGGCATGATCCGAGAAAATTATGACCTTGGAACCTAGAAGATAGGAGCGGAATTTGTCCAAGGCATAAACTACAGCTAGCAACTCTTTTTCAGTAGTTGTGTAATTTAATTGAGCATCAGAAAGAGTTCAACTAGCGTAATAAATGACGTATGGGAGCTTGTCCATACGTTGGCCCAAAACTGCGCGTAATGTATCGTCGGATGCATCACACATGATCTCAAAAGGAAGAGACCAATTAGGCGGTTTCATTATTGGGGTAGATGAGAGGAGAGTGCGAAGTTTAATGAAAGCTTCCATACAAGCTTCATCAAAATCGAATGGAACATCCTTGGTTAAGAGGTTGCACAAGGGCCGTGAGACTTTGCTAAAGTCTTTGATGAAGCGGCGATAAAAACCAGCATGACCAAGAAAAGAACGGATTTGACGGACGGAATTCGGAGGACGAAGATTAGAAATTAACTCAACTTTTGCCTTGTCTACCTCGATTCCCCGTTTAGAGATGACATGACCTAGAACAATGCCTTCTTGGACCATGAAATGGCTCTTCTCCCAGCTTAGAATTAGATTTGTCTCCTTACATCTTTGGAGTACAAGAGATAAGTTGTTGAGACAAGAATCAAAGGAGGATCCAAAGACAGAAAAATCGTCCATGAAAACTTCTAAGAATTTTTCAACCATATCGGAAAATATGGACATCATACATCTTTGAAACATTGCAGGAGCATTGCATAGCCCAAAAGGCATGCGTCGATATGCAAAAGTTCCAAAGGGACATGTGAATGTTGTTTTCTCTTGATCTTGAGGGGCGATTGCCACTTGGTTATAGCCGGAATAACCATCGAGAAAACAATAGTAACTTTGGCCGGCTAGCCTTTCTAGGATTTGATCAATAAATGGTAATGGAAAATGATCTTTCCTAGTTGACGAGTTAAGCTTTTGGTAATCAATACACACATGCCACCCGGTGGTGGTTCATTGTGGCATGAGCTCACCCGCTGAATTTTCAACAACGGTGAGACCGGATTTCTTAGGAACAACTTGTGTGGGGCTTACCCACTTGCTATCAGAGATGGGGTAGATGATTCTCGCATCTAACAATTTTATTACTTCCTTCATTACCACTTCCTTCATGTTAGGATTTAACCGGCGCTGAACCTCTCTAGTAGGCTTTGCATCATCCTCCATATGAATGCGGTGCATACAGATGGAGGGGTCAATTCCCTTCAAGTCAGCCACTACCCAACCAATAGCTTCTTTGTGCTCTTGTAGCACCGCTAAAAGGTTGGTTTCTTGGTCCTTTAGAAGATCCGATGCAATGATGACCGGGAGAGTTTGATTTGAACCAAGGAATACATACTTGAGATAGGCCGGGAGCGGCTTAAGCTCAAGTAGCGGTGGAGATTTCAAAGACGGAACCGGAGGAGTAGTGGAAAGCTGAGGAAGCGGCTCTCTTGGAATTTTCCAAGGGGGAAAATCCATGATAGCGTCGACGTCAAGCAGAGAATTAACTTCTTGGATGGATTGGTTAATATCAAAGTTTAAGAAGTCGAAATGAGACATGCAAGTCTCAAGGGGGTCCTTGCTTAGAATGAAGGGGAGAGATTCTTCAACCACTTCATCAATGACATCAACAAGAAAACAATCATCCTCATTGGAAGGATGTTGAGTTGTATGAAAGATATGGAGTTTGACTTGCATGTTTCCAAAAGCAATGTCCATCACCCCGGTTCGGCAATTAATTGATGCATTAGCCGTAGCTAAGAATGGCCTACCAAGGATCACTGGAATATGCTTTTTTGGATCGTGGACCGGTTCCGTGTCAAGAACCACAAAGTCTACCGGGAAGTAGAATTTGTCCACTTGGATGATAACATCCTCAAGAATGCCTTGTGGATGCTTGACCGATCTATCGGCAAGTTGCAAAACCACGGAAGTCGGCTTTAAATCTCCTAGGCCAAGCTGTAAGTAAACTGAGTATGGAATTAAATTCACACTAGCTCCTAAGTCAAGGAGAGCCCTCTCGATTTTATTGTCACCAATGACACAAGAGATTGTGGGGGCACCCGGATCCTTATACTTTGGAGGAGTGCTATGCTGAATGATAGCACTAACATTTTCAGTTAACATTTTCAGTTAACCTCACTTTTGAGTACACAAGTCTTTGAGAAATTTCGCATAGGGAGGAATCTGCTTGATAGCATCCAAGAGGGGCAAGTTGATCTTCACTTGCTTGAAAACTTCCCACATGTCTTGAATTTTACAATTCTTGTTCCCAATGTGTGTTGACTTTTGAAGACGTTGCGGAAACGGAGCTTTTGGCTCATAAGTAGTTTCCACATTTAGGTTAACATGTGTGGGATTTTCGTGAATGGTATTTGGACAAGAAGAGCTTGGAATTTGATTGGAAGAGCTTGAATTTGGATTTCTCAAAGGAGGTTCTTTTCCATTTTTGTCTCCATCAACCTTGTTGTCAACCACTCTACCACTCCTAAGGGTGGTAATCGCTTGAACATACTCATGACTCGGCCCACTCGATGGAAGGGTTTCATCAATTGCATGCATCCCTTTAGGATTTTCAAATGGTTGAGCAGGAAGCTTACCCTTGTCCTTTTGAAGCAATTGGTTCACAGAGTTAGCTATTTGGCCCACTTGATTTTCGAGCTTAGCTATGGATTGAGTATGAGAGTGAACCATTTGAAGAGTAGGTTGCAAAGATGTTAAGAGTTGCTTATTGGAGTCCATGATTTGCTTGTTTAATGACTCCATCATTTGCTTGTTTGCAGCCACAATTTTATCAGTTGGGTAGACCGGAGGTTGATTAGAGACATTTGGATTATACGAAGGACGGTAGCTTGAGGAGGCTGGAAATTGCCTATTTTGAAATTTAGGAGGGGGCTGATTTTGATGCCCTTGATTTTGGAATTGGGAATTTTGTGGGGCTTGTTGTCGCCACGAAAAATTAGGGTGATCTCGCCATCCCGGATTGTAGGTATTGGAATAGGGATTATTCCCAGATCTTGAGAACATGGCATGAGCTTGTTCTTCATTTGGATTGGAATATTGCTCTGGTGTGGGACAATCTTCCGTGAGATGGAATGGACTAGTACATAATGAGCATACCGAACTTGCCGAATTTTGAGACACTGAAGGAGAGAGATGTGGTGCCATCAATTGATAGAATTTATGAGCTATGGCATCCACTTGGGATGATTCCTCCCTTATTGATTTTAGTTGACACGGGTTGGTGTTCTTTGCATTGGTTGAGGTTGGAGCCCTACGAGAATTATGTTGAAGTGAATTTTCGCTTAAATTCTCTAGTAGGGTCCAAGCCTCATCTGTATTCTTGGACATTAACATCCCGCCACAAGAAGAGTCAACCATGAATCTATGGGGTTCAGTTAAGCCAGCATAGAAAGCTTGCACTAATTGCAATTTTGGAATCAAATGATGCGGACATTTTCTAAGAAGGTCTTGTAGCCTTTCCCAAGTCTCGTAGAGTTGTTCTCCATCCGTTTGAGAAAAGCTAAGAATGGAACGCCTTATTTGGTTGGTTTTACTCACCGGATAATACTTCTTAAGGAATTCTTGCTGTAATTGAGCCCAAGAAGTGATAGAATTTGGAGTGAGTGAGTTTAACCAATACTTTGCCCTATCTTTTAAAGAAAATGGGAAAAGATGCAGATGGAGTGCATTCTCAGGAAAACCTCTCAACCGGATGGTCGAACAGATTTCAAGGAATTCATCAAGATGCTTATACGGATCTTCATTATCAAGGCCATGGAAAGATGAAAGCATTTGAATGGTACGTGATTTGATCTCATATTGAGCCGCATCAATGTTTGGCATCACTATGCATGAAGGTGAAGCATATGTAGTAGGGATGAAATGGTCCCTGAGAGTCACTGGCTCTTTATTTGGAATTTTGGCCCTAATTCCCTCAATTCTGGCATCTCCTACATTTTCAGCCATTGTGTTAAATTCAGTTTCAAGCTCTCTTACGCTAGAAGATTCCCTAAGGTTTCATCTAAGCGTTCTTTCAAGTGAATTTATGTCAATTGGCGAGTCAAGAGTTGGTTAGGAGAGCGATCTACGGCCAAACATCAACAATATATAATGCTATTAATGCTACTATTCATCATTCCCAACTCCACATACGATGTTCCCATTCTCCTCAATTATCAAGACAGAATTTAAATGGCCACGACAAGGACCGATGCTTGTACACGAAATTTAAACAAGATAAGAGCCTCAACCAGGGCTTTAAAACTAAATTATTACTAGGGTTAACACATGCACAATATATTACAAATTTGAAACTAGAAGGTCAAGAAACTTACCTGGAGTCCCCTAGACTTACAAATTTGCTAGCGTCCCCTCAGTGAGCCCCGAGTTCCTAGAATCTCACACACTCACAACAACAGAGTCGTCAAAACCACACAAGGAAATATTCACAAAACACAATATTAATAATCGAACTAAAATTATCCCTAGAACTTCGGTTGCTAAACCGTTTGCAAGTCCCAGGCAACGGCGCCAAAAATTGATCGGTTGAGTCGATTACAATTATAAATCAACCTTCGCAATAGCACGAATCATTATAAAGTAGGGCTTTTGGTCGGGTAAGTCGAACCACTGGGACTGCGCTAATCTATGGCAACCTAAGTGTCTAGAGTCTTTTTAGAAGGATATGGGGTGTTTATAGAGGATTTGTTGGTTGTCACTTAAGCTATGAAATTAAGGTGCATAAATTAAAAGTTTGCAAGAGTTGAAGGGAGATGAAATACAAGTAAAGAGGACTAGGGAAGTGAATCCGCCTCCATCCCTATACACATGCTAGATTAGAGCTAAATTGGGGGAAAAATAATATATATATATGGTCATGATACATAGCACAGTTGGTTGCTATAATATCCTCAAGAAACTCATTAAATCTAAAGCAAGCATAATCCATCAAAGGTTAACATGTTTAAACTACCTAACTAAGGTGTAGCTTAACCACATTTACTTGAATGAAAGACTATCAAGCCCTAGATAAAATGATGAAGCACATGAAGGCAAGAAATAAACATAAATCATCAAAGGTTTCACCTAAGCAATGATCTATCAAAGTCCTTCAACTCCATGCCATTAAAACAATTCCATGATCTCACTACCATTGTCACCATGAGAGTGCAAGCAACATGATTAAAAGAATAAACCATCAAAGATAGATAATTGACTCAACATTAATCATTTAAATACATGAAGATCCATTACAAAAGGCAAGATACTCTAGACCATGAAAAGACCAAAGATTATACATTGCAATCCCCAAAATAGAACTATACTAGGACATGCTTACAAGGGAGGGGCTTCATCACCTCCCTAGAAGGAGGTTTAGTTGGGAGCCTTAGAAGAAGGAAGAAGCTTGGTTGGAACCTCCATTTTCGAGCTCCCTTTCCTTGGCTTCAAGAACTCTATCTTCTCCTCCTCTTTCTCTCTCCAAAAATCTTGCAAAGATGAGATATCTTTTGTTTGTGTGGTTCCCCTCCTTTGTATAGACATGTCTCTCCACCAAACAAGGCACAGAATACCACCAAAAGACATCTCCAACCAACCCATAAAGATGGAAATCCGAGATGAGAGAAACAAGGTGCAAGTGGGCTGAAGTGATGGTTCCCGGAGAGGAATCTGCCCGGAGTTCGAGCGCTCGAACTAAGCACTTCGAGCGCTCGAACTAGCACTTCGAGCACTCGAACTAAGGACTTCAAGTGCTCGAAGTTAGTCCAGTGAGCTCCTTCCTCTTAACCTACTTTGCACAACTTTGATAGAACAGCCATAACTTTCCGCTCCAAACTCCAAATGACGAACCATTTGAAGATTTTGAAAGTTAAATCGAAGCTCTAAATATGTCATGTTTAAATGGAAGTCCAGTTCTAGAGTTTGATCGGTCAAAAATGGCGAGCAAAGTCAGATTCCGTTGCTGCCAGAACTTAGCCTTGAGCGCATTGCTATTCAAAGATTGAATAAAACACCATTTTTGCTCCTTTTTGGCCAATGAACCTGAAAATAAATAAAAGCGTGCAAATAAAGATAATTTATAAAGAATAATCAAAAAATGGATTTAACTAATGCAGCTAAGGGCGCTTGAATATGCAATATTTGGTGCTTATCAGTATTATGCTCTGCTTTTAACTAATCTTTATTGGTTTACAGGTAACTGGTTGAATGAATTGATTGATTGTCATGATTATAAATTGAAATTAAACTAAAGTGATCACAGAGAGAAAGGTCTTAGGGCTTTGACTTCACCACAACCTTCATACAATGTTTAACTATTTTAACTCTGGAGATTTAGTCAAATTATATTTTAAATGAATTGAACTCAATAACATTCGTTCAATTCGGTTTTTAAAGAAAGATGTTTTATAAGTTGCAATTAACTATAACCTATTTGCGGTTAGCATGGACTATCCACCTACATGCTCTAACTACTTTAACTAATTTTGTAAGCAATCCATCTTTCTTAAGCATAGATTATGAAAACACTCATTTATAAAAAATATTAGAACACCATTACATGACCTCCATTCTTATGTCCGGCAGGGCTCCGCCAGATACCGTCCAATAAGAATGGGTTGAGAATAGAAAACGAATAATTTTATCTAAGACAAGGTAATAACAATTCGAAAACTATTTAAAATATTAAATCTAATTGAGTTATCTCAATTCGCTACTCATGACGATGCCAAATATCATTTGTGTTGTAGTCGTTTCTATCGTCACGGACATCACTTCTCTTCTCAGGATATTCACCTTCTAAGGTTATGAAAACCTTAAAAGTCGCCACCATAGTATCATCCTTCTGAATAATATGAGAAAAAGGGACTCCTTTTATCAAGGCCTGTGCCTTCTTTTATAGAAGAAAATAAAGGTCTGGTGGGCTGTTAGGTTTTTTGCCCATCTGGAATGAAATACGACTTTGAAAAGAATAATCCTGTAACTTTAAATCTGATCTGTCATGGAAGGCTCGAGCTTTAGGAAGTAGAGCTCGAGCTTTGAGGTTCGGGCTCGAGCTTCAAAGGATTATTGATCGAGCTTCAAAGAATGGTGTTTGATCTTCACTTTTACATTTAGTCATATTTCTTCAACTATTTTCCGAAGCGTCTTTTACTTCAACACTTAGAATATTTGGGATTATTTTCTTTTACCATTGCTTGATCCAAGCTTCATAGGGCTCGAGCTTTAGGTACCAAGCTCGAGCTTTAGGTACTCAAGGCTCTAGTTTTGAATGATGGTGCTCGATCCTTGAGGTCTGGCATGAGGCCCTGGGAGCTTGGTTCTTCTTTTAAATTAACTCTTCAAATTCTGACACCTCATGCTCGAGCACCTTGAGGTTAGGCTCGAGCACCACTAAGTAGGGCTCGAGCTCTGAAGGTACAAGGCTCAAGTTTCAATGCCTTGTTGATTTTTCTTGTAGGGCTCGAGCCTCAGGACTTGGACTCGAGCTTTGGTTCTTGAATTCTTCCAAACTTCACCATTTAAGCTCTTGGTTTGCTTTGAATGACCGACAACGACTCTGTAAGCTTCGATATCAGTTTTTTCATCATAAAGTCTTGTTTTTAACCATTTCTTTGGGAAAGTACCTATAAATACATATTAAACATAAATCAGTTTAACAATAGGTAGAAGTATCACTTTAGGCCTTAACATACGTATATTTAGGGGCTCGAATATGCAATATTCAGTACTCATCACACCCCCAAACTTACATATTGCAAGTCCCTTAGCAATACAGAACTAAAGAGCTGCTTTCATGGGAATCACGATTGCATTTAGCCTACCCAACAAGCCTTTAAACCCCTAGGTTACCCCTAGTGGACGAGTTGTAGTCTCGTGAGGGTTTCCAGTGATGGTACCCACAAACATCTCAAACAGTGCCTTAATTGCATAATAAGCTTATCAATCCTATTTTCAAATCATAATATTCCCACGGTTCATTAATCAATCAAATTTAGTAAGTATAGCCAATCATATTAATCAGAAAAACTTTCAACTTCCAATTTCAATTTAACAGCCATGGTACCCATTTGTCAGTTTAATCATTTATTTAACAATCTTAATCTCCAAAACTCTTTGAAAGTGATCTTACAATTAAACATGTGGCTTACTATCCATGCTTGCATTTATTCCTTGTTATTCCTCAATTCACAGGCAAACTTTTCAAATTCCAACTCCAAGGCATTATTATTATTATTTTTCTACAGGTATGCATTTTTCAAAAAGGATACTATGCAATGTTCTGGTCTATTAAGCTTTCTATATCACCCATGTAACAAACTTTTAGCCAATGACTCCCAGGCTAGATGGTCTTTGGGCATTAAGTGATAAAGCACCCCTCTGGACCTAATTGTTCAAATAATCTAAGCAACCTAAACCCCTTATGTAACAAGCTTTCAGCCAATGACTCCCAAACCAGTTGGTCTTAGGGCATTAGGTGTCAAAACACACCCCTAAGGAGTTAATTGCTCAAGCAATCTAGGTACAGACCAGAACTTGACCCTTCTTTACTTCATTTCTTCACACTTTTTTTTTTTTTTTTTTTTTTTCCACATTGGTGAAGAATTTTTTTATTTATTTATTGCATACATACCTTTTCTTTCCTTTCTTTTATTCTTTTCTTTCTTTTTTATTTTTATTTTTTTATTATGCCTTAGTTATCAAAATTATCAAATCCACCTGTTCATCTCAGTTTAACTGAAAACAAAACAAGACTTCTAGTTTTTACCCCACAAAATTCATACAAGTGTGAATATGTGCAAAGTGTAGCATCTCAGAGATCAATATCATTAAACAATAATCATCCTAATAAAGTAGACCACAAGCCGCCAACTGATTTCAAAAGTTTTCAAGAATCCCTTTTCACATGATTTTGGCATACAAACCATTTCTAACCAATATCAGACTGCAAACAGAATATATGACAATCAACAGACTCAAAATCATGCTTATAACATCAAATATCATGACCTTGTGTTATCAAAAATTTTGAATTTGAATTTCCCTTGAATTTTCTTACCCCCAAACTTAGTGTGCACATTGTCCTCATTGTGTGAAAACAAAAGAGAGTTTAGAAAGATATTACCATTCAACCTTAGACCAGCAAATATATACCAACATGAAGTACGAAAGGCAAATGAGAAGTCACCCCCAAACTTGGTCTGTAGTACCTGGTAAAATCAATAAACTCCAACACACATCAGAGTATTAAGTATATGGAGTAATAACAGAGAAATATCACATGTAGCTAAAATATCAACACAAGGATAAGATAGGCAAAAAACATGTCTATAAATGAACAATATCAGTATAATGCTTTGAAATAATAGACTTAGGGCAGAAATACAGCACAAAGAAATAAATGCATCAAAACTACTACCCTAGTCTCCAAAAGTTCCTAACTAATAAATCAAAATACAGAAAAACCCTAGATAACTAATCCGTAGGAAGTGGAGGAAGATCGGTCGAAGTAAACGCGACAGATGGAGTGCGGCATAGAAGCTCAGCAAGAATGCTCTGCTGCTCCATCAACAACTACCTCAGCACTGTCTGTCCGTCCTGCAGCTCTGCCACTCAGGCATGTAACTCTTGGATCTTAGCCTAAAAATAACTCTCAGGTTGTGCTGCAGGAACTGGCTTCCACCTCGGTGGGGCCTGGCCATCAGAGGTATCCATCTTATCCTCTGTGGTCTCATCATCATCCAACTCATCCTTTGCCTCCTCCTCCACTACTGTATCTGTATGGTCGGCCGAAAGAATAGTAGGGGAGGTGGGTAAGGTGGTCCAGCTAGCACATATGGCACCCCCTAGCCTCGGCATCCAATCATCATCGATCATCTCGGATCTCATCGTCAACCCCTCACTCCCTACATCTGGGCTTGGGTATATGCCCCCAGACATTGTTCCATTGTGTGAAATGGTACTTTGTAAAGACGGTCAGTATCGCTTCATTCAGGAGTAGTGGAACTCTCGAGATCTCCATCAGGCAAGTAATGAGCCCGGGAAACTGTAAGTGGTGGGTAGGAGGGCGTCTAGCCTCTCCCATCTCATCATAGAGCCGGCGCATCTGTAAGAACATCAGCTGGGGAATGAACACCCAATAGCCAGCGTTGAATGCATAGTGCACATCCACCATCTTTGTGCATCACTTTATTTTATGTCCGATAGGGCGAGTATTCCACAAGGACCGTATCTAGAAACCAGAATCGGCGTGGAAGCTGTGACTTCCGTATCGTTTCTAAAGTGGTGGAGTGCCTCCCCTAACCAAGAGCTCTAACCATCGCCTCTCTAGATAGGCCAGGTAGAATCTGTGAAAACTACTATTGAAAAGTGGTAGGGCATCTATGGTGGCAGCCTATAGCTCTCGCTATAGCTGCACAGTCCACTGTCAGCACTACTCTCTCGATAGTGGCTGTAAAATAATCCTCGCCATCATGGGCATCATCGCCAATATGTGAAAGCAAAGTGCGGTAAAATGCACACACCAGTCTAGGATAGGCAATCTGTATTTGATGCCTTAGAAATCCCGACAACTATCTAGCCTGTAGGGCCTCTACTGCCCAGAATGTATCTTTATACCACTCAAAATCCTCTAGCACAAAATCTGTCTCATTACGAATCGTGCTATACCTCCAAGCATCATCCAGTGCCATAGATGGAGTTTGAACAATGCTCTGTCGTGGACGTTGAGGCATCTCTATAACAATGTCGATCGCCTCAGTAACTCCTCCTAACAACTGCCTCCAAAAGCTCAAAACTGTGCTCTAAGGCTCAAGCCTAAGCGCCTATGGCTCGACCTTTCTACTGGTTGAGGCTCGAGCTTTTTGTTCCTAATGCTCGAGCTTTCTGTAAGGAAAGGCTCGGGCCCAACGATGAGAGCTCGACCTTCCTGGATGTAAACACCGAATCAAATTCCTCCAAAACCCTCCAAAAACGTCCCAAATCAATCCAAATCACCCCCAAACTTCTCCTTAATTACGCTATAACCCCAAACTTCCAATATTTGTAACTCAACCCTTCAAAACACCCAAACCCGTGTTCTTCAAATCTAAGCATAGATCTTGAATTTCTATAAGTTTGGATTAAGATTAAAGATTAGATTATGGATATGGAAAATTGAATCTATCTTTTAAAGAATTTGGGCATTAGTTTGGGGCAAATCCATGATATATATATATATAGAAATATATACATATATATATATATATATATATATTGATATAAAACAAAGAAGGATTGAGAGGAGATCTTACCTTTTGATGTAGGATTGAAGCCTGAAACGATGAGGATGATGAAATTGAAGAGATTGAAGAGATTTGAGAGAGAAAGGAGGCAAAAACAAGGGAAGGCACGAGGGTTTCAATCTCGGCACAAGGGTTTCAATATATTTTAATGTACTAGAGCTCGAGCCCCAGGCTTAAGGCTCGAGCTTAACCCCTGAAAACCCTAAAATTAATGATGGAGAATGGCTTGAGCTTAGCGTGTGCAAGCTCGAGCTTCAAAGTGAAAGCTCGAGCTTTGAGGACAAATTTTTGTATTTTTTTGTTTTTTCAATTTTTATTTTCTTTTTCTTAATAAACCTAAATCTAAGCTAAGCTAAAAATAAAATAACAATAAAAATAACTAAAACCTAAAAATTAAAGCAAAAATAAAAATAAAAAATAATAAAAATAAAAATAAAAATAAAAATAGTACAACATACAAATGCTAAGTTTAACGTCGATAGTTCGACAACATGCTAAGTTTAACGTCGATAGCTCGACGAAAACTGACCTCTCTAGTCCAAGTAAATAGGATTATGAAATTCTACTGCCTCCACTATGTCTCTCTGCACACTACCCTCTATGTAGGGTTTAAGTCTCTATCCATTGACTTTGGACACTTGTCCAGTCTTGCAATCTTGTATCTCTATTGCACCATAAGGTGTAACAGAAATAACCATGTATGAACCTTCCCAACGTGACTTCAGCTTTCCAGGAAAAAGTTTCAGTCTGTATTAAACAACCAAACCTTTTTCCCGGGCTGAAAAGTCTTACGCAAGATATGCTTGTCATGAAATGCCTTAGTCTTTGATTTGTAAACCTTAGCACTTTGATAAGCATCATTATGCAATTCTTTGAGCTCAGTTAGTTGAAGTTTCCTCTTAGAACCAGCAGAGTTCATATCAAAATTGAGCTTTTTTATGGCCCAGAAAGCTCTGTGTTCTAACTCTACAGGAAGATGACACCTTTTACTATAGACGAGACGGTAAGGTGACATACCAATTAGAGTCTTAAAAGCTGTTCAGTAAGCCCACAAAACATCATTTAGTCTTAATGACCAATCCTTACGATCTGTCTTAACTATTTTTCAAGAATTCTCTTAATCTCATGATTGGATTGTAACGACCCAGTTATTTACTTTCCGTTCCCTTTTTCCTAAAATTTAACGGATAAATTTTTTCCGTTTAATTTTTTTTTCAGAGCTCTATTTCTTGTCACATAGTGTCGTCTTGAGTGCTCGAAAATGGTTTCTGAGACTCTTTCATGGGGATTGACAACTTCCTTTGAGGACCGAGTCATTTCTGCATTTTCACTTTTCAGACACTATGCGCTATTTCGTCCTTTTCCCTATTCTGTCTTATCTCCGTTGGTCAGTTTTTGGCACAACCTCACTTTTCGTGCTCAGGGTTAGTTTTTGACTTCATGTACCTTCATCTTGAGTGGTTTCCTCGAAATTCGTATCTTTATTTTTACAAGAAAGTACTCTGGTTGCTCCCGGTGTCCATAAGGGCATGGATGCACAATTCTTCAGAATCTTTTTCTTTTCTTGGGGTGTTTTTCGTAAATATCTTTTAAAGATATTTTATTTTAGGGGTATCTAAGAAAATATCTTTTGGAAGATATTTTCATTCTGGGGCAGTTTCGCAGTTAACCCTTTTTGTAGAGGTCATTGTGCAATTATCGAAAGTTATTACAAAATGCCTCATCTGGAGCCTGGATCCTCGTACGGGATTCATTTTCACATTTCGTCGAGTCATGGACTCTTAGAATTTCCTTCTGGTAGTTTTTCTCCAGTTTTAGAGTTTCTAGACCAGGTTGCCGCTGAACTTGTTCGGGGAATAACTCTCTGCTCGAGACTCAGTTTTTAACGCTATTTCTTCCGTTGTTCATATTTTCTCATTTTGAATCTTTTTTGTTCACAGATTTTTGCAGTTTGAGCGCATTTGCTCAAATTTCACTTTTCCAGACCTGGCGGGGCCCTTTCGGGGCACTTTTTGAGATTTCTATAAAAGGGGGATGAGATATTTCATTTTTCATCTTCCCCACTCCCCTTGCACGACCTGAAGCAGCCATAGATGTCAATGGAGCTGCCACCTTCTCTCTCCTCCTTTGATTTACTTTTCCTGCTTGAAAAGTCTTCGACCTTCACGTTTTTTGTTCCCCTTAACGTGTTCTACCATTTCCCATTATTAGAATTCATTTTTGACCATTTCTTGAGTTTGCGTTTGAAGTCAAGCTGTGATTTTCATGGGGCTTCCTTCGGATTCATGTCGATCGTGTTGTCCCCAACAAAACCCTTCGGTTTCGGCGGATTCAGAACACTTTTCTTCCGGTGGGGATTCGGGATTTTCATCTCAAATTAAGGTAAGGGGTGTTATAATTTACTTTCTTGTTATGTTACATGCTTGTTATGCTTATACAACTTGATTATATGCTTGAATAACAAAATCTAGAGATTTTATTATTTATTTTTCATGTGAAGGATTTAATTTTCCCGGTTGTCCATAGCTTTGTTTAAACATGTGGCATGATAGAATATTACCCCTTAATATGTTGATTGACATATATTAAATCTAGATTATTTGGACAAGTATTGAAGATTTTATTTAATATTTATTTTGAATAAAATATTAAATCATGTGGCTTTAACTAACTTGAAATCATTATGTGTTAGCATATTATATTAGGCCTTAGCATGCTCTTCAACATTGGTGAATTAGAGAGTAATCGGAAGTGTTTTGAAATCTAGTAATATTTAATTAATTAGATTAATTAAATTGCTCCAAATGCACTATTCATCCCATCGGATTTCCAACTTGATATTCTTGATATGCAAGTCATATAGTTTCACATATATTAAATCTAGAATATTTGATTAGGTTTTGAAACCTTTCAATTATTATTTTTCTAGTATTAAGTTTAATACTCATGGCCGTACATTGCATGGAAGTCACTTGTATCGTGCTAGTAAATCAAGTCTTGACATGTTTAATAACATACATTATCTTGAAATCATTTGGACGAGTTTCAAAATCTAGGGATTTTAATTAAATGAAATAATTAAAATCCATTCAATGGTTCTATGCACTTGATTAAGTTTCTAACCTTGTATTCATGATTTCCTTGGTAAATTCCTTCATGTGTATTACATTGAGCATAATCGGATAAGTTTTGAAACTTATATTTATTCATTTCTCTTGTATGGAACTTAACTCATATGGTTGTGTCGTGTATGAAATGAACTCGAAACTTGACATTGAACTTGGCCTTGATATGATTCTTGACATAACTTGTTCGTAGAACATTTGGACTTGCCATGTAACCTTGATAATTTAATCCCTTAAGTAGATTAAATTCTCTTTTGTGTCTTCCTCGGGTTAATCATGCCTTAATATCATGTATCTAGACTTCCTGTATCTTGGTTTCACTAATGTGCTTAATGAACATGCTCATTTGTCTTGGAATGGTTTATTCACACGTGTTGTTTAGTATACAATTGAATCATGTATCTTATATTTATAGTATATTTGCTTCGATGATTTCTTGTGCTATATATCTTGGTTCTAGTCTATATAAATGCACACTGTGATTTCTTGACATTTCACATGCCATTATAGTTGAGAACTTAGGGCATGACTTGTGTGTTCCAAAATCTTGGTTGTGCATGATATGTGGTTAATTCATTTCTTGTATTTTGATACAATCTTGACTTGCACAACTTATTGATTTTGGGACTTGGGATTTCAATCAAGAATTGACATGGCTAGGACTTAGTTCTAGTACAGGGGAATGTCCCTCTACACTATAGTGCACACTAGGGGAAGGTACCCATGGGTTAGTAGCCCTAAAGTGATCCCAAGAGTACGGTTTTAATCCGGGCGATATCCGAGTTTCCACATTGGTTGATTTCACTTTTAAATTTCAAGTTGCTATTCCTTGAAGATTTGAACTTGTCGTGTATGTGAAATGTACCAATCTTGCCTCATTGCATTGATTTTATGCTTCATTCGTGATTTAACTCCTTAAATTTCAAGTGTTGTATTCCTTGGAGATTTAAGACTCTTTTCGTGTTATGTGGTAGATTTTACCCATGTTTAAATGCATAGATATTATACCTTGCTCCTGAGTTCATGTATCTTCCTTTTCGTGTTTTATGGAATATCCCATCTTTGTTTAATTACGTAGATATTATGCATTATCCTTGATGTCATGTGTAACTCTTTTCGTGTTATGTGAATGGTTCCAACTTTGTCTAATAGCATAGATATTATGCCATGTCCTTGACGTTGTGTATTAACTCTATCATGTTAATTGGAATGCTCCAATCATGTTAATTGTATTGATAATGCAATTCATGTTAATATATGTTCAAGTATCCTTCTTATCATGTTCTTGGATTATCCCAACCTTGATTTATTTCATATAGGTATATATATCATGATTCTTGTTGCTTATACTCCATGGTAGCTTAGGATGATTCTTGAGTTTAATCTTTGACATAGACGTTAGGTGGCATGATCCCTTTTGAATTCTATCATGTTAGTCCTAAAAATCTCTAAAGAAATCGAGTCAATGCATGCTCATTGTCTATGAGTAAACTTGTTTACTCACCCCGAAGTTACTGGGGGATTTGATCAGGTATGAAGACATGGTTCGTGATGCTTGCTGTTCGTTGGGATGTCTTCTAGCTTTTCAGTCTCTATTTCATGCAAGTGTTAGCATGAAAATGCCATTTTCATAGCCTTTTGTATAAAACTTGTATTCAACATGTATATGATGAGGCCGGAGGCCAATGGCATGTAACTTGTATTCTATGCCCTTTTACTTTTAAAGCTTATTATGAAAACATTGAAAAATCATTAGTCTTTGCTTCACAACTTTTGCATCGGGCATGGGAATTCCATTCTTTTTTTTTCACAGGGTTTCTATGATCATGTACGAGGTGTGGCCTAAGGCCAAACACCATTTCATTCTAGGTTTTGCATAGTGGTTTCATTTATAGCATTTTTAGGCATTTTTGGCCGTTGAGAGGTCATATTTTGCATTTTCGACATCTTGAGGCCGCGGACCATTGGAACGCATCTTAAATGTATTTTTACATTTGCGTGCATATCCACATTTCACAAAACTCCTGAGTGTCAACTTTTGACCTATTTTTGGGCAATTTTTATGAATTTTTATGAAAAAATTCCTTTATGGGGTGTCATTTGAGCTCCTCATTGTTTTGGCTTGTTTTAGACGTTTGAACGAGCCTAGAAAGTGTTTTGAAACTTGTTCGGAACATTTATAATGCATGTAGAACTCTAGGATTGGACCTTGCACCATTTCCACCATTGCAGCAGCTTTCCATAGTAGCAGCAGAGGCGTCGGTCGGCTGATGGAGCATCATCGGTCGGCTGACAACGCTCGAGACCCATTCCAGTAGCCAAAATGGCATTTTAGCCTGCTGAACATTGGGATTCGGTCAGCTAATGATTGTCTTTTGGTCAGCTAACCCTTGCCATCGGTTAACCGAACCTCCCTGGAGCTCTGTTCTCCATCTTCTCTTGGACAGCTTTGTTGTTCCGACTTCAGAGGGTCATATCTTCTTTATTCATGATCCAAACCTAGTCATTCTTGATTTTAAGTTTAAGAGCTCGAAGTTAGCCTTCCATTGGTACTCACCACTCATCAAAACTCCACCTAAAGTGAGAGTTATCCCCGTTCTAGTGAGATAGGGTCGTGGTAATCCTTAAACGGAGAAAGCCATTTGTTTTCATTCATATCTTTTCCGTTCGGACTCAGAATTAGGCGATTCTTGAGTCTAACTTTGTTTATTTTTCATTGTCTTTCCAATGGTGTGCACGGCAGCACCCATTTTAATAGGAAATGACCACTTTACCCTTGGTTCATTTCCTTTCGGGTTAGGCATTCTTACTTCATTTGCTTGGCTCGTTTGAGTTCCATGGCTTCATGGAGAGTCATCTTGATGCCTTAGGGATGATGTACATCTCTTGAGGCCAATTTTTCTTCTTTCACTTCCGCATTTCTGGGTCCAGTTTGGGTCATCACAATAGACACTGGGTTGAAAAATCCAGGGTCGTTACATGGATATTTCAACTTGGCCACTTGTTTGGGGATGATAGGGAGTTGTAACTTTATGAGTGATGGAGTATTTTTGTACCAAAGTATGGAAATACCTATTACAGAAGTGAGCAACCCCATCACTAATAATAGCCCGTGGCATACCAAACCGACTAAAAATGTTTGTTTGAATGAACTCAACCACGACTACGTGATCGGCGATTTTAGTAGCCACTGCTTAAACCCATTTTGACACATAATCAACAGCCACAAGAATATATTCATTTTGATTTGACTGAACAAAAAGACCCATGAAATCAATACCCCATACATCGAAAACCTTAATAACTAAGATCGGAGTTAAGGGCATCATGTTTCTTCTGGAAATTGATCCTAACTGCTGACATCGAAGGCATGAACTATATAATAAGTATGTATCCCGAAAGAGTGAAGGCCAAAAGAAACCACACTGAAGAATTTTAGCTATAGTTTTCTTTACACTGAAATGACCTCCATAAGCCAAACTATGACAGAAGGATAGAATACTATGAAACTCACTCTCAGTAACATGTCTACGAATGATTTGATCAGAACAATATTTGAAGAGCTGGGGATTTTCCCAATAGTACATCTTAATCTGAGAGAAGAATCGATCTTTTTCATACTTTGACCAAGACAAAGGAATTTTGCCTATTGTAAGGTAATTCACAATATCAGCAAACCAAGGTAAATCCATCTAAGAAACCCCAAATAGCTGTTTATCCGAAAAGGAATCACAAACTGGAAGTGAAGTTGAGGTATCCTCAATTAGAATTCTAGAAAGATGGTCAGGTACCACATTCTTTGACCCTTTCTTATCCCGGATTTTGTAATCAAACTCTTGAACTTGAGGATCCATCGAATCAAATGAGGTTTGATTTCCTTTTTGGAGAGAAAATGTTTCAAAATAGAATAATCAGAATAGACCACTACTTTGGAACCCAATAGATAAGATCTGAATTTGTCCAAAGCAAAGATATACAAATAACTCTTTTTCAGTAGTGGTATAATTCAATTGTGTATCTGAAAAAGTTTTGCTCACATAGTAGATAACATGAGGAAGTTATCTACTCATTATCCTAAGACAACACCCATAGCATAATTAGATACGTCATACATGATCTCAAATGGAAGAGCCCAGTTTGGAGGATTCATGATAGGAGCTGAAGAAAGAAAAGAGCGAAGCTTATGGAAAGCTTCTAGGCATGATTCATCAAAGACAAAAAGAGTGTCTTTTGAAAGTAGATTACACAAAGAACGAGAAATTTTGCTAAAATCTTTAATAAAATGTTGATAGAACTCGACGTGCCCAAGAAATGATTGCACTCCCCTTATGGAGGTAGGAGGAGGCAATTTATTGATCAAATCTACTTTGTCTCTATCAACTTCAATACCTCTCTTTGAAATGATATGTCTTAAAATAATCTTCTCTTGAACCATAAAATGGCTATTCTTCTAACTAAGAATAAGATTAGTTTTCCTACAACGCTAAAGCATTAGGGACAGATGTTAGAGACAGTTTTCAAATGTGGACCCGAAAACAGAGAAGTCATCCATAAAGACCTTGTGAAACTTTTCAACCATATTCGAAAAAATAGACATCATTCACTCTGGAATGTTGATTTCGTATTACACAATCCGAAAGGCATATGTTTATATGCAAATGTACCGAATGGACAAGTGAAAGTAGTTTTCTGTTGATTCTTAGGATCAATGGCCACCTGATTATAGCCGGAATATTCGTCTAAGAAGTAATAATAGTTCTAGCCAGCTAATTGCTCTTGAATCTGATCAATGAATGGTAATGAAAAATGATCCTTTCTAGTACCGGAGTTGAGTTTCCAGTAATCAATACACACAAGCCATCCAGTGGTGGTGCATTATGGAACTAATTCTCCCTTGGAATTCTCAACTACTGTAATACCTAACTTTTTAGGTATTACCTAAATAGGACTCACCCACTTGTTATCTGAGCAACTTCACAACTTCCTTCAAAACCACCTCTTTCATATTAGGATTCAATCTTCTTTGGAGTTCCCGAGATGTTCAGGAATCCTCCTCCAAATGAATCTGATGCATGCAAATTGTGGGACTAATTCATTTTAAATTAGTCACACTCCACCCATTAATATCTTTATTTTACTCAAGAACTTTTAAGAGACTTCTTTCTTGGGAACTTGTAAGATTGGAAGCAATGATCACCGGGAGGGTGTCATTTAAACCCAAGAAAGCATACTTGAGCTTCTCCGGTAGTGGTTTAAGCTCAAGCTTAGGTGGAGACTCTAAAGAAGGAATAAGCGGAGTACTAGAAAGTGGAGGAAGTGGCTCAAGTCTAGATTTTCATAGAGGAAAATATGTGATAGGAGTGGAGTTAAGCAAGGAATTCACTTCAGCTATTGAAGATTCGATATCAAAGTCTTCTTAATTGAAGTGATTCCAACAAGCTTCTAAAGGATCCTTGGATAAAATAGTTGTGAGTGATTCCTCAACCAACTCATTAATAACATCAAGGAAGAAGTATTCACTATCATCGTAAGGATGATGAATACCATTGAAGATGTTCAGTTTGACTTTCATATTTCTAAAAGATAAATCTACAGCTCTAGTCATAGAATTAATGCAAGCATTCGTTGTGGCTAGAAAAGGATGCCCAAGAATGACTGGAATATACTTTTTGGAATCGTGGACCGTTTCTGTATCAAGAACTAAGAAATCGACCGGAAAAAGTACTTGTCTGCTGTTGCGTTATTACTTTGCCAATTTATAAAATAACCACTCACAATAGTATGAATTTTTGCAGGATAACACTATATAGAGGGTGTCGAACCCTCAGGGAGATGAGTATTTACGTTCTGCTTTTAATTAATTCCTATTGGTTCATAGGTAACTAGTTAAATTGTTTGATTGGTTGTCATGAATAAAAACTAAAATTAAACTGAAATTAAACTAGAGTAATCAGAGAGAGAAAGGTCTTAGGGCTTTGACTTCACCACAACCTTCATACTATGGCTAATTGTTTTAACTCTGGAGATTTTACAAATTATATTTTAAATGAATTGAACACAATAAAATTCATTCAATTTGGATTTTAAAGAAAGATATTTTATAAAATTCAGTTAGCTATAACGTGTCAGCAGTTAGCATGGACTATCCACCTACCTACTCTAATTACTTTAACTACTTTGTAAATAATCCATCTTTCCTAAGCATAGACTATGAAAACATTCTTTTATAAAAAAACGTTGGAACACCATTACATGACCTTTATTCTTATATCCGGTAGGGCTCCGCCAGATACCGTCCAGTAAAAATAGGTTGAGAATAAAGAACAAACAGTTATATCTAAGACAAGGTAATAACAATTTGTAATTTATTTAAAACATTAAATCCAATTGAGTTGTCTCAATTGCTTATAATTATGTAATAAAAAACATAATATATATATATATATATATATATATATATATATAAATGTCCCAGGGTTACATCAGTGCCCTAAGAGAGGAGTTAGCTACTCATGACGATGCCGAATATCATCTGTGTTGTAGTTATCTTCATCGTCATGAATAACACTTCTCTTCTCAGGATCTTCACCTTCTAAGGTTATGGATACCCTAAAAGCCGCCACCACAGTACCAGCCTTCTGAAAAATACGAGAAAAAAGAACTTCTTCTAACAAGGCCTGTGCCTTTTTTTATAGAAGAAAATAAAGGTTTGGTGGGCTTTTACGTCTTCTGGCCCATCTGGAATGAGATATGACTTGTAGAGAGAAAAATCCCGTAACTTAAATCTGATCTGTCATAGAAGGCTCGACCTTATGAACCAGAGCTCGAGCTTTGAGGTTCAGGCTCGAGCTTTGGGAACAAGGCTTGAGCTTCTTTAAGTTGTTGCTCGAGCTTCAAGAAGTGGTGCTTGATCTTCACTTTGACACTTAGCCAAAATTTTTCAACTATTTTCTGAAGCGTCTTTTCCTTCAACACTTAGAATATTTTTGGGTTCATCTATTTTAACATTGCTCGATCCAAGCTTCATGGGCTCAAGCACTAGGTACCAGGCTCGAGCTTTAGGTACTCAAGGCTCAAGCTTTGGGTAATGGTGCTCCATCTTCGAGGTTTGCCACGAGGCCCTGGGAGCTTGGTTCTTTTATTAAAATTAATTCTTCAAATTCTGATGCCTTGTGCTTGAGCTTGAGGGTCAAGGCTCGACCACCCTAAGGTTAGGCTCGAGCACCCAAAGTTAAGGCTCGAGCTCTGGAGCTACAAAGCTTGAGCTTTAATGCCTTATTGATTTTTATTCTTCTACTTGCAGGGCTCGAGCTTTGGATCCTAAATTCTTCCAAACTTCACCATTTAAGCTCTCGGCTTGCTCTGAATAACTGGAAATGACTCTGTAAGCTTCGATATCAGTCGTTTCATCATAAAGTCCTGGTTTTAACCATTTTTCTGGGAAAGTACCTATAAACACACATTAAACATAAATCAGTCTAACAATGGATATAAGTATCACTTTAGGCTTTAACATACGTATATTTAGGGGCTCGAATATGCAATATTCAGTACTCATCATCCACTTTTATGAGTACATCTTCAAGAATACCCCGTGGTTGTCTGACAAGACGGTCAACAAGCTGTAAAACAACCGATGTAGGTTTTAACTCTCTTAAACCTAACTTCTCATACATCGAGTAAGGAATAAGATTCACATTTGCTCCAAGATCAAGAATTGCTCACTCTATCACATTGTTTCCAATGATGCAAGAAATTGTAGGAGTATCAAGATCTTTAACCTTTAGAGGAGTGTTGTCCTTAAGAATAACACTGGCTTGCTCGGTGAGACAAATTTTCTTAGGAACTTGGCTTTTGGATTTTCTCTTGAGAGTGCACAAGTCCTTTAAAAATTCAGAGTATGCTGGAATTTGCTTTATAGCATCAAGTAGAGAAAGATTGATTTTGACCTTTTTAAAGACCTCCATCATATCTTAGATTTTTTCCCATTGTTTACCAAAGTGGGAAGGTTCCTTGAGACGTTCAGGATAAGGTGCTCTTGGCTCATAAGCTTTCTCAAGGGTAGGAGTAGATAAAACAGTGACTCCACCTTCTACTCCTATGGTGGATTGTGGAATAGAGTTTGAGGAAACATCCTTGGGATGTGGATTATGAATGATAGGAGCAATGGGAACCCTAAGCCTCTCTTTTTCTTCATGTCCTTTTTCAACTTGATTATCAACCACTTTACCACTCCTCATTGTAGTAATAGCCTGAACTTGCTCATGATGAATACCTGAGGAATTGGTTTCATCAATCATGTAAGTCTGCCCTTTCGGGTTGGCTACTGGCTGACTAGGCAGCTTTCCATCCTCTCTTCGAGATAGAGTACTCGCTATTTGCTCAACTTGTGCCTCTAGCTTTACTATGGCTTGAGAATGAGAATTAAGAAGTTGGGTATTGGCTTTAAGATTAACAAGAGCATTGAGTACTTGATCCTCAAAAGTAGAATTTCTAGGAGGAGGTGGAAGATTAGGAGTTTAAGTGGGTTGATTCCTGAACTGAGGTGGACGATAAATACCCAATTGATTAAAAGAATTATTTTGTGGCATAAGATTAGATGGATTTTGGTACTGTCCCTATGATTGAGGAACAGTGGTTCCTTAACTTTGATTACGCCATGATATGTTTGGATGATCTCTCCAGCCAGAATTATATATAGAAGCATATGGATTTTAAGCTGGTCTAGAGAATGCAGCATTCAATTGCTCCTATGGGACCTCAGATGATTGTCCTATCATAGGGCAAGTGTCAGCAAAATGGGAAGGATTAGCACAGATTGAACAAACTTCCTTTGGCAAGGTAGTTTATGGATTAGCAACAGGAACAAAGCCAGATGATAAGACTTGATCGAACTTGTTGTTTAATGCTTCTATTTGAGCGGCTAACTCTCCAAATTTATCTACCTCATAGATTTTTTCAACCTTATACATTCCAGGTGAGACCTAGACCTAGAGGAAGAAGCATGTTGCATTAAATTTTCATTTAGGGCCTCAAACAGTTCCCAAGCGTCAGTCGGACTTTTAAGCAGAAAAGCTCCATTACTAGATGCATCAACCATGTTCCTATAAGAATCAAAAAGACTATCATGGAAAATCTATATTAAGTGCCATTTAGCAATATCATGGTGTGAACACTTTCTTAGAAGATCATTATATCTTTCCCATGAATCATGGAGCTGTTCTCCCGGGATTTGGGAAAATGCCATGATTTCTCTTCTCATTTGAGAGGTTTTACCCACTGTGTAGTACTTTTTCAAGAACTCTTGTTGCAACATGTCCCATGTAGATATGGAATTTGTTGGAAGGGACTGCAACCAAGTTCTTACTTTGTCCTTGAGAGAGAATTGCAAAAGTCGCATCCTGAATGAATCATTGGTAAGAGTGGTCAACTTAGTAGTCGAACACAATTCCAAAAATACATCCAAGTGCGTATAAGGATCCTTTGTTGTAAACCCATGGAAGGTAGGAAGCATTTGGATCATAGCAGGCTTGATCTCAAAATGGGTTGCATCAGCATCAGGAAATACAAAGCACGAAGGGGAAGTGTATGTGGTTGGAATAAAATGATCCCTCAATTATGGTTGTGGAGGAATATGTGGCACCTGTTTTCCATTATTATTGTCATTACCATTCCCGTTACCATTACCATTTCCAAGTTCATCACAATTATCAGCCATGTTATTAGAGGAACTTCTTATTGAATTCAAATGTTTTTAAAGTTTTCTTAATTAACTAAGAGTTCTCTCTATTTTAGGATCATGCACTAAAGGTTTTGACTGAGTATGGCGAGTTAACATGCACTAATTCCACTAATCCTAATAGTAACAAAAATAAAATTTTCCAAGTAAAAGAAAATAGCAAAAACTCACAGAAGGTTTTATAAACTGAAGCTTTTTATTCCTTAAGTGTTTTTATTCTCACTGCTGCTTTCCTGCACCTGAAAAGAAAAAGAATTAAGGTTAGATATCAGAAAGTCTGAACACTGGTAAACCAAAAATAAAACTAATTAAAAACTAAGCTAATAAACAAATCTCCTCGGTAACGGTGCCAAAACCTGTTGTGTGTCAGTTTTTACTTTAATAATAAATAACCACTCGCAATAGCACGAATCTTTGTAGGATAGCACTATAGAGAGGGTGTCGAACCCACAGGGAGATGGGTGTATTATGTTTTGCTTTTAACTAATCTTTATTGGTTTACAGGTAACTGGTTGGATTGATTCATTGGTTGTCACGATTATAAATTGAAATTAAACTAAAATTAAACTAAAGTGATCAGAGAGAGAAAGGTCTTAGGGCTTTGACTTCACCACAACCTTCATACAATGTTTAACTATTTTAACTCTAGGGAGTTAATCAAATTATATTTCAAATGAATTGAACTCAATGACATTCGTTTAGTTCAGTTTTTAAAGAAAGATGTTTTATAAGTTGCAGTTAACTACAACCTATCTGCTGTTAGCACGGACTATCCACTTACCTACTCTAACTACTTTAACTAATTTTACAAACAATCCATATTTCCTAAGCATAGATTATGAAAACATTCATTTATAAAAAACATTGGAACACCATTACATGACCTCCATTCTTATATCTAGCTGGGCTCCGCCAGATACCGTCCAATAAGAATGGGTTAAGAATAGAAAACGAACAGTTATATCTAAAACAAGGCAATAACAATTCAAAAACTATTTAAAACATTAAATCCAATTGAGTTGTCTCAATTGCTCATAGTCATGTAATTAGAAACATAATATATATTAAAAATAACCCAGAGTTAAAATAATCAAACCATAGTACTAGATTGGGTTACATCAGTGCCCTAAGAGAGGAATTAGTTACTCATGATGATGCTGAATATCATCTGTGTTATAGTCATCTCCATCGTCATGGACGGCATTTATCTTCTCAGGGTCTTCACCTTTTAAGGTTATGGAAACCCTAAAAGCCGCCACCACAGTATTAGCCTTCTGAATAATACGAGAAAAAAGGGACTCTTTCTATCAAGGCCTGTGCCTTATTTTATAGAAGAAAATAAAGGTCTGGTGGGCTTTTAGGTTTTTTAGTCCATTTGGAATGAAATACGACTTTGAAAAGAATAATCCCGTAACTTTAAATCTGATCTGTCATGGAAGGCTCGAGCTTTAGGAAGTAGAGCTCGAGCTTTGAGGTTCGAGCTTGAGCTTTGGGAACAAGGCTTGAGCTTCAAAGGATTATTGCTCGAGCTTCGAAGAATAGTGCTCGATCTTCACTTTTACACTTAGTTAAATTTCTTCAACTATTTTCTGAAACATCTTTAACTTCAACACTTGGAATATTTTAGGATTTTTTTCTTTTAACATTGCTTGATCCAAGCTTCATAGGGCTCGAGCTTTAGGTACCAAGCTTGAGCTTTATGTACTCAAGGCTCGAGCTTTAAATGATAGTGCTCGATCCTTGAGGTCTGGCACAAGGCCCTGGGAGCTTGGTTCTTCTTTTAAATCAACTCTTCAAATTTCGACGCCTCATACTCAAGCTTGAGGGCCAAGGCTTGAGCACCCTGAGGTTAGGCTCGAGCACCATTGAGTAGGGCTTGATCTCTGAAGGTACAATACTCGAGCTTCAATGCCTTATTGATTTTTCTTCTTTTTTCTTGTAGGGCTCAAGCCTCTGGACTTCGGCTCGAGCTTTAGTTCTTGAATTTTTCCAAACTTCACCATTTAAGCTCTCGGCTTGCTTTGAATGACCGGTAATGACTTTGTATGATTCGATATCAGTCTTTTCATCATAAAGTCCTGGTTTTAACCGTGTCTCTAGGAAAGTACCTATAAACAAATATTAAACATAAATCAGTCTAACAATGGATTTAAGTATCACTTTGTGCCTTAACATACGTATATTTAGGGGCTCGAATATGCAATATTTAGCGCTCATTAGTCAATTAGACGATTTAAAAGCTAAGGGCTTTATTCGTCCTAGTGCTTTACTGTGGGGAGCACCGGTTCTTTTTGTGAAGAAGAAGGATGGGTCTTTGAGACTTTGCATTGATTATCGCAAGTTGAATCATTCTACGATCAAGAACATGTATCCTTTGCCTAGGATTGATAACTTATTTGATTAGTTAAAAGGATTGACATGTTTTTCGAAGATTAACTTGAGGTCAGGGTATTATCAGTTGAGGGTTAAGGATGAGGATATATCTAAGACTGCTTTCTGTATACGATATGACCATTATGAGTTTCTAGTGATGCCATTTGGTTTGACCAATGCTCTAGTAGCTTTCATGGAATTGATGACCCTTGTATTCAGTGACTATCTTGACAGATTTGTGGTGATGTTCGTTGATGACATTCTCGTGTACTTAGCTTTGAAAGAGGAGCATGAGTATCATTTGAGAGTAGTTTTGCATATCTTTAGGGATAATCGGTTGTACGCCAAATACGAGAAATGCAAGTTTTGCTATCGGAGGTGAAGTTCCTTGGACATGTTGTTTCAGGGGGCGGTGTTTCAGTTGATCCATCAAAAATTGATTCTATGATGGATTGGGAACGTCTGAAGACTATGTTCGAGATTCGGAGTTTCCGTGGCCTAGCCGGCTACTATTGGAGATTTGTTCAGGATTTCTCTCGTTTAGCGGCATCTATGACTCGACTTATCCACAAGGGCGTCAAGTTCATATAGAATGAGGCTTGTGAGTTTGCTTTCTAGGAGTTGAAGGTTAGGTTGACATCGGCTCCAGTTATGATCATACCTGAATGTGGTTTGGGTTATGTGATCTATTGTGATGCATCGTGAGAAAGTTTGGGTTATGTTCTAATGTAGACAGAACGAGTGGTTGCTTATGGGTCTAGACAGTTGAAGACTCATGAGTTGAATTATCCGACATATGATTTGGAATTGGCAGCAATTATCTTTACCCTGAAAGGGTGGAGACATTACTTAAATGGGGAAAATTTTGAGGTTTTCTCCGATCACAAGAGCTTCAAATATCTTTTCTCACAGAAGGACTTGAACTTGAGATAACACAGATGGGTTGAATTCATGAAGGATTACGACTTTGAGTTATAGTATCATCCGGGCAAGGCCAACGTTATGGCTGATGCATTAAGTAGGAAATCACAGGGGATTCTTGCTAGCATTTCCATTTATAGATGAAAGATGTTAGAAGAACTTACAGATCTTGGTTTATGGTTTGAGGATGTTTCACCGACTACTTTGTTTAGCCTTGTGGCTCAATTAGCTCTTGTAAGCAGAGTTATTGAGGTACAATAGGAGGATGGTGAGATGAAGTCCATTCACGCACGGATTTCAGGCGGCAAGAATGTAGAGGGTTGGACCTTGTATTCAGACAGTGGTCTCAGGTACAGGGGGATGATGTTTGCTCCTTTGTCTTGTTGCGATGTTGTTTTTCAGGATTTTCACCATTCTCGACTCGCAGTTCATCCAGGTGGTACGAAGATGTATCACAATTTACAGCGAAAGTTTTTGTGAAAAAGTATGAAGCGAGATGTTTTGCAGTTTGTGGCTAAATGTCTTACTTGTTAACAAGTGAAGGTAGAGCATCAGAGACCGGCGGGTTTGTTACAACCACTACCAGTGGCAGAGTGGAAGTGGGAGCACATTACTATGTATTTCGTGATGGGACTTCTGAGATCCCAGGCAGGGAATGATGCCGTTTGGGTTATAGTTGACAGGTTAACTAAGACGGCACACTTCTTGCCCATGGCAGTGACAGATCATGTAGAGAGACTTAGTGGACCGTATGTGAGGCAGATTGTTAGGCTTCACGAGGTTCCTGTATCCATTATTTCGGATAGGGATCCTCGGTTCACGTTTCATTTTTGGCAGGGCTTTCAGGAGGCTCTTTACATGAGGCTTCATTTTAGCACGGCATTCCATCCTCAAATTGATTGTCAGTCAGAAAGTACCATTCAGATATTGGAAGATATGTAACGGGCTTACATTTTGGATTTTGGGGGTAGTTGGGAGGACTACTTGCCTTTGTTTGAGTTTCCTTACAACAACAGTTACCAGGCCAGCATCGACATGGCACCTTTTGAGGTGTTGTATGGCAGACCTTACAGATCTCCAGTTTGTTAGACCAAGGTAGGTGATACAGTCGCCTTAGGTCTCAATATTATTATTAAATACCATAGAGAAAATTAAGTTAATTCGACAACTGTTGGCTACAGCCTAGAGTAGACAGAAGAGTTATGCTGGCAGAAGGAGGAGATCCTTGTCCTTTGAGGTAAGGTACCATGTCTTTCTTAAGATTTCTCCATGCAAGGGGCTCATAAGATTTCGATAGACGGGTAAGTTGTCTCCTAGGTTCGTTAGACTATTCAAGATTTTGGACCGCGTTGGTGAGGTTGTTTAATGGTTGGCATTACCGCCACATTTGGACAGAGTTCACAACATTTTCCATGTTTCCATGTTGAGAAAGTACGAGCCAGATCCATTACACATGTTATGGTGGATAGATGTTATTGTTGTCGAGGAGGGTCCAGTCCAGATTTTTGACTCTAGAGAGCAGGTCTTATGGACCAAGACCATTCCGTTGGTTAAGGTTTTGTGGAGACATCATTGGGTCAAGGAGGCTACTTGGGAGCTCGAGCAGAAGGTTTGCTCTTAGTATCCAGGTTTGTTCGTGATCTCAGGTATGACTTGATTTCGGGGACGAAATCCTTTTAAGGAGGGGAGATTGTAATGACCTTGTTATTTCCTTTTTTTTTTTTTTTTTTTTTCGGCATTTTTTTTTCTTTATTTATTTATTGTTTATTTCTTTTTCGCGTTACCTTAGGGTTTTGTGCTCAGATTTGATTTCTGACTACACATGCATTCACCGCATATTATTTTGATGAAATGCGTAACTTTACTTTTGTAGAAAAGCATACTACTTGTTACTTTTTCCGTAGGGGTATGGATGTATGGTTTCTTCGGAAACATTTTCATTTCTTGGGGTACTTTGTGTAATTATATTTTTTAGATATTTTGTCTTAGGGACCTTTTTGCAAATATTATTTGAGATATTTTGGGGAAGGACCATTTTGTAATTTTTAGAAAGTGTGACAAGTGTCACACTCCTATTGGACCACTTGTTGGCTTTGCAGTGGAGACACTTGGAAGCCTTGTTTGGTGACAAGTGTTGGGTGTAGATTCACCCACTTGTTGGCCTTGGATTAGGACACTTGGTGGCTTAGGATGTTGGCAAGTGTAGGGCTTTGATTAAGTCATGTGAAGAGGCATAAGATGGTGTCAAATGTAGGCTTAAGATCATAATTTGTGAAGAGGCCTAGGATGTTGACAAATGGAGGGAATGGATGTGTTTGTGTATGAGATAGTGTTAGTTTAGTGTGTTTGGCTAACAAAGTTAGGAGTTAGTGGATTTTCTTGTGATTTTCCTTTCTTCTCCAACCTTTCACCTTGCCTCCATTGAAGCTTCTTGAAACCCTAACCTCTATCCTCTTGATTCAAGCCCCTTCCTCTCACTTTTGGGCTTAGGTCTTGGAAGACAAAACATTCTTCTCATCCACCTCTTCAACAACTTTGCTTGGATTCACCATTTGCTTCCGTTTTCTTAAGGATTCTAGAGATTCTATTCTCTAGCTAGGTAGGGGGTGTATTATGTTTATACTTTAAGTGTATCATGTGTTTTTGTAGTTAATATAAGTTGTATGCATGTTTAATGAAGTTATAGGGTTGTATATAGATGAATCTTAATTTTATCTAATATAAGGTTTCAATTGGAATAAGACTTGTATATGATTAAACTCTTATATAGTTGTAATTTCATTAGTTATAGAAATATACTCTAAAGATTTCATGTATTGCGCTTATAAAGTTATAGTGTATTTCTTGCCTTGATTATGTTGTGAAACCTATACTATATTATTGTCTAAATAGAGGTTTTAAGCTTGCTATGTTGTGAATGGAATTCCTTATTTAGAAACCTTGTGATAGTGTAGTGGATATTGCATTATAAACTTGCCATTTCACATGCCAATGTAGCTTGGAGACTTAAAGCATGGTTGTGTTGGATTACTAATTGTTGGTTGTGCATGGAATATGTTTAATTGCATTGTAGCACTTGTAGTTGTTGGGAAAATTGTTGATTTTGGATACACTTGGGGTAAAGAAACATTGAAATGGCTAGGGTTAGGCCCTAGTGCAGGAGGTAAGAGTTTTCCCCAACTTATAGTGTGCACTTAGATAATTCCTTGAGGGTTAATGCTCGAAATAACTTGTCTTGTCTTGTGTTGTGAGTTCACAATGCCTTGGATTGAAGTGTTATGTAACCGTGCATTTCACTTAGTTTTTATTTCATGATATACATGTTTCTTGAGTCCTAGGTTAATATTTTCCATGTTTATATGCTCCATGTTATCTTGCTTGCTCCATTTAATCTTAACTGCTGAATGTGTGGACATTCTTGCTTAGAAATTGATACGATGTCATCCTAGGGTCTACTTGCCATGAAATTGAAAAATCTTCTTGAGTTTTAGGTTTATGAATGCATGTTGTATCATTTATGCACATCACAGCCTATGCTTGTCCTTTTAATCTCATTTTTGCTCAAATATTTCAAAAGTGACTTTTTCTGCCTTCTATGCCATCATTGCATTGTCTTGTATACCTGAGATTGCTATTGTGCTTTGATCTATTCTGTCTAGATGAGGAATATTGAATGTTAATTTTGAAGCTTTCTTAATCATTTTTTGCACAAGCATGATCCTATTTGTCTATTCTTTGTTTCTATTTGTTTCAGGAATGCTTTATGTTTCCTTATCAGTGTTTACCTTATCATATACCTGTGTACTGATTTATTCTTGTTGTTTTTATAGATGCAGTGCAGACAGAAGACTCTTGCTAGAAAAAGAGTTCCTAGAGCTCCACAGCCTCCTCTATCTCCTGAGGCAAAGTTTTCATCATCTTCATCTTCTATTGCTAAAGCATCTACAACAATAAACTCAGAGCCATCTCTTATGGAGGCACAAGGTCTTATTGTCCAAGCAGTACCTTCTCCCTCTTACTCTGGCAGGAAACTGGAGCCCGATTTTAGATTTGACCGTGATCTATTTTCTGAGTTAGAGCAGACCAAGTGGTCTTATGATGAGCGCACTCGTAGGGGCATCGATGCCATTATGACACTGGCAGACACTGTAGTCTATCCCCGGGTGGTTGCATTGTTCTTCCAGCACCTCCGGTTGGATAAGAATGACAGACTCTTAATGCATACGACTATAGATGGCCAGGATAGACAGTTCTATCCCTGCCATAGTTGCTGCTTGCCGATGCCCCCATCTCTCTCCATTAATTGCTGACTCTGAGGATCCACTATATCCCAGCGCTCCACCTTATCCCTTTGAGATGACCATGCTTGTAACTTTATCTCCACATGCTGCCTTTGAGGGCAATACATTTGCAGACTGGGTTGATATTGATCCCCGATACTGGTTTATAGATTCTGTGCTGCACCTCAATGCCTTTCCTTCTGGCTATGGAACATAGCGGAGAGAGGGGATTTTCTAGGCTCTATACTATTTGAGCCAAGGGTATTGGATTTCTCTTCCTGCTCTCATCTGGGAGCTCATTCACAAGTTTTGGAAAAATCTAATCTTCGTGCATAATTCTAAAGCTGATGTTTAGCCTTTACCATTTGGCCACCTGATTACATATCTGCTGATAGACCAGGGCTATCACTTTAACTCGGACTAGATTCCAGACACTAATGCATAGAGAGCTAGGAGGGCATATGACATTGCCAAATGGACAAAGACTTATAATTCTTGCCTCAAGAACAAGAAGAACAGAGATCAGAAAAGGAAGCAAGATCAAGAGAGAGCCGAGGAGGATGCAGTTGCAGAGGACGTAGCCGATAGATCACCTCTTAGACAAAGGTGTCGCACTACTACTTTTGCATCTACCTCACAGCCAGGTGTACCTCTTGCATTTCAGCAGGCCGACCCCTCTCATGTCCATCCTATAGAGCCGATGCCATAGGCCGACACTCGATCCTTACATGCCAATTCAGATTCTAACTACAGATCTGTTGTCACTCAGCTACATATAGACTTCATTTCCTTCAGAGCTAACATGACCGGGCGGCACAAGGATATTACGAGGTAGCATAATGATTTGGTAAGGAGACATGATGACTTGGTAGGGAGGCACAATGATCTAGTTCGGCGATCTGATGATTTGAGGACAGACATTGTTGAGGTGAGACGCGAGCTTGGGGCATTGCGGACAGGTCTTATGACATTTGTCACTCGACATAGCAAGGAGATCTCTGACATGCTATAGCATATCGCCGATATGATGACACCAGATTCTACTCCCTGATTGCACCATTTTCTTTCTATTACTCATTATCTGCTCTGATACACTGCTATTCTGATACACTGCTATTATTGGGATGTTTTTGACTATTTTGATATTTGCACTGGTTTTGGATATTTTGGATATTTTTGCACTGCACTTGCTATACACTGATTTTTGGATTATGGTTTTGGATTTACTTGCTGTATATGGATTTTTGGATTTTGATATCAATTTTGGATATTTTGAGCTTTACATTACTAGATGCCATGATTTTTGCCCAGTTCTCAGTTTCACCTCTCATTTATTGTAACGACCCACTCCACCACATGGTATGATATTGTCCGCTTTGGGCCTGAGCCCGCACGGTTTTGCTCTTGGGTTTCACCCCAAAAGGCTTCATACCAATTGGAGATGATGCACTTACATATAAGCATTTCACCTTTCTTCTACCCAGGTGATGTGGGACTGTGCACCCGTAGCTCACCAGTGTGGTAGCCTGACAGTGTCTCTCGCACCCGCCCATAAGGTCATCACAATCCACCCCCCTTGGAGGCCCGACGTCCTCGTCGGCACACTTCCGGCTGGGTCAGGCTCTGATACCATTTGTAACGACCCACTCCACCATATGGTATGATATTGTCTGCTTTAGGCCTGAGCCCGCACGGTTTTGCTCTTGAGCTTCATCCCAAAAGGCCTCGTACCAATTGGAGATGATGCACTTACATATAAGCATTTCACATTTCCTCTACCCAGGCGATGTGGGACTGTGCACCCATAGCTCACCAGTGTGGTAGCCTGACAGTGTCTCTAGCACCCGCCCACAAGGTCATCACATTTATATCATTGATGCATATGCTTTGATAGTTGCTAGTGTGATCATTTTAAAACAGGTTTTTGGAATCTTGGTTTGAGGGAGCACCTTCCAATGCTAAACTTCCATTACCGGGTCTTACTTGCTACACCCAATTTGTATACCCTTTCCATTATCTGTTGTTTTTTTGCACATTGAGGACAATGCATAGATTAAGTTTGGGGGTGTGTTGACATATTTTACATGTCGCACTTAGTTTCTATATATGTGATATGATTTAAGAGTCTTGAGCCATAATTTTGATCTTTTGAGGACCATGATACTTAGAATTTAAAAATTGCTTGACTTGAGAGTCCAATACACCTTGTATGCTTTGTGGATGCCATTTAGAAGTAAATTTTTCGAAAGATTGATATCTTGCTTGCATTTGTGGTCCACATCATCCTGATTTTGTGATTATTTTAAGATTTCCTCTAGGATTCTACACTAGCACAGGCGCACACTAGCATTCATTTATGTTGTACATGCTTTATTGACTATTGATTTGGTTATATCCCAATTGAGCTAGTAGTGCATTGAAAGATTTCATTCTTAACAAAGGTGGATAACAAACACTTTTCACTAAGTAGCTGGTATTTTAGCCTCATTAAGCACTGAATTTCTCGCGCCGAAAGGTGGAGGGCCCAAAATTCTAGGTTAAAAAAAAAATAAAAAAAGAAAACAAAATAAAAAGAAAAAGAAGTAAGTTTGCATAAGGAAATAAAAGTGAGGACTTTTCCCAAAAGCTGAGAAGTGGGAAATGATTAGATGGAGGTTGTTTTGATTTGTAGCCTAGTTGATTTGAGCTTGTAAGTCCTTAGGGGTGTTTTAACACCTAATGCCATAAAGCCATCTGGTTTGGGAGTCATTAACCTAATGCTCGACCTTATGAATCGCTAGAAAGCTTAATAGATCAACACATTGCATCATGCTTCCATCTTTGATCCTATTAAAAAAAAAAAATCCGAGTGAAAAGAATAAGTGCACTTAGTTGAATAAAACTTTAATAAAAGATCCATTCTTTGTCTTGATGATCGGTACTAGATTTGTGTGCTAGTTTGAGGCAGGATGTGATCATTTCTTTGGTCGGCTTAGATAGTAACATATTTGATGCCAGTTCACTTAAAAAGGATTCTAGAGTTGTTTTGAATTGCATAATCATTGTTTTGATATATGGAGGACCATACTTGTTTGCTTAGTGTTGAGGTTTTGGAAGATTGCTTGGAAATAGTTGAAAAATTACATACTTGAGGTAGTTTTCTCCCAATGCTTGTTTTGTATGTTGGTGTCTCTTTAGTGAGAAAGAGCTCAATGTTTGTGGTTATCATTTCTAAAAACCCTCATAAGAATTCACTCGTCCACTAGGGGTGACCTAGGGGTTTAAAAGGCTTGTTGCATATGCTAATTAAAATCGTGTTCCCTACGAAAGTGGTGCTATCATTTCATTACTTTCTAGTTCATAGTTACTTAGTTGTTTATTTTTTTCTTTTCTTTGTGGTTCATTGCTAGGGACTAGCATTATATAAGTTTGGGGGTGTGATAAGTGCTCAAATGTGATACATTTTAGCACATAAGTTAGGGTATTTTAATCCAATCATTCTATTTTACTTTCATGTTTTAGTACTTATCTATGTTTTTGTCTATTTCAGGTCAATAAGGTTCAAACAGGCTAAAAAGAGCCTTTTAGCTCAGTTTTGGAGCTAAGGAGAAGACTCGGTAGAAGTCAGGAAAAGTGCACTAAAGGAACTTCGATCGATCGAAGGAAGTTCTGATCGATCGAAGATATCTACAATTGATCGAGATCAAGGTGGTGCCAACTCAATGGATAAGGTTGTCAGGTGTCAAAATATCTTTGCCACGTCAGCTTTAATCAATCGAAGCAAGTGTTGGATCGATCGAAGTCTTGTTTGATCTATCGAAGTGACTGCTGGCAGTGTGCTGTCTAATTCCTGAGCGCGCCCGGACCCTACCAACTTTTGTAACTGCGAGTTTCCATCAATCAAAAGCCTTATTTCTGACTTGTTGCCTAATCAAAGAGGCTTATATTGAAATTAAATAAACCAATTTATATAGTTCATCTAGTTGATATTTTTACCAAATATAGAAATAGTTTTTCTTTCTAGAACTAGGGTTTTGGGGAAGAAAGCAAGGAGGAAGAAGATGGTGCCAACCTTGAAGATAACCCTTGAGGGTTCCATGGCCACTACAATGAGTAGTTAAATTATTCTCTTAGGGCTAGGGATAGCCCCTAGGCTTGTTTCCTAAACCTAGCATTTTGTGATTTTTGTCTATGTATGCTAGAATGAATGTTCATGTGCTTTTCTCTAGATTTTATGAGTTTTACGCATGTCTATGTGGGTTGGAATTATAAATCTAGTGATGGTCAAGGCATAGTGCCTAATTGATTACTCTTGTGGATTATTTGATGGATCATGCTTATTTCTTGATGGATTATGCTACCTCCTTAGCTTAATTAGTTTAATTTTCATGTCATTAGCATAGATGTAGTGTAATTGTTTTAATTTCCTAGATAGGTGGACAATCCATTCTTATTGTTTGATGATCCATACTTAGAAGTACAAGAAGTACATTTCTCTAGATTTTTGTGTGTGCATTAATTGTGGTTTAATTGAATGGTTAATGGTCTTATATAATAGGTTGTGCTAGTCACTTAATTGATTAGACAATCTATGTTTATTTGCCATCCATGCTTAGTTTTCAATTAATGACACACACACATAATTTACAACATGAATTTCACCTTTAATTTACAATTGCTAGTGTTTGGTGAAGTGAAGCTTAGTGGTGAACTCTAAGCCCCAAGCCCTTTCTCTTATACTCTTTTCCCTAATTTCTAGATTGTCATTAATTACATTGTTTTAATTGAACCATTAGTGTAATTCAACCAACCAAACTCCTATTTGATCATTCAACCTACTAATCCAACATTGATTATAGAATACCTTGCAAATCCCTTGGTATGATCCTTACTCACTCTTGCTACGTTAGTAGTTAGTAGTGGTAACGGCTTTTTACAAATTCAAACTTGACCTTGGCTACCAAATCACATAGTTAATTTGGGACATCATAACGGCAAAGTGTTTGTCAACCCTCTCAGATGCTCAATTGAATTATACTATAACTAAGAAAGAGTTGCTAATTATTATCTTTGCCTTGGACAAATTTCATTCCTATCTTCTAAGATCCAAGGTCATTGTCTTCTCGGATTATGCCACCTTAAGGCATTAACTTGCAAAGAAAGATACCAAACCCTGACTCATTTGTTGGATACTCTTACTTCAAGAGTTCAATCTTGAAATTTGGGATAAGAAAGGCACTAATAATGTTATAGCAGACCATCTCTCTTGTCTTCTCATTGAAAAACTTTTGATTTTTCTCCAGTCCATGATTCCTTCCCAGATGAGCAATTGTTTCAGATTTCTCAGAAGTCGCCTCCTTGGTTTGTCGATATTGTCAACTACCTTACTGTTGGGAAACTCCCATCTCAATGGTCTAAGCAAGAAAAAGACTGATTCTTTGCCCAAATCAAAATTTTCTTTTGGGAAGACCTGAAGCTTTTCAAATATTGCCCGAATCAAATAATCCAAAGATGTATTCCTGAAAATGAAGTCCAAAATATTCTGAAATTCTGCCACACTTTAGCATATAGAAGGCACTTCAGTGTTAAGAAGGCTTCATCTAAAGTCCTTCAGTGTGGAAATTATTGGCCTTCATTATTTTAAGGATGCTTACAATTTTTGCAAGATTTGTGAGCGATGCCAAAAGCATGGGGCCATGTCTAAAAGAGACATGATGCCATTGAACCCCATCTTAATTGTCGAGATTTTTTATGTATGGGGAATTGGTTTCATAAGACCATTTCCATCATCTCATGGCCATGAGTACATACTCTTGGTGGTGGATTATGTGTCCAAATGGATAGAGGCCAAGGCAACCAAAACCAATGATCACTCCATGGTGGTCAAGTTCATTTAAACGAACATATTCAGTTGGTTTGGTATACCTAGGGCACTCCTCAGTGACGGAGGATCGCACTTCTGTAATCGCTATCTCAGATATGTCCTTCTAAAGTACTCTATCACTCACAAGGTTGCCACACCTTACCACCCTCAAATGAGTCGTCAAAGTAGAAGTCTCGAATCGGGAAATCAAGAACATTCTTAAAAAGGCGGTTAGGCCGGATCGCAAAGATTGGTCACTGTGACTAAACATTGCGCTTTGGGCTTACTAGACTGCGTTTAAGACGCCTATTGGCATGTCTCTATACCGGCTTGTCTACGGTAAAGCTGGTCATCTCCCGGTAAAATTAGGGCACCGTGCTTTTTGGCTATAAAAAGGTTCAATTTCAATCTAGATCAGGCTATCTCTAACTGAAAATTACAACTCAATGAACTTGTGGAAACCCGAAATGATGGTTATAAGAGTTCTAATATTTATGAAGCAAATCAAAATCATTCCACGATAAGCATATCATTCATAAGACTTTTGCACCAAGCCATAAAGTTTGGCTTTTCAACTCTCGGTTGCGACTCTTTCCCGGCAAACTCCGTTCATGGTGGGATGGTCCATTCCTTGTCACTCTGTCTTTCCTTATAGTGCAATTAAGCTTTAAGATCCAAAGAATGAGAATCTTTTTAAGGTCAATGGCTAGCGGCTTAGGCCCTATATTGATGGCCTAGTTCTGGTTAGAAATGTGGAGACCGTTCTCTTGATGGATCCAATTAATGTGGACTAGTAAGATTCCTATTTCGTCTAACTATCGACATTAAATTTAGAACTCACAAGGAGTATTCTGCTTCATAGTTTTCTCATTCTAAAAAAGAAAAAAAATTCCAAAAATTTGCCTAAGTTTTGACCTCAAAATTAACGCTTTCACGGAAAGGCTCCGATTTCCGTTCTAATGGTTATACTAGGTGTCTCTGGTAATAAATAGGTCTCGGTAGATGTTTCAAATTTTTTTGGGTCCGTCTCGTTAATTAAAATTAAAAAATAAAAAATAAAAAACTGCTTAAATTGCTTCCGAACTATTCGGACGCCACTGCTCTTGGCCACCAAAAATAAATTCAAATCTCCAAATTTTGTGATTTCACGGAATGACTCCCCTTTTCATTCCGAGTGTTCTGGAGGGAATCCTAGAGTGTTTTTAGTATATTTGAGTGTTCCCATAATTTTTCAGCTTCATCCCGACCTCCAAATGGCCATTTTAAAATTCCAGCCAGCTGCAAAATTTGCGTCCAGAAGCCCATCTTTGCGTCCGGACGTCCAATTCCATATTACCGTCACTGCGCGTGCAAGGCCTGTGCTGTGCGCACCTTGACACTTGGTGTTCGAACGTCGCCCGATGCGTCTGGACTCCTAAGCCCAGAAAATGGGCCAAGCCCATTATATCTCTCCTATTTCTTCTATTTTCTTATTTCATTCTTCCATTCCTCTTTTCATTTCGTCCCTTACCTCTCCCAACCTTACTTCCATCAAGCATGCTAGGCCTTTTGAAGAGGTTTCCCCTGCGGTTTGGAGTGACTGACCTTTTGAATATGAAATCAAATTTGCTATCCGTGCGGGATTCAAAAAGCACCCCGGAACGGCTTAGTCAGTCCGGAATCTCAAGGATCGTGGCCTCAATGCTCTCTTCAAGCCGTTCCATGATGTGGTTCATCCCCGTCTTGTTTGCCTATTTTACCAAAATATGTTCTATTCTTATGAGGCGCTAACTGTGTTCACTTCGTTCATCAATGGCCCCACCTTCAAATTCACTTTGGCTGACATTGCTTCTACTTGTGGCTGTCGCATTGAATCGCCATTGGATGAGAATGAGGAGCCTCTATTTGGCCCTTTTCCAGACACAGTTGATTTGGAAGACATTGTGAAAGACATATGCCATAATCAGTTTACAAATCACAAGAACATTTGCACTAGAAAGCCCTACTTGCCATGTTGCATTTGGTTCCTTGATTCCGTACTAGCTAAGAATGACTTTCCCATTGGCCATTATGTGGAGCGCCGGGGCACTTTCCTCAATTCTATCTATTCTGCAGAAACTGGCTCTTGGTTCTCGGTTCCCTCCCTCATTTGGGACTGAATTCTTAAAGTCTATACTGATTTGATTGTGAAACAATCCGAGAAATCCTTAACTTGGGCATTCCAGTTTCCTTATTTGATCACCAAGCTCATTAAATCTATAGGATTTGTTATCCCACGCAATGATGTGCGTGAAACCATAATGGTGAACTATGGACTTACGGATTGGAAGAAGGAACAGCCCAATTGAAGAGGGCTTGGCAGCTGAAAATTAGAGATGTTCCGAATTGGGGTGATAATGTTGATATTGCTATGGAGGATGCCTCTGTCCCTCCTGTTGCTCGATCATCCTCTACCTGCGATGACGTGAGATGACTATGATTCGATTAGCACTCGCATGGACACTTTTCAGTTGCGGGTTGATACTATTGAGGGCTCCCTTTCAACTTATCATAGGGAGACTATGGAGGGGCATCAAGTTTTGTAGGCCATGATCTAGTCGCTTCTTGATCGTGGAGGTGCCGATTCATCTTCTTCTACCCCGATGGATGATTGAACATGCATTTGCTCTGATTCTTTATGCTTTATTTTCTAGTTCTGTTTTTTATATTATTTTAGGCCTTTGGCATGAATTATGGGTGCACCTTTTATGACCACAATTTTGTTTTTGTTTTGTTTTGTTTTGTTTTTGTTTTTTTGTTTTTTTGTTTTTTTTATATTTTTTTTCGTATTAACTTGGTTATAATAAAAGCATGAGTGCTTCCTTTCACATTTGATATCTATACTTTTATACTTGGTGCTTCAGTTCTGTTTTGAAAGATTTTTAGGTCCTAGGGGACGATAGTTGGCATCTCCTCACGGGATTGGTTACATGGCATGTGTTGCTTCACACTTGGTAGTGTTGCACATTTTTCACCCTTATGCTTTCTATTTTGTTTGTCATTTTTGTCTTCATACATTTGAGGACAATGTATTGTGTCTAAGTTTGGGGGTGTTTTGTATGTGACCATTTATATGCATCGTTGTGTATCATTGTCGAATTGGCCAATTTATTTTTTTTTTTTTATTTTTTTTTTTTAAAAAAAAAAACAGAAAGAAAAAATTTGAAAAAAATAATAATAATAAACAAATGATTTCTTGCTTTTGGAACTTGTTGGGGGGAGAAATATGTGATTAATACATCTTGTATGGATGCATGTGATATCAAAGAATGATTAAACTTTGTTAATATGCATGTTTAGATGAAGAAGGTCCATGACGGTTTGTTGCTAAGTTATGCCAAATTGTGTGAGTGTGGTTCAAGTCAAGCCTTTTTGGTCAAATTTAAATTTATAAAAACCACTACTACTACTAATATAGCAAAAGTGAGTAGGGATCGTCCCAATAGATTTGCAAGGTACTATGGAATTGAATTCGGGTTAGTAGGTCGAATGATCAAAAAGAGGTTTGGTTGGTTGAATTAAGCTAATGATTCAATTAAAAACATGAAATTAAAAGCAATCTGAAGATTAAGGTATAGAGAATGAGAGAGAAGTCTTGGGGTATAGAGTTTACCACTAAGCTTCACTTCACTAAACATTTAGAATTTGACAATTTAGGGGGATTTCATGTTGTAAAACAAGTGTGTGTACTATTAATTGTAATACTAATCATGGATGACAAAATAGGCATACATTGTCTAATCAATCTAGTGAGTAGCACAACCTATCAAATTAAGCCATTAACCATTCAATAAGCCCACAATTTATGCACACAAAAATCTAGAGAAATGTACTACTTGCGCTCATAAGCATGGATCATCAAATAATAAGAATGGATTGTCTACCTATCTAGGAATTTATAACAATAACACTACAATTATATTAATGACAAGGAACTTAAACTAATTAAACTAATGAGGTAGTACAATCCATCAAGAAATAAGTATAATCTATCAAACAAACCACAAGAGTAACTAATAAAGTACCATGCCTTGACCATCACTAGATTTATAATTGCAACACACATAGACATGCATTAAACTCATAAAATCTAGTGTAAGCATATGACCATTCATTCTAACATACATAGACAAATGAATAAAAATAAAAGATAAATTAGAATAATTAATCCATACAAATCAAGTAAAAACACAAGATCTATATAATCATAGGTCAAAACATCAATTACAACTAAAATCTCAAAAAATTACAAAGTACTAAAGTTTAGGAGGCAAGCCTAGGAGCTATCTCTAGCCCCAAGAGAAGGATTTAACCAATCATGGTTGTTGTCATTCAACCCTCAAGGGCTTTCTTTAATGTAGGGACCATCTTCTTCCTTTTGCTTTGGTCTCCAAAAACCCTAATCTAGAGAGAGAAAATTATCTAAGAGCTATATATATATATATATATATATATATATATATATATAGCTAAAGTGGGGAGCAAAAGTTGGAGCAAAAAGTTGAACCCTAACAAAATGGTTCAATTTCATTTTTATACAAGACTTTTTGAGAAGGCAACAAGTCAGAAAATATGCCTTTGATTGGTGCAATCTCACAGCTACAAAAGTTGGTGGAGTTCGAGTGTGCTCGGGAATTAAACAGCTCACTGCCAACAGTAGCTTCGATCGATCAAAGCTATCTTCGATGGATCGAAGCTTACTTTGATCGATCGAAGATGACGTGGCAATGATATTTTGACAACTAGCGACCTTATCTATTGAGCTGCCACTACTTTCTTTTCGATAGATCTTAGATCTTTTTGATCAATTTGGAATTCCTTCGATCAATCGAAGACTGTCCAGTGTAGTTTTTTTTACTTTTTCGGATTTTTTTCTTGACTCCAAAAAGGAGCTAATAAGTTCTTTCTAGCTTGTTTGAACCTTATTAACCTAAAATAGACAAAAACACAAATTAGAACTAAAACGGGAAAGAAAGATAGATGAATGAACTAAAATACCCTAGCTTAGGTGCTAAAATGCATCACATTTGATCACTTCTCAGTCCATTTCATGACTTAGATGTATCATCTTTGAGTTTTCATTCTCTAAGTTGAATTAGCATTGCACATGAGCACAACAGAAGCAATTAAAAAAAAAATATATGCATTTTACCCTTCTTTGTATCATAAAAATTGCTGATTTTATGTGATAAGTTGAATGACAGAGTTTTCTTTGCATGGAATAAATAATAACAATAATAATAATAATAATAAAAACAATGTGTTTTTAATAAAATACGTACACTCTCTTAACTTATCAACCGAGTAACCGGACCTCATGCCTCACCAAACATTGAGTGTTCGCATCAAAAGGAAGATGAGTGGGGAGTGTACCATGTGTTGATGGCATATTTGAGTTTGTAGCCTTGCTAACCCGAGTCATTATATCCTTTGGAGTGTTTTTATACTTAGTTCCCTAAGACCATTTGGTTTGAGAGTCGTTGGTTTAACGCTTGCTACATGGGTTAGTTAAAAAGTTTAAGGGACTTAGACATTGCACGGCCATATACAAAAAAAAAAAAAAAATCGAATAAATTTATGATATGATTTTATTTCAAAAGATGAGTCAATGGATTGAAAGCTATGATATGTGCAAGTGAAGGGGACAAAAATGCATATTTTAAAAAAAAATTTAATTCCGATTCATTTTTAAAGGAAGTTAGAGATGAATTCTATTATAGATGAGATATTTAAGCTATGTATATGGATTATGATATCAATGCATGAATGTTGAAAGTTAAAATTGTTTTGAGATGTTATTCCTTCATATACTTGATGTAGTCTTTATAATATTGGTTTCTTCGAGGTTTTATATGTTCCAAATTTAAGAATGAGCTTCGTGCATCTTCATGCACCAGTTTTGTCAATGTTTGTGGGTAGCATTTCTGTTAAAGTTTAAAAGGCTTATTCCATATTCTAAATGTGTAATGACCCGGTCTTTTTCTTCCTTTTTCATTTTCGGCGATTTTCTTTTTTCGTCTTTTTCCTATTTTGTCTTTTCCTTATTCGTCTTTTAGTCATTTTTCATTTTTCCTTGCATAACCTCACTTGTTGTGCTCGGATTTGATTCTGATTTTGTATGCATTCATGATATTTGATTTCCATGACATTGGTATTTTTAGGTTTGTAGAAAAGCATGCTAGTTGCTTACTTTTCTTGTAAAGGGCATGAATGTATACTTTAGTGTAATTATTTCTAATTTTGGGGTTTTAGTGTAATTATGTAAAATAATTAATTTTCATTTTAGGGACCTTTTTGCAATTTATTTTAGAAGATATTTTGAAAAAGGACCATTTTGCAATTTTTGGAAAGTGTGACAAGTGTCACACTCTCATGGAACCATTTGTTGGCATTTGGGTGAAGAGACTTGGCACCATGACTTCTTGATATTTGGAGGGTGGAGATTCACCCACATGTTGGCCTAGAATTGGTGCACATGTAGCCTTTGATTTGTGACAAGTGTGGGCTTGGGATTTAGTCATGGAAGAAACATTGGATTAGTGACAAGTGTAAGCTCAAAATTTAGTCTTGCATTGTGTGTGTGAGAGAGGTAGTGCAAGAACACATAGTGACTGGAGGATTTCTAGCCCTTCCACTCACCTTTTTTACACTTTACCTTCTTCATTTCATTATCTCCCATGAACTCTAGCAAAGACTCCATTAGAGGAAAGCTTAGTATAGAACTTTGACTTCACATTTGGCACTCTTCCACTCACCCTAGACCTTTGACCTTGGGAGAGAAAAGATTCCTCTCACTCTCCTCTTCAATAACCCTAAGCTTGTTTTCCATTTTGTGCTTTGTAGCTTGGATTATAGAGATTCAATTCTCTATTGAGGTAGGGGTGGTTGTATGTTTATCCTCTTGGGTTTAATATATATCGGAGCTTAATATATGTTGATTGCATGCTTTAAAATTCTTATATTTGCATATAAATAGAGATTTTATATGCTTGACTTAGGATTTGTGGATTAAAGCATGTATATGACTATTAAATTGTATAGGTAGGTTATTGTTTAATGATTTGCCTAATACTTGTTATTTCATTGAGGGTTTACGATGAATATCTTGAAATTACTCTTGTGTTGTTATGTAATATAGATTTCATTGAAAGTCTTGTATGTATCACTTGAAATTACTTGTAGGTAAATTACTATATTGCATAATTAGTAATTGTGGCCTACATTAATATTAAATCCATGTGGCATAATGTGTAGTATCGTTAGCTTGCCACTTTAGACATGAAACTGTAGGGCATGGTTTGTGTGGTTTTACCCTACTTGTGCTTGGTAGGTAGTTCATGCATTGAGATTGTATAAATGTCATGAACTTGTTGATTTTTTGGAAGCTTATAAGGATATGAAATGTTTGATGGCTAGAGTTTGGCTCTAGTACGGAGGATAGGAATTCTCCTAAGTCATAGTGCGCACTAGGTAGTACATTGTGGGTCATAATTACCCAAAATAACTTGTATGGTCTCGTGGCCACATATCCTAGTCTTTCCATTACTTGATTTCGCATTACTTTCCAAGTTGTAAATCATGGATTTCTTGTAGCTTGTGATTTGGTAAATCTTAGTTTTAATGTGGTTAGTGTACTTGCTTATGTATACCTGGATGTTACGTGTTTATCGTTTCAACATTTGTATAACTTAAGATGATCCCTTAGAGCACCATGGGAACATAGACGTTAGGTGGAATGCACCCTTGTGATGGTTTATGTTTGGTTAATGTTATAGTTGAAACTATAGGGTATGCGCATGCACCACATCTTACGAGTAACTTGATTACTCACCTTAGTGGTTTGGGTTGTTTTTCAGGTAAAGAGACTATGTTCTTGGAGGCTCATCATCCTTAGAAGCTTTTGAGCTAAATAAAGCATTTTTGTATTTTGACATGCAAGTGTTTAGCAAGCCTTTCTTTAGATATCATATTTTGAATGCCAAGGGTGTATGGTACTTTTGGAGCTTTAGTAGCTTTCTTGATATGTAATGACACTCAAACATTTGCTTTTGACATTATAAACATGTATATAAAAAGGCCAAGAGCCAAGCAAGAGTACTTTTGTACTTAGACACTTTTGGTAACAAAGTTTTGCTTCAAATGTCTTTTAATCAAATTTTGAGGTTTGAGAAGTCAAAATCTTGTAAATGATGTGTATGAGGCCATGGGCCATTGTTTTACATTCATTTACTCATATCAAACTCGTTGACATGTTTACATTCTCAAAACTCATGAAAAATCAGTTTTTCATATCCATTTTGAATTAAAGTATCATGGGATTCAAAGTTGAGGTAGTAGCTTAACACCTTAGGCTTATAGCAGGTTCAGTAGCTGGTTTTCAAGGTGTTTCGGTTGACCAAAACTCCATTTTGGTCGACCAATGTCAAATGGTTCTGCATTTGAACAGTAACATCACATTCCAGTAGTCAAATCAACTGTTCAAAGCTCATTTCGGTCGACCGAAATGAATTGCATCTTTTTTTTCATGATTTCAAGCCTTATCATCTCCATTTTGGTCGTCTAAAACTTCATTTCGGTCGACCGAAATAGCTAGAACCCGAGCCTAGCTTCTGTTGAGTTTCAGCACTAATCTTCCAACTTCAAAGTGTCATAACTTCTCGTTTCTAATCCAAATGGGGTGATTCTTGAGCCTAAACTCAAGGATTTTGTGTCAGATTTCCAATGGTCCCAACCTCATTCTCAAATTCTAAACACAGTGGGAGTTATGTATGTTTTAGTGAAGTAGTGTCAGTTTTCACTTCAACCGGGACGGGGCATTTTGTGGGATTCTTAGCCAATGTTCATGGAACCTCTTGGAATGTTTTAAAATGATTAGATTAGGTTTTATTCACATTGTTTGACTTGTTTAGAGTCAAGTTTCTCCTTTTAATTGTGAATTGACCTTTTTGCCCCTTGGATGACGAATTTTGTCCTTTTTGACCCTTATATCCGTCTTCGTTCTCTTTGAGCTTTGTGAACTCCTGGCTGGTCACATTTGTGTCTTAAGAGTGACTCTTACCTCTTAAGACCTCGGTTTACCTTTTGCTTCCGCATTTCGGATCCGTTATTAGATTAATTTTCAATTTATCACTGACGCACCGGGTTGAAAAACTTGGGCCGTCACAAGTGGTATCAGAGCTCCTAGGTTTGAATACCTTAGGACGATGGGTTTTGGGTGTATATCATGCTTTTTTTTGATATACTTTGAGGTATTCACATGCTTTTAATTACATATTTTGGCATTATAACATGTTTAGGTATTTCTTGATAACACGCTTAGTAGTATGACATGTCTTGATGCTTATATGTTTATGTGGTTAAGAGCACATTTGTTTGACATGTATGCTTATCTGCTTAAGTGCTTAACTGTTTAGGAAGTTTTCGTTAATTGTTTTAGCATGACAGTATGTTGCATATCTTGTCTTGGTTTGTGCTCCGTGCATTCATAGTGTGAGTTGCACTTGGTCATAATAACTTGTGTTATTGTTGACCTCATTTCTTTTGTGCGTTTAGCATCATGGTTGTCACGTGTGGAGAATCTTCACGTCAGGGCACTAAGGAGCAGGTAGCTGACACCGAGTTTACGAGGGGTCCAGGGAGGCCCAGGATTCCAGTTCATGGCACGGATGCTAATCCGTCGCGGGCACCGACTTACGAGGAGCGGGTTGCTCAGGGAATCAATCAGGGGATTACTTAATCCCTACAGGAGTTGATACGCAGGCAGGTGGCAGGGATACAGATTCCGGCACCGGCACCGGCACCAGTAGTCAATGAGGCACTAGAGTACTTTATGCGACTACAGAGGGTCAAGATTGATCCATTTGTAGGGAGTTCAGATCTGCTAGTCTCAGAAGCTTGGTTGGACTTTATGGTTCGCAAGTTAGATAGTATGGTGATACCCACGGACAGGTTGAGGATTTCCTTGATTGCTTCTTTGTTTATGGGGGATGCAGATATTTGGTGGAGGTCTATGACCAATGTTCATAATGTTGAGTTGATGACTTGGAATGAGCTGAGGGGTTTATTTTTTGAGCGCTTCTTTCCTAGGGCTATGAGGCGGGAGATAAGGATATAGTTCGCAGGTCTTTATTAGTGCACTATGAGTGTCATTGAGTATGAGACACGATTTACTTCTCTCTCTCGTTATGCCGAGGATATGGTAGTGACCGACGAGGCCAGGGCAATGAAGTTTTAGGATGGGCTACATCTTGACATTAGGCCACGGGTCTCAATTCTTGATCTGAGAACTTACAGAGAAGTGGTCCAAAGGGCTATGCTAGCAGAGGCAGAGGAACGGGATCAATTACGGATCAGGGGTTCATAGAAGCAGTCTCGCGGTGACATTCCGTCATCTTCCGGGAGCCAGTGAAAGAAGGCTAAGGCCGGGGTTAGTTCACGTACTCAGGGACAGTCACAGCAGGCTCGGTCTTTATCTGCAGTTCCAGTATCTTCGGGGTCGGCCCGAGGAGTGATTTGTCACCATTGTCAGCAGCCGGGGCATATCAAGCCTTGCTGCACACAGCTTCAGGCACAGGCCAGTCAGTCACAGGCTAGTAAGCCTACAGCTTCGACGAAGGGAGTTCGCGGAGCTTGTCATTATTGCAAGCAACCAGGTCACTTCAGAAGAGAGTGTCCAAAATTACAAGGCGGGACACAGAGTGGCATAGGTTTACAGGTCGTACCAGCATAGTCTACAGTGGTTCAGTCTGGTTTCAGAGTTCCTCAGGCACCACAGCCAGTGGCGCCAGTTGGCATTTATCCAGCCAGGGGTTCTACACCTACTGCTTTTACACATCAGTCAGGCTATCAGGGCAGTTCACAGCAGGTCTCAGGGACTCAGGGACGAGCCTATGCTCTTCCACAAGCAGATGCTTTCGCCGGCACCTCTTCAGTTCGAGGTATCTTTCCAGTTTTCAGTTCTTGGGCACGAGTTCTTGTTGACACGGGTGCATCACATTCTTTCATTTCTGTATCATTTTCACATTCATTGGGTCTGGAGGTCACACATCGAGACAGCTTTCTCTGTGTTGACACACCAGTAGGGGGTCCAGTGTCTTTCGATCGTGTTTGTCGGGGTTGTGCTATTGAGATAGCTGGGTGGACCTTAGAGTTCGATTTCGTTGTTCTCGATATGACGGGTTTTGATGTCATTCTTGGGATAGATTGGTTATCATTCTTTTGGGCTACGATCGATTACTTCCGCGGGAGGGTGACCATTTGTACTCCCAAGGGAGATTGTTTTCATTTTGTGGGAGATCGGAGTGATTCCCACCCGGCTATGGTTTTCAGCATTGGTGACTGGAGTCGCCACAGATCCTACTTGGCTAGTTTGCTAGTTAACGAGGATAGTAGTTTGGGTCGTGTTTTTTTGGCAGTGGTTGAGGATTTTGTTGATGTGTTTCTAGAGGAACTGACAAAGTTACCTCCTTTAGGGGAAGTTATTTTTGCCATTGATGTCATTCCCGGTACAGCACCCATCTCCATGGCATCATACCGTATGGCACCGACAGAGCTTGATGAACTAAAAGGTCAGTTGGATGATTTAAAAGCTAAAGGCTTTATTCGTTCTAGTGCTTCACCATGGGGAGCACTGGTTCTTTTTGCGAAGAAGAAGGATGGGTCTTTAAGACTTTGCATCGATTATCGCAAGTTGAACCATGCTACGATCAAGAACAGATATCCTTTGCCTAGGATTGATGACTTGTTTGATCAGTTGAAAGGAGCGACATGCTTTTCGAAGATTGATTTGAGGTCAGGATACTATCAGTTAAGGGTTAAGGATGAGGATATATCTAAGACCGCTTTTCGTACACGGTATGGCCATTATGAGTTTCTGGTGATGCCATTTGGTTTGACCAATGCTCCAGCAGCTTTCATGGACTTGATAAACTGTGTATTCAGTGACTATCTTGACAAGTTTATGGTGGTGTTTGTTGATGACATTCTCGTGTACTCAGCTTCGAGGGAGGAGCATGAGTATCGCTTGAGAGTAGTTTTACAGATCCTTAGGGATAACCAATTGTATGCCAAATTCGAGAAATACGAATTTTGGCTACCAGAGGTGAAGTTCCTTGGACACGTCATGTCAGGGGGTGGTGTTGCAGTAGATCCATCGAAGATTGAGTCTGTGATGGACTGGGAGCGTCCGAAGACAGTGTTTGAGATTCAGAGCTTTCTTGGCCTAGCTGGCTATTACAAGAGATTTGTTCGGGATTCTCTCGTCTAGCGGCACCTATGACTCGACTTACTCACAAGGGAGTCAAGTTCATATGGAATGAGGCTTGTGATTTTGCTTTTCAGGAGTTGAAGGTCAGGTTGACATCAGCTCCAGTTTTGATCATACCTGAACGTGGTTTAGGTTACGTGGTCTATTGTGATGCTTCGCGAGAAGGTTTGGGTTGTGTTCTGATGTAGATTGAACTGGTGGTAGTTTATAGGTCTCGACAGTTGAAGACTCATGAGTTGAACTATCTGACACATGATTTGGAGTTAGCAGCAGTTATCTTTGCCCTGAAAGGCTGGAGACATTATTTGTACGGGGAGAAATTTGAGGTTTTCTCCAATCACAAGAGTCTCAAATATCTCTTCTCTCAGCAGGATTTGAATTTGAGACAGCACAGATGGGCTGAGTTCATGGAGGACTATGACTTTGTGTTACAGTATCACCCGGGGAAGGCCAATTTGGTGGCCGATGCATTGAGTAGGAAGTCATGGGGTACTCTTGCTAGCATTTCCATTCACAGATGGAAGATGCTAGAAGAGCTTGCAGATCTTGGTTTGCAGTTGTACGAGGATGTATCACCAGATATTTTGTTTAGCTTTGTGGCTCAACCGGCTCTTGTTAGCAGAGTTATTAAGGCACAACAAGAGGATGGGGAGATAAAGTCCATCCACGAGCAAATTTCAGGTGGCGGGAATGTAGAGGGTTGGACCTTACATTTAGACACTGGTCTCAGGTACAGGGGAAGGATATTTATTCCTTGGTCTTGTCGTGACGTTGTTCTTTCAGATTTTTACCATTCTCGACTCGCAGTTCATCCTGGTGGTACGAAAATGTATCACAATTTGTAGAGACAATTTTGGTGGAAAGGCATGAAACGGGATGTTTCTCAGTTCGTGACTAAATGCCTTACTTGTTAACAAGTGAAGGCAGAGAGCATTAGAGACCAGCAGGGTTGTTGTAACCATTACCAGTGGCAGAGTGGAAGTGGGAGCACATCACTATGGATTTAGTACCGGGACTTCCGAGATCCAAGGTAGGGAATGATGTCGTTTGGGTCATTGTTGATAGATTGACTAAGACGGCTCACTTTTTGCCTATGGTAGTGACAGATGACGCAGAGAGGCTTAGTGAACTGTATGGGGGGCAGATTGTCAGGCTTCATGGGGTTCCTGTATCCATTGTTTCGGATAGGGATCCCAGGTTCATGTCTCACTTTTAGAAGAGTTTTCAGGAGGCTCTTGACACAGGGCTTCATTTCAGCATGGCATTCCATCCTCAGACTGATGGTCAGTTGGAGCATACCATTCAGATATTGGAAGATATGCTATGGGCTTGCATTTTGGATTTTAGGGGTAGTTGGGAAGACTACTTACCCTTGGTTGAGTTTGCCTACAACAACAGTTACCAGATCAGTATTGGAATGGCACCTTTTGAGGCGTTGTATGGCAGACCTTACAGATCTCCAGTTTGTTGGACCGAGGTAGGTGATATAGTTGCCTTGGGTCCCGATATTGTCTTTAAGACTACAGAGAAGATTAAGTTGATTCGGTAGTGGTTGGCTACAGCTCAGAGCAGACAGAAGAGTTATGCTGATAAGAGGAGGAGATACTTGTCTTTTGAGGTAAGGGACCACGTCTTTCTCAAGATTTCTCCACGAAAGGGACTTCTGAGATTTCGGCAGATGGGCAAGTTGTCTCCTAGGTTCATTGGACCATTTCAGATTTTGGAGCGCATCGGTGAAGTTGCTTATCATTTGGCATTGCCGCTAGACCTAGATAGGGTTCACGACGTCTTTCATGTATCTATGTTGAGAAAGTACGAGCCTGATCCATCGCATGTTTTATGGTGGACAGATGTTGTTATTGATGAGGATGCGACCTACGAGGAAGGTTCGGTCTAGATTCCTGATACACGGGAACAGGTTTTGTGGACCAAGACCATTCCATTGGTTAAGGTCTTGTGGAGACATCACGGTGTTGAGGAGGCTTCCTGGGAGCTTGAACAGGAGGTTCGCTCTCGGTATCCCCATTTGTTCTTTTTTTCAGGTACGACTCGATGTCGAGGACGAAATCCTTTTAAGAAGGGTAGGTTGTAATAACCCGGTCTTTTTCCTCCTTTTCCATTTTCTGTGATTTTCTTTTTTTGTCTTTTTCCTATTTTGTCTTTTCCTTATTTCGTCGTTTAGTCGTTTTTTATTTTTCCTTGCATAACCTTACTTGTTGTGCTCGGATTTGATTTCGATTTTGCATGCATTCATGATTTTTGATTTCCATGACATTGGTATTTTTACTTTTGTAGAAAAGCATGCTAGTTGCTTACTTTTCTTGTAAAGGGTATGAATGCATACTTTAGTGTAATTATTCCTAATTTTGGGGTCTTAGTGTAATTATGTAAAATAATTATTTTTCATTTTAGGGACCCTTTTGCAATTTATTTTAGAAGATATTTTGAAAAAGGACCATTTTGCAATTTTTGGAAGTGTGACAAGTGTCACACTCTCATGGAACCATTTATTGGCATTTGGGTGAAGAGACTTGGCACCATAACTTCTTGACATTTGGAGGGTGGAGATTCACCCACATGTTGGCCTAGGATTGGTGCACATGTAGCCTATGATTTGTGACAAGTGTGGGCTTGGCATTTAGTCATGGAAGAAACATTAATTAGTGACAAGTGTAAGCTCAAGATTTAGTCTTGCATTGTGTGTGTGAGAGAAGTAGTGCAAGAACACATAGTGACTGGAGGATTTTTAGCCCTTCCACTCACCATTTTTACACTTTACCTTCTTCATTTCATTATCTCTCAGGAACCCCAACAAAGACTCCATTAGAGGAAAGCTTAGTATAGAACTTTAACTCCACATTTGGCACTCTTCCACTCACCCTAGACCTTTGACCTTGGGAGAGAAAAGATTCCTCTCACTCTCCTCTTCAATAACCCTAAGCTTGTTTTCCATTTTGTGCTTGGTAGCAAGGATTATAGAGATTCAATTCTCTATTGAGGTAGGGGTGATTGTATGTTTATCCTCTTTGGGTTTTATATATATCGGAGCTTGATATATATTGATTGCATGCTTTAAAATTCTTGTATTTGCATATAAATAGAGATTTTATATGCTTGACGTAGGATTTATGGATTAAAGCATGTATATGACTATTAAATTGTATAGGTAGGTTATTGTTTAATGATTTGCCTAATACTTGTGATTTCATTGAGGGTTTATGATGAATATCTTGAAATTACTCTTGTGTTGTTAAGTAATATAGATTTCATTGAAAGTCTTGTATGTATCACTTCAAATTACTTGTAGATAAATTACTATATTACATAATTAGTAATTGTGGCCTACATTAATATTAAATCCATGTGGCATAATGTGTAGTATCATTAGCTTGCCACTTTAAACATGAAACTGTAGGGCATGGTTTGTGTGGTTTTACCCTACTTGTGCTTGGTAGGTAGTTCATGCATTGAGATTATATAAATGCCATGAACTTGTTGATTTTTTGGAAGCTTGTAAGGATATGAAATGTTTGATGGCTAGAGTTTGGCTCTAGTACGGAGGATAGGAATTCTCCTAAGTCATAGTGCGCACTAGGTAGTACCTTGTGAGTCATAATTATCCAAAATAACTTGTATGGTCTCATGGCCACATATCCTAGTCTTTCCATTACTTGATTTCGCATTACTTTCCAAGTTATAAATCATGGATTTCTTATAGCTTGTGATTTGGTAAATCTTAGTTTTAATGTGGTTAGTGTACTTGCTTATGTATACCTGGAGGTTACGTGTTTATCATTTCAACATTTGTATAGCTTGAGATGATCCCTTAGAGCACCATGGGAACATAGACGTTAGGTGGAATGCACCCTTCTGATGGTCTATGTTTGGTCACGTTATAGTTGAAACTATACGGTATGCGCATGCACCACATCCTACGAGTAACTTGATTACTCACCCTAGTGGTTTGGGTTGTTTTTCAGGTAAAGAGACTATGTTCTTGGAGGCTCATCATCCTTAGAAGCTTTTGAGCTAAATGAGGCATTTTTGTATTTTGACATGCAAGTGTTTAGCATGCCTTTCTCTAGATATCATATTTTGAATGCCATGGGTGTATGGTACTTTTGGAGCTTTAGTAGCTTTCTTAATATGTAATGACACTCAAACATTTGCTTTTGACATTATAAACATGTATGTAAAAAGGCCAAGGGCCAAGCAAGTCTACTTTTGTACTTAGACACTTTTGGTAACAAAGTTTTGCTTCAAATGTCTTTTAATCAAATTTTGAGGTTTGAGAAGTTAAAATCTTGTAAATGATGTTTATGAGGCCATGGGCCATTTTTTTTACATTCATTTACTCATATCAAACTTGTTGACATGTTTACATTCTCAAAACTCATGAAAAATCAGTTTTTGACATCCATTTTGAATTAAAGTATCTTGGGATTCAAAGTTGAGGTAGTACCTTAACACCTTAGGCTCATAGTAGATTCAGCAGCAGGTTTTCAAGGTTTTTCGGTTGACCAAAACTCCATTTTGGTCAACCAATGTCAAATGGTTTTGCATTTGAACAGTAACATCACATTCCAGTAGCCAAATCAATTGTTCAAAGCTAATTTCGGTCAACCGAACCCTTATTTCGGTCTACCGAAATGAATTGCATCATTTCTTCATGATTTCAGGTCTCAGCATCTCCATTTTGGTCATCCAAAACTTCATTTCGGTCGACCGAAATAGCTAGAACCCGAGCCTAGCTTTTGTTGAGTTTCAGCATTGATCTTCCAACTTTATAGGGTCATAACTTCTTTGTTTCTAATCCAAATGGGGTGATTCTTGAGCCTAAACTCAAGGATTTTGAGTCAGCTTTCCAATGGGACCAATAAAATTCTCAAATTCCAAACACAGTGGGAGTTATGTATGTTTTAGTGAAGTAGTGTCAGTTTTCACTTTAACCGGGACGGGGCATTTTGTGGGATTCTTAGCCAATGTTTATGGAACCTCTTGGAATGTTTCAAAATGATTAGATTAGGTTGTATTCACCTTGTTTGACTTGTTTAGATTCAAGTTTCTCCTTTTAATTGTGAATTAACCTTTTTGCACCTTGGATGATGAATTTTGTCCTTTTTGACCCTTGTTTCCGTCTTCGTTCTCTTTGAGCTTTGTGAACTCATGGAGGGTCACATTTGTGTCTTAGGAGTGACTCTTACCTCTTAAGATCTTGGTTTATCTTTTGCTGCCGCATTTCAGATCCGTTATTGGATCAATTTTCAGTTTATCACTGACGCACCGGGTTGAAAAACTTGGGCCGTCACAAAATGCAATTGTCATTCCTATGAAAGATGAGTTGTTTTATTTTTGTGTTGTTAAGGGACTAACAAAATGCAAGTTTGAGGGTGTGATAAGTGATGCTCTTTGAGTGGTGTGGGCTTTTAAAAATGTGTCAAGTGTGCATCAATGAATACATATTTATAAAACTACTTAACACTAATACAATGAAGTATAGTGAAAAAGGGATTGCCCATAGGGATTTGAAGGTACTTGGAATTAAACTTTGAGTCATAGGTCAAAAGATTGAAAAGAGTTTGGTTTGGTTTGTTACTCTAATGTTCAAGTAAAATTAAGTAATATAAAGCAAATTAAAGCTAATAGAGTAGAGTTTAGAAAATAGGAGAGGAGTCTTAGGGCATAGGAATTAACACTGAGCTCGTTCACTAAACCACAAGTCTTCATCTAATTGGAGAAAAATCATATTGTAAACTAAATGTGTGCTACAAATTGCAACAATGAGCATGGATATCAAATTCAAGAATGAATTGTCTACTTAACAACAAGTAAACTAGGATGTAGCACAACTCATCAAGTCTAAGCATAAACCATCCAATTAATCCACAATTGTAGGACATATTAATCTAGAGAATCATACAACTTGTAACAATAAGCATGGATTATCAAATTCAAGCATGGATTGTCTACCTATCTAGGAATTTGAATGTAATTATACTACAATTAAACTAAGATAATGAAATTAAAGCAATTAAACTAAAGGTGTAGTAAAATCTATCAAGCATAAGCATAACCCATTATATTAATCAACAAGTGTATCCAATAAAAACCATGCATAGCCATCACTAGATTCTCAATTAATCACAAATAGACATGCAATTAACATAAAAAAACTAGTGTAGAGACCTAATCCTCAATTAATCACATATAGACATGCAACCAATCTAGAGAATTAATAGGAAGAATTCAACCATAGAAATCATAGGAAAAACCAAGTTTCATATATTCACAAGGGCGATAGCTTCCCCGAAAAGACAAAGAAAAGGGTTTTGATTACAAGCTTAGGACTCATCCAAGCCCTAAGGAGAAGTCTAGCCACTCACGGAGAAGGTGGATGTGATTATGGTACCCTCAAGGGCAATAGCTTCATCTTTTTACCCTTAGTCTTCTTGGTAGAAACCCTAGAGATTTGGATGTTCTTCTTTAAAACCCTAATTCATCTTTCTAACTTTCTCTCTTTAGAAAATATTGAAAACTAGCTAACAAATGACATAATGGCTAACCATATGAAAAAATGTCTAACCCCTACAAAAGTGGTCCAATTCCCCTTAAATATAAGCTCCTTGGAGTGCAAAACAAGTCAGAAGTAAGCCTCTAAAGGATCCAATCCCATAGCCATTTTGGTAGGTGAAGATCAGGCGAAGTCAGGAATAGAACAGTTTGCTGCCAGCTAATCACGATCGATCATGAAATTCTGCGACTGATCGTGAAAATCTGCGATCGATCATGCTGATGTGGCAGTGTTATCTTAACAATTGGCTGCTCTATTTGCTGAGTTGGCGTGGCTATGAATGATGATGTAGCCTGTGATTGATCGTGGAATGCTGCGATCGATCGTGAATGCTCCAGGGCAATTTTCTGAACTTCTTTTGGATTTTCTGCTTGACTCCAAAAAGGCTTTAATAGACTATTTTTAGCCCATTTAAGCCTTATTGACTTAAAATAGACAAAAACACAAATTAGAACTAAAATGGAAAAATAAAGATAGATAAAGGGACTACAATACCATAACTTAGGTGCTAAAATGTGCAACATTTAAGCACTTATCACGCCCCCAAACTTAGATATTGCTAGTCCCTAGCAATGAACTACGAAGTAAAAAGGAAATGAACAACTATACAACTATGAACTAGAAAGTAATAAAAGGATAACCCCATTTTCATAGGGATCACGGTTACATTTAACATATACAACAAGCCTTTTGAATCCCTAGTGGAAGAGTGAAGTCTCGTGAGGGTTTCCAGAAATGATACCCATAAACATCAAGCTCTTTCTCACTTAAGAGGCACCAACATTTCAAACTAGTATTGAAAGAAAACTACCTCAAGTATGCCATTTTTCAACCATCTCTAAGCAATTTCCAATATTCCAACAAGAAGTAAGCAAATATGGTCCTCTACACATCAAGCAAGATAATCTTGCAAATTAAATAAACTCTAGCATCCTTTTGAGTGAACCAGCATCAAATATGTTGTTATTTTAGCAAATCAATGAAATGGGCACCTTTTTATTCAATTTATTTCCAACATGCTCTCTTTTTCTTTTTCTTTTTTTATTTTATTTTATTTTATTTTGTTTTATGGGATCAAAGATAAGAGTCCGGTGCAAGTAGTGATCTCTTAAGATCTCTAGAAGATCCATGTAACGAGCGTTAGGCTAATAACTCCCAAACCGTACGGCTTTAGGGCATTAGGTGTAAAGACACCCCTAAGGACTTACAAGCTCAAATCAACTAGGCTACAAATCAAAACAACTTTCATCATGTCATTTCCCTACTCCCCACCTTTGGTGAGAAATGCTCACTTTTCTTTTATTTTATTTTATTTATTTATTTATTTTTTAACTATTGTGTGGGCCCTTCACTTTTCGACACAAGAATTCAATGCTTAATGATGTAAGAATCCCGGCAACTCGGTAAAAGAGTTTGTTATTAGCATGCAAGGTCATCTTGTCAAGAATGAAAGCTTTCAAAACCTACTATCTCAATTGGGATATAACCAAAACAATGATCAACTAAGCATATACCCGATAAATGAATGCTAGTGTGCGCTTGTGCAAATATAGTACTCTAGAATCTCAAAGCATTCTCACAAACAAGATGATATGGACCACAAAAGCAAGTATGAAATCAAACTTTTGAAAAATTTGCTCCTAAATGGCATCCAAAGGCATACAAGGAGTATTGAACTCTCAAGACAATAAATTTTTTAATTCAATGGAGTATAGGCCTCAAAAAGTCAAAATTATCTCTAAACTCTAACATCATATCACATGCATAGAAAATACAGTGCAACATGCTAAAACACCCCAAACTTAATCTGTGTATTGTCCTCAATGTACAAAGAGAATGACAGAAAGTGGAAAGATTATACCAGATGGGCATAACATACAGAACCCGGTAATGGAGTGCTCAAGTATTGGAAGGTGTACCCCCAAACTTAGATTCCAAAAACCTATCTGAAATGGTCACACTAGCAACTATCAAGGCATATGCATAAAGTCATAAAATGAGAGAGAGAATGGAGAACTGTGACTGAGTGGGTAGAAAAATCATGCATATATCGATATCAAAAAATATCCAAGACAAACAACCAACACATGTATCAAATAGTATATATCCCAAAAATAGTAATGTAGCAAATAGTATCTGAGTAGATAAATGAATGAGTAAGAGAGAGAGATGATGGAATCATGGAGTAGCATCAGGCAGCGACATAAGCATGTCTGTGAGGTGCTTAATCATGTCTGTAACTTCTTTGCGGAAGCTAGTCAAAGTATGATGCACCTCTCTATGAAAATGAGTGATGTCCCTCCTCACATCTGTCTAACCTTTCTTTAGGTCGTCAACTCACTGTCTCATCTAAGCTCTGAAAGGTCTACCTGGAGCTGGGTCAGATCTCCCCTAAAGCTAGGATCAGAACTGGCATGCTGAGATGATTGGCTCGTACGAGACATTGGGGGTGGAGGCAAAGCTATAGATGATCCCGGCTGAAACTGGGATGGGATGAGAGGCTCCTACTGCTGCTGAGATGTGGAAAAGGTGCGCTGTCTAGTCCTGGCACCTTAAGTGGAGGGAGATCCATCCTGTGAAACTACAGATCTAAGCCTCTTCTTCTCAGTTATTTTCAGGCTCGTCTGAATAGCATTATAGCTCTTCTTCCAACTGGAGGCATTTTACTTCTTACTGGGTTCCAGTGGCTCTTCTTTTGGGTCGAATGGGAAGTTCTAGTCTTCTAGAAGCTGAGTGATCAAATGACAAAAGGGAAGAGACCAGGCTTTGGCTTTTCCATTCTGCCTGAGCACTAAATTATCCCTGTACTTGGGGAAAACACTCCATATAACTGACAGAATTGAATGCCAACATCATTTATGAACACTATAAAGGGCCCTCAAAAACTCCATCCGCCTCTGTATTTTATGCCCTGATGGAAGGACATTACGGTATAGCACCATATCAATGAACCATAACCGCGGTAGAATATTAACCCACTTTGCAAAAGAGTTGCCCAGATAGGCTGTGTGAGGAGAGAGAGATGTAACCATGTCCTCATCTGAAGGATACTCTGTGAGAAGAGGATAAGGTGGCTGCTATGCATACATGGTTGCTGGAAGGAGGTGGGGTCACTTGCAGGCTACCTCAATAGTAGCAATGGAAATGATAATGTCCTACCTATTCACTGTGGTATGTAAAATCTTTGGATTTGTGTTATACCTACTAAGGTGCTGGTAGAACAAAGTTACCAACCATGCGTACACCTTGTCATTCACTGGCGTTAGAATAGAAACAATGTACGACGGGTGATCTTGTCGTATCCCTACTGGGTCTGCTCAGACTGAGAAAAGAAATGTGTATCGAAAGCATACTTGGGATCCCATCCTCTCTCTAAAAAGAATGCATCTGGCTTTGCTTTGACTATGGGATTTATATAATATGCACTAGAGGAAGCACTAGATGATGACAGAGTGGAAGAGGATGATCTTACCTCTACAGACTCAGAAGAAGAATTCCTCTCTGGAGAGGGATTGAGCTGTACATGCAGAATGGGTCTCTTTCCTTTTCGAGCAATAAACTTCCTTCTGGGCATAGTATGGAAAAATAACATATAGGTGTTAGTGTACAGTTCCAGAAATGAGATAAGAATTGAAAAGAAAACACAAAGCATGCTTGAATCAATTAGAAACAGAGAACAGATAAGAATGAGCATGCTTGTGCAATAAATTATCAAGAAGACTTTAAGAATAACATTCAAACCATTTTTTGACAATTTAGAACTAACACATGCTTCAATTTGTAAGAATGGATCAGGGCACATTTAAACAATCTCAAGCATGCAAAATGGTGCATTGGTAGTAAAAGAGAACACAAAGTCACTTTCTGAAATTTTTGTAAGCATGTAACCAATGTGACAAGTCTAGGGTGTGATGTGCACAAAGTATGCAATATGAGTTCACAAACCTAAAACTTAAGAGATTTTGCAATTTTCAAGCATGTAGACACTAGGATGATAGCTATCATTTCCTAAGCAAGGATGTCTACAATTTTTAACATGAATTCCAATGGAGCAATTATGGTGACGCAATGTGAAAAAGTCATGGCAAAGTGGTCACGACCGTCACGATGTGCCAAAATTTGTGCAATAGTGAGTGTGATTCAAGAAAGCCTTTTTGGTTAAGTTTAAATTTATAAAAGCCACTACCACTAATATTACTAACATAGCAAGAGTAAGTAAGGATCGTCCCAAGGGATTTGCAAGGTACTTCGGAATTAATATCGGATTAGTAGGTCGAATGATCAAAGAGGGGTTTTGTTGGATGAATTAAACTAATGATTTAATTTAAAATTTGCAAATTATGATTAATCTAGAGATTAAGGCGAAGAGAATGAGAGAAAGGTCTTAGGGCATAGAGTTCAGAACTAAGCTTCACTACACTAAACATTAGCAATTGTCAATTTAAGGGGGTTTCATGTTGTAAAACAAATGTGTGTGCCATTAATTGAAATACTAAGCATGGATGGCAAATTAAGCATAAATTGTCTAATCAATCTAGTGAGTAGCACAACCTATCAAACTAAGCCATTAACCGTTCATTAAACCCACAATTAATGCACACACAAAAATTTAGAGAAATGTACTACTTACACTCATAAGCATAGATCATCAAACAACAAGAATATATTATCTATCTATTGTTGTGAGATTTATTTGTACCACTCGCAAGTGCATGAATCTTTGCAGATAGGGCTTACTTGTAACGGTGGCGTACCCAAGGGACTTGTATAAATTAAGTTTGTCAATAGATTTTTTAAATTCCAAATTAACTTGAAAGTAGGATAATCGAATTGTGATGATTAATTCTAAATTAACTAAGTAGAAAAATAAAATAAACTAAAGAACAATGATTAAATATGATGTAGAAAATAAAGAAAGAGAACTAGGGGAATGACTTCACCACTAACGTCACACCACTAGTTAATTGCATCAATTTATTGGAGATATATGGTATAACATGCACAGAGAATAAATCATGGCTACAAGCACATATTAATTTAGCTAGAAAATAATATAATTTAAAGCTAAGCATGGAAATTTTTTATTTTTTTACCTATCTACCTATCTACTTTACTCTAGGGTGTAGCATGGTCTATTTTTTTTTAGGCATAATCCATCAAATCTCTAACATTATATTCAGAGAAATACCATTTTGTAATCATCTCATTCACACAAGAAGTGAATGAGTTGTGTTCAATCACAAGATTAAAATATCTAAGACTCGATAGAAAAATATTTGTAATTGAATTAAAACTCTAAAACCGATTCTTATTGAAAAGTCAATTAAAAATCCTATAGATTACACAATCATGCATGATAAAAATTGTTCTCCAATCAAACCAGTGTGCTAAGCTAGGGCTACATCAAAACCCTAGCAAAATGTTTAGCCAAGCATGACTGGAGTGGAATTCTTCATAGTTGAGGAAGACATCTTCACCATCATAGATTGATCCCTTCCTTCTTCTGAATGCTCCTCTTTGATCTCAACCTCAAGCTCCTCTATATGATGATGCTTTAATGCTGTAGAGGACTCCCTTTAAATAATAAAAGATCATCCCTAAAGTTCTCTTTTTCATATAGAAAACATACATAGAAATTCTGTCAAATAAGGACTCCAAAATTCGTACAAACTTCTAGCCCAATTTTGACAAGGTAAATTTTTTTTTTTTGGTGGAATCCTTGCGAAATACAAAATTGTAGCTCTTCGAATTTCCTTTCAACTCACGCGAGAATTTAGCTGTTTTGACACTTGAGGAGAGCGATACAGCTAGATTACCAAAATGGGTTCAAGTTATTAACTTTGGCGAAAGTTTCCTTTTTGGAGAAGGATTTTTTCTTTTCTTCTTCTTTCCATTCTCATCAACTTGTGGCTTCTTTTGGACTATTTTCTAAGTATAATTAGACTTGGATCTTCAACATTGCTCGGTCCCATAGAATATCATATTTTAAAGCTCAGAATCACTAATCTTGACTGATTTTACAATTAAAAATCTGAAATAAATAAAAACAATAAAACAATGTAAAATCACAGATAAACTATTATTAAGAGGATAAAATATGCAATTAAAGGGGTTAAAATGTATAACATTCAGCGCCTAACACCTGAGACGGCCCAAGTTTTTCAACCCGGTGCATCAGTGATGAACGGAGAGATGACCTGATACGGATCCGAAATGCGGAAGCAAAAGACAAAACAATGGTCTCTAGAGATTCCACGCATCTCTAAGACACCAATGTGACACTCAATGAGGTCACGGAACCCAAAAGAAACAAATGCGGAAACAACATTTCAAAAACGGACAAGAATGCACCTAGTGGCAAAATCGTCATTTCTAGCTTAAAAATGGGTGTCACCGAGCACACCATTGGAAAGACAACAAAAAATTAATAAACTTAGACTCAAAAATCGCTTGATTCAGAGTCCGGATGAAGAAGATATGGCTAACGGAAGAAGAAGGGGCAAAACGGTCAAAAAGTGCCAACCCAAGAACATCTAACCGGTTAGATGGCCTATCTAACCAGTTAGAAGGCCAAAAATAGTGACAAAAATTCTGCCCACACTCATGTAACCGGTTACGAGACCCCATCTAAACGTTTAGATGTGAAGGGGCAGTAAGGGTGCGACCCAAAAACCTGGCAGCAGGGGTTTTTCCCAAAAAAAAATGAAAATTTGAGGGCCTAGATGACATTTTCTGGAAAAACATAAAGAAGAAACCCCCCTCAAAATTGAGTTTTCTAAGTGGTATACATGAAAAATCGAAAAATACTGACTGTGAAATGCCCAAAATTCCCTCCCAAGAAAACTGGTCCAAAGGATCCAAAAAGCTGCTAAATTTAAAAACTGAGAGCTGAACTTCAAAAGGGATTTCCGATGTCAAGACGACATTTTCTGGAAAATCACAAAAAAGAAACCCCTCCTAAAATCATGTTTTCTATTCAACCATGTAAAGAACGAAATTTATTTCCTAAATAAAATTCCCAAAATACCCTTAGGTCAGAATATGCACCAAAAGTGTAAAATGAGTCCGTAGGAGGCTCATTTCACCAAAGAAGAAGCTTTGCCCGGAAACGACCATGCACGCAAACGTAACTTACCTAGTAAGATGTGCTACAATGGTCCATGGCCCAAAAATATGGCCGATACAAAATATGACCCCCCAACGGCCAAAATGCCAAAAACGAAGTTTGGAACGAAAACTTGGAATTTAAAATCATGAGATGGTTTCAAAATGCTATTTGGCCCTTGGCCACACTTCATACATGGTAAAAGAATGCTAATGGAAGAATCAAAATGGAATTCCCACACCCAATGCAAACATGGTGAAGCAAAAACTAAATATTTTTCAATACTTTCATAATATTCCATGAAGTCAAAATTTACATAGGATACAAATTACATGTCATTGGCCTCCGGCCTCATCTCATACATGTCAAATACATTGTAAAGAGTATACTCATGTACACATTACACATAAGGAATCAAATGTACACATGTTGACATATAAGACTACAATTAGCATTCCAAGCCAACCTTCACAAAAATGGAAGTCTCCAAGTCCACAAACCATCTAAGCGTAATGAAGACCTCAACTTTGATTCTAGTACCTGAAATATGCCCAAGTATAGTAGGGGTGAGTAACATAAAGCTACTCGTAGGAAATGAGCATGCATCGACCTACGTTTTATAAGTTTGCATGATTTAATTATTGTGGTTCATTCCACCTAACGTCTATGTCAAATGTGAGACTCATGGAGCATCCTAGCTACCTAAGATCATTTCTAGTGTCACTCACCTCATTCATGCAATTTTAGCAACATAAAGTCATGCTTACACAAAGCAACAACATAGGAGCATGCTTACACAAAGCAATAACATATAGATTCTTAAGGTTATCAACTTGAAGTCTAAAATGCAACATCCACTAAATATAACAATTTAGCATAACTAGAATATCTAATACCACACATTAAGACATAGATTCTCTAGGTTATCAACTAGAAATCTAAAAGTGTGAAATCAACTAAATATATCAATTTAGTATGGATGTACTTAACAACATCAAAATCGCTAATAGCCAAAACCACAAGTCAACAAGGTAAACATGATTGTTAACTTGGAATTAAATGCGAAAACAAATAGTGGAAGACTTGGACATCACGCTCGGAATTCTGCCGAGACCTCAATGGTTATTCTGGGCACTAACCCGCAGGGAAGACCACCCTAAGTGCGCACTATCTCAATGACTTAGAGGACTCATGTCCCCGTACTAGAGCCAAACCCTAGCCATCTCAACTCAACAATGTTCCAAGATTCCAAAATAAGCCAAATAAGTTCATAACATATACATATTACTACTACATAGCAATATAACTCTCAATTGTGCGTAATAAACATTTCATATCCATAATGCTACGAAATCACAAGCCAACAATATATTCATATAGAAATATACTCTCATGAATATAAATTTAACAACAATGCCCTTCAATGCATATAACACAATCAAGTGAATACTTCACAAGTCTAAATCCATGATCTTAAAATAGAAGCACCTTCTAAAACATGATTAAATTCATGGATAAATAAGATAGAATCTAATTACATCAAAATAATTAAACTTTCTAGATTTCAAATCATTTCCAATTGGCCCCAATTTAATATACGCTAATAGACATATCATGGTCATTACACATATTCGCACAAAAGCTTAATTAGGCCTATGAAACCACAAAATTAGATTTTAATTAATTCTCTTAATTAAAGTCTCTAAATTTTCAAACTCAACCAAATGCTCTCAAATTAAAGTATGTTAACAAACATGCCAAAACTTAATTTAGAAGCATAATACAACTCAATTTCATGCAAGGTACAGCCATGAACTTTAATCTTTCACAAAAGATAAATATTAATTAAAAAGAGTAATTCTTATTTAATTAATCCAAATTTAATATATATTAACCAACATGTTAAAACAAGATTTTCTACCATGCCACAATTCAAATCAAAGTTATATATCATCATGAATTTTAAATCTTATACAAAGAATTAAAAATTACTAACTTTCTAAATTTGATACAAGGCACATATATAAGATGTATAATCATGCTAAACACTCAATACAACACACACAAAAACCTAAAACATTCCCTACCTCTATTTGAGATGAAATCTCAAATCCCCACTAAAATAAATCGGCTCCGAATCCGACGAAACTCCTAGGTTTTGTCGGGGACAACGCCACGAACATGAATCCCAAGGAAGCCCCATCAAAAACACAACTTGATTTTAAAATCGAACTCAAGAAATGGCCAAAACAAGATTCCAATCGGTTGGAATCGAAGGCCTTACCGAGAGGAACAATAAACACTAAGGCATTAAGGTATTTCATTGAAGGGAAGAAGCTCAAAAGAAGAGAGAGAAAATGGCAGCCATTACTGCCTCTAGATCTGGCCAAGAGAGAGGAGAGGGAGGGCAAAAATCTGATTTTTCACTTAAAGGCCCCCTATTTATAGAAAAACTCAAAAAGTGTCCCGAACGGGCTCCGCTGGGTCCAGAAAAGTGAAATATGAGTAGACGTGCTCAAACGGCAAAACTCTGTGAACAAAAAAGATTCCAAATGAGAAAATATGGATAACAGAAGAAACGGCGTCGAAAATTGAGTCCCGAGCAGAGAGTTATGCCCAAAACAAGTTTCGTGCAAACCGGAGCCAAAAACCCTGAAACTGGAAAACATCGTCCAGGAGGAAATTCTAAGAGTCCACGACCCGACAAAATATGAAAATGAATCCCATAAAGGATCCAGGCTCAAAACAAGGCATTGAGGAATAACTTTCATTAATTGCACAATGACCCCTCCAAAGAGTGAAAACTGCGAAACTGCCCCAGAATGAAAATATCTTCCAAAAGATATTTTCTTAGATATCCCTGAAATAAAATATCTTCAAAAGATATTTATGAAAAACACCACAAGAAAAGAAAAAGTTTCCAAAGAACTTTGCATTTATGCCCCTATGGGCACCGGGAGCAACCAGAGTACTTTCTCACGAAAGTAAAGATACGTATCTTATAGAAATCATTAGGAATGAAGATACGTGAAATCAAAAACCAACTCCGAACACAAGAAGTGTGGTTACGCAAACAGAGTGACAAATGAGGAAAAGACGGAATAGGGAAAAAGACAGAAAGTGAATAGTGTCGAAAAACGAAAAATGTGAGAATGACTCGGTCCTCAGAGGAAGTTGTCAATCCACATAAAAGAGTCTCAGAAATCACTCTAGAGCACTCGAGACGACACTAATCGACAAGAAACCAAACTCAGAAGGGAAAAGACAACGGAAAAAATTTATCCGAAAAAAATTCGGGTCATTACAACACCTATCTAGGAATTTAAAGCCACTACACTACAACTATACTAATGACATAGAAATTAAACTAATTAAGCTAAGGAGGTAGCACAATCCATCAAGAAATAAGTATGATCTATCAAACAAACCACAAGAGTAATCAATTAAGCACTATGCCTTCATCATCACTAGATTTATAATTTCAACACACATAGACATGCATCAAACTCATAAAACCTAGTGTAAGCACATGACCATTCATTCTAGCATACATAGGCTTATGGATAGAAATAAAAGATCACTTGGAAAAATTAATCCATACAAATCATATAAAAACTCAAGATCTATATAAATTCATGGTCAAAACATTATTTACAACATAAATCCCCAAAAACTACAAAATACTAAGTTTAGGAAGTAAGTTTAGGGGCTATCTCTAGTCCCAAGAGAAAGATTTAGCCACTCATGGTAGGTCTCATCTAACCCTCAAGGGCTATCTTCAATGTAAGCACCATCTTCTTCCTCTTTGCTTTACTCTCAAAAACCCAAGCTAAAACAATTCTTTCACTAAAATTTGCCAACCCTATAAAAATTGGTTCATTTAATTTAAATACAAGCCTGTTTGAGTAGGTAACAAGTTAGAAATAAAGCCTTTGATTGGTGCTGTAATACCCCTAATTTTAAAAGGATAGTCTCAGCATTTTTATTTTTCTTTTATTGCATTTTTATTTGTTATTTTATTTATTTGCTTTGCTTTGTGATCGGTTGATCAACTATACATCAACCTTCGCAATAGCACGAATCATTGTAAAATAGGGCTATTGGTCGGGTAAGTCGAACCACTGGGACTGCGCTAGTCTAAGGCAACCTAAGTGTTTAGAGTCATTCTTAGGATGATGAAGGGGTGTTCATAGAGGTTGTGTTTGTTGTCACTTAACTACAAATTCAGAATGCATACAACAATAAATTGAAGGAGATTAAAAGAGAAGATTTAGAGAAGGAAGTCTAGGGAAGTGAATCCACTCCAAACCTCTACACAAGCTAATTATATGATTGAATTGGGGAATTAATGTAGAAATGACCTTGATGAATAGCAATTCATGACTACTATATCATCTTCAAGAAATTCAATTAATTAAAATGTAAGAACAACCTATCAAAGCTCCACATGCTTAAATTACCTAAACTATGGTGCAATCCTCAACATGCTCACTAAGCTAGAGATTGTCAAACATGTAACCAATTGATGAGAGCACATGATAACAAGTCACAAGGTTAATTCATCAAAAGAAATTCTTAAGCAATGAATTAACAAGCTACTCAAAATCATGCCATTAAAACCATTCCATAGTCTTAGCTCCATTGTTACTATGAAACTATAAGCCATACAACCATGAGATTAAATCATCTAAGACAAGAGTATTTAATGCAACATGATCTTTAGAACATTAAAACATCCATTACATTATGTAACATGCTCTAGATTATGGAACTAGTCAAATACACATTTCATTCCCCAAAATAAATCAAAAACTAGACATGCTTACAAGGAGGAGTTTCATTACCTCCCTAGATGGAGGTTTAGTTATCCATGGATACAAAAATGGAAGAAGAAGAAGAAGACTCCATCTCCATTTTCGAGCTCCTACTGTAGCACTCAAGAACACCCTTCTCCTTGCTCTCTTCCCTCTCCTCTATCTTGCTAAAGATCAAAGATAAATAATGTGTGGCCCTTGGGTAGCTTTTTATTCTCCAACAACACCCTCTCTCTCCTCCAAGGAACACCTCCAACCACTTCATAAAGAAGGAAGATGGCATTGAGGAAACCAATGTGCAAGTGGCTGAAATTGAGCCATTTCCGAGTGCAATCTGCCTGATTTTCGAGCACTCACAAAGTGATCTCGAGCACTCTAACTTAGTGCAATGTGCAACATGCTCCTCTTGCTCAGCGCTGACCTATTTTGGTAAAACTGCTATAACTTTGTGCCCCGAACTCCGAATGATGATCTGTTTGAAGATTTGGAGAGCTGATTCAGTGCTTTAAAAACTTCATGTTTTGATGAAGACCCAATTCTCAAGTGTGGTTGGTCGAAAATGGGGAGAAAGGCAGTACTTCAGTGCTGCCAGGCAGTTCTGCGCACCTCTGTTACAAAGATCATAACTCTCTGCTCCGAACTCCGAATGATGAACCACTTGAAGATTTGGAAAGCTGATTCATAGATCTAAATCTTTCATGTTATGATGGAAGTATAGTTCTTGAGTTTGCTAGGTCGAAAATGGCGACAAAAGTCAGGATCACTGCTGCCAGAAATTCAGAAATGGCATCCTTTTTGTTCAAAATTCCACAAGGCATCATTTTTGCTTCCTTTTTGCACTTTAACCTGAAAATGCATAAAAACATGCACATGGAGTTAATCTACATAAAATAATTAATAACTGGACTTTGTTAATGTAATTTAGGGCGCTTGAATATACAATATTCGGCGCTTATCACACCCCTAAACTTACATTTTGCTAGTCCCTTAGCAAAACTACAATGAAAAATATAATGAAAAGACAACCATGGGCATGCTACTACAAAAATATCATCCATGGTAAAATGAGATAGATACATAGCTCAAATACAACTTGAAACAGACAAAAACTGGAGATGGGGTCATTGGGAAAACTACCTTGCATATATGAAGCATTGATACAAAAAAATGGGAAAAACCATTTCAACATGCATGCATCAACATCATAGTCCATATAAATAATTCAATTGTCATCTCTTAAATGGAAATAACTCAAACTCTAGTGAAAGTGAATTGGATTCTCAACATGCGGCTTTTACTTTCTTTTCCAATTCCAAAGCACAAGTTTTCAAATCATTGAATTCCCCTTTAAATGAGGTCCCTAAGGCATGATTTTATTTACAAGACAACATTTGTTGCTTGTTAACAAATTATTTCAACTCATACGCGAAACATAGAATGGTTGTGCAATGCTAAAGTCCCTTAAGCTTTCTAACCAACCTATGTAGCAAGCGTTAGGCCAACAACTCCCAAACCAGACGGCTTTAGGGTGTTAAGTGTAGAGACACTCCAAAGGACTTAATAGCTCAAGTTGGAAAGGCTACGAACTCTAGCTAACCATGTTTATTACAATTTTTTTGAATGACCGTGCAATGTTTAAGTCCTTTAAGCTTTCTAACCAACCCTTGTAGCAAGCGTTAGGCTAACAACTCCCAAACCAGACGGCTTTAGGGTGTTAAGTGTAGAGACACTCCAAAGGGCTTAATAGCTCGAGTTGGAAAGGCTACGAACGTCAACTGGTCATTTTTCATTTTTTTTTTTTTTTTTTTTTTTTTTAAATCATGCCAAAGATATTCATTTATCAGGTTCATCAAATTAGATTAACTAGGCCAAGGTCAAGGTTGATCAAGCTGCATGCCTCACAGTTAAGTTTCCAATGTGCATCTGTGCATTGTGAAGCTTATAAGAGTGTAAATCCAGCAAGAATCTAATTGAAACATTTATGCAGACTAATTTGAATCTACATGATCATTTCAACTCAAATTTTTCTTTATTTTCAAAAATTTCAATTGCTTCTATACACAAGGTATTAAACATATGTTTCATCTCCGACAAGTGTCACGTTATACTATCATTGCTTAGCAAAAATTATGAAACCAAAAATATGCCAAGAATGCTTTGATGCACCCCCAAACTTAAACTACACAGTGTCCTCAATGTGGGACATGGATGCAAGTTAGAGACAAAAATGACAAAGAGTATAAAAAGGAACAACAATACCCAGGGGGAGGAAACGGCATTTTGATACAAAAACCCCCAAACTTGAATTGGACTGCGCAACCTGGAGAGCATCACGAAGAACAACAAGAAACAACCACAAACAGTATTAATAGCACAAGCATAAATACAGAAAAAGAATGTACCGAAAGTTTTAACAGAACAGAAAGAATTTGCATTGCAAAAAGAGTTTACAGGAATACAAAAAGAGCTGTACAGGGATCATGTCGACTAGAGCAACCTATACATAGCAAATTCTTACAGTTCAAAAGGAAAATAAAAGATACAAGAGAAATAGTTACATATGAAACAAAAAGATAAGGTCCACACTCGCAACAAGCTATGGTCCATAGGGTAAACGGGCGAGGATGGAATGGAGGAGAGATTGAGTCTTACGCCGTTCAGCGGAAGCCAAATGACGTTCCTCAGCTTCGACACGATGGTCTGCAGCAGCAAGACGACGATCTTCTTCGGCACGTGAAGAAGCCTCACACAGAGTTTGAGTGCACGCGGACAAAGAATTCTCAAAACGATCCAGTCGCTCATGAATACCGGCAATGCTAGCCCGGATGAAAGCCTGGTCCTGGTTGAGTCGACCGGAGGCTCTACCCTTGCAGCGGCTGTTGCAGTGGAAGCATCCTCAGAAGGAGGAGGAGGAGGAGCGTGGATGAACAGGGGAGCAGGAGGCTGAGGGGTACTAGAATGGCTAAGAACATTGATCCACCGGCGCTGGGTAAAAATTTTAATCTTTTCGCCTTTTGGTTCATGGGGAGGAACAACAAAACCCTTGTGCTGAAGGAGCCGAGTGATGAAAAACGGCAAAGGCAATTTCCGATTTTCAACTCGCGGAACCCGTGTATTATGAGCATCATGCCAAAACTTCATAAATGTGGTCCAAATGAGCTCTGGGATGGAGAACCATTGGCCTTGGTCCATGGCATATAAGGCTTGCAAAAGGAGGCCCCGACGCTCGGTGCTATGCACCAAAGGGCAGACATTGTGCTTGAAGACAGTGTCAATGAACCATAGGCGTTCCGGAAGATTGGTTTTGTGGATAAAAGACCGGGGCCTAATAGGATCGTCAAGAGTGCAAATGGCAGCGGCAATCTGCTCCACAGTTAATGTATCCGGCTCCTCATATAAAGGGAGATTTTCACGATTGACAATGTCATCAGGGCACTCAATGGGGCAACCAGACACCTGAATGATGTCAGTCATAGTGAAAGCATAGGTGGTGCCATCAATGGATGTAGTGAGAGAAATGGGTGGCTCTTCAGGGCATTGGAGATTCTGGTAGAAGAGGCGCACTACACGGGGGTAGGCAACCCTGGCAAGGGGTGCGCAGATGTGTTGCAGACGCCGGTTAGTCAATTCGGCTACAGCCCACGAAGTTGTGGGTAGAATGTCAAAGGCATCCGTGAGCGGAAATGAGAGTTCGTAGTTGAGTTGTTTGCGATCCCAAAGATCACGTGGTTGCTCACGAGTGACAGCACGGGCACCCGGAGAGGTTCTAGGAGGGCGAGAAGGACCGGCACGAGACATTTAGAGAGGTGGACTTGGTTAAGGAATTTCAGCGAACACCTGGCGTGCACCACAAAAAGGAGAAGGTGAAAATGAGTAGGGTGGAGGAGGAAACCCAAAAATTTTTGTACACAACAAGGCTCTAGCATAGAGCAACATCAACAGCACCACAAAACCTCTTTAAAAGTATTTCCCATACTCCTCAATATGATCACAACAACTTAACTAAGAAAGTGAAAAGAAAAGGTAGCAGAGGCATACCTTGAGGGAGAGTGTAGCCGAGAGCAAGAAGGACTCTATCCTAGGTGGGTGGGGTGGTGGTGAGGGTGGGTTAAGGTGGTGTGGGGTTTGTGGCCGAGGGTGGTGGAAGAGGTGGGGAAGGAGAGTGGGGGCTTGGTTTGGCTTGCAGCCGAGAGGGGGAAGGTGGTGGGGTGGGGATTGGTTTGTGGTTGGGGCGAGAGGTGGTGTTTAAAAGAGGGGGGCTTGGTTCGAGCACTCGAAGTTGGACTTCGAGTGCTCTAGAATGGGGCAGAGAGTTGGGAGCCGAGGGGTGAGAGGACTCAAGCAGTTACGAGCACTCGAAGCTTGGGTTCGAGTGCTCAAAAATTTGGCAGAGAGGGTTGGGTGTGGGTTGGTGTGTTGGTTTTGTAGTTGGTGTGGGCTGGGGTTGAGAGGGGGTTCGAGCAAGGGAGGGTGGAAGTGGGTATGAGGGTTGGATGTGGGAGGAAGAAAGGTGGTGCATGCATGCATGGGGCTTGTATGCATGCACGCATGCACCTCCATGGTGGTGAGAGGTGAGGTGGCGCGGTTGGGGATAATCGAGAGTTGGAAGGGCGAGAGTTAAGAGTGGTTTGCATGCATGCAGGCATGGATCTTGCATGCATGCAAGGATGCCTTGGGTGGGGAAGTTCGAGGGTGGTGTGGATGGTTGGATGATGGTGTGAGGTGATGGAGCATGCATGGGTTGCATGCTGGGGTGGTTAAGTGTGGAGGAAGGAAGGTGGTGGCTTTGGATGCAGACAAGGCTGCATGGTGTGTGGGTGTGTTTTGTGTGGTGTGTGAGGTGGGGGAGGTGGTGAGTTGGGAGGGCTGCGTGGGTGTGCATGGGAAGGTGGGTTGGTGTGGGGAGTTGTTTGCATGGTTGTGGGGTGGTGGGTTTGTGGTTGGAGGGTGGATGGTGGAGTGTGGAGAGGTGGCTGGTTGAGGAGCATGCATGCATGGGCTTGAATGCAGGGCATGGAGCTGGATGCTGGAGGTTTGAGGTTGGTGGGTTGTGGAAGTTGGGCTGCATGGGATGGGGTGGTGGGTTTGTTGATGGAGGTCGAGCACTCGAAGCTTGGTCTTCGAGTGCTCGAAATTTGGGCAGTGAGGTGGGTTAAGAAGCTGAGGCACTCGGAATGGGGTTGGGATTGCTCGAAAGTAAGGCAGAGAGTTGGGGTCTTTGTTTTAGAGAAGTTCGAGCACTCGAAGTTGAACTTCGAGTGCTCGAAGCCTGGACAGGGTGCTCAACTGATGAGTGCATTTGAGTGCAAACTTTCTGAGGGTAGTTTAAGATCGATCAAGCTGTTGCAAGCAGTGGCTTGAGTGTTGGGGAGGAGGAGTTCGGATGAATGAAGCTTGGGAGGAAAACTGGAGCACTCAAAGCTTGCATGAGGATTAAAACAATGCATGAATGCAATGCAATGATGCCTTAATGCAACATGTGAACCTGAACTCTAACATTTTTTGACCATTTCATGCAATGCAAGATCTTGAACCTGAACTTAATACAATGCAAGGTCCTTTGCATGCATGAATAAACTATGCATCATATTATGATTATGATGATGAAAAACATATGTATATATAGAAAGAGTTGATTAATGATTATTTATTTATTTAATTATTTATTTTATTATTATTATTATTATTATTATTATTATTATTATTATTATTATTATTATTATTTTTTATTTTTTATTTTTTATTTTTTATTTTTATAAAAGCCAATGGAAAACTTTCTAAGCCGTGATACATTGCAACATGATGCAAAATGGACGAAATTTTTCAAAAAAAAAATTTGAAGCTTAAAGCATTGCAATATGATGCAAAATGGATGGAATTCTCAAAAATGAATATTTCAAGCATAGAGAATTTTTGAAAATTTGCATGTCAGTCCTAAATTCAAGCCATGCATGGAAAATTTGAAACTTGGCACATTATTCCAATTCAATGCATGGATGGATAATTTGTCAGACTTTGCAACATCTTGCTACTGCATTGATCAAATTGGAAGAAAAAAAAATTCAAACTTTGCACTTCCCACAATGCATGGATGAGTTTAAGAACATTTCAACAATGCATTGAAGATGAGAGGCTATGCATGTGAGTGCCAAGTCGGGAGTCCGAGAAAATTGCTTGATAGAGCCGGAAACTTCCGGGAATGAAAACAAGAGTTGAGAAGGTCTAAGAAGCCAGTCTAAAAAAATGGGGAACACACGTCAAGATAATTCCAGAGAAAGTTAAATTTTGGCAATTCTACACCGTTTCCCGGAAAATTTGCAAGGCACGAACAATTTCAAAGAAAAGGAAGCTTGGAAATTGAAAGAATTTCTTCCCTTGAGTTGCTAAATTTAATGTCGATAGCTAGACAAAGCTAGAGCAGGCACTAATCCTCATAAATTAGATCCGTCAAGAGGACTTCCTCAACTTTTCGGGTTAGAATTGTGCCGTCAATACAGGGCTTAAGCCTTTGGCCATTTACCTTGAAGAGTGATCCACTTGCAGGATCATGAAGTTCGATTGCTCCATGAGGAAAGACGGTAGTGACAATGTATGGACCATCCCATCTTGACCGGAGTTTACCGGGAAAGAGTTTCAAGCGGGAATTGAAAAGCCAGACCTTTTGTCCCAGGGCAAAAGACTTTTTGACGATGTGTTTGTCATGAAAAGCTTTAGTCTTTGCCTTGTAAATTTTTGCGCTTTCATACGCGTCATTACGCAATTCCTCAAGTTCATTTAATTGCAACGCACGATTAGAGCCGACTTGTTTGAGATCAAAATTGAACCTTTTTATTGCCCAATAAGCACGGTGCTCTAATTCTACCGGGAGATGACATGCTTTGCCAAAGACAAGTCGATATGGTGACATGCCAATGGGTGTCTTATAAGCTGTCCGGTAAGCCCAAAGCGCATCGTTTAGCCTTAATGACCAATCTTTGCGGTCCGGTCTAACCGTTTTTTCTAAAATGTGCTTAATCTCCCGGTTAGAAATCTCTACTTGACCACTCGTTTGAGGGTGGTAAGGTGTAGCAACCTTATGAATGACGGAATACCTAGCAAGGACGGATTTTAGATAACGATTTCGGAAATGAGATCCGCCATCACTAATGATTGCTCGGGGCGTACCAAAACGACTAAAGATGTGAGACTGAATGAAATGGATCACGACTTTATGATCATCGGTTTTGGTAGCCGCGGCTTCAACCCATTTAGACACATAATCCACCGCTACAAGGATGTACTCATAGCCATAAGAAGATGGAAATGGTCCCATGAAGTCAATCCCCCACACATCAAAAATTTCAACAATTAAAATGTTGGTGAGGGGCATCATGTCTCTTCGGGACATGGATCCAAGTTTTTGACATCGTTCACACGATTTGCAAAAATTGTAGGCATCCCGGAACAAGGTAGGCCAAAAGAATCCGCTTTGAAGGACTTTGTTAGCGGTCTTTTTGGCACTGAAATGGCCTCCACAAGCAAGAGTATGGCAAAAATTTAAAATGCTTGTGGCCTCGGTTTCAGGAATACATCGCCGGATGATTTGGTCCGGGCAATACTTGAATAGTTCCGGATCTTCCCAAAAGAAATGCTTGACTTGGGAGAAAAACCGGTCCCTCTCTTGTTTGGACCAATGGGCTGGAATTTTTCCAGCCGCAAGATAATTGACAATATCCACAAACCATGGAAGAGTAGAATGTGAAACTTGAAGAAGTTGCTCATCTGGAAAGGAATCATGGATGGCTGCGAATTCTGAAGATTTCTCAATAAGTAAGCGAGAGAGATGATCGGTGACAACATTGTCGGTCCCTTTTTTGTCCCGGATGTCAATGTCAAACTCTTGAAGTAAGAGGATCCATCGAATTAAACGGGGTTTTGTCTCTTTTTTCGCTAACAAATGCCTAAGAGCGGCATGATCTGAAAAGACAATGACCTTGGAGCCAAGAAGATAAGAGCGAAATTTATCCAAGGCGTACACCACAGCTAGCAATTCCTAGCCGTAGCCAACAACGACAACCCCAAGTTTCCAAAATCAACAAATTGTGCAACAACGTATATATATCACTATGTACATACAAGATATCAACCATTTACTAAGCACAACCCAAAGTTTGGAAACATATACAATACATGCTCAAAGTCTACAACTACTATGGCATGAAAGATGTCAAATACAAAGTGTGTAATTCCTTACACATAGCAACAATATATTCAATAAGGAAAAACATATTCTCATGAATATAAAAGTAACAACTATGTTATCCAATACTCAAAAGTAATCAAGTGAACATACACCAAATCCAAATCCATGATTTAAATATAAAAATAACTTCCAAAATGCAATTAAATCCATGGAGTAATAAAATAGAATTTAATTAGACATAAATAGTTAAATTCTCTAAATTCCAAGTTAATCCCAAATAACCTTAATTTAATATATATTAAAGGACATGTCATGGTCATCACATATCTAACATCAAATGACAATTTAAGTGATTAAAGCACTTAAAACCAAATTAATCAAGCTAATTAATTAATTTCCTCTAGATTTTTAAACAATTCCAAATGCCCTCAATTTAATCTATGTTAGAGAACATGCCAAGGCCTATTTAAATACTACATTACAACTTGATTTCATGCTTGATATAACCATGTGAATTAAACTTTCACTAAAGATAAATATTAAATAAAAGTTGTAATTCTTAATCAAATGAGCCAAATTTAATATATGTTAACCAACATATCCAAGCATAATTTTTTAGCATGTTACAATTCAATTCCAAGTCATACATATCCTTGAGCATTAAATCCTTTACAAAGAAATTAATTAAATTTAAATTCCAAGATTTATACAAAACATGCATACAAGTTGTATAAGCATATATAATCATCAATACAACACAAATATAATCCTAAGACACCTCCTACCTCAATTTGAGATGAAAATCTCAAAAGCCATCAAAACGAAACGGCTCCGAATCTGACGAAACTCCTAGGTTTTGTCGGGGACAACACGATCTATATGAATCTCCAAGAAGCCCCATGAAAATCCAAACTTGGCCTAAATCCCAAACTCAAAATTTGGTCAGAAATGGTTTCTAATAAGGGGTAATGGTAGAGCACGACGAGGCGAGCAACAAATGCAAAGGCCGAAGGATTTTCACTTAGGAAAAATAGGTTAAAGGAGGAGAGAGAAGATGGCAGCTCCATGGGGATCCATTTCTGCCTTTGGTCATGCAAGGAGAGGAGGAAGGAGAAGAAAATCTGATTTTTCTTCTTTAAGACACCTATTTATAGTAAATCACAAAAAGTGCCCCGAAAGGGCCCTGCCGGGTCTGAAAAAGTGGATTTTGAGCAAACGCACTAAAACGGTAAAACTCGGTGAACAAAAAAGATTCAAAATAAGAAAATATGAACAACAGAAGAAACGGCGTCAAAAACTGAGTCCCGAGCAGAAAGTAATGCCCCGAACAAGTTCGGCGGCAACCGGGTCCAAAAACTCTAAAACTAGAGAAAAATGACCAGAACGGAATTCTATGAATTTACAAGTCAAAAAAAAGTGAAAATGAATCCCGTATGAGGATTTAGGCTCCAGACGAGACATTTTGCAATAAATTTCGTTAATTGCACAATGGCCCCTACAAAAAGGGTTAACTACGAAACTGTCCCAGAATGAAAATATCTTCCAAAAGATATTTTCTTAGATGCTCTTGAAATAAAAATCTTCAAAAGATATTTATGAAAAACACCCAAGAAATGAAATTAATTCCAAAGATTTATGCATCCATGCCCCTATGGGCACCGGTAGCAACTAGAGTACTTTCTTGCAAAAGTAAAGATACGTATTTCGTAGAAACCACTCACGATAAGGATACATGAAGTCAAAAACTAACTCCGAGCATAAGAAGTGAGGTTGTGCCAAAAACTGACAAACGGAGATAAGACGAAATAGGGAAAATGACAGAATAGGAAAAAGACGAAATAGCGCATAGTGTCCAAAAACGAAAAATGCGAAAATGACTCGGTCCTCAAAGGAAGTTATCAATTCACATGAAAGAGTCTCAGAAACCAATTCTGAGCACTCGAGATGACACTAAGCAATGAAAAACCATCCACAGAAAAGAAAAGACAACGGAAAAAATTTATCCACAAAATTTGAGGAAAAAGGGAAAAGGAAGAAAATGACCGGGTCATTACACGAATGTGGTGGCAGGTGCACTTAGTCGCTGACCTGTTGGTAGTCTTTTTGCTCTGTTCGCTATGGAGTGGAATGCTTTGAGGACAGTGGATGAGTTGTCGGATGCTTTCATGGCTTGTATGGTAGTTACACCTTCTATTATTCACAAGGTTTTAAAGGCACAACTTGCGAATCAACAATGCATTGACAAGGTTACAGAGATAGCTTCCAGAGAGGTTCCATTCTACTATGTTAGGGTTGATGGAGGTTTGAGGTACAAGGGACGGTTAGTGGTACCTTCTGCTGATGATTTGAGGAAGGATGTGATAACTGAGACTCACCACTCTCAGTTTTTTGTTCATCCGGGAGGCGACAAGATGTATCAGGATATGAAGCGGCAGTTTTGGTGGGCAGGTATGAAAAGGGACATTACTCTTTTTATCTCATGATGTAGTACTTGTCAGATGGTCAAGATTGATTATCAGAGGCCGCTAGGAGCTCTACAGCCACTACCGATACCGGAGTGGAAATGGGAGAGTATTTCTATGGATTTTATGGAAGGGTTGCCAAATTCCTTCAAGGATCACAATTCCATTTGGGTTATCATGGACAGACTGACGAAATTAGCTCATTTCTTGCCTATTTGCACTGACTTCACTTCGGAGCAGTTGGCGAGGCTTTATATTTCAGAGATTGTGAAGTTACATGGCATTCCATTGTCTATTATATCGGACAGAGATTCGAGCTTTGTTTCAGGATTTTGGAAGAGTTTTCAGCAGGCTTTGGGTACAGAGTTGCACCTTAGTACTGCTTATCATCCTCAAACAGATGGCCAGACTAAGAGGGTTAATCAGATCATGGAGGATATGCTTCGATCGTGTGTTCTTGATTTTAAGGGCCACTAGGAGGATTATTTGCTGCTTAAGGATTATTTGCCACTATGCGGATCGTCGCACACATGCTTTGGAGTTTCGGGTTGGCGATTAGGTTCTTCTCAAAGTATCTCCTATGAAAAGGGTAATGCGCTTTGGGAAGAAAGGGAAGTTATCTCTGCGATTTATCGGTCCATTCATGGTTATGGATCGCGTTGGAGCTGTCGCTTATCTATTGGCACTTCTGGATACTTTGGACTGCATATACAACGTATTCCATGTTTCCATGTTGCGGAAATTTCTGCGAGATGAGGATCGGTATCAGCATATAGATGTTGGGGAGATTGAGTTGCAGCCGGATGCAACTTATTTGGAGCCACCATGTCGGATTGTCGACCGTCAAGATCAAATCCTTCGTAATAAGGTTATTCCTTTGGTACATGTTCAGTGGAGTCATCACAATGAGGTTGAGTCCACTTGGGAACGGGAGGATGTAATGCGCTCACAGTTTCCTGAAATATTGGAAGAAGGTAAGAGCGAATTCCAAGGACGGAATTCCTTTTGTTATGGGGGAAGAATGTAATACCCCTAATTTTAAAAGGATAGTCTCGGTATTTTCATTTTTCTTTTATTGCATTTTTATTTGTTATTTTATTTATTTGCTTTGTTTTGTGATTATTTGCGTAATTGGTTAATTATTTAATGCTTATTTAATTGTGTTAATTGTTTATTTTCTGTGATTGTTTAATTGGTTTCATGAATTAATTAGTTAGATTTTTATTTGTTTTATTACTGCTATTATTTGCTAAATTATTAATAATATAACTTTTTTTTTATTAATTAGTTAAATTGATAACTTTGTATTTACGTTGTGTATCGTGACTTAGGGTTTAAGGTTTCAGGGTGTCGCTGACTTAGTATTAAATTAATTATGGTATCCGTTTCATTCTTAGATTACAATTAGAATTAGGGTTGAGGGTTATAGGTCTATATATATATACGTATACGTTCTGCCTAGGGTTGAAACAAACCTTATTCCCAGAGTGAGAGGCAGAAAGAAACAAAGAGCGAAAACTAGAAAGGTTACCAGAAAGGTTCAAGGATAATTGGAGGAGGTGTTTCTAGGTTGAACCAAAGCACTAGAGGAGCAGACTTGCAGTTTAGGACACAAACGTATCATACAGAAATTGTGGAATTAGAGTTTCAAATCTGAAACTCAAAGGCAAGTTCTGTTCTTCTCTTTCCCAGGAATTTGTGTTCTGTGCATGTTTAGTTAGACTCCAGGAATTAAACTAAGTTTGAATTACATTGTTTAAACATGTTAAATCAGTTTCTAGCATCATTGGATTATAATCTGTTTCTCAGTTTTTTACAAGTTCAGTTTTTAATTCAATTCATAGATGTATAAATTTGCTTTATGATCAATCTAGGATGAGGATGGGACCTAAAAACATGTAAAAAAACTAAATTTAAAGATTAGAAACCACCGGAGTCAGAGGAGACACACGCAGACGCAGCCACGACTCTTAGAGGTGAGAGCAGGCTCCAAAAATGGAGGGAGCCTGCTCCCAAAACACAAGAGCCGGCTCTCTAGGGGTGAAATCTGGCTCTTACCTATCTAGAGCCAGCTCCCAAGGAAGGGGAGCCGGCTCTCCTTGTTTGGAGAAGGCTCTATGAAATTCAGAGCCTTCTCTTTCTCTTAATATAGCATATATTGAGTTCTAGTGGTCTGTTTGGCTGAGACTGAGGGTTCTAAAACTGTTTAAAGGCTTTTAAGTGACTTAATATATTGTGTAAGACTTATAAAATAACTGAGAAGCATGCTTACATTCAGGAATTGAGGATAAAATTAACATAAGTTTGAAAAAGGGTCTATATGTGGATAATTGTGCAACTGACTTGTATTGCAGACTGATTTGCAAATTTGATTTCTCTGCATATTCCTAGGTATTTAAATCATGTTTGCAGCTCTGTTATAAGCATGCTATTATTTAATTACATGTATGCTTAGTTGGGATTAACTGACAATTAAATCTATTATAAATCTCATCTGTTAAGACACTGTGTGGAGGAGGAAATTTCATAGTTAGATTCTGTCAAGTTAAAGGACTGGGATTTGTTTTCTAAATCTGTTATTGGATGCATGATTCAGTTTTACACATATTAAATTGTATTTGTGCTTATTTTGGAATGCGGATGATAACTATTTAACTGTTTTATCAACTGTGGGAAATGGAGGATAGTATGCACCGGTATGGAATGGTGGCATACTAGGTATGGACTAGTTCAGATACTTAGCCTACCTAATCTGGATTGAGGTTCAGATTAACAATAAAAGTTTAAGTCTGACTTCTATTAGTGTCAGGTCAGTAAACAACTGAATGACATAATTGGATTTCTGGGATAAATTGTTATACAGATATCACGCCACTATATCAGATGGAGGATATTCTGTAATAGAAGGACACGGACTTTATATATTTATGTTATGATGTTGTGGTATGTGCTTGAGTCTCATGACTATGGTTAGGGTGCGTATATCGTCTAGGATGGATAGCTGGATAATAGTTGCTATTCCCTGGTAGGTCTAGGTACACATGACCACATAATGTGCGATTTGCATGGTATCTCTACTCAGGATGAGACAGACCTATTGGACTAGTGAGCATCCTATAGTGTGTAATATATACATATATGGACTACTCTAGATATTGTTGAGTCTATCTAAGATGTATCTACGTATCGGATTCCTATTTGGATCGTAGTAGATTAGGACTTGCATGTGGGCCTGACCCACTCTTTTATTTTTCTGCTGCTCGTCAGTTCCAGGGTTAGAGCTTGGTCGTGCAGAGCAAATACAAACTTCTATTCCACTAACTACGTAGGATTGCTTACTTATTAGCTTTGGATCTTATCTCAGTTATTTCATTTACAGTTGGGATTTTTATTAGGGGTCCACTAGATGGATTCCCGAGTTGTTAATTGGTTGGAGGTTTTGGAGTTTGGATTTTTATAACATTATTTTGAGGATTTTCAACTAGAGTTCTTTTCAGCTATTTTTTAATTACTTCTTATTATTTCATCTTGTATTCTGTGTTCATTAAAGTATTAATTGTTTGATATTTCCCTCGGGTTTGGGTCTGGGCCTGATCAACCCGTGTCTTGGATCTGAGGAGTATCACAGTTGCAAACTCGCAACTACAAAAGTTAGTGGAGTTCGGGTGTGCTGGGAATTAGACAGCTTACTGTCAGCAAGGGCTTTGATCGATCGAACATGGCTTTGATCGATTAAGCACTTACTTTGATCGATCGAAGCTGATGTGGCCAAGATATTTTGACAGCTGGCAACTTGATCCATTGAGATGGCACCACCTGATTCTCGATCGATTGTAGATGTCTTTAATTGATCCAGGATTCCTTCAATTGATTGAACCTTGAACAGTGTAGTTTTTCTGACTTTTTCTGAATTTTCTTCTTAATTTCAAAAAGGGGCTAAAAGGCTCTTTTTAGCCTGTTCGAACCTTATTGACCTGAAATAGACAAAAACACAAATTAAAACTAAAATGGGAAAGTAAGATAGATGAATAGACTAAAATACCCTATCTTAGGTGCTGAAATACATCATATTTGAGCACTTATCACACCTCCAAACTTAGGCATTGCTAGTCCCTATCAATGAACTACAAAGAAAAGAAAGAAATAAACAACTATACAACTATGAACTAGAAAGCAATGAAAGGATAACGCCACTTTCATTGGGAACACAATTGCATTTAGCATATGCAACAAGCCTTTTAAACCCCTAGGTTACCCCTAGTGGATGAGTGAAGTCTCGTGAGGGTTTTCAGAAATGATACTCACAAACATTAAGCTCTTTCTCCCTAAAAAGGCACCAACATACAAGACAAGCATTGGGAGAAAACTACCTCAAGTATGCAATTTTTCAACCATATCTAAGTAACTCTCTAAAATTTCAACACCAAGCAAGCAAGTATGGTCCTTAACACATAAAGAGAATGATCATGCAAATCAAAACAACTCTAGAATCCTTTTTAAGTGAATCAACATCAAATATGTTGCTATCTTAGCCAACTAAAGAAATGATCGCATCCGGTCTCAAGTTAGAACACAAATCTAGTACCAATCATTAAGACAAAGAGTGAACCTTTTATTAAAGCTTTATTCATCTAGGTACACTTATTCTTTTCACTCGATTTTTTTATTTTTTTATATGATCAAAGATGGAAGCATAGTGCAATGTGTTGATCTCTTAAGCTTTCTAGAGATTCATGAGGCGAGCGTTAGGTCGATGACTCCCAAATCGGACGGGTTTAGGGCACTAAGTGTAAAAACACCCCTAAGGACTTACAAGCTCAAATCAACTAGGCTATAAATCAAAATAACCTCCATCTAATCATTTCCTACTCCTCACTTTTGGTAAGAACTCTTCACTTTTATTTTCTTTTGCGAATTTGCATTTTTTTTTTCAATTATTATCCTAGAGTTTGGGCTCTCCACTTTCAGCGTGAGAAATTCAGTGCTTGATGAGGTTAGAATCCCAGCTACTTAGTGAAAAAGTTTTGTTATCCACCTTTGTTAAGAATGAAAGCTTTCAAAGCACTACTAGCTCAATTGAGATATAACCAAATCAATAATCAACAATGCATGTACCCCATAAATGAATGCTAGTGTGCACCTGTGCTAGTGTAGTATCCTAGAGTGAATTTCAAAACAATGACAAAATCAAGATGATGTGGACCATAATTGCAAGCAAGATATCAATCTTTTGAAAAATTTACTCCTAAATGGCATCCGCAAGGCATACAAGGAGTATTAGACTCTCAAGTCAAGCAATTTTTAAATTCTAAGTATCATGGTCCTCAAAAGATCAAAATCATGGCTCAAACTCTCAATTCATACCACATGCATAGAAACTAAGTGAGACATGTAAAATATGCTAACACACAAGGCGTAATTACAGTATATATATATATATATATATATATATATATATATATATTCAATCAAATCAATCAATTCCCAACACAACACAAGGTTCAAATCGCATAAAAAATATATCCAACACATCAAAAGGGACACCGCCCATCACGAATCCATATTTAATAATTGTCCGTTCTCCTTCTAAACTACAACAAAACTCCACCATTCAACAATGTGTTTCCCATCCTCCATTCAACAAAATCACAGCCCATTCACAGTCCAATGGTTCATTTTTTAATAATTTTTCATTATTTATTTATTTATGATTTTTCAATTTTTTTGTGTTTTAATTTTGCAATTTTTTTTTTTTTAAATTCCATTTTCATTTTCATTTTCATTTAAGGCAAAAATTATATACAAACATATAATATGAACAACAAAAAATAATAATAAATAAAATGCAAAAAAGAATAAAATAAAACTAAAAAAAAAAAAAAAATGAATTCATACATACTCAGTTTGGAATAAGTAGAGGAAATAGAGAGATTGGAGATGAAACCGGGAATTCTGGCCTAACCTTGGCCGAAAGTGGTTACTGGAACCTCGCCGGAGGTTTGTCGAAAATTTTAGAAAATCGCTGGAGTTTGAAACGGTCTCTCCTTGGCCTAGATCGGCCAAAATGACCTATTCAATATAGAGAATAGAGTGAGGCGAGAGAGAATGAACTTGGCCCTTGGCCAAAGCTCTCGCCGGAAGCTATGGAGACGGCGGCTTTGCTTGGGTAGGCTCACCGACGACGAGGGAAGGAGGGAAGGTGAGATGGGTTGGGTTCGTCTTGGCCAGAGGTGACGGAAAGATATAGAGGGAGGAGAGATTAAGAGAAAAGAGAGAGAGGGGGGGTTATGGTGAGAGAGAGTGATTGAGAATCGGGGAAAGAGAGAAGGAAGAGGAAGAGGTAGAGAGAAAAAGAAAAGAGAAGAAACAAAGAGAAAAAGAAAAAGAAAAAGAAAAGAAAAGAAAATAGAAAAAGAATATAAAAAAAAAAAATTAGGGTTGAAGGCCAAAGCATTTCTCGGAAGTTCAAAAGACATAATTTTGATCAATCGAAGGGGTCTTTGATCGATCGATCACTTACTTCGATTGATCCAAATGGATTTTGATCGATTGAGATGAGCGTCGATCAATCAAAATGGAAGATGAAAAGCCATAAATTCACAGGGTTCGATCGATTAAAGTGGAACTTCGATCAATCGAAATGGGCTTCGATTGATCGAAAAGACACTGGAAATGCAGAAAATGCAAGAAACTACTCAGAAACTGGGTTTATCAATTCAAATCATATCTAGACAATGCAGAAAAGTAAGAAAACAAGAAATGAGGGAGGAATAGGGTTGGAAAACCCTATGAAGCATTAGTCTTTAACGTCTCTAGCAAGACGTTGGGCTCTTTTAGCCCGGATCAAAGATCTTGTTAGACATCCCCTTCTCAACGGGGTGAATGGAACTTTGAACCCCACCCAACAAACCACTCCCTAAGGATATTGTTGGATTTGGTTCAAGTGCTTTCAATGGCTCTTGATTATCAAAACTTTTGGGCTTCCATTCCCATTCAACACTAGACTTTAAAACAATATCTTTTGAAATCTCTTTTGAAGGCAAACCATTTGATGTTTCAACACCAATTAAAGACTCATTCTTTTCAAATTCATTTGCAAAACATTTTTCCACAACACATATATCTTCATATTTATCCATAGAATTGGGGGTTGGATTAAAAATGTTTAACTTCACTTTCATGTGGCCAAAAGAGATCTTCAGTATCCTCGTCCTACAATTAATGTTGGCATCAGTGGTAGCCAAGAAAGGACGGCCAAGGATAATGGGAATTTGGCTCTTAAGATTTGGGATCAGTTCCGTGTCGATGACAACGAAATCAACCGGGAAGAAGAACTTGTCAATTTTAATCAAAACATCCTCTATAATACCCCGAGGCTTCTTAATTGTTTAGTCGGCTAGTTGTAAAACTACCGACGTCGGTTTCAAATCACCTACGCCCAATTGAACATAAACCGAATAGGGGAGAAGATTCACACTCACTTTTAAATCCAAAAGAGCCCGATTGATAACATGGTCACTTATAGTGCATGAAGTAGTGGGTGAACTGGGGTCTTTGAATTTTATGAGGGTGTTGTGTTGTAAGGTAGAGCTCACTTGCTCGGTAAGAACAACTTTTCTTGGTGCTTGTCTTTTGTTCTTCCTTTTAAGAGTGTAAAGATTTTTCAAAAATTTGGCATAAGCCAGAATTTGTCGAATTATATCCAAGAGAGGAAGATTGATTTTTACTTGCCTAAACCCATCAATGATTTCCTTAGCTTTGCTTTGTTGCTTTTCAAAAGTTATGGATGCTTTTGAAGCATCCGAAAATGGAGCCTTTGGCTTAAAAGATTTTTCAAAAACATTCCTTGAAACATTTTCAATAATGGGGTCTTTTACTTAATGAAGGAGGAGTGGGATGTGAAATGGGACCGGTGTCAATACTAGGTTGCACCAGTTCACTCTCTTCATTGGAAACACCATCTTGGTTATCAATAACCTTTCCACTTCTCAAAGTGGTCACCGCATTCATATGTTCAAGTGTATGACCTTCCGAAGGGGAAATGGTCTCCATAACAAATTGTTGTTTCAGTGGAGGATTTAAAGGCAGTTTTCCTTTCTTTCTCGCATTTAATGTGCTAGTTATTTGCCCTACTTGGGTTTCTAGCTTTGCAATGGATTAGAAGTGAGAATGAAGCAATTGAGTATTTGCCTCCAAAGTACCCAAAATGGATAAAACTTTCTCTTTAAATGCGGGACTTCTTGAATTACCTTGAGAATATGATAATTGATTTGGAAAATGAGAGTTTGAAAAATCATTTCCATTTGATGCTTGGTAAGATGAACGATAACCCTAGGAACCTTGGCTTTGTATAGGGGGCAGAATATACTTGCTTTGGAAACCACTTTGGGGAGGGTTTGAGCCTTTTCTTTGGCATTTTCCAAGAGAAATTTGGATGGTTCCTCCGCTAGAGATTGTAATGAGTGCTATAGGGATTATTCCCTTGATTAACAAAAGTAGCATTCACTTGTTCATGGTGTTCACTATGCACATGTCTATGAGGACAATTGGAAGTAGAATGCAACACACTAGAACAAGTCATTCAAGATTTATTGGAATGATGATGATTATGATTAAGGGAGGAAGACACTTCCTGGGCCGAATTTTGGTTGATAAAAAATTGATCAAACCTTCAAGATAAAGACTTTACTTCGGCAACTATATCATTAGAATTATCAACTGGATATAAGCTTGCATTCTTCCTTCCACCTATAATTTTATCATTTTTAGAAGATAAAGATCGATGTATTGAGTTTTCACTCATGCTCTCATATAAGCGCCACACATCATCTTCATGCTAATCTAAATAAGAACCTCCTATTGAGGCATCAACCATGCCTTTATGGTTATCCGATAAACTTTCAAAGAAATATTAAACTAATTGCCACTTAGGAATGTCGTGATGAGGACATTTTCCAAGAAAATCATTCAACCATTCCCATTCCTCATGAAACATTTCCCCATCCCCTTGTGAAAATTCACGAATTGTAGTTCTCATTGTATTGGTTTTAGACACGGGATAGTACTTTCTTAAGAATTCTTGTTGCATTTCAGCCCAAGAAGTTATAGAAAAATGTCTCAAATTGTTAAAACAATATTTTGCCTTATCCTTTAAGGTGAATGGGAAGAGTTTTAACCTCAAAACTTCTTCCGGCATGTCCGTATATTTTACGGTGGAACAAACTTCAAGAAATTCATCCAAATGGAATGGTTTGTGAAGCATTTGAATGGTTTGTGGCTTGATTTCATAATGATGTGCTCTAAATGGAGGAAGTTGGATGCATGTTGGTGCATTATACTCATTAGGCACATAATGGTCTCTTAAAGCAATGGGAGGATTTGCAATTGGTGGCTCTACATAAGCCCCATGATTTACTTAAACAACGGGAGGTGAGGTGGTACAAAGAATGGCCTTGGCATTCCAATTAGAACTTGACCTTGTGGTTGTGGAACAAAAGGTTTAGGCATGCCCAATGGTACTTGCATATTATCATGTTGTTGTTGCACATTAGGGTGAAGAATGCCTTGTTGGTCTATGTGACCAAGGTCTTCCACACAGTCCTCAATATGGTCATCCATTGATGGAATGGACTCACTTGAATTACCCTTTCACCTTGGATTATGAACAATCGATTCAAGATTTAAATTTAGTGGGACAAAAGTAGGATTTATAGATCTAGGACCATCCATGCACAATGCAAATCAACACAAACAACAACTCAACAAGTAAGAAATAACAAGCACTTCTCCTCCGCAATAAGTCAATCAACAACAACAAGCCCCTACATACATTGATCCCATGTACCATGCTTTTAAACAAATGCAAGAAATAAAATTCTTCCACGTGAGCCGATGATAAACAATGAAAGTGAAATGCCTCCATACGGGCCGACGATTTAACTAAGCAAAAGGAGTTAGAATAGCTCACAAATGGTCCTTAAGCAACTTCAAAATATTTTTAAGCTTTTTGCCTTGCTTTGCTTTTGTAATTTTTATTTTATTTTATTTTATTTTTATTTTATTATTATTATTTTATTTTTTTTAGCTTTTTATGCTCTTTGCTTAGCTTAGCTTGCTTCTTTGCTTTGAAGTTCATTTGCTTTGCTTTCCTTACTCCAAGTACCTAGCCAATCTAGAACAAACACAATAAGAAAACAAAGTAAAATAAAGTAAAAACAAGGATGAAAGGAGTACTAATTCCTAATCAATTCCAAATACGGCGTTGCTAATCCCAGGCAACGGCACCAAAACTTGATAAACACATTGCCGTTATGATGTCCCAAATTGATTGTGTGATTTGGTGGCCAAGGTCAAGTTTGAATTTGTAAAAAGCCACTACCACTACTAACTACTAACGTAGCAAGAGTAAGTAGGGATCGTCCCAAGGGATTTGCAAGGTATTGTGGAATCAATGTTGGATTAATAGGTCGAATGATCAAATAAAGGTTTGGTTAGTTGAATTACAATAATGGTTAAATTAAAATAATGCAATTAATGACAACCTAGAAATTAGGGAAAAGAGTATGAGAGAAAGGTCTTGGGCCTTAGAGTTCACCACTAAGCTTCACTTCACCAAACACTAGCAATTGTAAATTAAAAGGGAAATTTATGTTGTAAATTATGTGTGTGTGTGTGTCATTAATTGAAAATTAAGCATGAATAACAAATAAGCATAGATTATCTAATCAATCAAGTGAGTAGCACAATCTATCAAATAAGACCATTAACCATTCAGTTAAACCACAATTAATGCACACACAAAAATCTAGAGAAATGTACTTCTTGCACTTCTAAGTATGGATCATTAAACAACAAGAATGGATAGTCCACCTATCTAGGAAATTAAAGCAATTACACTACAACTATGCTAATGACATGAAAATTAAACTAATTAAGTTAAGGAGGTAGCATAATCCATCAAGAAATAAGCATGATCCATCAAACAATCCACAAGAGTCATTAATTAAGCACCATGCCTTAACCGTCACTAGATTTATAATTCCAACACACATAGACATGCATCAAACTCATAAAATCTAGAGAAAAGCACATGAACATTCATTCTAGCATACATAAAAATATGGATAGAATTAAATGATCAATTGAAAGCATTAATTCATATAAATCATGTAAAAACATAAGATCTATATTTATTCATGGTCAAAACATCAATTAAAACTAAAATCCCCAAAAATCACTAAATGTTAGGTTTAGGAAGTAAGCCTAGGGGCTATCCTTAGCCCCAAGAGAAGGATTTAGCCACTTATTATAGTGGCTATGGAACCCTCAAGGGTTGTCTTTAAAGTTGGCATCATCTTCTTCTTCCTTGTTTTCTTCCCCAAAACCTTAGTTCTTGAGATAAAAACTATTTCTATATTTGGTAAAAATATCAACTAGATAAACTATATAAATTGGTTTATTTAATTTCAATACAAGCCTCTTTGAGAAGGCAACAAGTCAGAAATAAGGATTTTGATTGGTGAAAACTCGCAGCTACAAAAGTTAGTAGAGTCCGGGCGTGGTCGGGAATTAGACAGCATACTGCCAGCAGTTACTTCGATCGATCGAACAGGACTTCAATCGATCTAACACTTGCTTTGTTCAATCGAAGCTGACGTGGTAAAGATATTATGACACCTGGCAACCTTATCCATTAAGCTGGCACCGCCTTAATCTCGATCGATTAAGTTTGGGACTTCCTTCGATCAATCGAAGTTCCTTTAGTACATTTTTCCTGACTTCTTCCAGGTCTTCTCCTTAGCTCCAAAACTGAACTAAAAAGCTTTTTTTAGCCAGTTTGAACCTTGGTGTCATCGTGAACAAACAAGTTAAAACGTGTTAAAGAGTGGCCAAGTTTGAATTTGTAAAGTGCTACTACTGCCTCTAACTACTAATATAGTTAGGGTGAGTAGGGATCGTCCCAAGGGAAATGAAGCAATATTGATATGGAAACAACGTTGGACTAGTAGGTCGAGTGATCAAAGATGTTTTGATTGGTTAATTAAACTACAATGTTAAGCTAATTCAATACAAAGTAATTAAAATAAATAAATGATAGAGAATAAGAGAGAGGAATCTTGGGACTTAGAGGTCACCACTAAACATCACTTTTCTAAACACTCAATGTGTAATAAGTGAGGGGAAATATATGTTGCAATACTAATATGTTGTAAAATAGAGCTCACTTGCTCAGTCAAAACCACTTTCTTTGGTGCGTGGTTCTTGTTCTTCCTCTTTTGGGTGTAAAGATCTTTCAAGAATTTGGTATGAGCCAGAATTTGTTTAATTGTATCCAAGAGGGGAAGGTTAATCTTTACTTGCCTAAACTTTTTAATGATTTCGTTAGCTTTGCCTTATTGTTTTTCAAGAGAATTGGATCCTTTCAAGGCATTTGCAAATGGAGCTCTTGGCTCATAAACCTTTTCAAAATCGTTTTGAGAGTTATGTTCAACAAAAGAATTTTTCAAATCATTTTGAAAAACTTTTTCAACACTAGAATCTTTCACATGTAATGAAGGAGGAACAAAATGTGAGATAGGACGGGTGTCAACTTTTGGTTGCACCGGTTCACTCACTTTATTTTGGACACCAACTTGGTTGTCAACAATTTTTTCACTTCTGAAGGTTGTCATAGCATTGACATGCTCAATTGTGGGACCTTCCAATGAGGAATTGGTTTCCATAACAAATTGTTGCTTTGTAAGGGCATTTAAAGGCATCTTTGCTTTTTCTCTAGCATTCAAGGTACTAGCTATTTGCCTGACTTGGGTTTCTAGTGTCGCAATGGATTGGGAATGAGAGTCAAACAATTGAGTGTTTGCCTCTGGAGTTCCCAAAGCGGTCACTGCTAGAACTTCCTTGAGAATAAGATGATTGATTAGGAAAATGCGAGTTAGAAAATTGGTTTCCATGTGATTGAAAAGATGATCTATAACCTTGGGAACTTTGGCTTTGTATTGGAGGCGGAACATACTTGCCTTGAAAACCACATTAGGGAGGGTTTGAGCCTTCCCCTCGGCTTTTCCAAGAGATATTTGGATGACTCCTCCACCCAGGATTATAATGTGTTCCATAGGGATTATTCCCTTGGTTGGCAAATGCGGCATTCACTTGTTCATGGTTCTAACTTTGCACATGCCCATGAAGACAATTGGAAGTAGAATGTAAGACACTAGAATAAGTCACGCAAGATTCATTAGATGAATGATGAACATGATTAGGGGAGGAAGGCACTTGATTCACCGAATTTTGGTTGAGCAAACCTTTGAGATAAAGATTTCACCTCGGCGGCTATGTCATTGGAATTGTCAACTTGATATAAGCCGACATTCTTCCTTCCACCTAGATTTCTACCATTTTTAGAGGACAAGGATCTATGCATTGAATTCTCATTCATGCTCTCATATAGACTCCACACATCATCCTCATGCCTATTAAGATAAGAACCACCCATGGAAGTATCAACCATTCCTTTAAAATTATCCGACAAACTTTTGAAGAAAAATTGCACCAATTGCCATTTAGGAATGTCATAATGTGGACACTTCCTAAGCAAGTCATTGAGGTGCTCCCATGCCTTATGAAATAATTCCCCTTCCCCTTGAGAAAATTCTCTAATTGAAGTTCTCATTGCATTGGCCTTTGAAACCGGATAATACGCTTTCAAGAACTCTTGTTGCATTTCTGCCTAAGAGGTTATGAAAAAAGGCCTAAGATTGTTGAACCAATATTTTGCCTTGTCTTTAAGGGTAACAGGAAAAAGTTAGAGTCTTAAAATTTCTTCTGGCATGTCTGTGTATTTCACGGCGGAACACACTTCAAGAAACTCATCCAAATGCTTGTAAGGTTCTTCACTTGGAAGTCTATGATAGTTAGGAAGCATTTGAATAGTTTATGATTTAATTTCATACTGATGTGCTCTAAATGGGGGCAATTGAATGCATGTAGGTGCATTATATTCATTTGGCACATAATGATCACGCAAAGCAAGAAGAGGATTCACAACCGGTGGTGCTACATGAATGCCTTGATTGACTTGCATAATGGGAGGTTGTGGAGCAAAAATTGGTCGAGGCATTCTCAATGGAACTTGGCCTTATTGTTGTGGTGGAATGAATGGTTTTGGCATGCCTAATGGGACTTGAATGTTGTCATGATGCACATTAGGGTGGAGGATACCTTATTGGTCTATGTGACCAAGGTCCTCCACATGGTTATCATTTTGCTCCTCCATTGGTAAAATGGAATGACTAGAATTACCCCTTCCCTTTGAATTACGAACAATGGATTCAAGATTCAAATTAAGTGGGACAAGATTATGATTTAATGACCTATGATCATGCATGCACAAACAAACCAAAAACAAGCAACAAGCAAGTAGCAATCACTTTTCTTCCGCAACAAATCAATAATCGACAATCCTCCACATACTATGGTCCCATGCTCCCATGCTTTGAACAATATGCAAGAAAAATTAAATTGCCTCCACGCAGGTTCACAATCTATGTAAGAAAATAAAAACATGCCTCCACGTGGGCTCACGATTTAACTAGAGATTGAGTTTAGAAAAACTTACAAAGGGTCCTTAAGCAACTTCAATTTATTTTTCAATTTTCGCCTAGCTTTGTAATTTTTTTATTTTATTTTAGATTTTAGCCTTTTTATGCTTAGCTTAGCTCCTTGTTTTAGAATTCTCCTTTACTTCACTTCCTTTGCTCAATTCACCTAGCCAATCAAGAACAAACACAATAAGTAACCAAAATAAAATAAAGTAAAAACACGATCAAAAGAGTACTAATTCTTAATTGTTTCCAAAATACGGCGTTGCCTAATCTCTAGCAATGGCACCAAAACTTGGTGTTGTCGTGAACCAACAAGTTAAAACGTGTTAAAGAGTGGCCAAGTTTGAATTTGTAAAGTTCCACTACTACCTCTAACTACTAATATAGTTAGGGTGAGTAGGGATCGTCCCAAGAGAAAGGAAGTAATATTGATATGGAAACAATGTTGGACTAGTAGGTCGAGTGATCAAAGATGTTTTGATTGGTTAATTAAACTATAATGTTAAACAAATTCAATACAAATCAATTAAAGTAAATAAAGGGTAGAGAATAAGAGAGAGGGATCTTGGAACTTAGAGGTCACCACTAAACAGCACATTTCTAGACACTCAATGTATAATGAATGAGGGGAAATATATGTTGCAATACTAATATGTGTGATTAATTGAATCAACAAGCATGGATAACTAATTAAGTATACATTGTCTAGACAACCTAATGAATAGCACAATATATCAAACTAAGCCATTACTCTTTCATTTAAGCTCACAATCAAAACACATTAATAAGCTAGAGAATTATACTACTTGCATTCATAAGCATGGAACATCAAATAACAAGCATGGATTGTCCTTCCATCTAAAAAAGTAAGGCAACTACACTATAACTAAACTAGGGACATGAAAATTAAACTAGTTGAACTAAGGTAGAGGCACAATCCATCAAGAAATGAGTATAAACCATTAAACAAACCACAAGAGTATTCCATTAAAGCACCATGCCTTGACAATCTCTAGATTCATAGTATCAACACACATAGACATGCATCAATAACACAAAACCTAGAGATAAACACATAAACATTTATTCTAGTATACATAGACATATGAGTAAAATAAAATGATCAATTAGAAGTATTAAACAACACAAATCATTATAGAAACAAGATTCATATGTAAATCAAACGTCAAGACAAGAATTACAATACAAATTCCCTCAAAATACAAAACATCAAGATCTAGAAGGCATTCTTAGGGCTAACTCTAGCCCCAAGAAGATGTTTAGCCACTCATTGATGTAGTCATCCAACCTTCAAGGGCCATCTCCATGGTAGAAATGATCTTCTTCTTGATGGAAACCCTTAATGAATGGAAGAACTCCCAAATAATGTGTTTTTCTCTAATCTCTAACCTCCCTCTCTAAGATAATGTATCTCTTCAAGATTGTATATCTCAACTTATATGTAAAAATGGCTCAAAATCCTTATATAGGTAGATCAACTGTCACACCCAATGGTCAGGCCTCATGCACTAGGGCCCCCTTCAGTGATTGCCCCACGAGCCATCTTTTAATGAGCTGGACTCTGTTTTTTTCCAAACGTGAGGGTGCTCGATCGATCGAAGTTTGGTGAGATCGATCAAACCATGGCGGCGCCTTTTGGAATAGGGACAGATTTGAGATATTTTTGGGATATTTTGGGAAAAAGACAAAAGTGATAGGTGGGGATAAGATTAAAGAAGTTCGATCAATCGAAAGGATGTTGGATCGATCGAAGATGGAAATTCTTAGGGATAAGGACGAGAGGCTCAATCCATCTTAAGAAGGTTGGATCGATCATTGTGAGATCGATCGAAGATTTGTCTGATCGATCGAAACTTACTGTTTTCCACCACTGTGCTTCCACTTTGCTCATTTCTTCCATTTAGCTTGAGTTTACTTCTTTTTTGCTCTAATTTGGCTAAATTGACTTATTTTGGGGATAAATGCCTGAAAAGGGTAATGACACGAAATTAGTCTAAAATGGAAAAGTAAGATAGATAAAGGTCCTTGAATACTCGAGCTTAAGGGGTTTAAAGACGCACTTTTCAGTGCTCATCACACCCCCAAACTTAAATAATTCTAGTCCCTAGCAATGAACTACAAAGTAAAGGAATGAAATGAACAACTATACAACTATAACTAGAAAACAATGAAATGATAACACCACTTTCGTAGGGAACACGATTGCATTTAGCATATGCAACAAGCCTTTTAAATCCCTAGGTTACCCTTAGTGGACGAGTGAAGTCTCTTGAGGGTTTCCAGAAATGATACCCATAAACATTAAGCTCATTCTCACAAAAGAGGCATCAATATTGCAAACAAGCATTGGGAGAAAACTACCTCAAGTATGCAATTTTTTAACCATTTCCAAGCAAATCTCCCAAAATTTCCACATCAAAGAAGCAAGTTTGGTCCTCCATACATCAAGACAATGATTATGCAAATCAAAACGACTTTAGAATTCTTTTTGAGTGGACTGACATCAAGTATGTTGCTATCTAAGCCAACTAAAGAAATGAGCACATCCTTACCCTCAAGCTAGCACAGAACTCTAATATCGATCATCAAGACAAAGAGTGAACCTTTTATTAAAGCTTTATTGATGTAGGTGCACTTATTCTTTTCACTCGATTTTTTTTTTTTTTAATCCTAAGGATCAAAGATGGAAGTATAGTGTAATGTGTTGATTTATTAAGCTTTCTTGCAATCCATGAGGTCGAGTGTTAGGTCAATGACTTCCAAACCAAACGACTTTAGGGTACTAGGTGCTTAAACACCCCTAAGGACTTAGAAGCTCAAATCAACTAGGCTACAAATCAAAACAACCTCCATCTAATCATTTCCCATTTCTCACCTTTTGGGAGAAGTCCTCACTTTTTTATTTGCTTTTGCAACTTTTTTTTTTTTTTTTTACATTCAATTATCAACTTAGAGTTTGGGCCCTCCACCTTTCGGCATGAGAAGTTCAGTGCTTGATGAGGCTAGAATAACGACTACTCAATGAAAAGGGTTTGTTATCTACTTTTTTCAAAATGAAAGCTTTTAATACACTACTAGCCCAATTGGGATATAATCAATTCAATAATCAACAAAGCATGTACCCCACAAATGAATGGTAGTGTGCGCCTGTGCTAGTGTAGAATCCTAGAGTGAATCTTGATGAGCGCTGAAAAGTGCGTATTTAAACCCCTTAAGCTTATCTATCTTATTTTACCGTTTTGTATTGATTTCGTGTTATTTCCATTTTCAGGTACTTATCCCCAAAATAAGCTAACTCAGCCAAATAAGAGCAAAAATGAAGCAATTCTGGGATGAATCAAAAAAAGGAGCAAAGTAGAACAAAAGGAAGCAAAGGTTGGAATTTCAGCAACTTCGATCGATCTCACCTCAAGTTTGATCGATCTAACTTTCATCGATCTCAGCACTTCAAGATAGATCCAGACCATGATGTCATCTGCAGAGATCCCAAAAGTTTGATCAATCCAATATCATTCTCTGATTGATCGAACCTTCTTGTCCTTATCCACATGCCAGATCTTATCCAGCTGTACCACCCTACCAACCACTTTTGTCCTTTTCCCAAAAATATCTTCAAAATATCTCAGATTTGTCTTTATCCAAAAAAGCGCCGCCATTGAGGATCGATCTAACTTCAATTCGATAGATCTCAGCTATGTTCGATCAATCGCACCTCAAGTTCGATCGATCGAACCTCCCAAATCCTGAGAGAAATCCAAATTACAGCTCATGAAAAGTTGTCTCATATATTATCATTAGAGGATTATTTATGTACAAGCCCAGCTCATTTGGGGTGATTTTTGACCTACCTATATAAGGAATATGAGCCACTTTTAGAAAGAGCCCTTTGATATACTTTGATACACATACTTAGTGAGGAAGAAAAGAAGAGGAGGAGGCTAGAGACACCATTGGAGACTCTTCATCAACCAAGGAGCAGATTTCTTCCATGGAGCTTGCCCTTGAGGGTTAGAAGACATCATCCATGAGTGGCTAGACATCCTCTTGGGGCTAGAGTTAGCCCTAAGCATGTTTTTTACTTCTTGATTTATGTATTTTTGAGGGGATTTGTATTGTGATTCATGTCTTGACACTTATATATATATAAATCTTGTTTATTCAATGATTTATGTGGTTTAATGCTTCCAATTGATCATTTCATTCTATCCATATATCTATGTATGCTAGAATAGATGTTCATATGTTTATCTCTATTTCTTGTGTTATTGATGCATGTCTATGTGTATTGATACTATAGATCTAGATATTGTCAAGACATAGTGCTTAATGGCATGTTCTTGTGGTTTATTTGATGGTTTATACTCATTTCTTAATGGATTGTACCTCTCTCTTAGTTTAATTAGTTTAATTTCATGTCATTAGCTTAGTTGTAGTGTAGTTGTTAAATGGGAGGACAATCAATGCTTGTTGTTGATGTTCCATACTTATGAAAGTAAGTAACATATATCTCTAACCTTGTGGGTGTTTGGATTGTGAGTTTAAAGAAATGATTAATGGCTTAATTTGATATTTTGTGCTATCCACCATGTTGTTTAGACAATATATGCTTAATTTGTCATCCATGCTTATTGAAACAACCACACACACACATTTGTTGCAATATATGTTCTTCCCCTCATTAATCATTCATTAAAGGTGTAGAAAAGCTATGCTTAGTGGTGATTTCTAAACCCCATGATCTCTCTCTCTTTTATTCTCTCTGTTGCATTATTGCTTACTTTAATTTAATTTGCATCTAGTTTAATCTAACCAACCAACCACTATTTTGATCACCCGACCTACAAACCCTAATCTTGATTCCTCAACCTAGTATGACACCTCAATCCCTTGGGACAATCCCTTCTTACTCATACTACATAGTATAGGGGTTAAGCGGTTTATAAATTTAAATTATGGTGCCCACTTGACACTAATTTCCAAACCCAAAGTTTTATGCATCCTTTTGTGCAAGCACCCCCATGAGCCACCAAATCTCAAAACAATCACAAATGATGTGGACCACAAGTGTAGGCAAGATGTCAATCTTTCAAAAAACTTATTTCTAAATGGCATACACAGGGCATATAAGGAGTATTGGACTCTCAAGTTAATCAATTTTTAAATTTTAAGCAATATAGTCCTTAAAAGACCAAAATCATAGCTAGCTATAGACCAATCATAGAAAATCCCTCAAATACACAAGTCATGCTCAAATTGTTGAATTGAAAACAAACATTGCAAAGAACACCCATTACCTCCAAACTTAAATGGCACAGTGTCCTCAATGTGCAAAGAGAAAAAAGGAAAGAGTATACTAGTGCAGCTATGGCAAAGAATGGCCAGGACACAAGTATCCGAAGTGGGTGGTACAACCCCCCCCCCCCCCCCCCAACTTGGGATTTACTGTGGTCCTGAAAAGATGGCACTAGGATAAAATATCATCAGATAACAAAGGGGATAAAATAGTAATAGTACACAATGGACATGTAAGTGTAAATGGGATAATAAATAAACTAACAAGAGAGGAACAAGGATGGTCCTGAAAAATTTTGGGCTGCACTCTCTCATTGAAGTCACTGGGATGTACTTGACAATGGAGTCAATCATAGATAAATATATCAACATAATAACCTGACATCCAAAAATATCATGTATAAAATAGAGAGAATAAAAACAATGTATGGGACAACATAGTATCTGGGCCAACAGACTGGCTGCAAAAATATAATAACAGTACCAAAAGAACAGTCAAGTATCACAGATATATAAAATGAGGGGAGAGATATAGAGATCAAGCAGAGGAAGTCTGTTGAGCAGGGCGTGATCCCTGGATGTCTCTGGAAATGCCCTGCAGCGCAGTCAGGACATCTGCACGGAGAATAGTCACGTTTGCTCGGAAAGAGACAACGGCATCCTCCAATGCCTGGATACGCTCTCCTAGGCTGGGTGTCTGAACTGGAGCATTAGGGATGACTAGTTCAGGAAACTGAGGTATATCCTGACTCTGCTCCTGTGAATGTAATGGTGACTATATTGGGAAGTGATGTGGTGACTCTGTTGGAGGCTCCTGTTCCATGTCTATATCCATATGTGTATCTGTAGTCGTAGGTGGGTCTACTGGATCATCTACTGCTGTAGCTACTGCTACAGCTACACTGCTGCTACCTCCTCCATCTCTGCTAACTCTGCTCCACTGCCTCTTCAGCTGCCAAGATGGCCTCATCCTCTAGACTCCTAATAAGAGCGTTGTAGCTCTTGTTCCGGTCCTTCTTGCCATAGTGGCAAGCCTCTGACTGAGTATGCTCCTCTTAATGGAAATGATAGTACTGGTCTCTAAGGATCTGAGTAATCAGATGTGCAAAGGGGAGGAACGTGGCTCGCCTGGGCTAGGCCTTGCTGATGTAGCTCGCGTACAGTCTCATTATGACACTCCAGTAGAGTGTAGGAACAAAAAACTAATAGCCTGTATAGAAGGCATAGAGGGTAGCAAGAAAATCTGAGCAACGCTGAATCTTATGGCCCGCCATAAATACATTTTGGTATAACACCGAATCAAAGAACCATAAATCATCTGGCAAGTAAGTCCGGGTGGCAAATGTCTCACCGGCAGGCAACAGTTTTGGCTCAAGCCATGGTTTGCAAAACAGAAAAATACTTGCAATTGTAGTTAGTATACGAGATACAGAATTGAAAGCACACAGATAGAAACATGTTTGTCAAGTCAGGATAGACAGCTCATAATAAATTACATGAATCTATGCAAGTTATAATAAATTAAAGAGGGTATGTAAAATAGTAAGGTTCGATCGATCTTGAAAAAGATAAGATCGATCCAGGTTGGATCGATCAGGACATGGTTGAGATCGATCCGAGAATAACTATTATCGATTAAACCTGTGTAGAAACACGAAGAGTCATAAATTTGTGACGTGGACAACACGGGGGGCAACCGAGTAAGCTCGTAGGCCCCTCTACACCTCAACAAGTCAAAAATAATCACTTAACTCGGCACGTAACTCCCGAAATCAAAATAAAAAATAAAATATATATATATATATATATATATACACATGCTTCAAAGCTTCAAAAATGGCAACAAGTAAACATGGAAGTTGTAGATCTAACATGACAACATCTAAAACATGTAGGTCAACTTGAAAATGAAAAAAGAGAACCCAAAAACTTACCAAAGTGAGAGGAGAGAAATGGATCGAGAGAGATGAGATTAGGATCGAGTTTGGAAAGCTTGGGAGGTCGTTGGAGGTTCATTGGAGATGAGGAAAAAGATGGGCAGCGACAGGGAAGAAAGAGGGCTTTGGATTGATGTTGAAATCGATCCAAATGACCTTTGGGTTATATTTTTAAAAACGATCTCTGACATGTTCGATCGATCACTTGGGTGATCAGATCGATCGAACTCCGATCGATCAGGAAAGAACTTAGATTGATCGAACCCACAAAATGATAAAGTATTTTTTTAAAGATTAAAAATATTTTTGGATTTTTGGAAAATAAAATAAAATATTTTTGGAATTTGAAAATTTTAATATATATATATATATATATATATATATATATATTTATTTATTTATTTATTTAATTATTTATTATTATTATTTTTTTAAGTTTTAAATTTGAAATTAAAAAAGAAGTAAAAGTCAACAGGAAGCACCCAGATCGATTGATTGATCCAACAGGTGAAAACCTGCAAATATGTTCGAACGATACACAGAGAGCTGATTTTTCATGGGTTCAAAAATTTTCTAAGTATGGGATGAAGATAGATCTAAGGGAAAACTGGATCGGTCTTGGAATTTTTGGATCGATCAGAAATAAAGTTCGCATGATACATAACGAGCTAGAATATACAAGAAATTTTCGCATGATGGGACAGAGAGATGATGTTCGATCGATCGAACCTCCTTTCGAGATCGATCGAACAGGCATTAAATGCTTAATTAAAAAATGACAGTGCAAGCATTCTCAATCAAAGTCCCTAACAATGTGTATGAACCCAGAATATATCTAGACGACGCAAGAAATGAAAGGTAAAATATAAATGAGGGAGGAGTAGGGTTGTAAACCCTACGAAGCACTAGTGTATAACGTCTCTAGCAAGATGTTGGGCTCTTTTAGCCAGGATCGAAAATCTTGTTGTGCATCCCCTCCGTTGCGGGGTGAAAAGAACTTTGAATCCCACCCAACAAATTGTTCCCTAGAGAACTCATTGGATTTGAATCAAAAGAGATTGATTGTCCTTGATCAAAGCAATTCTTGGGCTTCTATGCCCTTTCAATACTTATTTTAAACATACTTCTCTTTGAACTCTTTTTTGGAAACTCCCTTGATAAGCAAAGACTCATGTTTTTTAAGTTCATTTTCAATACATTTTTCAACAACACAAACCTCTTCATATTTATCCATTGAATTTGGGGTTGGGTTAAAAATGTTCAACTTCACTCTCATGTGGCCAAATGAGATTTTCATTATCCCCGTCCTACAATTGATGTTGGAATTTACGGTTGCCAAGAAGGGACGGCCAAGGATAACCGGAATTTGGCTTTTGGGATTTATGACCGGTTCTGTGTCTATGACTATAAAATCGACTGGGAAGAAAAACTTGTCAATTTTGATTAACACATCCTCAATAATACCCTGGGGCTTTTTGATGGACCGGTCGGCTGGTTGCAAAACTACCGACATTAGTTTAAAATCTCCTAAGCCCAATTTAACATATACCAAGTATGGAAGGAGGTTCACACTTGCTCCTAAATCAAGAAGAGCCCGATTAATGACTTGGTCACCAATGATGCAAGAAGTAGTAGGTGAACCGGGGTCCTTGAACTTTGGAAGTATGTTATGTTGTAAAATAGAGCTCACTTGCTTGGTCAAAACCACTTTCTTTGGTGCTTGGCTTTTGTTCTTCCTCTTTTGGGTGCAAAGATCTTTCAAGAATTTGGCATAAGCCAGAATTTGTTTAATTGCATCAGAAGGGAAGGTTAATCTTCACTTGCCTAAACGTTTTAATGATTTCGTTGGCTTTGCCTTGTTATTTTTCAAGAGAATTGGATCCTTTTAATGCATCCAGAAATAGAGCTCTTGGCTCATAAACCTTTTCAAAATCATTTTGAGAGTTACCTTCAACACAAGAATTTTTCAAATCATTTTGAAAAACTTTTTCAACACAAGAATCTTTCACTTGTAATGAAGGAGGAACAAAATGTGACTCGGGAGGGGTGTCAACTTTTGGTTGCACCGGTTCACTCACTTCATTTTGGACACTAACTTGGTTGTCAACAATTTTTCCACTTCTCAAGGTTGTCACCACATTGACATGCTCAATTGTGGGACCTTCCGATGAGGAATTGGTTTCCATAACAAATTGTTGCTTTGGTAGGGTATTTAAAGGCATCTTTCCTTTTTCTCTAGTATTCAATGTACTAGCTATTTGCCCGACTTGGGTTTCTAGCATCGCAATGCATTGAGAATAAGAGTGAAGCAATTGAGTGTTTGCCTAGAGTATCCAAAGCGGTCAAAACTTCTTCCTCAAAAGCGGGACTCCTAAAACTTCCTTGAGAATAAAATAATTAATTAGGAAAATGAAAGTTAGAAAATTGGTTTCCATGTGATTGAAAAGATGATCTATAACCTTGGGAACCTTGGCTTTGCATTGGGGGCAGAACATACTAGCCTTGAAAACCACCTTGGGGAGGGTTTGAGCCTTCCCCTTGGCTTTTCCAAGAGAAGTTTGGATGGTTCCTCCACCTGGGATTATAATATATGCCATAGGGATTATTCCCTTGGTTGACAAATGCGGCATTCACTTGTTCATGGTTCTCACTTTGCACATGCCTATGGGGACAATTGGAAGTAGAATGTAAGACACTAGAACAAGTCATGCAAGATTCATTAGATGAATAATGAACATGATTAGGGGAGGAAGGCACTTGATTAGCCGAATTTTGGTTGATCAAAAATTGATCAAACCTTTGCGATAAAGATTTTACCTTGGCGGCTATATCATTGGAATTGTCAACTTGATATAAGCCGACATTCTTCCTTCCACCTAGATTTCTACCATTTTTAGAGGACAAGGATCTGTGCATTGAATTCTCACTCATGCTCTCATATAGATGCCATACATCATCCTCATGCCTATAAAGATAAGAACCACCCATGGAAGCATCAACCATTCCTTTAAAATTATCCAAAAAACTTTCAAAGAAAAATTGCACCAATTGCCATTTAGGAATGTCATGATGTGGACACTTCCTAAGCAAGTCATTGAGGTAATCCCATGCCTCATGAAACAACTCCTCTTCCCCTTGAGAAAATTCTCTAATTGAAGTTCTCATTGCATTAGTCTTTGAAACCGGATAATACTTTTTCAAGAACCCTTGTTGCATTTTCGCCCAAGAGGTTATCGAAAAGGCGTAAGATTGTTGAACCAATATTTTGCCTTGTCTTTTAGGATAAAAGGAAAAAGTTTGAGTCTTAAAACTTCTTCTGGCATGTCAGTGTATTTCACAGTAGAACACACTTCAAGAAACTCATCCAAATGCTTGTATGGTTCTTTACTTGGAAGTCAATGATAGTCAGAAAATATTTGAATATTTTGCGGTTTAATTTCATAGTGATGTGCTCTAAATGGGGGCAATTGAATGCATGTAGGCCCACTATATTCATTTGGCACATAATGATCATGCAAAGTAAGAGGAGGATTCACAACTGGCAGTGCTACATGATCACCTTGATTGACTTGCAAAATGGGAGGTTGTGGAGCAGAAATTGGCCGAGGCATTCGCAATGGAACTTGGCCTTGTTGTTGTGGTAGAATAGATGGTCTTAGCATGACTAATGGGACTTGAATGTTGTCATGATGTACATTAGGGTGGAGGATACCTTGTTGGTCTATGTGACCAAGGTCCTCCACATGGTCGTCATTTTGCTCCTCCATTGGTAAAATGGAATGACTAGAATTACCCCTTCCCTTAGAATTACGAACAATGGATTCAAGATTCAAATTAAGTGGGACAAGAGTAGGGTTTAATGACCTATGACCATACATGCACAAACAAAACAAAAATCAGCAACAATCAAGCAGCAATCACTTCTCCTCCGCAACAAATCAATAATCAACAATCCACGAAATTAGTCTAAAATGAAAAAATAAGATAGATAAAGGTCCTAGAATACTCAAGCTTAAGGGGTTTAAATACGCACTTTTCAGCGTTCATAAAACCTTATTGACTTGAAATAGACAGAAACACAAATAAGTACTAAAACATGAAAGTAAGATAGATGATTGGACTAAAATACCCTAACTTAGGTGCTAAAATGCATCGCACTTATTAAGGGTCTTGCTAGCGTAGTAGATGGCATGAGTAATTTTATCCACATATTGGCCCAAAATAGAACCTAATGCATAATTGAATGCATCACACATGATTCAAAGGGAAGAGACCAATTAGGTGGTTTCATGATTGGGGAAGAATAGAAAAGTGAATGAAGCATCTTGAAAGCTTCCATACATACTTTATCAAAGCTGAAAATAGTATTTTTGGCAAGAAGATGGTATAACGGCCGGGATATCTTGCTAAAGTCCTTGATGAAGCGCCGATAAAAACCAGTTGGCCAAGAAAGGATCGAATTTGTTGCACAGAAGAGGGAAGAGGAAGGCTGTAAATTAATTCAACTTTTGCCTTATCGACCTCAATCCTTCTTTTAGAAAAAATATGTCCTAAGATAATTCCTTCTTGAACCATGAAGTGGCTCTTCTCCTAGCTTAAAATCTGATTTGTCTCCTTGCATCTTTTGAGGACAAGTGAGAGATTATGGAGACAATCTTTAAAAGATGGTCTAAAGATGAAAAAATCGTCCATGAACACTTCAAAGAATTTTTCAACCATATAAGAAAATATGGACATCATGCACCTTTGGAAAGTTGCTGGTGCATTGCATAACCCAAAAGGCATGCATTTATAAGCAAAAGTTCTAAAAGGACAAGTGAAGGTGGTCTTCTCTTGACCTTGGGGATCCACAACCACTTGGTTATAGCTAGAATAACCATAAAGAAAACAGTAGTAACTTTGACCAACCAACCTTTCTAGGATTTGATCAATGAATTGAAGTGGGAAATGATCATTCCTAGTGGTAGAATTGAGTTTTTGATAATCTATACACACACGCCACCCGGTGGTGGTGATAAGCGCCGAATATTGTATATTCAAGCGCCCTTAATTACATTAGTTAAGTCCATTATCTGGTCTTTGTATATAAATTATCTTCATTTTGGTGTTTTTGTCTATTTTCAGGTGTACTCTCCAAAAAGAAATAAAAAGAAGAATTTAATAGCTTTTGAAGATCAAATGCACTCCGGGTGTCAACATCTAAGGGTAGTCAAGAAAAGAGGTTCCAATGTATCTATGGAAACTCTCAGCAACATATTAGGATGAAGAAGGACTCAGTGGTCTAAGCTAAAGAAATGAAAAACAAGTTGCATTTTGGGCCGTGCATTAACCTCGCATTCGGACGCAAGACTTCGCGTTCGGACGCCATGCACTTAAACTCATGTATAGACGCCACTTCCCGCATCTCTATTTTGATTTAGTCAAAGTTTATTCATTTTCTCTAGGAAATTTGAATTTAAATGGGATAGGGTTGTTTGGCAGCCCACTTTTGAATTAAAGGGGGGCAAAAGGCTTGGGAAGGCTATTATTATTATTATCATTGAAAAAAAGAGAGGGAGAGAGGGAGATTTTCCTAGGGTTTATGCTGGGTTTTGTAACAATGGGGCTGAAAGTGGAATCTTCTACTTCTTCAATCCTTGATGTTGCTACCATATCCATGAGGAACTATCTCCCCTTCTAGGGAGTTGATGTAACCTAGACCAAGTAAATATGTTGTAATTGCTATTTCAATTTTGGGATTCATCTTCTATATATTAGTTTCATAATTTATAATTTGTTTACATTGAATTGATGTGTTTTTACATTGAATTAATTTATGTGATTTTTATTTGAATATATAGTTATGTTGATATGTTTGTCTTGTCTTAGAAAGCATATTGGCACAATTATGCACTTGATTTCCTATAGTGACAATGGGAATGAATTTATGAAATGGTTTTATTGGCATGTTAATTGAGGATTTGTATAGATTATACCTAGGGAAGATGGATCATGCCACACCTTTAGATTAATTTAGTTAGGGAGATGGTCCATACCAACTAAAGATAATTTATGATAGATAATCAAATTTCATATGCTTCAACATACAATTGAAGGACCTTGATAGGCCATGTCTAGGGAAGATGGTTCATACCAGAACCTAGTTTAGGTGGATGAACCATGTTAACCAAAGATGGGTTATGCTTAGTCCTGAAATGTATGATTTTCTAGAAGATGCTATGGTTGTTTTACACTTCTACGCATCATTTTATATACACAGTTGTTTATCCCCAAGTTGAGTGCAAGTTAACATGATTATGAGGTTTTAGTAAAGTCAATTCCCTAGCCTTTATCTCTACAAGTTCAATCCATTTGAATTTATTTTATTTACTATTTTTATGCAATTCCATTCCATAGTTTTAAGTGACAAACCAATCAAACTATCATCTCTCTTATCAAACTAAAAAGCAATTTTATAATTTTGGTTGCCATAAACTAGCAATCCTTGTGGTTCAACAACCCTTACTATAGCCTTATTCTGCATTGAATTGTGCTATTGCAAGTGGTATTTTTAGTGGTAACAATTTGTGACCATCAGGTGGTGCGTTGTGGCACAAGTTCTCCCGTTGAATTTTCAACAACGGTGAGGCCGGATTTATTTAGAACGACTTGAGTGGGACTTATCCACTTGCTATCTGAGATGGGGTAGATGATTCCCACATCTAATAGCTTGATGACGTCTTTCATGACAACCTCCTTCATGTTAGGATTCAACAGGCGTTATACATCTCGGGAAGGTGTAGCGTTTTCCTCCAAATGAATGTGGTGCATGCAAATGGAGGGGTCAATTCCTTTCAAATCTGCCACCGACCAACCACTAGCTTCTTTGTGCTCTTGTAGCACCGCTAAAAAGCTATTTTCTTGGTCTTTGGAAAGATCCGATGAAATAATGACCGGAAGAGTTTTATTTATACCAACAAATGTATTCTTGAGATTGGCCGGGAGTGGCTTTAACTCAAGTTGAGGTGAATATTTTAGCGAAGGAATGGAAGGAGTGATGGAAAGCAACAGAAGAGGTTCCTTAGGCACTTTTTAAGAGGGAAAGTCCGAGATTGCATTGGTTTCAAGTAAAGAATTGACTTTAGGAATAGATTAATTAATATTGTAGTCTTCAAAGCCAAAATGAGCCAAGCAAGTTTCAAGAGGGTCTTGACTTAAAATGAATGGGATAGATTCTTCGACCAATTCATCTATCGTGTCAAGAGAAAAACACTTATTTTCATCCGGAGGATATTGAGCGGCATTGAAGATGTTAAGCTTAACTTAAAATATCCATCACCCCGGTTTGGCAATTGGTGGAAGCATTAGCCGTCGCTAAAAAGGGCCGACTAAGGATCATGAGAATGTGTCTTTTTGGATTGTGGACCGGTTTCGTATCTAGAAACAAGAAGTTTATCGGGAAGTAGAACTTATCTACCTTGATAATCATATCTTCAATGATGCCACGTGGTTGCTTGATGGATCTATCCACGAGTTGCAAAACAACCATGGTTGGTTTGAGTTCTCCTAAGCCAAGTTGCAAGGACACTGAGTAAGGAATCAGATTTACACTCGCTCCTAAGTCAAGGAAGGTCTTTTCTATCTTGTTGTCTCCAATGACACACGAAATTGTTGGAACACCTGGATCCTTAAACTTTAGAGGTGTATTGTGCTAAATAATAACAATCATTTTCTCATTCAACCTTACCTTCTTAGGAATATTAATCTTAGAAATGCATTTTTAAGCATAAATCTTTGAGAAATTTAGCATAAGGTAGAATTTGCTTTATGACATCGAGGAGAGGAATGTTGATCTTTACTTGTTTAAAAATCTCCAACATATCCTGAATTTTTTTGCCCTTGTTCCCAAAATGTGTGGACTCTTTAAGGCGTTGAGGAAAAGGAACTTTGGGCTCATAAGATGTCTTAACATTTGGGATTGGCGGATTAGGAATTTTTGGACTGATTTTTAGATTCTTGGGAGGACGATTTGAATTCTTGGGAGGAATAATTTTAGTTCTTCCATCAACCTTATTGTCCACAACTTTTCCACTTCGAACTATGGTGATTGCTTGGACTTGCTCATGATGAAGTCCACTTGGAGGGGAGATTTCATCAGTCACAAATTGCCCATTTAGGTTCACCACGGGTTGAGCTAGAAGTTTTCCCGTATCCCTCTTATGAAGGTGATTCATAGAAATAGCCAATTATCCCAACTGGGTTTTAATTTTGGTTATGGATTGGGAATGAGTGTTAACCAAATTCACCGTTGATTACATACAACTATTCATAGAAATAGCCAATTATCCCAACTGGGTTTTAATTTTGGTTATGAATTGGGAATGAGTATTAACCAAATTCACCGTTGATTACATACAACTAATGGCAGCCATTATTTGCTTGTTGGTGTTTAATATCTCATCCAATTAGGATGGGTGAAGAGCAGTAGAATTTGAATTTGAAGAGCTTGGATTGTAGGAAAGAGGACGGTAACTTGAGGAAGCTTGGAATGGCCAGTTCATGGGCTGAGAATTGGACTGATTTTGTTGCCCATGACCTTGGAATGCTGAATTTTGTGGAGCTGGTTGCCTCCACGAGAAATTTGGGTAATCTCTTCATCCCAAATTATATGTATTTGAATACGGATTATGTCCAGGACAAGAGAACATGGCATTGGTATGTTCTTAAGTGCATCCAGAAAATTGCTCCGGTGTGGGGCAATCTTCTTCAAGATGAAAAGTACTTGTGCACGATACACATGTAGCACTTGATGAAGTATTTTGAGAATTAGAAGAGGAATGATGGGGTGCCACTAGCTGAAAAACTTTGTGGGCAATGGCATCCACTTGAGAAGATTCTTCCCTCAAAGTTCATGGTTGATACGGATTTGATGTTTTTCCAACATTAGAAGTAGGAGCCCTACAAGAAGTATGTTGCATGGAATTATCACTCATATTCTCGAGTAGGGTCCAAGCTTCATCTACATTTTTAGACATAAACATACCCCCACAGGAAGAATCAATGAGTTGTCTATGTGGCTCAGTTAAACCATCATAGAAGGCTTACACCAATTGCCATTTGGGAACTTGGTGGTGCGGACAATTCTTGTTGCAACTGTCTCTAAGTGGTGATGGAATTCGTAATAAGGGAGTTTAACCAATATTTTTCCCTATCTTTTAATAAGAATGGGAAAAAACGCATATGAAGCTCTTGTTGTGGGAAGTCCCTCATCTTGATGGTGGAACATATTTTCAGGAACTCATCAAGATGTTTATAAGGGTCCTCATTATCAAATCCATGATATGATGGAAGCATTTGGACAGTGCTGGATTTGATTTCATAGTGATGTGCATCTATGTTAAGCATGACAATGTACGATGGAAAAGTATATGTTGAAGGGATGAAATGGTCCCTAAGAGTCATTGGTGCTACATTTGCATTATCAACTCTAGCATTATCAACTCTATCATTATTTTCTAGATTTTAAGCCATGTTGTCAACTTCAATTTCTAGTTTTCCTACAAGTTTGGGATCCCTAAGGTTCCTTTTTTGTTGTCTAAGAGTTCTTCTAATGAAGTATATCAACTTGTTCTTCTAAAAGTAGTAATGACAATAATCTACGACCCAACATCATCTAATATATACCCAAGTAAAGTAAACACAACTGAAATTTCAAGTGCAAGCAAAAATTAACTTGAAAAAACTTACAAACAAATTTCCAGAATTTCCAGAATTTGTCCTTCGCCGCAAAACAGCCCTTTGTATCCATACACCTGCACTCAAGAACTTCGACACAAGTCAAAAACAGAAAAATAAACAAAAATCCTAACGTAGAATTAAACTGAATTTAATCTTTATATTTTGATCACAAAGCCGTTTGCAATCCTCGGCAACGGTGCCAAACATTGCTATGGACTAAGTGTATCAATTATAAAACGACTAGCTCTAGCACAAATTCTTGTAGAAAATGGCTAAGTAAGGGCTATCGATCAACGAAGATTGTTAGCTTATGGCAATCAAAACTCTAAGACCACTTTCAAGTTTGAAGGAAAAAGTTTTGGTTTGATGATTTGTTTGTCACTTAGCATGAAATTAAAACTTAAAATAGAAAGTAAAATGAATTCAATTGATTTGAGAATATAAAGAGAAAAGGCTAGGGAATTGACTTCACCAATACCTCATAAACATACTTACATGCAATCAACTCGGGGAAAACAACTATGCATATAACTATGATGTGTAGGAGTGTAAGACAACCACAACATCTTCTAGAATTTCATACATTTTAGAATTAAGCATAACCCATACTAATTGGAATGGCTCATCCACCTAAACTAAGTTGTGGTATGAACCATTTTCCTAGGTATGGCCTATCAAAATCCTCAAATTGTATGTTAATGCATATGAAATTCAAGAATCTAGCATAAATTAACTTCAATAGGCATGAACCATCTACCTAACTAAATTAATCTAAGAGTGTAACATGGTTCATCTTCCCTAAGCATAACCTATCAAAATTCTCACACAACATGCTAATAAAACCATTTCATAAACTCTTGTCACTATAAGAATGTAAAGTGTATAATTATGCAAACATGATTTCTAAGACAAGATATACATCTCAACATTATTATATATTTGAATGAAAATCAAATACATCATCAATTCAATGTGTATAACATCTAGTTTATGAAATCAATTATATACAAGCCCAAATTGAAAAGTAATTACAACATATTTACTTGTCCAAGGTTACATCAACACCCTAGGAGAGGAATTAGCTCATCCTGGACATAGTGGAAGCCTCCAGGATTGAAGAAGAAGACTCCATCTTTAGCTCTATAGCAACCCCTTTCTTGCCTACACAAAAACCTAATTTTTTCCTCACTTTATCTCTCTCAAAACAATACAAAACTTAATAATCTGAATATATCCTATAGAGATATATATAATTGCTCTCAATAGTCAGACTCATAGTTAAAAATCCATTAAATTTGTGAATTCAAATGAGGGAGAGAATAGTTCAAAACTTAAAATCTTTTGACAGCTCATTTAATCGCAGGTGGACGTCCGGATGAAGTGGGCAACATTCGGGAGTAGCTTGTTAAGGTTGGCTTCCTTGCGCGTGCAGGGTGCTTACAATGGTTAAATCTGGCAAGGGGCGTCCAGACTCAAAGATGGGTGTCCGGACCTAAAATATGTTGGCTACTAGAATTTTTATTTCTTTCTTTGCAATTGATTACACCAATTCTGAAAATGACAATAACACAAATGAGTACTAAGCAATGAATAAAGATAGGACTAAAGTGCTAACAATCATAAGAATAAAGGCAAAAATGTGCATATTTCGGCACTCATCACATTTGACTTAGGGTTTGGCCTTTTAAATGTCAAAAAGCTATCACAGGTCTACTTCATTGAGTTTCAAGTGATTCTGACATGCTTGGTTCATTATATTTATCTACATGGACAATATGGTCATTCTACATTCTTAAGAAACCTTTTCAAATGGCTAAGGAAGGTACATTGTGTTGACAGTACTGTTTGCTGTTCAATTAGGGTTTTAGGCTTAGAAGATGATATTTGGCTACAGAATCATTTAGGGCAATTGAGTCTTTTCACACCCATACTATATCATTATATAGTTGTTTGAGATAGTTCATTGTATTAAATTGCACTAAATCACACTTTGATTAAGTGTTCGTAGCTATAGCTATAGGATTGTGTGCATATTGACAAGTGTCTGTCACAAGGGTACTTTAGTCTTCGCAAATATTGAGCATTCATGTGACACGTGTCTTGTGGACCTAGTGTGAGAAGATGCAGGCTATTATTCATTGCTTAGTTATTAATCATGATATATATAGTTGATATATATTATGACGGCCTAAGTTTTACAACCTAGTGTATCAACGAGTAACCCGAAACTGACCCGATAACGGATCCCAAATGTGGAAGCGAAAGAAGTAACAAGGTCTCTAGAGATGTACGCCGTCTCTAAGACACCAAAGTAACCCCACAAGAAGCTACTAACCAAAAGAAACGAATACGAAAGTCAGGGTTTCAAAACCCGACAAGAAAAGGGCCAAGGGAAAAATAGTCAATTCACACTAAAATAGATGCCACCACGCATACCATTGGAATGATATCAAAGAAATAACAAGGATAGACTCAAGAATCATATGATTCAGAGTCTTGAAGAAAAAGATACAAAGGTCTGAAGTCAATGTAACAAGACTGGACTGAACTGAGATTAACCAAGAAAATAAAGGGGAAAGTCGGCCGGCTGATAAGCCGTCGTCGGCCGATTGAAACGATTCATAGAAATGCAAACCCTTTGGACTCTCCAAAAAGAAGCATGTAGGCCTGTTGATAGAGGTTGTCAGCCAACTGAAATAGACAGTTCAGCTGGCCAGAACTCCATATTGGGCCGACCAAAATGATTAGCAAAGAAATAAGCTCTCGGGACTTTCAAAATATAAATGAATCAACCGGTCGACAACCATTATGAGCCGACCGACGCACCAGATAGCAGTAAAAACCATGTTGCTGTAAGATGTTAAAATGTGCTCGGTCTAAAAACAAAACCTGAACTTATGTCTCGTGTGCCCCAAAACAGATATAAAAATATCCCAAAGTGTCAAACACCTCTTCAGAATGTGGAAAACCAATGCAAGTGTGTGCATCATGCCATAGTGTACAATTTGCCCTAAATGGAATCAAAATGAGAAAATGGCCCCGAGGTATCATTTTAAGCATGTCCGCAAACGTATCTTACATAAAGAAATGCGCTACGATGACCTACGGCCTTATTACATGTCAAACGCTAAAAATCATATCCCAAACCTCAATAAATACATTTTGAATCCAAAAATACATGTTACATCAAAAGTAAGCATGCTAAATATATTGCACGTATCCAAAAAATGTTCAACGAAGCTCAAACCAAACTAAGGATATTGTGTATCCCAAAACTAGGTCTCTTTACCTAAAATATCTCAAACAACTAGGGTGAGCAACCAAAGTTCGTAGGACAAAGCATATGCATATACCCTAAAGTTTTAACGAACCTTTGCAACGTAATATAAACCAACACATGTGGATCATGCCTCATAATGTCTATGTTTAATGGAAGAGCTAAGGAATTATCTTAAGCTATAATTGAAACAAATTATAAGCAATCCATAATAGATGAACAATCTATTACAATAATAATCCATAAAATACAACAAGTTACAACCCTAGGTTATATCAACTTATAACGTAATATAAACGATTACATGTGGTGTATACCACCTAACGTCTATGTTCAAAATGGTACTAAGGAATCATCTCAAGCTACATCAAGTGATTGAAATGAAATACACATTATACAAGTATACAATGCACAAGTATACTAAACAATACTAAACCTCAAAAACCAAATCACAAGCTACAAGTAATTAATGACTAACAACTTGGAATTTAAATGCAAAATCAAACAATATGGAAAACTTAGAGGCGGTGTCCAGTGTGAGCTCACAACATAAGGCAAGGTTAGAAACTCATAACATAAGACAATACAAGTTTTTTTTAGGGCAGTAACCCTCAAGGAACTACCTAAGTGCGCACTATATTGTAGGGAGAACTCATATCCCACATACTAGGGCTAAACCCTAGCCATGTCACATTTCATTGCCCTAAGTATTTCCAAAATCAATCAAGTTGCCACAACAACTACTAGTGTTACAATGCAAGTAACAACTTCCATGCACAACCAACAATAGTAATCACATATAGTCATGCTCTAAGTCTCCAAGCTACAATGGCATGTGAATGTCAAGTATACAAAGTAATATTCACTACACCAATCACAAGGTTGCTAGACAAGGAAATCCATTCACAACATAGCAAACTTGAAACCTCACTTAGACAACAATATAGCATAGGTTTCTCAACAAAAATCAAGGAAAGAATTATACTAGAATTTCATAAGCATATCATAAGAAATCTCTAGATTCCATTCCTACACAAAATGAAACTACAATATTATCAATATATAAGATCAATTCAAGCTAGCATGAAATGAATCCAATTCCATGAATTTAACAACTACATAGTGTAAATTACGCAATTAAATTATTAACAATAATTTAATAAAATCACTAAAGTTACATTAGCAAAATCAAGTGATTTCAAGTCATTACTAAGTGAAACAAGGCAATCAACATAGAAATTCTAATCATGCTCACATGGTACTCATTAAATCTCTAAATTAACAATGACATAGTCAAATATCACAATACAATTAGAAATAATAATTGTACAAGAATATCATAGTCATAACTACAAGACTACGCAAGAAATTCCAATTTCTATTATATATAATGACAATAATAGAAGTGGATAACCACAAACAAGCCTTGGTCGCAACGGTCGTATACGCGCCAAAATTGAGATTGTTTGATTATGGCCAAGTTTAAAATAAAAGCCACTACCACTACTAACTATTAACGTAGCAAGAGTGAGTAGGGATCGTCCTGAGGGATTTGTAAGGTATTCTGGAATCAATGTTGATTAGTAGGTCGAATAATCAAATATGGTTTGGTTAGTTGAATTAACTAGTTGTTCAATTAAAACAATGCAAATTAAACGACAATCTAGAAATTAGGGAGAAGAGTATGAAAGAAAGGTCTTGGGGCTTAGAGTTCACCACTAAGCGTCACTTCACCAAACATTAGCAATTGTAAGTTAAAGGGGTAATTCATGTTGTAAATTGTGTGTGTGTGTGTGTCATTAATTGAAAACTAAGCATGATTGGAAAATAAGCATAGATTGCATAATCAATCAAGTGAGTAGCACAACCTACTAGATAAGACCATTAACCATTCAATTAAACCACAATTAATGCACACACAAAAATCTAGAGAAATGTACTTCTTTCACTCATAAGTATGGATCATCAAACAACAAGAATGGATTATCCACCTATCTAGGAAATTAAAGTAATTATACTACAACTATGCTAACGACATAGAAATTAAACTAATTAAGCTAAGGAGGTAGCACAATCCATCAAGAAATAAGCATGATCCATCAAACAATCCACAAGACTAATCAATTAAGTACCATGCCTTGACCATTACTAGATTTATACAAATTCATAAAATCTAGAGAAAAACCCATGAACATTCATTCTAGCATACATAGACATATGGATAGAATTAAATGATCAATTGAAAGCATTAATTCATACAAATCATGTAAAAACACAAGATCTATATTTATTCATGGTCAAAACATCAATTACAACTAAAATCCCCAAAAATCTACAAAATACTAGGTTTAGGAAGCAAGCCTAGGGGCTATCTCTAGCCCCAAGAGAAGGATTTAGCCACTCATTGTTGTGGCCATGGAACCCTCAAGGGTTGACTTCAAGGTTGGCATCATCTTCTTCCTCCTTGCTTTCTTCCCAAAAACCCTAGTTCTAGAGAGAGAAACTATTGCTATAATTAGTAAAAATCTCAACTCTAGATGAACTATCCAAATTGGTTCATTTAATTTCAAAACAATGCCCTTTGAGTAGGCAAAAAGTTAGAAATACTGCATTTGATTGGTGGAAACTCGCAGCTACAAAAGTTGGTAGAGTCCGGGCGTATTCGGGAATTAGACAGCACACTGCCAGCAGTTACTTCAATCGATCGAACATGACTTCGATCAATCCAACACTTGCTTCAATCGATCAAAGCTGATGTGGTAAAGATATTTTGACACCTGGCAACCTTATCCATTGAGCTGGCACCGCCTTGATCTCGATCGATTATAGATATCTTCGATCGATCGGGACTTCTTTCGATCGATCGAAGTTCTTCAGTGCAATTTTCTTGACTTCTTCCGGGTCTTCTCATTAGCTCCAAAACTGAGCTAAAAGGATTTTTTTAGTCTTTTTGAACCTTATTGACCTGAAATAGATAAAAACACAAATAAGTACTAAAATATGAAAGTAAGATAGATGATTGGACTAAAATACCCTAACTTTGGTGCCAAAATGCATCACATTTGAGCACTTATCAAGCCTTATGTAAAATGACACCTTAGGTTAGATACAATCAAAATATATCTAATACAATCCTAGAATATCAGTTTACATGCATACAATGTATATCAATAACAAAGGAAACAAGAAAGCATAACAAGAGTATAAACATAGTACAACCCCTACCTCACTAGAGGATTGTTCCTCTAGAATTCAAGGCTAACAAACTCAAAATGAAAAACTAAGAAAAGGTGTTCTAGATTAAGAAGAGAGAAATAAATTATCTTCAGAGCGGAATACCAAATTCCTCAAGTAAGGGGGTCAAATTTCAGAAATGGTAAATAGGGTTTCAAGATTCCTCAAACTATCATACTTGAGATTCACCCCTCTGGAATCCATGGCAAACAAGGTCAAAATGAAAAACTGGAAAAAGTTGTTCTAGATGAAGAAAAGAGAAAGATATGATTTTCAAAGTAGGGGATCAAATTCCTTAGGTAATGGGCTCAAAATCTGAAAATGGCAAAAAGTTCAGGTTGGTTGCAAGGTGGTTTTGAGAGGAAATGTGAAATTCCTCTAACTTTTCCACTAACAATGGCCTTGTTAGCCTCACACATACACACCAACATAACCTCTCTCATACACACACACATCCACCCTTGTCACAATCCTAGGGCTCCTCACAAGGTCAATCTAGGCTTCTAAGTGTTTCGATCAATGGACACATGTGGGTGAATCCTCACCCTGCACTTCTCACCTGTAATGACACGGTCTTTTTGCTCCTTTTCCTTTTTCGGCGATTTTTCTTTTTTTGTCTTTTTGCTATTTCGTCTTTTTTCCGTTTTTCATTTTTCCTTGCATAACCTTACTTCTTGTGCTTGGATTTGATTCTAGTTTTGTGTACATCCATGATATTTGATTTCTATGACAATTGTATTTTTACTTTTGTAGAAAATACATTCTAGTTGCTTACTTTTTCATTAAGGGCATAGATGCATACCTTATTGTTATTATTCTTTATTTTTGGGGTTTTTGTGCAATTACATAAAGTAATTATTTTTCGTCTTAGGGACCTTTTTGCAATTTAATTTGTAAGATATTTTAAAAAAGGACCTTTTGTAAATTTTGGAAAATGTGACAAGTGTCACATTCTTATGGTGCCACTTGTTGGCAATGAGGTGGAGTGATTTGGATATGTAATATTTTGACATTTGGAGGGTGGAGATTCACCCACATGTTGGCCTAGGATTGGTGCACTTGTTGGCTTGGATGGTTGACAAGTGTAGGCTTAGGATTTAGCCTAGGAAGGAGCCATTGATTTGTGACAAGTGTAGGATCATGATTTAGTCTTGCATTGTGTATGTGTGTGAGGTAGTGTAAGAACACATAGTGAGTGGAGGATTTTTAGACCTTCCACTCACCATTTTCACTTTATCCTTTTCATTTTAACTTGTTCTCTAAGAACCTTAACCTAGCCACCATTGGAGAAAAGCTTGGTTCATAGCTTTGACTTCATTTTTTTCTTCCTTCCATTCACCTAAGACCATAAACCTTACGAGAGAAAAGTTTCCTCTCACTCTCCTCTTCAATAACCCTAAACTTGTTTTACATTTTGAGCTTGGTTGCTTGGATTATAAAGATTCAATTCTCTATTGAGGTAGGGGTGGTAGTATATTTATATTTTAAGTGTTTTATAATCCTTGGGGTTTAATAAATATTGTATACATGTTTTTAATATGATAGTCTTGCATAATATAGGAAACCCTAATACCTTGACTTAGGGTTTATTGATTTAAGCATGTATGATATGTATAAACCATGTGTAGAAGAATTATATACTTTAGCAGTATGCTAAATTCTTGTATTTTCACATGTAGTGATGATATAGAACTCTTGTAGAATTATTAATGTTATATGCAATTTCCATTGACTTGAATTGCTATATTTGTTGAGATGATAATTCTATATTCTTGTGAATTACTAATTGTAGTTACCTTAGGAGCTTATTACTATAATGTTGAGATTTAGTATATAAAGCTTATTGTTGAGACATGATTTAAAATTGATAAGTTGGTGGTATTGTATTGTGCATAATATCATAATGAGAACTTGTCATTTCATATGCCATTTTAGACTTGGAACCCTAAGATATGGTTTGTGTGGTTTCAAAATACTTGTGCATGGAAGGTGGTTTATATGCCTTAATTATAGCGTATGAAATTTGAACTTGATTATGATTTTGGATTCTCTTAGGACATTGTTACAATGACATGGCTAAAGTTTGGCTTTAGTGTGGGAGGTATGAGTTTTCTCCAATTGAGATAGTGCGCACTAGGGTGGTCTTCCCAACGGGTTAATGCCCGGAATAACCATTTTGATCTTGGTTTAGTCCAAGACGTGATGTCCAAGTCTTCCACTAATTCATTTCGCATTAAATTTTAAGTTGACAACCAATGTTTAATTGTAACTTGTAATTCTTGTTATTGGCGAATTGATGTTGTTAAGTACGTTGATGTTTTTATGTGTTGTTAAAGAATCATTTAAATTAGCTTAAGATAATCCCTTAGAACACCTTGAACATAAAAGTGAAGTGGAATGATCCCTTGTATTCGTCTATATTGATCTTGTAATGATATTAAAACTTTAGGGTATACGCATATGCTTCTTCCTACGAGTAACTTGATTACTCACCCTAGTGGTTTGGGTTGTTTTTTAGGCAAAGAGACTATGTTCTTGGATGCTCATCATCTTTAGAGGCTTATGAGCTATTTGAAGCATTTTTTTTTAATTAACATGCAAATGTTTAGCATGCCTTTCTTTTGATGTCACATTTTATATACCATGGGTGTATGGTACTTTAGAAGCTTATGTAGCTTTCCTAATGTGTAATGATACTTAATATCTCCTTTTGACATTGTAGGCATATATGTAAAGAGGCCAAGGGTCAAGCATGTGTACTTTTGTACTTGTATTCTTTTGGTATCAAACTTTTGCTTCAAAATGTATTTGAACTAATTTTGGAGGTTTGATATATGAAAATCTTGTAATTGATATGTATAAGGCCATGGGCCATTGCTTTACATTCAAATATTTATATCAAAGTTGTTGACATGTTCACATACTCAAATCTCATTGAAAAATCAGTTTTCAACATTCATTTTGAACCAATTCATCATGGGTTTCGAAGCATAGGTTGAATCTTAACACCTTGGGCACTTAGCAGGTTTTCTAGTAGTATTTCATGGTGTTTTAGTCAACCAAAACTCCATTTTGGTCGACCGATGGAAAATGGAATCATTAACGCACAGTATTTTATCATTCCAGTAGCGAATTCTACTGTTTAGGGCCTATTTCGGTCGACCGAAACTTTATTTCGGTCTACCGAAACAACCAGCACTAAAATTCATGTTTTCAGCAAAATTTTTGGTCATTTTGGTCAACTGAAACTCCATTTCGGTCGACCTAAATAGCTTTCATACTCCAGCTTCTTTAGTTCAGTTTCAGCACTGCTGTTCCTACTTTGAATGGCCATATCTCCTTCATTTCTTATCTAAATGGGGTGATTTTTGAGCCTAAATTCATGGATTTTGAGTCTGCTTTCCAATGGTACCAATTCCATTCTCAGATTTCAATCATAGTAGGAGTTATTCATGTTTTAGTGAGGTAGTGTTAGTTTTCACTTAAAACCGGAAAAGGGCATGTTGCGGGATTCTTGGCCAATGTTCTTAGAACCTCTTGGAATGTTGTGAAATAATTCGATTAGGTTTTATTCACCTTTTTTGATTTGTTTAGAGTCAATTTTCTCCTTTAAAATTGTGAATTGACCATTTTGCCCTTTATTGACGAATTTTACCCTTTTTAACTCTAGTTTCCTCTTTTGCTCACTTTAACTTCTGTGACCTCATGAAATGTCTCATTGATGTCTTAGAGATGGTTTTTATCTCAAGGGACTATGTTTTCATCTTTTGCTTCCGCATTTCAGATCCATTATTGGGTCAACTTGCGGGTCATCACTGACGCACCGGGTTGAAAAACTTGGGCCGTCACATCACCATCTAATGTACTCTCACAAGGCTTAATCTCAAGCCTACACTTGTCATAATCACACACCTCCAAGTGTCCCAACCAAAGGGTGACAAGTGGGTGAACCTACACCCGACACTTGTCACAAAAATAAGCTTCCAAGTCACACAACCAAGGGGATGACAAGTGGCCCCAAGGAAAAGTGACACGTGTCACTAATTCCTAGAAATTGTAAAGATGTCCCTCCTCTAAATATCCCAAGGAATATTTGCAATAAATTCCCTAAGACAAAATAAAATTACATAAAACACCTCATAAAACAAACATGTTTCCAAATAAACTATGCATCCATACCCCTAGAAAATATAAATATACAAACATGATTTTCACATGAAACAAGGACATGCGTGGCCAGTAAAAGATAATATAACGCAATGCATGTGGTGTTAAAAATCATTTCTGAGCACCGTAACTTAGGATCAAACAAAACCCTTAGGTCACAAGAAAAAAAAATAATAATAATAAATAATTAAATAATTAAAAAAATGATGAAAAAATGAAAAAGGTAATAGAAAACACGGTCCTTACATATATACATATACAAGCTGTCAATTAGCTTACTCACTAGAGGACAAATTTGCTAAGGTGGCAAGGGTATTATGGTCCATTCACATAGGGAATTACAGATTATTCTGTGGCCAATGGTTGGATGATGGTGCTAGATATATTTCCTCATTGTGGTAGGAATTGTACTCAAGGACTATTATATATACACTACTATAAAGTGTTTATGGTTTAAGCCTCTTTAAAAACCCTAAAAACAAGCTATATTGTGTGAGACTTGAGAGCTAAGAATGAACAAAGTTTTCTAAGTTTATTCTTAATATTCTAAGCTTGATTTGAACTCAGAAATGTGCAAAGAGTAAACTAAGAGTATTATATACAATTGAGGCCTTTTATTGTGAGTTTTTTTGGTGCAGAAGCTGGTTTGAAGGTCTGAATTTGGTTTGAGCAAGCTATGGTGTTGAGACAAGGTTGAGGCAAGTATAACTTACCATTTTAAATCTGTAGAAAGCATGTTTGTGACCATTATATTGCTACATTTGATTTTAGTGTCTCAAACCTTCATATTAACTTAAGTTTTCTGGTTTAGCCTTTTGATTTGAACACATACATATGATATATTGTTGTGAGTCTAATTCTTATCATCTAAGCGTGCTTATATATGTGTTTTGAGGTTGTGCAACTTGAGCTTTAACCAGAAAAGTGACCATTATAGTTGTTGGTCTTGTGAACCCTCAAAAGTTAGGGTTTCAACTATAATAAGCCCTATTGAGTGATGATTGTGATATACCTTGCTTAAACCATTGAAAATATCATTTGAGAAAGTGTACAATGATAATACAATGTTGAGGGAACCATCTACAGGTCTGTGACAATACAAAATTCCAGTTTTGCCCTTCTTCCACTAATTCTGCAGAATGATGTGTAATTGCTGATATTGATACTTTAAGCTACATATCCACTCTTATGTTGTGTAATAGCTTGAGTATAGTTGTAATACATCATTTTATATGTATTTGGTGAGTTGTAAGAGTTTGCAGGGTCCAAGCAGGGTTGCTTAGGACAGGGGGAGTGTTGTTGAGCACCAAGTGGAGCTAGTGTCTGTGTAGAGGCTGTGAAAACTAGTGTTTCATCTTGTACAACGGTGTGTGCTGAGAGTGAGATAGCTAAGAGTGTAAGTACTTGCATACAAGTAGTGGAGATTGCAGTGGTTGTGGCCAAGAACTGGGGTTTTTGATCTTTAGTTGAGAGAAATTTTCCTTGTAAAATCTAGGTGTACTTGTGGTTGAATGATTGAGCATTGTGTGTGTATTGAAATCACTCTAATTGAAGAAAGAAGTTAAGTAAAAGAACTAATTCACCCCCCTTTTGTTTCATTAATTTTCATAACAATATATTAGAGATAAAGTTACGCAATGGATGCTGATCCTAAGGCATATTATATCCATAGCCAGTATGGTGGCTGACCGATTGACTAAACCCATCCCAAGAGATGTTTTTATATTTCATATTAGGAGTCTAGATTTACTTAGGATTTGATGTACTAGACACCATATGACATTTTTTATTTCATCAATAAATATATGAGTTTATGTCCATAATGAGATTATTTTTTTATTATGTAAGTATATATTTCTGGAAAATGTCATCAAACTTAGATTGGCTCTCTCACACGAGTAATCGCCTTAGCACTTAAAATAGCGAGCAAGATGAGACATGGAATTCTTAGTGAGTGAGAGATTTATTTTTGAGATATATGTCGCATTGACAAGTTAAGATGAGGTTTTAATAAGAACCGAACATGAAGGTAACCCGCACCCTTCATGTAGCTTAGTCGAATACGAACCTTCAAATGGGCGTTAAGAGAGTGACTGTGTTAGAGGTTTTGGGTTAGGCACTGAGATAGTGACTAGACTAAGATTCATATAACGCTTTATGAGCTTGACATGGCCAATTGAGTGGAAGCTTCGTCGTAGCGTACATAACATATTGTATGTGCTATTTATTTGACCACCAATATAGAGTGACTAGATGCATCACTGCTGCGTCACTATGTGAGCTCTGAGAACCATATTATTTTGGTTCCATTTATGCTCTTATAACCTAGGACTATGTTATGAAGAGAAGACTTAATGTCGCTACTTTAGTATGTACGTAACTAAAGGATCATGATTGATGCGGTCCGGCAGGGCATATCTAGGAAAACGGTTAAGTCGAATTAGATTAACATGAGTAGCTAGGGAAGATAATTATATGATACACCATCATGTTATGACTCATAACCTAAGCGACCTTGTCGAAATTATGTTTATTGATATGGTCTTGATTACAATACAAATTATGGGATTCAAGCATCGCTTTGGGATTAGTCTTGGGAGGGATAAAAGAGTATAAACGGGACTACTTATTTATAGTGAGGGTACTATGTTAGTTTGATGGTTGCTTAATATAGTACTCCTACCCTAATCTTTTTCGGTCAAACACTGCTTATGAAATCATTAAATTTAAAGAAATTGAAACTAGTCTAAGAAAGAGATTGACCAAACAAATTAATTACGGAGAAACTAGAAGACATTAATGCTACATTTGGTGTGCAGGAATGGAATGAAATGCAAGTAGGAATGGAATGAGAATGGGAATGAAATAGAATGGTCATTCTCATTCTATTTTTTGGTTGTAAATATGAAATTTGTAGGAATGGAATGATAATAACCATTCTAGTGTTTGGTTGGACTAATTTAAAATTTAGAATGGAATAAATTTCTAATTAAATTCTCCAAAATATTTCTCTTAGTAACAAATAAAATAAAATAAATTAAATTAACAAAATGATATTCTTTAATAATTTTTTTAAAATAAATGGTGGCAGTGGCGGTGGTGGATGGTGGAAAGCGGTAGTAGTGTAGGTGGTGGTGTTGGAAGGTGGCAGTGGTGGCAATGATGGAAATTGGTGGCAGTAATGGTGGAAGGTGGTAGTGGTGTTAATGGAAGGCGGTGGCAGTAGTGTGGTGGAAGGCAATGGAAATGGCGGTGGTGGTGGTGATGGAAGGTGGTGACGATGGTGATGGTGGTGGAACGTGGTGACGATGGTGGTGGTGGTAGAAGGCAGCGGCGGTGGTAGTAGTGGTAGCTGTGGCGGTGGTGGAAGGTGGTGATAGAAGGTGGTAGAAGGCGATAGCAGTGGTGGAAGGTGGTGAAAGGTAATGGCAATGGTGGTGGTGGTAGCGTGGTGAAAGGCGGCCGTGGTGGTTGGGGCAAAAGGTGGCAATAGCGGTGGTGAAAGGCAGTGGCGGTGGTGGTGGTGGAAAGTGGTGGGCAATGGTGAAAGTCGGTAGTGGTGGAAAGCAGTGGTAGTGGTGGTGGTGGTGAAAGGTGGAGATGATTGTGATGGAAGGTAATAGTAGTTTTTGGACTTAATATATGAGGGTGTTTTGGGAAGTTGATTTTTTAAAATAAATTACTTGGGAATTGAATGGCCATTCCATATGTTTAGCTGTGGTATGGATTTTCATTCCTAAGAATGGATTTTTATTCCAATGGAATGGCCATTCCCACTTTAAGTTGCATACCAAACAAAGGAATGGTTGGAATGGACATTCCATTCCATTCCATTCCTACACACCAAACGTAGTATAAGTTGAGGATTTTCAAAAGTTAAAGAAGGTCAGGTAAAGTGAAGTAATAATGCACAGGTTGTATGTGTATACTGTATATATAGAGCCAAACAGGATATTTTCTTCTACCCAAGTTTACAAGAAAAAAAAAAAAAAAGAAAAAAGAGAGAAAGAGAGAGAAAAAAAAAAAAAAAGGAAGAGAATTAAGAAATAGTACTTCATTCCCAAAATTTATACATAGAGAGAGGGGGTTGTGAATCAATCAATGATTTATTTTATTTTATCTTTTATTTTTGTTGTAATAATGAACATGAATTTCCACAATACTCTTGGAAATATCTGAGCTCTATACCATTCATTTTGAAAAAAGATGTCATATTTGTACTTGATCACAGACATTTGTAATCCAATAATTTAGTTTGATAATGTTTTTTTTTATATTTAATTTGATAAAATTAATGTCTTATAACAAAAGTAAAATTAGTACAAATTTTAAATTAATTTTTTTTCAATTTCAATTCTAAATCATCAATTCTATACAACTACACATAATGTTAGACTCTTTTCAAAGCATCGCATCAACGTGTACTTCAAGTAGTGGATGCAGAAGAATCATTAGTATATACCTCATCACTATTTTTTATTTGTTTTATATGTATATACGTTTGGATAATGAAAATTTATATATAGAGAGTGGGGGTTGTGGAATCAATTAAGGATTTATTTATTTTATTATATCTTTTATTTCTGTCGTAATAATGAACATGAACTTCCACAATATTCTTGAAAATATCTGAGCTCTCTATCATTCATTTTGAAAGAAGTTGTCATATATACTGGATCACAGGCATTTATAATTCAATAACTCAATTTGATCATGTTCATTTCTATATTCGGATAAAATTGGTAGCTTATAATAAGAGAGAAATTAGTTCAAATTTTAAATTAAATGTTCTCCAATTTTAATTCTAAATCATCAATTCTATGCAACTATGCATAATGTTAGACTTTTTTCAAAAGATCAAAATTTTATCAAACCATTTTAATTTGCTGCCTATAGCTGTTCGGGGACAAAGCCAATATTAGAGGATCTAGCTCCCTAATCGCGTGCCCGTTCTCGAGTCCTCCCGAAAAAATAAAATTCCTCTTTAATATTTGTAAATTGTGCTTAATTTGTTTATTGTAATTAAATCGAGTATGCAATATCATTATTAGTAGATTTTTTTTTTTTTAGCATATTTTTAATCGATTAAAACATCATTAATTGATGATAAAAAATAAAAAACAAGTTTTAGTGTTGTATCTCTATGTTTTGAAATATTAGTTTTTTTAAAAGATATGAGTTATTGTTTGATAACTCAATTTAGTACTTAATTATGAATAAATTAAGTATTTATCTAATTAAGTGTTTTTGTTAACACAATTTGAATATTATTAAAAATGGTAAGCTCCATTTAAAATATGGTAAAATTTTAGGTGCTACGAACATTACATATTACTGACTGCTAAACACTGAAAATTCAAAAAACTATCAAAAAATATTTGTTTTTTAAATACCACTTAAAATTCAGCTATTAAAATTTTTAGCATTTAATTTTCAGTTTTATCAAACAATATAGACTTTTAATATTTTTTAATTGTATTAACAGTAATTTACCCTTTCATGGGGTCCACAATGATGTCATTTTTAACAAATTAATTTGTTTTATTATTTTACCAAAAGTCTTGTGATGTGATGATATGTTCTGTACTTCCCAAAGTGAGTGTATTAGTAAAGTATATGTGTTTCTTGTCCATAATAAAAAATAAAAAGTAATAATAAAAAAATTGTTTTATCATTTTAAAGTAATAACGACAAATTATAAATGGTATAAAATATAATACATTAATTTTTGAAATAGGAAAATTGTTAGTCCTAAGTTACCTTAAGGAATGCTTGCCTTTTAATGTCTAAAAGCAATGCTTTAACCTCGGGTCAGTAATAATACATTGCAATGCTCAACCTCGGACATTGCTATGCTCAGCCTCGGACATTGAAGGTTCAACACTTCAATTAATAGTACATTACAATGCTTCAGCCTTGGACAGAGATGGTTCAGCACTTGGGTGTTAGCTACAGGTGCTCATAGGGGCTCTATGATCTTTTCTCAAGTGTATTCCATATATATATATATATACGTTTGCTCAGTATAGCCTTTTCCAGCTACGCTCAAGAATGTGACATGTTTTAGTGGTCCTAGAGAAGAATGTGACACGTCTCAGTGGTCCTAAAGAGCTGGTATTTGCAAGAACATTTCATTCCTTAAAGACTAAGTTTGGACAGAAATAGAAATTCAATACTTAAACTTGTAACCTACTATAACTGGTAGAATAGTGACAAAATCAGCTGAGGTGGCAGGCCTGCATTGGTCCATTGATTTGAAAATATCTGAAATATGCTCTCTCAATCATTGGCTAGAGGTGACAGGTGTATATCCGTGGTGTGTGAGGCCTTGTGTAATTCAGTGTCACTATAAATATGCTACTATAAGGCTCCTTAGGGTTTAAGCCTCTTGAATTTACATTTCACATTGAGCTGCTGCTGAGAACTCTCGAGTATAATATGTCAAGCAAGTTTTTCTCTACTATTTGATGATGATCTTTGCGAGAAAAACTCATTGAATCCACTCTGAGGTGTGTACTGATTGCTGAGATGAGGTTGCTGTCAAAGTTGCTGATGTAAGGACTGAATTGAGTAGTGACTTGGTGTTTCAAGCTACTATGGTCGATTATGAAGGTTGACACAAGTCTAATTCATTTTCTTGCACTTGTTCAAACTGTGTTTGTGTTGAGAATATGCTGAAAATAAATCTGGACAATGTGGTCACTAGTTAAGCTTATCTTTCTAAAGAAATCTTGGATTCAAGTGCTATTTGATTATACTTAGCTATTTCTTGATGATCTATGCTGCTAGCTAGTATATTTTGATGAATCGAGATTGTTAAAGTTGAGTTTGTAATAAGAATATGATATGCCTTAATTTTGAGTATTCTGTGCCGAAACTGTTATGTACTGAAGTTAATCTATGCTGAGGCTATTTTTTACCGAAGCTCACTGTGCTGAAGCTTTTTGTGGTGCAGTTGTTATATTCTGAACTAAGAACTTTAATTGAACTTTGTGATATACTCATGCTGTGTTTGATTATGCAAAGCTATGAACATAAGTACAACAGTGAAAGAAAACTGTATGAGGCGCTGGTGAATTAATCTCAAAAGGAATTTCCCATTTTACCCCTTAGACCGTGGATGCAATAGATTACAGTTCTGAGGCAGTAACTTGGAATTCTATGTTGTCCAGCCAATTCTAATTGTTGCAGAGACTTCTTGTATTTAGTGTGTTAACACTTATTGTAAATGGTAGTGAGGCATGATCCGTCACCCTATTGTTGGTTAAGCTGTTGAGAACTTATTGGGTCCAAGCGTGGTTGCTTCGGACAGAGGGAGTGCATGGATGCAATGTGGTGTTCTAGTGTGTGTGTATTGGTTGTGAAAACTAATGTCTATTCTGGTGCATGGGTGTGTGCAGAGAGTGAGACAGCTGAGTGTGTAACAAGATACATACAACTAGTGGATTGCTTATTGGCCAAAGCCAAAAACCAAGGTTTTCCCTAATTAAGAGGGTTTTCTAGTAAATTTTGTGATATCTATTCTTTGAATGCTTGCTCTGTATATGAGAAAGTTTTTGAAAGCAAACTTTTAACTAATTCACCCTCCTCTTGGTTCAACAATTGGTATCAGAGTTTTGGTTTGCATTGTGAAGTTCTAACAAGCCTGCAGTTGATCCCAACAATAGATGAAGGTCAAGTTATCAACAAAGCTCCAGGGTTTGAAGGTTCAACCTATGATTCTTAGAAAACTCGAATGGAAACCTTCTTAATGTCTCAGTCCTATGATGTTTGGCATGCTACCATACATGGTGTTGTGATTCTTAATCCTGATAACCCCTCTGTTGAAGATAAATTGGCTGTGGCTAGTGATGGCAAGGCCAAACATGTTCTCTTCTGTGCCTTGAGGCAATAAGAGTTTGCCAGAGTTAAAAATTGTAAAACAGCCAAGAAAATGTGGGATTCTCTTCAAGCAGCTCATGAGGGAAATAAGGTTATTAAGGAGAACAAGATACAACTATTCAAAGTTCAGTACAAGGTTTATAAGATAGAAGAAAGAGAAACTGTTGCGGAGTATATGTTCAGAATCAATGACCTTGTTAACAACATGAGAGCTCTTGGTAAAAGATATTAAGGATGTTGATGTTTGTAAGAAGATATTAAGGTCACTCACTTCTAGATTCAATCCTAAAGTGACAATTCTCGAAGACAAAGATCTTTCTGAAGTGAAAATTGATGAGCTTCAGGCCTCTCTTACTACCTATGAAATGAGAATTGGTGTTCCAGTTGTTCATAGAAGAGAAGCTGCACTTAAAGCAAAGGAAGTTGTTGAGAAAACTGAAAAAAAGTCTGAAGATGATCTTAAAGAAGATAAGATAGCCTACCTTACTAAGAAATTTAGAAAGTTCAAGTTTAAAAACAAGAATCAGCTACAAAATGTAACCTGTTATGGCTGTAGTAAATTTGGTCATGTTGTATCTAATTATCCGAACTCAAAGGGGCAAAGCCAGAAGAAGAATGAGGGAGGAAACTATAAAGGAAGGTTCGATAGAAAAGCACTCATCTCAGACTGGGATGCAGCTTCTGAAGAAGAAAAATCTGAGGAGACACAAGATGAATTTCTCTTTATGGCAATTCTTGAAGCACCACAAACTCTAGTTCAAGTTGAAGAAGATAATGACACTGAGATTGAGGAAATTCTTGAAGAGTGTGAAAGGCTTGCAGTGAAGTGTGATCAAGAGAAGGGTCAGATAAAAAGGCTCAGCTCAGAATTGTTAAAGTCCAAACAAATTCTCCCTAAACACTTCAAACTTAAACTGTCAATGTTGTGTTCAGTTTCTCTCATCTATCAAAGCTTATTGAAATCTCAAGTCAACACTCAGTGGTCTACCAAGAAGTATAAAGAAGAACTATCTCTCATTCTCGAAGAAAGATCCCTAAAGATGGCTGAGATCTGGAAGCAATCCACAAAGCAAATTGGCAAGACTGGAATTGGCTATGTGTGTGATTCAGCAACAAAGATCAATCAAACTCACTCTATATTTGTCAAAGCCACAACTGGTGAAGTGTATGCAAGGTTTCTTATCATAAAGCCTCAGAGGTTCAAGGGTGAGTTACTTAATAACACCTGTAGTACTCTAAGCTTCAACAAGAGAGACTTTGTTACACAGCTATAAGGAACTACAAAATAACTAGAATGTATGTCAAAAAGTTAGACTTAGCTTCAGCACAGAAGGTCAAGGATACATGATCATTGTTGAAGACTAAAATGATGTGCATTCCGAAGAAATTAAACTCTGTGAGCCTTCTAGTGTATATAGCTTTTAAAGCTAGTAACACTCAAGACAAATGGTATGTTGATAGTGGCTGCCCTAGACACATGACGGGTGATGAATCCAAATTTACTTCTCTGAAGTAGTTTGACGGGGGAAATGTTATCTTCAGAGACAATCAAAAGGCAAAAATCATTAGTATTGGAACTATAAACAAGTCTAAAGAGTTACCTGAGATTCATGAAGTTCTTCTTACTGAAGGGCTCAAACACAATCTTCTTAGTGTTAGCCAACTGTGTGACAATGGAAAAGAAGTATGTTTCAATAAAGAGAAGTGCAGTGTGGTTGATCTCAGATCCAATTCGATGTATAGATCCTCAGGAAATGTTTATACTGTTATTGAAGAAACTCAGAATACTCAATGCAATCTGATAACTTGTGATGAAGCTAAGCTATGGTACAAAAGATTAGGATATCTGCACTCAAGAAATTTGTCTAAACTCCTCAAACTAAAAGCTGTCAAAGGTCTGCCTGATATCAACTTCAAAAAAGATCATCTCTGTAGAGCTTGTTGTTGATTGATATTTTAAAGAAGTTATTCCAAATTCTTCTTTTTACACACATATTGCAATAGGGTTTGAGCAATACTGTGATGATAAAGGTATCAAGAAAGAGTTCTCAGCTGTTGCTACTCTTCAATAGAACGAGGCTGTAGAGAGGAAGAACGGGACAATTCAGGAAATGGGTAGAATAATGCTTTTAGAAAATGGTCTGGCAAAGAGTTTTTGGGCTGAAGCTGTGAGTACAACTGTGCACATCATAAATGTTCTTCTCAGACCTAATTCAACCAAAACTCCTTATGAATTTTTGTAAGGAAGACCTGTAACTGTTCACTACTTCAAGGTGTTCGGCAGTAAGTGTTATATACTGAACCACACTGACAGTTTGGGAAAGTTTGATTCAAAGGCTGATTAAGGCATATTCTTGGGATATTCTACAAAAAGCAAGGCTTATAGATGTTACAATCTCAGGTCTTCAAAGGTAGTTGAGTCAATCAATGTGAAATTTGATGAGAATCCTCAGTCAACACTTATTGAAGACAGTAACAACACATCTGGTTCAAATAAAGCCAGTACCTCAGTTCATGAACCTGAAAACGCAAGAGAAATAACCTATCCAGTGCTACAGTAGCAGGTTCAAGCTGAAAACATCATTGGCTCATCTCAAGCTGGGGTTCAAATAAGAAACAAAAAGAAGCTAAATGATTTAGAAGCTGAAGATGGTGAAGAATACAGTCACTTTGCTATACTATCATCCATTGAACCAATGTCCTATTTTGAAGCTCAGAAAAGTAAAGACTGGTTAGCTCCAATGCAAGAGGAACTTAATCAAATTCACAAGAATGATACCTGGACACTCGTTCCCAGACCTGAAGACAAGAATGTGATAGGTTCAAAGTGGATTTACAGAAACAAGATGAATGAGAAAGGATCAGTAATAAGAAATAAGGCAAGATTGGTGTGTAAAGGTTATGCTCAGCAAGCTGGAATTGATTATGATGAAACTTTTACTCTAGTTGCTAGAATGGAATCCATTAGAATGCTTTTATCTTTTGCTTGTCACAAACAAGTCAAGGTATATCAAATGGATGTTAAGTCAGCCTTCCTAAATGGAGACTTAAATGAAAAATTTACCTGGAACAGCTTGAAGGTTTTGAAGATTCGAAGTATCCTTCTCATATGTTTGAACTAAGTAAGGCTTTATATGGTCTCAAATGAGCCCCCAGAGCCTGGTATGAAAAACTACATCAGTTTTTAGTTGAACATGGATTTCACAGAGGCAAGGTTGATAATACTCTTTATGTAAAAACTCATCAAGAATAATTTCTAATTCTGCAAATCTATGTTGATGATATCATGTTTTATGGCTCGAACACCTCATTAGCTTTAGAATTTGCTAATCTCATGAAGACAAGGTTTGAAATGTCACTCTTGGGGACTCTCAGATACTTTCTAGGCCTGTAAATTACACAAACATCCTCTAGAATCTTCATCTCTTAGCAAAAGTATGCCTCAGAGCTACTTAAAAAGTTTAAAATGGATGATTGTAAGGCAGTCTCAACACCACTATGTCCTAATACCAAACTCTTATTGGAGTACACCACTGAAGCTGTTCCCTTAACTCTTTATAGGTTAATCATTGGTAGTTTTCTGTATCTTACTGCTTCAAGGCCTAATATAATGTATTTAGTGGGGTTAGTGGCTAGATTTCAAAGTAATCCAAAGGTTTCTCATCTTCAAGCTGGTAAAAGAATCCTCAGATATGTCAAGGGTACCATCTCATATGATCTATTATACATTTACTCACCCTCAATATCTATTGCAGCCTTCTCAGATGCTGATTGGGGTGGATCTTTACCAGATAGAAAAAGTACATCTGGTTATTGCTACACTCTGGGTTCAAATGTGGTCTTGTGGCTGAGTAAAAAGCAGGACACTGTCTCTCTTTCAACCTCTGAAGCTGAGTATATAGTTGCCTCACAAGCTGGTTCGTGATAACTTTGGATGAAAACTACTCTCTTAGATCTTGGCATTCAATTCTCAGGACCTCCCAAGCTTTTCTGTGATAATCAAAGTGCTATTGCTATCAATAAGAATCCCACACTACATTGGAATAGCAAACACATTAACATCAGGCATCACTTTCTCCAAGATAAAGTTCAAAAAAGGTCTGATTGCTATTACTTATTTGCCTACTGAAGATCAACTTGAAGACATCATGACCAAACCTCTTCTACCTCAGCGATTCTTAACCCTTCGAGCTCTTCTTAGGGTTGTTCCTCCTCTCTTCTGAACTTATATTGTTGGTGTTACTCACCTTTTGACCTTCAATGTCAAAAAGGGGGAGAAATGGACTGAAATAAGGATAGCTTCAAGCTATTCCTTTGCATTTGGGCTGTTCTACTTACTGAATCTTCATCTTCAAAGGTTATTTGGTTTTTGTCTTTAAAGGCAAAAGGGGGAGATTGTTAGTCCTAAGTTACCTTAAGGAATGTTTGCTTTTTAATGTCCAAAAGTAATGTTTCAACCTCGGGTAAGTAATAGTACATTGCAATGCTTAGCCTCGGACATTGCTTGCTCAGCCTCGGATATTGAAGCTTCAGCACTTCAGTTAATAGTACATTGCAATGCTTTAGCCTCGACAGAGATGCTTCAGCCTCGGATAGAGATGGTTCAGCACTTGGGTGTTAGCTATAGGTGCTCACAGGGGCTCTATGATCTTTTCTCACGTGTATTCCACACATATATATACGTTTACTCAGTATAGCCTTTTTCAGCTACGCTCAAGAATGTGACACGTTTCGGTGGTCCTAGAGAAAAATGTGACACGTCTTAGTGGTCCTAGAGAGCTGGTATATGTAAGAATATGTCATTCCTTAGAGGCTAAGTTTGGATAGAAATGGAAATTCAGTACTTAAACTTGTAACCTGCTGTAACTGGTAGAATAGTGACAAAATCAGCTAAGGTGGCAAGCCTGCATTGGTCCATTGCTTTGAAAATATCTAAAATATGCTCTCTCAATCATTGGTTAGAGGTGACAGGTGTATATCCATGTTGCGTGAGGCCTTATGTAATTCAGTGCCGCTATAACTATGCTGTTATAAGGCTCCTTAAGGTTTAAGCCTCTTGAATTTACATTGCACATTGAGCTGCTGTTGAGAACTCTCGAGTATACTATATGAAGCAAGTTTTTCTCTGCTATTTGATGATGATCTTTACGAGAAAAACTCATTGAATCCACTCTGAGGTGTGTATTGATTATTAAGATGAGGCTGATGTCAAAGTTGCCGATGAAGGGGCTGAATTGAGTAGTGACTTGGTGTTTCAAGCTGCTGTGGTCGATTTTGAAGGTTGACACAGGTATTTCATTTTCTTGCACTTGTTCAGACTGTGTTTGTGTTAAAAATATGCTGAAAATGAATCTGGACAGCGTGGTCACTAATTAAGCTTGTCTTTCTGAAAAAATCTTGGATTCAAGTGCTATTTGATTATACCTAGCTATTTCTTGATGATCTATGCTGCTAGCTAGTATATTTTGATGAATTGAGATTGTCAAAGTTGAGTTTGTAATAAGAATATGATATGTCTTGATTTTGAGTATTCTGTGCCGAAGCTGTTATGTACCAAAGTTAATCTGTGCTGAGGCTATTCTGTGCTAAAGCTCACTGTGCCGAAGCTTTTTGTGCTGCAACTGTTATATTCTAAACTAAGAACTTTAACTGAACTTTGTGATATATTCTGAAAGAAGACTGTATGATGTGCTGGTGAATTTATCTCAAAAGGAATTTCCTATTTTACCCCTCAGACCGTGGATGCAGCAGATTGCAGTTCCGAGCCAGTAACTTGGAATTTTGTGTTGTCTAGCTAATTCTACTAGTTGCAGAGATTTCTTGTATTTGGTGTGTTGACACTTATTGTAAATGGTAGTGAGGCATGATCCCTTACCCCATTGTTGGTTAAGCTATTGAGAGCTTATTGGGTCTAAGTGTGGTTGCTTCGGACAGGGGGAGTGCGTGGATGCAATGTGGTTTTCTAGTGTGTGTGTATTGGTTGTGAAAACTAGTGCCTATTTTGGTGCATGGGTGTGTGCAAAAAGTAAGACAGTTGAGTGTGTAACAAGATACATACAATTACTGGTTTGCTTATTGGCCGAAGCCAAGAATCAAAGTTTTCCCTAATTAAGAGGGTTTCCTTGTAAATTTTGTGATATCTGTTCTTTGAATGTTTGCTTTGTATGTGAGAAAGTTTTTGAAAGCAAAACGAAGTTTTAACGAATTCACCCCCCCTATCTGGGTTCAACAAAAATTATTGATTTTGAAAATAAGAAAATTATTGTGGGATAGTTAGTAAAAAAAAGAAGAAGAAAAACTACTAATATGGGACGGTGAGATCATATATTTGAAATCAATGTATTGAAGGATTGTATTGTATCTATATCATATGTTGTGTTTTCCTTGTAAATTGTAGAGAATCATCCAACAGAGGGTAGAGGATACTTATTTGGTAATTTGACAAGCTAGGTTGAAGATGATGATGATAATAATAATAATTATTTTTATTGTTAGTAAAAAAATTGGCAAGCTTTGTTAAATAAATAAATGTAAAAAAATAAAACAGACAAGTTTGTAGTTGAAGTACTTGTTTTGGGAAGGTAAAACTACTCCTTATATGAAGTCTCCACTCATAATCATGGAATAATTTTTAGTAAAGAATTTATTGATTATATATATATATATATATATATATATATATATATATATATTTGTATAAATAATTTAGCATATAGTTTATTTTAGGGTAAGCTGGGAAAAAAAATAGTGTCTTCTGTAAAACACGTCATGTAGGAAGACGACAATTATGGAAGGATCGATCTGAACCGTCGAATCACTCCATCCAACGTTCCTCCTCGCGAGACCGGAATTGTCGGTGTTAGCGGGAGCGGAGGATCGGGAACCGAGGAGAGCCCGACTAACGAGGAGAAGAAATTAATCGTCGACGCAGACCCATCACAAATAACCTTTTTCCTTAGCCCGGGCCCCAATTCTCTCTCTATCCATTTAAGTTGCACTTGAGTCAAACCACAAACAGGAACGACACATTATATATATAGCTATATACATATATGTATTCATATATATTGATATTCATACATATATATGAAATAAAATAAATCATCATCTTGGTGGTCAAGTACTCAAGTATTCATAAACAACGGTTGAGATTCTTTTATTTATAGTACGTACAATTGTGTAGAGCACAGCCACATGATCTCATTAATGACTGTACGAACTAGTGTCGACTACTTACAAAATTTTTAATGTGTATATTATGAGAATAATTGGGTCCCACATGAGATAAGAGAGAAAGGAAGTACGGCTGCAACTCGGGCGAGTCCAACCCAAAATAATCCGAACTCAGCCCGAAATTTTGTGAGCTTGGGCAATTATAGGTGCAAAATTTCAATAAACTAAAATACTTAAAAGAAAAAAATACAACTCACTCGAAGAAAATAATAAACAACAATAATTATTCAGAGAAAAACGTATATTGCTCAATAATCTTTAATGGAGGATTAAGCCTCTATTTATATACAAAATGGTGTGGAATTATGATAAGACTCGCCTTACTAGTCCTTCAATTCATTCCATATACATCATTCTTTACAAGTAGAGTTCTTGCCTTTTACAATTCTTTCCATATCAGACTTTCCCTACATAGAACTTTCCTTCTATGTTAGATCCTTTGATTAGCAGGACTAGTTCCTTCTTTAAATGAATTTGGGCCGAATGTAACTTGGTCCAAATGACTTTGCTAATGGGCCGAAAGTTCAACATTAGCGACCTTGAGCGGTTGGCGTCTTTATCCGGGCTTGAACAGGGCTGGGCTTTTGTAACTCATCAAGAGATTAAAAATAAAACTCCTATTGTGGCTACATGGATGACTTTTATTGGAGGGGAATTTTTCCCTCCACACTTTGCTCCTAATTCCCTCTTTAATTGGACTACGGTTCCTAATTAAAAGGAAATTGAAGTTACATAGTTGCCAATTTTACAAAAGGTGGTTCGAGGAGTGCCTATTGCGATTCTGGCCAAAGAGTTTCCTCAAAACTTGCTTTTGCCCTTGTTGCGTTCATTGCACTCACTGCGTTTCTTGCTTCGTCGTAACTCCAAGTTAGTTCTTCACCAATTTCTTTGATTTCATACCATGAGCGCCTCACCTATTCACGATCCTATAGAGATCGTAGACTTTGAGTCTACACCCTCGTTTTCCCCTAGTCTTATTAAGGTTCCATAAGTGCAAGCAAGATATCATAACAATCACAAAATCAGGATGATGTGGACCACAAGTGCAAGCAAGATATCAATCTTTCGAAAAATTTACTCCTAAATGGCATCCACAAGGCATACAAGGAGTATTGGACTCTCAAGTCAAGTAATTTTTAAATTTTAAGCAATATAGTCCTCAAAAAATCAAAATCATCGCTAACATCAATCTCATACCTCAATCATGCATTTGAAGCTCAACTTTATGTAGAATGCAACCAAGATACCTTACCCCCAAACTTAAACCACACATTATCCTCAATGTGTAATGAGAACAATGGAAAAGATGGAAATAATATACAGTGGTGGAAAATACATGAAGCTCGGCAATGATCCAATATGAAAAGGGTCTCCCCCAAACTTAGAATCAACAACCTATTTGAATAACCACACTAGCAAACTCAAATCAAATATCAAATGGGATAAGATAAGTAAACCAAACATTCTAAGACAATATAGCACAAGATGGATGAGAGATATGAGATCAAGCCCTAACTAAAGCATAAGGTATGCATGATTATACATAAGGGCACAATGGTGAATTTTTTTTATATTTTTCTTTTTATGAAAGCAAGTATATACAAAATGCAAGAAAACTAAAGAATAAAATGCATGAATAAAATACAAAAAGAAAAATAAAAAAAACAAAATGTAATGAAAGAATATGTACAATGCAAGAAATGAAAAACAAAAAGTAAGAAAGGATGCAAGAACAAAAAAAAAAATGAAAATAAAAATAAAAACTCTTTTTTTTTTTATTCATTTTTTTTATGACATAACAAGTATGTATACTCACACACAATAAAATGCAAAGAAATAAAAATGCAATAAATGAAAATGCAATGAAATAAAGAATGCAATTTTTTTTTTATTTTCTTATTTTTTTTATGAAAGTATGTACAATGAAACAAAATGCACGAAAAATGCACAATGATTGTTAAGTTTAACATCTCTAACAAGACGGAATGCCACTTTAAAAGATTATGGTTTTTTTTTTAAATTATTTTTTATAGACAAAACAAGTATATACACAAATAAAAATAAAAAAGGCAAGTAAATAAAAATGCAAGAAGTAAACATGCAATGAAATAAATAATGCAAAAAGAGAAATTTTATTTTTATTTATTTTTTTCACAAGAGAAAAGTAAGTAAATAAAATAAAAGAAAATAACAAAAGTAAAAGAAAATGAAAAATAAAATAAAATAAAAATAGAAGGAAGAAAATGTTAAAAAGTCAAAGGGTCATTTCAAAAAGGCATGTCTCAAGAGGGTCATTGGAGATAATAGAAGGAAGGCCCTCTTCAACAAGTTCCTCCTTCTCCTCTCCTACCTCTTTAGTGGTCAACATCTCCTCACTCTCTAAAGTAGCAATGGTGGAGATAAAATCATAATCAAAGCAAGGAAAATCCTTATTAATCATATTATGCTCTATTGGATTAGCCACTAACTCATTTGCCACGTCCTCCTCTATACAAGATAGAGTACTAGGCATTAGCTCACTTGCTACTTCTTCCTCTTCACTCTCATCATCCTCATCTATATAAATTGGAGTTTTTGCCATTTTTTTATTTGCCTCTTCCTCCTCTTCTTGACGAGAAAGAGTACTTGTAATTTGCTTAACTTGAGCTTCAAGCTTGGCTAAAATTTAAGAATGTGAATTAATAAGTGGAGTTTGCAAAATATGCACATCAAGTAAAGCTAATACTTTTTCTTCAAATCCGGGTGAGTACCTAGAAGGTGATGGAGTTGTTTCATCATAAAATGGTGGGGGAGGGTAATAGTCATAAGAAGGACTAGAAGAGTGATTAAGTCCATGATAAAATGATGCATGTTGAAATGAATTGGACTCAACCTCATAAGGATCAAAATATGGTGGAGGGACATATGGTGAAGGGATGTAATTTCCCTCCAAACTTAGATCAAACAATTCCTCCATTCACAATTAAAATCCAAATGCAAGAAAATATTAGCCTCCACATGGGCCGATGCTTGGACAAAGATTTAAGCAATAAAATGAGCCTCAACAAGGGCTATCACAAGCATACAAAGAAGTGAAACAATTAAACTACGAGATTTTCAAGAAATTCTCACAAAGGTCCTTAAACAACTTCAACTCCAATCCTAGCTTTAAGCTCCAATAATTGCTTTAAGATCCAAAGATTGCCTTCCTTGTAGTCAAGTACCTAATTGAACAAATAATATCAAGAGTAAGAAAAGAATATACAATGGAAAATAAAATAAAAATAGAAGCAATCAAATAAACACTATTGTCTAGTTTAATTCCAACAAAACCGTTAATCCCCGGAAACGACGCCAAAATTTGACGAGCCCCTTTCTATGTGATAGAAAATGGACTCTTAATGCGAGAGGTCGCTTCACAAGGTCAAAATAGGATTGTGGTTTAGGAAGCCTTTAAAAGTCAAATTTACATTTATAAAACCACTACTACAACTAATGAAGTATAGTGACTAGGGATCATCCCCAGAGATTATACGTGTTGGAATTTAACTTCGACTCTAGCATATCAAAAGATTGCAAAGGAAGGTTGGTTGTTTGATTACTCTAGAAAATAATTAAATTAAAATGCAATTAAAGTAAACTAGTGAGAGATAGGGATTTAAGAGATATGAAGAGAGGTCTTAGGGTGTTGGAATCACCACTCAGTTCATGTAATTTATCACTTGTTTTCCATTAATAGGGAATACGTTGTTGTGAACAAAATGCGACTACCAATTGCAATATTAAGCATGGATCATCAAATTCATGTATGAATTTTCTACCTAACCAACAAATAAACTAAGTGTAGAACAACCCATAAAATCTAAGCATGACCCATCAAACTAGTAACAATTGTAGCACACATCAATCTATAGAATTATGGAATTTGCAATAATAAGCCATGGAATATCAAATCAAGTATAGATTATCTACCTACCTACAAGCATGAATTAAATTGTAAAACAATGCATCAAGTATAAGAATAATCCATCAAATTAATTGACAAACCCATTCAATGAAAACCCATCACTAGATCCTTAATTAATTACATATAGACATGCAACCAACATATAGAAACTAGTGTAGAGATCAATTCTCAAATAATTACACATATGACAACATGTAATCAAATAGTGAACCAATAGAAAGAATTAATCCATATGAATCATGTAAGAAATAATTCCTAATTTAATCACACATATACATATAAATGTACTAGATAATTAATAGGAAGAATTAAACCACAGAAATCATAGAAATATACCAAGATTCATTAAATTCATAAGGTTAGAACATTAATCACAACAATATATATAAATCTCCAAAAATAGAAATACAAGGGTTTAGATTACACAAGACTTAGGGCTCATCCAAGCCTTAAGTGTAAATCTAGACAATCATGGAGGAGGTGGATGTGGTAATGAAACCCTCAAGTGTAAGCTCCAAACATGGCTCCATCTTCTTCTTTGAAGCTCTAGAGAGAGAGTATGTGGATCTAGAGATATGTTCTTGAGATGAGCCTCCACTTCCCTCTTTTCTTATAACTCTAATATTTAACTTTTCTAGAGAGAAAATAAAATTACAATGTAAAATTAAATAATAAAAAGGTCCCTTATAAAATGGTTCAATTCCCTTTAAATACAAGGTCATTTTCTTAGTCACTAAGTCAGAAATATAGCCCCAAAAATATCTAATCCCGTACTATGTTGTAGGTGGAAATTGGTGCGCTCGGGAATTAGACAGCTCATTGCCAGCACATTTTCGATCAATCAGACTTTCCTTCAATCGATCAGAGTTATTCAATCGATCCAGCTTTTGATCGATCTAGGTTCGATCAATCCAACTCTGATCGATCTTACTTTTCTGCAATCTATGTCACTTGGTAGTTTTCAGCATCAGCCTCCTTTTTGCTCCAAATCAGCTTCCTTTTGCTCCAGATTCTCTCCAAGACTTAGTTTGACTCCAAAAAGGCCTTAAGAAATCGTTTTTAGCATGTTTTAACATTATTGACCTAAAAAGGGAAATAACATGAAATTAGTCTAAAATGGGAAAATAAGATAGGTAAAGGTCCTAGAATACTCGAGCTTAAGGGGTTTAAAAGCGCACTTTTCAGCGCTTATCAACAAGTATAGGCTTAGGATTAAGCCTAAGAAGGAGCCATGGATTAGTGACAAATGCAGGCTTCACATTTGGTCTTACATTGTGTGTGTGTGAAAGGTAGTGTAAGAGCACATAGTGAGTGGAGGAATACTAGATCCTCCACTCACCACATTCATTTCATCTTCTCACATCCTTTATTCTCAAAACCCTAACCTAGCTACCATTGAAGAAAAGCTTGGTTTAAAGCTTATTACTTCATTTTGGCCTCCTTCCACTCACCTTAGACCTTTAAGCTTGGAATACTTTAGTTTCCTATCACTCTCCAACAAAATACTAGTTTGGTTTTCCATTTTGAGCTTGGTTGCTTTGGTTTATAGAGATTCGATTCTCTATTAAGGTAGGGGGTGTTCTATGTTATGTTTTGTATGCCATATAACCTAATATAAGTTGAATACATGTCTTTAATTTAAATTTTTAAGTTGATAGTTGATAGTACCTTGCATGAAATTAAGCTAAGACATGATTTTTAGGAAGGCCATGACTTGATTCATAACTTGTATTAACTTGAGGTCATTTAGGGTTGTTTTGAGATCTAGATAAATTAATTAATTGATCTAGAGAAATTAATTTTCATTTATATGTTCTTATGATTTAAATTAAGTTTTGAGGTGGTATATGTAATGATCATGATAGGTTCTTGAACATATATTAAATTAAGGGTATTTGGATGAGAAATAAGATCTAGAGAAATTAATTATTCTATTTAATTAATTTCCATCCTTGTTGTATCAATGAATTGAGTTGTATTTTATGTTGATTAGATGTTTAAATCGCGGTTTTAGACTTGTATTATATTTGTGAGACTATGTTCTTAGTATTGAATAACATTGTTATAGAATGCAATAAGTTGTACAATGATGATTCAACATTCTTCTTGCCATAGTAGTTCTGAACTTAGGGCATGTATTGTGTTTCCAAAATTGATTTGTGCATGGTAGATGGTTTTACATTGTATATAGATGTTTAAGTTAATATATATGCATTGTTGCACAAATTGTTGATTTTAGAAACTTGGTACGTCGTTGTTATGACTACGGCTAGGGCATAGTTCTAGTACGGGGATTGTCCCTCTACATGTCTAGTGCGCACATAGGGAGGTTACCAATGGGCTAGTAACCCTAAAGTAACTATGGTGTCGGTCTGATCCGACGTGATGTCCAAGTATCCATTTTGGTTTGATTTCAAATTTAAATTCCAAGTTAATAACTTTGTGAGTTTGCATCTTATTGCATTGTGTTGGAAGTTCCAATGTCGGTTTAACATTTTGGATTAAATTACTTGAATTGCAAAGTTGTGAAAGATAAATTTATGCATGCTCATTCCCTACGAGTAAACTTGTTTACTCACCCCAAAGTTACCGGGTGTTTTTCAGGTATAGAAACATTCTTGTGGGATGCACAACACTCTTAGGCTTGCTTGACTACTTGGAGTACTTTTGTTATTTAGAATATGCACTTGTTAGCATATCTTGTTCCTTTTTAGTTTATTGTATCAAAACTTGTATTTATTGTTCAAACCATGTAATGTGCACTTAAGTGCACCTTTGGTTACTCTATGGAGGTGTATGTAATGAGGCCAAGGGCCAAAGACATTTATAAGACATGTATGCTAATTTAACTTCATAGTTTGTTTATGGAAGTCATGTGATTTCTAGGATTGAAGGGTCATATTTTGCATATGACATACCATGAGGCCGTAGGCCATTGTAGCGCGTCTATTTCATCATTTTACATATGCGTGCATGTTTACATTTCACAAAACTCTTGAGTTTCAACTTTTGAACTATTTTTGGGTGATTTTATGAATTTTCATGAAAAATTCATGCATTAGGGCATCATTTGAAGTTTCCTTTTGATTTAGCGTGTCATAGAAGGTTGTATGGGGGCTAAGGAATGTTTTTAAGCTGTTCAAATCATATGGAAATGCATGTAGAACCTTAGAATCGGACTGAGCACCTTTCCCATGCTTTGCAGCAGTTTTTTCTACTGCAGCAAGGTGCATCGGCCGGCTGATAGCAGAAATTAGCCGGCTGATGACTGTTTGAGACCAATTCCAGTAGCCATGCAAGTGAAAATGTCATTTCGGCCGACTAACAATTGGAGTTCGGCCGACTGATGATGGGGTTTCGGCCAGCTAGTCCTTGCCGTCGGTCAGCTAATCCTCCTTGGAACCATTCCTTTTTAGTTTTTCTTGGACAATATTTATACACCAACTTCCGAGGGTCATATCTCACTCATTTTAAAATCCAAATCAGGTCATTCTTGAGTCTAAACTCAAGATCTTGTAGCTAGCTTTCCAATGGTACCAACTATACCTCAAAACTCCAACCCTAGTGAGAGTTATAATAGTTTTAGTGAGATAGGGTTGTGGAATCTCCTAATCAGAGAATGCCACTTCGTTCTAATTTCATATCTTTTCCGTTCGGACTCTGAATTGGGCAATTCTTAAGTCTAATTTCATTTATTTTTTGTTGTCTTTCCAATGGTGTATAAGGTGACACTCGTTTTAGTTTAAAATTACCATTTTACCCTTGGTCTATTCCTTATCGGGTTTGAATTCCTTGCTATAGTTTTTAACTCATTTAAGTTCCATCACTTCATGGCAAGTTATTTTGGTGCCTTAGGTATGTCATACATCATTAGAGGCCATATTACCTCTTTTGTTTCTATATTTTGGATCCGTTCTTTGGTCATCTTTAGGTCATCACTGACGCATCAGGTTTATAAAACTTGGGCCGTCGCAGGTGGTATCTGAGCTCCTAGGTTTGAATAACTTAGGATGATGGGTTTTGGGTGCATATCATGTTTTTGTTGATGTACTTTGATAGATTCGCATGCCTTTGATGACATGTTTTAGCATTGTAACACGTTTACGTGTTTCTTGGCAACACGCTTGGTATTATGACATATCTTTATGCTTATATACTTATGCATTTAAAAAGCATCCTGGTTTGACATGTATGTTTATTTGTTTAAGTGCCTAGCTATTTAAAGAGCTTTCTTTGTTGCTTTAGCATGACCGTATGTTACATACCTTGTCTTGCTTTATATTTCATGCTTTCATAGTGTGAGTTGCATTCGGTCATAATAACTTGTGTTATTGTTGACCTCTTTCCTTGCGTACATTTAGCATCATGGTTGTCACGCATGGGGAGTCTTCATGTTAGGGCATTGAGGAGCAGGTGGATGACACCGAGTTTACGAGGGGTCCGAGGAGGCCCAGGATTCTAGTTCGTGGCATGGGTCCTAATCCACCACGAACGCCGACTTATGAGGAGTAGATCGCATAGGGAGTGGCTCTAGGGATGTCAGAGTCCATTCAGTAGATGTTTTGTCAGCACATTACAAGGATGCAGATTCCAGTACCGGCACTAGCACCGACACTAGTTACTAATAAGGCATTGGACTACTTCATGAAGTTACAGTGGGTTAAGATCGACCAATTTATAGGGTGTATGGATCTGCTTGCTGTAGAGGCATGGTTTGATCTTATGGTATGCAAGCTCGATAGCATGGCAGTACCTACAGACCGATTGAGGATCTCCTTAACAGCCTCTATGTTCATGGGAGATGCCGATATCTGGTGGAGGTTTATGACTAATATCCACGATGTGGAGGTGATGACTTGGGAGGTTTGATCACTTCTTTCTGAGGGCTATGAGGTAGGATATGAGAGTGCAGTTCACAGGTCTCTATCAGGGTATGACGAGTGTTATTGAGTATGAGACACGCTTCACTTCTCTTTCCCGCTATGCACCGGAGATGGTAGCCACTGATGAGCTCAGGGCGAGGAAATTCCAAGATGGGTTGTATCTTGATATTAGGCCACGAATTTCAGTATTGGATTTGAGAACCTACGGGAAGGTAGTACAGAAAGCTATGTTGGTTGAAGTAGAGGACCGAGATCAGTGCAGAATCAAGGGGTCATATAAGTAGTCTCGTAGAGAGGCTTCAGCAGTATCTGTTGGGGGTCAGTAATAGAAGGCTAAGGCTAGGGACAGTTCTTGTGTTGAGGGACAGTCACAGCAGGCTCGGTCTGCACCCACAGTTCCTGTGTCCTCGGGCAAGTTAATTTGTCACCACTGTCAGCAGCCGAGGCACATAAAACCTCACTGCCCACAGTTGTAGCCTCAGGGCAGTCATTCTTAGGCGGGTAAGTCTTCAACTTCGACGCAAGGACTTTAGGGGGTTTGCCATTACTACAAGCAGCTCAGACATTTCAAGAGGGAGTGTCCATGCCTACATAATAGAGTACAGAGTGGCACTAGTTCACAGGCCACACCGGTACAGTCCGTAAATGTTCAGTCGGGTTTCAGGATTCCTCAGGCACCACAGCCAGTGACGTCGTCAGTTGGTTCTTATCCGGGTAGATGTTATATGCCTATTGCTTCTGGACATCAGTCGGGCCACCAGGGCAGTTCTCAGCAATCAGGAGCTTAGGGACGAGTCTACACATTGCCATAGACTGATACCTCTACTGGGACTTCTATAGTTCGAGGTATCTTTCTAGTTTTTAGTTCTTAGGCTAGAGTTCTTATTGACACGGGTGCGTCGCATTCATTCATATCTGCTTTATTTGTACATTCTTTGGGTCTGGAGGTCACACAGTGGGATAGTTTCCTTTGTGTTGACACACTAGTTAGGGTCTAGTGTCTTTGGACCGTGTTTGTCAGGATTGTGCTATCGAGATAGCTGGGTCGACTTTAAAGTTTGATTTAATCGTTTTTGATATGACTAGCTTTGATGTCACTCTCAGGATAGATTGGTTGTCCTTCTTTCGTGCCATGATTGATTGCTTCCACGGGCGAGTGTCTGTTTGCACTCCCACGGGATATTGTTTTCACTTCGTGGGAGATTGGAACAATTCCCACTCAACGATGATTTTCAGTATCGATGACTAGAGTCGCCATAGGTCCTACTTGGCTAGCCTGTTAGCCGACGAGGACAGTAGTTCAGGCTGTGTTTTTCCAGTAGTTGTTGTGGAGTTTCTGGATGTTTTTCCGAAGGAGTTGACAGAGCTTCCTCCTTTTTAGGAAGTTATCTTTTCCATTGATGTCATTCCCGATATTGCGCCGATTTCTATGGCACCATACCGTATGGCACCGACTAAGTTGGATGAGCTGAAAGCTCAATTGGATGATTTGAAAGCTAAGGGCTTTATTTGTCCTAGTGCTTCACCCTGGGGAGCACCATTTTTTTTACGAAAAAGATGGATGGGTCTTCAAGACTTTGCATCGATTATCACAAGCTAAACCATGTTACGATCCAGAACAAGTATCCTTTGCCTATGATTGATGACTTGTTTGATCAGTTGAAAGGAGCCATTTTTTTTTTTCAAAGATTGATTTGAGATCGGGTTACTATCAGTTGAGGGTTAAGGATGAGGATATATCTAAGACCACTTTCTGCACACGGTATGGCTATTATTAGTTTATGGTGATGCCATTTGATTTGACCAATGCTCCAGTAACTTTTATAGACTTGATGAACCGTGTATTCAGTGACCATCTTGATCAGTTCGTTGTGGTTTTCGTCAATAACATTCTCGTATACTCAGCTTCGGTAGAGGAACATAAGTATCATTTGAGGATAGGGTTGCAGATCCTTTGGGATAATCGGTTGTACGCCAAGTTCGAGAAATACGAATTTTAGCTATCGGAAATGAAGTTCCTTGGACATGTTGTGTCAGGGGGCGGAGTTACAATGGATTTATCAAAGATTGAGTCTGTGATGGATTGGGAGTGTCCAACGACAATGCTTGAGATTTGGAGCTTTCTTGCCCTAGCTGGCTACTATTGGAGATTCGTTCGGAATTTCTCTCATTTAGCGGCACCTATGACTCAACTTACCCGCAAGGGGGTTAAGTTCATTTGGAATGAGGCCTATGAGTTTTCCTTTTAGGAGTTGAAGGTTAAGTTGACATCGACTCCAATTTTAATCATTCCTAAACGTGGTTTGGGTTATGTAATCTTTTGTGATGCTTTACGGGAAGGTTTAGGTTACGTCTTGATGCAGACAGAGTGGGTGGTTACTTATGGGTCTTGACAGTTGAAGACTCACGAGTTGAACTATCTGACACATAATTTAGAGTTGGCAGCAGTTATCTTTGCCCTGAAGGGGTGGAGACACGATTTGTATGGGGAGAAGTTTGAAGTTTTCTCCGATTATAAGAGTCTCAAGTATCTCTTCTCTCAGAAGGATTTAAACTTGAGACAATGCAGATGGGTTGAGTTTATAGAGGACTATGAATTTGAGTTGCATTACCATCCAGGTAAGGCCAATGTTGTGGCCGATGCAATGAGTAAGAAGTCACAGGAGACTCTTGCTAGCATTTCCGTTCAGAGATGGAAGATGCTAGAAGAGCTCACAAATCTTGGTTTATAGTCTTATGAGGATGTTTCCCCAGCTATTTTGTGTAGCCTCGTGGCTCAACTGGCTCTTGTTAGTAGAGTTATTGAGGCACAGTTGGAGGATAGGGAGATGAAGGCCATCCACGTTTGGATTTTAGGTGGCGAGAATATAGAGGGTTGGACCTTACATTCAGACGGTGGCCTCAGGTACAAGGGGATGATGTTTGTTCCTTTATCTTGTCGTAAAGATGTTCTTTAGGATTTTCATCACTCTCAGCTCGTAGTTCATCCTGGTGGTACGAAGATGTATCAAAATCTATGGCGACAGTTTTAGTGGTAGGGCATAAAATGGGATGTTTCACAGTTTATGGTTCGATGCCTTACTTGTCAGCAAGTGAAGGTAGAGCATCAGCGACCGGCAGGATTGTTGTAACCATTACTAGTAGCTGAGTGGAAATGGGAGCATATCACTATAGATTTTGTAATGGGACTTCCAAGGTCTCAGGTAAGGAATAATGCTGTTTGGGTTATAATTGACAGATTGACTAAGACGACTCACTTCTTGCCCATGGCAGTGACGGACAGTGCACATAGACTGAGTGGATTGTATATAGGCAGATTGTCAGGCTTCATGGCTTCCTGTATCCATTGTTTCGGATAAGGATCCGCGGTTTATGTCTCATTTTTGGTAGAGTTTTCAAGAGGCTCTTGATATGGGGCTTCATTTCAGTACGATATTCCATCCTCAGACTAACGGTCAGTCAAAGCGCACCATTCAGATATTGGAGGATATCTTACGGGCTTGTATCTTGGATTTCGGGGGTAGTTGGGAGGACTACTTGCCTTTGGTTGAGTTTGTCTACAATAACAGCTACCAGACTAGTATTGGGATGGCACCTTTCAAGGTATTGTATGACAAACTTTGTAGATCTCTAGTTTGTTAGACCGAGGTCGGTGATACCGTTACCTTAGGTCCCGACATTGTCATTAAAACTACAGAGAAAATTAAGTTGATTCGGTAGCGGTTAACTACCACACAGAGTAGACATAAGAGTTACGTTGACAAAAGGAGATGATCCTTGTCTTTTGAGGTAGGGGACCATGTCTTTCTTAAGATTTCTCCGCGCAAGGGGCTTTTGAGATTTCGACAGACGGGCAAGTTGTATCCTAGGTTCATTAGACCATTTAAGATTTTGGAGCACGTTAGTGAGGTTACTTATCATTTAGCATTACCGCCAAACCTGGATAGGGTTCACAACGTCTTTCATATTTCTATGTTAAGGAAGTACGAGGCGGGCAGGACGTGACCTATGAGGAAGGTCCGGTCCAGATTCTTGATTCACAGGAGTAAGTCTTGTGGACCAAGACCATTCCATTGGTTAAGGTCCTGTGGAGACACCACGGCATTGAGGAGGCTACCTGGGAGCTCAAACAGGAGGTTCGCTCTTGGTATCCCCATTTGTTCTCTCTTTCAGGTACGACTCGATTTCGGGACGATATCCTTTTTAAGGAGGGTAAGTTGTAATGACTAGGTCATTTTTCATCCTTTCTTTTTTTCGGTAATTTCTTTTTTCATCTTTTTCCTTATTTTGTCCTTTTCTCGTTTGCTATTTTCCTTGCATAACCTCACTTTTTGTGCTTAGATTTGATTCTGGCTTTGAATGCATTCATGATATTTAGTTTCTAACATATTTGTATTTTTCTGTTATAGAAAAGCATGCTAGATATTTACTTTTCTTGTAAAGGGTATGGATGCATAACATCTTGGAAATATTCTTGACTTTTGGGGTTTTAGTGTAATTATGCAAAGTAATTATTTTTCATCTTAGGGACCATTTTACAATTTAATTTAGGAGATATTTTGGAAAAGGAACTTTTTACAATTTTTGGATAGTGTGACAAGTGTCACACTCTCACGGAGCCACTTATTGGCATTGGGGTGGAGAGACTTGGGAGCATAATCTTGTGAGGGTGGAGATTCACCTATTTTTTGGCCTAGGATTGGACCACTTGTTGGCTTGGATGGTTGACAAGTGTAGGCTTAGGAATAAGTCTAGGAAGGAGCCATGGATTAGTGACAAGTGTAGGCTTCACATTTAGTCTTGCATTGTGTGTGTGTGAAAGGTAGTGTAAGAGTACATAGTGAGTGGAGGAATACTAGATCCTCCACTCACCACATTCATTTCATCTTCTTACATCCTTTATTCTTAAAACCCTAACCTAGCCACCATTAAAGAAAAGCTTGGTTTTAAACTTATTGCTTCATTTTGGCCTCCTTTCATTCACCTTAGACCTTTAAGCTTGGAATACTTTAGTTTCCTCTCACTCTCCTCTACAAAACCCTAGTTTGGCTTTCCATCTTAAGCTTGGCTGCTTTGGTTTATAGAGATTCGATTCTTTATTGAGGTAGGGGGTGTTCTATGTTATGTTTTTGATGTTTTGTATGCCTTATAACCTAGTATAAGTTAAATATATATCTTTAATTTAAATTTTTAAGTTGATAGTTGATAGTACTTTGCATGAAATTTAGTCAAGACATGATTTTTAGGAAGGCCATGACTTGATTCATAACTTGTATTAACTTGATGTCATTTAGGGTTGTTTTGAGATCTAGAGAAATTAATTAATTAATTAAATTAATTTTCATTTATATGTTCTTATGATTTAAATCAAGTTTTGAGGTGGTATATGTAATGATCATGATAGGTTCTTGAACATATATTAAATTGAGGGTATTTAGATGAGAAATAAAATCTAGAGAAATTAATTATTCTATTTAATTAATTTCCATCCTTGTTGTATCAATGAATTGAGTTGTATTTTATGTTGATTAGATGTTTAAATTGTGATTTTAGACTTGTATTATATTTGTGAGACTATGTTCTTAGTATTGAATAACATTGTTATAGAATGCAATAAGTTTTACAATGATGATTCAACATTCTTCATGCCATAGTAGTTCTGAACTTAGAGCATGTATTGTGATTCCAAAATTGATTTGTGCATGGTAGATGGTTTTACATTGTCTATATATGTTTGTGTTAATATATACACATTGTTGCACAAATTGTTGATTTTGGAAACTGATGAATGCTCAAATGTGACGCATTTTAGCACCTAAGCTAAGGTGTTTTAGTTCATTCATCTATCTTACTTTCATGTCTTAGATACTTATTTGTGTTATTGCCTATTTTAGGAGAATAATGTTTAAAGAGGCTAACAAGAGCCATTTAGATCATTTTTGGAGCTAAGGAGCAAAGTTGGAAAGAAGCCAAGAAAATATGCACCAAGGGAACTTCGATCGATCAAAGGGAAGTCCCAATCGATCGAAGTGGTCTTCAATCGATCAAAACAAGGCGTTGTCTGCTCAGCTAATTGGATCAAGTCTAGAAGATATTTTCAAGCCACGTCAGCTTCGATCGATGAAAGCCAAGTGATTGATCGATCAAAAATCTTCGATCGATAAAAAATGCTACAAGCAGTGAGCTGTCTAATTCCCGAGCGCGCCGATTTCTACCTACTGTGCATAGCTGCGAATTTCATCCAATCAGAGACTATTATTTTGATTTGGTCCTTGCTCAAAGGAATGTGTAATTGATTTATTGAACATCATTGTAGTAGATAGAGATATTACCAAATATAGAATAGATAATTTTTCTCTCTAGAACTAGGGTTTTGGAGAAAAAAGTAAGGATGAAGATGATGATGCCAACCTCTAAGCTAGCCCTTTAGGGTTCCATGCCCACTACAATAAGTGGCTAAATCCTTCTCTTGGGGCTAGAGATAGCCTCTAGGCTTGCTTCTCAAACCTAGCTTTTGTGTATTTTTGGGGATTTTAGTTGTAATAAATATTTTGACCTTGAATAAATATATATCTTGTGGTTTCTACTTGAGGTACTTGGATTAATGCTTTTAATTGATCATTTGGCCCTAGTCATATGTTTATGTATGCTAGAATTTATGTTCATGTATTTATCTCTAGATTTAATGAAGTTAATTGTTGTATATGTGTGTTGATGATATTGATCTACCAATGGTCAAGACATGGTGCTTAATGGAACACTTTTGTGATTTATTTGATTGTTCACACTTGTTTATGGATTGTATCACATCTCTAGTTTAATTAGTTTAATTTCATGTCTCTAGCCTAGTTGTAGTGTAATTGTTTTAATTTCTTAGGTAGGTGAATAATCCATTTTTGTTTGTTGATGTTCCATTCTCATGAATGCAAAGAGTGCATATCTTTAGATATTTGTGTGTGTATTAATTGTGGTGTAATTGAATGGGCATTGGTATCATTTGATAGGTTGTGTTATTCATTAAAATTGGCTAGACAATTTATACTTATTTGCCATCCATGCTTAGTTTCAATTCATGTTACACACATACAAGTTACAATTTAAATTTCCCCATTAATGTACAATTGCTAGTGTTTGATGAAATGAAGCTTATTGGTGACTCTATGTCCCAATACCTCTCTCCTATATCTTTTCCCTACTTTTTAGATTACTCTTTTTACTTGTATTAATCTTTAAATCGCATTGTAGTTTAATTAAACTATCACTAATCAACCTTTGATCATTCGACCTACTAATCCGGCATTAGTTTCCATCACAAATATGCATCCAATCCTTTGGGACAATCCTTACTCACTCTAGCTATATTTTTAGTTGGAAGTAGTAATGACATTTTTTAAATTTAAACTTGACCACACTACACACTTTTGCAAGCTTTGGTTCGAGAAACCCCAAGTTTTGGCTCCATTACTGGGGATTAGGCACCGTCGTATTTGGGAATTAATTAGGAATTAGTACTCTTTTTATCTTGTTTTTATTTTTATTTTTATTTTGGTTACTTATTGTGTTTGTTCTTGATTGACTAGGTGAATTGGGCCAAGAGAGTGAAACAAAGGGACATTGAAAAGCAAAAGAAGCAAGAAGCCAAGTGAAGCTAAGCAAGAGAATAAAAAGCTCAAAAATAAAATAAAAATTGCAAAGCAAAACAAGACAAAGAAAAAAAAAATTGAAAAATAATTTGAAGTTGCTTAAGGACCATTTGTGAGCTTCTCGAAACTCAAACTCTAGTTAAATCGTAAGCCCGCGTGGAGGCAAGCCTATACTTTCATAGATAAATCGTGAGCCTGCGTGGAGGCAATTTAATTTTTCTTGCATATTGTTCAAAGCATGGGAGCATGGGATCATCGTATGTAGAGGATTGTTGATTATTGATTTGTTGCGGAGGAGAAATGATTGCTACTTGCTTATTGCTTGTTTATGTTTTGTTTGTGCATGCATGGTCGTAAGTCGTTAAATCCCACTATTGTCCCGCTTAATTTGAATCTTGAATCCATTGTTTGTAATTCTAAGGGAAGGGGTAATTCTAGTCATTCCATTTTATCAATGGAAGACATTAATGAGGACCGTGTGGAGGAACTTGGTCACATCGACTAATAAGGTATCCTCCACCCTAATGTGCATCATGATAACATCCAAGTACCATTAGGCATGCCAAGACCATTTGTTCCACAACAACGAGGCCAAGTTCCATTCGGAGTACCTCGGCCAATTTTTGCTCCACAACCTCCCATTATTCAAGGCAATCAAGGTGCTTATGTAGCACCTCCAATTGTGAATCCTCCTCTTGCTTTGTGTGATCATTATGTGCCAAATGAATATAATGCACCTACATGCATTCAATTGCCCCCATTTAGAGCACGTCATTATGAAATTAAACCGCAAACTATTTAAATGCTTCCCAACTATCATAGACTTCCAAGTGAAGAACCTTACAAGCATTTGGATGAGTTTCTTGAAGTATGTGGTGTGGGTCGTCGTCAAACCCAAAAAGTTTATGCAATGTGGCCAAGTTTTACATTTAGAAATTGCCACTACTACCTTTCACTAAAATATAGCTATGGTGAGTAGGGTTCATCCCAAGGGATTGAGCGTCGCACTAGGTTGAGGAATTAAAATTAGGGTTAGTAGGTTGAGTGATCAAAGTAGTGGTTGGTTGGTTGAATTAAACTAGATGCAATTTAAATTAAAGAAAACAATAATGCAATAGAAAGAATAAGAGAGAGAGAGAGAGATCTTGGGGTTTAGAGATCACCACTAAGTATAGCTTTTCTACACCTTTAATGAATGATTAATGAGGGGAAGAACATGTATTGCAACAAAGTGTGTGTGTGTGGTTGTTTCAACAAGCATGGATGACAAATTAAGCATATATTGTCTAAACAACATGGTGAATAGCACAACATATCAAATTAAGCCATTAATCCTTTCGTTAAGCTCACAACCAAACACATCACAAGGTTAAAGATATATATTACTTGCTTTCATTAGTATAGAACATCTACAACAAGCATGGATTATCCTCCCATTTAACAACTACACTACAACTAAGCTAATGTCATGAAATTAAACTAATTAAACTAAGGGAGAGGTACAATCCATTAAGAAATGAGTATGAACCATCAAATAAACCACAAGAACATGACATTAAGCACTATGTCTTGACAATCTCTAGATCTATAGCATCAATACACATAAACATGCACCAATAACACAAGATATAGAGACAAATACATGAACATCTATTCTTCCATACATAGACATATGGATAGAATGAAATGATCAATTGGAAGCATTAAACCACAAAAATCATTGAATAAACAAGATCTATACATATAAAAGTGTCAAAACATGAATCACAATACAAATCCCCTCAAAAATACATAAATCAAGAAGTATAAGGCATGCTTAGGGCTAACTCTAGCCCCAAGAGGATGTTTAGCCACTCATGGATGATGTCTTCCAACCCTCAAGGGAAAGCTCAATGGAAGAAATCTGCTCTTTGGTTGATAAAAAGTCTCCAATGGTGTCTCTAGCCTCATTCTCTCCTTTTCTTCCTCCCTAAGTATGTGTATCAAAGTATATCAAAAGGCTCTCTTAAAAAGTGGCTCATATTCCTTATATAGGTAGGTCAAAAATCACCCCAAATGAGCTGGGCTTGTACACCAATAATCCTCTAATGATTGGATATGAGACAACTTTTAATGAGCTGGAATTTGGATTTTTCTCAGGATTTAGGAGGTTCGATCGATCAACCTTGTCCTTGGATCGATCGAACATGGCTGAGATCTATCGAACTGAAGCAGGATCAATCCTCAATGGCGGCGCCTTTTTGGATAAAAACAAATCTGAGATATTTTGAAGATATTTTTAGGAAAACGACAAAAGTGGTTGATAGGGTGGTACAACTGGATAAGATCAATCATTTGGATAAGGACAAGATGGTTCGATCAATCAGAGAATGAGGTTGGATCGATCGAACTTTGAGATTTTTGAATAGGAACAAACATGGATCAGATCCATCTTGAAGTACTGAGATCGATGATGAGCGCTGAAAAGTGTGTATTTAAACCCCTTAAGCTTAAGCATTCTAGCACCTTTATCTATCTTACTTTACCGTTTTAGATTGATTTTGTATTATTTCCATTTTCAGGCACTTATCTCAAAAATAAGCTAACTCAGCCAAATAAGAGCATAATTGAAGCAATTCTAGGACTAAACAAAGAAAGGAGCAAAGTGGAGAAAGAAGAAAGAAAATGAAGCCAAAAGTGGGAAGCAGCAAAGTTTGATCGATCCAAGTTCAAGGTTCGATCGATTGAACAATGATCGATCTCAGCACTTCAAGATAGATCCAAGCCTTGGCCCAAAAGCATAAAGTCCAAAAGTTCGATCGATCCAACACCACCCTTCGATCGATTGAATACTTTTGTCCTTATTCAAATGATTGATCCTATCCACAGCTGTACCACCTACTAACCACTTTTGTCATTTTCCCAAAGATATCTCTCAAAATAACTCAGATTTGTCTTTTCCCAAAAAGTCAACTAGTTGGATTGATCCAGCCTAAGTTTGATAGATCTCAGCCAGTTCGATCGATTCAAGTCCAAGGTTCGATCGATCGAACTTCCTCCAGTGCGAAAAACTTAAATTTCCATCTCATTGAAAGTTGTCCTTTATGCAATCATTTGGGAATATTGAGTGCACGACCCCAACTCATTTTGGGTGTCATTTTAACCTACCTATATAAGGATAAGGATTGCTTTTTAAATGGGGGAGGGGGGGGGGGAGCAAATATCATTTTCATATCATCTCTTAGAGAACAAGCTTTGAAGAGAAAGAGGCTAGAGACACCATTGGAGTTCTTCATCAACAAGGAGTAGATTTCAACCATGGAGTTAGCCCTTGAGGGTTGGAGCAACATCAGCATGAGTGGCTAGACATCCTCATAGGGCTAGAGTTAGGCCCAAGCATGCTTTCTATATCTTAATCTTGTGTATTATTGAGGGATTAGTGTTGTAATTGATGTTTTGACACTTTGATATATATAGATCTTGTTTATTCAATGATTTATATGGTTTAATGCTTCCAATTGATCATTTCATTCTATCCATATGTCTATATATGCTAGAATAGATGTTCATGTGCTTATCTCTAGATTTAGTGTTATTAATGCATGTCTATGTGTATTGATGCTATAGATTTGGAGATTGTCAAAACATAGTGCTTAAACGAATGCTCTTGTGATTCTCTTGGTGGTTCATACTTATTTCTTAATGGATTGTGCCTCTTCCCTAGTTTATTTTCATGCTAGTAGTGTAGATGTAGTGTAGTTGTAGTGTAGTGTTAAATGGGAGGACAATCTATGCTTATTGTTTGATGATCCAAGCTCTTGCATGCAAGTAGCATATGTCTCAATCCTTGTGTTGTATTTAGATTGTGAGCTTAATGAAAGGATTAGTGACTTGTTTTGATCTATTGTCCCTTTCACATGTTGTTTAGACAATATATGTTTCATTGCTTAGATATATTGTGTCTTTCACATGATGTTTAGACAATACATGCTTAACTAGCCATCCTTACTTGTTGAATCAACTAAACACACACATACCAATATTGCAACACACCATTTGCCCTCATTAATCACTTGTCAATGATATAGAAATGCATTGCTTAGTGGTGGATCTCTAAACCCCAAGATCTCCCTCTCTCTTACTTACTCTTAATTGCATTCTTTTGTTATCACTTAGTTTAATTTAGTTGTTATCTAATTACCCAACAAACCAATTGTTTGATCACTCGACCTACTAGCCCTAATAACGATTCCACGACCTTGCTAGCTCCTCACAATCCCTTGGGACGATCCCTACTCGCCCTTGCTATATTTATAGTGAAAGATAGTAGTGGCTTTTATAAATGTAAAACTCTTGGCCCTCGCCTTAGAATCCACATACTCTTCAAGCTTTATGTGGTGGGGCGGCACATACCGCATCAGTTTTTGGCGCCGTTGCCGAGGATTTGATTGATTTGATTTGGTAACGTTAGATTTGCAGAATCAATTAGGATTAGTACTCTTTTGATCGTGTCTTTACTTTATTTTTATTTTTCTTTTTGGTTACTTATTGTGTTGTTCTTATTTGACAAGGTGCATTGTTGGAGAGGAAGCAAACAAAGGAGCCATCAAGCATTCAAGCAAGCAAAGAAAAAAAAGCTAAAAAAAAATTCTAAAAATTTGCTAAACTAAGCTTTAAAATTGGAGTTGAAGTGCTAAAGGACCTTTGTGAGACTTTCTTTACTCAATCCCTTAGTTAAATCGTCGTCCCGCGTGGAGGCTTATTTTTAATTATTCTTGCATCATTGTTGTTAAAGCATGGGAGTATGAATTAAATGTTTATGGAAGAAGTTTAATTGAAATTGTTGTGAAGGCATAGTGTTTGTCATTCTTTGTGTTTCTTTGTGTTTTGCATTGTGCATGCATGGACATCGTTCATTGAGACCAACTCTTGTCCCTCTTGATTTGCATCTTGAATCCATTGTTAGAAATCCTAGGGGAAAAGGAAGTTCAAATAGGACCAATCTATCAATGGATGACCATAATAATGATCATGTTGAGGACCTTGGTCACATAGACCAACATGGTATCCTTCATTCCAATGTGCACAATTAGAACATACAAGTACCATTAGGCATGCCTAGGCCATTCATTCACCAACCACCACAACAACAAGGCCAAGTTCCATATGGAATGCCAAGGCCAATGTATGCTCCACAACCTCCCAACATCAATCAAGGAATTTAAAACCAAGGTGTTCATATTGCACCTCAAGTAGTTAATCCACCTCTTGCTTTAAGAGACCATTATGTGCCTAAAAAGTATAATGCACCTACATGCATCCAATTGCCTCCATTTAGAGCACATCATTATGAAATTAAGCCACAAACCATTCAAATGCTTCCTAACTATCATGGACTTCCAAGTGAAGAACCTTATAAGCATTTGGATGAGTTTCTTGAAGTATATTCCACCGTAAAATATATGGACATGCCGAAAGAGGTTTTAAGACTCAAACTTTTTCCATTCACCTTAAAAGACAAGGCAAAGTATTAGTTTAACAATCTTAGGCCTTTTTCAATCACTTCTTGGGCAGAAATGCAACAAGAATACTTGAAGAAGTACTATCCAGTTTCTAAGACCAATGCCATGAGAACCTCAATTCGAGAATTTTCACATGGGGATCGAGAAATGTTTCATGAGGCATGGGAATAGTTCAATGAATTACTTAGGAAGTGTCCACATCATGACATGCCCAAATGGCAATTAGTTTAATATTTTGCTGAGAGCTTATCGGACAAATATAAGGGTATGGTTGATGCTTCCATGGGTGGCTCATACATTGATAGGCATGAGGATGACGTGTGGCATCTTTATGAGAGCATGAGTGAAAATTCTTTACATAGAACACTATCATCCAAGAATGGTAGAAATTCACAAGGTAGGAAGAGTGTTGGCTTACGTCAAGTCGACCATTCAAATGAAATAGCCGCCGAAATGAAGTCTTTATCTCAAAGGTTTGATCAATTTTTGATTAACCGAAACTCGGCAAACCAAGTATCTTCCTTCCCTAACCATTCTCATCGTGCATCGAATGAAACATGTATGACTTGTTCTAGTGTTCTTCATTTTACTTCTCATTGTCTTTATGGACAAGTGCAAAATGAACCTAACGAACAAGTCAATGCAGCTTTTGTGAACCAAGGAAGCAATTCTTATGGTACTCACTATAATCTAAGTTGGAGGAATCATCCAAATTTCTCTTGGAAAAACCAAGGAGAGGGCTCAAACCCTTCCCAAGGCGGTTTTCAAGGGAAGTACATTCCACCTCCACATCAAAACCTAGGATCCCAATGTTATAGACCTTATTAATCACAAGGGAATCAATTTGCTAAATCTCATTTTCCCAACCAATCTTATTCCTAAGGAAATACTAGAAGTCCTTCCTTTAAAGAAAAAGTTTTAAATGCTTTGGGCACTTTAGAGGCTAACACTTAATTACTTCATTCTCACTCTCAATCTATTGCGAAGTTAGAAACCCAAGTAGGGAAAATAACAAGAACTCTCAATGCAAGAGAGAAGGGAAAGATGCCTATTAATGCCCCACCTAAGCAACAATGTGTTGTGGAAACCCATTCCTCATCAGAAGGCCACACCATTGAACATGTTAATGCAGTGACTACCTTACGGAGTGGTAGGATTCTGGAAAATCAAGTTGGAATGTCCAATGAAGAGAGTGAACCGGTGCAATCTCAAGTTGTTACCCGTCCCGTTTCACATCCCATTCCTCCTTCATTGCATATATATGACCTTATAAATGAGAAAGTTTTAAAAAATGTGTTTGAAAAAGAAGTTTTGAAAAATGAGGTTGAAAAGGTTTTGTTGAAAAATGATTTGAGAACTTCTTGTGTTGAAGAGAGTTCAAAAGAAAATTCTGAAAAAGTGTTTGAACCAAAAGTTCTATTTCCGAATGCCTTAAAAGGATCCATTTCAAAAGACAAGCAAAAGACAAAAACCAATGAAATCATGGAAATGTTTAGGCAAGTGAAAGTTAATCTTCCACTATTGGATGCAATTAAGCAAATCCCGGCTTATGCCAAATTCTTGAAAGACTTGTGCACCCAAAAGTGGAAGAACAAGAGCCAAACACCAAGAAAAGTGGTTTTGACCGAGCAAGTAAGCTCAATTTTGCAACATAACACTCTTCCAAAGTTTAAGGACCCCGGTTCACCCGCTACATCATGCATTATTGGTGATCATATCATTAATCAGGTGCTTCTTGACTTAGGAGCAACTATTAACCTTCTTCCATACTCGGTTTATGTCAAATTGGGCCTAGGTGAATTGAAATCGACGTTAGTAGTTTTGCAACTTGCCGATTGATCCATTAAGAAGCCTAGGGGTATAATTGAGGATGTTTTGATAAAGATTGATAAATTCTTCTTTCCTGTTGATTTCATTGTCATAGATACGGAACCGGTCCCCAATCCTAAGAGCTAAATTCTCGTTATCCTTGGCCATCTTTTCTTGGCAACCGCTAATGCCAACATCAATTGTAGGATGGGGACAGTGAAGATCTCATTTGGCCACATGAAGGTGAAGTTGAATATCTTTAATCCCACGCCTAATTCATTTGACAAATATGAAGGAGAAGTTAATGTTGTAGATAAATGTCATGATCTTCAATGTCAAGGAAATGAGCTTTTGTGTAAGACCAAAACTTTAAAAGGATCATTTTCTACCTTGCATTCTTAAAGTCTTGATTCAAATTCTTGCATTGAAAGGGCATGAAAGCCCAAAGGTTATGATTGTATAGACAAGGGACTAAAGGTTTCTTTTGAGCTTAATCCAACAAGTTCTTTAAATAACCATTTGTTGGGTGGAGTTTAAAGCATCTATCACCCCAACAAGGAAGGGATGCATTATAAGATCTTTGATTCGGGCTAAAAGAGCCCAATGTCTTGCTAGAGACATTAAAGACTAGCAAAGACATTTCATAGGGTGTTAAAACCCTATTTCTCCCCCATTTCTATCTTTCATTTCATTTCTTACGAAGTCTAGATACTTGTTTTTGGTTCTCATATGCATTGAAATGAACTTTGGTGAGGATTGCATAAGCTTTCATGTCATTATTGAGCATTCTACATAGTTCGATCAATCTCAAACCTAAGTTCGATCGATCGAACTCCATTCTGCATCCAACACTTAGAAAATTTTTCGACCTGCAGAAACCTGCATCCAAATCACCTCTCTATCCCATCGTTCGAACCAATTCCTAGATCGATCAAGAGACCTTCGATTGATCCAACTTCAAAATTTGATCGATCTCATGATTCAACACTTAGAAAAATTTTGAGCCTGCATCAACCTGCATATTTCACCTCTCTGTCAGATCGATTGAAACATTCCAAGATCAATCTGAAAGTTTTTCGATCGATCCAACTTCCAAGTTCGATCGATCTTCAAGTTCCAACACTTAGCCAATTTTCTGAGCCAAAAACCTGCATATTTTTGCTCTCTGTCTAATCAATCGAACTCTTATTTCGATCGATCTTAGTTCTTCATTTCATTATTTTCACTTTATTTTGACTTTTCAAATTTTCAAAAATCCAAACATATTTTCAATTTTATTTTATTTTATTTTCATTTTATTTCATCTTATTTTATTTTTCAAAAAGTTTTCAAAAATATTTTAATTAATTTTTAGTTATTAGTGTTTATTCAATTAAATTTAATTAAAATTTAAATATATATATATATATAATTTTATTTTACTTTATTTTCTAATTTTTAATTTTAATTCCAATTTTTTATTTTTATTTTGCAATTTTCAAAAATTTCAAAAATCCAAAAATACTTTGAAGAGAGTTCATCAAAGTTCAATCGATCTCAGTTGAAGTTCAATCGATCAAACTCTGTCGGGAATGTTTTTAAAAATAGAACCAAGGGTTTCCTAGATCAATACCGTAGATCGATCTCACCCTCTCTGCAAACCCTACCCTCTTCTCTACCGCCGCATCCTATCACCTCTCCCACCTCCGGTGAAATTTCCAGCGAGCATCTAAGAATCAATTTCTCTCTCTTCTCGGATTCATCTCCACTCTTCCACATCTCCACTTCTTTCATCGTTTGAGGTAAGATCCGAGAATATCCCTCATGATTTAAGCTTCACTCTTGTGCATACATGCTTTATATATTGAATACATGCTATATACATGACAAAATCTGCCATTGTTGAAGCTTGAAGCATTTGTCTATATATATATGTATATATTTTTGATGATTTTATTCGATTTGGGAGTATAGGCCATGATTGGGTGATGGGATTGGATGATTTGTTGTGTTGAAGGGCCCACGAACACGTTCATGTAGGCCCCGTGCTTCCAAAGTCACAGATCTGTGACCTTTGAGTTTTCATTGTCGCACAGTTCGATCGATCGAACTTTTATCTCAAATCGATCTTGAGAGATTGATCGAACTTATGTCTCCGATCGATCGAAGTTGTGAGATCGATCTCATTTATTTTCGATCGATCCAACTTTTGTAATCGATCTCACTTCTTTTTATAATCGATCGAACTTCACAAATCTCACACACATACTTCATTCATTATATCTTATGTTCATGCTATCTCATATAAGCCCAATGCCTATGATATTCCACATTGGATGCATTTCATACTCACATTGTTTAGCATGTTTCACATCCTACCACTTGCATAGATTCATATCATATTTGTTTTGTCTAGTTTACTTGACATACATGTTTCTATATTGTGCTTAAAATTTCTTATTCTGGCACTAACTCCCATTGTAAGTTTTTTTTTTTCTTTTTGCAGGCTATGGTTAAGAGGAAGACCGTTGCCAACAGGCAACATGGGCCCACCTAACATATTAGGCCACGGACAGAGGAGCCAGCAGAGCCCTCTTACGCACAGGAGGAGCCAACACAGGCTACCCCACCTCAGTCACCATCTCATGAGGCTGAGGATGACCACATACCATCCACCTCTGCGGCTCATCCTGCATTCACTCCATCACCATCTCCACTGCATACTGGAGCTGAGAATTCACCTATACCAGCTCAGCCAGCTTATCTGGAGCTTGATAGGCCCACGCCTCGATACGCGTATATGACGATCGACCATGAGTCAGTGTTCGACATGGCCTTCTTCTTTAGATCGGTGCTGACCCGATCCGCCTACCATGATATCATTCAGAGGGGCCTGACTGCTATTCTTGCCCCCGTCACAGAGCCGGTCTACCCGCGGCTGGTACGGTTGTTCTACCAGAACCCCCGACCATCCCTACGTACCACAGCCGAGCTGGTCACTTTTGTCGATGGCCATCCGATCACCATCACAGTGGACTCTTTAGCCCGCTCTTGCCGCTGTCCACACCGCTGTCCTTCGAAGCTTCAGGACACATATCCGAGGCTATTCAGGCATTCATTTGCCGACATGGCAGTTTTTCTTACAAGTCACCATGCCGGTGACGAGACCTTCGCCACCCGGACATTCCTTCCCGACGACCTTTGGTTTACTGATTCTGTTCTCTATCGGAATATATACATAGCGGGACACAAGATTCAAAGGAGGGGTAATTATCTGACAGCACCGAGCACTGGGTGTCCATTCCCGTGCTAATGTAGAGCGTGATGAGAAAGCTATATGACGAGTACATCAGCAAGGAGATACCCGGACGGGCTAAGTCTCTTCCTTTCAGCCACCTCATCACCCAGATTTTGATAGATCAGCGCTACCCTATTCACCCTCGGGAGCACCCCGAGAGAGGTTCCTGTCACTTCCTGAAGAAAGAATGGGACAAGAGCTACCGATCCATTATTACAAGACTACAGGACCACGCGGTAATGGCTGCAGCGGAGTTAGAGAAGGAGGCGGCCCTGGCGGAGGCACATGCACAGGTAGAGGCAACAGCAGCACATCTCGCAGCGGATGACGCACCAATCGATCCAGCTACCGAGTATATAGATATAGACTTAGAGCAGGAGCAGACTCAGGAGCTTTCTTCTGATTCATCTATGCTTGAGGCTCCAGATCTGACCCCCGACTTTGGAGTACGCCTGCAGATGCTTGAGGATGCTGTTGTTGCCATCCGAGCTGATCTCACAACCCACAGAGCTGATTTTGCTGCCTTCCGCACGGATGTCGTGACCATGTTCTGAGATCTATCCCAAGATATCCGTGGAGCCCGACCTGCCCGTCCTACCTCATCCTCTTGAGTTCCCAGTCCTTTCTACCTCATGATCCCTCTCTTCTATTGTTACGTTACTTTTATCACTGTACATTATTATTTTTACAGCCGGTCTGTTGGCTTTGATATTTTTGTTGTACCTGTACTTTATCTATCTTATATATATCTATTTTTATTGTGGATGTCATATGATTATATTCTCATATCTGTATGTTTGACTCCATCAGGTGCATCATAGTGACTTCAGTGAGAGAGTGCTACCCAATTTTCAGGACTATCCTTACACCTCTCTCATTTTTTTATCTGTTTATCCCATTTACACCTGCATGTCCACTATGCACAGATTATCCCATTTTGTTATCTGATAAGTTTATCTAAGTGCCAATTTTCAGGACCACAATTTATCCCAAGTTTGGAGGGGCCATGCCACCCACTTCGGATACTTCAGTCTCGATCATTCTTGCTTAGTTGCACTGGTATACTCTTTCTTTTGTTCTCTTGCACATTAAGGTCATTGTGCCATTTAAGTTTGGGGGAGATGGTGCTTTACAGTGTTAGCTTTAAATTCAAAATTTTAAATTTTGAGCATGTCTTTTGTATTTGAGGGATATTTCTATGATTGGTCCAAATCTAGCTATGATTTTGATCTTTTGAGGACTATATTGCTTAAAATTTAAAAATTCCTTGACTTGACAGTCCAATACTCCTTGTATGCCTTATGAATGCCCATTTAGGAGTAAATTTTTTAAAAGATTGATATCTTGCTTACACTTATGGTCCACATCATCTTGATTTTGTGATTATTTTGAGATTCACTCTAGTTTTCTACACTAGCACCGGTGCACACTAGCATTCATTTGTGGGGTACATGCTTTGTTGATTATTGAATTAGTTATATCCCAAATGGGCTAGTAGTGCATTGAAAGCTTTCATTCTTGATAAAGGTAGATAACAACCCTTTTTCACTAAGTAGCCAAGAATCTAGTCTCATCAAGCACTGAACTTCTCGTGCCGAAAGGTGGAGGGCCCAAACTCTAGGTTAATAATTGAATTAAAAATAAAAAAAAAAATAGCGAGGACTTCTCCCAAAAGGTGAGAAGTGGGAAATGATTAGATGGTTACTGTCTTGATTTGTAGCCTAGTTGATTTGAGCTTGTAAGTCCGTAGGGGTGTTTGAACGCCTAGTGCCCTAAAGCCGTCCGGTTTGGGAGTCATTGACCTAACGCTCAACCTCATGAATCACTAGAAAGCTTAATGGATTAACACATTGCACTATACTACCACCTTTGATCCTCAATAAAAAAAAAAATAAAAAAAAAAATAAAAAAAAAATAAAAAAAAAATCGAGTGAAAAGAATAAGCGCACCTAGAACAATAAAGCTTTAATAAAAGGTCAATTTTTTGTCTTAATGATCGGTACTAGATTTGTGTGCTAACTTGAAGGTAAGGATGTGATTAATTCTATAGTTGGCTAAGATAGCAACACATTGGATGCCGGTCCACTCAAAAAGGATTCTAGAGTTGTTTTGATTTGCATGATCATTTTCTCGATGTGTGGAGGACCATATTCGCTTGCTTGATGCTGAGATTTTGGGAGATTGCTTGGAAATGTTTGAAAAATTGCATACTTGAGGTAGTTTTCTCCCAATGCTTGTTTGCAATATTGGTGCCTCTTTTGAAAGACTGAGCTTAATGTTTGTAGGTATCATTTCTGGAAACCCTCTCGAGACTTCACTCGTCCACTAGGGGTAACCTAGGCATTTACAAGGCTTGTTGCATATGCTAAGTGCAATCGTGTTCCATACAAAAGTGGCGTTATCTATTTATTATTTTCTAGATTCATACTTGTATAGTTGTTCATTTCATTCCTTTACTTTCTAGTTCATTGCTAGGGACTAGCAATATTTAAGTTTGGGGGTATGATGAGCGCTAAAAAGTGCGTATTTAAACCCCTTAAGCTTAAGCATTCTAGCACCTTTATCTATCTTACTTTACTGTTTTAGATTAATTTTGTATTATTTCCATTTTCAGGCACTTATCCCGAAAATAAGCTAACTCAGCCAAATAAGAGCTTAATTGAAGCAATTCTGGGATTAAACAAAGAAAGGAGCAAAGTGGAGAAAGAATAAAGCAAATGATGCCAAAAGTGGGAAGCAGCAAAGTTCGATCGATTCAAGTTCAAGGTTCGATCAATCGAACAATGATCGATCTCAGCACTTCAAGATAAATCCAAGCCTTGGGCCAAAAGCATAAAGTCCAAAAGTTCGATCGATCCAACACCACCCTTAGATCGATCGAACACTTTTGCCCTTATTCAAATGATTGATCCTATCCACAGCTGTACCACCCACTAACCAGTTTTGTTCTTTTCCTAAAAATATCTCTCAAAATATCTCAAATTTGTCTTTTCCCAAAAAGCTCAACCAGTTAGATCGATCTAGCCTAAGTTTGATAGATCTCAGCCAGTTCGATCGATCCAAGTCCAAGGTTCGATCGATCGAACTTCCTCCAGTGCAAAAAAGTTAAATTTCTATCTCATTGAAAGTTATTCTTTATCCAATCATTGGGGAATATTATGTGCACGACCCCAGCTCATTTTGGGTGTCATTTTGACCTACCTATATAAGGATAATGATTTCTTTTTAAATGGGGGGGGGGGGGGGGGGTGAGCCAATATCATTTTCATATCATCTCTTGGAGAGCAAGCTTAGAGGAGAAAGAGGCTAGAGACACCATTAGAGTTCTTCATCAACAAGGAGCAAATTTCAACCATGGAGTTAGCCCTTGAGGGTTGGAGCAATATCACCATGAGTGGCTAGACATCTTCTTGGGGCTAGAGTTAGCCCCAAGCATGATTTCTATATCTTAATCTTGTGTATTATTGAGGGATTAGTGTTGTAATTGATGTTTTGACACTTTGATATATATAGATCTTGTTTATTCAATGATTTATGTGGTTTAATGCTTCCAATTGATCATTTCATTCTATCCATATGTCTATATATGTTAGAATAGATGTTCATGTGCTTGTCTCTAGATTTAGTGTTATTGATGCATGTCTATGTGTATTGACGCTAGGGATTTGGAGATTGTCAAAACATAGTGCTTAAAAGAATGCTCTTGTGATTCTCTTGATGGTTCATACTTATTCCTTAATGCATTGTGCCTCTCCCCTAGTTTATTTTCATGTTAGTAATGTAGATATAGTGTAGTTGTAGTGTAGTGTTAAATGGGAGGACAATCTATGCTTGTTGTTTAATGATCCAAGCTTTTGAATGCAAGTAGCATATGTCTCTATCCTTATGTTGTACTTGGATTGCGAGCTTAATAAAAGGATTAATGACTTGTTTTGATCTATTGTGCCTTTCACATGTTGTTTAGATAATATATGCTTCATTGCTTAGATATACTGTGCCTTTCACATGATGTTTAGACAATACATGCTTAACTAGCCATCCTTACTTGTTGAATCAAGCAAACACACACACTAATATTGCAACACACCATTTGCCCTCATTAATCACTTGTCAATGATATAGAAATGCATTGCTTGGTGGTGATCTCTAAACCCCAAGATCTTCCTCTCTCTTACTTACTCTTAATTGCATTCTTTTGTTGTCACTTAGTTTAATTTAGTTGCTATCTAATTACCCAACCAACCAATTGTTTGATCACTTGACCTACTAGCCCTAATAACGATTCCACGACCTTGGTCGATCCTCATAATCCCTTGGGATGATCCCTACTCGCCCTTGCTATATTTATAGTGAAAGGTAGTAGTGACTTTTATAAATGTAAAACTCTTTGCTCTCGCCTTAGAATCCACACACTCTTCAAGCTTGATGTGTTGGGGCGGCATATACCGCATCAATCGATGAAAGTTGGATCAATCGAACTTTTCTTGAGATCGATCGAAGTTGCTGAAATTCCACCCTTTATTTCATTTTTACTCTACTTTGCTCCTTTCTTTGATTCATTCCAGAATTGCTTCAATTATGCTCTTATTTGGCTGAGTTAGCTTGTTTTGGGGATAAGTACCTGAAAATGGAAATAACACGAAATCAATACAGAACGGTAAAATAAGATAGATAAAGGTTCTAGAATACCTAAACTTAAGGGGTTTAAATACGCACTTTTCAGCGCTCATCAGACCCCCAAACTTAAATATTGCTAGTCCCTAGCAATGAACTAGAAAGTAAAGGAATGAAATGAACAACTATACAACTATGAACTAGAAAGCAATAAATGGATAATGCCACTTTCGTAGGGAACACGATTACACTTAGCATATGCAACAAGCCTTTTAAACCTATAGGGTACCCCTAGTGGACGAGTGAAGTCTCGTGAGGGTTTCCAGAAATGATACCCACAAACATTAAGCTCATTCTTTCAAAAGAGGCACCAATATTGCAAACAAGCATTGGGAGAAAACTACCTCAAGTATGTAATTTTTCAACCCTTTCATAGCAATCTCCCAAAATTTCAACATCATACAAGCAAATATGGTCCTCCACACATCAGGAAAATGATAATGCAAATCAAAACAACTCTAGAATCCTTTTTGAGTGGACCGGCATCAAGTGTGTTGCTATCTGAGCCAACTAAAGAAATGATCACATCCTTACCCTCAAACTAGCACACAAATCTAGTACCGATCATCAAGATAAAAAGTGAACCTTTTATTAAATCTTTATTGTTCTAGGTGTGCTTATTCTTTTCACTCGATTTTTTTTTTTTTTTTTATAGGGTCAAAGATGGAAGCACGGTGCAATGTGTTGATCTATTAAGCTTTCTAGCGATCCATGAGGTCGAGCGTTAGGTCAATGACTCCCAAACTAGACGGCTTTAGGGTATTAGGCATTCAAACACCCCTAAGGACTTACAAGCTCAGACAACTATGCTAAAAATCAAAACAACCTCCATCTAATCATTTCCCACTTCTCACTTTTTGGGAGAAGTCCTCACTTTTTATTATTTTTGCAACTTTTTTTTTTCATTTATTTTATTATTTATTTATTTTTTTAGAATTCAATTATTAACCTAGAGTTTGGGCCCTCCACCTTTCAGCGCGAGAATTTCAATGCTTGATGAGGCTAAAATCTCGGCTGCTTAGTGAAAAGGGGTTGTTATCCACCTTTATCAAGAATGAAAGCTTTCAATGCACTACTAGCTCAATTGGAATATAACCAATTCAATAATCAACAAAGCGTGTACCCCACAAATGAAAGCTAGTGTGTGCCTGTGCTAGTGTAGAATACTAGAGTGAATCTCAAAACAATCACAAAATCAAGATGATGTGGACCATAAGTGTAAGCAAGATTTCAATTTTTCAAAAAATTTACTCCTAAATGGCATCCACAAGCCATACAAGGAGTATTGGACTCTTAAGTCAAATAATTTTTAAATTTTAAGCAATATAGTCCTCAAAAGATCAAAATCATAGCTAATCATGGACCAATCATAAAAAATCCCTCAAATACACAAGTCATGCTCAAAATTTGGAATTTAAAAACAAACTCTACAAAGCACCATTACCCCCAAACTTAAATGGCATAGTGTCCTCAATGTGCAAAGAGAACAAAAGGAAAGAGTATACTAGTGCAATTAAGGCAAAGAATGGCTGGGACTGAACTATCCAAGGTGGATGGCATAGCCCCCCTAAACTTGGGATTAACTATGGTCTTGAAATTTGGCACTCGGATAAACTCATCAGATAACAAAAGGGATAATAACAGTGCACAGTGGTCATGCAAGTGTAAATGGGATAGCAACTGAAAATTAAAGAGAGGTAAAAGGGTGGTCCTGAAAATTGTATAGCACTCTCTCTCACTGAAGTAACTGAGATACACCTGATGGAGTCAAACAGACAGATATAAGAATATAAGAATATGACATCCATAAAGAAAACCTATATATACAAAGCAGGATAAAGTGCATAGTACATCATAAAATCATAGCCGATAAACCGGCTGCAAAAATAGTATACAGTGACAAAAATGTAGCAAGTATCACAAATATCAAGTATAATAAG